>NW_027667196.1:0-1200000 GCF_963924665.1 Micromys minutus | reverse complement strand
TTTTTCCCCAAAATAATTGAAATTTCTGCAGTTTTGCCCCAAAATAAGGGGAATTTCTGTATTTTTGCACCAAAATAACGGAAATTTCTGGCTTTTTACCTCAAAATAAGGGTAATTTCTGCATTTTTTGCCACAAAATATAAGGAATTTCTGCCTTTTTGCCCTAAAATATAAAAAATTTCTAATTTTTTTTTCTGAAATAAGTGAAATTTCTGCAAATTTGGCCCAAAAAAATTGAAATTTCTGCAATTTTGTCCCAAAATAAGAGAATTTTGTGGAATTTTGCCCCAAAATAAGTGGAATTTCTGAGTTTTGCCGCAAAATAAGGAAAATTTCTGTCTTTTTGCCCCAACATATAAAGAATTTCTGCCTTTTTGCCCCACAATTAAGGAAATTTCTGCAATTTTGCTCCAAAATAGGGGGAATTTTTGCTTTTTTGCCCGAAAATAAGGGGAATGTTTACCTTTTGCCACAAAGAAGAGAAATTTCTTCATTTTTGCCCCAAAATAAGAGGAATTTCTGCCTTTTTACGTCAAAATAAGTGAAATTTCTGCCTTTATACTCAAAAATATTCGGAATTTCTGTATTTTTGCCCCAAAATAAAAGGAATTTTTGAATTTTGCCCTGAAATAAATGAAATTTCTCCAATTTTGCCTCAAAATAAGGGAAATTACTGCTTTTTTGCCACAAATTTAGGGGATTTTTTGTCTTTTTGCCCCAAAATAAAAGGAATTTCAGCCTTTTTACCTAATAATAAGGGGAATCTCTTCTTTTTGCCCTAAAATATGGGGAATTTCTGTATTTTTGCCCCAAAATAAAATAATTTTCTGCAATTTTGTACCAAAATAAAAGTAATTTCTGCCTTTATGCCCCAAAATAAGAGAAATTTCTGCGTTTTTTCCCTGAAATAAGTGAAATTTCTGTAATTTTGCCCCAAAATTAGGGAGATTTCTGCAATTTTGCCCTAAATAATAAACATTTCTGGAATTTTGCCCCAAAATAAGGGGAATTTCTGACTTTTTGCCCTGAAATAAGGAGAATTTCTGTCTTTTTGCCCCAAAATAATGTGAATTTCTGCATTTTCCCTCAAAATTATGGGAATATGTGCAATTTTGCTTCAAAATACGGTGAATTTTTGCCTTATTGCACCAAAATAAAAGGAATTTCTGCATTTTTGCACCAATATAAGGGGAATTTCTGAAATTTTGCTCCAAAATACGGGGAATTTTTGCCTTATTGCCCGAAATATGTGGAATTTCTGCCATTTTGCCCTGAAATATTTGAAATTTCCACAATTTTACCCCAAAATAAGGGGAATTTCAGTTTTTGGCCCTAAAATTAGGAGAATTTCTGTTTTTGCCCCAAATTAAGGCAAATTTCTGACTTTTTGCCCTGAAATAAGTGAAATTTCTGCAATTTTGCCCCAAAATAAGGGGAATTTCTTCCTTTTTGCCAAAAAAGTGAAATTTCAACATTTTACCTTCAAATAAGGGGAATTTCTGCCTTTTTGCCACAAAATATGGGGAATTTCTGCCTTATTGTCCCCGAATAAGGAAAATTTTTGCTTTTCTGCCCCAATTAATGGGAATTTCTGCCTTTTTGCCACAAAGTAAAGGGAATTTCTGCCTTTTTGCCCCAAAATATGGGGAATTTCTGACTTTTTGTTCCAAAATAATAAAAATTTCTTAAATTTTGTACCAAAATGAAAGAAATTTCTGCTTTTTGCCCCAAAATAAAAGTAATTTCTGACTTTTTGCCCTGAAATAAATGAAATTTCTGCAATTTTGCCCGAAAATAAGGGAAATTTGTGCCTTTTTGCCCCAAAATGAGGGGAATTTCTGCCTTTTAACCCCAAAATATGGGGAATTTCAGCATTTTACCTCAAAATAAGGGGAATTTCAGCCTTTTTGCACCAAAATATGGGGAATTTCTGCATTTTTGCCACAAAATAAGAAAAATTACGGCAATTCTGTACCAAAATAAAAGAAATTACTAAAATTTTGCCCCAAAATAAGGGAAATTTCTGATTTTTGCCCCGAAATAAGGAGAATTTCTGTATTTTTGCCCAAAAAATGGGAATTTCTTCCTTTTTGCCCCAAAATTAGGGGAGTTTCTGCAATTTTGCTTCAAAATACAGGGAATTTCTGCCTCTTTTCCCGAAAATAAGGGGAACTTCTGCCGATTTGCCCCAAATAAAGGGAATTTCTGCATTTTTGCCCCAATATTTAGGGAATATCTGCAATTTTGCTCTAAAATATGGGGAATTTCTGCCTTTTTGTCCAAAATTAAGGGGATTTTCTGCCTTTTTGCCCCCAAACAAGGAAATTTCTGCAATTTTATCCCAAAATAAAGGGAATTTCTGCCTTTATGCCCTCAAATAACGGGAATTTCTGCTTTTTTGCCCTGAAATATGTGAAATGTCTGCAATTTTACCCCAAAATAAGGTGAATTTCTACATTTTTGCCCCAAATAAATGGGAATTTCTGCCTTTTTGCCCCAAAATATGAAAAATTTTTGCTTTTTTTCTCTGAAATATGTGAAATTCTGCAATTTTCCCTTAAAATAAAAGAAATTTCTGCAATTTTTCCCCATAATAAAGGAATTTTTTGCAATTTTGCCCCAAAATAAAGGGAATTTCTGTTTTTTGTCCCCAAATAAAGGAAATTTCTGAAATTTTGCCCTAAAATAAGGCGAATTTCTGCCTTTTGCCCCAAAATAATGAAAATTTCTGCCTTTTTGCCCCAAAACAAAGAAAATTACTGCATGTTATACGCCAAAATTAGGTAAATTACTGCAATTTTGCTCCAAAATACAAGGATTTTCTTCCTTTTTCGCAGAAAATAAGGGTAATTTCTGCCATTTTGCCGCGAAATAAGTGAAATTTCTGCAGTTTTACCCCAAAATAAGGGGAATTTCTGCCTTTTGCCCCAAAATTAGGGGAATTTCTGCAATTTTGTTCCAAATACGGGGAATTTCTGCCTTTTTGCCCGAAAATAAAAGGAATGTATACCTTTTTGCCATAAAAAGGGAAATTTCTTCATTTTTAACCCAAAATAAGGGAATTTTCTGCCTTTTTGACTCAAAATAAGTGCAATTTCTGACTTTTTTTTAAAAAATAAATGGAATATCTGTCTTTTTGCCCCAAAATAACGGGAATTTCCGACATTTTGCCCTGAAATAAGTTAAATTTCAAAAATTTTTCCCCAAAATAATTGAAATTTCTGCAGTTTTGCCCCAAAATAAGGGGAATTTCTGTATTTTTGCACCAAAATAACGGAAATTTCTGGCTTTTTACCTCAAAATAAGGGTAATTTCTGCATTTTTTGCCACAAAATATAAGGAATTTCTGCCTTTTTGCCCTAAAATATAAAAAATTTCTAATTTTTTTTTCTGAAATAAGTGAAATTTCTGCAAATTTGGCCCAAAAAAATTGAAATTTCTGCAATTTTGTCCCAAAATAAGAGAATTTTGTGGAATTTTGCCCCAAAATAAGTGGAATTTCTGAGTTTTGCCGCAAAATAAGGAAAATTTCTGTCTTTTTGCCCCAACATATAAAGAATTTCTGCCTTTTTGCCCCACAATTAAGGAAATTTCTGCAATTTTGCTCCAAAATAGGGGGAATTTTTGCTTTTTTGCCCGAAAATAAGGGGAATGTTTACCTTTTGCCACAAAGAAGAGAAATTTCTTCATTCTTGACCCAAAATAAAAGGAATTTTTTCCTTTTTACGTCAAAATAAGTGAAATTTCTGCCTTTATACTCAAAAATATTCGGAATTTCTGTATTTTTGCCCCAAAATAAAAGGAATTTTTGAATTTTGCCCTGAAATAAATGAAATTTCTCCAATTTTGCCTCAAAATAAGGGAAATTACTGCTTTTTTGCCACAAAATTAGGGGATTTTTTGTCTTTTTGCCCCAAAATAAAAGGAATTTCAGCCTTTTTACCTAATAATAAGGGGAATCTCTTCTTTTTGCCCTAAAATATGGGGAATTTCTGTATTTTTGCCTCAAAATAAAAAAATTTTCTGCAGTTTTGTACCAAAATAAAAGTAATTTCTGCCTTTTTGCCCCAAAATAAGAGAAATTTCTGCGTTTTTTCCCTAAAATAAGTGAAATTTCTGTAATTTTGCCCCAAAATAAGGGAGATTTCTGCAATTTTGCCCCAAAATAAAGGAAATTTCTGTAATTTTGCCTCAAAATAAGGGGAATTTCTGAATTTTGCCCTGAAATAAGGAGAATTTCTGTCTTTTTGCCCCAAAATAATGTGAATTTCTGCATTTTCCCTCAAAATTAAGGGAATATGTGCAAATTTGCTTCAAAATACCGGGAATTTTTGCCTTATTGCACCAAAATAAAAGGAATTTCTGCATTTTTGCACCAATATAAGGGGAATTTCTGAAATTTTGCTCCAAAATACGGGGAATTTTTGCCTTATTGCCCGAAATAAAGTGGAATTTCTGCCTTTTTGCCCTGAAATATTTGAAATTTCCAACAATTTTACCCCAAAATAAGGGGAATTTCTGTTTTTGGCCCCAAATAAGGGAAATTTTTGCAATTTTGCCCTAAAATAAGGGGAATTTCTGCCTTTTGCCCCAAAATAAGGAGAATTTCTGCCTTTTTGCCCCAAAACATAGAAAATTACTGCATGTTTTACGCCAAAATTACGTGAATTTTTGCAATTTTGCTCCAAAATACGGGGATTTTCTGCCTTTTTGCCCGAAAATAAAGGGAATGTATACCTTTTTGCCATAAAAAGGGAAATTTCTTCATTTTTACCCCAAAATAAGGGGATTTTCCGCCTTTTTGACTCAAAATAAGTGCAATTTCTGACTTGTTTCCAAAAATAAATGGAATTTCTGTCTTTTTGCCCCAAAATAAGGGGAATTTCCGATTTTTTGCCCTAAAATAAGTTAAATTTCAAGAATTTTTCCCCAAAATAATTGAAATTTCTGCAGTTTTGCACAAAAATAAGGGGAATTTCTGTATTTTTGCCCCAAAATAAGGGAAATTTCTGCCTTTTTACCTCAAAATAATGGGAATTTCTGCATTTTTTGCCACAAAATATAAGGAATTTCTGCCTTTTTGCCCCAAAATAAGAAAAATTTCTGCCTTTTTTCCCTGAAATAAGTGAAATTTCTGCAATTTTAGCCCAAAAAAATTGAAATTTCTTCAATTTTGTCCCAAAATAAGAGAAATTTCTGGAATTATGCCCCAAAATAAGTGGAATTTCTGAGTTTTGCCCCAAAATAAAAAGAATTTCTGTCTTTTTGCCCCAACATATAAGGAATTTCTGCCTTTTAGCCCCACAATTAGGGGAATTTCTGCAATTTTGCTCCAAAATACGGGGAATTTCTGCTTTTTTGCCCAAAAATAAGGGGAATGTTTACCTTTTGCCACAAAAAAAGGAAATTTCTTCATTTTTGCCCCAAAATAAGAGGAATTTCTGCCTTCTTACGTCAAAATAAGTGACATTTCTGCCTTTTTACTCAAAAATATACGGAATTTCTGTATTTTTGCCTTAAAATAAAAGGAATTTTTGAATTATGCCCTGAAATAAATGAAATTTCTCCAATTTTGCCTCAAAATAAGGGAAATTTCTGCTTTTTTGCCCCAAAATAAAAGGAATTTCAGCCTTTTTACCTAATAATAATGGGAATCTCTCCTTTTTGCCCTAAAATATAGGGAATTTGTGTATTTTTGCCCCAAAATAAAAAAATTTTCTGCAATTTTGTACCAAAGTAAAAGTAATTTCTGCCTTTTTGCCCCAAAATAAGAGAAATTTATGCGTTTTTTCCCTGAAATAAGTGAAATTTCTGTAATTTTGCCCCAAAATTAGGGAGATTTCTGCAATTTTGACCCAAAATAAAAAAAATTCTGTAATTTTGCCCCAAAATAAGGGGAATTTCTGACTTTTTGCCCTGAAATAAGGAGAATTTCTGTCTTTTTGCCCCAAAATAATGTGAATTTCTGCATTTTCCCTCAAAATTAGAAGAATATGTGCAATTTTGCTTCAAAATACGGGGAATTTTTGCTTTATTGCACCAAAATAAAATGAATTTCTGCATTTTTGCACCAATAAAAGGGGAATTTCTCAAATTTTGCTCCAAAATACGGTTAATTTTTGCCTTATTTCCCGAAATAAAGTGAAATTTCTGCCTTTTTGCTCTGAAATATTTGAAATTTCCGCAATTTTACCCCAAAATAAGGGAAATTTCTGTTTTTGGCCCCAAAATTAGGAGAATTTCTGCTTTTTGCCCCAAATTAGGGTAAATTTCTGACTTTTTGCCCTGAAATAAGTGAAATTTCTGCAATTTTGCCCCAAAATAATGGGAATTTCTGCCTTTTTGCCAAAATAAGGGGAATTTCAGCATTTTACCTTCAAATAAGGGGAATTTCTGCTTTTTGGCCTCAAAATATGGGGAATTTCTGCCTTATTGCCCCCAAATAAGGAAAAGTTTTGCTTTTCTGCCACAATTAATGGGAATTTCTGCCTTTTTGCCACAAAGTAAAGGAAATTTCTGCCTTTTTGCCCCAAAATAACGGGAATTTCAGCCTTTTTACCCCAAAATAAGGGGAATTTCTGCCTTTTGCCCAAAATATGGGGAATTTCTGACTTTTTGTTCCAAAATAAGGAAAATTTCTTCAATTTTGTACCAAAATAAAAGAAATTTCTGCTTTTTGCCCCAAAATAAAAGTAATTTCTGACTTTTTGCCCTGAAATAAATGAAATTTCTGCAATTTTGCTCGAAAATAAGGGAAATTTGTGCCTTTTTGCCCCAAAATGAGGGGAATTTCTGCCTTTTAACCCTAAAATATAGGGAATTTCAGCATTTTACATCAAAATAAGGGGAATTTCAGACTTTTTGCACCAAAATATAGGGAATTTCTGCATTTTTGCCACAAAATAAGAAAAATTTCTGCAATTCTGTACCAAAATAAAAGAAATTTTTAAAATTTTGCCCCAAAATAAGGGAAATTTCTGATTTTTGCCCCGAAATAAGGAGAATTTCTGCCCCCCAAAAAAAGAAATTTCTGCCTTTTTGCCCCAAAATTAGGGGAGTTTCTGCAATTTTGCTTCAAAATACAGGGAATTTCTGCCTCTTTTCCCGAAAATAAGGGAACTTCTGCCGATTTGCCCCAAATAAAGGGAATTTCTGCATTTTTGCCCTAATATTTAGGGAATTTCTGCAATTTTGCTTTAAAATACGGGGAATTGTTGCCTTTTTGCCCAAAATTAAGGGGATTTTCTGCCTTTTTGCCCCCAAACAAGGGAAATTTCTGCAATTTTATCCCAAAATATAATGAATTTTTGCCTTTATGCCCTCAAATAACGGAAATTTCTGCCTTTTTGCCCTGAAATATATGAAATGTCTGCAATTTTACCCCAAAATTAGGTGAATTTCTACCTTTTGCCCCAAAATAATGGGAATTTCTGGCTTTTTGCCCCAAAATATGAAAAATTTTTGCTTTTTTCTCTGAAATATGTGAAATTTCTGCAATTTTGCCTTAAAATAAAAGAAATTTCTGCAATTTTTCCCCATAATAAAGGAATTTTTTGCAATTTTGCCCCAAAATAAAGGAAATTTCTGTTTTTTGTCCCCAAATAAGGGAAATTTCTGAAATTTTGCCCTAAAATAAGGCGAATTTCTGCCTTTTGCCCCAAAATAATGAAAATTTCTGCCTTTTTGCCCCAAAACAAAGAAAATTACTGCATGTTTTACGCCAAAATTAGGTGAATTTCTGCAATTTTGCTCCAAAATATGGGGATTTTCTGCCTTTTTCGCAGAAAATAAGAGGAATTTCTGCCATTTTGACGCGATATAAGTGAAATTTCTGCAGTTTTACCCCAAAATAAGGGGAATTTCTGCCTTTTTGCCCCCAAATTAGGGGAATTTCTGCAATTTTGCTCCAAAATACGGGGAATTTCTGCCTTTTTGCCCTAAAATAAAGGGAATGTACACCTTTTTGCCATAAAAAGGGAAATTTCTTCATTTTTACCACAAAATAAGGGGATTTTCCACCTTTTTGATTCAAAATAAGTGCAATTTCTGACTTTTTTCCAAAAATAAATGGAATTTCTGTTTTTGCCCCAAAATAAGGGAAATTTCCGACTTTTTGCCCTGAAATAAGTTAAATTTCAAAAATTTTTCCCCAAAATAATTGAAATTTCTGCAGTTTTGCCCCAAAATAAGGCAAATTTCTGTATTTTTGCCCCCAAATAATGGAAATTTCTGCCTTTTTACCTAAAAATAAGGGGAATTTCTGCATTTTTTGCCACAAAATATAAGAAATTTCTGCCTTTTTGCCCCAAAATAAGAAAAATTTCTGCCTTTTTTCCCTGAAATAAGTCAAATTTCTGCAATTTTGACCCAAAAAAATTGAAATTTCTGCAATTTTGTCCTAAAATAAGACAAATTTCTGGAATTTTGCCCCAAAATAAGTGGAATTTCTGAGTTTTGCCCCAAAATAAGGAGAATTTCTGTTTTTTTGCCCCAACATATAGGGAATTTCTGCCTTTTTGCCCCACAATTAGGGGAATTTCTGCAATTTTGCTCCAAAATACGGGGAATTTCTGCTTTTTTGCCCGAAAATAAGGGGAATGTTTACCTTTTGCCACAAAAAGGGAAATTTCTTCATTTTTGCCCCAAAATAAGAGGAATTTCTGCCTTTTTACGTCAAAATAAGTGAAATTTCTGCCTTTTTTATTCAAAAATATACGGAATTTCTGTATTTTTGCCCCAAAATAAATGAAATTTTTGAATTTTGCCCTGAAATAAGTGAAATTTCTCCAATTTTGCTTCAAAATAAGGGAAATTTCTGCTTTTTTGCCACAAAATAAGGGGAATTTCTGTCTTTTTGCCGCAAAAGAAAAGGAATTTCAGATTTTTACCTAATAATAAGGGGAATCTCTTCTTTTTGCCCTAAAATATGGGGAATTTCTGTATTTTTGCCCCAAAATAAAAAAAAAATTCTGCAATTTTGTACCAAAAGAAAAGTAATTTCTGCATTTTTGCCCCAAAATAAGAGAAATTTCTGCGTTTTTTCCCTGAAATAAGTGAAATTTCTGTAATTTTGCCCCAAAATTAGGGAGATTTCTGCAATTTTGCCCCAAAATAAAGGAAATTTCTGGAATTTTGCCCCAAAGTAAGGGGAATTTCTGACTTTTTGCCCTGAAATAAGGAGAATTTCTGTCTTTTTGCCCCAAAATAATGTGAATTTCTAAATTTTCCCTCAAAATTAGGGGAATATGTGAAATTTTGCTTCAAAATACGGGGAATTTTTGCCTTATTGCACCAAAATAAAAGGAATTTCTGCATTTTTGCACCAATATAAGGGGAATTTCTGAAATTTTGCTCCAAAATACAGGGAATTTTTGCCTTATTGCCCGAAATAACGTGGAATTTCTGCCTTTTTGCCCTGAAATATTTGAAATTTCCGCAATTTTACCCCAAAATAAAAGGAATTTCTGCTTTTTTGCCCCAAAATTAGGGGAATTTCTGCAATTTTGCTCCAAAATACGGGGTATTTCTGCCTTTTTGCCCGAAAATAAAAGGAATGTATAACTTTTTGCCATAAAAAGGGAAATTTCTTCATTTTTACCCCAAAATAAGGGGATTTTCTGCCTTTTTGACTCAAAATAAGTGCAATTTCTGACTTTTTTCCAAAAATAAATGGAATTTTTGTCTTTTTGCCCCAAAATAAGGGGAATTTCCGACTTTTTGCCCTGAAATAAGTTAAATTTCAAAAATTTTTCCCCAAAATAATTGAAATTTCTGCAGTTTTGCCCCAAAATAAGGGGAATTTCTGTATTTTTGCCCCAAAATAAGGGAAATTTCTGCCTTTTTACCTCAAAATAAGGGGAATTTCTGCATTTTTGCCACCAAATATAAGGAATTTTTGCATTTTGCCCCAAAATAAGAAAAATTTCTGCATTTTTTCCCTGAAATAAGTGAAATTTCTGCAATTTTGGCCCAAAAAAATTGAAATTTCAGCAATTTTGTCCCAAAATAAAAGAAATTTCTAGAAATTTGCCCCAAAATAATTGGAATTTCTTAGTTTTGCCCCAAAATAAAAAGAATTTCTGTCTTTTTGCACCAACATATAGGGAATTTCTGCATTTTTGCCCCAAAATTAGGGGAGTTTTTGCAATTTTGCTTCAAAATACAGGGAATTTCTGCCTCTTTTCCCGAAAATAAGGGGAACTTCTGCCGATTTGCCCCAAATAAAGGGAATTTCTGCACATTTGCCCCAATATTTGGGGAATTTCTGCAATTTTGCTTTAAAATACGGGGAATTTCTGCCTTTTTGCCCAAAATTAAGGGGATTTTCTGACTTTTTGCGCCCAAACAAGGGAAATTTCTGCAGTTTTATCCCAAAATAAAAGGAATTTCTGCCTTTATGCCCTCAAATAATGGGAATTTCTGCCTTTTGCCCTGAAATATTTGAAATTTCTGCAATTTTACCCCAAAATAAGGTGAATTTCTAACTTTTTGCCCCCAAATAATGGGAATTTCTGCCTTTTTGCCCCAAAATATGAAAAATTTTTGCTTTTTTCTCTGAAATATGTGAAATTTCTGCAATTTTGCCTTAAAATAAAAGAAATTTCTGCAATTTTTCCCCATAATAAAGGAATTTTTTGCAATTTTGCCCCAAAATAAGGGGATTTTTTGTTTTTTGTCCCCAAATAAGGGAAATTTCTGCAATTTTGCCCTAAAATAAGGGTAATTTCTGCCTTTTGCCCCAAAATAAGAGAATTTCTGCCATTTTGCCCCAAAACAAAGAAAATTACTACATGTTTTACGCCAAAATTAGGTGAATTTCTGCAATTTTGCTCCAAAATACAAGGATTTTCTGCCTTTTTCGCAGAAAATAAGGGGAATTTCTGCCATTTTGCCGCGAAATAAGTGAAATTTCTGCAGTTTTACCCCAAAATAAGGAAAATTTCTGCCTTTTTGCCCCAAAATTAGGGGAATTTTTGCAATTTTGCTCCAAAATACGGGGAATTTCTGCCTTTTTTCCCAAAAATAAAGGGAATGTATACCTTTTTGCCATAAAAAGGGAAATTTCTTCATTTTTAGCCCAAAATAAGGGGATTTTCCGTCTTTTTGACTGAAAATAAGTGCAATTTCTGACTTTTTTCCAAAAATAAATGGAATTTCTGTCTTTTTGCCCCAAAATAAGGGGAATTTCTGATTTTTTGCCCTGAAATAAGTTAAATTTCAAAATTTTTTCCCCAAAATAATTGAAATTTCTGCAGTTTTGCCCCAAAATAAGGGGAATTTTTGTATTTTTGCTCCAAAATAAAGGAAATTTCTGCCTTTTTACCTCAAAATAAGGGGAATTTCTACATTTTTGCCACAAAATATAAGGAATTTTTGCCTTTTTGCCCCAAAATAAGAAAAATTTCTGCCTTTTTTCCCTGAAATAAGTGAAATTTCTGCAATTTTGGCCCAAAAAAATTGAAATTTCTGCAATTTTGTCCCAAAATAAGAGAAATTTCTGGAATTATGCCCCAAAATAAGTGGAATTTCTGAGTGTTGCCCCAAAATAAGGAGAATTTCTCTCTTTTTGCGATAACATATAGGGAATTTCTGTCTTTTTGCCCCACAATTAAAGGAATATGTGCAAATTTGCTTCAAAATACCGGGAATTTTTGCCTTATTGCACCAAAATAAAAGGAATTTCTGCATTTTTGCACCAATATAAGGGGAATTTTTGAAATTTTGCTCCAAAATACGGGGAATTTTTGCCTTATTGCCCAAAATAAAGTGGAATTTCTGCATTTTTGTTCTGAAATATTTGAAATTTCCAACAATTTTACCCCAAAATAAGGGGAATTTCTGTTTTTGGCCCCAAATAAGGGAAATTTTTGCAATTTTGCCCTAAAATAAGGGGAATGTCTGCCTTTTGCCCCAAAATAAGGAGAATTTCTGCCTTTTTGCCCAAAAACAAAGAAAATTACTGCATGTTTTACGCCAAAATTACGTGAATTTTTGCAATTTTGCTCCAAAATACGGGGATTTTCTGCCTTTTTGCCCGAAAATAAAGGGAATGTATACCTTTTTGCCATAAAAAGGGAAATTTCTTCATTTTTACCTCAAAATAAGGGGATTTTCCGCCTTTTTGACTCAAAATAAGTGCACTTTCTGACTTTTTTCCAAAAATAAATGGAATTTCTGTCTTTTTGCCCCAAAATAAGGGTAATTTCCGAATTTTTGCCCTAAAATAAGTTAAATTTCAAGAATTTTTCCCCTAAATAATTGAAATTTCTGCAGTTTTGCGCAAAAATAAGGGGAATTTCTGTATTTTTGCCCCAAAATAAGGGAAATTTCTGCCTTTTTGCCTAAAAATAAGAAAAATTTCTGCCTTTTTTCCCTGAAATAAGTGAAATTTCTGCAATTTTGCCCCAAAATAAGTGAAATTTCTGCAATTTTGTCCCAAAATAAGAGAAATTTCTGGAATTATGCCCCAAAATAATTGGAATTTCTGAGTTTTGCCCAAAAAAAAAAAAAAAAATTCTGTCTTTTTGCCCCAACATATAAGGAATTTCTGCCTTTTAGCCCCACAATTAGGGGAATTTCTGCAATTTTGCTCCAAAATATGGGGAATTTCTGCTTTTTTGCCCAAAAATAAGGGGAATGTTTACCTTTTGCCACAAAAAAGGGAAATTTCTTCATTTTTGCCCCAAAATAAGAGGAATTTCTGCCTTCTTACGTCAAAATAAGTGAAATTTCTGCCTTTTTACTAAAAAATATACAGAATTTCTGTATTTTTGCCTTAAAATAAAAGGAATTTTTGAAATATGCCCTGAAATAAATGAAATTTCTCCAATTTTGCCTCAAAATAAGGGAAATTTCTGCTTTTTTGCCCCAAAATAAAAGGAATTTCAGCCTTTTTACCTAATAATAATGGGAATCTCTCCTTTTGCCCTAAAATATAGGGAATTTGTGTATTTTTGCCCCAAAATTAAAAAATTTTCTGCAATTTTGTACCAAAGTAAAAGTAATTTCTGCCTTTTTGCCCCAAAATAAGAGAAATTTCTGCGTTTTTTCCCTGAAATAAGTGAAATTTCTGTAATTTTGCCCCAAAATTAAAGAGATTTCTGCAATTTTGACCCAAAATAAAAAAATTTCTGGAATTTTGCCCCAAAATAAGGGGAATTTCTGACTTTTTGCCCTGAAATAAGGAGAATTTCTGTCTTTTTGCCCCAAAATAAAGTGAATTTCTGCATTTTCCCTCAAAATTAGAAGAATATGTGCAATTTTGCTTCAAAATACGAGGAATTTTTGCTTTATTGCACCAAAATAAAAGGAATTTCTGCATTTTTGCACCAATATAAGGGGAATTTCTCAAATTTTGCTCCAAAATACGGGGAATTTTTGCCTTATTTCCCGAAATAAAGTGAAATTTCTGCCTTTTTGCTCTGAAATATTTGAAATTTCCGCAATTTTACCCCAAAATAAGGGGAATTTCTGTTTTTGGCCCCAAAATTAGGAGAATTTCTGCTTTTTGCCCCAAATTAAGGCAAATTTGTGACTTTTTGCCCTGAAATAAGTGAAATTTCTGCAATTTTGCCCCAAAATAATGGGAATTTCTGCCTTTTTGCAAAAATAAGGGGAATTTCAGCATTTTACCTTCAAATAAGGGGAATTTCTGCCTTTTTGCCACAAAATATGGGGAATTTCTGCCTTATTGCCCCCAAATAAGGAAAAGTTTTGCTTTTCTGCCACAATTAATGGGAATTTCTGCCTTTTTGCCACAAAGTAAAGGGAATTTCTGCCTTTTTGCCCGAAAATAACGGGAATTTCAGCCTTTTTACCCCAAAATAAAGGGAATTTCTGCCTTTTGCCCAAAATATGGGGAATTTCTGACTTTTTGTTCCAAAATAAGGAAAATTTCTTCAATTTTGTACCAAAATAAAAGAAATTTCTGCTTTTTGCCCCAAAATAAAAGTAATTTCTGACTTTTTGCCCTGAAATAAATGAAATTTCTGCAATTTTGCTCGAAAATAAGGGAAATTTGTGCCTTTTTGCCCCAAAATGAGGGGAATTTCTGCCTTTTAACCCTAAAATATGGGGAATTTCAACATTTTACATCAAAATAAGGAGAATTTCAGCCTTTTTGCACCAAAATATAGGGAATTTCTGCATTTTTGCAACAAAATAAGAAAAATTTCTGCAATTCTGTACCAAAATAAAAGAAATTTTTAAAATTTTGCCCCAAAATAAGGGAAATTTCTGATTTTTGCCCCGAAATAAGGAGAATTTCTGTATGTTTGCCCCCCCAAAAAAAGAAATTTCTGCCTTTTTGCCCCAAAATTAGGGGAGTTTCTGCAATTTTGCTTCAAAATACAGGGAATTTCTGCCTCTTTTCCCGAAAATAAGGGGAACTTCTGCCGATTTGCCCCAAATAAAGGGAATTTCTGCATGTTTGCCCTAATATTTAGGGAATTTCTGCAATTTTGCTTTAAAATACAGGGAATTGTTGCCTTTTTGCCCAAAATTAAGGAGAGTTTCTGCCTTTTTGCCCCCAAACAAGGGAAATTTCTGCAATTTTATCCCAAAATAAAAGGAATTTCTGCCTTTATGCCCTCAAATAACGGAAATTTCTGCCTTTTTGCCCTGAAATATGTGAAATGTCTGCAATTTTACCCCAAAATTAGGTGAATTTCTACCTTTTGCCCCAAAATAATGGGAATTTCTGGCTTTTTGCCCCAAAATATGAAAAATTTTTGCTTTTTTTCTCTGAAATATGTGAAATTTCTGCAATTTTGCCTTAAAATAAAAGAAATTTCTGCAATTTTTCCCCATAATAAAGAAATTTTTTGCAATTTTGCCCCAAAAAAAAGGGAATTTCTGTTTTTTGTCCCCAAATAAGGGAAATTTCTGAAATTTTGCCCTAAAATAAGGCGAATTTCTGCCTTTTGCCCCAAAATAAGGAGAATTTCTGCCTTTTTGCCCCAAAACAAAGAAAATTACTGCATGTTTTACGCCAAAATTAGGTGAATTTCTGTAATTTTGCTCCAAAACATGGGGATTTTCTGCCTTTTTCGCAGAAAATAAGGGGAATATCTGCCATTTTGCCGCGATATAAGTGAAATTTCTGCAGTTTTACCCCAAAATTAGGGGAATTTCTGCCTTTTTGCCCCAAAATTAGGGGAATTTCTGCAATTTTGCTCCAAAATACGGGGAATTTCTGCCTTTTTGCCCAAAAATAAAGGGAATGTATACCTTTTTGCCATAAAAAGGGAAATTTCTTCATTTTTACCCCAAAATAAGGGGATTTTCCGCCTTTTTGATTCAAAATAAGTGCAATTTCTGACTTTTTTCCAAAAATAAATGGAATTTCTGTCTTTTTGCCCCAAAATAAGGAAAATTTCCGACTTTTTGCCCTGAAATAAGTTAAATTTCAAAAATTTTTCCCCAAAATAATTGAAATTTCTTCAGTTTTGCCCCAAAATAAGGGAAATTTCTGTATTTTTGCCCCCAAATAATGGAAATTTCTGCCTTTTTACCTAAAAATAAGGGGAATTTCTGCATTTTTTGCCACAAAATATAAGAAATTTCTGCCTTTTTGCCCCAAAATAAGAAAAATTTCTGCCTTTTTTCCCTGAAATAAGTCAAATTTCTGCAATTTTTGCCCAAAAAAATTGAAATTTCTGCAATTTTGTCCTAAAATAAAACAAATTTCTGGAATTTTGCCCCAAAATAAGTGGAATTTCTGAGTTTTGCCCCAAAATAATGTGAATTTCTGTATTTTTGCCCCAACATATAGGGAATTTCTGCATTTTTGCCCCACAATTAGGAGAATTTCTGCAATTTTGCTCCAAAATACGGGGAATTTCTGCTTTTTTGCCCGAAAATAAGGGGAATGTTTACCTTTTGCCACAAAAAAGGGAAATTTCTTCATTTTTGCCCCAAAATAAGAGGAATTTCTGCCTTTTTACGTCAAAATAAGTGAAATTTCTGCCTTTTTACTCAAAAATATACGGAATTTCTGTATTTTTGCCCCAAAATAAATGCAATTTTTGAATTTCTCCCTGAAATAAGTGAAATTTCTCCAATTTTGCCACAAAATAAGGGAAATTTCTGCTTTTTTGCCACAAAATAAGGGGAATTTCTGTCTTTTTGCCGCAAAATAAAAGGAATTTCAGACTTTTTACCTAATAATAAGGGGAATCTCTTCTTTTTGCCCTAAAATTTGGGGAATTTCTGTATTTTTGCCCCAAAATAAAAAAATTTTCTGCAATTTTGTACCAAAATAAAAGTAATTTCTGCCTTTTTGCCCCAAAATAAGAAAAATTTCTGCGTTTTTTCCCTGAAATAAGTGAAATTTTTGTAATTTTGCCCCAAAATTAGGGAGATTTCTGCAATTTTGCCCCAAAATAAAGGAAATTTCTGGAATTTTGCCCCAAAATAAGGGGAATTTCTGACTTTTTGCCCTGAAATAAGGAGAATTTCTGTCTATTTGCACCAAAATAATGTGAATTTCTAAATTTTCCCTCAAAATTAGGGGAATATGTGCAATTTTGCTTCAAAATACGGGGAATTTTTGCCTTATTGCACCAAAATAAAAGGAATTTCTGCATTTTTGCACCAATATAAGGGGAATTACTGAAATTTTGCTCCAAAATACGGGAAATTTTTGCCTTATTTCCCAAAATAACGTGGAATTTCTGCCTTTTTGCCCTGAAATATTTGAAATTTCCGCAATTTTACCCCAAAATAAAAGGAATTTCTGCTTTTTTGCCCCAAAATTAGGGGAATTTCTGCAATTTTGCTCCAAAATACGGGGTATTTCTGCCTTTTTGCCCGAAAATAAAATGAATGTATAACTTTTTGCCATAAAAAGGGAAATTTCTTCATTTTTACCCCAAAATAAGGGGATTTTCTGCCTTTTTGACTCAAAATAAGTGCAATTTCTGACTTTTTTCCAAAAATAAATGGAATTTCTGTCTTTTTGCCCCCAAATAAGGGGAATTTCCGACTTTTTGCCCTGAAATAAGTTAAATTTCAAAAATTTTTCTCCAAAATAATTGAAATTTCTGCAGTTTTGCCCCAAAATAAGGGGAATTTCTGTATTTTTGCCCCAAAATAAGGGAAATTTCTGCCTTTTTACCTCAAAATAAGGGGAATTTCTGCATTTTTGCCACAAATATAAGGAATTTTTGCATTTTGCCCCAAAATAAGAAAAATTTCTGCATTTTTTCCCTGAAATAAGTGAAATTTCTGCAATTTTGGCCCAAAAAAATTGAAATTTCAGCAATTTTGTCCCAAAATAAAAGAAATTTCTAGAAATTTGCCCCAAAATAATTGGAATTTCTTAGTTTTGCCCCAAAATAAGGAGAATTTCTGTCTTTTTGCACCAACATATAGGGAATTTCTGCCTTTTTGCCCCAAAATTAGGGAAGTTTTTGCAATTTTGCTTCAAAATACAGGGAATTTCTGCCTCTTTTCCCGAAAATAAGGGGAACTTCTGCCGATTTGCCCCAAATAAAGGGAATTTCTGCATTTTTGCCCCAATATTTGAGGAATTTCTGCAATGTTGCTTTAAAATACGGGGAATTTCTGCCTTTTTGCCCAAATTAAGGGGATTTTCTGACTTTTTGCCCCCAAACAAGGGAAATTTCTGCAGTTTTATCCCAAAATAAAAGGAATTTCTGCCTTTATGCCCTCAAATAATGGGAATTTCTGCCTTTTGCCCTGAAATATGTGAAATTTCTGCAATTTTACCCCAAAATAAGGTGAATTTCTAACTTTTTGCCCCCAAATAATGGGAATTTCTGCCTTTTTGCCCCAAAATATGAAAAATTTTTGCTTTTTTTCTCTGAAATATGTGAAATTTCTGCAATTTTGCCTTAAAATTAAAGAAATTTCTGCAATTTTTCCCCATAATAAAGGAATTTTTTGCAATTTTGCCCCAAAATAAGGGGAATTTCTGTTTTTTGTCCCCAAATAAGGGAAATTTCTGCAATTTTGCCCTAAAATAAGGGTAATTTCTGCGTTTTGCCCCAAAATAAGGAGAATTTGTGCCATTTTGCCCCAAAACAAAGAAAATTACTGCATGTTTTACGCCAAAATTAGGTGAATTTCTGTAATTTTGCTCCAAAATATGGGGATTTTCTGCCTTTTTCACAGAAAATAAGGGGAATTTCTGCCATTTTGCCGCGAAATAAGTGAAATTTCTGCAGTTTTACCCCAAAATAAGGAAAATTTCTGCCTTTTTGCCCCAAAATTAGGGGGATTTTTGCAATTTTGCTCTAAAATACGGGGAATTTCCGCCTTTTTTCCCAAAAATAAAGGAAATGTATACCCTTTTGCCATAAAAAGGGAAATTTCTTCATTTTTAGCCCAAAATAAGGGGATTTTCCGTCTTTTTGACTCAAAATAAGTGGAATTTCTGACTTTTTTCCAAAAATAAATGGAATTTCTGTCTTTTTGCCCCAAAATAAGGGGAATTTCTGAATTTTGCCCTGAAATAAGTTAAATTTCAAAATTTTTTCCCCAAAATAATTGAAATTTCTGCAGTTTTGCCCCAAAATAAGGGGAATTTTTGTATTTTTCCTCCAAAATAAAGGAAATTTCTGCCTTTTTACCTCAAAATAAGGGGAATTTCTACATTTTTGCCACAAAATATAAGGAATTTTTGCCTTTTTGCCCCAAAATAAGAAAAATTTCTGCCTTTTTTCCCTGAAATAAGTGAAATTTCTGCAATTTTGGCCCAAAAAAATTGAAATTTCTGCCATTTTGTCCAAAATAAGAAAAATTTCTGGAATTTTGCCCCAAAATAAGTGGAATATCTGAGTATTGCCCCAAAATAAGGAGAATTTCTCTCTTTTTGCGATAACATATAGGGAATTTCTGTCTTTTTGCCCCACAATTAAGGGAATATGTGCAAATTTGCTTCAAAATACCGGGAATTTTTTCCTTATTGCACCAAAATAAAAGGAATTTCTCCATTTTTGCACCAATATAAGGGGAATTTCTGAAATTTTGCTCCAAAATACGGGGAATTTTTGCCTTATTGCCCGAAATAAAGTGGAATTTCTGCTTTTTGCCCTGAAATATTTGAAATTTCCAACAATTTTACCCCAAAATAAGGGGAATTTCTGTTTTTGGCCCCAAATAAGGGAAATTTTTGCAATTTTGCCCTAAAATAAGGGGAATTTCTGCCTTTTGCCCCAAAATAAGGAGAATTTCTACTTTTTTGCCCAAAAACAAAGAAAATTACTGCATGTTTTACGCCAAAATTACGTGAATTTTTGCAATTTTGCTCCAAAATACGGGGATTTTCTGCCTTTTTGCCTGAAAATAAAGGGAATGTATACCTTTTTGCCATAAAAAGGGAAATTTCTTCATTTTTACCCCAAAATAAGGGGATTTTCCGCCTTTTTGACTCAAAATAAGTGCAATTTCTGACTTTTTTCCAAAAATAAATGGAATTTCTGTCTTTTTGCCCCAAAATAAGGGGAATTTCCGATTTTTTGCCCTAAAATAAGTTAAATTTCAAGAATTTTTCCCCAAAATAATTGAAATTTCTGCAGTTTTGCGCAAAAATAAGGGGAATTTCTGTATTTTTGCCACAAAATAAGGGAAATTTCTGCCTTTTTACCTCAAAATAAGGAGAATTTCTGCATTTTTTGCCACAAAATATAAGGAATTTCTGCCTTTTTGCCCCAAAATAAGAAAAATTTCTGCCTCTTTTCCCTGAAATAAGTGAAATTTCTGCAATTTTAGCCCAAAAAAATTGAAATTTCTGCAATTTTGTCCCAAAATAAGAGAAATTTCTGGAATTATGCCCCAAAATAAGTGGAATTTCTGAGTTTTGCCCCAAAATAAAAAAAATTTCTGTCTTTTTGCCCCAACATATAAGGAATTTCTGCCTTTTAGCCCCACAATTAGGGGAATTTCTGCAATTTTGCTCCAAAATACGGGGAATTTCTGCTTTTTTGCCCAAAAATAAGGGGAATGTTTACCTTTTGCCACAAAAAAGGGAAATTTCTTCATTTTTGCCCCAAAATAAGAGGAATTTCTGCCTTCTTACGTCAAAATAAGTGACATTTCTGCCTTTTTACTCAAAAATATACGGAATTTCTGTATTTTTGTCTTAAAATAAAAGGAATTTTTGAATTATGCCCTGAAATAAATGAAATTTCTCCAATTTGCCTCAAAATAAGGGAAATTTCTGCTTTTTTGCCACAAAATAATGGGAATTTCTGTCTTTTTGCCCCAAAATAAAAGGAATATCAGCCTTTTTACCTAATAATAAGGGGAATCTCTCCTTTTTGCCCTAGAATATAGGGAATTTGTGTATTTTTGCACCAAAATAAAAAAATTTTCTGCAATTTTGTACCAAAATAAAAGTAATTTCTGCCTTTTTGCCCCAAAATAAGAGAAATTTCTGCGTTTTTTTTCTGAAATAAGTGAAATTTCTGTAATTTTGCCCCAAAATTAGGGAGATTTCTGCAATTTTGACCCAAAATAATAAAAATTTCTGGAATTTTGCCCCAAAATAAGGGGAATTTCTGACTTTTTCCCTGAAATAAGGAGAATTTCTGTCTTTTTGCCCCAAAATAATGTGAATTTCTGCATTTTCCCTCAAAATTAGAAGAATATGTGCATTTTGCTTCAAAATACGGGGAATTTTTACCTTATTGCACCAAAATAAAATGAATTTCTGCATTTTTGCACCAATAAAAGGGGAATTTCTCAAATTTTGCTCCAAAATACGGTTAATTTTTGCCTTATTTCCGAAAATAAAGTGAAATTTCTGCCTTTTTGCTCTGAAATATTTGAAATTTCCGCAATTTTACCCCAAAATAAGGGGAATTTCTTTTTTTGGCTCCAAAATTAGGAGAATTTCTGCTTTTTGCCCCAAATTAAGGCAAATTTCTGACTTTTTGCCCTGAAATAAGTGAAATTTCTGCAATTTTGCCCCAAAATAATGGGAATTTCTGCCTTTTTGACAAAATAAGGGGAATTTCAGCATTTTACCTTCAAATAAGGGGAATTTCTGCCTTTTTGCCACAAAACATGGGGAATTTCTGCCTTATTGCCCCCAAATAAGGAAAAGTTTTGCTTTTCTGCCACAATTAATGGGAATTTCTGCCTTTTTGCCACAAAGTAAAGGGAATTTCTGCCTTTTTGCCCCAAAATAACGGGAATTTCAGCCTTTTTACCCCAAAATAAGGGGAATTTCTGCCTTTTGCCCAAAATATGGGGAATTTCTGACTTTTTGTTCCAAAATAAGGAAAATTTCTTCAATTTTGTACCAAAATAAAAGAAATTTCTGCTTTTTGCCCCAAAATAAAAGTAATTTCTGACTTTTTGCCCTGAAATAAATGAAATTTCTGCAATTTTGCTCGAAAATAAGGGAAATTTGTGCCTTTTTGCCCCAAAATGAGGGGAATTTCTGCCTTTTAACCCTAAAATATGGGGAATTTCAACATTTTACATCAAAATAAGGAGAATTTTAGCCTTTTTGCACCAAAATATAGGGAATTTCTGCATTTTTGCCACAAAATAAGAAAAACTTCTGCAATTCTGTACCAAAATAAAAGAAATTTTTAAAATTTTGCCCCAAAATAAGGGAAATTTCTGATTTTTGCCCCGAAATAAGGAGAATTTCTGTATGTTTGCCCCCCAAAAAAAAGAAATTTCTGCCTTTTTGCCCCAAAATTAGGGGAGTTTCTGCAATTTTGCTTCAAAATACAGGGAATTTCTGCCTCTTTTCCCGAAAATAAGGGGAACTTCTGCCGATTTGCCCCAAATAAAGGGTATTTCTGCATGTTTGCCCTAATATTTAGGGAATTTCTGCAATTTTGCTTTAAAATACGGGGAATTGTTGCCTTTTTGCCCAAAATTAAGGGGATTTTCTGCCTTTTTGCCCCCAAACAAAGGAAATTTCTGCAATTTTATCCCAAAATAAAAGGAATTTCTGCCTTTATGCCCTCAAATAATGGAAATTTCTGCCTTTTTGCCCTGAAATATGTGAAATGTCTGCAATTTTACCCCAAAATTAGGTGAATTTCTACCTTTTGCCCCAAAATAATAGGAATTTCTGGCTTTTTGCCCCAAAATATGAAAAATTTTTCCTTTTTTTCTTTGAAATATGTGAAATTTCTGCAATTTTGCCTTAAAATAAAAGAAATTTCTGCAATTTTTCCCCATAATAAAGAAATTTTTTGCAATTTTGCCCCAAAAAAAAGGGAATTTCTGTTTTTTGTCCCCAAATAAGGGAAATTTCTGAAATTTTGCCCTAAAATAAGGCGAATTTCTGCCTTTTGCCCCAAAATAAGGAGAATTTCTGCCTTTTTGCCCCAAAACAAAGAAAATTACTGCATGTTTTACGCCAAAATTAGGTGAATTTCTGTAATTTTGCTCCAAAACATGGGGATTTTCTGCCTTTTTCGCAGAAAATAAGGGGAATTTCTGCCATTTTGCCGCGATATAAGTGAAATTTCTGCAGTTTTACCCCAAAGTAAGGGGAATTTCTGCCTTTTTGCCCCAAAATTAGGGGAATTTCTGCAATTTTGTTCCAAAATACGGGGAATTTCTGCCTTTTTGCCCGAAAATAAAGGGAATGTATACCTTTTTGCCATAAAAAGGGAAATTTCTTCATTTTTACCCCAAAATAAGGGGATTTTCCGCCTTTTTGATTCAAAATAAGTGCAATTTCTGACTTTTTTCCAAAAATAAATGGAATTTCTGTCTTTTTGCCCCAAAATAAGGGAAATTTCCGACTATTTGCCCTGAAATAAGTTAAATTTCAAAATTTTTTCCCCAAAATAATTGAAATTTCTTCAGTTTTGCCCCAAAATAAGGGAAATTTTTGTATTTTTGCCCCCAAATAATGGAAATTTCTGCCTTTTTACCTAAAAATAAGGGGAATTTCTGCATTTTTTTGCCACAAAATATAAGAAATTTCTGCCTTTTGGCCCAAAATAAGAAAAATTTCTGCCTTTTTTTTCTGAAATAAGTCAAATTTCTGCAATTTTGGCCCAAAAAAATTGAAATTTCTGCAATTTTGTCCTAAAATAAGAAAAATTTCTGGAATTTTTCCCCAAAATAAGTGGAATTTCTGAGTTTTGCCCCAAAATAAGGAGAATTTCTGTCTTTTTGCCCCAACATATAGGGAATTTCTGCCTTTTTGCCCCACAATTAGGAGAATTTCTGCAATTTTGCTCCAAAATACGGGGAATTTCTGCTTTTTTGCCCGAAAATAAGGGGAATGTTTACCTTTTGCCACAAAAAAGGGAAATTTCTTCATTTTTGCCCCAAAATAAGAGGAATTTCTGCCTTTTTACGTCAAAATAAGTGAAATTTCTGCCTTTTTACTCAAAAATATACGGAATTTCTTTATTTTTGCCCCAAAATAAACACAATTTTTGAATTTTGCCCTGAAATAAGTGAAATTTCTCCAATTTTGCCACAAAATAAGGGAAATTTCTGCTTTTTTGCCACAAAATAAGGGGAATTTCTGTCTTTTTGCCACAAAATAAAAGGAATTTCAGACTTTTTACCTAATAATAAGGGGAATCTCTTCTTTTTGCCCTAAAATTTGGGGAATTTCTGTATTTTTGCCCCAAAATAAAAAAATTTTCTGCAATTTTGTACCAAAATAAAAGTAATTTCTGCCTTTTTGCCCCAAAATAAGAGAAATTTCTGCGTTTTTTTCCCTGAAATAAGTGAAATTTCTGTAATTTTGCCCCAAAATTAGGGAGATTTCTGCAATTTTGCCCCCAAATAAGGGGAATTTCTGTATTTTTGCCCCAAAATAAAGGAAATTTCTGCTTTTTTACCTCAAAATAAGGGGAATTTCTGCATTTTTTTCCACAAAATATAAGGAATTTCTGCATTTCGCCCCAAAATAAGAAAAATTTCTGCATTTTTTCCCTGAAATAAGTGAAATTTCTGCAATTTTGGCCCAAAAAAATTGAAATTTCAGCATTTTTGTTTCAAAATAAAAGAAATTTCTAGAAATTTGCCCCAAAATAAGTGGAATTTCTTAGTTTTGCCCCAAAATAAGGAGAATTTCTGTCTTTTTGCACCAACATATAGGGAATTTCTGCCTTTTTGCCCCAAAATTAGGGGAGTTACTGCAATTTTGCTTCAAAATACAGGGAATTTCTGCCTCTTTTCCCGAAAATAAGGGGAACTTCTGCCGATTTGCCACAAATAAAGGAAATTTCTGCATTTTTGCCCCAATATTTGAGGAATTTCTGCAATGTTGCTTTAAAATACGGGGAATTTCTGCCTTTTTGCCCAAAATTAAGGGGATTTTCTGCATTTTTGCCCCCAAACAAGGGAAATTTCTGCAATTTTATCCCAAAATAAAAGGAATTTCTGCCTTTATGCCCTCAAATAATGGGCAATTCTGCCTTTTTGCCCTGAAATATGTGAAATGTCTGCAATTTTACCCCAAAATAAGGTTAATTTCTACCTTTTTGCCCCAAAATAATGGGAATTTCTGCCTTTTTGCTCCAAAATATGAAAATTTTTTGCTTTTTTTCTTTGAAATATGTGAAATTTCTGAAATTTTGCCTTAAAATAAAAGAAATTTCTGCAATTTTTTTCCATAATGAAGGAATTTTTTGCAATTTTGCCCCAAAATAAAGGGAATTTCTGTTTTTTGTCCCCAAATAAGGGAAATTTCTGCAATTTTGCCCTAAAATAAGGGTAATTTCTGCCTTTTGCCCCAAAATAAGGAGTATTTCTGCCTTTTTGCCCCAAAACAAAGAAAATTACTGCATGTTTTACCCCAAAATTAGGTGAATTTCTGCAATTTTGCTCCAAAATACAGGGATTTTCTGCTTTTTTCGCAGAAAATAAGGGGAATTTCTGCCATTTTGCCGCGAAGTAAGTGAAATTTCTGCAGTTTTACCCCAAAATAAGGGGAATTTCTGACTTTTTGCCCCAAAATTAAGGGAATTTCTTCAATTTTGCTCCAAAATACGGAGAATTTCTGCCTTTTCGCCTGAAAATAAAGGGAATATATACCTTTTTGCCATAAAAAGGAAAATTTCTTCATTTTTACCCCAAAATAAGGGGATTTTTCGCCTTTTTGACACAAAATAAGTGCAATTTCTGACTTTTTTCCAAAAATAAATGGAATTTCTGTCTTTTTGCCCCCAAATAAGGGGAATTTCCTACTTTTTGCCCTGAAATAAGTTAAATTTCAAAAATTTTACCCCAAAATAATTGAAATTTCTGCAACTTTGCCCCAAAATAAGGGGAATTTCTGTATTTTTGCCCCAAAATAAGGGAAATTTCTGCCTTTTTGCCTCCAAATAAGAGGAATTTTAGCCTTTTTACCTCAAAATAAAGGGAATTTCTGCATTTTTGCCACAAAATATTAAGAATTTCTGCATTTTTGCTTCAAAATAAGGAAAATTTCTGCCTTTCTTTTCTGAAATAAGTGAAATTTCTGCAATTTTGCCCCAAAATAAGTGAAATTTCTGCAATTTTGTCCCAAAATAAGGGAAATTTCTGGAATTTTGCTTCAAAATAAGTGGAATTTCTCAGTTTTGCTCTAAAATAAGGAGAATTTCTGTCTTTTTGCCCCAACGTATAGGAAATTTCTGCCTTTTTGCCCCACAATTAGAGGAATTTCTGCAATTTTGCTCCAAAATACAGGAAATTTCTGCTTTTTTTTTTTTGAAAATAACGGGAATGTATACCTATTGCCATAAGAAAGGGAAATTTCTTCATTTTTGCCCCAAAATAAGAGGAATTTCTTACTTTTTACCTCAAAAGTAAGTGAAATTTCTGCCTTTTTACCCAAAAATAAACGGAATTTCTGTCTTTTTGCCCCAAAATAAAAGGAATTTTTGAATTATGCCCTGAAATTAGTGAAATTTCTAAAATTTTGCCCTAAAATAAAAGAAATTTCTTCCTTTTTGCCACAAAAAAAGGAATTTCTGTCTTTTTGCCCCAAAATAAGGGAAATTTCAGCCTTTTTGCCTCCAAATAAGGGGAATTTCAGCCTTTTTACCTCAAAATAAAAGGAATTTCTGCATTTTTGCCACAAAATATTAGGAATTTCTTCATTTTCGCTCCAAAATTAAGAAAATTTCTGCCTTTTTTCCCTGAAATAAGTGAAATTTCTGCAATTTTGCCCCAAAATAAGTGAAATTTCTGCAATTTTGACCCAACATAAGGAAAATTTCTGGAATTTTGCCCCAAAATAAGTGGAATTTCTGAGTTTTGCCCCAAAATAAGTAGAATTTCTGTCTTTTTGCCCCAACAAATAGGGAATTTCTGTCTTTTTGCCCCACAACTAGGGGAATTTCTGCAATTTTGCTCCAAAATACGAAGAATTTCTCCCTTTTTTCCTAAAAATAAGAGATACGTATACCTTTTGCCACAAAAAAGGGAAATTTCTTCATTTTTGCACTAAATAAGAAGAATTTCTGCCTTTTTACCTCAAAATAAGTGAAATTTCTGCCTTTTTACCCAAAAATAAACGGAATTTCTGTCTTTTTGCCCCAAAATAAAAGGAATTTTTGAATTATGCACTGAAATCAGTGAAATTTCTGCAATTTTGCTCTAAAATAAAAGAAATTTCTGCCTTTGTGCCACAAAATAAGGGGAATTTCTGTCTTTTTGTCCCAAAACAAAGGAAATTTCTGCCTTTTTGCCCCCAAATAAGGGGAATTTCAGCTTTTTCCCTCAAAATAAAGTGAATTTCTGCATTTTTGCCACAAAATACTAGGAATTTCTGCCTTTTTGCTCCAAAATAAGAAAATTTCTGCCTTTTTTCCCTGAAATAAGTGAAATTTGTGCAATTTTGCCCGTAAATAAGGCGAAATTCTGTCTTTTTGCCCCAAAATAAGGGGAATTTCAGCCTTTTTACCTAATAATAAGGGGAATCTCTGCCTTTTTGCCCTAAAATATGGGGAATTTCTGTATTTTTGCCCCAAAATAAAGAAATTTTCTGCAATTTTGTACCAAAATAAAAGTAATTTCTGCCTTTTTGCCCCAAAATAAGAGAAATTTCTGCGTTTTTTCCCTGAAATAAGTGAAATTTCTGTAATTTTGCCCCAAAATTAGGGAGATTTCTGCAATTTTGACCCAAAATAAAAAAAATTTCTGGAATTTTGCCCCAAAGTAAGGGGAATTTCTGAGTTTTTGCCCTGAAATAAGGAGAATCTCTATCTTTTTGCCCCAAAATATTGTTAATTTCTGCATTTTCCCTCTAAATTAGGGGAATATGTGCAATTTTGCTTCAAAATACGGAGAATTTCTGCGTTATTGCACCAAAATAAAGGAAATTTCTGCATTTTTGCAACAATATAAGGGGAATTTCTGAAATTTTGCTCTAATGTACGGGGAATTTTTGCCTTATTGCCCGAAATAAAGTAAAATTTCTGCCTTTTTGCCCTGAAATATTTGAAATTTCCGCAATTTTACCCCAAAATAATAGGAATTTCTGTTTTTGGCCCCAAAATTAGGAGAATTTCTGCTTTTTGCCCCAAAATAAGGCAAATTTCTGACTTTTTGCCATGAAATAAGTGAAATTTCTGCAATTTTGCCCCAAAATAAGGGGAATTTCTGCCTTTTTGCCAAAATAAGGGAAATTTCAGCATTTTACCTTCAAATAAGGGGAATTTCTGCCTTTTTGCCACAAAATATGGGGAATTTCTGCCTTATTGCACCCAAATAAAATTTTTGCTTCTCTGCCTCAATTAACGGGAATTTCTGCCTTTTTGCCACAAAGTAAAGGGAATTTCTGCCTTTTTGCCCCAAAATAACGGGAATTTAAGCCTTTTTACCCCAAAATAAGGGGAATTTCTGCCTTTTGGCCAAAATTTCAGGAATTTCTGATTTTTGTTCCAAAATAAGGAAATTTTCTTCAATTTTGTACCAAAATAAAAGAAATTTCTGCTTTTTGCCCCAAAATAAAAGTAATTTCTGACTTTTTGCCCTGAAATAAATGAAATTTCTGCAATTTTGCTCGAAAATAAGGGAAATTTGTGCCTTTTTGCAACAAAATGAGGGGAATTTCTGCCTTTTAACCCCAAAATATGAGGAATTTCAACATTTTACCTTAAAATAAGGGGAATTTCAGCCTTTTTGCACCAAAATATGGGGAATTTCTGCCTTTTTGCCACAAAATAAGAAAAATTTCTGCAATTCTGTACCAAAATAAAAGAAATTTCTAAAATTTTGCCCCAAAATAAGGGAAATTTCTGATTTATGCTCCGAAATAAGGAGAATTTCTGTATTTTTGCCCCCAAAAAAGAGAATTTCTGCCTTTTTGCCCCAAAATGAGTGGAGTTTCTGCAATTTTGCTTCAAAATACAGGAAATTTCTGCCTCTTTTCCCGAAAATAAGGGGAACTCTGCCGATTTGCCTCAAATAGAGGAAATTTCTGCATTTTTGCCCCAATATTTGGGGAATTTCTGCAATTTTGCTTTAAAATACGGGGAATTTCTGCCTTTTTGCCCAAAATTAAGGGGATTTTCTGCCTTTTTGCCCCCAAACAAGGTAAATTTCTGCAATTTTATCCCAAAATAAGGGGAATTTCTGCCTTTTTGCCCCCAAATAACAGGAATTTCTGCCTTTTTGCTCTAAAATATGTGAAACGTCTGCAATTTTACCCCAAAATTAGGTGAATTTATGCATTTTTGCCCCAAAATAATGGGAATTTCTGCTTTTTTGCCCCAAAATAAGAAAAATTTTTGATTTTTTTCTCTGAAATAAGTGAAATTTCTGCAATTTTGCCTTAAAATAAAAGAAATTTCTACAATTTTTCCCCAAAATAATTGAAATTTCTGCAATTTTGCCCCAAAATAAGGGGAATTTCTGTATTTTTGCCAAAATATAAGGGAAATTTCTGCTTTTGCCCCCAAATAAGGTGAATTTCAGCCTTTTTAACTAAAAATAAGTTGTAATTTCTGCATTTTTGCCACAAAATATTAGGAATTTCTGCATTTTTGCTCCAAAATGAGGAAAATTTCTGCCTTTCTTGGCTGAAATAAGTAAAATTTCTGCAATTTTGCCCCAAAATAAGTGAAATTTCTGCAATTTTGTCTTAAAATATAGGATATTTCTAGAATTTTGCCCCAAAATAAGTGGAATTTCTGAGTTTTGCCCCAAAATAAGGAGAATTTCTGTCTTTTTGCCACAACATATAGGGAATTTCTGCCTTTTTGCCCCACAATTAGGGGAATTTCTGCAATTTTGCTCCAAAATACGGGGAATTTCTGCTTTTTTGCCCGAAAATAAGGGGAATGTTTACCTTTTGCTACAAAAAAGGGAAATTTCTTCATTTTTGCCCCAAAATAGGAGGAATTTCTGCATTTTTACCTCAAAATAAGTGAAATTTCTGCCTTTTTACCTAAAAATATACGGAATTTCTGTATTTTTGCCCCAAAATAAAAGGAATTTTTGAATTTTACCCTGAAATAAGTGAAATTTCTCCAATTTTGCCCCAAAATAAGGGAAATTTCTGCCTTTTGCCACAAAATAAGAGGAATTTCTGACTTTTTGCCCCAAAATAAGGGGAATTTCAGCCTTTTTACCTAATAATAAGGGGAATCTCTGCCTTTTTGCCCTAAAATATGGGGAACTTCTGTATTTTTGCCTCTAAATAAAAAAAATTTTCTGCAATTTTGTACCAAAATAGAAGTAATTTCTGCCTTTTTGCCCCAAAATAAGAGAAATTTCTGCCTTTATTCCTGAAATAAGTGAAATTTCTGTAATTTTGCCCCAAAATTAGGGAGATTTCTGCAATTTTGCCCCAAAATAATGGACATTTCTGGAATTTTGCACCAAAATAAGGGGAATTTCTATATTTTTGCCCCAAAATAAGGGAAATTTCTGCCCTTTTGCCCCTAAATAATGGGATTTTCATCATTTTTAACTCAACATAATGGGAATTTCTGCATTTTTGCCACTAAATTCTAGGAATTTCTGCATTTTTGCTCCAAATTAAGGAAAAATTCTGCCTTTCTTCCCTGAAACAAGTGAAATTTCTGCAATTTTGCCCCAAAATAAGTGAAATTTCTGCAATTTTGCCCCAAAATAAAAGAAATTTCTGGAATTTTGCCCCAAAATAAGTGGAATTTCTGAGTTTTGCCCCTAAATAAGGAGAATTTCTGTCTTTTTGCCCCAACAAATAGGGAATTTCTGCTTTTTTGCCCCACAACTAAAGGAATTTCTGCAATTTTGCTCCAAAATACTGGTAATTTCTGCATTATTTCCTGAAAAGAAGGGGAATGTATACCTTTTGCAACAAAAAAGGGAAATTTCTTCATTTTTGCCCCAAAATAAGAGGATTTCTGCCTTTTTACCTCAAAATAACTGATATTTCTGCCTTTTTACCCCAAAATTAACGGAATTTCTGTCTTTTTGCCCCAAAATAAAAGGAATTTTTGAATTATGCCCTGAAATAAGTTAAATTTCTGCCTTTTTGCCACAAAATAAAAGGAATTTCTGCATTTTTGCCACAAAATATTAGGAATTTCTGCCTTTTTGCCCCAAAATAAGGAAAATTTCTGCCTTTTTTACCTGAAATAAGTGAAATTTCTGCAATTTTGCCCCAAAATAATTGAAATTTCTGCAAATTTGTCCCAAAATAAGGGAAATTTTTGGAATTTTGTGCAAAAATATGTGGAATTTCTGAGTTTTGCCCCATAATAAAGAGAATTTCTGTCTTTTTGCCACAACATATAGGGAATTTCTGCCTTTTTGCCCCACAATTAGGGGAATTTCTGCAATTTTGCTCCAAAATTCGAGGAATTTCTGCTTTTTTGCCCGAAAATAAGGAAAATGTTTACCTTTTGCCACAAAAAAGGAAAATTCTTCATTTTTGCCCCAAAATAAGAGGAATTTCTGCCTTTTTACCTCAAAATAAGTGAAATTTCTGCCTTTTTACCCAAAAATATATGGAATTTCTGTATTTTTGCCCCAAAATAAAAGGAATTTATGAATTTTGCCCTGAAATAAGTGAAATTTCTGCAATTTTGCCCCAAAATAAGGGAAATTTCTGCCTTTTTGCCACAAAATAAGGGAAATTTTTGTCTTTTTTTCCCAAAATAAGGGGAATTTCAGCCTTTTTACCTAATAATAAGGGGAATCTCTGCCTTTTTGCCCTAAAATATGGGGAATTTCTGTATTTTTGCCCCAAAATAAAGAAATTTTCTGCAATTCTTTACCAAAATAAAAGTAATTTCTGCCTTTTTGCCCCAAAATAAGAGAAATTTCTTTGTTTTTTCCCTGAAATAAGTTAAATTTCTGTAATTTTGCCCCAAAATAAGGGAGATTTCTGCAATTTTGCCCCAAAATAATGGACATTTCTATAATTTTGCACCAAAATAAGGGGAATTTCTGACTTTTTGCCTTGAAATAAGGAGCATTTCTGTCTTTTTGCCCCAAAATAATGTGAATTTCTGCATTTTCCCTCAAAATTAGGGGAATATGTGCAATTTTGCTTCAAAATACAGGGAATTTCTATCTTATTGCACCAAATAAAGTGAATTTCTGCCTTTTTGCACAAATTAAAGGGGAATTTCTGAAATTTTGCTCCAAAATATGGGGAATTTCTGCCTTATTGCCCGAAATAAAGTGGAATTTCTGCCTTTTTGCCCTGAAATATATGAAATTTCCCTAATTTTACCTCAAAAGAAGGGCAATTTCTATTTGGTCCCAAAATTAGGAGAATTTCTGCTTTTGCCCCAAAATAAGGCAAATTTCTGACTTTTTTCCCTGAAATAAGTGAAATTTCTGCAATTTTGCCCCAAAATAAGGGGAAAGACAGCATTTTACCTCCAAATAAGGGGAATTTCTGCCTTATTGCCGCCAAATAAGGAAAATTTTGCTTTTCTTCCCCAATTAACGGGAATTTCTGCCTTTTTACCACAAAGTAAAGGGATTTCTGTCTTTTTGCCCCAAAATAACAGTAATTTCAGCCTTTTTACCTCAAAATAAGGGGAATTTCTGCCTTTTTCCAAAATATGGGGAATTTCTGACTTTTTGTTCCAAAATAAAGAAACTTTCTTCAATTTTGTACCAAAATAAACAAAATTTCTGCTTTTTGCCCCAATGTAAAAGTAATTTCTAAATTTTTGCCCTGAAATAAATGAAATTTCTGCAATTTTGCCCGAAAATAAAAGAAATTTGTGCTTTTTTGCCCCAAAATGTGGGGAATTTCTGCCTTTTAACTCCAAAATATGGGGTATTTTAGCATTTTACCAAAAAATAAGGGGAATTTCAGCCTTTTTGCACCAAAATATGGAGAATTTCTGACTTTTTGCCACAAAATAAAAAAAATTTCTGCAATTCTGTTCCAAAATAAAAGAAATTTCTAAAATTTTGCCGGAAAATAAAGAAAATTTCTGATTGTTGCCCCGAAATATGGAGAATTTCTGTATTTTTGCCCCAAAATAAAGGGGATTTCTGCATTTTTGCCCCAAAATTAGCGGAGTTTCTGCAATTTTGCTTCAAAATACAGGGAATTTCTGCCTTTTTTCCCGAAAATAAAGGGAACTTCTGCCGATTTGCTTCAAATAGAGGGAATTTCTGCATTTTTACCCCAATATTAGGGGATTTTCTGCAATTTTGCTCCAAAATACGGGGAATTTCTGCCTTTTTGCCCGAAATTAAGGAGATTTTCTGCCTTTTTGCCCCCAATCAAGGGAAATTTCTGCAATTTTATCCCAAAATAAGGGGAATTTCTTCCTTTTTGCCCCCAAATAACGGGAATTTCTGCCTTTTTGCCCTGAAATATGTGAAATGTCTGCAATTTTACCCCAAATAAGATAAATTTCTTTCTTTTTGCCCCAAAATAATGGGAATTTCTGCCTTTTTGCCGCAAAATAAGAAAAAATTTTGAATTTATTCTCTGAAAGAAGTGAAATTTCTGCAATTTTGCCTTAAAATAAAAGAAATTTCTGCCATTTTTCCCCATAATAAAGGAATTTTCTGCAATTTTGCCCCAAAATAAAGGGAATTTCTGTTTTTTGTCCCGAAACAAGGGAAATTTCTGCAATTTTGCCTTAAAATAAGGGGAATTTCTGCCTTTTTGCCCCAAAACAAAGAAAATTACTGCATGTTTTACCCCAAAATTAGGTGAATTTCTGCAATTTTTCTCCAAATTACGGGGATTTTCTCCCTTATTCGCCGAAAATAAGGGGAATTTCTGCCATATTGGCATGAAATAAGTGAAATTTTTGCAGTTTTACTCCGAAATAAAAGGAATTTCTTCCTTTTTGCCCCAAAATTAGGGGAATTTCTGCAATTTTGCTCCTAAATACGGGGAATTTCTTCCTTTCTGCCCGAAAATAAAGGGAATATATACCTTTTTGCCATAAAAAGGGAAATTTCTTCATTTTTACCCCAAAATAAGGGGATTTTCCGCCTTTTTGCCTCAATAAGTGCAATTTCTGACTTTTCCCAAAAAATAAACGGAATTTCTGTCTTTTTGCCCCAAAATAAGGGGAATTTCTGACTTTTTGCCCTGAAATAAGTTAAATTTCTAAAATTTTTCCCCATAATAAGGGAAATGTCTGCTTTTTGCCCCAAAATAAAAGGAATTTCTGCATTCTTGCCCCAAAATAAGGGGAATTTCGGCCTTTTTTCCTCAAAATAAGGGGAATTTCTGCCTTTTGCCCCAAAGTATGGGGAATTCTTCCTTTTTGCCCCAAAATAAGAAAAATTTCTGCAATTTTGTACCAAAATAAAAGAAATTTCTGCCTTTCTGCCCCAAAATAAGAAAAATTTCTGCCTTTTTTACCTGAAATAAGTGAAATTTCTGCAATTTTGCCCCAAAATAATTGAAATTTCTGCAAATTTGTCCCAAAATAAGGGAAATTTCTGGAATTTTGTCCAAAAATATGTTGAATTTCTTAGTTTTGCCTTAAAATAAAGAGAATTTCTGTCTTTTTGCCACAACATATAGGGAATTTCTGCCTTTTTGCCCCACAATTAGGGGAATTTCTGCAATTTTGCTCCAAAATTCGAGGAATTTCTGCTTTTTTGCCCGAAAATAAGGAAAATGTTTACCTTTTGCCACAAAAAAGGGAAATTTCTTTATTTTTGCCCCAAAATAAGAGGAATTTCTGCCTTTTTACCTCAAAATAAGTGAAATTTCTGCTTTTTTACCCAAAAATATACGGAATTTCTGTATTTTTGCCCCAAAATAAAAGGAATTTATGAATTTTGCCCTGAAATAAGTGAAATTTCTGCAATTTTGCCCCAAAATAAGGGAAATTTCTGCTTTTTTGCCACAAAATAAGGGGAATTTTTGTCTTTTTTCCCAAAATAAGAGGAATTTCAGCCTTTTTACCTAATAATAAGGAGAATCTCTGCCTTTTTGCCCTAAAATAGGGGGAATTTCTGTATTTTTGCCCTAAAATAAAGAAATTTTCTGCAATTTTTTACCGAAATAAAAGTAATTTCTGCCTTTTTGCCCCAAAATAAGAGAAATTTCTGTGTTTTTTCCCTGAAATAAGTGAAATTTATGTAATTTTGCCCCAAAATAATTAACATTTCTGAAATTTTGCACCAAAATAAGGGGAATTTCTGATTTTTTGCCTTGAAATAAGGAGAATTTCTGTCTTTTTGCCCCAAAATAATGTGAATTTCTGCATTTTCCCTCAAAATTAGGGGAATATGTGCAATTTTGCTTCAAAATACGGGGAATTTCCACCTTATTGCACCAAATAAAGGGAATTTCTGCCTTTTTGCACCAATAAAAGGGGAATTTCTGAAATTTTGCTCCAAAATACGGGGAATTTTTTTCCTTATTGCCCGAAATAAAGTGGAATTTCTGCCTTTTTGCCCTGAAATATATGAAATTTCCGCAATTTTACCTCAAAATAAGGGCAATTTCTATTTGGCCCCAAAATTAAAAGAATTTCTGCTTTTTGCCCCAAAATAAGGCAAATTTCTGACTTTTTGCCCTGAAATAAGTGAAATTTCTGCAATTTTGCCCCAAAATAAGGGGAATTTCAGCATTTTACCTCCAAATAAGGGGAATTTCTGCCTTTTTGCCACAAAATATGGGGAATTTCTGACTTATTGCCCCCAAATAAGGAAAATTTTGCTTTTCTTCCGCAAATAACGGGAATTTCTGCCTTTTTGCCACAAAGTAAAGGGATTTCTGTCTTTTTGCCCCAAAATAACGGGAATTTCAGCCTTTTTACCTCAAAATAAGGGGAATTTCTGCATTTTCCCTCAAAATTAGGGGAATATGTGCAATTTTCCTTCAAAATACGGGGAATTTCCACCTTATTGCACCAAATAAAGGGAATTTCTGCCTTTTTGCACCAATAAAAGGGGAATTTCTGCCTTTTGCCCCAAAGTATGGGGAATTCTTCCTATTTGCCCCAAAATAAGAAAAATTTCTGCAATTTTGTACCAAAATAAAAGAAATTTCTGCCTTTTTGCCCCAAAATAAGAAAAATTTCTGCCTTTTTTACCTGAAATAATTGAAATTTCTTCAATTTTGCCCCATAATAAGGGAAATTTCTTCAATTTTTTCCCAAAGTAAAGGAAATTTCTGCAATTATGCCTCAAATAAGGGGAATTTATGACTTTTTGCCCTTGAAAAACGGAGATATTCTTCCTTTTTGCACCAAAATAAGGAGAATTTCAGCCTTTTTCCCCTAAAATTATGAGATTTTCTGCAATTTTGCTTAAAAATACGGGGAATTTCTGCCTTTCAGCCCCAAAATAAATGGAATTTCTGCATTTTTCTTCAAAATTAGGGGAATTTCTGCATTTTACCTCTAAATAAGGGGAATTCCTGCATTTTGCCCCAAAATATGGGGAATTTCTGCCTTTTTGTTCCAAAATAAGGAAAATTTTATCAATTTTGTACCAAAATAAAAGAAATTTCTGCTTTTTGCCCCAAAATAAAAGTAATTTCTGACTTTTTGCCCAAAATAAATGAAATTTCTGCAATTTTGCCCGAAAATAAGGGAAATTTGTGCCTTTTTGCCCCCAAATGAGGGGAATTTCTGCCTTTTAACGCCAAAATATGGGGAAATTCAGCATTTTACCTCAAAAAAAGAGGAATTTCAGCCTTTTTGCACCAAAATATGGGGAATTTCTTCCTTTTTGCCACAAAATAAGAAAAATTTCTGCAATTCTGTACCAAAATAAAAGAAATTTCTAAAATTTTGCCCCAAAAAAAAGGAAATTTCTGATTTTTTCTCGGAAATAAGGAGAATTTCTGTATTTTTGCCCCAAAATAAAGGGAATTTCTGCCTTTTTGCCCCAAAATTAGGGGAGTTTCTGCAATTTTGCTTCAAAATACAGGGAATTTCTGCCTCTTTTCCCGAAAATAAGGGGAACTTCTGCCGATTTGCCCCAAATAAAGAGAATTTCTGCATTTTTGCCCCAATATTAGGGGAATTTCTGCAATTTTGCTTCAAAATACAAGGATTTTCTTCCTTTTTGCCCCCAAAAAAGGGAAATTTCTGCAATTTTATCCCAAAATAAAATGAATTTCTGCCTTTTTGCCCCCAAATAAGGGGAATTTCTGCCATTTTGCCCTGAAATATGTGAAATGTCTGCAATTTTACCTCAAAATTAGGAGAATTTCTGCCCTTTTGCCCCAAAATAATGGGAATTTCTGCGTTTTTGCCCCAAAATAAGAAAAATTTTTTGTTTATTCTCAAATAAGTGAAATCTCTCCAATTTTGCCTTAAAATAAAAGAAATTTCTGCAATTTTTTCCCAAAATAAAGGAATTTTCTTCAATTTTGCCCCAAAATAAAGGGAATTTCTGTTGTTTGTCCCCAAATAAGGGAAATTTCTGCAATTTTTCCCTAAAATAAGGGAAATTTCTGCCTTTTGCCCCAAAACAAAGAAAATTACTGCATGTTTTACCCCAAAATTAGGTGAATTTCTGCAATTTTGCTCCAAAATACTGGGATTTTCTGCCTTTTTTCGCTGAAAATAAGGGGAATTTCTGCCATTTTGCCACGAAATAAGTAAAATTTCTTCAGTTTTACCTCAAAATAAGGGGAATTTCTGCCTTTTTGCCCCTAAATGAGGGGAATTTCTGCCTTTTGCCCCAAAATATGAGGAGTTTCAGCATTTTACCTCAAAATAAGGGGAATTTCAGTATTTTTGCTCCAAAATAGGGGTCATTTCTGCCTTTTTACCCAAAATTAAGTTGAATTTCTGCCTTTTTTTCCCAAAATAAGTGAAATATCTGCAATTTTAACCAAAAATTAGGGATTTAATTTTTTTGCCCCAAAATAAGGGGAATTTCTGCCATTTTGCCCTTAAATATTTGAAATTTCTGCAATTTTACCCCAAAATAAAAAGAATTTCTGCCTTTTTGCCCCAAGATAAGGGGAATTTCAGCCTTATTACCTCAAAATAAGGGGAATTTCTGCCATTTGCCCCAAAATACGGGGAATTTCTGCCTTTTTGCCCTAAAATTATGAGAATTTCTGCAATTTTGCTTCAAAATACGGGGAATTTCTGCCTTTTAGCCTCAAAATAAAAGGAATTTCTGCATTTTTCCTCAAAATTAGGGGAATTTTTGCATTTTACCTCTAAATAAAGGGAATTCCTGCATTTTGCCCCAAAATATGGGGAATTTCTGAATTTTTGTTCCAAAATAAAGAAAATTTCTTCAATTTTGTACCAAAATAAAAGAAATTTCTGATTTTGCCCCAAAATAAAAGTAATTTCTGACTTTTTGCCCTGAAATAAATGAAATTTCTGCAATTTTGCCCCAAAATAAAGGGAATTTCTGCATTTTTGCCCCAAAATTATGGGTGTTTCTGCAATTTTGCTTTAAAATACAGGGAATTTCTGCATATTTCCCGAAAATAAAGAGAACTTTTGCCGATTTGCCCCAAATAAAGGTAATTTCTGCAATTTTGCTCCAAAATACGGGGAATTTCTGCCTTTTTGCCCGAAAATAAGGGGAATGCATACCTTTTTGCCATAAAAAAGGGAAATTTCTTCATTTTTGCCCCAAAATAAGGCGAATTTCTGCCTTTTTGCCTTTAAATAAGTGGAATTTCTGTCTTATTCCCCCAAAACAAAGGGAATTTCTGTCTATTTTGCAACAAAATAAAAGGAATTTCTGACTTATTACCCTGAAATAAGTGAAATTTCTTCAATTTTGCCCTAAAATAAGAAAAATTTCTGCCTTTTTGCCACAAAATAAGGGGAATTTCAGCCTTTTTACCTCAAAATAAGGGGAATTTCTCCATTTTTGCCACAAAATATTAAGAATTTCTGCCTTTTTGCCCTAAAATAAAGAAAATTTCTGCCTTTTTTCCTGAAATAAGTGAAATTTTTGCAATTCTGACCCAAAATAAGGGAAATTTCTACAATTTGGCCCCAAAATAAGGGAAATTTCTGGAATTTTGCCCCAAAATAAGTGGAATTTCTGAGGTTTGCCCCAAAATAAGGAGAATTTTTGTTTTTTGGCTCAACATATAGGGAATTTCTGCCTTTTTGCCCCACAACTAGGGGAATTTCTGCAATTTTGCTCCAAAATACGGGGAATTTCTGCTTTTTTGCCCGAAAATAAGGGGAATGTATACCGTTTGCCACAAAAAAGAAAAATTTCTTCATTTTTGCCCCAAAATAAGAGGAATTTCTGCCTTTTCCCCTCAAAATAAGTGAAATTTCTGTCTTTTTACACAAAAGTAAACGGAATTTTTGGCTTTTTCCCCCAAAAATAAGGGAAATTTTTGAATTTTGCCCAGAAATAAGTGAAATTTCTGCAATTTTGCCCCAAAATAAGAGAAATTTCTCCCTTTTTGCCACAAAATAAGGGGAATTTCTGTCTTTTTGCCCCAAAATAAGGGGAATTTCAGCCTTTTTCCTCATAATAAGGGGAATCTCTGCATTTTTGCCCCAAAATATGGGGAATTTCTGCATTTTTGCTACAAAATAAAGAAATTATCTGCAATTTTGTACCAAAATACAAGAAATTTCTGCCCTTTTGCTCTAAAACAAAAGAAATTCCTGTCTTCTTATTCTGAAATAAGTGAAATTTCTGCAATTTTGAACAAAATAAGAAAATCTTCTGCAATTTTGCCACAAAATAAGGGAAATTTCTGCAATTTTGCCCCAATATAAGGGGAATTTCTGACTTTTTGCCCTGAAATAGGGAGAATTTCTGTCTTTTTTCTCCAAAATAATGTGTATTTCTGCATTTTCCCTCAAAATTAGGGGAATTTGTGCAATTTTGCTTCAAAATACGGGGGATTTCAGCCTTATTGCACCAAAATAAAGGGAATTTCTACATTTTTCACCTATATAGTGGAATTTCTGAAATTTTGCTCCAGAATACGGGGAATTTCTGCCTTATAGCCCGATATTATGTGGAATTTCTGCATTTTTGCCCTGAAATATTTGAAATTTCCGCAATTTTACCCCAAAATAAAGGGAATTTCTGTTTTTGGCCCCAAAATTAAGGGAATTTCTGCTTTTTGCCCCAAAATAAGGCAAATTTCTGACTTTTTGCCCTGAAATAAGTGAAATTTCTGCAATTTTGAACAAAAGAAGAAAAATTTCTGCAATTTTGCCACAAAATAAGGGAAATTTCTGCAATTTTGCCCCAAAATAAGGGGAATTTCTGACTTTTTGCCCTGAAATAAGGAGAATTTCTGTCTTTTTTTCCCCAAAATTATGTGTATTTCTGCATTTTTCCTCAAAATTAGGGGAATTTGTGCAATTTTGCTTCAAAATACGGGGGATTTCAGCCTTATGCACCAAAATAAAGGGAATTTCTGCATTTTTCACCAATATAAGGGGAATTTCTGAAATTTTGCTCCAGAATACGGGGTATTTCTGCCTTATAGCCCGAAGTTAAGTGGAATTTCTGCCTTTTTGCCCTGAAATATTTGAAATTTCCGCAATTTTACCACAAAATAAGGGGAATTTCTGTTTTGGCGCCAAAATTAGGGGAATTCCTGCTTTTTGCCCCAAAATAAGGCAAATTTCTGACTTTTTGCCCTGAAATAAGTGAAATTTCTGTAATTTTACCCCAAAATAAGGGGAATATCTGCCTTTTTGCCCAGAATAAGGGGAATTTCAGCATTTTACCTCCAAATAAGGGGAATTTCTGCCTTTTTGCCACAAAATATGGGGAATATCTGCCTTATTGCCCCCAAATAAGGAAAATTTCTGCTTTTCTGCACCAATTAATAGGAATTTCTGCCTTTTTGCCCCAAAATAAGAGGAATTTCATCCTTTTAACCTCAAAATAAGGGGAATTTCTGCCTTTTGCCCCAAAATATGGGGAATTTCTGCCATGTTGTTCCAAAATAAGGAAAATTTCTTCAAATTTGTACCAAAATAGAAGAAATTTCTGCTTTTTGTCCCAAAATAAAAGGAATTTCTGACTTTTTGTTCTGAAATAAATGAAATTTCTGCAATTTTGCACGAAAATAAGAAAAATTTGTGCCTTTTTGCCACAAAATATAAAAAATTTCTGCCTTCTTGCCACAAAATAAAAAAAATTTCTGCAATTCTGTACCAAAATAAAAGAAATTTCTCCAATTTTGACCCAAAATAAGGGAAATTTCTGCAATTTTGCCCCGAAATAATGAGAATTTCTGTATTTTTGCACCAAAATAAAGGGAATTTCTGCCTTTTTGTCCCAAAATTAGGGGAGTTTCTGCAATTTTGCTTCAAAATACAGGGAATTTCTGCCTCTTTCCCCGAAAATAAGAGGAACTTCTGCCTTTTTGCCCCAAATAAATGGAATTTCTGCATTTTTGCCCCAATATTAGGAAAATTTCTGCAATTTGGCTCCAAAATACGGGGAATTTTTGCCTTTTTGCCCGAAATTAAGGGGATTTTCTGTTTTTTGCCCCCAAATAAGTAAAATTTCGGCAATTTTATCCCAAAATAAGGGGAATTTCTGCTTTTTTGCCCCAAAACAAAGAAAATTACTGCATGTTTTACCCCAAAATTAGGTGAATTTCTGCAATTTTTCTCCAAATTACGGTGATTTTCTCCCTTTTTCGCCGAAAATAAGGGGAATTTCTGCCATATTGCCGTGAAATAAGTGAAATTTCTGCAGTTTTACTCCGAAATAAAAGGAATTTCTTCCTTTTTGCCCCAAAATTAGGGGAATTTCTGCAATTTTGCTCCTAAATACGGGGAATTTCTTCCTTTTTGCCCGAAAATAAAGGGAATGTATACCTTTTTGCCATAAAAAGGGAAATTTCTTCATTTTTACCCCAAAATAAGGGGATTTTCCGCCTTTTTGCCTCAATAAGTGCAATTTCTGACTTTTCCCAAAAAATAAACGGAATTTCTGTCTTTTTGCCCCAAAATAAGGGGAATTTCTGACTTTTTGCCCTGAAATAAGTTAAATTTCTAAAATTTTCCCCCATAATAAGGGAAATGTCTGCTTTTTGCCCCAAAATAAAAGGAATTTCTGCATTCTTGCCCCCAAATAAGGGGAATTTCGGCCTTTTTTCCTCAAAATAAGGGGAATTTCTGCCTTTTGCCCCAAAGTATGAGGAATTCTTCCTTTTTGCCCCAAAATAAGAAAAATTTCTGCAATTTTGTACCAAAATAAAAGAAATTTCTGCCTTTCTGCCCCAAAATAAGAAAAATTTCTGCCTTTTTTACCTGAAATAAGTGAAATTTCTGCAATTTTGCCCCAAAATAATTGAAATTTCTGCAAATTTGTCCCAAAATAAGGGAAATTTCTGGAATTTTGTCCAAAAATATGTGGAATTTCTTAGTTTTGCCTAAAAATAAAGAGAATTTCTGTATTTTTGCCACAACATATAGGGAATTTCTGCCTTTTTGCCCCACAATTAGGGGAATTTCTGCAATTTTGCTCCAAAATTCGAGGAATTTCTGCTTTTTTGCCCGAAAATAAGGAAAATGTTTACCTTTTGCCACAAAAAATGGAAATTTCTTTATTTTTGCCCCAAAATAAGAGGAATTTCTGCCTTTTTACCTCAAAATAAGTGAAATTTCTGCCTTTTTACCCAAAAATATACGGAATTTCTGTATTTTTGCCCCAAAATAAAAGGAATTTATGAATTTTGCCCTGAAATAAGTGAAATTTCTGCAATTTTGCACCAAAATAAGGGAAATTTCTGCCTTTTTGCAACAAAATAAGAGGAATTTTTGTCTTTTTTTCCTAAAATAAGAGGAATTTCAGCCTTTTTACCTAATAAGAAGGAGAATCTCTGCCTTTTTGCCCTAAAATATGGGGAATTTCTGTATTTTTGCCCTAAAATAAAGAAATTTTCTGCAATTTTTTACCAAAATAAAAGTAATTTCTGCCTTTTTGCCCCAAAATAAGAGAAATTTCTGTGTTTTTTCCTGAAATAAGTGAAATTTCTGTAATTTTGCCCCAAAATAAAGGAGATTTCTGCAATTTTGCCCCAAAATAATGGACATTTCTGGAATTTTGCACCAAAAAAAGGGGAATTTCTGACTTTTTGCCTTGAAATAAGGAGCATTTCTGTCTTTTTGCCCCAAAATAATGTGAATTTCTGCATTTTCCCTCAAAATTAGGGGAATATGTGCAATTTTGCTTCAAAATACGGGGAATTTCTACCTTATTGCACCAAATAAAGGGAATTTCTGCCTTTTTGCACCAATAAAAGGGGAATTTCTGAAATTTTGCTCCAAAATACGGGGAATTTTTTCCTTATTGCCCGAAATAAAGTGGAATTTCTGCCTTTTTGCCCTGAAATATATGAAATTTCCGCAATTTTACTTCAAAATAAGGGCAATTTCTATTTGGCCCCAAAATTAGGAGAATTTCTGCTTTTTGCCCCAAAATAAGGCAAATTTCTGACTTTTTGCCCTGAAATAAGTGAAATTTCTGCAATTTTGCCCCAAAATAAGGGGAATTTCAGCATTTTACCTCCAAATAAGGGGAATTTCTGCCTTTTTGCCACAAAATATGGGGAATTTCTGCCTTATTGCCCCCAAATAAGGAAAATTTTGCTTTTCTTCCGCAATTAACGGGAATTTCTGCCTTTTTGCCACAAAGTAAAGGGATTTCTGTCTTTTTGCCCCAAAATAACGGGAATTTCAGCCTTTTTACCTCAAAATAAGGGGAATTTCTGCCTTTTTCCAAAATATGGGGAATTTCTGACTTTTTGTTCCAAAATAAGGAAACTTTCTTCAATTTTGTACCAAAATAAACAAAATTTCTGCTTTTTGCCCCAATGTAAAAGTAATTTCTAAATTTTTGCCCTGAAATAAATGAAATTTCTGCAATTTTGCCCGAAAATAAGAGAAATTTGTGCTTTTTTGCCCCAAAATGTGGGGAATTTCTGCCTTTTAACTCCAAAATATGGGGTATTTCAGCATTTTACCTCAAAATAAGGGGAATTTCAGCCTTTTTGCACCAAAATATGGGGAATTTCTGACTTTTTGCCACAAAATAAGAAAAATTTCTGCAATTCTGTACCAAAATAAAAGAAATTTCTAAAATTTTGCCGCAAAATAAAGGAAATTTCTGATTGTTGCCCCGAAATATTGAGAATTTCTGTATTTTTGCCCCAAAATAAAGGGAATTTCTGCCTTTTTGCCCCAAAATTAGCGGAGTTTCTGCAATTTTGCTTCAAAATACAGGGAATTTCTGCCTTTTTTCCCGAAAATAAAGGGAACTTCTGCCGATTTGCTTCAAATAGAGAGAATTTTTGCATTTTTGCCCCAATATTAGGGGATTTTCTGCAATTTTGCTCCAAAATACGGGGAATTTCTGCCTTTTTGCCCGAAATTAAGGAGATTTTTTGCCTTTTTGCCCCCAATCAAGGGAAATTTCTGCAATTTTATCCCAAAATAAGGGGAATTTCTGCCTTTTTGCCCCCAAATAACGGGAATTTCTGCCTTTTTGCCCTGAAATATGTGAAATGTCTGCAATTTTACCCCAAATAAGGTAAATTTCTCCCTTTTTGCCACAAAATAATGGGAATTTCTGCCTTTTTGCCCCAAAATAAGAAAAATTTTTGCATTTATTCTCTGAAAGAAGTGAAATTTCTGCAATTTTGCCTTAAAATAAAAGAAATTTCTGCAATTTTTCCCCATAATAAAGGAATTTTCTGCAATTTTGCCCCAAAATAAAGGGAATTTCTGTTTTTTGTCCCGAAACAAGGGAAATTTCTGCAATTTTGCCTTAAAATAAGGGGAATTTCTGCCTTTTTGCCCCAAAACAAAGAAAATTACTGCATGTTTTACACCAAAATTAGGTGAATTTCTGCAATTTTTCTCCAAATTACGGTGATTTTCTCCCTTTTTCGCCGAAAATAAGGGGAATTTCTGACATATTGCCGCGAAATAAGTGAAATTTCTGCAGTTTTACTCCGAAATAAAAGGAATTTCTTCCTTTTTGCCCCAAAATTAGGGGAATTTCTGCAATTTTGCTCCAAAATACAGGGAATTTCTACCTTTTTGCCCGAAAATAAAGGGAATGTATACCTTTTTGCCATAAAAAGGGAAATTTCTTCATTTTTACCCCAAAATAAGGGGATTTTCCGCCTTTTTGCCTCAATAAGTGCAATTTCTGACTTTTCCCAAAAAAGAAACGGAATTTCTGTCTTTTTGCCCCAAAATAAGGGGAATTTCTGACTTTTTGCCCTGAAATAAGTTAAATTTCTAAAATTTTTCCCCATAATAAGGGAAATGTCTGCTTTTTGCCATAAAATAAAAGGAATTTCTGCATTCTTGCCCCAAAATAAGGGGAGTTTCGGCCTTTTTTCCTCAAAATAAGGGGAATTTCTGCCTTTTGCCCCAAAGTATGGGGAATTCTTCCTTTTTGCCCCGAAATAAAAAAAAAATTCTGCAATTTTGTACCAAAATAAAAGAAATTTCTGCCTTTTTGCCCCAAAATAAGAAAAATTTCTGCCTTTTTTACGTGAAATAATTGAAATTTCTGCAATTTTGCCCCATAATAAGGGAAATTTCTTCAATTTTTTCCCAAAGTAAGGGAAATTTCTGGAATTATGCCTCAAATAAGGGGAATTTCTGACTTTTTCCCCTTGAAAAACGGAGATATTCTTCCTTTTTGCACCAAAATAAGGAGAATTTCAGCCTTTTTCCCCTAAAATTATGAGATTTTCTGCAATTTTGCTTAAAAATACGGGGAATTTCTGCCTTTATGCCCCAAAATAAATGGAATTTCTGCATTTTTCCTCAAAATTAGGGGAATTTCTGCATTTTACCTCTAAATAAGGGGAATTCCTGCATTTTGCCCCAAAATATGGGGAATTTCTTCCTTTTCGTTCCAAAATAAGGAAAATTTTATCAATTTTGTACCAAAATAAAAGAAATTTCTGCTTTTTGCCCCAAAATAAAAGTAATTTCTGACTTTTTGCCCTGAAATAAATGAAATTTCTGCAATTTTGCCCGAAAATAAGGGAAATTTGTGCCTTTTTGCCCCAAAATGAGGGGAATTTCTGCCTTTTAACGCCAAAATATGGGGAAATTCAGCATTTTACCTCAAAATAAGAGGAATTTCAGCCTTTTTGCACCAAAATATGGGGAATTTCTTACTTTTTGCCACAAAATAAGAAAAATTTCTGCAATTCTGTACCAAAATAAAAGAAATTTCTAAAATTTTGCCCCAAAATAAGGGAAATTTCTGATTTTTTCTTGGAAATAAGGAGAATTTCTGTATTTTTTCCCCAAAATAAAGGGAATTTCTGCCTTTTTGCCCCAAAAATAGGGGAGTTTCTGCAATTTTGCTTCAAAATACAGGGAATTTCTGCCTCTTTTCCCGAAAATAAGGGGAACTTCTGCCGAATTGCCCCAAATAAATGGAATTTCTGCATTTTTGCCCCAATATTAGGGGAATTTCTGCAATTTTGCTTCAAAATACAAGGATTTTCTTCCTTTTTGCCCCCAAAAAAGGGAAATTTCTGCAATTTTATTCCAAAATAAATTGAATTTCTGCCTTTTTGCCCCCAAATAAGGGGAATTTCTGCCTTTTTGCCCTGAAATATGTGAAATGTCTGCAATTTTACCTCAAAATTAGGAGAAATTCTGCCTTTTTGCCCCAAAATAATGGGAATTTCTGCGTTTTTGCCCCAAAATAAGAAAAATTTTTTGTTTATTCTCAAATAAGTGAAATTTCTGCAATTTTGCTTTAAAATAAAAGAAATTTCTGCAATTTTTTCCCAAAATAAAGGAATTTTCTTCAATTTTGCCCCAAAATAAAGGGAATTTCTGTTGTTTGTCCCCAAATAAGGAAACTTTCTGCAATTTTTCCCTAAAATAAGGGGAATTTCTGCCTTTTGCCCCAAAACAAAGAAAATTACTGCATGTTTTACCCCAAAATTAGGTGAATTTCTGCAATTTTGCCCCAAAATACGGGGATTTTCTGCCTTTTTCGCCGAAAATAGGGAATTTCTGCCATTTTGCCGCGAAATAAGTAAAATTTCTTCAGTTTTACCTCAAAATAAGGGGAATTTCTGCCTTTTTGCCCCTAAATGAGGGGAATTTCTGCCTTTTGCCCCAAAATATGAGGAGTTTCAGCATTTTACCTCAAAATAAGGGGAATTTCAGTCTTTTTGCTCCAAAATACGGGTCATTTCTGCCTTTTTACCCAAAATTAAGTTGAATTTCTGCCTTTTTTTCCCGAAATAAGTGAAATATCTGCAATTTTTGCCAAAAATTAGGGATTTCATTTTTTTGCCCCAAAGTAAGGGGAATTTCTGCCATTTTGCCCTTAAATATTTGAAATTTCTGCAATTTTACCCCAAAATAAAAAGAATTTCTTACTTTTTGCCCCAAAATAAGGGGAATTTCAGCCTTATTACCTCAAAATAAGGGGAATTTCTGCCATTTGCCCCAAAATACGGGGAATTTCTGCCTTTTTGCCCTAAAATTATGAGAATTTCTGCAATTTTGCTTCAAAATACGGGGAATTTCTGCCTTTTAGCCCCAAAATAAAAGGAATTTCTGCATTTTTCCTCAAAATTAGGGGAATTTTTGCATTTTACCTATAAATAAAGGGAATTCCTGCATTTTGCCCCAAAATATGGGGAATTTCTGACTTTTTGTTCCAAAATAAAGAAAATTTCTTCAATTTTGTACCAAAATAAAAGAAATTTCTGCTTTTTGCCCCAAAATAAAAGTAATTTCTGACTTTTTGCCCTGATATAAATGAAATTTCTGCAATTTTGCCCGAAAATAAGTGAAATTTGTGCCTTTTTGCCCCAAAATGAGGTGAATTTCTGTTTTTTAACCCCAAAATATGCAGAATTTCAGCATTTTACCTCAAAATAAAGGGAATTTCAGCCTTTTTGCACCAAAATATGGGGAATTTCTGCCTTTTTGCCACAAAATAAGAAAAATATCTGCAATTCTGTACCAGAATAAAAGAAATTTCTAAAATTTTGCGCCAAAATAAGGAAAATTTCTGATTTTTTTCCCCGAAATAAAAAGATTTTTTGTATTTTTGCCCCAAAATAAAGGGTATTTCTGCCTTTTTGCCCCAAAATAATGGGTGTTTCTGCAATTTTTCTTCAAAATACAGGGAATTTCTGCCTCTTTTCCCGAAAATAATAGGAACTTTTGCCGATTTGCCCCAAATAAAGGGAATTTCTGCAATTTTGCTCCAAAATACGAGGAATTTCTGCCTTTTTGCCCGAAAATAAGGGGAATGCATACCTTTTTGCCATAAAAAAGGGAAATTTCTTCATTTTTGCCCCAAAATAAGGGTAATTTCGGTCTTTTTGCCTTTAAATAAGTGGAATTTCTGTCTTATTCCCCCCAAACAAAGGGAATTTTTGTCTATTTTGCCCCAAAATAAGGGGAATTTCTGGCTTATTACCCTGAAATAAGTGAAATTTCTTCAATTTTGCCCTAAAATAAGAAAAATTTCTGCCTTTTTGCCACAAAATAAGGGGAATTTCAGCCTTTTTACCTCAAAATAAGGGGAATTTCTGCATTTTTGCCACAAAATATTAAGAATTTCTTCCTTTTTGCCAAAAATTAGGGGAGTTTCTGCAATTTTGCTTCAAAATACAGGGAATTTCTGCCTCTTTCCCCGAAAATAAGAGGAACTTCTGCCTTTTTGCCCCAAATAAATGGAATTTCTGCATTTTTGCCCCAATATTAGGAAAATATCTGCAATTTTGCTCCAAAATACGGGGAATTTTTGCCTTTTTGTCCGAAATTAAGGGGATTTTCTGTTTTTTGCCCCCAAATAAGTAAAATTTCGGCAATTTTATCCCAAAATAAGGGGAATTTCTGCTTTTTTGCCCCAAAATACAGAAAATTTCTGCATTTTTGCCCCAAAATAAGAAAAATTTTGATTTTTTTCTCTGAAATAAGTGAAATTTCTGCAATTTTGCCCTAAAATAAGAGAAATTTCTGCAATTTTACCCCATAATAAAGGAAATTTCTGCATTTTTCCCCAAATTAAGGGAATTTCTGTTTTTTGGCCCCAAATATAAGAAATTTCTGCAATTTTGCCCTAAAATAAGGGGAATTTCTAACTTTTTCCCCAAAATAAGAAGAATTTCTGCCCTTTAGCCCCAAAATAAAAGGAATTTCTTCATTTTCCACCAATATTAGGGGAATTTCTGCGTTTTACCTCTAAATAAATGGAATTTCTGGATTTTATCCCAAAAAATGGGGAATTTCTGCCTTTTTGTTCCAAAAAAAGGAAAATTTCTTAAATTTTGTACCATAATAAAAGAAATTTCTGCTTTTTGCCACAAAATAAGGGGAATTTCTGACTTTTTACCCTGAAATAAATGAAATTTCTGCAATTTTGCCTAAAATAAGGGAAATTTGTGCCTTTTTGCCCCAAAATGAGGGGAATTTCTGCCTTTTAACCCCAAAATATGAGGAATTTCAGCATTTTACCTCAAAATACAGGGAATTTCTGCCTCTTTTCCCGAAAATAAGGGGAACTTCTGCCGATTTGCCCCAAATACAGGGAATTTCTGCATTTTTGCCCCAATATTTAGGGAATTTCTGCAATTTTGCTTTAAAATACGAGGAATTTCTGCCTTTTTGCCCAAAATTAAGGGGATTTTCTGCCTTTTTGCTTCCAAAGAAGAAAAATTTCTGCAATTTTATACCAAAATAAAAGGAATTTCTGCATTTATGCTCTCAAATAACGGGAATTTCTGCCTTATTGCCCTGAAATATGTGAAATGTCTGCAATTTTACCCCAAAATAAAGTGAATTTCTACCTTTTTGCCCCAAAATAATGGGAATTTCTGCCTTTTTGCCCCAAAATATGAAAAATTTTTGATTTTTTTCTCTGAAATATGTGAAATTTCTGCAATTTTGCCTTAAAATAAGAGAAATTTCTGCAATTTTTCCCCATAATAAAGGAATTTTTTGCAATTTTGCCCAAAAATAAGGGGAATTTCTGTTTTTTGTCCCCAAATAAGGGAAATTTCTGCAATTTTGCTCTAAAATACGGGGAATTTCTGCTTTTTTGCCCGAAAATAAGGGGAATGTTTACCTTTTTCCACAAAAAAAGGAAATTTCTTCATTTTTGCCCCAAAATAAGAGGAATTTCTGCCTTTTTACGTCAAAATAAGTGAAATTTCTGCCTTTTTACACAAAAATATACGGAATTTCTGTATTTTTGCCCCAAAATAAAAGGAATTTTTGAATTATCCCCTGAAATAAATGAAATTTCTCCAATTTTGCCTCAAAATAAGAAAAATTTCTGCTTTTTTGCCACAAAATAAGGGGAATTTCTGTCTTTTTGCCACAAAATAAAAGGAATTTCAGCCTTTTTACCTAATAATAAGGGGAATCTCTCCTTTTTGCCCTAAAATATGGGGAATTTCTGTATTTTTGCCCCAAAATAAAAAAATTTTCTGCAATTTTGTACCAAAATAAAAGTAATTTCTGCCTTTTTGCCCCAAAATTAGAGAAATTTCTGCGTTTTTTCCCTGAAATAAGTGAAATTTCTGTAATTTTGCCCAAAAATTAGAGAGATTTCTGCAATTTTGCCGCAAAATAAAGGAAATTTCTGGAATTTTGCCCCAAAATAAGGGGAATTTCTGACTTTTTGCCCTGAAATAAAAAGAATTTCTGTCTTTTTGCCCCAAAATAATGTGAATTTCTGCATTTTCCCTCAAAATTAGGGGAATATGTGCAATTTTGCTTCAAAATACGGGGAATTTTTGCCTTATTGCACCAAAATAAAAGGAATTTCTGCATTTTGCACCAATATAAGGGGAATTTCTCAAATTTTGCTCCAAAATACAGGGAATTTTTGCCTTATTGCCCGAAATAAAGTGGAATTTCTGCCTTTTTGCCCTGAAATATTTGAAATTTCCACAATTTTACCCCAAAATAAGGGGAATTTCTGTTTTTGGCCCCAAAATTAGGAGAATTTCTGCTTTTTGCCCCAAATTAAGGCAAATTTCTGACTTTTTGCCCTGAAGTAAATGAAATTTCTGCAATTTTGCCTTAAAATAAGGGGAATTTCTGCCTTTTTGCCAAAATTATGGGAATTTCAGCATTTTACCTTCAAATAAGAAGAATTTCTGCCTTTTTGCCACAAAATATGGGGAATTTCTGCCTTATTGCCCACAAATAAGGAAAATTTTTGCTTTTCTGCCCCAATTAATGGGAATTTCTGCATTTTTGCCACAAAGTAAAGGGAATTTCTGCCTTTTTGCCCCAAAATAACAGGAATTTCACCCTTTTTACCACAAAATAAGGGGAATTTCTGCCTTTTTCGTAAAACATGGGGAATTTCTGACTTTTTGTTCTAAAATAAGGAAAATTTCTTCAATTTTGTACCAAAATAAAAGAAATTTCTGCTTTTTGCCCCAAAATAAAAGTAATTTCTGAATTTTTGCCCTGAAATAAATGAAATTTCTGCAATTTTGCCTGAAAATAACGGAAATTTGTGCCTTTTTGCCACAAAATGAGGGGAATTTCTGCCTTTTAACCCCAAAATATTGGGAATTTCAGCATTTTACCTCAAAATAAGGGGAATTTCAGCCTTTTTGCACAAAAATATGGGGAATTTCTGCCTTTTTGCCACAAAATAAAAATTTCTGCAATTCTGTACCAAAATAAAAGAAATTTCTAAAATTTTGCCCCAAAATAAGGGAAATTTCTGATTTTTGCCCCGAAATAAGGAGAATTTCTGTATTTTTGCTTCCCAAAAAAGGAATTTCTGCCTTTTTGCCCCAAAATTAGGGGAGTTTCTGCAATTTTGCTTCAAAATACAGGGAATTTCTGCCTCTTTTCCCGAAAATAAGGGGAACTTTTGCCGATTTGTCCCAAATAAAGGGAATTTCTGCATTTTTGCCCCAATATTTAGGGAATTTCTGCAATTTTGCTTTAAAATACGAGGAATTTCTGCCTTTTTGCCCAAAATTAAGGGGATTTTCTGCATTTTTGCCCCCAAACAAGGGAAATTTCTGCAATTTTATCCCAAAATAAAAGAAATTTCTGCCTTTATGCCCTCAAATAACGGGAATTTCTGCCTTTTTGCCCTGAAATATGTGAAATGTCTGCAATTTTACCCCAAAATAAGGTGAATTTCTAACTTTTTGCCCCAAAGTAATGGGAATTTCTGCCTTTTTGCCCCAAAATATGAAAAATTTTTGCTTTTTTCTCTGAAATATGTGAAATTTCTGCAATTTTGCCGTAAAAAAAGAAAATTTCTGCAATTTTTCCCCATAATAAAGGAATTTTTTGCAAGTTTGCCCCAAAATAAGGGGAATTTCTGTTTTTTGTCTTCAAATAAGGGAAATTTCTGAAATTTTGCCCTATAATAAGGGGAATTTCTGCCTTTTGCCTCAAAATAAGGAGAATTTCTACCTTTTTGCCCCAAAACAAAGAAAATTACTGCATGTTTTACGCCAAAATTAGGTGAATTTCTGCAATTTTGCTTCAAAATACGGGGATTTTCTGCCTTTTTCACAGAAAATAAGGGGAATTTCTGCCATTTTGCCGCGAAATAAGTGAAATTTCTGCAGTTTTACCCCAAAATAAGGGGAATTTCTGCCTTTTTGCCACAAAATTAGGGGAATTTCTGCAATTTTGCTCCAAAATACAGGGAATTTCTGCCTTTTTGCCCGAAAATAAAGGGAATGTATACCTTTTGCCATAAAAAGGGAAATTTCTTCATTTTTACCCCCAAATAAGGGGATTTTCCGCCTTTTTGACTCAAAATAAGTGCAATTTCCGACTTTTTTCCAAAAATAAATAGAATTTCTGTCTTTTTGCCCCAAAATAAGGGGAATTTCCGACTTTTTGCCCTGAAATAATTTAAATTTCAAAAAATTTTCCCCAAAATAATTGAAATTTCTGCAGTTTTGCCCAAAAATAAGTGGAATTTCTGTATTTTTGCCCCCAAATAAGGGAAATTTCTGCCTTTTTACCTCAAAATAAGGGAAATTTCTGCATTTTTTGCCACAAAATATAAGGAATTTCTGCCTTTTTGTTCCAAAATAAGAAAAATTTCTGCCTTTTTTCCCTGAAATAAGTGAAATTTCTGCAATTTTAGCCCAAATTGAAATTTCTGCAATTTTGTCCCAAAATAAGAGAAATTTCTGGAATTTTGCCCCAAAATAAGTGGAATTTCTGAGTTATGCCCCAAAAAAAAAAAGAATTTTTGTCTTTTTGCCCCAACATATAGGGAATTTCTGCCTTTTAGCCCCACAATTAGGAGAATTTCTGCAATTTTGCTCCAAAATACGGGGAATTTCTGCTTTTTTGCCCGAAAATAAGGGGAATGTTTACCTTTTGCCACAAAAAGGGAAATTTCTTCATTTTTGCCCCAAAATAAGAGGAATTTCTGCCTTTTTACGTCAAAATATTTGAAATTTCTGCCTTTTTACTCAAAAATATACGGAATTTCTGTATTTTTGCCCCAAAATAAAAGGAATTTTTGAATTATGCTCTGAAATAAATGAAATTTCTCTAATTTTGCCTCAAAAAAAAAGAAATTTCTGCTTTTTTGCCACAAAATAAGGGGAATTTCTGTCTTTTTGCCCTAAAATAAAAGGAATTTCAGCCTTTTTACCTAATAATAAGGGGAATATCTCCTTTTGGCCCTAAAATATGGGAAATTTCTGTATTTTTGCCCCAAAATAAAAAAATTTTCTGCAATTTTGTACCAAAATAAAAGTAATTTCTGCCTTTATGCCCCAAAATAAGAGAAATTTCTGCGTTTTTTCCCTGAAATAAGTGAAATTTCTGTAATTTTGCCCCAAAATTAGGGAGATTTCTGCAATTTTGCCCCAAAATAAAGGAAATTTCTGGAATTTTGCCCCAAAATAAAGGGAATTTCTGACTTTTGGCACTGAAATTAGGAAAATTTCTGTCTTTTTGCCCCAAAATAATGTGAATTTCTGCATTTTCCCTCAAAATTAGGGGAATATGTGCAATTTTGCTTCAAAATACAGGGAATTTTTGCATTATTGCACCAAAATAAAAGGAATTTCTGCATTTTTGCACCAATATAAGGGGAATTTCTGAAATTTTGCTCCAAAATACGGGCAATTTTTGCCTTATTGCCCGAAATAAAGAGGAATTTCTGCCTTTTTGCCCTGAAATATTTGAAATTTCCGCAATTTTACCCCAAAATAAGGGGAATTTTTGTTTTTGGCCCCAAAATTAGGAGAATTTCTGCTTTTTGCCCCAAATTAAGGCAAATTTCTGACTTTTTGCCCTGAAGTAAGTGAAATTTCTCCAATTTTGCCCCAAAATAAGGGGAATTTCTGCCTTTTTGCCAAAATAAAGGGAATTTCAGCATTTTACCTTCATATAAGAAGAATTTCTGCCTTTTTGCCACAAAATATGGGGAATTTCTGCCTTATTGCACACAAATAAGGAAAATTTTTGCTTTTGTGCCCCAATTAATGGGAATTTCTGCCTTTTTGCCACAAAGTAAAGGGAATTTCTGCCTTTTTGCCCCAAAATAACGGGAATTTCAGCCTTTTTACCCCAAAATAAGGGGAATTTCTGACTTTTTTCCCGAAAATAATAAGAATGCATACCTTTTTGCCATAAAAAAGGGAAATTTCTTCATTTTTGCTCCAAAATAAAAGGAATTTCTGCTTTTTGGCCTCTAAATAAGTGGAATTTCTGTTTTTTCCCTTAAAACAAAGGGAATTTCTGTCTTTTTTGCCACAAAATAAAGAGAATTTCTGACTTATTACCCTAAATTAAGTGAAATTTCTGCAATTTTGCCCCATAATAAGGAAAATTTCTGCCCTTTTGCATCCAATAATGGGGAATTTCAGCTTTTACTTGAAAATAATGGGAATTTCTGTATTTTTGCCCCAAAATATGGGAAATTTCTGCCTTTTTGCCCCAAACTAGGAAAATTTTTGCAATTTTGTACCAAAATAAAAGGAATTTCTGCCTTTTTGCCCCAAAATGAGAAAATTTCTGCTCTTTTTCTGAAATAAGTGAAATTTCTGCAATTTTGCCCCAAAATAAGTCAAATCTCTGCAATTTTGCCCCAAAATAAGAGAAATTTCTGGAATTTTGCCCCAAAGTAAGTGGAATTTCTTAGTTTTGCCCCAAAATAAAGAGAATTTCTGTCTTTTTGCCCCAACATATAGGGAATTTCTGCCGTTTTGCCCCACAATTAGGGGAATTTCTGCAATTTTGCTCCAAAATACAGGGAATTTCTGCCTTTTTGCCCGAAAATAAGAAAATTTCTGCTTTTTTTCTGAAATAAGTGAAATTTCTGCAATTTTGCCCCAAAATAAGGGAAATTTCTGCAATTTTGCCCTAAAATAAGGGAAATTTCTGGAATTTTGCCCAAAATGAGTGGAATTTCTGAGTTTTGCCCTAAAATAAAGAGAATTTCTGTCTTTTTGCCCCAACATATAGGGAATATATGTCTTTTTGCACCACAATTAGGGGAATTTCTGCAATTTTGCTTCCAACTACCAGGAATTTCGGCCTTTTTGCCGAAAATAAGAAAAATGCATACCTTTTTGCCATAAAAAAGGGAAATTTCTTGATTTTTGCTCCAAAATAAAGGCAATTTCTACTTTTTTGCCTCTAAATAAGTGGAATTTCTGTCTTTTTCCCCCAAAACAAAGGGAATTTCTGTCTTTTTTGCCCCAAAATAAGGAAAATTTCTGACTTATTACCCTGAAATAAGTGAAATTTCTGCAATTTTGCCACAAAATAAGGAAAATTTCTGCCTTTTTGCCCACAAATAAGGGGAATTTCAGCCTTTTTACCTGAAAATAAAAGGAATTTCTGCATTTTTGCACCAAAATATGGGAAATTTCTGCCTTTTTGCCCCAAACTAAGAAAATTTTTGCAATTTTGTACCAAAATAAAATAAATTTCTGCCTTTTTGCCCCAAAATGAGAAAATTTCTGCTCTTTTTCTGAAATAAGTGAAATTTCTGCAATTTTGCCCCAAAATAAGTCAAATCTCTGCAATTTTGCCCCAAAATAAGAGAAATTTCTGGAATTTTGCCCCAAAGTAAGTGGAATTTCTTAGTTTTGCCCAAAAATAAGGAGAATTTCTGTCTTTTTGCCCCAACATATAGGGAATTTCTACCTTTTTACCCCACAATTAGGGGAATTTCTGCAATTTTGCCCGAAAATAAGAGAAATTTCTGCCTTTTCGCCTCCAAATAAGGGGAATTTCAAACTTTTTACCTCAAAATAACGGGAATTTCTGCATTTTTGCCCCAAAATATGGGAAATTCTGCTTTTTTGCCTCAAAATAAGAAAAATTTCTGCAATTTTGTACAAAATAAAAGAAATTTCTGCCTTTTTGCCCCAAAATAAAAAAATTCTGCTTTTTTTCTTAAATAAGTGAAATTTCTGCAATTTTGCCCCAAAATAAATGAAATTTCTGAGTTTTGCCCCAAAATAAGAAGAATTTCTGTCTTTTTACCCCAACATATTGGGAATTTCTGCATTTTTGCCCCACAATTAGGGGAATTTCTGCAATTTTGATCCAAAATACGGGGAATTTCTGGTATTTTGCCCGAAAATAAAAAGAATGCATACCTTTTTGCCATAAAAAAGAGAAATTTCTTCATTTTTGCTCCAAAATAAGGGGAATTTCTGCTTTTTTGCCTATAAATAAATGGAATTTCTGATTTTTACCCCCAAAACAAAGGGAATTTCTGTCTTTTTTGCCCCAAAATAAAGAAAATTTCTGACTTATTACCCTGAAATAAGTGAAATTTCAGCAATTTTGCCCCAAAATAAGGGAAATTTCTGGCTTTTTGCCCACAAATAAGGGGAATTTCAGCCTTTTTACCTGAAAATAAAAAGGAATTTCTGCATTTTTGCCCCAAAATATGGGAAATTTCTGACTTTTTGCCCCAAAATAAGAAAAATATCTTCAATTTTGTACCAAAATAAAAGAAAATTCTGCCTTTTTGACCCAAAATAAGAAATTTTTTGCTTTACTTTTGAAATAAGTCAAATTTCTGCAATTTTGCCCCAAAATAAGGGAAATTTCTGGAATTTTTCCCCAAAAATATGTGGAATTTCTGAGTTTTGCCCCAAAATAAGGAGAATTTCTGTCTTTTTGCCCCAACATATAGGGAATTTCTGCCTTTATGCCCCACAATTAGGGGAATTTCTGCAATTTTGCTCCAAATTACGGGGAATTTCTGCCTTTTTGCCCGAAAATAAGAAAATTTCTGCTTTTTTTCTGAAATAAGTGAAATTTCTGCAATTTTGCCCCAACATAAGAGAAATTTCTGCAATTTTGCCCTAAAATAAGGAAAATTTCTGGAATTTTGCCCCAAAATGAGTGGAATTTCTGAGTTTTGCCCCAAAATAAAGAGAATCTGTCTTTTTGCCCCAACATATAGTTAATATATGTCTTTTTGCACCACAATTAGGGGAATTTCTGCAATTTTGCTTCAAACTACCGGGAATTTCTGCCATTTTGCCGAAAATAAGAAGAATGCATACCTTTTTGCCATAAAAAAGGGAAATTTCTTGATTTTTGCTCCAAAATAAAGGGATTTTCTGCTGTTTTTCCTCTAAGTAAGTGGAATTTCTGTCTTTTTCCCCCAAAACAAAGGGAATTTCTGTCTTTTTTGCCCCAAAATAAGGAAAATTTCTGACTTATTACCCTGAAATAAGTGAAATTTCTGCAATTTTGCCACAAACTAAAAGAAATTTCTGTCATTTTGCCCCCAAATATGGGGAATTTCAGCCTTTTTACCTTAAAATAAGGGGAATTTCTGCCTTTTTGCCACCAAATAAGAAAAATTTCTGCAATTTTGTACCAAAATAAAAGAAATTTCTGCCTTTTTGCCCCAAAATAAGAAAATTTCTGCTTTTTTTTCTGAAATAAGTGAAATTTCTGCAATTTTGCCCCAAAATAAGTGAAATTTCTGAGTTTTGCCCCGAAATAAGGAGAATTTCTGACTTTTTGCCCCATCATATAGGAAATTTCTGCCTTTTTGCCCCACAATTAGGGGAATTTCTGAAATTTTGCTCTAAATTACGGGGAATTTCTGCTTCTTTGCCAAAAAATAGGAAGAATGCCTACCTTTCAGCCATAAAAAAGGGAAATTTCTTCATTTTAGCTCCAAAATAAGGGGAATTTCTGCTTTTTTGCCTCTAAATAAGTGGAATTTCTGTCTTTTTTCCCCAGAACAAAGGGAAATTTTGTCTTTTTTGCCCCAAAATAAGGAAAATTTCTGACTTATTACCCTGAAGTAAGTGAAATTTCTGAAATTTTGCCCCAAAATAAGGGAAATTTCTGCATTTTTGCCCCCAAATAAGGGGAATTTCAGCCTTTTTGCACCAAAATATGGGGAATTTCTGCCTTTTTGCCACAAAATAAGAAAAATTTCTGCAATTCTGTACCAAAATAAAAGAAATTTCTAACATTTTGCCCCAAAATAAGGGAAATTTCTGATTTTTGCCCCGAAATAAGGAGAATTTCTGTATTTTTGCCCCCCAAAAAGGAATTTCTGCCTTTTTGCCCCAAAATTAGGGGAGTTTCCGCAATTTTGCTTCAAAATACAGGGAATTTCTGCCTCTTTTCCCGAAAATAAGGGCAACTTTTGCCGATTTACCCCAAATAAAGGGAATTTCTGCATTTTTGCCCCAATAATTAGGGAATTTCTGCAATTTTGCTTTAAAATACTAGGAATTTCTGCCTTTTTGCTCAAAATTAAGGGGATTTTCTGCATTTTTGCCCCCAAACAAGGGAAATTTCTGCAATTTTATCCCAAAATAAAAGGAATTTCTGCCTTTATGCCCTCAAATAACGGGAATTTCTGCCTTTTAGCCCTGAAATATGTGAAATGTCTGCAATTTTACCCCAAAATAAGGTGAATTTCTACCTTTTTGCCCCAAAGTAATGGGAATTTCTGCCTTTTTGCCCCAAAATATGAAAAATTTTTGCTTTTTTTCTCTGAAATATGTGAAATTTCTGCAATTTTACCTTAAAATAAAAGAAATTTCTGCAATTTTTCCCCATAATAAAGGAATTTTTTGCAAGTTTGCCCCAAAATAAGGGGAATTTCTGTTTTTTGTCTTCAAATAAGGGAAATTTCTGAAATTTTGCCCTAAAATAAGGGGAATTTCTGCCTTTTGCCTCAAAATAAGGAGAATTTCTACCTTTTTTCCCCAAAACAAACAAAATTACTGCATGTTTTATGCCAAAATTAGGTGAATTTCTGCAATTTTGCTCCAAAATACGGGGATTTTCTGCCTTTTTCACAGAAAATAAAAAGAATTTCTGCCATTTTGCCGCGAAATAAGTGAAATTTCTGCAGTTTTACCCCAAAATAAGAGGAATTTCTGCCTTTTTGCCCCAAAATTAGGGGAATTTCTGCAATTTTGCTCCAAAATACGGGGAATTTCTGCCTTTTTGCCCGAAAATAAAGGGAATGTATACCTTTTTGCCATAAAAAAGGAAATTTCTTTATTTTTACCCCAAAATAAGGGGATTTTCTGCCTTTTTGACTCAAAATAAGTGCAATTTCTGACTTTTTTCCAAAAATAAATGGAATTTCTGTCTTTTTTTCCCCAAAATAAGGGGAATTTCCGACTTTTTGCCCTGAAATAAGTTAAATTTCAAAAAATTTTCCCCAAAATAATTGAAATTTCTGCAGTTTTGCCCAAAAATAAGTGGAATTTCTGTATTTTTGCCCCAAAATAAGGGAAATTTCTGCCTTTTTACCTCAAAATAAGGGAAATTTCTGCATTTTTGCCACAAAATATAAGGAATTTCTGCCTTTTTGCCCCAAAATAAGTAAAATTTCTGCCTTTTTTCCCTGAAATAAGTGAAATTTCTGCAATTTTGGCCCAAAAAAATTGAAATTTCTGCAATTTTGTCCCAAAATAAGAGAAATTTCTGGATTTTTGCCCCAAAATAAGTGGAATTTCTGAGTTTTGCCCCAAAATAAAAAGAATTTCTGTCTTTATGCCCCAACATATAGGGAAATTCTGCCTTTTAGCCCCACAATTAGGGGAATTTCTGCAATTTTGCTCCAAAATACGGGAAATTTCTGCTTTCTTGCCCGAAAATAAGGGGAATGTTTACCTTTGCCACAAAAAAGGGAAATTTCTTCATTTTTGCCCCAAAATAAGAGGAATTTCTGCCTTTTTCCGTCAAAATATGTGAAATTTCTGCCTTTTTACTCAAAAATATACGGAATTTCTGTATTTTGGCCCCAAAATAAAAGGATTTTTTGAATTATGCCCTGAAAGAAATGAAATTTCTCCTATTTTGCCTCAAAATAAGGGAAATTTCTGCTTTTTTGCCACTAAATAAGAGGAATTTCTGTCTTTTTGCCCTAAAATAAAAGGAATTTCAGCCTTTTTACCTAATAATAAGGGGAATCTCTCCTTTTTGCCCTAAAATATGGGGAATTTGTGTATTTTTGCCCCCAAATAAAAAAATTTTCTGCAATTTTGTACCAAAATAAAAGTAATTTCTGCCTTTATGCCCCAAAATAAGAGAAATTTCTGCGTTTTTTCCCTGAAATAAGTGAAATTTCTTTAATTTTTCCCCAAAATTAGGGAGATTTCTGCAATTTTGCCCCAAAATAATAAAAATTTCTGGAATTTTGCCCCAAAATAAAGGGAATTTCTGACTTTTGGCCCTGAAATAAGGAGAATTTCTGTCTTTTTGCCCCAAAATAATGTGAATTTCTGCATTTTCCCTCAAAATTAGGGGAATATGTGCAATTTTGCTTCAAAATACGGGGAATTTTTGCCTTATTGCACCAAAATAAAAGGAATTTCTGCATTTTTGCACCAATATAAGGGGAATTTCTGAAATTTTGCTCCAAAATACGGGGAATTTTTGCCTTATTGCCTGAAATAAAGTGGAATTTCTGCCTTTTTGCCCTGAAATATTTGAAATTTCTGCAATTTTACCCCAAAATAAGGGGAATTTCTGTTTTTGGCCCCAAAATTAAGAAAATTTCTGCTTTTTGCCCCAAATTAAGGCAAATTTCTGACTTCTTGCCCTGTAATAAGTGAAATTTCTGCAATTTTGCCCCAAAATAAGGGGAATTTCTGCCTTTTTGCCAAAATAAGGGGAATTTCAGCATTTTACCTTCAAATAAATGGAATTTCTGCCTTTTTGCCACAAAATATGGGGAATTTCTGCCTTATTGCCCCCAAATAAGGAAAATTTTTGCTTTTCTGCCCCAATTAATGGGAATTTCTGCCTTTTTGTCACAAAGTAAAGGGAATTTCTGCCTTTTTGCCACAAAGTAAAGGGAATTTCTGCTTTTTTGCCCCATATAACGGGAATTTCAGCCTTTTTACCCCAAAATAAGGGGAATTTCTGCCTTTTGCCCAAAATATGGGGAATTTCTGACTTTTTGTTCCAAAATAAGGAAATTTCTCAATTTTGTACCAAAATAAAAGAAATTTCGGCTTTTTGCCCCAAAATAAAAGTAATTTCTGACTTTTTGCCCTGAAATAAATGAAATTTCTGCAATTTTGCCCGAAAATAAGAGAAATTTGTGCCTTTTTGCCCCAAAATGAGGGGAATTTCTGCCTTTTAACCCCAAAATATGGGGAATTTCAGCATTTTACCTCAAAATAAGGGGAATTTCAGACTTTTTGCACCAAAATATGGGGAATTTCTTCCTTTTTGCCACAAAATAAGAAAAATTTCTGCAATTCTGTACCAAAATAAAAGAAATTTCTAACATTTTGCCCCAAAATAAGGGAAATTTCTGATTTTTGCCCCGAAATAAGGAGAATTTCTGTATTTTTGCCCCCCAAAAAAAGGAATTTCTGCCTTTTGCCCCAAAATTAGGGGAGTTTCTGCAATTTTGCTTCAAATACAGGGAATTTCTGCATATTTCCCGAAAGTAAGGGGAACTTCTGCCGATTTGACCCAAATAAAGGGAATTTCTGCATTTTTGCCCCAATATTTAGGGAATTTCTGCAATTTTGCTTTAAAATACGGGGAATTTCTGCCTTTTTGCCCAAAATTAAGGGGATTTTCTGCTTTTCTGCGCCCTAACAAGGGAAATTTCTGCAATTTTATCCAAAAATAAAAGGAATTTCTGTCTTTATGCCCTCAAATAACGGGAATTCCTGCCTTTTTGCCCTGAAATATGTGAAATGTCTGCAATTTTACCCCAAAATAAGGTGAATTTCTACCTTTTTGCCCCAAAATAATGGGAATTTCTGCCTTTTTGCCCCAAAATATGAAAAATTTTTGCTTTTTTTCTTTGAAATATGTAAAATTTCTGCAATTTTGCCTTAAAATTAAAGAAATTTCTGCAATTTTTCCCCATAATAAAGAATTTTTTGCAATTTTGCCCCAAAATAAGGGGAATTTCTGTTTTTTGTCCCCAAATAAGGGAAATTTCTGAAATTTTGCCCTAAAATAAGGGGAATTTCTGCCTTTTGCCCCAAATTAAGGAGAATTTCTGCCTTTTTGCCCCAAAACAAAGAAAATTACTGCATGTTTTACTCCAAAATTAGGTGAATTTCTGCAATTTTGCTCCAAAATACAGGGATTTTCTGCCTTTTTCGCAGAAAATAAGGGGAATTTCTGCCATTTCGCCGCGAAATAAGTGAAATTTCTGCAGTTTTACCCCAAAATAAGGAAAATTTCTGCTTTTTTGCCCCAAAATTAGGGGAATTTCTGCAATTTTGCTCCAAAATACGGGGAATTTCTTCCTTTTTGCCCGAAAATAAAGGGAATGTATATCTTTTTGCCATAAAAAGGGAAATTTCTTCATTTTTACCCCAAAATAAGGGGATTTTCCGCCTTTTTGACTCAAAATAAGTGCAATTTCTGACTTTATTCCAAAAATAAATGGAATTTCTGTCTTTTTGCCCCAAGATAAGGGGAATTTCCGACTTTTTGCCCTGAAATATGTTAAATTTCAAAAATTTTTCCCCAAAATAATTGAAATTTCTGCAGTTTTGCCCCAAAATAAGGAAAATTTCTGTATTTTTGCCCCAAATTAAGGGAAATTTCTGCCTTTTTACCTCAAAATAAGGAAAATTTCTGCATTTTTTGCCACAAAATATAAGGAATTTCTGCCTTTTTGCCACAAAATAAGTAAAATTTCTGCCTTTTTTCCCTGAAATAAGTGAAATTTCTGCAATTTTGGCCCAAAAAAATTGAAATTTCTGCAATTTTGTCCCAAAATAAGAGAAATTTCTGGAATTTTGCCCCAAAATAAGTGGAATTTCTGAGTTTTGCCCCAAAATAAAAAGAATTTCTGTCTTTATGCCCCAACATATAGGGAAATTCTGCCTTTTAGCCCCACAATTAGGGGAATTTCTGCAATTTTGCTCCAAAATACGGGAAATTTCTGCTTTCTTGCCCGAAAATAAGGGGAATGTTTACCTTTTGCCACAAAAAAGGGAAATTTCTTCATTTTTGCCCTAAAATAAGAGGAATTTCTGCCTTTTTACGTCAAAATATGTGAAATTTCTGCCTTTTTACTCAAAAATATACGGAATTTCTGTATTTTTGCCCCAAAATAATAGGATTTTTTGAATTATGCCCTGAAAGAAATGAAATTTCTCCTATTTTGCCTCAAAATAAGGGAAATTTCTGCTTTTTTGCCACAAAATAAGAGGAATTTCTGTCTTTTTGCCCTAAAATAAAAGAAATTTCAGCCTTTTTACCTAATAATAAGGGGAATATCTCCTTTTTGCCCTAAAATATGGGAAATTTCTGTATTTTTGCCCCAAAATAAAAAAATTTTCTGCAATTTTGTACCAAAATAAAAGTAATTTCTGCCTTTATGCCCCAAAATAAGAGAAATTTCTGCGTTTTTTCCCTGAAATAAGTGAAATTTCTGTAATTTTGCCCCAAAATTAGGGAGATTTCTGCAATTTTGCCACAAAATAAAGGAAATTTCTGGAATTTTGCCCCAAAATAAACGGAATTTCTGACTTTTGGCCCTAAAATAAGGAGAATTTCTGTCTTTTTGCCCCAAAATAATGTGAATTTCTGCATTTTCCCTCAAAATTAGGGGAATATGTGCAATTTTGCTTCAAAATACGGGGAATTTTTGCCTTATTGCACCAAAATAAAAGGAATTTCTGCATTTTTGCACCAATATAAGGGGAATTTCTGAAATTTTGCTCCAAAATACGGGGAATTTTTGCCTTATTTCCCGAAATAAAGTGGAATTTCTGCCTTTTTGCCCTGAAGTATTTGAAATTTCTGCAATTTTACCCCAAAATAAAGGGAATTTCTGTTTTTGGCCCCAAAATTAGGAAAATTTCTGCTTTTTGCCCCAAATTAAGGCAAATTTCTGACTTTTTGCCCTGTAATAAGTGAAATTTCTGCAATTTTGCCCCAAAATAAGGGGAATTTCTGCCTTTTTGCCAAAAAAAAAAAAGAATTTCAGCATTTTACCTTCAAATAAGGGGAATTTCTGCCTTTTTGCCACAAAATATGGGGAATTTCTGCCTTATTGCCCCCAAATAAGGAAAATTTTTGCTTTTCTGCCCCAATTAATGGGAATTTCTGCCTTTTTGTCACAAAGTAAAGGGAATTTCTGCCTTTTTGCCACAAAGTAAAGGGAATTTCTGCTTTTTTGCCCCATATAACAAGAATTTCAGACTTTTTACCCCAAAATAAGGGGAATTTCTGCCTTTTGCCCAAAATATGGTGAATTTCTGACTTTTTGTTCCAAAATAAGGAAAATTTCTTCAATTTTGTACCAAAATAAAAGAAATTTCTGCTTTTTGCCCCAAAATAAAAGTAATTTCTGACTTTTTGCCCTGAAATAAATGAAATTTCTGCAATTTTGCCCGAAAACAAGGGAAATTTGTGCCTTTTTGCCCCAAAATGAGGGGAATTTCTGCGTTTTAACCCCAAAATATGGGGAATTTCAGCATTTTACTTCAAAATAAGGGGAATTTCAGCCTTTTTGCACCAAAATATGGGGAATTTCTTCCTTTTTGCCACAAAAAAGAAAAATTTCTGCAATTCTGTACCAAAATAAAAGAAATTTCTAACATTTTGCTCCAAAATAAGGGAAATTTCTGATTTTTGCCCCGAAATAAAAAGAATTTCTGTATTTTTGACCCCCCAAAAAAAGAATTTCTGCCTTTTGCCCCAAAATTAGGGGAGTTTCTGCAATTTTGCTTCAATTACAGGGAATTACTGCCTATTTCCTGAAAGTAAGGGGAACTTCTGCCGATTTGCCCCCAATAAAGGAAATTTCTGCATTTTTGCCCCAATATTTAGGGAATTTCTGCAATTTTGCTTTAAAAAACGGGGAATTTCTGCCTTTTTGCCCAAAATTAAGGGGATTTTCTGTCTTTTTGCCCCCTAACAAGGGAAATTTCTGCAATTTTATCCAAAAATAAAAGTAATTTCTGTCTTTATGCTCTCAAATAACGGGAATTCCTGCCTTTTTGCCCTGAAATATGTGAAATGTCTGCAATTTTACCCCAAAATAAAGTGAATTTCTACCTTTTTGCCCCAAAATAATGGGAATTTCTGCCTTTTTGCCCCAAAATATGAAAAATTTTTGTTTTTTCTTTGAAATATGTGAAATTTCTGCAATTTTGCCTTAAAATTAAAGAAATTTCTGCAATTTTTCCCCATAATAAAGAATTTTTTGCAATTTTTCCCCAAAATAAGGGGAATTTCTGTTTTTTGTCCCCAAATAAGAAAAATTTCTGAAATTTTACCCTAAAATAAGGGGAATTTCTGCCTTTTGCCCCAAAATAAGGAGAATTTCTGCCTTTTTGCCCCAAAACAAAGAAAATTACTGCATGTTTTACGCCAAAATTAGGTGAATTTCTGCAATTTTGCTCCAAAATACAGGGATTTTCTGCCTTTTTCGCAGAAAATAAGGGGAATTTCTGCCATTTTGCCGCGAAATAAGTGAAATTTCTGCAGTTTTACCCCAAAAGAAGGGGAATTCCTGCTTTTTTGCCCCAAAATTAGTGGAATTTCTGCAATTTTGCTCCAAAATACGGGGAATTTCTGCCTTTTTGCCCGAAAATAAAGGGAATGTGTACCTTTTTGCCATAAAAAAGGGAAATTTCTTCATTTTTACCCCAAAATAAGGGGATTTTCCGCCTTTTTGACTCAAAATAAGTGCAATTTCTGACTTTTTTCCAAAAATAAATGGAATTTCTGTTTTTTGCCCCAAGATAAGGGGAATTTCCGACTTTTTGCCCTGAAATAATTTAAATTTCAAAAATTTTTCCCCAAAATAATTGAAATTTCTACAGTTTTGCCCAAAAATAAGTGGAATTTCTGTATTTTTGCCCCAAAATAAGGGAAATTTCTGCCTTTTTACCTCAAAATAAGGGAAATTTCTGCATTTTTTGCCACAAAATATAAGGAATTTCTGCCTTTTTGCCCCAAAATAAAAAAAAATTTCTGCCTTTTTTCCCTGAAATAAGTGAAATTTCTGCAATTTTGGCCCAAAAAAATTAAAATTTCTGAAATTTTGTAACAAAATAAGAGAAATTTCGGGAAATTTGCCCCAAAATAAGTAAAATTTCTGAGTTTTGCCCCAAAATAAGGAGAATTTCTGTCTTTTTGCCCCAACATATAGGGAATTTCTGCCTTTTTGCCCCAAAATTAGGAAAGTTTCTGCAATTTTGCTTCAAAATACAGGGAATTTCTGCCTCTTTTCCCGAAAATAAGGGGAACTTCTGCCGATTTTCCCCAAATAAAGGGAATTTCTGCATTTTTGCCCCAATATTTGGGGAATTTCTGCAATTTTGCTTTAAAATACGGGGAATTTCTGCCTTTTTGCCCCCAAACAAGAAAAATTTCTGCAATTTTATCCTAAAATAAAAGAATTTCTGCCTTTATGCCCTCAAATAACGGGAATTTCTGCCTTTTTGCCCTGAAATATGTGAAATGTCTGCAATTTTACCCCAAAATAAGGTGAATTTCTACCTTTTTGCCCCAAAGTAATGGGAATTTCTGCTTTTTTGCCCCAAAATATGAAAAATTTTTGCTTTTTTTCTCTGAAATATGTGAAATTTCTGCAATTTTGCCTTAAAATAAAAGAAATTTCTGCAATTTTTCCCCATAATAAAGGAATTTTTTGCAAGTTTGCCCCAAAATAAGGGGAATTTCTGCCTTTTTGCCAAAATAAGGGGAATTTCAGCATTTTACCTTCAAATAAATGGAATTTCTGCCTTTTTGCCACAAAATATGGGGAATTTCTGCCTTATTGCCCCCAAATAAGGAAAATTTTTGCTTTTCTGCCCCAATTAATGGGAATTTCTGCCTTTTTGTCACAAAGTAAAGGGAATTTCTGCCTTTTTGCCACAAAGTAAAGGGAATTTCTGCTTTTTTGCCCCATATAACGGGAATTTCAGCCTTTTTACCCCAAAATAAGGGGAATTTCTGCCTTTTGCCCAAAATATGGGGAATTTCTGACTTTTTGTTCCAAAATAAGGAAATTTCTCAATTTTGTACCAAAATAAAAGAAATTTCGGCTTTTTGCCCCAAAATAAAAGTAATTTCTGACTTTTTGCCCTGAAATAAATGAAATTTCTGCAATTTTGCCCGAAAATAAGAGAAATTTGTGCCTTTTTGCCCCAAAATGAGGGGAATTTCTGCCTTTTAACCCCAAAATATGGGGAATTTCAGCATTTTACCTCAAAATAAGGGGAATTTCAGACTTTTTGCACCAAAATATGGGGAATTTCTTCCTTTTTGCCACAAAATAAGAAAAATTTCTGCAATTCTGTACCAAAATAAAAGAAATTTCTAACATTTTGCCCCAAAATAAGGGAAATTTCTGATTTTTGCCCCGAAATAAGGAGAATTTCTGTATTTTTGCCCCCCAAAAAAAGGAATTTCTGCCTTTTGCCCCAAAATTAGGGGAGTTTCTGCAATTTTGCTTCAAATACAGGGAATTTCTGCATATTTCCCGAAAGTAAGGGGAACTTCTGCCGATTTGACCCAAATAAAGGGAATTTCTGCATTTTTGCCCCAATATTTAGGGAATTTCTGCAATTTTGCTTTAAAATACGGGGAATTTCTGCCTTTTTGCCCAAAATTAAGGGGATTTTCTGCTTTTCTGCGCCCTTACAAGGGAAATTTCTGCAATTTTATCCAAAAATAAAAGGAATTTCTGTCTTTATGCCCTCAAATAACTGGAATTCCTGCCTTTTTGCCCTGAAATATGTGAAATGTCTGCAATTTTACCCCAAAATAAGGTGAATTTCTACCTTTTTGCCCCAAAATAATGGGAATTTCTGCCTTTTTGCCCCAAAATATGAAAAATTTTTGCTTTTTTTCTTTGAAATATGTAAAATTTCTGCAATTTTGCCTTAAAATTAAAGAAATTTCTGCAATTTTTCCCCATAATAAAGAATTTTTTGCAATTTTGCCCCAAAATAAGGGGAATTTCTGTTTTTTGTCCCCAAATAAGGGAAATTTCTGAAATTTTGCCCTAAAATAAGGGGAATTTCTGCCTTTTGCCCCAAATTAAGGAGAATTTCTGCCTTTTTGCCCCAAAACAAAGAAAATTACTGCATGTTTTACGCCAAAATTAGGTGAATTTCTGCAATTTTGCTCCAAAATACAGGGATTTTCTGCCTTTTTCGCAGAAAATAAGGGGAATTTCTGCCATTTTGCCGCGAAATAAGTGAAATTTCTGCAGTTTTACCCCAAAATAAGGAAAATTTCTGCTTTTTTGCCCCAAAATTAGGGGAATTTCTGCAATTTTGCTCCAAAATACGGGGAATTTCTTCCTTTTTGCCCGAAAATAAAGGGAATGTATATCTTTTTGCCATAAAAAGGGAAATTTCTTCATTTTTCCCCAAAATAAGGGGATTTTCCGCCTTTTTGACTCAAAATAAGTGCAATTTCTGACTTTATTCCAAAAATAAATGGAATTTCTGTCTTTTTGCCCCAAGATAAGGGGAATTTCCGACTTTTTGCCCTGAAATATGTTAAATTTCAAAAATTTTTCCCCAAAATAATTGAAATTTCTGCAGTTTTGCCCCAAAATAAGGAAAATTTCTGTATTTTTGCCCCAAATTAAGGGAAATTTCTGCCTTTTTACCTCAAAATAAGGAAAATTTCTGCATTTTTTGCCACAAAATATAAGGAATTTCTGCCTTTTTGCCACAAAATAAGTAAAATTTCTGCCTTTTTTCCCTGAAATAAGTGAAATTTCTGCAATTTTGGCCCAAAAAAATTGAAATTTCTGCAATTTTGTCCCAAAATAAGAGAAATTTCTGGAATTTTGCCCCAAAATAAGTGGAATTTCTGAGTTTTGCCCCAAAATAAAAAGAATTTCTGTCTTTATGCCCCAACATATAGGGAAATTCTGCCTTTTAGCCCCACAATTAGGGGAATTTCTGCAATTTTGCTCCAAAATACGGGAAATTTCTGCTTTCTTGCCCGAAAATAAGGGGAATGTTTACCTTTTGCCACAAAAAAGGGAAATTTCTTCATTTTTGCCCTAAAATAAGAGGAATTTCTGCCTTTTTACGTCAAAATATGTGAAATTTCTGCCTTTTTACTCAAAAATATACGGAATTTCTGTATTTTTGCCCCAAAATAATAGGATTTTTTGAATTATGCCCTGAAAGAAATGAAATTTCTCCTATTTTGCCTCAAAATAAGGGAAATTTCTGCTTTTTTGCCACAAAATAAGAGGAATTTCTGTCTTTTTGCCCTAAAATAAAAGAAATTTCAGCCTTTTTACCTAATAATAAGGGGAATATCTCCTTTTTGCCCTAAAATATGGGAAATTTCTGTATTTTTGCCCCAAAATAAAAAAATTTTCTGCAATTTTGTACCAAAATAAAAGTAATTTCTGCCTTTATGCCCCAAAATAAGAGAAATTTCTGCATTTTTTCCCTGAAATAAGTGAAATTTCTGTAATTTTGCCCCAAAATTAGGGAGATTTCTGCAATTTTGCCACAAAATAAAGGAAATTTCTGGAATTTTGCCCCAAAATAAACGGAATTTCTGACTTTTGGCCCTGAAATAAGGAGAATTTCTGTCTTTTTGCCCCAAAATAATGTGAATTTCTGCATTTTCCCTCAAAATTAGGGGAATATGTGCAATTTTGCTTCAAAATACGGGGAATTTTTGCCTTATTGCACCAAAATAAAAGGAATTTCTGCATTTTTGCACCAATATAAGGGGAATTTCTGAAATTTTGCTCCAAAATACGGGGAATTTTTGCCTTATTTCCCGAAATAAAGTGGAATTTCTGCCTTTTTGCCCTGAAATATTTGAAATTTCTGCAATTTTACCCCAAAATAAAGGGAATTTCTGTTTTTGGCCCCAAAATTAGGAAAATTTCTGCTTTTTGCCCCAAATTAAGGCAAATTTCTGACTTTTTGCCCTGTAATAAGTGAAATTTCTGCAATTTTGCCCCAAAATAAGGGGAATTTCTGCCTTTTTGCCAAAAAAAAAAAAAAGAATTTCAGCATTTTACCTTCAAATAAGGGGAATTTCTGCCTTTTTGCCACAAAATATGGGGAATTTCTGCCTTATTGCCCCCAAATAAGGAAAATTTTTGCTTTTCTGCCCCAATTAATGGGAATTTCTACCTTTTTGTCACAAATTAAAGGGAATTTCTGCCTTTTTGCCACAAATTAAAGGGAATTTCTGCTTTTTTGCCCCATATAACAAGAATTTCAGACTTTTTACCCCAAAATAAGGGGAATTTCTGCCTTTTGCCCAAAATATGGTGAATTTCTGACTTTTTGTTCCAAAATAAGGAAAATTTCTTCAATTTTGTACCAAAATAAAAGAAATTTCTGCTTTTTGCTCCAAAATAAAAGTAATTTCTGACTTTTTGCCCTGAAATAAATGAAATTTCTGCAATTTTGCCCGAAAACAAGGGAAATTTGTGCCTTTTTGCCCCAAAATGAGGGGAATTTCTGCGTTTTAACCCCAAAATATGGGGAATTTCAGCATTTTACTTCAAAATAAGGGGAATTTCAGCCTTTTTGCACCAAAATATGGGGAATTTCTTCCTTTTTGCCACAAAAAAGAAAAATTTCTGCAATTCTGTACCAAAATAAAAGAAATTTCTAACATTTTGCCCCAAAATAAGGGAAATTTCTGATTTTTGCCCCGAAATAAAAAGAATTTCTGTATTTTTGACCCCCCAAAAAAAGAATTTCTGCCTTTTGCCCCAAAATTAGGGGAGTTTCTGCAATTTTGCTTCAATTACAGGGAATTTCTGCCTATTTCCTGAAAGTAAGGGGAACTTCTGCCGATTTGCCCCCAATAAAGGAAATTTCTGCATTTTTGCCCCAATATTTAGGGAATTTCTGCAATTTTGCTTTAAAAAACGGGGAATTTCTGCCTTTTTGCCCAAAATTAAGGGGATTTTCTGTCTTTTTGCCCCCTAACAAGGGAAATTTCTGCAATTTTATCCAAAAATAAAAGTAATTTCTGTCTTTATGCTCTCAAATAACGGGAATTCCTGCCTTTTTGCCCTGAAATATGTGAAATGTCTGCAATTTTACCCCAAAATAAAGTGAATTTCTACCTTTTTGCCCCAAAATAATGGGAATTTCTGCCTTTTTGCCCCAAAATATGAAAAATTTTTGTTTTTTTCTTTGAAATATGTGAAATTTCTGCAATTTTGCCTTAAAATTAAAGAAATTTCTGCAATTTTTCCCCATAATAAAGAATTTTTTGCAATTTTTCCCCAAAATAAGGGGAATTTCTGTTTTTTGTCCCCAAATAAGAAAAATTTCTGAAATTTTACCCTAAAATAAGGGGAATTTCTGCCTTTTGCCCCAAAATAAGGAGAATTTCTGCCTTTTTGCCCCAAAACAAAGAAAATTACTGCATGTTTTACGCCAAAATTAGGTGAATTTCTGCAATTTTGCTCCAAAATACAGGGATTTTCTGCCTTTTTCGCAGAAAATAAGGGGAATTTCTGCCATTTTGCCGCGAAATAAGTGAAATTTCTGCAGTTTTACCCCAAAAGAAGGGGAATTCCTGCTTTTTTGCCCCAAAATTAGGGGAATTTCTGCAATTTTGCTCCAAAATACGGGGAATTTCTGCCTTTTTGCCCGAAAATAAAGGGAATGTGTACCTTTTTGCCATAAAAAAGGGAAATTTCTTCATTTTTACCCCAAAATAAGGGGATTTTCCGCCTTTTTGACTCAAAATAAGTGCAATTTCTGACTTTTTTCCAAAAATAAATGGAATTTCTGTTTTTTGCCCCAAGATAAGGGGAATTTCCGACTTTTTGCCCTGAAATAATTTAAATTTCAAAAATTTTTCCCCAAAATAATTGAAATTTCTACAGTTTTGCCCAAAAATAAGTGGAATTTCTGTATTTTTGCCCCAAAATAAGGGAAATTTCTGCCTTTTTACCTCAAAATAAGGGAAATTTCTGCATTTTTTGCCACAAAATATAAGGAATTTCTGCCTTTTTGCCCCAAAATAAAAAAAAATTTCTGCCTTTTTTCCCTGAAATAAGTGAAATTTCTGCAATTTTGGCCCAAAAAAATTAAAATTTCTGAAATTTTGTAACAAAATAAGAGAAATTTCGGGAAATTTGCCCCAAAATAAGTAAAATTTCTGAGTTTTGCCCCAAAATAAGGAGAATTTCTGTCTTTTTGCCCCAACATATAGGGAATTTCTGCCTTTTTGCCCCAAAATTAGGAAAGTTTCTGCAATTTTGCTTCAAAATACAGGGAATTTCTGCCTCTTTTCCCGAAAATAAGGGGAACTTCTGCCGATTTTCCCCAAATAAAGGGAATTTCTGCATTTTTGCCCCAATATTTGGGGAATTTCTGCAATTTTGCTTTAAAATACGGGGAATTTCTGCCTTTTTGCCACCAAACAAGAAAAATTTCTGCAATTTTATCCCAAAATAAAAGAATTTCTGCCTTTATGCCCTCAAATAACGGGAATTTCTGCCTTTTTGCCCTGAAATATGTGAAATGTCTGCAATTTTACCCCAAAATCAGGTGAATTTCTACCTTTTTGCCCCAAAGTAATGGGAATTTCTGCTTTTTTGCCCCAAAATATGAAAAATTTTTGCTTTTTTTCTCTGAAATATGTGAAATTTCTGCAATTTTGCCTTAAAATAAAAGAAATTTCTGCAATTTTTCCCCATAATAAAGGAATTTTTTGCAAGTTTGCCCCAAAATAAGGGGAATTTCTGCCTTTTTGCCAAAATAAGGGGAATTTCAGCATTTTACCTTCAAATAAATGGAATTTCTGCCTTTTTGCCACAAAATATGGGGAATTTCTGCCTTATTGCCCCCAAATAAGGAAAATTTTTGCTTTTCTGCCCCAATTAATGGGAATTTCTGCCTTTTTGTCACAAAGTAAAGGGAATTTCTGCCTTTTTGCCACAAAGTAAAGGGAATTTCTGCTTTTTTGCCCCATATAACGGGAATTTCAGCCTTTTTACCCCAAAATAAGGGGAATTTCTGCCTTTTGCCCAAAATATGGGGAATTTCTGACTTTTTGTTCCAAAATAAGGAAATTTCTCAATTTTGTACCAAAATAAAAGAAATTTCGGCTTTTTGCCCCAAAATAAAAGTAATTTCTGACTTTTTGCCCTGAAATAAATGAAATTTCTGCAATTTTGCCCGAAAATAAGAGAAATTTGTGCCTTTTTGCCCCAAAATGAGGGGAATTTCTGCCTTTTAACCCCAAAATATGGGGAATTTCAGCATTTTACCTCAAAATAAGGGGAATTTCAGACTTTTTGCACCAAAATATGGGGAATTTCTTCCTTTTTGCCACAAAATAAGAAAAATTTCTGCAATTCTGTACCAAAATAAAAGAAATTTCTAACATTTTGCTCCAAAATAAGGGAAATTTCTGATTTTTGCCCCGAAATAAGGAGAATTTCTGTATTTTTGCCCCCCAAAAAAAGGAATTTCTGCCTTTTGCCCCAAAATTAGGGGAGTTTCTGCAATTTTGCTTCAAATACAGGGAATTTCTGCATATTTCCCGAAAGTAAGGGGAACTTCTGCCGATTTGACCCAAATAAAGGGAATTTCTGCATTTTTGCCCCAATATTTAGGGAATTTCTGCAATTTTGCTTTAAAATACGGGGAATTTCTGCCTTTTTGCCCAAAATTAAGGGGATTTTCTGCTTTTCTGCGCCCTAACAAGGGAAATTTCTGCAATTTTATCCAAAAATAAAAGGAATTTCTGTCTTTATGCCCTCAAATAACGGGAATTCCTGCCTTTTTGCCCTGAAATATGTGAAATGTCTGCAATTTTACCCCAAAATAAGGTGAATTTCTACCTTTTTGCCCCAAAATAATGGGAATTTCTGCCTTTTTGCCCCAAAATATGAAAAATTTTTGCTTTTTTTCTTTGAAATATGTGAAATTTCTGCAATTTTGCCTTAAAATTAAAGAAATTTCTGCAATTTTTCCCCATAATAAAGAATTTTTTGCAATTTTGCCCCAAAATAAGGGGAATTTCTGTTTTTTGTCCCCAAATAAGGGAAATTTCTGAAATTTTGCCCTAAAATAAGGGGAATTTCTGCCTTTTGCCCCAAATTAAGGAGAATTTCTGCCTTTTTGCCCCAAAACAAAGAAAATTACTGCATGTTTTACGCCAAAATTAGGTGAATTTCTGCAATTTTGCTCCAAAATACAGGGATTTTCTGCCTTTTTCGCAGAAAATAAGGGGAATTTCTGCCATTTTGCCGCGAAATAAGTGAAATTTCTGCAGTTTTACCCCAAAATAAGGAAAATTTCTGCTTTTTTGCCCCAAAATTAGGGGAATTTCTGCAATTTTGCTCCAAAATACGGGGAATTTCTTCCTTTTTGCCCGAAAATAAAGGGAATGTATATCTTTTTGCCATAAAAAGGGAAATTTCTTCATTTTTACCCCAAAATAAGGGGATTTTCCGCCTTTTTGACTCAAAATAAGTGCAATTTCTGACTTTATTCCAAAAATAAATGGAATTTCTGTCTTTTTGCCCCAAGATAAGGGGAATTTCCGACTTTTTGCCCTGAAATATGTTAAATTTCAAAAATTTTTCCCCAAAATAATTGAAATTTCTGCAGTTTTGCCCCAAAATAAGGAAAATTTCTGTATTTTTGCCCCAAATTAAGGGAAATTTCTGCCTTTTTACCTCAAAATAAGGAAAATTTCTGCATTTTTTGCCACAAAATATAAGGAATTTCTGCCTTTTTGCCACAAAATAAGTAAAATTTCTGCCTTTTTTCCCTGAAATAAGTGAAATTTCTGCAATTTTGGCCCAAAAAAATTGAAATTTCTGCAATTTTGTCCCAAAAATAAGAGAAATTTCTGGAATTTTGCCCCAAAATAAGTGGAATTTCTGAGTTTTGCCCCAAAATAAAAAGAATTTCTGTCTTTATGCCCCAACATATAGGGAAATTCTGCCTTTTAGCCCCACAATTAGGGGAATTTCTGCAATTTTGCTCCAAAATACGGGAAATTTCTGCTTTCTTGCCCGAAAATAAGGGGAATGTTTACCTTTTGCCACAAAAAAGGGAAATTTCTTCATTTTTGCCCTAAAATAAGAGGAATTTCTGCCTTTTTACGTCAAAATATGTGAAATTTCTGCCTTTTTACTCAAAAATATACGGAATTTCTGTATTTTTGCCCCAAAATGAAAGGATTTTTTGAATTATGCCCTGAAAGAAATGAAATTTCTCCTATTTTGCCTCAAAATAAGGGAAATTTCTGCTTTTTTGCCACAAAATAAGAGGAATTTCTGTCTTTTTGCCCTAAAATAAAAGAAATTTCAGCCTTTTTACCTAATAATAAGGGGAATATCTCCTTTTTGCCCTAAAATATGGGAAATTTCTGTATTTTTGCCCCAAAATAAAAAAATTTTCTGCAATTTTGTACCAAAATAAAAGTAATTTCTGCCTTTATGCCCCAAAATAAGAGAAATTTCTGCGTTTTTTCCCTGAAATAAGTGAAATTTCTGTAATTTTGCCCCAAAATTAGGGAGATTTCTGCAATTTTGCCACAAAATAAAGGAAATTTCTGGAATTTTGCCCCAAAATAAACGGAATTTCTGACTTTTGCCCCTGAAATAAGGAGAATTTCTGTCTTTTTGCCCCAAAATAATGTGAATTTCTGCATTTTCCTTCAAAATTAAGGGAATATGTGCAATTTTGCTTCAAAATACGGGGAATTTTTGCCTTATTGCACCAAAATAAAAGGAATTTCTGCATTTTTGCACCAATATAAAGGGAATTTCTGAAATTTTGCTCCAAAATACGGGGAATTTTTGCCTTATTTCCCGAAATAAAGTGGAATTTCTGCCTTTTTGCCCTGAAATATTTGAAATTTCTGCAATTTTACCCCAAAATAAAGGGAATTTCTGTTTTTGGCCCCAAAATTAGGAAAATTTCTGCTTTTTGCCCCAAATTAAGGCAAATTTCTGACTTTTTGCCCTGTAATAAGTGAAATTTCTGCAATTTTGCCCCAAAATAAGGGGAATTTCTGCCTTTTTGCCAAAAAAAAAAAAGAATTTCAGCATTTTACCTTCAAATAAGGGGAATTTCTGCCTTTTTGCCACAAAATATGGGGAATTTCTGCCTTATTGCCCCCAAATAAGGAAAATTTTTGCTTTTCTGCCCCAATTAATGGGAATTTCTGCCTTTTTGTCACAAAGTAAAGGGAATTTCTGCCTTTTTGCCACAAAGTAAAGGGAATTTCTGCTTTTTTGCCCCATATAACGGGAATTTCAGCCTTTTTACCCCAAAATAAGGGGAATTTCTGCCTTTTGCCCAAAATATGGTGAATTTCTGACTTTTTGTTCCAAAATAAGGAAAATTTCTTCAATTTTGTACCAAAATAAAAGAAATTTCTGCTTTTTGCTCCAAAATAAAAGTAATTTCTGACTTTTTGCCCTGAAATAAATGAAATTTCTGCAATTTTGCCCGAAAACAAGGGAAATTTGTGCCTTTTTGCCCCAAAATGAGGGGAATTTCTGCGTTTTAACCCCAAAATATGGGGAATTTCAGCATTTTACTTCAAAATAAGGGGAATTTCAGCCTTTTTGCACCAAAATATGGGGAATTTCTTCTTTTTTGCCACAAAAAAGAAAAATTTCTGCAATTCTGTACCAAAATAAAAGAAATTTCTAACATTTTGCCCCAAAATAAGGGAAATTTCTGATTTTTGCCCCGAAATAAAAAGAATTTCTGTATTTTTGACCCCCCAAAAAAAGAATTTCTGCCTTTTGCCCCAAAATTAGGGGAGTTTCTGCAATTTTGCTTCAATTACAGGGAATTTCTGCCTATTTCCTGAAAGTAAGGGGAACTTCTGCCGATTTGCCCCCAATAAAGGAAATTTCTGCATTTTTGCCCCAATATTTAGGGAATTTCTGCAATTTTGCTTTAAAAAACGGGGAATTTCTGCCTTTTTGCCCAAAATTAAGGGGATTTTCTGTCTTTTTGCCCCCTAACAAGGGAAATTTCTGCAATTTTATCCAAAAATAAAAGTAATTTCTGTCTTTATGCTCTCAAATAACGGGAATTCCTGCCTTTTTGCCCTGAAATATGTGAAATGTCTGCAATTTTACCCCAAAATAAAGTGAATTTCTACCTTTTTGCCCCAAAATAATGGGAATTTCTGCCTTTTTGCCCCAAAATATGAAAAATTTTTGTTTTTTTTCTTTGAAATATGTGAAATTTCTGCAATTTTGCCTTAAAATTAAAGAAATTTCTGCAATTTTTCCCCATAATAAAGAATTTTTTGCAATTTTTCCCCAAAATAAGGGGAATTTCTGTTTTTTGTCCCCAAATAAGAAAAATTTCTGAAATTTTACCCTAAAATAAGGGGAATTTCTGCCTTTTGCCCCAAAATAAGGAGAATTTCTGCCTTTTTGCCCCAAAACAAAGAAAATTACTGCATGTTTTACGCCAAAATTAGGTGAATTTCTGCAATTTTGCTCCAAAATACAGGGATTATCTGCCTTTTTCGCAGAAAATAAGGGGAATTTCTGCCATTTTGCCGCGAAATAAGTGAAATTTCTGCAGTTTTACCCCAAAAAGGGGAATTTCTGCTTTTTTGCCCCAAAATTAGGGGAATTTCTGCAATTTTGCTCCAAAATACGGGGAATTTCTGCCTTTTTGCCCGAAAATAAAGGGAATGTGTACCTTTTTGCCATAAAAAAGGGAAATTTCTTCATTTTTACCCCAAAATAAGGGGATTTTCCGCCTTTTTGACTCAAAATAAGTGCAATTTCTGACTTTTTTCCAAAAATAAATGGAATTTCTGTTTTTTGCCCTCAAATAACGGGAATTCCTGCCTTTTTGCCCTGAAATATGTGAAATGTCTGCAATTTTACCCCAAAATAAGGTGAATTTCTACCTTTTTGCCCCAAAGTAATGGGAATTTCTGCTTTTTTGCCCCAAAATATGAAAAATTTTTGCTTTTTTTCTCTGAAATATGTGAAATTTCTGCAATTTTGCCTTAAAATAAAAGAAATTTCTGCAATTTTTCCCCATAATAAAGGAATTTTTTGCAAGTTTGCCCCAAAATAAGGGGAATTTCTGTTTTTTGTCTTCAAATAAGGGAAATTTCTGAAATTTTGCCCTAAAATAAGGGGAATTTTTGCCTTTTGCCTCAAAATAAGGAGAATTTCTACCTTTTTGCCCCAAAACAAAGAAAATTACTGCATGTGTTACGCCAAAATTAGGTGAATTTCTGCAATTTTGCTCCAAAATACGGGGATTTTCTGCCTTTGTCACAGAAAATAAAGGGAATTTCTGCCATTTTGCCGCGAAATAAGTGAAATTTCTCCAGTTTTACCCCAAAATAAGGGGAATTTCTGCCTTTTAGCCCCAAAATTAGGGGAATTTCTGCAATTTTGCTCCAAAATACGGGGAATTTTTGCCTTTTTGCCCGAAAATAAAGGGAATGTATACCTTTTTGCCATGAAAAGGGAAATTTCTTCATTTTTACCCCCAAATAAGGGGATTTTCCGCCTTTTTGACTCAAAATAAGTGCAATTTCTGACTTTTTTCCAAAAATAAATGGAATTTCTGTCTTTTTGCCGCAAAATAAGGGGAATTTCCGACGTTTTGCCCTGAAATAATTTAAATTTCAAAAATTTTTTCCCAAAATAATTGAAATTTGTGCAGTTTTGCCCAAAAATAAGTGGAATTTCTGTATTTTTGCCCCAAAATAAGGGAAATTTCTGCCTTTTTACCTCAAAATAAGGGAAATTTCTGCATTTTTTGCCACAAAATATAAGGAATTTCTGCATTTTTGCCCCAAAATAAGTAAAATTTCTGCCTTTTTTACCTGAAATAAGTGAATTTTCTGCAATTTTGGCCCAAAAAAATTGAAATTTCTGCAATTTTGTCTCAAAATAAGAGAAATTTCTAGATTTTTGCCCCAAAATAAGTGGAATTTCTGAGTTTTGCCCCAAAATAAAAAGAATTTCTGTCTTTATGCCCCAACATATAGGGAAATTCTGCCTTTTAGCCCCACAATTAGGAGAATTTCTTCAATTTTGCTCCAAAATACGGGGAATTTCTGCTTTCTTGCCCGAAAATAAGGGGAATGTTTACCTTTTGCCACAAAAAAGGGAAATTTCTTCATTTTTGCCCCAAAATAAGAGGAATTTCTGCCTTTTTACGTCAAAATATGTGAAATTTCTGCCTTTTTACTCAAAAATATACGGAATTTCTGTATTTTTGCCCCAAAATAAAAGGAATTTTTGAATTATGCCCTGAAATAAATGAAATTTCTCCTATTTTGCCTCAAAATAAGAAAAATTTCTGCTTTTTTGCCACAAAATAAGAGGAATTTCTGTCTTTTTGCCCTAAAATAAAAGGAATTTCAGCCGTTTTACCTAATAATAAGGGGAATCTCTCCTTTTTGCCCTAAAATATGGGGAATTTCTGTATTTTTGCCCCAAAATAAAAAAATTTTCTGCAATTTTGTACCAAAATAAAAGTAATTTCTTTCTTTATGCCCCAAAATAAGAGAAATTTCTGCGTTTTTTCCCTGAAATAAGTGAAATTTCTGTAATTTTGCCCCAAAATTAGGGAGTTTTCTGCAATTTTGCCCCAAGATAAAGGAAATTTCTGGAATTTTGCCCCAAAATAAAGGGAATTTCTGACTTTTGGCCCTGAAATAAGGAGAATTTCTGTCTTTTTGCCCCAAAATAATGTGAATTTCTGCATTTTCCCTCAAAATTAGGGGAATATGTGCAATTTTGCTTCAAAATACGGGGAATTTTTGCCTTATTGCACCAAAATAAAAGGAATTTCTGCATTTTTGCACCAATATAAGGGGAATTTCTGAGATTTTGCTCCAAAATACGGAAAATTTTTGCCTTATTGCCCGAAATAAAGTGTAATTTGTGCCTTTTTGCCCTGAAATATTTGAAATTTCTGCAATTTTACCCCAAAATAAGGGGTATTTCTGTTTTTGGCCCCAAAATTAGGAGAATTTCTGCTTTTTGCCCCAAATTAAGGCAAATTACTGACTTTTTGCCCTGTAATAAGTGAAATTTCTGCAATTTTGCCCCAAAATAAGGGGAATTTCTGCCTTTTTTCCAAAAAAAAAGAATTTCAGCATTTTACCTTCAAATAAGGGGAATTTCTGCCTTTTTGCCACAAAATATGGGGAATTTCTGCCTTATTGCCTCCAAATAAGGAAAATTTTTGCTTTTCTGCCCCAATTAATGGGAATTTCTGCCTTTTTGTCACAAAGTAAAGGGAATTTCTGCCTTTTTGCCACAAAGTAAAGGGAATTTCTGCTTTTTTGCCCCATATAACGGGAATTTCAGCCTTTTTACCCCAAAATAAGGGGAATTTCTGCCTTTTGCCCAAAATATGGTGAATTTCTGACTTTTTGTTCCAAAATAAGGAAAATTTCTTCAATTTTGTACCAAAATAAAAGAAATTTCTGCTTTTTGCCCCAAAATAAAAGTAATTTCTGACTTTTTGCCCTGAAATAAATGAAATTTCTGCAATTTTGCCCGAAAATAAGGGAAATTTGTGTCTTTTTGCCCCAAAATGAGGGGAATTTCTGCTTTTATCCCCAAAATATGGGGAATTTCAGCATTTTACTTCAAAATAAGGGGACTTTCAGCCTTTTTGCACCAAAATATGGGGAATTTCTTCCTTTTTGCCACAAAATAAGAAAAATTTCTGCAATTCTGTACCAAAATAAAAGAAATTTCTAACATTTTGCCCCAAAATAAGGGAAATTTCTGATTTTTGCCCCGAAATAAGGAGAATTTCTGTATTTTTGCCCCCCCAAAAAAGGAATTTCTGCCTTTTGCCCCAAAATTAGGGGAGTTTCTGCAATTTTGCTTCAAATACAGGGAATTTCTGCCTATTTCCCGAAAGTAAGGGGAACTTCTGCCGATTTGCCCCCAATAAAGGAAATTTCTGCATTTTTGCCCCAATATTTAGGGAATTTCTGCAATTTTGCTTTAAAATACGGGGAATTTCTGCCTTTTTGCCCAAAATTAAGGGGATTTTCTGTCTTTTTGCCCCCTAACAAGGGAAATTTCTGCAATTTTATCCAAAAATAAAAGGAATTTCTGTCTTTATGCCCTCAAATAACGGAAATTCCTGCCTTTTTGCCCTGGAATATGTGAAATGTCTGCAATTTTACCCCAAAATAATGTGAATTTCTCCCTTTTTGCCCCAAAATAATGGGAATTTCTGCCTTTTTGCCCCAAAATATGAAAAATTTTTGCTTTTTTTCTTTGAAATATGTGAAATTTCTGCAATTTTGCCTTAAAATTAAAGAAATTTCTGCAATTTTGCCTTAAAATTAAAGAAATTTCTGCAATTTTTCCCCATAATAAAGAATTTTTTGCAATTTTGCCCCAAAATAAGGGGAATTTCTGTTTTTTGTCCCCAAATAAGGAAAATTTCTGTAATTTTGCCCTAAAATAAGGGGAATTTCTGCCTTTTGCCCCAAAATAAGGAGAATTTCTGCCTTTTTGCCCCAAAACAAAGAAAATTACTGCATGTTTTACGCCAAAATTAGGTGAATTTCTGCAATTTTGCTCCAAATTACAGGGATTTTCTGCCTTTTTCGCAGAAAACAAGGGGAATTTCTGCCATTTTGCCGCGAAATAAGTGAAATTTCTGCAGTTTTACCCCAAAATAAGGGGAATTTCTGCTTTTTTGCCCCAAAATTAGGGGAATTTCTGCAATTTTGCTCCAAAATACGGGGAATTTCTGCCTTTTTGCCCGAAAATAAAGGGAATGTAAACCTTTTTGCCATAAAAAAAAAATTTCTTCATTTTTACCCCAGAATAAGGGGATTTTCCGCCTTTTTGACTCAAAATAAGTGCAATTTCTGACTTTTTTCCAAAAATAAATGGAATTTCTGTCTTTTTGCCCCAAGATAAGGGGAATTTCCGTCTTTTTGCCCTGAAATAATTTAAATTTCAAAAATTTTTCCCCAAAATAATTGAAATTTCTGCAGTTTTGCCCGAAAATAAGGGAAATTTCTGTATTTTTGCCCCAAATTAAGGGAAATTTCTGCCTTTTTACCTCAAAATAAGGGGAATTTCTGCATTTTTGCCACAAAATATAAGGAATTTCTACCTTTTTGCCCCAAGATAAAAAAAATTTCTGCATTTTTTCCCTGAAATAAGTGAAATTTCTGCAATTTTGGCTCAAAAAAATTGAAATTTCTGCAATTTTGTCCCAAAATAAGAGAAATTTCGGGAAATTTGCCCCAAAATAAGTAAAATTTCTGAGTTTTGCCCCAAAATAAGGAGAATTTCTGTCTTTTTGCCCCAACATATAGGGAATTTCTGCCTTTTTGCCCCAAAATTAGGAAAGTTTCTGCAATTTTGCTTCAAAATACAGGGAATTTCTGCCTCTTTTTCAGAAAATAAGGGGAACTTCTGCCGATTTTACCCAAATAAAGGGAATTTCTGCATTTTTGCCCCAATCATTGGGGAATTTCTGCAATTTTGCTTTAAAATACGGGGAATTTCTGCCTTTTTGCCCAAAATTAAGGGGATTTTCTGCCTTTTTGCCCCCAAACAAGGGAAATTTCTGCAATTTTATCCCAAAATAAAAGGAATTTCTGCCTTTATGCCCTCAAATAACAGGAATTTCTGCCTTTATGCCCTGAAATAGGTGAAATGTCTGCAATTTTACCCCAAAATAAGGTGAATTTCTACCTTTTTGCCCCAAAGTAATGGGAATTTCTGCCTTTTGCCCCAAAATATGAGAAATTTTTGCTTTTTTTCTCTGAAATATGTGAAATTTCTGCAATTTTGCCTTAAAATAAAAGAAATTTCTGCAATGTTTCCCCATAATAAAGGAATTTTTTGCAAGTTTGCCCCAAAATAAGGAAAACTTCTGTTTTTTGTCTTCAAATAAGGGAAATTTCTGAAATTTTGCCCTAAAATAAGGGGAATTTCTGCCTTTTGCCTCAAAATAAGGAGAATTTCTACCTTTTTGCCCCAAAACAAAAAAAATTACTGCATGTGTTCGCCAAAATTAGGTGAATTTCTGCAATTTTGCTCCAAAATACGGGGATTTTCTGCCTTTGTCACAGAAAATAAAGGGAATTTCTGCCATTTTGCCGCGAAATAAGTGAAATTTCTCCAGTTTTACCCCAAAATAAGGGGAATTTCTGCCTTTTAGCCCCAAAATTAGGGGAATTTCTGCAATTTTGCTCCAAAATACGGGGAATTTCTGCCTTTTTGCCCGAAAATAAAGGGAATGTATACCTTTTTGCCATGAAAAGAGAAATTTCTTCATTTTTACCCCCAAATAAGGGGATTTTCTGCCTTTTTGACTCAAAATAAGTGCAATTTCTGACTTTTTTCCAAAAATAAATGGAATTTCTGTCTTTTTGCCCCAAAATAAGGGGAATTTCCGACTTTTTGCCCTGAAATAATTTAAATTTCAAAAATTTTTCCCCAAAATAATTGAAATTTCTGCAGTTTTGCCCAAAAATAAGTGGAATTTCTTTATTTTTGCCCCAAAATAAGGGAAATTTCTGCCTTTTTACCTCAAAATAAGGGAAATTTCTGCATTTTTTGCCACAAAATATAAGGAATTTCTGCATTTTTGCCCCAAAATAAGTAAAATTTCTGCCTTTTTTCCCTGAAATAAGTGAAATTTCTGCAATTTTGGCCCAAAAAAATTGAAATTTCTGCAATTTTGTCCCAAAATAAGAGAAATTTCTGGAATTTTGCCCCAAAATAAGTGGAATTTCTGAGTTTTTCCCCAAAATAAAAAGAATTTCTGTCTTTATGCCCCAACATATAGGGAAATTCTGCATTTTAGCCCCACAATTAGGGGAATTTCTGCAATTTTGCTCCAAAATACGGGGAATTTCTGCTTTCTTGCCCGAAAATAAGGGGAATGTTTACCTTTTGCCACAAAAAAGGGAAATTTCTTCATTTTTGCCCCAAAATAAGAGGAATTTCTGCCTTTTTACGTCAAAATATGTGAAATTTCTACCTTTTTACTCAAAAATATACGGAATTTCTGTATTTTTGCCCCAAAATAAAAGGAATTTTTGAATTATGCCCTGAAATAAATGAAATTTCTCCTATTTTGCCTCAAAATAAGGGAAATTTCTGCTTTTTTTCCACAAAATAAGAGGAATTTCTGTCTTTTTGCCCTAAAATAAAAGGAATTTCAGCCTTTTTACCTAATAATAAGGGGAATCTCTCCTTTTTGCCCTAAAATATGGGGAATTTCTGTATTTTTGCACCAAAATAAAAAAATTTTCTGCAATTTTGTACCAAAATAAAAGTAATTTCTGCCTTTATGCCCCAAAATAAGAGAAATTTCTGCATTTTTTCCCTGAAATAAGTGAAATTTCTGTAATTTTGCCCCAAAATTAGGGAGTTTTCTGAATTTTGCCCCAAAATAAAGGAAATTTCTGGAATTTTGCCCCAAAATAAAGGGAATTTCTGACTTTTGGCCCTGAAATAAGGAGAATTTCTGTCTTTTGCCCCAAAATAATGTGAATTTCTGCATTTTCCCTCAAAATTAGGGGAATATGTGCAATTTTGCTTCAAAATACGGGGAATTTTTGCCTTATTGCACCAAAATAAAAGGAATTTCTGCATTTTTGCACCAATATAAGGGGAATTTCTGAAATTTTGCTCCAAAATACGGGGAATTTTTGCCTTATTGCCCGAAATAAAGTGGAATTTCTGCCTATTTGCCCTGAAATATTTGAAATTTCTGCAATTTTACCCCAAAATAAGAGGAATTTCTGTTTTTGGCCCCAAAATTAGGAGAATTTATGCTTTTTGCCCCAAATTAAGGCAAATTACTGACTTTTTGCCCTGTAATAAGTGAAATTTCTGCAATTTTGCCCCAAAATAAGGGGAATTTCTGCCTTTTTGCCGAAATAAGGGGAATTTCAGCATTTTACCTTCAAATAAGGGGAATTTCTGCCTTTTTGCCACAAAATATGGGGAATTTCTGCCTTATTGCCCCCAAATAAGGAAAATTTTTGCTTTTCTGCCTCAATTAATGGGAATTTCTGCCTTTTTGTCACAAAGTAAAGGGAATTTCTGCCTTTTTTCCACAAAGTAAAGGGAATTTCTGCTTTTTTGCCCCATATACCAGGAATTTCAGCCTTTTTACCCCAAAATAATGGGAATTTCTGCCTTTTGCCCAAAATATGGTGAATTTCTGACTTTTTGTTCCAAAATAAGGAAAATTTCTTCAATTTTGTACCAAAATAAAAGAAATTTCTGCTTTTTGCCCCAAAATAAAAGTAATTTCTGACTTTTTGCCCTGAAATAAATGAAATTTCTGCAATTTTGCCCGAAAATAATGGAAATTTGTGCCTTTTTGCCCAAAAATGAGGCGAATTTCTGCCTTTTAACCCCAAAATATGGGTAATTTCAGCATTTTACCTCAAAATAAAAGGAATTTCAGCCTTTTTGCACCAAAATATGGGGAATTTCTTCCTTTTTGCCACAAAATAAGAAAAATTTCTGCAATTCTGTACCAAAATAAAAGAAATTTCTAACATTTTGCCCCAAAATAAGGGAAATTTCAGATTTTTGCCCCGAAATAAGGAGAATTTCTGTATTTTTGCCCCCCAAAAATAGGAATTTCTGCCTTTTGCCCCAAAATTAGGGGAGTTTCTGCAATTTTGCTTCAAATACAGGGAATTTCTGCCTCTTTTCCCGAAAGTAAGGGGAACTTCTGCCGATTTGCCCCAAATAAAGGGAATTTCTGCATTTTTGCCCCAATATTTAAGGAATTTCTGCAATTTTGCTTTAAAATACGGGGAATTTCTGCCTTTTTGCCCAAAATTAAGGGCATTTTCTGCCTTTTTGCCCCCTAACAAGGGAAATTTCTGCAATTTTATCCAAAAATAAAAGGAATTTCTGCCTTTATGCCCTCAAATAACGGGAATTCCTGCCTTTTTGCCCTGAAATATGTGAAATGTCTGCAATTTTACCCCAAAATAATGTGAATTTCTACCTTTTTGCCCCAAAATAATGGGAATTTCTGCCTTTTTGCCCCAAAACATGAAAAATGTTTGCTTTTTTTCTTTGAAATATGTGAAATTTCTGCAATTTTGCCTTAAAATTAAAGAAATTTCTGCAATTTTTCTCCATAATAAAGAATTTTTTGCAATTTTGCCCGAAAATAAGAGGAATTTCTGTTTTTTGTCCCAAAATAAGGGAAATTTCTGAAATTTTGCCTTAAAATAAGGGGAATATCTGCCTTTTGCCCCAAAATAAGGAGAATTTCTGCCTTTTTGCCCCAAAAGAAAGAAAATTACTGCATGTTTTACGCCAAAATTAGGTGAATTTCTGCAATTTTGCTCCAAAATACAGGGATTTTCTGCCTTTTTCGCAGAAAATAAGAGGAATTTCTGCCATTTTGCCGCGAAATAAGTGAAATTTCTGCAGTTTTACCCCAAAATAAATGGAATTTCTGATTTTTTGCCCCAAAATTAGAAGAATTTCTGCAATTTTGCTCCATAATACAAGGAATTTCTGCCTTTTTGCCCGAAAATAAAGGGAATGTAAACCTTTTTGCCATAAAAAAAAATTTCTTCATTTTTACCCCAGAATAAGGGGATTTTCCGCCTTTTTGACTCAAAATAAGTGCAATTTCTGACTTTTTTCCAAAAATAAATGGAATTTCTGTCTTTTTGCCCCAAAATAAGGGGAATTTCCGACTTTTAGCTCTGAAATATGTTAAATTTCAAAAATTTTTCCCCAAAATATTTGAAATTTCTGCAGTTTTGCCCCAAAATAAGGGAAATTTCTGTATTTTTGCCCCAAAATAAGAGAAATTTCTACCTTTTTACCTCAAAATAATGGGAATTTCTGCATTTTTGCCACAAAATATAAGGAATTTCTGCCTTTTTGCCCCAAAATAAAAAAAAATTTCTGCCTTTTTTTCCCTGAAATATGTGAAATTTCTGCAATTTTGGCCCAAAAAAATTAAAATTTCTGCAATTTTGTCCCAAAATAAGAGAAATTTTGGGAAATTTGCCCCAAAATAAGTAAAATTTCTGAGTTTTGCCCCAAAATAAGGAGAATTTCTGTCTTTTTGCCCCAACATATAGGGAATTTCTGCCTTTTTGCCCCCAAATTAGGAAAGTTTCTGCAATTTTGCTTCAAAATACAGGTAATTTCTTCCTCTTTTCCTGAAAATAAAGGGAACTTCTGCCGATTTGCCCCAAAAAAAGGGAATTTCTGCATTTTTGCCCCAATATTTGGGGAATTTCTGCAATTTTGCTTTAAAATACGGGGAATTTCTGTCTTTTTGCCCAAAATTAAGGGCATTTTCTGCCTTTTTGCCCCCAAACAAGGGAAATTTCTGCAATTTTATCCCAAAATAAAAGGAATTTCTGCCTTTATTTCCTCAAATAATGGGAAATTCGGCCTTTTTGCCCTGAAATTTGTGAAATGTCTGCAATTTTACCCCAAAATAAGGTAAATTTCTACCTTTTTGCCCCAAAATAATGGGAATTTCTGCCTTTTTGCCCCAAAATATGAAAAATGTTTGCTTTTTTTCTTTGAAATATGTGAAATTTCTGCAATTTTGCCTTAAAATTAAAGAAATTTCTGCAATTTTTCTCCATAATAAAGAATTTTTTGCAATTTTGCCCGAAAATAAGAGGAATTTCTGTTTTTTGTCCCCAAATAAGGGAAATTTCTGAAATTTTGCCTTTAAATAAGGGGAATATCTGCCTTTTGCCCCAAAATAAGGAGAATTTCTGCCTTTTTGCCCCAAAAGAAAGAAAATTACTGCATGTTTTACGCCAAAATTAGGTGAATTTCTGCAATTTTGCTCCAAAATACAGGGATTTTCTGCCTTTTTCGCAGAAAACAAGAGGAATTTCTGCCATTTTGCCGCGAAATAAGTGAAATTTCTGCAGTTTTAACCCAAAATAAATGGAATTTCTGATTTTTTGCCCCAAAATTAGAAGAATTTCTGCAATTTTGCACCAAAATACGGGGAATTTCTGCCTTTTTGCCCGAAAATAAAGGGAATGTAAACCTTTTTGCCATAAAAAAAAATTTCTTCATTTTTACCCCAGAATAAGGGGATTTTCCGCCTTTTTGACTCAAAATAAGTTCAATTTCTGACTTTTTTCCAAAAATAAATGGAATTTCTGTCTTTTTACCCCAAAATAAGGGGAATTTCCGACTTTTAGCTCTGAAATATGTTAAATTTCAAAAATTTTTCCCCAAAATATTTGAAATTTCTGCAGTTTTGCCCCAAAATAAGGGAAATTTCTGTATTTTTGCCCCAAAATAAGAGAAATTTCTACCTTTTTACCTCAAAATAATGGGAATTTCTGCATTTTTGCCACAAAATATAAGGAATTTCTGCCTTTTTGCCCCAAAATAAAAAAAATTTCTGCCTTTTTTTCCCTGAAATAAGTGAAATTTCTGCAATTTTGGCCCAAAAAAATTAAAATTTCTGCAATTTTGTCCCAAAATAAGAGAAATTTTGGGAAATTTGCCCCAAAATATGTAAAATTTCTGAGTTTTGCCCCAAAATAAGGAGAATTTCTGTCTTTTTGCCCCAACATATAGGGAATTTCTGCCTTTTTGCCCCAAAATTAGGAAAGTTTCTGCAATTTTGCTTCAAAATACAGGGAATTTCTTCCTCTTTTCCCGAAAATAAAGGGAACTTCTGCCGATTTGCCCCAAAAAAAGGGAATTTCTGCATTTTTGCCCCAATATTTGGGGAATTTCTGCAATTTTGCTTTAAAATACGGGGAATTTCTGCCTTTTTGCCCAAAATTAAGGGGATTTTCTGCCTTTTTGCCCCCAAACAAGGGAAATTTCTGCAATTTTATCCCAAAATAAAAGGAATTTCTGCCTTTATTTCCTCAAATAATGGGAAATTCGGCCTTTTTGCCCTGAAATTTGTGAAATGTCTGCAATTTTACCCCAAAATAAGGTAAATTTCTACCTTTTTGCCCCAAAATAATGGGAATTTCTGCCTTTTTGCCTCAAAATATGAAAATTTTTTGCTTTTTTTCTCTGAAATATGTGAAATTTCTGCAATTTTGCCTTAAAATAAAAGAAATTTCTGCAATTTTTCCCCACAATGAAAGAATTCTTTGCAATTTTGCCCCAAAATAAAGGGAACTTTTGTTTTTTGTCCCCAAATAAAGGAAATTTCTGAAATTTTGCCCTAAAATAAGGGAAATTTCTGCTTTTTGCCCCAAAATAAGGAGAATTTCTGCCTTTTTGCCCCAAAACAAGGAAAATTACTGCATGTTTTACGCCAAAATTAGGTGAATTTCTGCAATTTTGCTCCAAAATACAGGGATTTTCTGCATTTTTCGCAGAAAATAAGGGGAATTTCTGCCATTTTGCCACGAAATAAGTGAAATTTCTGCAGTTTTACCCCAAAATAAGGGGAATTTCTGCCTTTTTGCCCCAAAATTAGGGGAATTTCTGCAATTTTACTCCAAAATACGGAGAATTTCTGCCTTTTTGCCCGAAAATAAAGGGAATGTATAACTTTTTGCCATAAAACGGAAATTTCTTTATTTTTACCCCAAAATAAAGGGATTTTCCGCCTTTTTGACACAAAGTAAGTGAAATTTCTGCCTTTTTACCCAAAAATAAACGGAATTTCTGCCTTTTTGCCCCAAAATAAAAGGAATTTTTGAATTATGCCCTAAAATTAGTGAAATTTCTGCAATTTTGCCCTAAAATAAAAGAAATTTCTTGCTTTTTGCCACAAAAAAAGGGAATTTCTGTCTTTTTGCCCCAAAATAAGGGAAATTTCTGCCTTTTTGCCCCCAAATAAGGGGAATTTCAGCCTTTTTACCTCAAAATAAAAGGAATTTCTGCATTTTTGCCACAAAATATTAGGAATTTCTGCACTTTTGCTCCAAAATAAAAAAAAAAATCTACCTTTTTTCCCTGAAATAAGTGAAATTTCTGTAATTTTGCCCCAAAATAAGTGAAATTTCTTCAATTTTGCCCCTACATAAGGAAAATTTCTGGAATTTTGCCCCAAAATAAGTGGAATTTCTGAGTTTTGCCCTAAAATAAGGAGAATTTCTGTCTTTTTGCCCCAAATTAAGGCAAATTACTGACTTTTTGCCCTGTAATAAGTGAAATTTCTGCAATTTTGCCCCAAAATAAGGGGAATTTCTGCCTTTTTGCCGAAATAAGGGGAATTTCAGCATTTTACCTTCAAATAAGGGGAATTTCTGCCTTTTTGCCACAAAATATGGGGAATTTCTGCCTTATTGCCCCCAAATAAGGAAAATTTTTGCTTTTCTGCCTCAATTAATGGGAATTTCTGCCTTTTTGTCACAAAGTAAAGGGAATTTCTGCCTTTTTTCCACAAAGTAAAGGGAATTTCTGCTTTTTTGCCCCATATACCAGGAATTTCAGCCTTTTTACCCCAAAATAATGGGAATTTCTGCCTTTTGCCCAAAATATGGTGAATTTCTGACTTTTTGTTCCAAAATAAGGAAAATTTCTTCAATTTTGTACCAAAATAAAAGAAATTTCTGCTTTTTGCCCCAAAATAAAAGTAATTTCTGACTTTTTGCCCTGAAATAAATGAAATTTCTGCAATTTTGCCCGAAAATAATGGAAATTTGTGCCTTTTTGCCCAAAAATGAGGCGAATTTCTGCCTTTTAACCCCAAAATATGGGTAATTTCAGCATTTTACCTCAAAATAAAAGGAATTTCAGCCTTTTTGCACCAAAATATGGGGAATTTCTTCCTTTTTGCCACAAAATAAGAAAAATTTCTGCAATTCTGTACCAAAATAAAAGAAATTTCTAACATTTTGCCCCAAAATAAGGGAAATTTCAGATTTTTGCCCCGAAATAAGGAGAATTTCTGTATTTTTGCCCCCCAAAAATAGGAATTTCTGCCTTTTGCCCCAAAATTAGGGGAGTTTCTGCAATTTTGCTTCAAATACAGGGAATTTCTGCCTCTTTTCCCGAAAGTAAGGGGAACTTCTGCCGATTTGCCCCAAATAAAGGGAATTTCTGCATTTTTGCCCCAATATTTAAGGAATTTCTGCAATTTTGCTTTAAAATACGGGGAATTTCTGCCTTTTTGCCCAAAATTAAGGGGATTTTCTGCCTTTTTGCCCCCTAACAAGGGAAATTTCTGCAATTTTATCCAAAAATAAAAGGAATTTCTGCCTTTATGCCCTCAAATAACGGGAATTCCTGCCTTTTTGCCCTGAAATATGTGAAATGTCTGCAATTTTACACCAAAATAAGGTGAATTTCTACTTTTTGCCCCAAAATAATGGGAATTTCTGCCTTTTTGCCCCAAAATATGAAAAATGTTTGCTTTTTTTCTTTGAAATATGTGAAATTTCTGCAATTTTGCCTTAAAATTAAAGAAATTTCTGCAATTTTTCTTTATAATAAAGAATTTTTTGCAATTTTGCCCGAAAATAAGAGGAATTTCTGTTTTTTGTCCCCAAATAAGGGAAATTTCTGAAATTTTGCCTTAAAATAAAGGGAATATCTGCCTTTTGCCCCAAAATAAGGAGAATTTCTGCCTTTTTGCCCCAAAAGAAAGAAAATTACTGCATGTTTTACGCCAAAATTAGGTGAATTTCTGCAATTTAGCTCCAAAATACAGGGATTTTCTGCCTTTTTCGCAGAAAATAAGAGGAATTTCTGCCATTTTGCCGCGAAATAAGTGAAATTTCTGCAGTTTTACCCCAAAATAAATGGAATTTCTGATTTTTTGCCCCAAAATTAGAAGAATTTCTGCAATTTTGCTCCAAAATACGGGGAATTTCTGCCTTTTTGCCCGAAAATAAAGGGAATGTAAACCTTTTTGCCATAAAAAAAAATTTCTTCATTTTTACCCCAGAATAAGGGGATTTTCCGCCTTTTTGACTCAAAATAAGTGCAATTTCTGACTTTTTTCCAAAAATAAATGGAATTTCTGTCTTTTTGCCCCAAAATAAGGGGAATTTCCGACTTTTAGCTCTGAAATATGTTAAATTTCAAAAATTTTTCCCCAAAATATTTGAAATTTCTGCAGTTTTGCCCCAAAATAAGGGAAATTTCTGTATTTTTGCCCCAAAATAAGAGAAATTTCTGCCTTTTTACCTCAAAATAATGGGAATTTCTGCATTTTTGCCACAAAATATAAGGAATTTCTGCCTTTTTGCCCCAAAATAAAAAAAATTTCTGCCTTTTTTTCCCTGAAATAAGTGAAATTTCTGCAATTTTGGCCCAAAAAAATTAAAATTTCTGCAATTTTGTCCCAAAATAAGAGAAATTTTGGGAAATTTGCCCCAAAATAAGTAAAATTTCTGAGTTTTGCCCCAAAATAAGGAGAATTTCTGTCTTTTTGCCCCAACATATAGGGAATTTCTGCCTTTTTGCCCCAAAATTAGGAAAGTTTCTGCAATTTTGCTTCAAAATACAGGTAATTTCTTCCTCTTTTCCTGAAAATAAAGGGAACTTCTGCCGATTTGCCCCAAAAAAAGGGAATTTCTGCATTTTTGCCCCAATATTTGGGAAATTTCTGCAATTTTGCTTTAAAATACGGGGAATTTCTGTCTTTTTGCCCAAAATTAAGGGCATTTTCTGCCTTTTTGCCCCCAAACAAGGGAAATTTCTGCAATTTTATCCCAAAATAAAAGGAATTTCTGCCTTTATTTCCTCAAATAATGGGAAATTCGGCCTTTTTGCCCTGAAATTTGTGAAATGTCTGCAATTTTACCCCAAAATAAGGTAAATTTCTACCTTTTTGCCCCAAAATAATGGGAATTTCTGCCTTTTTGCCCCAAAATATGAAAAATGTTTGCTTTTTTTCTTTGAAATATGTGAAATTTCTGCAATTTTGCCTTAAAATTAAAGAAATTTCTGCAATTTTTCTCCATAATAAAGAATTTTTTGCAATTTTGCCCGAAAATAAGAGGAATTTCTGTTTTTTGTCCCCAAATAAGGGAAATTTCTGAAATTTTGCCTTAAAATAAGGGGAATATCTGCCTTTTGCCCCAAAATAAGGAGAATTTCTGCCTTTTTGCCCCAAAAGAAAGAAAATTACTGCATGTTTTACGCCAAAATTAGGTGAATTTCTGCAATTTTGCTCCAAAATACAGGGATTTTCTGCCTTTTTCGCAGAAAATAAGAGGAATTTCTGCCATTTTGCCGCGAAATAAGTGAAATTTCTGCAGTTTTAACCCAAAATAAATGGAATTTCTGATTTTTTGCCCCAAAATTAGAAGAATTTCTGCAATTTTGCACCAAAATACGGGGAATTTCTGCCTTTTTGCCCGAAAATAAAGGGAATGTAAACCTTTTTGCCATAAAAAAAAATTTCTTCATTTTTACCCCAGAATAAGGGGATTTTCTGCCTTTTTGACTCAAAATAAGTTCAATTTCTGACTTTTTTCCAAAAATAAATGGAATTTCTGTCTTTTTGCCCCAAAATAAGGGGAATTTCTGACTTTTAGCTCTGAAATATGTTAAATTTCAAAAATTTTTCCCCAAAATATTTGAAATTTCTGCAGTTTTGCCCCAAAATAAGGGAAATTTCTGTATTTTTGCCCCAAAATAAGAGAAATTTCTGCCTTTTTACCTCAAAATAATGGGAATTTCTGCATTTTTGCCACAAAATATAAGGAATTTCTGCCTTTTTGCCCCAAAATAAAAAAAATTTCTGCATTTTTTTTCCCTGAAATAAGTGAAATTTCTGCAATTTTGGCCCAAAAAAATTAAAATTTCTGCAATTTTGTCCCAAAATAAGAGAAATTTTGGGAAATTTGCCCCAAAATAAGTAAAATTTCTGAGTTTTGCCCCAAAATAAGGAGAATTTCTGTCTTTTTGCCCCAACATATAGGGAATTTCTGCCTTTTTGCCCCAAAATTAGGAAAGTTTCTGCAATTTTGCTTCAAAATACAGGGAATTTCTTCCTCTTTTCCCGAAAATAAAGGGAACTTCTGCCGATTTGCCCCAAAAAAAGGGAATTTCTGCATTTTTGCCCCAATATTTGGGGAATTTCTGCAATTTTGCTTTAAAATACGGGGAATTTCTGCCTTTTTGCCCAAAATTAAGGGGATTTTCTGCCTTTTTGCCCCCAAACAAGGGAAATTTCTGCAATTTTATCCCAAAATAAAAGGAATTTCTGCCTTTATTTCCTCAAATAATGGGAAATTCGGCCTTTTTGCCCTGAAATTTGTGAAATGTCTGCAATTTTACCCCAAAATAAGGTAAATTTCTACCTTTTTGCCCCAAAATAATGGGAATTTCTGCCTTTTTGCCTCAAAATATGAAAATTTTTTGCTTTTTTTCTCTGAAATATGTGAAATTTCTGCAATTTTGCCTTAAAATAAAAGAAATTTCTGCAATTTTTCCCCACAATGAAAGAATTCTTTGCAATTTTGCCCCAAAATAAAGGGAACTTTTGTTTTTTGTCCCCAAATAAAGGAAATTTCTGAAATTTTGCCCTAAAATAAGGGAAATTTCTGCTTTTTGCCCCAAAATAAGGAGAATTTCTGCCTTTTTGCCCCAAAACAAGGAAAATTACTGCATGTTTTACGCCAAAATTAGGTGAATTTCTGCAATTTTGCTCCAAAATACAGGGATTTTCTGCATTTTTCGCAGAAAATAAGGAGAATTTCTGCCATTTTGCCGCGAAATAAGTGAAATTTCTGCAGTTTTACCCCAAAATAAGGGGAATTTCTGCCTTTTTGCCCCAAAATTAGGGGAATTTCTGCAATTTTACTCCAAAATACGGAGAATTTCTGCCTTTTTGCCCGAAAATAAAGGGAATGTATAACTTTTTGCCATAAAACGGAAATTTCTTTATTTTTACCCCAAAATAAAGGGATTTTCCGCCTTTTTGACACAAAGTAAGTGAAATTTCTGCCTTTTTACCCAAAAATAAACGGAATTTCTGCCTTTTTGCCCCAAAATAAAAGGAATTTTTGAATTATGCCCTAAAATTAGTGAAATTTCTGCAATTTTGCCCTAAAATAAAAGAAATTTCTTGCTTTTTGCCACAAAAAAGGGAATTTCTGTCTTTTTGCCCCAAAATAAGGGAAATTTCTGCCTTTTTGCCCCCAAATAAGGGGAATTTCAGCCTTTTTACCTCAAAATAAAAGGAATTTCTGCATTTTTGCCACAAAATATTAGGAATTTCTGCACTTTTGCTCCAAAATAAAAAAAAATCTACCTTTTTTCCCTGAAATAAGTGAAATTTCTGTAATTTTGCCCCAAAATAAGTGAAATTTCTTCAATTTTGCCCCTACATAAGGAAAATTTCTGGAATTTTGCCCCAAAATAAGTGGAATTTCTGAGTTTTGCCCTAAAATAAGGAGAATTTCTGTCTTTTTGCCCCAAATTAAGGCAAATTACTGACTTTTTGCCCTGTAATAAGTGAAATTTCTGCAATTTTGCCCCAAAATAAGGGGAATTTCTGCCTTTTTGCCGAAATAAGGGGAATTTCAGCATTTTACCTTCAAATAAGGGGAATTTCTGCCTTTTTGCCACAAAATATGGGGAATTTCTGCCTTATTGCCCCCAAATAAGGAAAATTTTTGCTTTTCTGCCTCAATTAATGGGAATTTCTGCCTTTTTGTCACAAAGTAAAGGGAATTTCTGCCTTTATTCCACAAAGTAAAGGGAATTTCTGCTTTTTTGCCCCATATACCAGGAATTTCAGCCTTTTTACCCCAAAATAATGGGAATTTCTGCCTTTTGCCCAAAATATGGTGAATTTCTGACTTTTTGTTCCAAAATAAGGAAAATTTCTTCAATTTTGTACCAAAATAAAAGAAATTTCTGCTTTTTGCCCCAAAATAAAAGTAATTTCTGACTTTTTGCCCTGAAATAAATGAAATTTCTGCAATTTTGCCCGAAAATAATGGAAATTTGTGCCTTTTTGCCCAAAAATGAGGCGAATTTCTGCCTTTTAACCCCAAAATATGGGTAATTTCAGCATTTTACCTCAAAATAAAAGGAATTTCAGCCTTTTTGCACCAAAATATGGGGAATTTCTTCCTTTTTGCCACAAAATAAGAAAAATTTCTGCAATTCTGTACCAAAATAAAAGAAATTTCTAACATTTTGCCCCAAAATAAGGGAAATTTCGGATTTTTGCCCCGAAATAAGGAGAATTTCTGTATTTTTGCCCCCCAAAAATAGGAATTTCTGCCTTTTGCCCCAAAATTAGGGGAGTTTCTGCAATTTTGCTTCAAATACAGGGAATTTCTGCCTCTTTTCCCGAAAGTAAGGGGAACTTCTGCCGATTTGCCCCAAATAAAGGGAATTTCTGCATTTTTGCCCCAATATTTAAGGAATTTCTGCAATTTTGCTTTAAAATACGGGGAATTTCTGCCTTTTTGCCCAAAATTAAGGGGATTTTCTGCCTTTTTGCCCCCTAACAAGGGAAATTTCTGCAATTTTATCCAAAAATAAAAGGAATTTCTGCCTTTATGCCCTCAAATAACGGGAATTCCTGCCTTTTTGCCCTGAAATATGTGAAATGTCTGCAATTTTACCCCAAAATAAGGTGAATTTCTACTTTTTGCCCCAAAATAATGGGAATTTCTGCCTTTTTGCCCCAAAATATGAAAAATGTTTGCTTTTTTTCTTTGAAATATGTGAAATTTCTGCAATTTTGCCTTAAAATTAAAGAAATTTCTGCAATTTTTCTCCATAATAAAGAATTTTTTGCAATTTTGCCCGAAAATAAGAGGAATTTCTGTTTTTTGTCCCCAAATAAGGGAAATTTCTGAAATTTTGCCTTAAAATAAGGGGAATATCTGCCTTTTGCCCCAAAATAAGGAGAATTTCTGCCTTTTTGCCCCAAAAGAAAGAAAATTACTGCATGTTTTACGCCAAAATTAGGTGAATTTCTGCAATTTTGCTCCAAAATACAGGGATTTTCTGCCTTTTTCGCAGAAAATAAGAGGAATTTCTGCCATTTTGCCGCGAAATAAGTGAAATTTCTGCAGTTTTACCCCAAAATAAGGGGAATTTCTGCTTTTTTGCCCCAAAATTAGGGGAATTTCTGCAATTTTGCTCCAAAATACGGGGAATTTCTGCCTTTTTGCCCGAAAATAAAGGGAATGTAAACCTTTTTGCCATAAAAAAAAATTTCTTCATTTTTACCCCAGAATAAGGGGATTTTCCGCCTTTTTGACTCAAAATAAGTGCAATTTCTGACTTTTTTCCAAAAATAAATGGAATTTCTGTCTTTTTGCCCCAAAATAAGGGGAATTTCCGACTTTTAGCTCTGAAATATGTTAAATTTCAAAAATTTTTCCCCAAAATATTTGAAATTTCTGCAGTTTTGCCCCAAAATAAGGGAAATTTCTGTATTTTTGCCCCAAAATAAGAGAAATTTCTGCCTTTTTACCTCAAAATAATGGGAATTTCTGCATTTTTGCCACAAAATATAAGGAATTTCTGCCTTTTTGCCCCAAAATAAAAAAAAATTTCTGCCTTTTTTTCCCTGAAATAAGTGAAATTTCTGCAATTTTGGCCCAAAAAAATTAAAATTTCTGCAATTTTGTCCCAAAATAAGAGAAATTTTGGGAAATTTGCCCCAAAATAAGTAAAATTTCTGAGTTTTGCCCCAAAATAAGGAGAATTTCTGTCTTTTTGCCCCAACATATAGGGAATTTCTGCCTTTTTGCCCCAAAATTAGGAAAGTTTCTGCAATTTTGCTTCAAAATACAGGTAATTTCTTCCTCTTTTCCTGAAAATAAAGGGAACTTCTGCCGATTTGCCCCAAAAAAAGGGAATTTCTGCATTTTTGCCCCAATATTTGGGGAATTTCTGCAATTTTGCTTTAAAATACGGGGAATTTCTGTCTTTTTGCCCAAAATTAAGGGCATTTTCTGCCTTTTTGCCCCCAAACAAGGGAAATTTCTGCAATTTTATCCCAAAATAAAAGGAATTTCTGCCTTTATTTCCTCAAATAATGGGAAATTCGGCCTTTTTGCCCTGAAATTTGTGAAATGTCTGCAATTTTACCCCAAAATAAGGTAAATTTCTACCTTTTTGCCCCAAAATAATGGGAATTTCTGCCTTTTTGCCCCAAAATATGAAAAATGTTTGCTTTTTTTCTTTGAAATATGTGAAATTTCTGCAATTTTGCCTTAAAATTAAAGAAATTTCTGCAATTTTTCTCCATAATAAAGAATTTTTTGCAATTTTGCCCGAAAATAAGAGGAATTTCTGTTTTTTGTCCCCAAATAAGGGAAATTTCTGAAATTTTGCCTTAAAATAAGGGGAATATCTGCCTTTTGCCCCAAAATAAGGAGAATTTCTGCCTTTTTGCCCCAAAAGAAAGAAAATTACTGCATGTTTTACGCCAAAATTAGGTGAATTTCTGCAATTTTGCTCCAAAATACAGGGATTTTCTGCCTTTTTCGCAGAAAATAAGAGGAATTTCTGCCATTTTGCCGCGAAATAAGTGAAATTTCTGCAGTTTTACCCCAAAATAAATGGAATTTCTGATTTTTTGCCCCAAAATTAGAAGAATTTCTGCAATTTTGCTCCAAAATACGGGGAATTTCTGCCTTTTTGCCCGAAAATAAAGGGAATGTAAACCTTTTTGCCATAAAAAAAAAATTTCTTCATTTTTACCCCAGAATAAGGGGATTTTCCGCCTTTTTGACTCAAAATAAGTGCAATTTCTGACTTTTTTCCAAAAATAAATGGAATTTCTGTCTTTTTGCCCCAAAATAAGGGGAATTTCCGACTTTTAGCTCTGAAATATGTTAAATTTCAAAAATTTTTCCCCAAAATATTTGAAATTTCTGCAGTTTTGCCCCAAAATAAGGGAAATTTCTGTATTTTTGCCCCAAAATAAGAGAAATTTCTGCCTTTTTACCTCAAAATAATGGGAATTTCTGCATTTTTGCCACAAAATATAAGGAATTTCTGCCTTTTTGCCCCAAAATAAAAAAAATTTCTGCCTTTTTTTCCCTGAAATAAGTGAAATTTCTGCAATTTTGTCCCAAAATAAGAGAAATTTTGGGAAATTTGCCCCAAAATAAGTAAAATTTCTGAGTTTTGCCCCAAAATAAGGAGAATTTCTGTCTTTTTGCCCCAACATATAGGGAATTTCTGCCTTTTTGCCCCAAAATTAGGAAAGTTTCTGCAATTTTGCTTCAAAATACAGGTAATTTCTTCCTCTTTTCCTGAAAATAAAGGGAACTTCTGCCGATTTGCCCCAAAAAAAGGGAATTTCTGCATTTTTGCCCCAATATTTGGGGAATTTCTGCAATTTTGCTTTAAAATACGGGGAATTTCTGTCTTTTTGCCCAAAATTAAGGGCATTTTCTGCCTTTTTGCCCCCAAACAAGGGAAATTTCTGCAATTTTATCCCAAAATAAAAGGAATTTCTGCCTTTATTTCCTCAAATAATGGGAAATTCGGCCTTTTTGCCCTGAAATTTGTGAAATGTCTGCAATTTTACCCCAAAATAAGGTAAATTTCTACCTTTTTGCCCCAAAATAATGGGAATTTCTGCCTTTTTGCCCCAAAATATGAAAAATGTTTGCTTTTTTTCTTTGAAATATGTGAAATTTCTGCAATTTTGCCTTAAAATTAAAGAAATTTCTGCAATTTTTCTCCATAATAAAGAATTTTTTGCAATTTTGCCCGAAAATAAGAGGAATTTCTGTTTTTTGTCCCCAAATAAGGGAAATTTCTGAAATTTTGCCTTAAAATAAGGGGAATATCTGCCTTTTGCCCCAAAATAAGGAGAATTTCTGCCTTTTTGCCCCAAAAGAAAGAAAATTACTGCATGTTTTACGCCAAAATTAGGTGAATTTCTGCAATTTTGCTCCAAAATACAGGGATTTTCTGCCTTTTTCGCAGAAAATAAGAGGAATTTCTGCCATTTTGCCGCGAAATAAGTGAAATTTCTGCAGTTTTAACCCAAAATAAATGGAATTTCTGATTTTTTGCCCCAAAATTAGAAGAATTTCTGCAATTTTGCACCAAAATACGGGGAATTTCTGCCTTTTTACCCGAAAATAAAGGGAATGTAAACCTTTTTGCCATAAAAAAAAAATTTCTTCATTTTTACCCCAGAATAAGGGGATTTTCCGCCTTTTTGACTCAAAATAAGTTCAATTTCTGACTTTTTTCCAAAAATAAATGGAATTTCTGTCTTTTTGCCCCAAAATAAGGGGAATTTCCGACTTTTAGCTCTGAAATATGTTAAATTTCAAAAATTTTTCCCCAAAATATTTGAAATTTCTGCAGTTTTGCCCCAAAATAAGGGAAATTTCTGTATTTTTGCCCCAAAATAAGAGAAATTTCTGCCTTTTTACCTCAAAATAATGGGAATTTCTGCATTTTTGCCACAAAATATAAGGAATTTCTGCCTTTTTGCCCCAAAATAAAAAAAATTTCTGCCTTTTTTTCCCTGAAATAAGTGAAATTTCTGCAATTTTGGCCCAAAAAAATTAAAATTTCTGCAATTTTGTCCCAAAATAAGAGAAATTTTGGGAAATTTGCCCCAAAATAAGTAAAATTTCTGAGTTTTGCCCCAAAATAAGGAGAATTTCTGTCTTTTTGCCCCAACATATAGGGAATTTCTGCCTTTTTGCCCCAAAATTAGGAAAGTTTCTGCAATTTTGCTTCAAAATACAGGGAATTTCTTCCTCTTTTCCTGAAAATAAAGGGAACTTCTGCCGATTTGCCCCAAAAAAAGGGAATTTCTGCATTTTTGCCCCAATATTTGGGGAATTTCTGCAATTTTGCTTTAAAATACGGGGAATTTCTGCCTTTTTGCCCAAAATTAAGGGGATTTTCTGCCTTTTTGCCCCCAAACAAGGGAAATTTCTGCAATTTTATCCCAAAATAAAAGGAATTTCTGCCTTTATTTCCTCAAATAATGGGAAATTCGGCCTTTTTGCCCTGAAATTTGTGAAATGTCTGCAATTTTACCCCAAAATAAGGTAAATTTCTACCTTTTTGCCCCAAAATAATGGGAATTTCTGCCTTTTTGCCTCAAAATATGAAAATTTTTTGCTTTTTTTCTCTGAAATATGTGAAATTTCTGCAATTTTGCCTTAAAATAAAAGAAATTTCTGCAATTTTTCCCCACAATGAAAGAATTCTTTGCAATTTTGCCCCAAAATAAAGGGAACTTTTGTTTTTTGTCCCCAAATAAAGGAAATTTCTGAAATTTTGCCCTAAAATAAGGGAAATTTCTGCTTTTTGCCCCAAAATAAGGAGAATTTCTGCCTTTTTGCCCCAAAACAAGGAAAATTACTGCATGTTTTACGCCAAAATTAGGTGAATTTCTGCAATTTTGCTCCAAAATACAGGGATTTTCTGCATTTTTCGCAGAAAATAAGGGGAATTTCTGCCATTTTGCCGCGAAATAAGTGAAATTTCTGCAGTTTTACCCCAAAATAAGGGGAATTTCTGCCTTTTTGCCCCAAAATTAGGGGAATTTCTGCAATTTTACTCCAAAATACGGAGAATTTCTGCCTTTTTGCCCGAAAATAAAGGGAATGTATAACTTTTTGCCATAAAACGGAAATTTCTTTATTTTTACCCCAAAATAAAGGGATTTTCCGCCTTTTTGACACAAAGTAAGTGAAATTTCTGCCTTTTTACCCAAAAATAAACGGAATTTCTGCCTTTTTGCCCCAAAATAAAAGGAATTTTTGAATTATGCCCTAAAATTAGTGAAATTTCTGCAATTTTGCCCTAAAATAAAAGAAATTTCTTGCTTTTTGCCACAAAAAAAGGGAATTTCTGTCTTTTTGCCCCAAAATAAGGGAAATTTCTGCCTTTTTGCCCCCAAATAAGGGGAATTTCAGCCTTTTTACCTCAAAATAAAAGGAATTTCTGCATTTTTGCCACAAAATATTAGGAATTTCTGCACTTTTGCTCCAAAATAAAAAAAAAATCTACCTTTTTTCCCTGAAATAAGTGAAATTTCTGTAATTTTGCCCCAAAATAAGTGAAATTTCTTCAATTTTGCCCCTAAATAAGGAAAATTTCTGGAATTTTGCCCCAAAATAAGTGGAATTTCTGAGTTTTGCCCTAAAATAAGGAGAATTTCTGTCTTTTTGCCCCAACAAATAGGGAATTTCTGTCTTTTTGCCCCACAGCTAGGGGAATTTCTGCAATTTTGCTCCAAAATACATGGAATTTCTGCTTTTTTTCCCGAAAATAAGGGGAATGTATACATTTTGCCACAAAAAAAAGGGAAATTTCTTCATTTTTGCCCCAAAATAAGAGGAATTTCTGCCTTTTTACCTCAAAATAAGTGAAATTTCTGCCTTTTTACCCAAAAATAAACTGAATTTCTTTCTTTTTTTCCCAAAAAAAAGGAATTTTTGAATTATGCCCTGAAATTAGTGAAATTTCTGCAATTTTGCCCTAAAATAAAAGAAATTTCTGCCTTTGTGCCACAAAATAAGGGGAATTTCTGTCTTTTTTCCCCAAAATAAGGGAAATTTCTGCCTTTTTGCCCCCAAATAAGGGGAATTTCAGCCTTTTTACGTCAAAATAAAGTGAATTTCTGCATTTTTGCCACAAAATACTAGGAATTTCTGCCTTTTTTGCTCCAAAATAAGAAAATTTCTGCCTTTTTTCCCTGAAATAAGTGAAATTTGTGCAATTCTGCCCCTAAATAAGGGGAATTTCTGTCTTTTTGCTCCAAAATAAGGGGAATTTCAGCCTTTTTACCTAATAATAAGGGGAATCTCTCTATTTGCCCTAAAATATGGGGAATTTCTGTATTTTTGCCCCAAAATAAAGAAGTTTTCTGCAATTTTGTATCATAATAAAAGTAATTTCTGCCTTTTTGCCCCAAAATAAGAGAAATTTCTGCGTTTTTTCCATGAAATAAGTGAAATTTCTGTAATTTTGCCCCAAAATAAAGGAGATTTCTGCAATTTTGCCCCAAAATAATGGACATTTCTGGAATTTTGCCCCAAAATAAGGGGAATTTCTGACTTTTTGCCCTGAAATAAGGAGAATTTCTGTCTTTTTGCCCCAAAATAATGTTAATTTCTGCATTTTCCCTCAAAATTAGGGGAATATGTGCAATTTTGCTTCAAAATACGAGAAATTTCTGCCTTATTGCACCAAAATAAAGGGAATTTCTGCATTTTTGCACCAATATAAGGGGAATTTCTGAAATTTTGCTCCAATATACGGGGAATTTCTGCCTTATTGCCCGAAATAAAGTGGAATTTCTGCCTTTTTGCCCTGAAATATTTGAAATTTCCGCAATTTTACCCCCCAAAAAAGGGAATTTCTGTTTTTGGCCCCAAAATTAGGAGAATTTCTGCTTTTTGCCCCAAAATGAGGCAAATTTCTGACTTTTTGCCCTGAAATAAGTGAAATTTCTGCAATTTTGCCCCAAAATAAGGGGAATTTTTGCCTTTTTGCCCGAAAATAAAGGGAATGTATACCTTTTTGCCATAAAAAAAAATTTCTTCATTTTTACCCCAAAATAAGGGGATTTTCCGCTTTTTTGCCTAAATAAGTGCAATTTCTGACTTTTCCCCCAAAATAAACGGAATTTCTGTCTTTTTGCCCCGAAATATGGGGAATTTCTGACTTTTTGCCCTGAAATAAGTTAAATTTCTAAAATTTTGCCCCAAAATAAGGGAAATGTCTGTATTTTGCCCCAAAATAAGGGGAATTTCTGCATTCTTGTTCCAAAATAAGGGGAATTTCAGCCTTTTTTTCTCAAAATAAGGGGAATTTCTGCCTTTTGCCCCAAAGTATGGGGAATTTCTGCCTTTTTGCCCCAAAATAAGAAAAATTTCTGCAATTTTGTACCAAAATAAAAGAAATTTCTGCCTTTTTGCCCCAAAATAAGAAAAATTTCTGCCTTTTTTCCCTGAAATAATTGAAATTTCTGCAATTTTGCCCCATAATAAGGGAAATTTCTTCAATTTTGCCCCAAAATAAAGGAAATTTCTGCAATTTTGCCTCAAATAAGGGGAATTTCTGACTTTTTCCCCTTGAAAAACGGAGATATTTTTTCTTTTTGCACCAAAATAAGGAGAATTTCAGCCTTTTCCCCCTAAAATTATGAGATTTTCTGCAATTTTGCTTCAAAATACGGGGAATTTCTGCCTTTCAGCCCCAAAATAAAGGGAATTTCTGAATTTTTCCTCAAAATTAAAGGAATTTCTGCATTTTACCTCTAAATAAGGGGAATTCCTGCATTTTGCCCCAAAATATGGGGAATTTCTTCCTTTTTGTTCCAAAATAAGGAAAATTTCTTCAATTTTGTACCAAAATAAAAGAAATTTCGGCTTTTTGCCCCAAAATAAAAGTAATTTCTGACTTTTTGCTCTGAAATAAATAAAATTTCTGCAATTTTGCCCGAAAATAAGGGAAATTTTGCCTTTTTGCCCCAAAATAAGGGGAATTTCTGCCTTTTAACCCCAAAATATGGGGAAATTCAGCATTTTACCTCAAAATAAGGGGAATTTCAGCCTTTTTGCACCAAAATATGGGGAACCTCTTCCTTTTTGCCACAAAATAAGAAAAATTTCTGCAATTCTGTTTTAAAATAAAATTAATTTCTAAAATGCTGCCCCAAAATAAGGGAAATTTCTGATTTTTTCTCCGAAATAAGGAGAATTTCTGTATTTTTGCCCCAAAATAAAAAGAATTTCTGCCTTTTTGCCCCTAAAATTAGGGGAGTTTCTGTAATTTTGCTTAAAAACAGGGAATTTCTGCCTCTTTTCCCGAAAATAAGAGGAACTTCTGCCGATTTGCCCCAAATAAAGGGAATTTCTGCATTTTTGCCCCAATATTAGAGGAATTTCTGCAATTTTGCTTCAAAATACGAGGATTTTCTTCCTTTTTGCCCCCCAAAAAGGGAAATTTCTGCAATTTTATCCCAAAATAAGGGGAATTTCTGCCTTTTTGCCCCCAAATAAGGGGAATTTCTGCATTTTTGCCCTGAAATATGTGAAATTTCTGCAATTTTACCGCAAAATTAGGAGAATTTCTGCCTTTTTGCCCCAAAATAATGGGAATTTCTGCGTTTTTGCCCCAAAATAAGAAAAATTTTTGCTTTTTTTCTCTGAAATAAGTGAAATTTCTGCAATTTTGCCTTAAAATAAAAGAAATTTCTGCAATTTTTTTCTCAAAATAAAGGAATTTTCTGCAATTTTGCACCAAAATAAAGGGAATTTCTGTTGTTTGTCCCCAAATAATGGAAATTTCTGCAATTTTTCCCTAAAATAAGGGGAATTTCTGCCTTTTGCCCCAAAACAAAGAAAATTACTGCATGTTTTACCCCAAAATTAGGTGAATTTCTGCAATTTTGCTCCAAAATACAGGGATTTTCTGCCTTTTTCGCCGAAAATAACGGGAATTTCTGCCATTTTGCCGCGAAATAAGTAAAATTTCTTCAGTTTTACATCAAAATAAGGGGAATTTCTGCCTTTTTGCCCCTAAATGAGGGGAATTTCTGCTTTTTGCCCCAAAATATGAGGAGTTTCAGCATTTTACCTCAAAATAAGAGGAATTTCAGTCTTTTTGCTCCAAAATACGGGTCATTTCTGCCTTTTTACCCAAAATTAAGTGGAATTTCTGCCTTTTTTTCCCGAAATAAGTGAAATATCTGCAATTTTAGCCAAAAATTAGGGATTTCATTAATTACCCCAAAATAAGGGGAATTTCTGCCATTTAGCCCTTAAATAAGTGAAATTTCTGCAATTTTACCCCAAAATAAAAAGAATTTCGGCCTTTTTGCCCGAAAATAAGTGAAATTTCAGCCTTATTACCTCAAAATAAGGGGAATTTCTGCAATTTGCCCCAAAATAAGGGGAATTTCTGCAATTTTGCCCAAAAATTATGAGAATTCCTGCAATTTTGCTTCAAAATATGGAGAATTTCTGCCTTTTAGCCCCAAAATAAAGGGAATTTCTGCATTTTTCCTCAAAATTAGGGGAATTTCTGCATTTTACCTCTAAATAAGGGGAATTCCTGCATTTTGCCCCAAAATATGGGAAATTTCTGCCTTTTTGTTCCAAAATAAGGAAAATTTCTTCAATTTTGTACCAAAATAAAAGAAATTTCTGCTTTTTGCCCCAAAATAAAAGTAATTTCTGACTTTTTGCCCTGAAATAAATGAAATTTCTGCAATTTTGCCCGAAAATAAGGGAAATTTGTGCCTTTTTGCCCCAAAATGAGGGGAATTTCTGCCTTTTAACCCCAAAATATGGGGAAATTCAGCATTTTACCTCAAAATAAGGGCAATTTCAGCCTTTTTGCACCAAAATTTGGGGAATTTCTTCCTTTTTGCCACAAAATAAGAAACATATCTGCAATTCTGTACCAAAATAAAAGAAATTTCTAAAATTTGGCCCCAAAATAAGGGAAATTTCTGATTTTTTCCCCGAAATAAAAAGAATTTCTGTATTTTTGCCCCAAAATAAAGGGAATTTCTGCCTTTTTGCCCCAAAATTAGGGGAGTTTCTGCAATTTTTCTTCAAAATACAGGGAATTTCTGCCTCTTTTCCCGAAAATAAGGGGAACTTCTGCCGATTTGCCCCAAATAAAGGGAATTTCTGCATTTTTGCCCCAATATTAGAGGAATTTCTGCAATTTTGCTTCAAAATACGGGGATTTTCTTCCTTTTTGCCCCCCAAAAAGGGAAATTTCTGCAATTTTATCCCAAAATAAGGGGAATTTCTGCCTTTTTGCCCCCAAATAAGGGAAATTTCTGCCTTTTTGCCCTGAAATATGTGAAATGTCTGCAATTTTACTACATAATTAGGAGAATTTCTGCCTTTTTGCCCCAAAATAATGGGAATTTCTGCGTTTTTGCCCCAAAATAAGAAAAATTTTTGCTTTTTTTCTCTGAAATAAGTGAAATTTCTGCAATTTTGCCTTAAATAAAAGAAATTTCTGCAATTTTTTTCTCAAAATAAAGGAATTTTCTGCAATTTTGCACCAAAATAAAGGGAATTTATGTTGTTTGTCCCCAAATAATGGAAATTTCTGCAATTTTTCCCTAAAATAAGGGGAATTTCTGCCTTTTGCCCCAAAACAAAGAAAATTACTGCATGTTTTACCCCAAAATTAGGTGAATTTCTGCAATTTTGCTCCAAATTACGGGGATTTTCTGCCTTTTTCGCCGAAAATAAGGGGAATTTCTGCCATTTTGCTGCGAAATAAGTGAAATTTCTTCAGTTTTACCTCAAAATAAGGGGAATTTTTGCCTTTTTGCACCAAAAAGAGGGGAATTTCTGCCTTTTGCCCCAAAATATGAGGAATTTCAGCATTTTACCTCAAAATAAGGGGAATTTCAGCCTTTTTGCTCCAAAATACTGGTCATTTCTGCCTTTTTGCCCAAAATTAAGTGCAATTTTGCCTTTTTGTCCCAAAATAAGTGAAATATCTGCAATTTTACCCAAAAATTAGGGATTTCATCTTTGTGCCCCAAAATAAGGGGAATTTCTGCCATTTTGCCCTGAAATATTTGAAATTTCTGCAATTTTACCCCAAAATAAAAAGAATTTCGGCCCTTTTGCCCCAAAATAAGGGGAATTTCAGTCTTATTACCTCAAAATAAGGGGAATTTCTGCCATTTGCCCCAAAATAAGGGGAATTTCTGGCTTTTTGCCACAAAATAAAGAAAATTACTGCATGTTTTACCCAAAAATTAGGTAAATTTCTGCAATGTTGCTCCAAAATACGAGGATTTTTTGCCTTTTTCGCTGAAAATAAGGGGAATGCATACCTTTTTGCCATAAAAAAGGGAAATTTCATCATTTTTGCCCCAAAATAATGGGAATTTCTGCCTTTTTGCCTTTAAATAAGTGGAATTTCTGTCTTATTTCCCCAAAACAAAGGGAATTTCTGTCTATTTTGCCCCAAAATAAGGGGAATTTCTGACTTATTACCCTGAAATAAGTGAAATTTCTTCAATTTTGCCCTAAAATAAGGAAAATTTCTGACTTTTTGCCCCAAAATAAAAGGAATTTCAGCCTTTTTACCTCAAAATAAAAGGAATTTCTGCATTTTTGCCACAAAATATTAAGAATTTCTGCCTTTTTGCCCTAAAATAGAGAAAATTTCTGCATTTTCCGGAAATAAGTGAAATATCTGCAATTCTGACCCAAAATAAGGGAAATTTCTGCAATTTGGCCCCAAAATAAGGGAAATTTCTGGAATTTTGCCCCAAAATAAGTGGAATTTCTGAGTTTTGCCCCAAAATAAGGAGAATTTGTGTTTTTTGGCCCAACATATAGGGAATTTCTGCCTTTTTGCCCCACAAATATGGGAATTTCTGCAATTTTGCTCCAAAATACAGAGAATTTCTGCTTTTTTGCCCGAAAGTAAGGGGAATGTATACCTTTTGCCACAAAAAAGGAAAATTTCTTCATTTTTGCCCCAAAATAAGAGGAATTTCTGCTTTTTCCCCTCAAAATAAGTGAAATTTCTGCCTTTTTACCCAAAAATAAACGGAATTTTTGCCTTTTTGCCCCAAAATAAGGGGAATTTTTTAATTTTGCCCAGAAATAAGTTAAATTTCTGCAATTTTGCCCCAAAATAAGAGAAATTTCTGCCTTTTTGCCACAAAATAAGGGGAATTTCTGTCTTTTTGACCCAAAATAAGGGGAATTTCAGCCTTTTTCCTCATAATAAGGGGAATTTCTGCATTTTTGCCCCAAAATATGGGGAATTTCTGCATTTTTGCTACAAAATAAAGAAATTTTCTGCAATTTTGTACCAAAATACAAGAAATTTCTGCCCTTTTGCTCTAAAACAAGAGAAATTCCTATCTTCTTATTCTGAAATAAGTGAAATTTCTGCAATTTTGAACAAAATAAGAAAAACTTCTGCAATTTTGCCACAAAATAAGGGAAATTTCAGCCTTTTTGCTCCAAAATACTGGTCATTTCTGCCTTTTTGCCCTGAAATAAGAAGAATTTCTGTCTTTTTTCTCCAAAATAATGTGTATTTCTGCATTTTCCCTCAAAATTAGAGGAATTTGTGCAATTTTGCTTCAAAATACAGGAGATTTCAGCCTTATTGCAACAAATTAAAGGGGATTTCTACATTTTTCACCTATATAAGTGGAATTTCTGAAATTTTTCTCCAGAATACGGGGAATTTCTGACTTATAGCCCGATATTATGTGGAATTTCTGCCTTTTTGCCCTGAAATATTTGAAATTTCCGCAATTTTACCGCAAAATAAAGGGAATATCTCTTTTTGGCCCCAAAATTAGGGGAATTTTTGCTTTTTGCCCCAAAATAAGGCAAATTTCTGACTTTTTGCCCTGAAATAAGTGAAATTTCTGCAATTTTGACCAAAATAAGAAAAATTTCTGCAATTTTGCCACAAAATAAGGGAAATTTCTGCAATTTTGCCCCAAAATAATGGGAATTTCTGACTTTTTGCCCTGAAATAAGGAGAATTTCTGTCTTTTTGCCCCAAAATTATGTGTATTTCTGCATTTTCCCTCAAAATTAGTGAAATTTGTGCAATTTTGCTTAAAAATACGGGGGATTTCAGCCTTATTGCACCAAAATAAAGGGAATTTCTGCATTTTTGCACCAATATAAGTGGAATTTCTGAAATTTTGCTCCAGAATACGGGGAATTTCTGCCTTATAGCCCGAAATTAAGTGGAATTTCTGCCTTTTTGCCCTGAAATATTTGAAATTTCCGCAATTTTACCCCAAAAAAGGGAATTTCTGTTTTTGGCCCCAAAATTAGAGGAATTTCTGCTTTTTGCCCCAAAATAAGGCAAATTTCTGACTTTTTGCCCTGAAATAAGTGAAATTTCTGCAATTTTACCCCAAAATAAGGGGAATATCTGCCTTTTTGCCTAGAATAAGGGGAATTTCAGCATTTTACCTCCAAATAAGGGGAATTTCTGCCTTTTTGCCACAAAATATGGGGAATATCTGCCTTATTGCCCCCAAATAAGGAAAATTTCTGCTTTTCTGCCCCAATTAACGGGAATTTCTGTTTTTTTGCTGCAAAGTAAAGGGAATTTCTACCTTTTTGTTTGAAAATAAGAGGAATTTCATCCTTTTTACCTCAAAATAAGGGGAATTTCTGCCTTTTGCTCCAAAATATGGGGAATTTCTGCCTTGTTGTTCCAAAATAAGGAAAATTTCTTCAATTTTGTACCAAAATAGAAGAAATTTCTGCTTTTTGTCCCAAAATAAAAGGAATTTCTGACTTTTCGTCCTGAAATAAATGAAATTTCTGCAATTTTGCCCAAAAATAAGAAAAATTTGTGCCTTTTTGCCACAAAATATAAAAAATTTTTGCCTTCTTGCCACAAAATAAGAAAAATTTCTGCAATTCTGTACCAAAATAAAAGAAATTTCTCCAATTTTGACCCAAAATAAGGGAAATTTCTGCAATTTTGCCCCGAAATAAGGAGAATTTCTGTATTTTTGCACAAAAATAAAGGGAATTTCTGCCTTTTTGCCAAAAATTAGGGGAGTTTCTGCAATTTTGCTTCAAAATACAGGGAATTTCTGCCTCTGTCCCCGACAATAAGAGGAACTTCTGCCTTTTTGCCCCAAATAAAAGGAATTTCTGCATTTTTGCCCCAATATTAGGAGAATTTCTGCAATTTTGCTTCAAAATACAGGGAATTTCTGCCTCTGTCCCCGACAATAAGAGGAACTTCTGCCTTTTTGCCCCAAATAAAAGGAATTTCTGCATTTTTGCCCCAATATTAGGAGAATTTCTGCAATTTTGCTCCAAAATACGGGGAATTTTGCCTTTTTGCCCGAAATTTAGGGGATTTTCTGCTTTTTGCCCCCAAATAAGGGAAATTTCGGCAATTTTATTCCAAAATAAGAGGAATTTGTGCTTTTTTGCCCCAAAATAAAAGAAATTTCTGCATTTTTGCCCCAAAATAAGAAAAATTTTTGCTTTTTTTCTCTGAAATAAGTGAAATTTCTGCAATTTTGCCCTTAAATAAGAGAAATTTCTGCAATTTTTCCCCATAATAAAGGAAATTTCTGCAATTTTCCCCAAATTAAGGTAAATTCTGTTTTTTGCCCCCAAATATAAGAAATTTCTGCAATTTTGCCCTAAAATAAGGGGAATTTCTTCCTTTTTCCCCAAAATAAGGGAAATTTCTGCCTTTACCACGAAAATAAAAAGAATTTCTTCATTTTCCCCCAATATTAGGGGAATTTCTGCGTTTTACCTCTAAATAAGGGGAATTTCTGGATTTTACCCCAAAAAATGGGGAATTTCTGCCTTTTTGTTCCAAAAAAAGGAAAATTTCTTAAATTTTGTACCATAATATAAGAAATTTCTGCTTTTTGCCCCAAAATAAGGGGAATTTCTGACTTTTTAACCTGAAATAAATGAAATTTCTGCAATTTTGCCTGAAAATAAGGGAAATTTGTGTTTTTTTGCCCCAAAATGAGGGGAATATCTGCCTTTTGCCCCAAAATATGAGGAATTTCAGCATTTTACCTCAAAATGAGGGAAATTTCAGCCTTTTTGCACCATAATATGGGGAATATCTGCCTTTTTGCTCCAAAATAAAGGGAATTTGTGCATTATTGCACCAATATTAGAGGAATTTCTGCAATTTTGCTCCAAAATACGGGTCATTTCTGCCTTTTTGCCTGAAATTAAGTGGAATTTTTGCCTTTTTGTCCCAAAATACATGAAATATTGGCAATTTTAGCCAAAAATAAGGGATTTAATCTTTTTGCCTCAAAATAAGTGGAATTTCTATTATTTTGCCCTGAAATTTTTGAAATTTTTTAAATTTTACCGCAAAATAAAAAGAATTTCTGCCTTTTTGCCCCAAAATAAGGTGAATTTCAGCCTTATTACCTCAAAATAAGGGAAATTTCTGCCTTTTGCCACAAAATATGGGGAATTTCTGCCTTTTTGTTCCAAAATAAGGAAAATTTCTTCAATTTTGTACCAAAATAGAAGAAATTTCTGCTTTTTCCCTCAAAATAAAAGGAATTTCTGACTTTTGGTCCTGAAATAAATGAAATTTCTGCAATTTTGCCTGAAAATTAGAAAAATTTGTGCCTTTTTGCCACAAAATATAAAAAATTTCTGCCTTATTGCCACAAAATAAGAAAAATTTCTGCAATTCTGTACCAAAATAAAAGAAATTTCTTCAATTTTGCCCCAAAATAAGGGAAATTTCTGCAATTTTGCCCCAAAATAAGGAAATTTTCTTCAATTTTGCCCCAAAATAAGGGGAATTTCTAATTTTTGCCCCGAAATAAGGAGAATTTCTGTATTTTTGCCCCAAAATAAAGGGAATTTTTGCCTTTTTGCCCCAAAATTAGGGGAGTTTCTGAAATTTTGCTTCAAAATACAGGGAATTTCTGCCTCTTTCCCCGAAAATAAGAGGAACTTCTGCCTTTTTGCCCCAAATGAAAGTAATTTCTGCATTTTTGCCCCAATATTAGGGGAATTTCTGCAATTTTGCTCCAAAATACGGGGAATTTTTGCCTTTTTGCCCGAAATTAAGGGGATTTTCTGCCTTTTTGCCCCCAAATAAGGGAAATTTCGGAAATTTTATCCCAAAATAAGGGGAATTTCTGCTGTTTTGCCCAAAAATAAAGGAAATTTCTGCATTTTTGCCCCAAAATAAAAAAAATTTTTCCTTTTTTTCTCTGAAATAAGTGAAATTTCTGCAATTTTGCCCTAAAATAAGAGAAATTTCTCCAATTTTTCCCCATAATAAAGAAAATTTCTGCAATTTTCCCCAAATTAAGGGAATTTCTGTTTTTTACCGCCAAATAAAAGAAATTTCTGCAATTTTGCCCTAAAATAAAAGGAATTTGTGACAATTTCCCCAAAATAAGGGGAATTTCTGCCTTTTAGCCCCAAAATAAAGGGAATTTCTTCATTTTCCCCCAATATTAGGGGAATTTCTGCGTTTTACCTCTAAATAATGGGAATTTCTGGACTTTACCCCAAAAAATGGGGAATTTCTGCCTTTTTGTTCCAAAAAAAGGAAAATTTCTTAAATTTTGTACCATAATAAAAGAAATTTCTGCTTTTTGCCCCAAAATAAGGGGAATTTCTGACTTTTTACCCTGAAATAAATGAAATTTCTGCAATTTTGCCTGAAAATAAAGGAAATTTGTGCCTTTTTGCCCCAAAATGAGGGGAATTTCTGCCTTTGCCACAAAATATGAGGAATTTCAGCATTTTATCTCAAAATGAGGGAAATTTCAGCCATTTTGGACCATAATATGGCGAATATCTGCCTTTTTGATCCAAAATAAAAGGAATTTGTGCATTATTGCACCAATATTAGAGGAATTTCTGAAATTTTGCTCCAAAATACGGGTCATTTCGGCCTTTTTGCCTGAAATTAAGTGGAATTTTTGCCTTTTTGTCCCAAAATACATGAAATATTTGCAATTTTAGCCAAAATAAGGGATTTAATCTTTTTGCCCCAAAATAAGGGGAATTTCTGCCATTTTGCCCTGAAATATTTGAAATTTTTTCAATTTTACCCCAAAATAAAAAGAATTTCTGCCTTTTTGCCTCAAAATAAGGGGAAATTCAGCCTTATTACCTCAAAATAAGGGGAATTTCTGCCTTTTGCCACAAAATATGGGGAATTTCTGCCTTTTTGTTCCAAAATAAAGAAAATTTCTTCAATTTTGTACCAAAATAGAAGAAATTTATGCTTTTTGCCCCAAAATAAAAGGAATTTCTGCCTTTTTGCCCTGAAATATGTGAAATGTCTGCAATTTTACCCCAAAATAAGGTGAATTTCTGCCTTTTTGCTTAAAAATAATGGGAATTTCTGCCTTTTTGCCACAAAATAAGAAACATTTTTGCTTTTTTCTCTGAAATAAGTTAAATTTCTGCAATTTTGCCTTAAAATAAAAGAAATTTCTGCAATTTTTTCCATAATATAAGAATTTTCTGCAATTTTGCCCCAAAATATAGGGAATTTCTGTTTTTGTCCTAAAATAAGGGAAATTTCTGCAATTTTTCCCTAAAATAAGGGGAATTTCTGCCTTTTGCCCCAAAACAAAGAAAATTACTGCATGTTCTACTCCAAATTTGGTGAATTTCTTCAATGTTGCTCCAAAATACGGGGATTTTCTGCCTTTTTCGCCGAAAATAAGGGGAATTTCTGCCATTTTGCCGCGAAATAAGTGAAATTTGTTCAGTTTTACCTCAAAATAAGGGGAATTTCTGCCTTTTTGCCCCAAAATGAGGGGAATTTCTGCCTTTTACCCCATTATATGAAGAATTTCAGCATTTTACCTCAAAATAAGGGGAATTTCAGCCTTTTTGCTCCAAAATACTGGTCATTTCTGCCTTTTTGCCCAAAATTAAATGCAATTTCTGCCTTTTGGTCCCAAAATAAGTGAAATATCTGCAATTTTAGCCAAAAATTAGGGATTTCATGTTTTGCCCCAAAATAAGGGGAATTTCTGCCATTTTGCCCTGAAATATTTGAAATTTCTGCAATTTTACCCCAAAATAAAAAGAATTTCGGCCCTTTTGCCCCAAAATAAGGGGAATTTCAGCCTTATTACCTCAAAATAAGGGGAATTTCTGCCATTTGCCCCAAAATAAGGGGAATTTCTGCCTTTTTGCCACAAAATAAAGAAAATTACTGCATGTTTTACCCCAAAATTAGGTAAATTTCTGCAATGTTGCTCCAAAATACAAGGATTTTCTGCCTTTTTCGCTGAAAATAAGGGGAATGCATACCTTTTTGCCATAAAAAAAGAGAAATTTCATCATTTTTGCCCCAAATTAAAGGGAATTTCTACCTTTTTGCCTCTAAATAAGTGGAATTTCTGTCTTTTTCCCCCAAAACAAAGGGAATTTCTGTCTATTTTGCCCCAAAATAAGGGGAAATTCTGACTTATTACCCTGAAATAAGTGAAATTTCTTCAATTTTGCCTTAAAATAAGGAAAATTTCTGCTTTTGCCCCCAAATAAGGGGAATTTCAGCTTTTTTACTTCGAAATAAAGGGAATTTCTGCAATTTTGCTCCAAAATACGGGGAATTTCTGCCTTTTTGCCCGAAAATAAGGGGAATGCATACTTTTTGCCATAAAAAAGGGAAATTTCTTCATTTTTGCCCCAAAATAAGGGGAATTTCTGCCTTTTTGCCTTTAAATAAGTGGAATTTCTGTCTTATTCCCCCAAAACAAAGGGAATTTCTGTCTATTTTGCCCCAAAATAAGGGGAATTTCTGACTTATTACCCTGAAATAAGTGAAATTTCTTCAATTTTGCCCTAAAATAAGGAAAATTTCTGCCTTTTTGCCCCAAAATAAAAGGAATTTCAGCCTTTTTACCTCAAAATAAGGGGAATTTCTGCATTTTTGCCACAAAATATTAAGAATTTCTGCCTTTTTGCCCTAAAATAGAGAAAATTTCTGCATTTTTCCGGAAATAAGTGAAATATCTGCAATTCTGACCCAAAATAAGGGAAATTTCTGCAATTTGGCCCCAAAATAAGGGAAATTTCTGGAATTTTGCCCCAAAATAAGTGGAATTTCTGAGTTTTGCTCCAAAATAAGGAGAATTTGTGTTTTTTGGCCCAACATATAGGGAATTTCTGCCTTTTTGCCCCACAACTATGGGAATTTCTGCAATTTTGCTCCAAAATACAGGGAATTTCTGCTTTTTTGCCCGAAAATAAGGGGAATGTGTACCTTTTGCCACAAAAAAGGGAAATTTCTTCATTTTTGCCCCAAAATAAGAGGAATTTCTGCTTTTTCCCCTCAAAATAAGTGAAATTTCTGCTTTTTTACTCAAAAATAAATGGAATTTTTGCCTTTTTGCCCCAAAATAAGGGGAATTTTTGAATTTTGCCCAGAAATAAGTGAAATTTCTGCAATTTTGCCCCAAAATAAGAGAAATTCCTGCCTTTTTGCCACAAAATAAGGGGAATTTCTGTCTTTTTGCCCCAAAATAAGGGAAATTTCAGCCTTTTTCCTCATAATAAGGGGAATCTCTGCATTTTTGCCCCAATATATGGGGAATTTCTGCATTTTTGCTACAAAATAAAGAAATTTTCTGCAATTTTGTACCAAAATACAAGAAATTTCTGCCCTTTTGCTCTAAAACAAGAGAAATTCCTGTCTTCTTATTCTGAAATAAGTGAAATTTCTGCAATTTTGAACAAAATAAGAAATACTTCTGCAATTTTGCCACAAAATAAGGGAAATTTCTGCAATTTTGCCCCAAAATAAGGGGAATTTCAGCCTTTTTGCTCCAAAATACTGGTCATTTCTGCCTTTTTGCCCAAAATTAAGTGCAATTTCTGCCTTTTTGTCCCAAAATAAGTGAAATATCTGCAATTTTAGCCAAAAATTAGGGATTTCATCTTTTTGCCCCAAAATAAGGGGAATTTCTGCCATTTTGCCCTGAAATATTTGAAATTTCTGCAATTTTACCCCAAAATAAAAAGAATTTCGGCCCTTTTTCCCCAAAATAAGGGGAATTTCAGCCTTATTACCTCGAAATAAGGGAAATTTCTGCCATTTGCCTCAAAATAAGGGGAATTTCTGCCTTTTTGCCACAAAATAAAGAAAATTACTGCATGTTTTACCCGAAAACTAGGTAAATTTCTGCAATGTTGCTCCAAAATACGAGGATTTTCTGCCTTTTTCGCTGAAAATAAGGGGAATGCATACCTTTTTGCCATTAAAAATGGAAATTTCATCATTTTTGCCCCAAAATAAGTTGAATTTCTACCTTTTTGCCTCTAAATAAGTGGAATTTCTGTCTTTTTCTCCCAAAACAAAGGGAATTTCTGTCTTTTTTGCCCCAAAATAAGGGGAAATTCTGACTTATTACCCTGAAAGAAGTGAAATTTGTTCAATTTTGCCCCAAAATAAGGAAAATTTCTGCTTTTGCCCCCAAATAAGGGGAATTTCAGCTTTTTTACCTCGAAATAAAGGGAATTTCTGCAATTTTGCTCCAAAATATGGGGAATTTCTGCCTTTTTGCCTGAAAATAAGGGGAATGCATACTTTTTGCCATAAAAAAGGGAAATTTCTTCATTTTTGCCCAAAATTAAGGGAAATTTCTGCCTTTTTGTTCTGAAATATGTGAAATTTCTGCAATTTTAGCCCAAAATAAGGTGAATTTCTGCCTTTTTGCCCCAAAATAATGGGAATTTCTGCATTTTTGCGCCAAAATAAGAAAAATTTTTGCTTTTTTTCTCTGAAATAAATGAAATTTCTGCAATTTTGCACTAAAATAAAAGAAATTTCTGCAATTTTTCCCCATAATAAATGAAATTTCTGGAATTTTGCCCAAAAATAAGAAGAATTTCTGTTTTTTTGCCAGCAAATAAGGGAAATTTCTGCAATTTTGCCCTAAATTATGGGGATTTTCTGCTTATTGACTCTAAATAAGTGGAATTTCTGATGTTTTCCCCCAAAACAAAGTGAATTTCTGTCATTTTTGCCCTAAAATAAGTAAATTTCTGACTTATTATGCTGAAATAATTGAAATTTCTGCAATTTTGCCCCAATATAAGGGAAATTTCTGCCTTTTTGCCCCCATATAAGGGGAATTTCAGCCTTTTTATCTAAAAATAAGAGGAATTTCTGAATTATGGCACAAAATATTAGGAATTATTGCCTTTTTGCCCCAAAATAAGGAAAATTTCTGCCTTTTTTCCCTGAAATAAGTGAAATTTCTGCAATTTTGCCCCAAAATAAATAAAATTTCTGGAATTTTGCCCCAAAATAAGGGGAATTTCTGTTATTTTGCTTCCAAATAAGGGAAATTTCTGCAATTTTGCCCTAAAATAAGGGGAATTTCTGCTTTTTTGCCTCTAAATAAGTGGAATTTTTGTCTTTTTCCCCCTAAACATAGGGAATCTCTGTCTTTTTTGCCGCAAAATAATGAAAATTTCTGACTTATTACCCTGAAATAAGTGAAATTTCTGCAATTTTGCCCCTAAGTAAGGGAAATTTCTGCCTTTTTGCCCCCAAATAAAGGGAATTTCAGCCTTTTTACCTCAAAATAAGGGGAATTTCTGCATTTTTGCCCAAAAATATGGGAAATTTCTCTTTTTTGCCCCAAAATAAGTGAAATTTCTGCAATTTTGCCCCCAAAAATAGGAAATTTCTGGAATTTTGCCCCAAAATAAGTGCGATTTCTGAGTTTTGCCCCAAAATAAGGAGAATTTCTGCTTTTTGCCCCACAATTAGGAGAATTTCTGCAATTTTGCTCCAAAATATGGGGAATTTCTGCCTTTTTGCCCGAAAATAAGTGGAATGCATACCTTTTTGCCATAAAAAAAGGAAATGTCTTCATTTTTGCCACAAATTAAGGGAAATTTCTGCCTTTTTGCCCTGAAATGTGTGAAATTTCTGCAATTTTAGCCCAAAATAAGGTGAATTTCTGCCTTTTGCCCCAAAATAATGCGAATTTATGCCTTTTTGCCCCAAATAAGATAAATTTTTGCTTTTTTTCTCTGAAATAAGTGAAATTTCTGCAATTTTGCCCTAAAATAAAAGAAATGTCTTCAATTTTTCACCATAATAAAGGAAATTTCTGGAATTTTGCCCCAAAATAAGGGGAATTTCTGTTTTTTTGCCCCCAAATAAAGGAAAATTCTGCAAGTTTGCCCTAAAATAAGGGGAATTTCTGCTTTTTTGCCTCTAAATAAGTGGAATTTCTGTCTTTTCCCCCCAAAACAAAGGGAATTTCTCTCATTTTTGCCCCAAAATAAGGAAAATTTCTGACTTATTTCCCGGAAATAAGTGAAATTTCTTCAATTTTGCCCCAATATAAGGGAAATTTCTGCCTTTTTGCTGCCCAATAAGGGGAATTTCAGCCCTTTTACCTCAAAATAAGGGGAATTTCTGAATTTTGGCCCAAAATATTAGGAATTTCTGCTTTTTTGCCCCAAAATAAAAAATATTTCTGCAATTTTGCCTCAAAATAAGAAAAATTTCTGGAATTTTGCCCCAAAATAAGTGGAATTTCTGAGTTTTGCCCTAAAATAAGGAGAATTTCTGCCTTTTGGCATCTAAATAAGTGGAATTTTTGTCTTTTTCCACAAAACAAAGGAAATTTCTGTCTTTTTTGTTCCAAAATAAAAGGAATTTCTTCCTTCTTACCTCAAAAAAAGTGAAATTTCTGCCTTTTTACCCGAAAATAAATGGAATTTCTGTCTTTTTGCCCCAAAATAAAAGGAATTTTTGAATTTTGCCCCGAAATATGTGAAATTTCTGCAATTTTGCCCCAAAATAAGGGAAATTTCTGCGTTTTTGCCACAAAATAAAGGGAATTTCTGTCTTTTTGCCCCAAAATAAGGTGAATTTCAGCATTTTACCTCATAATCAGGGGAATCTCTGCATTTTTGCCCCAAAATATGGAGAATTTCTGCCTTTTTGCTTAAAATTAAGTGGAATTTCTGCCTTTTTGTCCGAAATAAGTGAAATTTCTGCAATTTTAGCAAAAAATTAGGGATTTCATCTTTTTGCCCTAAAATAAGGGAAATTTCTGCCATTTTGCCCTGAAATATTTGAAATTTCTGCAATTTTACCCCAAAATAAGGGGAATTTCTGCCTTTTTGCCCAAAATAAGGGGAATTTCAGCCTTATTACCTCAAAATAAGGGGAATTTCTGCCTTTTTGCTCCAAAATATAAGGAATTTCTGCCTTTTTGCCCCAAAAAAGATAAATTGTGCAATTTTGCCCTGAAAATGAGTATTTCTCCCTTTTTGCCCCAAAATAAAGGAAATTTCAGCCTTTTTACCTGAAAATAAGTGAAATTTCTGCAATTTTGCCTCAAATAAGGGAAATTTCTGATTTTTGCCCCAAAATAAAGAGAATATCTGTATTTTTGCCCCAAAATAAAGAAAATTTCTGCCTTTTTGCCCTAAAATTAGGAGAGTTTCTGCAATTTTGCTTCAAAATACAGGGAATTTTTTCCTCTTTTCCAAAAAATAAGGAGAACTTCTGCCTTTTGCCCCAAATAAAGGGAATTTCTGCATTTTTGTCCCAATATTAGGGGAATTTCTGCAATTTTGCTCCAAAATATGGAAAATTTCTGCAATTTTATCCCAAAATAAGGGGAATTTCTGCCTTTTTGCCCGAAATTAAGTGGAATTTTTGCCTATTTGTCCAAAAAAGTGAAATTTCTTTAATTTTAGACAAAAATTAGGGATTTCATCTTTTTGCCCCAAAATAAGGGGAATTTCTGCAATTTTGCCCCAAAATAAATGAAATTCTGCAATTTTGCCCCAAAATAAGGGAAATTTCTGAAATTTTGCTCCAAAAAAGTGGAATTTCTGAGTTTTGCCCCAAAATAAGGAGAATTTCTGTCTTTTTGCCCCAACATATAGGGAATTTCTGCCCTTTTGCCCCACAATTATGGGAATTTCTGCAATTTTGCTCCAAAATACGGGAAATTTCTGCATTTTTGCCTGAAAATAAGGGGAATGCATACCTTTTTGCCATAAAAAGAAAAATTTCTTCATTTTTGCCCCAAATTAAGAGAAATTTCTGCCTTTATGCCCTGAAATATGTGAAATTTCTGCAATTTTAGCCCAAAATAAGGTGAATTTCTGCCTTTTTGCCCCAAAATAATGGGAATTTCTGCCTTTTTGCCATAAATAAGAAAAATTTTTGCTTTTTTTCTCTCAAATAAGTGAAATTTCTGCAATTTTGTTCTAAAATAAAGGAAATTTCTGCAATTTTTTCCATAATAAGGGAAATTTCTGCAATTTTGCCCCAAAATAAGGGGAATTTCTGGTTTTTTGCCCCCAAATAAGGGAAATTTCTGCAATTTTGCCCTAAAATAAGGGTAATTTCTGCCTTTTGCCCCAAAATAAGGAGAATTTCTGCCTTTTTGCCCCAAAATAAAATATATTACTGTATTTTTTACCCCAAAATTAGGTGAATTTCTGCAATTTTGCTCCAAAATACGAGGATTTTCTGCCTTTTTCGCCGAAAATATGGGGAATTTCTGCCATTTTGCTGCGAAATAAGTAAAATTTTTGGAGTTTTACCCCAAAATAAAAGGAATTTCTGCCTTTATGCCCCAAAATTAAAGGAATTTCTGCAATTTTGCTCCAAAATATGGGGAATTTCTGCCTTTTTTCCCGAAAATAAAGGGAATGTTTTCCTTTTTGTTATAAAAAATAGAAATTTCTTCATTTTTCCCCAAAATAAGGGGATTTTCCGCCTTTTTGACTCAAAAGAAGTGCAATTTCTGCCTTTTCCCCAAAAAATAAATGAAATTTCTGCTTTTTGCCCCAAAATAAGGGGAATTTCTTACTTTTTGCCCTGAAATAAATGAAATTTCTGCAATTTTGCCCGAAAATAGGGGAAATTTGTGCCTTTTTGCCCCAAAATAAGGGGAATTTCTGCCTATTGCCCCATAATATGAGGAATTTCAGCATTTTACCTCAAAATAAGAGGAATTTCAGCCTTTTTGCAACAAAATAAGAAGAATGCATATCTTTTTGCCATAAAAAAGAGAAATTTCTTCATTTTTGCTCCAAAATAAGGGGAGTTTCTGCCTTTTGCCCCAAAATATGGGGAATTTCTGCCTTTTTGCCCGAAAATAAGAAGAATGCATAACTTTTTGCCATAAAAAAGGGAAATTTCTTCATTTTTGCTCCAAAATAAGGGGAATTTCTGCTTTTTTGCCTCTAAAAGTGGAATTTCTGTCTTTTTCCCCCAAAACAAAGGGAATTTCTATCCTTTTTGCCCCAAAATAATGGGAATTTCTGCCTTTAGCCCCAAAAAATGGAAAATTTCAGCATTTTACCTCAAAATAAGGGGAATTTCTGACTTTTTGCCCTGAAATATATGAAATTTCTGCAATTTTACCCCAAAATAATGTGAATTTCTGCCTTTTTGCCCCAAAATAATGGGAATGTCTGCATTTTTGCCTCAAAATAAGGAAAATTTTTCCTTTTTTTTTCTGAAATAAGTGAAATTTCTGCAATTTTGCCCTAAAATAAGGTAAATTTCTGCAATTTTTCCCCATAATAAAGAAAATTTCTGCAATTTTGCTGCAAAATAAGGGGAATTTCTGGTTTTTGCCCCCAAATAAAACAAATTTCTGCAATTTTGCCCCAAAATAAAAGGAATTTCTGTTTTTTGCCCCCAAATAATGAAAATTTCTGCAATTTTGCCCTAAAATAAGGGGAATTTCTGCCTTTTTGCCACAAAATAAATAAAATTACTGCGTGTTTTACCCCAAAATTAGGTGAATTTCTGCAATTTTGCTCCAAAATACGAGGATTTTCTGCCTTTTTCGCCGAAAATAAGGGGAATTTCTGCCATTTTGCCGCAAAATAAGTGAAATTTCTGCAGTTTTACCCCAAAATTAGGGGAATTTCTGCAATTTTGTTCCAAAATACAAGGAATTTCTGCCTTTTTGTCCAAAAATAAGAAGAATGCACACCTTTTTGCAATAAAAAAGGGAAATTTCTTCAGTTTGCTCCAAAAGAAGGGTAACTTTTGCCTTTTTGCCTCTAAATAAGTGGAATTTCTGTCTTTTTCCCCAAAAACAAAGGGAATTTCTGGTTTTTTTTGCCCCAAAATAAGGAAAATTTCTGACTTATTACCCTGAAATAAGTGAAATTTCTGCAAATTTGCCCCAAAAATAGGGACATTTCTGCCTTTTGCCCCAAAATAAGGGAAATTTCAGCATTTTACCTCAAAATAAGGGAAATTTCTGATTTTTGCACTAAAATATGGAGAATTTCTGTTTTTTGCCCCAAAATAAAGAAAATTTCGGCCTTTTTTTCCCTGAAATAAGTGAAATTTCTGCAATTTTGCCCCAAAATAAGTGAAATTTCTGCAATTTTGCCCCAAAATAAGTGGAATTTCTGAGTTTTGCCCAAAAATAAGGAGAATTTCTGCCTTTTTGCCTCTAAATAAGTGGAATTTCTGTCTTTTTCCACAAAACAAAGGAAATTTCTTTCTTTTTTGTTCTAAAATAAGAGGAATTTCTTCCTTCTTACCTCGAAATAAGTGAAATTACTGCCTTTTTACCAAAAAATAAACGGAATTTCTGTCTTTTTGCCCCAAAATAAAAGGAATTTTTGAATTTTGCCCTGAAATATGTGAAATTTCTGCAATTTTGCCCCAAAATAAGGGAAATTTCTGCCTTTTTGACACAAAATAAAGGGAATTTCTGTCTTATTGCCCCAAAATAAGGGGAATTTCAGCATTTTACCTCATAATAAGAGGAATCTCTGCATTATTGCCCCAAAATATGGGGAATTTCTGCATTTTTGCCCCCAAATAATGAAAATTTCTACAATTTTGTACCAAAATAAAAGAAATTTCTGCCTTTTTGCCCCAAAATAAGAGAAATTTCTGAGTTTTTTTCTTTGAAATAAGTGAAATTTCTGCAATTTTGCCCCAAAATAATTGAAATTTCTGCAATTTTTTTTCATAATAAGGGAAATTTCTGCAATTTTGCCTCAAAATAAGGCGAATTTATCTTTTTTGCCCCCAAATAAGGGAAATTTCTGCAATTTTATCCCAAAGTAAGGGGAATTTCTGCCTTTTTGCCAGAAAATAAGAAAAATATCTGCAAGTCTGTAACAAAATAGAAGAAATTTCTAAAATTTTGCCCCAAAATAAAGGAAATTTCTGATTTTTGCCCCAAAATAAGGAGAATTTCTGTATTTTTGCCCCAAAATTAGAAGAGTTTTTGCAATTTTGCTTCAAAATACAAGGAATTTCTTCCTCTTTTCCCGAAAATAAGGGGAACTTCTGCCTTTTTGCCCCAAATAAAGGGAATTTCTGCATTTTTGCCCCAATATTAGGGGAATTTCTGCAATTTTGCTCCAAAATACGGGGAAATTCTGCCTTTTTACCCAAAATTAAAAGGATTTTCTGCCTTTTTGCTACCGAATAAGGGAAATTTCTGCAATTTTATACCAAAATAAAGGGAATTTCTGCCTTTTTGCCCCAAAATAAGGGGAATTTCTGCCTTTTTTCCCTGAAATATGTGAAATTTCTGCAATTTTACCCCAAAATAAGGCGAATTTCTGCCTTTTTGCCCATAAAATAATAGAAATTTCTGCCTTTTTGCCCCAAAATAAGAAAAATTATTTCTTTTTTCTCTGAAATAAGTGAAATTTCTGCAATTTTGTTCTAAAATAAGGGAAATTTCTGCAATTTTTTTCCATAATAAGGGAAATTCATGCAATTTTGCCCCAAAATAATGGGAATTTTTGTTTTTTGCCCCCAAATAAAGGAAATTTCTTCAATTTTGCCCTAAAATAAGGGGAATTTCTGCCTTTTGCCCCAAAATAAAGAGAATTTCTGCCTTTTTGCTCCAAAATAAGAAAATTACTGTATTTTTTATCCAAAAATTAGGTGAATTTCTGCAATTTTGCTCCAAAATACGGGGATTTTCTACTTTTTTCGCCGAAAATAATAGGAGTTTCTGCCATTTTTCCGCGAAGTAAGTGAAATTTCTGCAGTTTTACCCCCAAAAATAGGGGAATTTCTGCCTTTTTGCCCAAAAATTAGGGGAATTTTTGCAATTTTGCTCAAAAATACAGGGAATTTCTGTCTTTTGGCCCGAAAATAAAGGGAATGTATACCTTTTTGCCATAAAAAAAGGAAATTTCTTCATTTTTACCCTAAAATAAGGGGATTTTCCGCCTTTTTGACTCAAAATAAGTGCAATTTCTGCTTTTTCCCCAAAAATAAACGAAATTTCTGTATTTTCCCCAAAAATAAAGGGAATTTCTGACTTTTTGCCCCAAAATAAGGGGAATTTCAGCCTTTTTACCTAAAAATAAGGGGAATTTCTGCATTTTTGCCCCCAAAGTAAAGGGAATTTTTGCACCAATATTAGGGGAATTTCTGCAATTTTGCTCCAAAATATGGGTCATTTCTGCCTTTTTGCCCAAAATTAAGTGGAATTTCTGCTTTTTGTCCGAAATAAGTGAAATTTCTGCAATTTTAGCCAAAAATTAGGGATTTCATCTTTTTGCCCTAAAATAAAGGAAATTTCTGCCATTTTGCCCTGAAATATTTGAAATTTCTGCAATTTTACCCCAAAATAAGGGGAATGTCTGCCTTTTTGCCCCAAATAAGGGGAATTTCAGCCTTATTACCTCAAAATAAGGGGAATTTCTGCCTTTTGGCCCCAAAATATAAGGAATTTCTGCCTTTTAGCCCCAAAAAAGAAAATTGTGCAATTTTGCCCTGAAAAGAAGAATTTCTCCCTTTTTGCCCCAAAATAAAGGAAATTTCAGCCTTTTTACCTGAAAATAAGTGAAATTTCTGCAATTTTGCCCCAAATAAGGGAAATTTCTGATTTTTGCCCCAAAATAAGGAGAATATCTGTATTTTTGCCCCAAAATAAAGGGAATTTCTGCCTTTTTGCCCCAAAATTAGGGAAGTTTCTGCAATTTTGCTTCAAAACACAGGGATTTTCTTCCTCTTTTCCCGAAAATAAGGGGAATTTCTGCCTTTTGCCCCAAATAAAGGGAATTTCTGCATTTTTGCCCCAATATTAGGAGAATTTCTGCAATTTTGCTCCAAAATATGGGGAATTTCTGCCTTTTTAACCGAAATTAATAGGATTTTCTGCCATTTGCTCCCAAATAAGGGAAATTTCTGCAATTTTATCCCAAAATAAGGGGAATTTCTGCCTTTTTACCCCAAAATAAAGGGAATTTCTGCCTTTTTGCTTGAAATTAAGTGGAATTTTTGCCTTTTTGTCCCGAAATAAGTGAAATTTCTTTAATTTTAGCCAAAAATTAGGGATTTCAACTTTTTGCTCCAAAATAAGGGGAATTTCTGCAATTTTGCCCCAAAATAAATGAAATTTCTACAATTTTGCCCCAAAATAAGGAAAATTTCTGCAATTTTGCTCCAAAATGAGTGGAATTTCTGAGTTTTGCCCCAAAATAAGGAGAATTTCTGTCTTTTTGCCCCAACATATAGGGAATTTCTGTCTTTTTGCCCCACAATTAGGGGAATTTTTGCAATTTTGCTCCAAAATACGGGAAATTTCTGCATTTTTTGCCTGAAAATAATGGGAATGCATACCTTTTCGCCATAAAAAGGGAAATTTCTTCATTTTTGCCCCAAATTAAGGGAAATTTCTGCCTTTTTGCCCTGAAATATGTGAAATTTCTGCAATTTTAGGCCAAAATAAGGTGAATTTCTGCCTTTCTGACCCAAAATAATGGGAATTTCTGCCTTTTTGCCCCAAAATAAGAAAAATTTTTGCTTTTTTTTTCTGAAATAAGTGAAATTTCTGCAATTTTCCCTATAATAAGGGAAATTTCTGCAATTTTTCCCCAAAATAAGGGGAATTTCTGGTTTTTTGCCCCCAAATAAGAAAAATTTCTGCAATTTTGCCCTAAAATAAGGGTAATTTCTGCCTTTTGCCCCAAAATAAGGAGAATTTCTGCCTTTTTGCCCCAAAATAAAAAATATTACTGTATTTTTAACACCAAAATTAGGTGAATTTCTGCAATTTTGCTCCAAATTACGGGGATTTTCTGCCTTTTTCGCCGTAAATAAGGGGAATTTCTGCCATTTTGCTGCGAAAGAAGTGAAATTTCTGGAGTTTTACTTCAAAATAACGGAAGTTTCTGCCTTTTTGCCCCAAAATTAGGGGAATTCCTGCAATTTTGGTCCATATATGGGGAATTTCTGCCTTTTTGCCTGAAAATAAACAGAATGTTTATGTTTTTGTTATAAAAAATAGAAATTTCTTCATTTTTGCCCCAAAATAAAGGGATTTTCCGCCTTTTTGACTCAAAATAAGTGCAATTTCTGACTTTTCCCCAAAAATAAACGAAATTTCTGTCTTTTTGCCCCAAAATAATGGGAATTACTGACTTTATGCTTTAGAAAAAAGGAGATCTTCTGTCTTTTTGCCCCAAAATAAAGAGAATTTCTTCCTTTTTGCCCGAAAATTATGAGAATTTCTGCAATTTTTCTTTAAAATATGGTTAATTTCTGCCTTTTATCTACAAAATAAATATAATTTCTGCACTTTCCCCCAATATTTGAGAATTTCTGCATTTTACATCTAAATAAGGGGAATTTCTGCATTTTACCTCAAAGTAAAAAGAATTTCTGCCTTTTGCCCCAAAATATGGGGAATTTCTGCCTTTTTGTTCCAAAATAAGGAAAATTTTTTAAATTTTGTACCATAATAAAAAAAATTTCTGCTTTTTCCCCAAAATAAGGGGAATTTCTTACTTTTTGCCCTGAAATAAATGAAATTTCTGCAATTTTGCCCGAAAATAAGGGAAATTTGTGCCTTTTTGCCCCCAAAATAAGGGGAATTTCTGCCTTTTGCCTAAAAATATGGGGAATTTCAGCATTTAACTCAAAATAAGGGGAATTTCAGCCGTTTTGCACCAAAATAAGAAGAATGCTTAACTTTTTGCCATAAAAAAGGGAAATTTCTTCATTTTTGCTCCAAAATAAGGGGAATTTCTGCCTTTTTGCCTCTAAATAAGTGGAATTTCTGTCTTTTCCCCCAAAACAGAGGGAATTTCTGTTATTTTAACCTCAAAATAAAGAAAATTTCTGACTTATTACCCTGAAATAAGTGAAAATTCTTCAATTTTACCCCAAAATAAGGGAAATTTCTGCCTTTTTGCCCTCAAATAAAGGGAATTTCTGACTTTTGCACCCGAAAAACGGAGATTTTCTGTCTTTTTGCCCCAAAATAAGGAGAATTTCAGCCTTTTTGCCCAAAAATTATGAGAATTTTTGCAATTTTTCTTCAAAATACGGAAAATTTCTGCTTTTTAGCCCCAAAAAAAGGCAATTTCTGCATTTTCCCCAAATATTAGGGGAATTTCTGCATTTTACCTCTAAATAATGGGAATTTCTGCATTTTACCTCAAAATAAGAAGAATTTCTGCCTTTTACCTCAAATTATGGGGAATTTCTGCCTTTTTTTCAAAAATAAAGAAAATTCCTTCAATTTTGTACCATAATAAAAGAAATTTCTACTTTTTGCCCCGAAATAAGGGGAATTTCTGACTTTTTACACTGAAATAAATGAAATTTGTGCAATTTTGCCCGAAAATAAGGGAAATTTGTGCCTTTTTGCCCCAAAATAATGGGAATTTCTGCCTTTTTGCCTCAAAATAAGAATAATTTTTGCTTTTTTTTCTGAAATAAGTGAAATTTCTGCAATTTTGCCCTAAAATAAGGAAAATTTCTGCAATTTTTCCCCATAATAAAGAAAATTTCTGCAATTTTGCCGCAAAATAAGGGGAATTTCTGTTTTTTGCCCCCAAAAAAAGCAAATTTCTGCAATTTTGCCCCAAAATAAGGGGAATTTCTGTTTTTCGCCCCCAAATAAAAGAAATTTCTGCAATTTTGCCCTAAAATAATGGAAATTTCTGCTATTTGCCCCAAAATAAGGGGAATTTCTGCCTTTTTGCCACAAAATAAAGAAAATTACTGCATGTTTTACGCAAAAATTAGGGGAATTTCTGCAGTTTTGCTCCAAAATACGAGGATTTTTTGCCTTTTTCGCCGAAAATAAGGGGAATTTCTGCCATCTTGCTGCGAATTTGTGAAATTTCTGCAGTTTTACATCAAAATAAGGGGAATTTCTGCCTTTTTGCCCCAAAATTAGGGGAATTTCTGCCATTTTGCTCCTAAATACGGGGAATTTCTGCCTTTTTGCCCGAAAATAAAGGGAATGTATACATTTTTGCCATGAAAAAGGATATTTCTTCACTTTTGCCCCAAAATAAGGGGATTTTCCGCCTTTTTGACTCAAAATAAGTGCAATTTCTGCCTTTTGCCCAAAAATAAACAAAATTTCTGTCTTTTTGCCCCAAAATAAGGGGAATTTCTGACTTTTTGCCCTGCAATAAGTGAAATTTCTAAAATTTTTCCCCAAAATAAGGGAAATGTCTGCTTTTTGCCCCAAAATAAGGGGAATTTCTGCTTTTTTGCCCCCAAATAAGGGGAATTTCAGCCTTTTTTCCTCAAAATAAGGGGAATTTCTGCTTTTTGCCCCAAAATATGGGGAATTTCTCTCTTTTTGCCCCAAAATAAGAAAAATTTCTTCAATTTTGTACCAAAATAAAAAAAATTTCTGCCTTTTTTGCTCCAAAATAAGAGAAATTTCTGCCTTTTTTCCCTGAAATAAGTGAAATTTCTGCAATTTTGCCCCAAAATAGAAGAAATTTCTGCAATTTTGCCCCAAAGTAGAGGAAATTTCTGCAATTTTGCCCCAAATAAGTGGAATTTCTGACTTTTTGCACCCGAAAAAAGAAGATTTTCTGTTTTTTTGCCCCCAAATAAGGAGAATTTCAGACTTTTTGCCCGAAAATTATGAGAATTTCTGCAATTTTTCTTCAAAATATGGAAAATTTTTGCCTTTTAGCCCCAAAATAAAGGGAATTTCTGCATTTTCTCTAAATATTAGGGGAATTTCTGAATTTTACCTCTAAATAATGGGAATTTCTGCATTTTTCCTCAAAATAAAAAGAATTTCAGCCTTTTACCTCAAATTATGGGGAATTTCTGCTTTTTGTTCCGAAAGAAAGAAAATTTCTTCAATTTTGTACCATAATAAAAGAAATTTCTACTTTTTGCCCCGAAATAAGGGGAATTTCTGACTTTTTACCCTGAAATAAATGAAATTTGTGCCTTTTTGCCCCAAAATAATGGGAATTTCTGCCTTTAGCCCCAAAAAATGGGAAATTTCAGCATTTTACCTCAAAATAATAAGAATTTCTGCCTTTTTGCCCTGAAATATATGAAATTTCTGCAATTTTACCCCAAAATAAGGTGAATTTCTGCCTTTTTGCCCCAAAATAATGGGAATTTCTGCCTTTTTGCCTCAAAATAAGAAAAATTTTTGCTTTTTTTCTGAAATAAGTGAAATTTCTGCAATTTTGCGCTGAAATAAGGGAAATTTCTCCAATTTTTCCCCATAATAATGAAAATTTCTGCAATTTTGCCCCAAAATAACAGGAATTTCTGTTTTTTTCCCCCAAATAAGGGAAATTTCTGCAATTTTGCCCTAAAATAAGAGGAATTTCTGCCATTTGCCCCAAAATAAGGGGAATTTCTGCCTTTTTGCCACAAAATAAAAAAATTACTGCATGTTTTACGCCAAAATTAGGTGAATTTCCGCAATTTTGCTCCAAAATACGATGATTTTCTGCCTTTTTCGCCGAAAATAAGGGGAATTTCTGCCATCTTGCCGCGAAATAAGTGAAATTTCTGCAGTTTTACCCCTAAATAAGGGTTATTTCTGCCCTTTTGCCTCAAAATTAGGGGAATTTCTGCAATTTTGCTCCAAAATACGGGGAATTTCTGCCTTTTTGCCCGAAAATAAAGGCAATGTATACCTTATTGCTATAAAAAAGGGAAATTTCTTCACTTTTGCCCCAAAATAAGGGGATTTTCCGCCTTTTTGACTCAAAATAAGTGCAATTTCTGCCTTTTCCCCAAAAATAAATGGAATTTCTGTCTTTTTGCCCCAAAATAAGGGGAATTTCTGACTTTTTGCCCTGAAATAAGTGAAATTTCTAAAATTTTTCTCCAAAATAAGAGAAATGTCTGCTTTTTGCCCCAAAATAAGAGGAATTTCTGATTTTTTGCCCCCAAATAAGAAAAATTTCTGCAATATTGCCCTAAAATAAGGGTACTTTCTGCCTTTTGCCCCAAAATAAGGAGAATTTCTGCCTTTTTGCCCCAAAATAAAAAATATTACTGTATTTTTTACACCAAAATTTGTTGAATTTCTGCAATTTTGCTCCAAATTACGGGGATTTTCTGCCTTTTTCGCCATAAATAAGGGGAATTTCTGCCATTTTGCTGCGAAATAAGTGAAATTTCTGGAGTTTTACTTCAAAATAAGGGAAGTTTCTGCCTTTTTGCCCCAAAATTAGGGGAATTTCTGCAATTTTGGTCCATATATGGGGAATTTCTGCCTTTTTGCCTGAAAATAAACGGAATGTTTATCTTTTTGTTATAAAAAATAGAAATTTCTTCATTTTTGCCCCAAAATAAGGGGATTTTCCGCCTTTTTGACTCAAAATAAGTGCAATTTCTGACTTTTCCCCAAAAATAAACGAAATTTCTGTCTTTTTGCCCCAAAATAATGGGAATTACTTACTTTATGCTTTAGAAAAAAGGAGATCTTCTGTCTTTTTGCCCCAAAATAAAGAGAATTTCTTCCTTTTTGCCCGAAAATTATGAGAATTTCTGCAATTTTTCTTCAAAATATGGTTAATTTCTGCCTTTTAGCTACAAAATAAATATAATTTCTGCATTTTCCCCCAATATTTGAGAATTTCTGCATTTTACATCTAAATAAGGGGAATTTCTGCATTTTACTTCAAAGTAAGAAGAATTTCTGCCTTTTGCCCCAAAATATGGGGAATTTCTGCCTTTTTGTTCCAAAATAAGGAAAATTTTTTTAATTTTTTACCATAATAAAAAAAAATTTCTGCTTTTTGCCCCAAAATAAGGGGAATTTCTTACCTTTTGCCCTGAAATAAATGAAATTTCTGCAATTTTGCCCGAAAATAAGGAAAATTTGTGCCTTTTTGCCCCAAAATAAGGGGAATTTCTGCCTTTTGCCTAAAAATATGGGGAATTTCAGCATTTTACCTCAAAATAAGGGGAATTTCAGCCGTTTTTCACCAAAATAAGAAGAATGCTTAACTTTTTGCCATAAAAAAGGGAAATTTCTTCATTTTTGCTCCAAAATAAGGGGAATTTCTGCCTTTTTGCCTCTAAATAAGTGGAATTTCTGTCTTTTCCCCCAAAACAGAGGGAATTTCTGTTATTTTTGCCTCAAAATAAAGAAAATTTCTGACTTATTACCCTGAAATAAGTGAAAATTCTTCAATTTTACCCCAAAATAAGGGAAATTTCTGCCTTTTTGCCCTCAAATAAGGGGAATTTCTGACTTTTGCACCCGAAAAACGGAGATTTTCTGTCTTTTTGCCCCAAAATAAGGAGAATTTCAGCCTTTTTGCCCAAAAATTATGAGAATTTCTGCAATTTTTCTTCAAAATACAGAAAATTTCTGCTTTTTACCTCAAATTATGGGGAATTTCTGCCTTTTATTCAAAAATAAAGAAAATTCCTTCAATTTTGTACCATAATAAAAGAAATTTCTACTTTTTGCCCCGAAATAAGGGGAATTTCTGACTTTTTACACTGAAATAAATGAAATTTGTGCAATTTTGCCCGAAAATAAGGGAAATTTGTGCCTTTTTGCCCCAAAATAATGGGAATTTCTGCCTTTAGCCCAAAAAATGATAAATTTTATCATTTTACCTCAAAATAAGGGGAATTTCTGCCTTTTTGCCCTGAAATATATGAAATTTCTGCAATTTTACCCCAAAATAAGGTGAATTTCTGCCTTTTTGCCCCAAAATAATGGGAAATTCTGCCTTTTTGCCTCAAAATAAGAATAATTTTTGCTTTTTTTTCTGAAATAAGTGAAATTTCTGCAATTTTGCCCGAAAATAAGGGAAATTTCTGCAATTTTTCCCCATAATAAAGAAAATTTCTGCAATTTTGCCGCAAAATAAGGGGAATTTCTGTTTTTTGCCCCCCAAAAAAGCAAATTTCTGCAATTTTGCCCCAAAATAAGGGGAATTTCTGTTTTTTGCCCCCAAATAAAAGAAATTTCTGCAATTTTGCCCTAAAATAATGGAAATTTCTGCTATTTGCCCCAAAATAAGGGGAATTTCTGCCTTTTTGCCACAAAATAAAGAAAATTACTGCATGTTTTACGCAAAAATTAGGGGAATTTCTGCAGTATTGCTCCAAAATACGAGGATTTTCTACCTTTTTCGCCGAAAATAAGGGGAATTTCTGCCATCTTTCGGCGAATTTGTGAAATTTCTGCAGTTTTACATCAAAATAAGAGGAATTTCTGCCTTTTTGCCCCAAAATTAGGGGAATTTCTGCCATTTTGCTCCTAAATACGGGGAATTTCTGCATTTTTGCCCGAAAATAAAGGGAATGTATACATTTTTGCCATGAAAAAGGATATTTCTTCACTTTTGCCCCAAAATAAGGGGATTTTCCGCCTTTTTGACTCAAAATAACTGCAATTTCTGCCTTTTGCCCAAAAATAAACAAAATTTCTGTTTTTTGCCCCAAAATAAGGGGAATTTCTGACTTTTTGCCCTGCAATAAGTGAAATTTCTAAAATTTTTCCCCAAAATAAGGGAAATGTCTGCTTTTTGCCCCAAAATAAGGGGAATTTCTGCTTTTTTGCCCCCAAATAAGGGGAATTTCAGCCTTTTTTCCTCAAAATAAGGGGAATTTCTGCTTTTTGCCCCAAAATATGGGGAATTTCTCTCTTTTTGCCCCAAAATAAGAAAAATTTCTTCAATTTTGTACCAAAATAAAAAAAATTTCTGCCTTTTTTGCTCCAAAATAAGAGAAATTTCTGCCTTTTTTCCCTGAAATAAGTGAAATTTCTGCAATTTTGCCCCAAAATAGAAGAAATTTCTGCAATTTTGCCCCAAAGTAGAGGAAATTTCTGCAATTTTGCCCCAAATAAGTGGAATTTCTGACTTTTTGCACCCAAAAAAAGGAGATTTTCTGGTTTTTTGCCCCCAAATAAGGAGAATTTCAGACTTTTTGCCCGAAAATTATGAGAATTTCTGCAATTTTTCTTCAAAATACGGAAAATTTCTGCCTTTTAGCCCCAAAATAAAGGGAATTTCTGCATTTTCTCTAAATATTAGGGGAATTTCTGAATTTTACCTCTAAATAATGGGAATTTCTGCATTTTTCCTCAAAATAAAAAGAATTTCTGCCTTTTACCTCAAATTATGGGGAATTTCTGCTTTTTGTTCCGAAAGAAAGAAAATTTCTTCAATTTTGTACCATAATAAAAGAAATTTCTACTTTTTGCCCCGAAATAAGGGGAATTTCTGACTTTTTACCCTGAAATAAATGAAATTTGTGCAATTTTGCCCGAAAATAAGGGAAATTTGTGCCTTTTTGCCCCAAAATAATGGGAATTTCTGCCTTTAGCCCCAAATAATGGGAAATTTCAGCATTTTACCTCAAAATAATAAGAATTTCTGCCTTTTTGCCCTGAAATATATGAAATTTCTGCAATTTAACCCCAAAATAAGGTGAATTTCTGCCTTTTTGCCCCAAAATAATGGGAATTTCTGCCTTTTTGCCTCAAAATAAGAAAAATTTTTGCTTTTTTTCTGAAATAAGTGAAATTTCTGCAATTTTGCGCTAAAATAAAGGAAATTTCTCCAATTTTTCCCCATAATAATGAAAATTTCTGCAATTTTGCCCCAAAATAAGGGGAATTTCTGTTTTTTGCCCCCAAATAAGGGAAATTTCTGCAATTTTGCTCTAAAATAAGAGGAATTTCTGCCATTTGCCCCAAAATAAGGGGAATTTCTGCCTTTTTGCCACAAAATAAAAAAATTACTGCATGTTTTACGCCAAAATTAGGTGAATTTCCGAAATTTTGCTCCAAAATACGATGATTTTCTGCCTTTTTCGCCGAAAATAAGGGGAATTTCTGCCATCTTGCCGCGAAATAAGTGAAATTTCTGCAGTTTTACATAAAAATAAAGGGAATTTCTGCCTTTTTGCCCTAAAATTAGGGGAATTTCTGCAATTTTGCTCCAAAATACGGGGAATTTCTGCCTTTTTACCCGAAAATATAGGGATTGTATACATTTTTGCCATGAAAAAGGGAAATTTCTTCACTTTTGCCCCAAAATAATGGGATTTTCCGCCTTTTTGACTCAAAATAAGTGCAATTTCTGCCTTTTCCCCAAAAATAAAGGGAATTTCTGCAATTTTGCCCCAAAATAAGGGGAATTTCTGACATTTTGCACCCGAATCAAGGAGATTTTCTCTCTTTTTGCCCCAAAATTAGGAGTATTTCAGCCCTTTTGCCCGAAAATTATGAGAATTTCTGCAATTTTTCTTCAAAATACGGAAAATTTCTGCCTTTTAGCCCCAAAATAAAGGGAATTTCTGCATTTTTCTTCAATATTAGGGGAATTTCTGTATTTTACCTCTAAATAAAATGAATTTCTGCATGTTACCTCAAAATAAGAAGAATTTCTGACTTTTACCACAAAATATGGGGAATTTCTGCCTTTTTGTTCCAAAATAAAGAAAATTTCTTTAATTTTGTACCATAATAAAAGAAATTTCTACTTTTTGCCCCAAAATAAGGAGAATTTCTGACTTTTTACCCTGAAATAAATGAAATTTCTACAATTTTGCCCGAAAATAAGGGAAATTTGTGTATTTTGCCCTAAAATAAGGAGAATTTCTGCCTTTTGCCCCAAAATATGGGGAATTTCAGCATTTTACCTCAAAATAAGGGGAATTTCTGCGTTTTTGCCGTGAAATATGCGAAATTTCTGCAATTTTACCCCAAAATAAGGTGAATTTCTGCTTTTTTGCCCCAAAATAATGGGAATTTCTGCATTTTTGCCCCAAAATAAGAAAAAATTTTGCTTTTTTCTTCGGAAATAAGGGAAATTTCTGCAATTTTGTCCTATAATAAGAGAAATTTCTGCAATTTTAGCCCATAAAAAAGCAAATTTCTGATATTTTGCTGCAAAATAAGGGGAATTTCTTTTTTTTGCCCCCTAATAAAGCAAATTTCTGCAATTTTGCCCCAAAATAAGGGGAATTTCTGTTTTTTGCCCCCAAATAAGGGAAATTTCTGCAATTTTGCCCTTAAATAAGGGGAATTTCTGCAATTTTCCTCAAAATAAGGGGAATTTCTACCTTTTTGCCACAAAATAAAGAAAATTACTGCATGTTTTACACCAAAATTACGTGAATTTCTGCAATTTTGCTCCAAAATACGAGGATTTTCTGCGTTTTTCGCCGAAAATAAGGGGAATTTTTGCCATTTTGCCGCGAAATAAGTGAAATTTCTAGAGTTTTACCCCAAAATAAGGGGAATTTCTGCCTTTTGCCCCAAAATATGGGAAATTTCTGCCTTTTTCCCCCAAAATAAGAAAAATTTCTGCAATTTTGTACCAAAATAAAAGAAATTTCTGCATTTTTGTTCCAAAATAAGAGAAATTTCTGCCTTATTTCCCTGACATAAGTGAAATTTCTGCAATTTTGCCCCAAAATAAGGGAAATTTCTGCAATTTTGTCCCAAAGTAGAGGAAATTTCTGCAATTTTGCACCAAATAAGGGGAATTTCTGACTTTTTCTACCGGAAAAAAGGAGATTTTCTGTCTTTTTGCCCCAAAATAAGGAGAATTTCAGCCTTTTTGCCCGAAAATTATGAGAATTTCTGCTATTTTTCTTCAAAATATGGAAAATTTCTGCCATTTAGCCCCAAAATAAAGGGAATTTCTGCATTTGATACCCGATATTAGGGGAATTTCTGCATTTTACCTCTAAATAAAAGGAATTTCTGCATGTTACCTCAAAATAAGAAGAATTTCTGCCTTTTACCCCAAAATATGGGGAATTTCTGCCTTTTTGTTCCAAAATAAAGAAAATTTCTTCAATTTTGTACCATAATAAAAGAAATTTCTACTTTTTGCCCCAAAATAAGGGGAATTTCTGACTTTTTACCCTGAAATAAATGATATTTCTGCAATTTTGCCCGAAAATAAGGGAAATATGTGCATTTTTTGACCCAAAATAAGGGGAATTTCTGCCTTTTGTCCCAAAATATGGAAAATTTCAAAATTTTACCTCAAAATAAGGGGAATTTCTGCCTCTTGCCCTGAAATATGGTAAATTTCTGCAATTTTACCCCAAAATAAGGTGAATTTCTGCTTTTTGCCCCAAAATAATGGGAATTTCTGCCTTTTTGCCCCAAAATAAGAAAAATTTTTGTTTTTTCTTCTGAAATAAGTGAAATTTCTGCAATTTTGCCCTAAAATAAGGGAAATTTCTGCAATTTTTCCCCATAATAAAGCAAATTTCGGCAATTTTGTTGCAAAATAAGAGGAATTTCTTTTTTTGCCCCCAAATAAAGAAATTTTCTGCAATTTTGCCCCAAAATAAGGGGAATTTCTGTTTTTTGCCCCCAAATAAGGGAAATTTCTGCAATTTTGCCCTAAAATAAGGGGAATTTCATTTTTTTTTCTCAAAATAAGGGGAATTTTTGCCTTTTGCCCCAAAATATGGTAAATTTCTGCCTTTTTGCCCCAAAATAAGAAAAATTTCTGCCATTTTGTACCAAAATAAAAGAAATTTCTTCCTTTTTGTTCCAAAATAAAAGAAATTTCTGCCTTTTTTCCCTGGAATAAGTGAAATTTCTGCAATTTTGCCCCAAAATAAGGGAAATTTTTTCAATTTTGCCCAAAGTAGAGGAAATTTCTGCAATTTTGCCCCAGATAAGGGGAATTTCTGACATTTTGCACCCGAATCAAGGAGATTTTCTCTCTTTTTGCGCCAAAATTAGGAGTATTTCAGCCCTTTTGCCCCAAAATTATTAGAATTTCTGCAATTTTTCTTCAAAATAGGGAAAATTTCTGCCTTTTAGCCCCAAAATAAAGGGAATTTCTGCATTTTTCTTCAATATTAGGGGAATTTCTGTATTTTACCTCTAAATAAAATGAATTTCTGCATGTTACCTCAAAATAAGAAGAATTTCTGAATTTTGCCCCAAAATATAGGGAATTTCTGCCTTTTTGTTCCAAAATAAAGAAAATTTCTTCAATTTTGTACCATAATAAAAGAAATTTGTCCTTTTTGCCCCAAAATCAAGAGAATTTCTGCCTTTTTGCCCTGAAAAATGTGAAATTTCTGCAATTTTACCCCAAAATAAGGTAAATTTCTGCCTTTTTGCCTCAAAATAATGGGAATTTCTGCCTTTTTGCCCAAAAATAAAAAAAAATTTTTGTTTTTTCTTTTGAAATAAGTGAAATTTCTGCAATTTTACCCTAAAATAAAGGAAATTTCTGCAATTTTACCCCATAATATAGGAAATTTCTGGAATTTTGCTGCAAAATAAAAAGGAATTTCTGTTTTTTGCCCCCAAATAAAGCAAATTTCTGCAATTTTGCCCTAAAATAAGGGGAATTTCTGCCATTTGCCCCAAAATAAGGGGAATTTCTGCCTTTTTGCTACAAATTAAAGAAAATTACTGCATGTTTTACCCCAAAATTAGGTGAATTTCTGCAATTTTGCTCCAAAATATGAGGATTTTCTGCCTTTTTCGCCAAAAATAAGGGGAATTTCTGCGATTTGGCCGCGAAATAAGTGAAATTTCTGCAGTTTTACCCCAAAATAAGGGGAATTTCTGCCTTTTTGCCCCAAAATTAGGGGAATTTCTTAAATTTTGCTCCAAAATACGGGGAATTTCTGCCTTTTTGCCCGAAATTAAAGGCAATGTATACCTTTTTGCTATAAAAAAGGGAAATTTCTTCACTTTTGCCCCAGAAAAAGGTGATTTTCTGCCTTTTTGACTCAAAATATGTGCAATTTCAGCCTTTTTCCCAAAAATAAATGGAATTTCTGTCTTTTTGCCCCAAAATAAGGGGAATTTCTGAATTTTTTGCCCTGAAATAAGTGAAATTTCTAAAATTTTTCCACAAAATAAGGGAAAAATCTGCTTTTTGCCCCAAAATAAGGAGAATTTCTGCCTTTTTGCCCCAAAATAAGAAGAATTTCAGACTTTTTTCCTCAAAATAAGGGGAATTACTGCCTTTGCCCCAAAATATGGGAAATTTCTGCCTTTGTGCCCCAAAATAAGAAAAATTTCTGCAATTTTGTACCAAAATAAAAGAAATTTCTGCCTTTTTGTTCCAAAATAAGAGAAATTTCTGCCTTTTTTCCCTGAAATAAGTGAAATTTCTGCAATTTTGCCCCAAAATAAGGGAAATTTCTGCAATTTTGCCCCAAAGTAGAGGAAATTTCTGCAATTTTGCCCCAAATAAGGGAAATTTCTGACTTTTGCACCCGAAAAAAGGAGATTTTCTGTCTTTTTGACCCAAAATAAGGAGAATTTCAGCATTTTTGCCCGAAAATTATGAGAATTTCTGCAATTTTTCTTCAAAATACGAAAAATTTCTGCCTTTTAGCCCTAAAATAAAGGGAATTTCTGCTTTTTTCTCCAATATTAGGGGAATTTCTGCATTTTACCTCTAAATAAAGGAATTTCTGCATGTTACGTCAAAATAAGAAGAATTTCTGCCTTTTACCCCAAAATATGGGGAATTTCTGCCTTTTTGTTCCAAAATAAAGAAAATTTCTTCAATTTTCTACCATAATAAACGAAATTTCTCCTTTTTGCCCCAAGATAATGGGAATTTCTGACATTTTACCCTGAAATAAATGAAATTTCTGCAATTTTGCCCGAAAATAACGGAAATTTGTGCCTTTTTTGCCCCAAAATAAGGGGAATTTCTGCCTTTTGCCCCAAAATATGGGAAATTTCAGCGTTTTACCTCAAAAGAAGGGGAATTTCTGCGTTTTTGCCCTGAAATATGTGAAATTTCTGCAATTTTAATCCAAATTAAAGTGAATTTCTGCCATATTGCCTCAAAATTATGGGAATTTCTGCCTTTTTGCCCCAACTTAAGAAAAATTTTTGATTTTTCTTCTGAAATAAGTGACATTTCTGCAATTTTGCCCCAAAATAAGGGAAATGTCTTCAATTTTTCCCCATATAAAGCAATTTTCTGCAATTTCGCCCTAAAATAAGGGGAATTTCTGCCATTTGCCCCAAAATAAGGGGAATTTCTGCCTTTTTGCCACAAAATAAAGATAATTAGTGCATGTTTTACCCCAAAATTAGGTGAATTTCTGCAATTTTACTCCAAAATACGAGGATTTTCTGCATTTTTCGCCGAAAATAAGAGGAATTTCTGCCATTTTGCCGTGAAATAAGTGAAATTTCTGCAGTTTTACTCCAAAATAAGGAAAATTTCTGCCTTTTTGCCCCAAAATTAGGGGAATTTCTGCAATTTTGCTCCAAAATACGGGTAATTTCTGCCTTTTTGCCCGAAAATAAAGGCAATGTATACCTTATTGCTATAAAAAAGGGAAATTTCTTCACTTTTGCCCCAAAATAAGGCGATTTTTCGTCTTTTTGACTCAAAATAAGTTTCTGCCTTTTCCCCAAAAATAAACGGAATTTCTGTCTTTTTGCCCCAAAATAAGGGGAATTTCTGACTTTTTGCCCTGAAATAAGTGAAATTTCTAAAATTTTTCCACAAAATAAGGGAAATGTCTGCTTTTTGCCCCAAAAGAAGGATAATTTCTTCCTTTTGCCCCAAAATAAGGGGAATTTCAGCCTTTTTTCCTCAAAATAAGGGGAATTTCTGCCTTTTGCCCCAAAATATGGGAAATTTCTGCATTTTTGCCCCAAAATAAGAAAAATTTCTGCAATTTTGACCAAAATAAAAGAAATTTCTGCATTTTTGTTCCAAAATAAGAGAAATTTCTGCCTTATTTCCCTGACATAAGTGAAATTTCTGCAATTTTGCCCCAAAATAATAGAAATTTCTGCAATTTTGCCCCAAAGTAGAGGAAATTTCTGCAATTTTGCCCCAAATAAGGGGAATTTCTGACTTTTGCACCCGAAAAAAGGAGATTTTCTGTCTTTTTGCTCCAAAAAAAAAAGGAGAATTTCAGCCTTTTTGCCCGAAAATTATGAGAATTTCTGCTATTTTTCTTCAAAATATGGAAAATTTCTGCCTTTTAGCCCCAAAATAAAGGGAATTTCTGCATTTGATACCCGATATTAGGGGAATTTCTGCATTTTACCTCTAAATAAAAGGAATCTGCATGTTACCTCAAAATAAGAAGAATTTCTGCCTTTTTGTTCCAAAATAAAGAAAATTTCTTCAATTTTGTACCATAATAAAAGAAATTTCTACTTTTTGTCCCAAAATAAGTTCAATTTCTGACTTTTTACCCTGAAATAAATTAAATTTCTGCAATTTTGCCCGAAAATAAGGGAAATATGTGCCTTGTTTGCCCCAAAATAAGGGGAATTTCTGCCTTTTGCCCTAAAATATGATGGAATTTCAGCATTTTACCTCAAAATAAGGGGAATTTCTGCTTTTTTGCCCTGAAATATGTGAAATTTCTGCAATTTTACCCCAAAATAAGGTGAATTTCTGACTTTTTGCCCCAAAATAATGGAAATTTCTGACTTTTTGCCCCAAATTAAGAAAAATTTTTGTTTTTTCTTCTGAAATAAGTGAAATTTCTGCAATTTTGCCCTAAAATAAGGGAAATTTCTGCAATTTTTTTCCCATAATAAAGCAAATTTCGACAATTTTGCCGCAAAATAAGAGGAATTTATGGTTTTTGCCCCCAAATAAAGCAAATTTCTGCAATTTTGCCCCAAAATAAGGGGAATTTCAGTTTTTTGGCCCCAAATAAGGGAAATTTCTGCTATTTTGCCCTAAAATAAGGGGAATTTCTGCCATTTGCCCCAAAATAAGGGGAATTTCTGCCTTTTTGCCACAAAATAAAGAAAATTACTGCATGTTTTACCCCAAAATTGGGTGAATGTCTGCAATTTTGCTCCAAAATACGAGGATTTTCTGCCTTTTCGCCGAAAATATGGGGAATTTCTGCCATTTTGCCGCGAAATAAGTGAAATTTCTGCAGTTTTACCCCAAAATAAGGGAATTTCTGCCTTTTTGCACCAAAATTAGGGGAATTTCTGCAATTTTGCTATAAAATGCGGGGAATTTCTGCCTTTTTGCCCGAAAATAAAGGCAATGTATATCTTTTTGCTGTAAAAAAAAGAAATTTCTTCACTTTTGCCCCAAAATAAAGCGATTTTCCGCTTTTTTGACTCAAAATAAGTGCAAATTCTGCCTTTCCCCCAAAAATAAACAGAATTTCTGTCTTTGTGCCCCAAAATAAGGGGAATTTCTGACGTTTTGCCCTGAAATAAGTGAAATTTCTAAAATTTTTCCCCAAAATAAGGGAAATGTCTGCTTTTTGCCCCAAAATAAGGAGAATTTCTGCCTTTTTGCCCCCAAATAAGGGGAATTTCAGCCTTTTTTCCTCAAAATAAGGGGAATTTCTGCCTTTTGCCCCAAAATATGGGAAATTTCTGCCTTTTTCCCCCAAAATAAGAAAAATTTCTGCAATTTTGTACCAAAATAAAAGAAATTTCTGCATTTTTGTTCCAAAATAAGAGAAATTTCTGCCTTATTTCCCTGACATAAGTGAAATTTCTGCAATTTTGCCCCAAAATAAGGGAAATTTCTGCAATTTTGCCCCAAAGTAGAGGAAATTTCTGCAATTTTGCACCAAATAAGTGGAATTTCTGACTTTTTCTACCGGAAAAAAGGAGATTTTCTGTCTTTTTGCCCCAAAATAAGGAGAATTTCAGCCTTTTTGCCCGAAAATTATGAGAATTTCTGCTATTTTTCTTCAAAATATGGAAAATTTCTGCCATTTAGCCCCAAAATAAAGGGAATTTCTGCATTTGATACCCGATATTAGGGGAATTTCTGCATTTTACCTCTAAATAAAAGGAATTTCTGCATGTTACCTCAAAATAAGAAGAATTTCTGCCTTTTACCCCAAAATATGGGGAATTTCTGCCTTTTTGTTCCAAAATAAAGAAAATTTCTTCAATTTTGTACCATAATAAAAGAAATTTCTACTTTTTGCCCCAAAATAAGGGGAATTTCTGACTTTTTACCCTGAAATAAATGATATTTCTGCAATTTTGCCCGAAAATAAGGGAAATATGTGCATTTTTTGACCCAAAATAAGGGGAATTTCTGCCTTTTGTCCCAAAATATGGAAAATTTCAAAATTTTACCTCAAAATAAGGGGAATTTCTGCCTTTTGCCCTGAAATATGGTAAATTTCTGCAATTTTACCCCAAAATAAGGTGAATTTCTGCTTTTTGCCCCAAAATAATGGGAATTTCTGCCTTTTTGCTCCAAAATAAGAAAAATTTTTGTTTTTTCTTCTGAAATAAGTGAAATTTCTGCAATTTTGCCCTAAAATAAGGGAAATTTCTGCAATTTTTCCCCATAATAAAGCAAATTTCGGCAATTTTGCCGCAAAATAAGAGGAATTTCTTTTTTTTGCCCCCAAATAAAGAAAATTTCTGCAATTTTGCCCCAAAATAAGGGGAATTTCTGTTTTTTGCCCCCAAATAAGGGAAATTTCTGCTATTTTGCCCTAAAATAAGGGGAATTTCTGCGATTTGCCCCAAAATAAGGGGAATTTCTGCCTTTTTGCCACAAAATAAAGAAAATTACTGCATGTTTTACCCCAAAATTGGGTGAATGTCTGCAATTTTGCTCCAAAATACGAGGATTTTCTGCCTTTTTCGCCGAAAATATGGGGAATTTCTGCCATTTTGCCGCGAAATAAGTGAAATTCCTGCAGTTTTACCCCAAAATAAGGGGAATTTCTGCCTTTTTGCCCCAAAATTAGGGGAATTTCTGCAATTTTGCTCCAAAATACAGGGAATTTCTGCCTTTTTGCCCGAAAATAAAGGCAATGTATACCTTTTTGCTATAAAAAAGGGAAATTTCTTCACTTTTGCCTCAAAATAAGGCGATTTTCCGCCTTTTTGACTCAAAATAATTGCAAATTCTGCCTTTTCCCCAAAAATAAATGGAATTTCTGTCTTTTTGCCCCAAAATAAGGGGAATTTCTGACGTTTTGCGCTGAAATGAGTGAAATTTCTAAAATTTTTCCCCAAAATAAAGGATATGTCTGCTTTTTGCCCCAAAATAAAAAGAATTTCTGCCTTTTTGCCCCAATATAAGGGGAATTTCTGCCTTTTTGCTCCAAAATAAGAAAAATTTCTGCAATTTTGTACTAAAATAAAAGAAATTTCTGCCTTTTTGCTCCAAAATAAGAGAAATTTCTGCCTTTTCTCCCTGAAATAAGTGAAATTCCTGCAATTTTGCCCCAAATTAAGGGAAATTTCTGCAATTTTGCCCCAAAGTAAAGGAAATTTCTGCAATTTTCCACCAAATAAGGGAAATTTCTGACTTTTGCACCCAAAAAAAGGAGATTTTCTGTCCTTTTGCCCCAAAATAAGGAGAATTTCAGCCATTTGCCAGAAAATTATGAGAATTTCTGCAATTTTTCTTCAAAATACGGAAAATTTCTTTCTTTTAGCCCCAAAATAAAGGGAATTTCTGCATTTTCCCCCAATATTAGGGTAATTTCTGTATTTTACCGATAAATAAAAGAAATTTCTGCATTTTACCTCAAAATAAGAAGAATTTCTGACTTTTACCCCAAAATATGGGAAATTTCTGCCTTTTTGTTCCAAAATAAAGAAAATTTCTTCAATTTTGTACAATAATAAAAGAAATTTCTCCTTTTTGCCCCAAAATAAGGGGAATTTCTGACTTTTTACCGTGAAATAAATGAAATTTCTACAATTTTTCCCGAAAATAAGGGAAATATTTGCCTTTTTTGCCCCAAAATAAGGGGAATTTCTGCCTTTTGCCCCAAAATATGGGGAATTTCAGCATTTTGCCTCAAAATAAGGGGAATTTTTGCCTTTTTGCCCTGAAATATGTAAAATTTCTGCAATTTTACCCCAAAATAAGGTAAATATCTGCCTTTTTGCCCCAAAATAATGGGAATTTCTGCCTTTTTGCCCCAAAATAAGAAAATTTTTTGTTTTTTCTTCTGAAATAAGTGAAATTTCTGCAATTTTGCCCTAAATTAAAGGAAATTTCTGCAATTTTTCCCCATAATAAAGCAAATTTCGCAATTTTGCCGCAAAATAAGAGGAATTTCTGTTTTTTGCCCCCAAATAAAGGAAATTTCTGCTATTTTGCCCTAAAATAATGGGAATTCCTGCCATTTGCCCCAAAATAAGGGGAATTTCTGCTTTTTTGCCACAAAATAAAGAAAATTACTGCATGTTTTACCCCAAAATTGGGTGAATGTCTGCAATTTTGCTCCAAAATACGAGGATTTTCTGCCTTTTTCGCCGAAAATATGGGGAATTGCTGCCATTTTGCCGCGAAATAAGTGAAATTTCTGCAGTTTTACCCCAAAATAAGGGGAATTTCTGCCTTTTTGCCCTAAAATTAGGAGAATTTCTGCAATTTTGCTCCAAAATACGGGGAATTTCTGCCTTTTTGCCCGAAAATAAAGGCAATGTATACCTTTTTGCTATAAAAAAAAAGAAATTTCTTCACTTTTGCCTCAAAATAAGTCGATTTTCTGCCTATTGACTCAAAATAAGTGCAAATTCTGCCTTTTCCCCAAAAATAAACGGAATTTCTGTCTTTTTGCCCAAAAATAAGGGGAATTTCTGACGTTTTGCCCCAATATAAGGGGAATTTCTGCCTTTTTTCTCCAAAATAAGAAAAATTTCTGCAATTTTATACCAAAATAAAAGAAATTTCTGCCTTTTTGCTCCAAAATAAGAGAAATTTCTGCCTTTTCTCCCTGAAATAAGTGAAATTACTGCAATTTTGCCCCAAATTAAGGGAAATTTCTGCAATTTTGCCCCAAAGTAAAGGAAATTTCTGCAATTTTGCCCCAAATAAGTGGAATTTCTGACTTTTTGCACCCAAAAAAAGGAGATTTTCTGTCCTTTTTCCCCAAAATATGGAGAATTTCAGCCATTTGCCCGAAAATTATGAGAATTTCTGCATTTTTTCTTCAAAATACAGAAAATTTCTTCTTTTTAGCCCCAAAATAAAGGGAATTTCTGCATTTTCCCCCAATATTAGGGGAATTTCTGTATTTTACCTCTAAATAAAAGAAATTTCTGCATTTTACCTCAAAATAAAAAGAATTTCTGACTTTTACCCCAAAATATGGGGAATTTCTGCCTTTTTGTTCCAAAATACAGAAAATTTCTTCAATTTTGTACCATAATAAAAGAAATTTCTCCTTGTTGCCCCAAAATAAGTGGAATTTCTGACTTTTTACCCTAAAATAAATGAAATTTCAGCAATTTTGCCTGAAAATAAGGGAAATTTGTGCCTTTTGCCCCAACATAAAAAGAATTTCTGCCTTTTGCCCCAAAATATGGGGAATTTCAGCATTTTACCTCAAAATAAGGGGAATTTCTGCCTTTTTGCCCTGAAATATGTAAAATTTCTGCAATTTTACCCCAAAATAAGGTGAATTTCTGCCTTTTTGCCCCAAAATAATGGGAATTTCTGCCTTTTTGCCCCAAAATAAGAAAAATTTTTGCTTTTTTTTCTGAAATAAGTGAAATTTCTGCAATTTTGCCCTAAAATAAGGAAAATATCTGAAATTTTTCCTCATAATAAAGCAAATTTCTGCAATTTAGCCCCAAAATAAGGAAAATTTCTGTTTTTTGCCCCCAAATAAGGGAAATTTCTGCAATTTTGCCCTAAAATAAGGAAAATTTCTGCAATTTTTCCCCATAATAAAGCAAACTTCTGCAATTTTGCTGCAAAATAAGGGGAATTTCTGTTTTTTGCCCCCAAATAAAGCAAATTTCTGCAATTTTGCCCCAAAATAAGGGGAATTTCTGTTTTTTGCCCACAAATGAGGGAAATTTCTGTACTTTTGCCCTAAAACAAGGGGCATTTCTGCCATTTGCCCCAAAATAAGGGGAATTTCTGCCTTTTTGCCACAAAATAAAGAAAATTAGTGCATGTTTTCTTCCAAAATTAGGTGAATATCTGCAATTTTGCTCCAAAATACGAGGATTTTCTGCCTTTTTCGCCGAAAATAAGGGGAATTTCTGCCATTTTGCCGCGAAATAAGTGAAATTTCTGAAGTTTTACTCCATAATAAGGGGAATTTCTGCCTTTTTGCCACAAATTAGGGGAATTTCTACAATTTTGCTCTAAAATACGGGGAATTTCTGCCTTTTTGCACGAAAATAAAGGCAATGTATACCTTATTGCTATAAAAAAGGGAAATTTCTTCACTTTTGCACCAAAATAAGGAGATTTTCCGTCTTTTTGACTCAAAATAAGTGCAATTTCTGCCTTTTCCCCAAAAACAAATGGAATTTCTGTCTTTTTGCCCCAAAATAAGGGGAATTTCTGACTTTTTGCCCTGAAATAAGTGAAATTTCTAAAATTTTTCCCCAAAAAGAGGGAAATGTCTGCTTTTTGCCCCAAAATAAGGAGAATTTCTGCCTTTTTGCCCCAATATAAGGGGAATTTCTGCCTTTTTGCTCCAAAATAAGAAAAATTTCTGCAATTTTGTACCAAAATAAAAGAAATTTCTGCCTTTTTGCTCCAAAATAAAAGAAATTTCTGCCTTTTCTCCCTGAAATAAGTGAAATTCCTGCAATTTTGGCCCAAATTAAGGGAAATTTCTGCAATTTTACCCCAAAGTAAAGGAAATTTCTGCAATTTTCCACCAAATAAGGGGAATTTCTGACTTTTTGCTCCCAAAAAAAAGAAGATTTTCTGTCCTTTTGCCCCAAAATATGGAGAATTTCAGCCATTTGCCCGAAAATTATGAGAATTTCTGCATTTTTTCTTCAAAATACAAAATATTTCTTCTTTTTAGCCCCAAAATAAAGGGAATTTCTGCATTTCCCCCCTATATTGGGGGAATTTTTGTATTTTACCTCTAAATAAAAGAAATTTCTGCATTTTACCTCAAAATAAGAAAAATTTCTGACTTTTACCCAAAATATGGGGAATTTCTGCCTTTTTGTTCCAAAATACAGAAAATTTCTTCAATTTTGTACCATAATAAAAGAAATTTCCCCTTTTTGCCCCAAAATAAGTGGAATTTCTGACTTTTTACCCTGAAATAAATGAAACTTCTGCAATTTTGCCTGAAAATAAGGGAAATTTGTGCCTTTTGCCCCTACATAAGAAGAATTTCTGCCTTTTGCCCCAATATATGGGGAATTTCAGCATTTTACTTCAAAATAAGGGGAATTTCTGACTTTTTGCCCTGAAATATGTGAAATTTCTGCAATTTTACCCCAAAATAAGGTGAATTTCTGCCTTTTTGCCCCAAAATAATTGGAATTTCTGCCTTTTTGCCCCAAAATAAGGAAAATTTTTGTTTTTTCTTCTGAAATAAGTGAAATTTCTGCAATTTTGCCATAAAATAAAGGAAATTTCTGCAATTTTATCCCATAATAAAGCAAATTTCTGCAATTTTGCCCCAAAATAAGGGGAATTTCTGTTTTTTGCCCACAAATGAGGGAAATTTCTGTAATTTGCCCTAAAACAAGGGGAATTTCTGCCATTTGCCCCAAAATAAGGGGAATTTCTGCCTTTTTGCCACAAAATAAAGAAAATTAGTGCATGTTTTATTCCAAAATTAGGTGAATATCTGCAATTTTGCTCCAAAATACGAGGATTTTCTGCCTTTTTCGCCGAAAATAAAAGGAATTTCTGCCATTTTGCCGCGAAATAAGTGAAATTTCTGAAGTTTTACTCCAAAATAAGGGGAATTTCTGCCTTTTTGCCCCAAAATTAGGGGAATTTCTACAATTTTGCTCCAAAATACGGGGAATTTCTGCCTTTTTGCCCGAAAATAAAGGCAATGTATACCTTATTGCTATAAAAAAGGGAAATTTCTTCACTTTTGCACCAAAATAAGGAGATTTTCCATCTTTTTGACTCAAAATAAGTGCAATTTCTGCCTTTTCCCCAAAAATAAATGGAATTTCTGTCTTTTTGCCCCAAAATAAGGGGAATTTCTGACTTTTTGCCCTGAAATAAGTGAAATTTCTAAAATTTTTCCCCAAAATAAGGGAAATATCTGCTTTTTGCCCCAAAATAAGGAGAATTTCTGCCTTTTTGCCCCAATATAAGAGGAATTTCTGCCTTTTTGCTCCAAAATAAGAAAAATTTCTGCAATTTTGTACTAAAATAAAAGAAATTTCTGCCTTTTTGCTCCAAAATAAGAGAAATTTCTGCCTTTTCTCCCTGAAATAAGTGAAATTCCTGCAATTTTGGCCCAAATTAAGGGAAATTTCTGCAATTTTGCCCCAAAGTAAAGGAAATTTCTGCAATTTTCCACCAAATAAGGGGAATTTCTGACTTTTTGCACCCAAAAAAAGAAGATTTTCTGTCCTTTTGCCCCAAAATATGGAGAATTTCAGCCATTTGCCCGAAAATTATGAGAATTTCTGCATTTTTTCTTCAAAATACAGAAAATTTCTTCTTTTTAGCCCCAAAATAAAGGGAATTTCTGCATTTTCCCCCAATATTAGGGGAATTTTTGTATTTTACCTCTAAATAAAAGAAATTTCTGCATTTTACCTCAAAATAAGAAGAATTTCTGACTTTTACCCCAAAATATGGGGAATTTCTGCCTTTTTGTTCCAAAATACAGAAAATTTCTTCAATTTTGTACCATAATAAAAGAAATTTCCCCTTTTTGCCCCAAAATAAATGGAATTTCTGACTTTTTACCCTGAAATAAATGAAACTTCTGCAATTTTGCCTGAAAATAAGGGAAATTTGTGCCTTTTGCCCCTACATAAGAAGAATTTCTGCCTTTTACCCCAATATATGGGGAATTTCAGCATTTTACTTCAAAATAAGGGGAATTTCTGACTTTTTGCCCTGAAATATGTGAAATTTTTGCAATTTTACCCCAAAATAAGGTGAATTTCTGCCTTTTTGCCCCAAAATAATGGGAATTTCTGCCTTTTTGCCCCAAAATAAGAAAAATTTTTGCTTTTTTTTCTGAAATATATTAAATTTCTTCAAATTTGCCCTAAAATAAGGGAAATATCTGAAATTTTTCCACATAATAAAGCAAATTTCTGCAATTTTGCCCCAAAATAAGGGGAATTTCTGTTCTTTGCCCCCAAATAAGAGAAATTTCTGCAATTTTGCCCTAAAATAAGGGAAATTTCTGCAATTTTTCCCCATAATAAAGCAAATTTCTTCAATTTTGCTGCAAAATAAGGGGTATTTCTGTTTTTTGCCCCCAAATAAAGCAAATTTCTGCAATTTTGCCCTAAAATAAGGGGAATTTCTGCCATTTGCCCCAAAATAAGGGGAATTTCTGCCTTTTTGCCACAAAATAATGAAAATTAGTGCATGTTTTACCCCAAAATTAGGTGAATATCTGCAATTTTGCTCCAAAATACGAGAATTTTCTGCCTTTTTCGCCGAAAATAAGGGGAATTTCTGCCATTTTGCCGCGAAATAAGTGAAGTTTCTGCAGTTTTACTCCAAAATAAGGGGAATTTCTGCCTTTTTGCCCCAAAATTAGGGGAATTTCTGCAATTTTGCTCCAAAATACGGGGAATTTCTGCCTTTTTGCCCGAAAATAAAGGCAATGTATACCTTATTGCTATAAAAAAGGGAAATTTCTTCACTTTTGCCCCAAAATAAGGCGATTTTCCGTCTTTTTGACTCAAAATAAGTGCAATTTCTGCCTTTTTCCCAAAAATAAACGGAATTTCTGTCTTTTATCCCCAAAATAAGGGGAATTTCTGACTTTTTGCCCTGAAATCAGTGAAATTTCTAAATTTTTTCCCTAAAATAAGGGAAATGTCTGCTTTCTGCCCCAAAATAAGGAGAATTTCTTCCTTTTGCCCCAAAATAAGGGGAATTTCAGCCTTTTTTCCTCAAAATAAAGGGAATTTTTGCCTTTTGCCCCAAAATATGGGAAATTTCTTCATTTTTGCCCCAAAATAAGAAAAATTTCTGCAATTTTGTACCAAAATAAAAAAAATTTCTGCATTTTTTTTCCAAAATAAGAAAAATTTCTTCCTTTTTTTCCCTGACATAAGTGAAATTTCTGCAATTTTGCCCCAAAATAAGGGAAATTTCTGCAATTTTGCCCCAAAGTAGAGGAAATTTCTGCAATTTTGCCCCAAATAAGGGGAATTTCTGACTTTTTGCACCCAAAAAAAGGAGATTTTCTGTCCTTTTGAACCAAAATAAGGAGAATTTCAGCCATTTGCCCGAAAATTATGAGAATTTCTGCAATTTTTCTTCGAAATACAGAAAATTTCTTCCTTTTAGCCCCAAAATAAAGGGAATTTCTGCATTTTCCCCCAATATTAGGGGAATTTCTGTATTTTACCTCTAAATAAAAGAAATGTCTGCATTTTACCTCAAAATAAGAAGAATTTCTGACTTTTACCCCAAAATATGGGGAATTTCTGCCTTTTTGTTCCAAAATAAAGAAAATTTCTTCAATTTTGTACCATAATAAAAGAAATTTCTCCTTTTTGCCCCAAAAAAGGGGAATTTCTGACTTTTTACCCTGAAATAAATTAAATTTCTGCAATTTTGCCTGAAAATAAGGGAAATTTGTGCCTTTTGCCCCAAAATAAGAAGAATTTCTCCCTTTTGCCCCAAAATATGGGGAATTTCAGCATTTTACCTCAAAATAAGAGGAATTTCTGACTTTTTGCCCTGAAGTATGTGAAATTTCTGCAATTTTACCCCAAAATAAGGTGAATTTCTGCCTTTTTGCCCCAAAATAATGGGAATTTCTTTTTTTTGCCCCAAAATAAGAAAAATTTTTGCTTTTTTTTTCCTGAAATAAGTTAAATTTCTGCAATTTTGCCCTAAAATAAGGGAAATTTCTGAAATTTTTCCCCATAATAAAGCAAATTTCTGCAATTTTGCACCAAAATAAGGGGAATTTCTGTTTTTTGCCCCCAAATAAAGGAAATTTCTGCAATTTTGCCCTAAAATAAGGGAAATTTCTGACATTTGCCTTAAAATAAGGGGAATTTCTGCCTTTTTGCCACAAAATAAAGAAAATTACTGCATATTATACCCCAAAATTAGGTGAATTTCTGCAATTTTGCTCCAAAATACGAGGATTTTCTGCCTTTTTCACCGAAAATAAGGGGAATTTCTGCCATTTTGCCGCGAAATAATTGAAATTTATGCAGTTTTACGCCAAAATAAGGGGAATTTCTGACTTTTTGATCCAAAATTAGGGGAATTAATGCAATTTTGCTCCAAAATACGGGTCATTTCTGCCTTTTTGCCTGAAATTAAGTGGAATTTCTGCCTTTTTGTGCGGAAATAAGTGAAATTTCTGCAATTTTAGCCAAAAATTAGGGATTCCATTTTTGCCCCAAAATAAGGGAAATTTCTGCCATTTTGCACTGAAATATTTGAAATTTCTGCAATTTTACCCCAAAATAAAGGGAATTTCTGCCTTTTTGCCCCAAAATATAAGGAATTTCTGCCTTTTTGCCCCAAAATAAGGAAAATTTCTGCAATTTTGCCCCAAAATAAGGGGAATTTCTCCCTTTTTACCCCAAAATAAAGGGAATTTCAGCCTTTTTACCTGAAAATAAGTGAATTTTCTGCAATTTTGCCCAAAATAAGGGAAATTTCTGCAATTTTGCCCCAAAATAAGGTAAATTCCTGCAATTTTGCCCCACAATAAATGGAATTTCTGAGTTTTGCCCCAAAATAAGGAGAATTTTTGCCTTTTTGCCCCACAATTAGGGGAATTTCTGCAATTTTGCTCCAAAATACGGGGAATTTCTGCCTTTTTACCCGGAAATAAGGAGAATGCATACCTTTTTGCCATAAAAAAGGGAAATTTCTTCATTTTTTTCCAAGATAAGGGGAATTTCTGCCTTTATGCCTCTAAATAAGTGGAATTTCTGTCTTTTTCCCCCATAATAAGGGGAATTTCTGACTTATTACCCTGAAATAAGTGAAATTTCTGCAATTTTTCCCCAAAATAAGGGAAATTTCTGCCTTTTTCCCCCAAATAAAGGGAATTTCAGCCTTTTTAGCTCAAAATAAGGGGAATTTCTGCATTTTGCCACAAAATATTAGGAATTTCTGCCTTTTTGCCCCAAAATAAGGAAAGTTTTTGCCTTTTTTCCCTGAAATAAGTGAAATTTTTTCAATTTTGCCCCAAAATAAGTGAAATTTCTGAGTTTTGCCCCAAAATAAGGAGAATTTCTGTGTTTTTGCCTGAACATATAGGGATTTTCTGCCTTTTTGCTCCACAATTAGGGGATTTTCTGCAATTGTGTTCCAAAATACGAGGAATTTCTGCTTTTTTGCCCGAAAATAAGAAGAATGTATACCTTTTGCCACAAAAGAGAGAAATTTCTTCATTTTTGCCCCAAAATAAGAGGAATTTCTTCCTTCTTACGTCAAATTAAGTGAAATTTCTGCCTTTTTACCCAAAAATAAACGGAATTTCTGTCTTTTTGCCCCAAAATAAAAGAAATTTTTGAATTTTGCCCTGAAATATGTGAAATTTCTGCAATTTTGCCCCAAAATAAGGGAAATTTCTGCCTTTTTGCCACAAAATAAAGGGAATTTCTGTCTTTTTGCCCCAAAATAAGGGGAATTTCAGCATTTTACATCATAATAAGGGGAATCTCTGCATTTTTGCCCCAAAATATGGGGAATTTCTGCATTTTTGCCCCAAAATAAAGAAAATTTCTACAATTTTGTACCAAAATAAAAGAAATTTCTGCCTTTTTGCCCCAAAATAAGAGAAATTTCTGAGTTTTTTTCTCTGAAATAAGTGAAATTTCTGCAATTTTGCCCCAAAATAAGGGAAATTTCTGCAATTTTTTTCCATAATAAGGGAAATTTCTGCAATTTTGCAACAAAATAAGGGGAATTTCTGTTTTTTGCCCCCAAATAAGGGAAATTTCTGCAATTTTGCCCTAAAATAAGGGGAATTTCTGCCATTTGCCCCAAAATAAGGGGAATTTCTGCCTTTTTGCCACAAAATAATGAAAATTAGTGCATGTTTTACCCCAAAATTAGGTGAATATCTGCAATTTTGCTCCAAAATACGAGAATTTTCTGCCTTTTTCGCCGAAAATAAGGGGAATTTCTGCCATTTTGCCGCGAAATAAGTGAAGTTTCTGCAGTTTTACTCCAAAATAAGGGGAATTTCTGCCTTTTTGCCCCAAAATTAGGGGAATTTCTGCAATTTTGCTCCAAAATACGGGGAATTTCTGCCTTTTTGCCCGAAAATAAAGGCAATGTATACCTTATTGCTATAAAAAAGGGAAATTTCTTCACTTTTGCCCCAAAATAAGGCGATTTTCCGTCTTTTTGACTCAAAATAAGTGCAATTTCTGCCTTTTTCCCAAAAATAAACGGAATTTCTGTCTTTTATCCCCAAAATAAGGGGAATTTCTGACTTTTTGCCCTGAAATCAGTGAAATTTCTAAATTTTTTCCCTAAAATAAGGGAAATGTCTGCTTTCTGCCCCAAAATAAGGAGAATTTCTTCCTTTTGCCCCAAAATAAGGGGAATTTCAGCCTTTTTTCCTCAAAATAAAGGGAATTTTTGCCTTTTGCCCCAAAATATGGGAAATTTCTTCATTTTTGCCCCAAAATAAGAAAAATTTCTGCAATTTTGTACCAAAATAAAAAAAATTTCTGCATTTTTTTTCCAAAATAAGAAAAATTTCTTCCTTTTTTTCCCTGACATAAGTGAAATTTCTGCAATTTTGCCCCAAAATAAGGGAAATTTCTGCAATTTTGCCCCAAAGTAGAGGAAATTTCTGCAATTTTGCCCCAAATAAGGGGAATTTCTGACTTTTTGCACCCAAAAAAAGGAGATTTTCTGTCCTTTTGAACCAAAATAAGGAGAATTTCAGCCATTTGCCCGAAAATTATGAGAATTTCTGCAATTTTTCTTCGAAATACAGAAAATTTCTTCCTTTTAGCCCCAAAATAAAGGGAATTTCTGCATTTTCCCCCAATATTAGGGGAATTTCTGTATTTTACCTCTAAATAAAAGAAATGTCTGCATTTTACCTCAAAATAAGAAGAATTTCTGACTTTTACCCCAAAATATGGGGAATTTCTGCCTTTTTGTTCCAAAATAAAGAAAATTTCTTCAATTTTGTACCATAATAAAAGAAATTTCTCCTTTTTGCCCCAAAATATGGGGAATTTCTGCATTTTTGCCCCAAAATAAAGAAAATTTCTACAATTTTGTACCAAAATAAAAGAAATTTCTGCCTTTTTGCCTCAAAATAAGAGAAATTTCTGAGTTTTTTTCTCTGAAATAAGTGAAATTTCTGCAATTTTGCCCCAAAATAAGGGAAATTTCTGCAATTTTTTTCCATAATAAGGGAAATTTCTGCAATTTTGCAACAAAATAAGGGGAATTTCTGTTTTTTGCCCCCAAATAAGGGAAATTTCTGCAATTTTGCCCTAAAATAAGGGGAATTTCTGCCATTTGCCCCAAAATAAGGGGAATTTCTGCCTTTTTGCCACAAAATAATGAAAATTAGTGCATGTTTTACCCCAAAATTAGGTGAATATCTGCAATTTTGCTCCAAAATACGAGAATTTTCTGCCTTTTTCGCCGAAAATAAGGGGAATTTCTGCCATTTTGCCGCGAAATAAGTGAAGTTTCTGCAGTTTTACTCCAAAATAAGGGGAATTTCTGCCTTTTTGCCCCAAAATTAGGGGAATTTCTGCAATTTTGCTCCAAAATACGGGGAATTTCTGCCTTTTTGCCCGAAAATAAAGGCAATGTATACCTTATTGCTATAAAAAAGGGAAATTTCTTCACTTTTGCCCCAAAATAAGGCGATTTTCCGTCTTTTTGACTCAAAATAAGTGCAATTTCTGCCTTTTTCCCAAAAATAAACGGAATTTCTGTCTTTTATCCCCAAAATAAGGGGAATTTCTGACTTTTTGCCCTGAAATCAGTGAAATTTCTAAATTTTTTCCCTAAAATAAGGGAAATGTCTGCTTTCTGCCCCAAAATAAGGAGAATTTCTTCCTTTTGCCCCAAAATAAGGGGAATTTCAGCCTTTTTTCCTCAAAATAAAGGGAATTTTTGCCTTTTGCCCCAAAATATGGGAAATTTCTTCATTTTTGCCCCAAAATAAGAAAAATTTCTGCAATTTTGTACCAAAATAAAAAAAATTTCTGCATTTTTTTTCCAAAATAAGAAAAATTTCTTCCTTTTTTTCCCTGACATAAGTGAAATTTCTGCAATTTTGCCCCAAAATAAGGGAAATTTCTGCAATTTTGCCCCAAAGTAGAGGAAATTTCTGCAATTTTGCCCCAAATAAGGGGAATTTCTGACTTTTTGCACCCAAAAAAAGGAGATTTTCTGTCCTTTTGAACCAAAATAAGGAGAATTTCAGCCATTTGCCCGAAAATTATGAGAATTTCTGCAATTTTTCTTCGAAATACAGAAAATTTCTTCCTTTTAGCCCCAAAATAAAGGGAATTTCTGCATTTTCCCCCAATATTAGGGGAATTTCTGTATTTTACCTCTAAATAAAAGAAATGTCTGCATTTTACCTCAAAATAAGAAGAATTTCTGACTTTTACCCCAAAATATGGGGAATTTCTGCCTTTTTGTTCCAAAATAAAGAAAATTTCTTCAATTTTGTACCATAATAAAAGAAATTTCTCCTTTTTGCCCCAAAAAAGGGGAATTTCTGACTTTTTACCCTGAAATAAATTAAATTTCTGCAATTTTGCCTGAAAATAAGGGAAATTTGTGCCTTTTGCCCCAAAATAAGAAGAATTTCTCCCTTTTGCCCCAAAATATGGGGAATTTCAGCATTTTACCTCAAAATAAGAGGAATTTCTGACTTTTTGCCCTGAAGTATGTGAAATTTCTGCAATTTTACCCCAAAATAAGGTGAATTTCTGCCTTTTTGCCCCAAAATAATGGGAATTTCTTTTTTTTGCCCCAAAATAAGAAAAATTTTTGCTTTTTTTTTCCTGAAATAAGTTAAATTTCTGCAATTTTGCCCTAAAATAAGGGAAATTTCTGAAATTTTTCCCCATAATAAAGCAAATTTCTGCAATTTTGCACCAAAATAAGGGGAATTTCTGTTTTTTGCCCCCAAATAAAGGAAATTTCTGCAATTTTGCCCTAAAATAAGGGAAATTTCTGACATTTGCCTTAAAATAAGGGGAATTTCTGCCTTTTTGCCACAAAATAAAGAAAATTACTGCATATTATACCCCAAAATTAGGTGAATTTCTGCAATTTTGCTCCAAAATACGAGGATTTTCTGCCTTTTTCACCGAAAATAAGGGGAATTTCTGCCATTTTGCCGCGAAATAATTGAAATTTATGCAGTTTTACGCCAAAATAAGGGGAATTTCTGACTTTTTGATCCAAAATTAGGGGAATTAATGCAATTTTGCTCCAAAATACGGGTCATTTCTGCCTTTTTGCCTGAAATTAAGTGGAATTTCTGCCTTTTTGTGCGGAAATAAGTGAAATTTCTGCAATTTTAGCCAAAAATTAGGGATTCCATTTTTGCCCCAAAATAAGGGAAATTTCTGCCATTTTGCACTGAAATATTTGAAATTTCTGCAATTTTACCCCAAAATAAAGGGAATTTCTGCCTTTTTGCCCCAAAATATAAGGAATTTCTGCCTTTTTGCCCCAAAATAAGGAAAATTTCTGCAATTTTGCCCCAAAATAAGGGGAATTTCTCCCTTTTTACCCCAAAATAAAGGGAATTTCAGCCTTTTTACCTGAAAATAAGTGAATTTTCTGCAATTTTGCCCAAAATAAGGGAAATTTCTGCAATTTTGCCCCAAAATAAGGTAAATTCCTGCAATTTTGCCCCACAATAAATGGAATTTCTGAGTTTTGCCCCAAAATAAGGAGAATTTTTGCCTTTTTGCCCCACAATTAGGGGAATTTCTGCAATTTTGCTCCAAAATACGGGGAATTTCTGCCTTTTTACCCGGAAATAAGGAGAATGCATACCTTTTTGCCATAAAAAAGGGAAATTTCTTCATTTTTTTCCAAGATAAGGGGAATTTCTGCCTTTATGCCTCTAAATAAGTGGAATTTCTGTCTTTTTCCCCCATAATAAGGGGAATTTCTGACTTATTACCCTGAAATAAGTGAAATTTCTGCAATTTTTCCCCAAAATAAGGGAAATTTCTGCCTTTTTCCCCCAAATAAAGGGAATTTCAGCCTTTTTACCTCAAAATAAGGGGAATTTCTGCATTTTGCCACAAAATATTAGGAATTTCTGCCTTTTTGCCCCAAAATAAGGAAAGTTTTTGCCTTTTTTCCCTGAAATAAGTGAAATTTTTTCAATTTTGCCCCAAAATAAGTGAAATTTCTGAGTTTTGCCCCAAAATAAGGAGAATTTCTGTGTTTTTGCCTGAACATATAGGGATTTTCTGCCTTTTTGCTCCACAATTAGGGGATTTTCTGCAATTGTGTTCCAAAATACGAGGAATTTCTGCTTTTTTGCCCGAAAATAAGAAGAATGTATACCTTTTGCCACAAAAGAGAGAAATTTCTTCATTTTTGCCCCAAAATAAGAGGAATTTCTTCCTTCTTACGTCAAATTAAGTGAAATTTCTGCCTTTTTACCCAAAAATAAACGGAATTTCTGTCTTTTTGCCCCAAAATAAAAGAAATTTTTGAATTTTGCCCTGAAATATGTGAAATTTCTGCAATTTTGCCCCAAAATAAGGGAAATTTCTGCCTTTTTGCCACAAAATAAAGGGAATTTCTGTCTTTTTGCCCCAAAATAAGGGGAATTTCAGCATTTTACATCATAATAAGGGGAATCTCTGCATTTTTGCCCCAAAATATGGGGAATTTCTGCATTTTTGCCCCAAAATAAAGAAAATTTCTACAATTTTGTACCAAAATAAAAGAAATTTCTGCCTTTTTGCCCCAAAATAAGAGAAATTTCTGAGTTTTTTTCTCTGAAATAAGTGAAATTTCTGCAATTTTGCCCCAAAATAAGGGAAATTTCTGCAATTTTTTTCCATAATAAGGGAAATTTCTGCAATTTTGCAACAAAATAAGGGGAATTTCTGTTTTTTGCCCCCAAATAAGGGAAATTTCTGCAATTTTGCCCTAAAATAAGGGAAATTTCTGACATTTGCCTTAAAATAAGGGGAATTTCTGCCTTTTTGCCACAAAATAAAGAAAATTACTGCATATTATACCCCAAAATTAGGTGAATTTCTGCAATTTTGCTCCAAAATACGAGGATTTTCTGCCTTTTTCACCGAAAATAAGGGGAATTTCTGCCATTTTGCCGCGAAATAATTGAAATTTATGCAGTTTTACGCCAAAATAAGGGGAATTTCTGACTTTTTGATCCAAAATTAGGGGAATTAATGCAATTTTGCTCCAAAATACGGGTCATTTCTGCCTTTTTGCCAGAAATTAAGTGGAATTTCTGCCTTTTTGTCCGGAAATAAGTGAAATTTCTGCAATTTTAGCCAAAAATTAGGGATTCCATTTTTGCCCCAAAATAAGGGAAATTTCTGCCATTTTGCACTGAAATATTTGAAATTTCTGCAATTTTACCCCAAAATAAAGGGAATTTCTGCCTTTTTGCCCCAAAATATAAGGAATTTCTGCCTTTTTGCCCCAAAATAAGGAAAATTTCTGCAATTTTGCCCCAAAATAAGGGGAATTTCTCCCTTTTTACCCCAAAATAAAGGGAATTTCAGCCTTTTTACCTGAAAATAAGTGAATTTTCTGCAATTTTGCCCAAAATAAGGGAAATTTCTGCAATTTTGCCCCAAAATAAGGTAAATTCCTGCAATTTTGTCCCACAATAAATGGAATTTCTGAGTTTTGCCCCAAAATAAGGAGAATTTTTGCCTTTTTGCCCCACAATTAGGGGAATTTCTGCAATTTTGCTCCAAAATACGGGGAATTTCTGCCTTTTTACCCGGAAATAAGGAGAATGCATACCTTTTTGCCATAAAAAAGGGAAATTTCTTCATTTTTTTCCAAGATAAGGGGAATTTCTGCCTTTATGCCTCTAAATAAGTGGAATTTCTGTCTTTTTCCCCCATAATAAGGGGAATTTCTGACTTATTACCCTGAAATAAGTGAAATTTCTGCAATTTTTCCCCAAAATAAGGGAAATTTCTGCCTTTATCACCCAAATAAAGGGAATTTCAGCCTTTTTACCTCAAAATAAGGGGAATTTCTGCATTTTGCCACAAAATATTAGGAATTTCTGCCTTTTTACCCCAAAATAATGAAAGTTTTTGCCTTTTTTCCCTGAAATAAGTGAAATTTTTTCAATTTTGCCCCAAAATAAGTGAAATTTCTGAGTTTTGCCCCAAAATAAGGAGAATTTCTGTGTTTTTGCCTGAACATATAGGGATTTTCTGCCTTTTTGCTCCACAATTAGGGGATTTTCTGCAATTGTGTTCCAAAATACGAGGAATTTCTGCTTTTTTGCCCGAAAATAAGAAGAATGTATACCTTTTGCCACAAAAGAGAGAAATTTCTTCATTTTTGCCCCAAAATAAGAGGAATTTCTTCCTTCTTACGTCAAATTAAGTGAAATTTCTGCCTTTTTACCCAAAAATAAACGGAATTTCTGTCTTTTTGCCCCAAAATAAAAGAAATTTTTGAATTTTGCCCTGAAATATGTGAAATTTCTGCAATTTTGCCCCAAAATAAGGGAAATTTCTGCCTTTTTGCCACAAAATAAAGGGAATTTCTGTCTTTTTGCCCCAAAATAAGGGGAATTTCAGCATTTTACATCATAATAAGGGGAATCTCTGCATTTTTGCCCCAAAATATGGGGAATTTCTGCATTTTTGCCCCAAAATAAAGAAAATTTCTACAATTTTGTACCAAAATAAAAGAAATTTCTGCCTTTTTGCCCCAAAATAAGAGAAATTTCTGAGTTTTTTTCTCTGAAATAAGTGAAATTTCTGCAATTTTGCCTCAAAATAAGGGAAATTTCTGCAATTTTTTTCCATAATAAGGGAAATTTCTGCAATTTTGCAATAAAATAAGAGGAATTTCTGTTTTTTGCCCCCAAATAAGGGAAATTTCTGCAATTTTGCCCTAAAATAAGGGAAATTTCTGACATTTGCCTTAAAATAAGGGGAATTTCTGCCTTTTTGCCACAAAATAAAGAAAATTACTGCATATTATACCCCAAAATTAGGTGAATTTCTGCAATTTTGCTCCAAAATACGAGGATTTTCTGCCTTTTTCACCGAAAATAAGGGGAATTTCTGCCATTTTGCCGCGAAATAATTAAAATTTCTGCAGTTTTACGCCAAAATAAGGGGAATTTCTGACTTTTTGATCCAAAATTAGGGGAATTAATGCAATTTTGCTCCAAAATACGGGTCATTTCTGCCATTTTGCACTGAAATATTTGAAATTTCTGCAATTTTACCCCAAAATAAAGGGAATTTCTGCCTTTTTGCCCCAAAATATAAGGAATTTCTGCCTTTATGCCCCAAAATAAGGAAAATTTCTGCAATTTTGCCCCAAAATAAGGGGAATTTCTCCCTTTTTACCCCAAAATAAAGGGAATTTCAGCCTTTTTACCTGAAAATAAGTGAATTTTCTGCAATTTTGCCCAAAATAAGGGAAATTTCTGCAATTTTGCCCCAAAATAAGGTAAATTCCTGCAATTTTGCCCCACAATAAATGGAATTTCTGAGTTTTGCCCCAAAATAAGGAGAATTTTTGCCTTTTTGCCCCACAATTAGGGGAATTTCTGCAATTTTGCTCCAAAATACGGGGAATTTCTGCCTTTTTACCCGGAAATAAGGAGAATGCATACCTTTTTGCCATAAAAAAGGGAAATTTCTTCATTTTTTTCCAAGATAAGGGGAATTTCTGCCTTTATGCCTCTAAATAAGTGGAATTTCTGTCTTTTTCCCCCATAATAAGGGGAATTTCTGACTTATTACCCTGAAATAAGTGAAATTTCTGCAATTTTTCCCCAAAATAAGGGAAATTTCTGCCTTTTTCCCCCAAATAAAGGGAATTTCAGCCTTTTTACCTCAAAATAAGGGGAATTTCTGCATTTTGCCACAAAATATTAGGAATTTCTGCCTTTTTGCCCCAAAATAAGGAAAGTTTTTGCCTTTTTTCCCTGAAATAAGTGAAATTTTTTCAATTTTGCCCCAAAATAAGTGAAATTTCTGAGTTTTGCCCCAAAATAAGGAGAATTTCTGTGTTTTTGCCTGAACATATAGGGATTTTCTGCCTTTTTGCTCCACAATTAGGGGATTTTCTGCAATTGTGTTCCAAAATACGAGGAATTTCTGTTTTTTTGCCCGAAAATAAGAAGAATGTATACCTTTTGCCACAAAAGAGAGAAATTTCTTCATTTTTGCCCCAAAATAAGAGGAATTTCTTCCTTCTTACATCAAATTAAGTGAAATTTCTGCCTTTTTACCCAAAAATAAACGGAATTTCTGTCTTTTTGCCCCAAAATAAAAGAAATTTTTGAATTTTGCCCTGAAATATGTGAAATTTCTGCAATTTTGCCCCAAAATAAGGGAAATTTCTGCCTTTTTGCCACAAAATAAAGGGAATTTCTGTCTTTTTGCCCCAAAATAAGGGGAAATTCAGCATTTTACATCATAATAAGGTGAATCTCTGCATTTTTGCCCCAAAATATGGGGAATTTCTGCATTTTTGCCCCAAAATAAAGAAAATTTCTACAATTTTGTACCAAAATAAAAGAAATTTCTGCCTTTTTGCCCCAAAATAAGAGAAATTTCTGAGTTTTTTTCTCTGAAATAAGTGAAATTTCTGCAATTTTGCCCCAAAATAAGGGAAATTTCTGCAATTTTTTTTCATAATAAGGGAAATTTCTGCAATTTTGCAATAAAATAAGAGGAATTTCTGTTTTTTGCCCCCAAATAAGGGAAATTTCTGCAATTTTGCCCTAAAATAAGGGAAATTTCTGACATTTGCCTTAAAATAAGGGGAATTTCTGCCTTTTTGCCACAAAATAAAGAAAATTACTGCATATTACACCACAAAATTAGGTGAATTTCTGCAATTTTGCTCCAAAATACGAGGATTTTCTGCCTTTTTCACCGAAAATAAGGGGAATTTCTGCCATTTTGCCGCGAAATAATTAAAATTTCTGCAGTTTTACGCCAAAATAAGGGGAATTTCTGACTTTTTGATCCAAAATTAGGGGAATTAATGCAATTTTGCTCCAAAATACGGGTCATTTCTGCCTTTTTGCCAGAAATTAAGTGGAATTTCTGCCTTTTTGTCCGGAAATAAGTGAAATTTCTGCAATTTTAGCCAAAAATTAGGGATTCCATTTTTGCCCCAAAATAAGGGAAATTTCTGCCATTTTGCACTGAAATATTTGAAATTTCTGCAATTTTACCCCAAAATAAAGGGAATTTCTGCCTTTTTGCCCCAAAATATAAGGAATTTCTGCCTTTTTGCCCCAAAATAAGGAAAATTTCTGCAATTTTGCCCCAAAATAAGGGGAATTTCTCCCTTTTTACCCCAAAATAAAGGGAATTTCAGACTTTTTACCTGAAAATAAGTGAATTTTCTGCAATTTTGCCCAAAATAAGGGAAATTTCTGCAATTTTGCCCCAAAATAAGGTAAATTCCTGCAATTTTGCCCCACAATAAATGGAATTTCTGAGTTTTGCCCCAAAATAAGGAGAATTTTTGCCTTTTTGCCCCACAATTAGGGGAATTTCTGCAATTTTGCTCCAAAATACGGGGAATTTCTGCCTTTTTACCCGGAAATAAGGAGAATGCATACCTTTTTGCCATAAAAAAGGGAAATTTCTTCATTTTTTTCCAAGATAAGGGGAATTTCTGCCTTTATGCCTCTAAATAAGTGGAATTTCTGTCTTTTTCCCCCATAATAAGGGGAATTTCTGACTTATTACCCTGAAATAAGTGAAATTTCTGCAATTTTTCCCCAAAATAAGGGAAATTTCTGCCTTTTTCCCCCAAATAAAGGGAATTTCAGCCTTTTTACCTCAAAATAAGGGGAATTTCTGCATTTTGCCACAAAATATTAGGAATTTCTGCCTTTTTGCCCCAAAATAAGGAAAGTTTTTGCCTTTTTTCCCTGAAATAAGTGAAATTTTTTCAATTTTGCCCCAAAATAAGTGAAATTTCTGAGTTTTGCCCCAAAATAAGGAGAATTTCTGTGTTTTTGCCTGAACATATAGGGGTTTTCTGCCTTTTTGCTCCACAATTAGGGGATTTTCTGCAATTGTGTTCCAAAATACGAGGAATTTCTGCTTTTTTGCCCGAAAATAAGAAGAATGTATACCTTTTGCCACAAAAGAGAGAAATTTCTTCATTTTTGCCCCAAAATAAGAGGAATTTCTTCCTTCTTACGTCAAATTAAGTGAAATTTCTGCCTTTTTACCCAAAAATAAACGGAATTTCTGTCTTTTTGCCCCAAAATAAAAGAAATTTTTGAATTTTGCCCTGAAATATGTGAAATTTCTGCAATTTTGCCCCAAAATAAGGGAAATTTCTGCCTTTTTGCCACAAAATAAAGGGAATTTCTGTCTTTTTGCCCCAAAATAAGGGGAATTTCAGCATTTTACATCATAATAAGGGGAATCTCTGCATTTTTGCCCCAAAATATGGGGAATTTCTGCATTTTTGCCCCAAAATAAAGAAAATTTCTACAATTTTGTACCAAAATAAAAGAAATTTCTGCCTTTTTGCCCCAAAATAAGAGAAATTTCTGAGTTTTTTTCTCTGAAATAAGTGAAATTTCTGCAATTTTGCCCCAAAATAAGGGAAATTTCTGCAATTTTTTTCCATAATAAGGGAAATTTCTGCAATTTTGCAATAAAATAAGAGGAATTTCTGTTTTTTTGCCCCCAAATAAGGGAAATTTCTGCAATTTTGCCCTAAAATAAGGGAAATTTCTGACATTTGCCTTAAAATAAGGGGAATTTCTGCCTTTTTGCCACAAAATAAAGAAAATTACTGCATATTATACCCCAAAATTAGGTGAATTTCTGCAATTTTGCTCCAAAATACGAGGATTTTCTGCCTTTTTCACCGAAAATAAGGGGAATTTCTGCCATTTTGCCGCGAAATAATTAAAATTTCTGCAGTTTTACGCCAAAATAAGGGGAATTTCTGACTTTTTGATCCAAAATTAGGGGAATTAATGCAATTTTGCTCCAAAATACGGGTCATTTCTGCCTTTTTGCCTGAAATTAAGTGGAATTTCTGCCTTTTTGTCCGGAAATAAGTGAAATTTCTGCAATTTTAGCCAAAAATTAGGGATTCCATTTTTGCCCCAAAATAAGGGAAATTTCTGCCATTTTGCACTGAAATATTTGAAATTTCTGCAATTTTACTCCAAAATAAAGGGAATTTCTGCCTTTTTGCCCCAAAATATAAGGAATTTCTGCCTTTTTGCCCCAAAATAAGGAAAATTTCTGCAATTTTGCCCCAAAATAAGGGGAATTTCTCCCTTTTTACCCCAAAATAAAGGGAATTTCAGGTTTTTTACATGAAAATAAGTGAATTTTCTGCAATTTTGCCCAAAATAAGGGAAATTTCTTCAATTTTGCCCCAAAATAAGGTAAATTCCTGCAATTTTGCCCCACAATAAATGGAATTTCTGAGTTTTGCCCCAAAATAAGGAGAATTTTTGCCTTTTTGCCCCACAATTAGGGGAATTTCTGCAATTTTGCTCCAAAATACGGGGAATTTCTGCCTTTTTACCCGGAAATAAGGAGAATGCATACCTTTTTGCCATTAAAAAGGGAAATTTCTTCATTTTTTTCCAAGATAAGGGGAATTTCTGCCTTTATGCCTCTAAATAAGTGGAATTTCTGTCTTTTTCCCCCATAATAAGGGGAATTTCTGACTTATTACCCTGAAATAAGTGAAATTTCTGCAATTTTTCCCCAAAATAAGGGAAATTTCTGCCTTTATCACCCAAATAAAGGGAATTTCAGCCTTTTTACCTCAAAATAAGGGGAATTTCTGCATTTTGCCACAAAATATTAGGAATTTCTGCCTTTTTGCCTCAAAATAAGGAAAGTTTTTGCCTTTTTTCCCTGAAATAAGTGAAATTTTTTCAATTTTGCCCCAAAATAAGTGAAATTTCTGAGTTTTGTCCCAAAATAAGGAGAATTTCTGTGTTTTTGCCTGAACATATAGGGATTTTCTGCCTTTTTGCTCCACAATTAGGGGATTTTCTGCAATTGTGTTCCAAAATACGAGGAATTTCTGCTTTTTTGCCCGAAAATAAGAAGAATGTATACCTTTTGCCACAAAAAAGAGAAATTTCTTCATTTTTGCCCCAAAATAAGAGGAATTTCTTCCTTCTTACGTCAAATTAAGTGAAATTTCTGCCTTTTTACCCAAAAATAAACGGAATTTCTGTCTTTTTGCCCCAAAATAAAAGAAATTTTTGAATTTTGCCCTGAAATATGTGAAATTTCTGCAATTTTGCCCCAAAATAAGGGAAATTTCTGCCTTTTTGCCACAAAATAAAGGGAATTTCTGTCTTTTTGCCCCAAAATAAGGGGAATTTCAGCATTTTACATCATAATAAGGGGAATCTCTGCATTTTTGCCCCAAAATATGGGGAATTTCTGCATTTTTGCCCCAAAATAAAGAAAATTTCTACAATTTTGTACCAAAATAAAAGAAATTTCTGCCTTTTTGCCCCAAAATAAGAGAAATTTCTGAGTTTTTTTCTCTGAAATAAGTGAAATTTCTGCAATTTTGCCCCAAAATAAGGGAAATTTCTGCAATTTTTTTCCATAATAAGGGAAATTTCTGCAATTTTGCAATAAAATAAGGGGAATTTCTGTTTTTTGCCCCCAAATAAGGGAAATTTCTGCAATTTTGCCCTAAAATAAGGGAAATTTCTGACATTTGCCTTAAAATAAGGGGATTTTCTGCCTTTTTGCCACAAAATAAAGAAAATTACTGCATATTATACCCCAAAATTAGGTGAATTTCTGCAATTTTGCTCCAAAATACGAGGATTTTCTGCCTTTTTTACCGAAAATAAGGGGAATTTCTGCCATTTTGCCGCGAAATAATTGAAATTTCTGCAGTTTTACGCCAAAATAAGGGGAATTTCTGACTTTTTGATCCAAAATTAGGGGAATTAATGCAATTTTGCTCCAAAATACGGGTCATTTCTGCCTTTTTGCCAGAAATTAAGTGGAATTTCTGCCTTTTTGTCCGGAAATAAGTGAAATTTCTGCAATTTTAGCCAAAAATTAGGGATTCCATTTTTGCCCCAAAATAAGGGAAATTTCTGCCATTTTGCACTGAAATATTTGAAATTTCTGCAATTTTACCCCAAAATAAAGGGAATTTCTGCCTTTTTGCCCCAAAATATAAGGAATTTCTGCCTTTTTGCCCCAAAATAAGGAAAATTTCTGCAATTTTGCCCCAAAATAAGGGGAATTTCTCCCTTTTTACCCCAAAATAAAGGGAATTTCAGACTTTTTACCAGAAAATAAGTGAATTTTCTGCAATTTTGCCCAAAATAAGGGAAATTTCTGCAATTTTGCCCCAAAATAAGGTAAATTCCTGCAATTTTACCCCACAATAAATGGAATTTCTGAGTTTTGCCACAAAATAAGGAGAATTTTTGCCTTTTTGCCCCACAATTAGGGGAATTTCTGCAATTTTGCTATAAAATACGGGGAATTTCTGCCTTTTTACCCGGAAATAAGGAGAATGCATACCTTTTTGCCATAAAAAAGGGAAATTTCTTCATTTTTTTCCAAGATAAGGGGAATTTCTGCCTTTATGCTTCTAAATAAGTGGAATTTCTGTCTTTTTCCCCCATAATAAGGGGAATTTCTGACTTATTACCCTGAAATAATTGAAATTTCTGCAATTTTTCCCCAAAATAAGGGAAATTTCTGCCTTTTTCCCCCAAATAAAGGGAATTTCAGCATTTTTACCTCAAAATAAGGGGAATTTCTGCATTTTGCCACAAAATATTAGGAATTTCTGCCTTTTTGCCTCAAAATAAGGAAAGTTTTTGCCTTTTTTCCCTGAAATAAGTGAAATTTTTTCAATTTTGCCCCAAAATAAGTGAAATTTCTGAGTTTTGCCCCAAAATAAGGAGAATTTCTGTGTTTTTGCCTGAACATTTAGGGATTTTCTGCCTTTTTGCTCCACAATTAGGGGATTTTCTGCAATTGTGCTCCAAAATACAAGGAATTTCTGCTTTTTTGCCCGAAAATAAGAAGAATGTATACCTTTTGCCACAAAAAAGAGAAATTTCTTCATTTTTGCCCCAAAATAAAAGGAATTTCTTCCTTCTTACATAAAATTAAGTGAAATTTCTGCCTTTTTACCCAAAAATAAACGGAATTTCTGTCTTTTTGCCCCAAAATAAAAGAAATTTTTGAATTTTGCCCTGAAATATGTTAAATTTCTGCAATTTTGCCCCAAAATAAGGGAAATTTCTGCCTTTTTGCCACAAAATAAAGGGAATTTCTGTCTTTTTGAACCAAAATAAGGGGAATTTCAGCATTTTACCTCATAATAAGGGGACTCTCTGCATTTTTGCCCCAAAATATGGGAAATTTCTTCATTTTTGCCCCAAAATAAGAAAAATTTCTACAATTTTGTACCAAAATAAAAGAAATTTCTGCCTTTTTGCCCCAAAATAAGAGAAATTTCTGCCTTTTTTCCCTGACATAAGTAAAATTTCTGCAATTTTGCCCCAAAATAAGGGAAATTTCTGCAATTTTGCCCCAAAGTAGAGGAAATTTCTGCAATTTTGCCCCAAATAAAAGGAATTTCTGACTTTTTGCACCCAAAAAAAGGAGATTTTCTCTCCTTTTGAACCAAAATAAGGAGAATTTCAGCCATTTACCCGAAAATTATGAGAATTTCTGCAATTTTTCTTCAAAATACAGAAAATTTCTTCCTTTTAGCCCCAAAATAAAGGGAATTTCTGCATTTTCCCCCAATATTAGGGGAATTTCTGTATTTTACCTCTAAATAAAAGGAATTTCTGCATTTTACCTCAAAATAAGAAGAATTTCTGACTTTTACCCCAAAATATGGGGAATTTCTGCCTTTTTGTTCCAAAATAAAGAAAATTTCTTCAATTTTGTACCATAATAAAAGAAATTTTTCCTTTTTGCCCCAAAATAAGGGGAATTTCTGACTTTTTACCCTGAAATAAATTAAATGTCTGCAATTTTGCCTGAAAATAAGGGAAATTTGTGCCTTTTGCCCCAAAATAAGAAGAATTTCTCCCTTTTGCCCCAATATATGGGGAATTTCAGCATTTTACCTTAAAATAAGGGGAATTTCTGACTTTTTGCCCTGAAGTATGTGAAATTTCTGAAATTTTACCCCAAAATAAGGTGAATTTCTGCCTTTTTGCCCCAAAATAATGGGAATTTCTTTTTTTTGCCCCAAAATAAGAAAAATTTTTGCTTTTTTTTCCTGAAATAAGTTAAATTTCTGCAATTTTGCACTAAAATAAGGGAAATATCTGAAATTTTTCCCCATAATAAAGCAAATTTCTGGAATTTTGCACCAAAATAACGGGAATTTCTGTTTTTTGCCCCCAAATAAAGGAAATTTCTGCAATTTTGCCCTAAAATAAGGGAAATTTCTGACATTTGCCTTAAAATAAGGGGAATTTCTGCCTTTTTGCCACAAAATAAAGAAAATTACTGCATATTATACCCCAAAATTAGGTGAATTTCTGCAATTTTGCTCCAAAATACGAAGATTTTCTGCCTTTTTCACCGAAAATAAGGGGAATTTCTGCCATTTTGCCGCGAAATAATTAAAATTTCTGCAGTTTTACGCCAAAATAAGGGGAATTTCTGACTTTTTGATCCAAAATTAGGGGAATTTATGCAATTTTGCTCCAAAATACGGGTCATTTCTGCCTTTTTGCCTGAAATTAAGTGGAATTTCTGCCTTTTTGTTCGGAAATAAGTGAAATTTCTGCAATTTTAGCCAAAAATTAGGGATTCCATTTTTGCCCCAAAATAAGGGAAATTTCTGCCATTTTGCACTGAAATATTTGAAATTTCTGCAATTTTACCCCAAAATAAGGGGAATTTCTGCCTCTTTGCCCCAAAATATAAGGAATTTCTGCCTTTTTGCCCCAAAATAAGGGAAATTTCTGCAATTTTGCCCCAAAATAAGGGTTTTTCTCCCTTTTTACCCCAAAATAAAGGGATTCAGCCTTTTTATTTGAAAATAAGTGAATTTTCTGCAATTTTGCCCAAAATAAGGGAAATTTCTGCAATTTTGCCCCAAAATAAGGTAAATTCCTGCAATTTTGCCCCACAATAAATGGAATTTCTGAGTTTTGCCCCAAAATAAGGAGAATTTTTGCCTTTTTGCCCCACAATTAGGGGAATTTCTGCAATTTTGCTCCAAAATACGGGGAATTTCTGCCTTTTTACCCGGAAATAAGGAGAATGCATACCTTTTTGCCATAAAAAAGGGAAATTTCTTCATTTTTTTCCAAGATAAGGGGAATTTCTGCCTTTATGCCTCTAAATAAGTGGAATTTCTGTCTTTTTCCCCCATAATAAGGGGAATTTCTGACTTATTACCCTGAAATAAGTGAAATTTCTGCAATTTTTCCCCAAAATAAGGGAAATTTCTGCCTTTTTCCCCCAAATAAAGGGAATTTCAGCCTTTTTACCTCAAAATAAGGGGAATTTCTGCATTTTGCCACAAAATATTAGGAATTTCTGCCTTTTTGCCCCAAAATAATGAAAGTTTCTGCCTTTTTTCCCTGAAATAAGTGAAATTTTTTCAATTTTGCCCCAAAATAAGTGAAATTTCTGAGTTTTGCCCCAAAATAAGAAGAATTTCTGTGTTTTTGCCTGAACATATAGGGATTTTCTGCCTTTTTGCTCCACAATTAGGGGATTTTCTGCAATTGTGTTCCAAAATACGAGGAATTTCTGCTTTTTTGCCCGAAAATAAGAAGAATGTATACCTTTTGCCACAAAAAAGAGAAATTTCTTCATTTTTGCCCCAAAATAAGAGGAATTTCTTCCTTCTTACGTCAAATTAAGTGAAATTTCTGCCTTTTTACCCAAAAATAAACGGAATTTCTGTCTTTTTGCCCCAAAATAATAGGAATTTTTGAATTTTGCCCTGAAATATGTGAAATTTCTGCAATTTTGGTCAAAATAAAGGAAATTTCTGCCTTTTTGCCACAAAATAAAGGGAATTTCTGTCTTTTTGCCAGAAAATAAGGGGAATTTCAGCATTTTACCTCATAATAAGGGGAATCTCTGCATTTTTGCCCCAAAATATGGGAAATTTCTGCATTTTGAACCCAAAATAACGAAAATTTCTACAATTTTGTACCAAAATAAAAGGAATTTCTGCCTTTTTGCCCCAAAATAAGAGAAATTTCTGAGTTTTTTTCTCTGAAATAAGTGAAATTTCTGCAATTTTGCCCCAAAATAAGGGAAAATTCTGCAATTTTTTTCCATAATAAGGAAAATTTCTGCAATTTTGCCCCAAAATAATGGGAATTTCTGTTTTTTCCCCCCAAATAAGGGAAATTTTTGCAATTATATCCCAAAATAAGGAGAATTTCTGCCTTTTTGTTACAAAATAAGAAAAATTTCTGCAAGTCTGTAACAAAATAGAAGAAATTTCTAAAATTTTGCTCCAAAATAAGGGAAATTTCTGATTTTTGCCCCAAAATAAGGGGAATTTCTGTATTTTTGCCCCAAAATAAAGTGAATTTCTTCCTTTTTGCCCCAAAATTAGGGGAGTTTCTGCAATTTTGCTTCAAAATACAGGGAATTTCTTCCTCTTTTCCCGAAAATAAGGGGAACTTCTGCCTTTTTGCCCCAAATAATAGGAATTTCTGCATTTTTGCCCCAATATTAGGGGAATTTCTGCAATTTTGCTCTAAAATACGGGGAAATTCTGCCTTTTTACCCAAAATTAAAAGGATTTTCTGCCTTTTTGCTCCAAATTAAGGGAAATTTCTACAATTTTATCCCAAAATAAAGGGAATTTCTGCCTTTTTGCCCCAAAATAAGGGGAATTTCTTCATTTTTGCCCTAAAATATGTGAAATTTTGCAATTTTACCCCAAAATAAGGGGAATTTCTGGCTTTTTTGATCAAAAATTAGAGGAATTAATGCAATTTTGCTTCAAAATATAGGTCATGTCTGCCTTTTTGCCCGAAATTAAGTGGAATTTATACCTTTTTGTCCAGAAATAAGTGAAATTTCTGCAATTTTAGCCAAAAAATTAGGGATTCCATTTTTGCCCCAAAATAAGAGAAATTTCTGCCATTTTGCACTAAAATATTTGAAATTTCTGCAATTTTACCACAAAATAAGGGGAATTTCTGCCTTTTTGCACCCAAAATATAAGGAATTTCTGCCTTTTTGCCCCAAAATAAGGAAAATTTCTGCAATTTTGCCCCAAAATAAGGGGAATTTCTTCCTTTTTACCCCAAAATATAGAGAATTTCAGCCTTTTTACCAGAAAATAAGTTAATTTCCTGCAATTTTGCCCCAAATAATGGAAATTTCTGCAATTTTGCCCCAAAATAAGGTAAATTCCTGCAATTTTGCCTCACAATAAATGGAATTTCTGAGTTTTGCCCCAAAATAAGGAGAATTTTTGCCTTTTTGCCTCACAATTATGGGAATTTCTGCAATTTTGCTCCAAAACACGGGGAATTTCTGCCTTTTTTCCCGAAAATTAGGGGAATGCATACCTTTTTGCCATAAAAAAGTGAAATTTCTTCATTTTTTGCTCCAAAATAAGGGAAATTTCTGCATTTATGCCTCTAAATATGTGGAATTTCTGTCTTTTTCCCCCAAAACAAAGAGAATTTCTGTCTTTTTTGCCCCAAAATAAGGGGAATTTCTGACTTATTACCCTGAAATAAGTGAAAATTCTGCAATTTTGCCCCAAAATAAGGGAAATTTCTGCCTTTTTGCCCCCGAATAAAGGGAATTTCAGCCTATTTACCTCAAAATAAGGGGAATTTCTGCATTTTGCCACAAAATATTAGGAATTTCTGCTTTTTTGCCCCAAAATAAGGAAAGTTTCTGCCTTTTTTCACTGAAATAAGTGAAATTTCTTCACTTTTGCCCCAAAATAAGTGAAATTTCTGAGTTTTGCCCCAAAATAAGGAGAATTTCTGTGTTTTTGCCTGAACATATAGGGATTTTCTGTTTTTTTGCCCCACAATTAGGGGATTTTCTGCAATTGTGCTCCAAAATCTGAGGAATTTCTGCTTTTTTCCTTGAAAAGAAAGAGAATGTATACCTATTGCCACAAAAAAAGAAATTTCTTCATTTTTGCCCCAAAATAAGAAAAATTTCTTCCTTCTTACCTCAAAATAAGTGAAATTTTTGCCTTTTTACCCAAAAATAAACGGAATTTCTGTCTTTTTGCCCCAAAATAAAAGGAATTTTTGAATTTTGCCCTGAAATAAGTGAAATTTCTGCAATTTTGCCCTAAAATAAGGGAAATTTCTGTCTTTTTGCCACAAAATAAAAGGAATTTCTGTCTTTTTGCCCCAAGATAAGAAGAATCTCAGAATTTTACCTCATAATAAGGGGAATCTCTGCATTTTTGCCCCAAAATATGGGGAATTACTGCATTTATGCCCCAAAATAAAGAAAATTTCTACAATTTTGTACCAAAATAAAAGAAATTTCTGCCTTTTTGCCCCAAAATAAGAGAAATTTCTGAGTTTTTTTCTCTGAAATAAGTGAAATTTCTGCAATTTTACCCCAACATAAGGGAAATTTCTGCAATTTTTTGCCATAATAAGGGAAATTTTTGCAATTTTGCCCCAAAATAAGGGGAATTTTTGTTTTTTGCCCCCAAATAAGGGAAATTTCTGCAATTTTATCCCAAAATAAGGGGAATTTCTGCCTTTTTGCCACAAAATAAGAAAAATTTCTGAAAGTCGGTAACAAGATAGAAGAAATTTCTAAAATTTTGCCCGAAAATAAAGGAAATATCTTATTTTTGCCCCAAAATAAGGAGAATTTCTATATTTTTGCCCCAAAATAAAGGGAATTTCTGCCTTTTTGCCCCCAAATTAGGGGAGTTTCTGCAATTTTACTTCAAAATACAGGGAATTTCTTCCTCTATTCCCGAAAATAAGGGGAACTTCTGTCTTTTTGCCCCAAATAAAGGGAATTTCTGCATTTTTGCCCCAATATTAGGGGAATTTCTGCAATTTTGCTCCAAAATACGGGGAAATTCTGCCTTTTTACCCAAAATTAAAAGGATTTTCTCCCTTTTTGCTCCCAAATAAGAGAAATTTCTGCAATTTTATCCCAAAATAAAGGGAATTTCTGTCTTTTTGCCCCCCAAAAAAAAGAATTTCTGCCTTTTTGCATTGAAATATGTGAAATTTCTGCAATTTTACCCCAAAATAAGGTGAATTTCTGCCTTTTTGCCCATAAAATAATAGGAATTTCTGCCTTTTTGCCCCAAAATAAGAAAAATTATTGCTTTTTTTCTCTGAAATAAGTGAAATTTCTGCAATTTTGCCCTAAAATAAGAGAAATTTCTGCAATTTTTTCCATAATAAGGGAAATTCCTGCAATTTTGCCCCAAAATAAGGGGAATTTCTGTTTTTTGCCCCCAAATAAGGGAAATTTCTTCAATTTTCCCCTAAAATAAGGGGAATTTCTGCCTTTTGCCCCAAAATAAGGAGAATTTCTGCCTTTTTGCCCCAAATAAGGGGAATTTTAGCCTTATTACCTCAAAATAAGTGAAATTTCTGCAATTTTGCCCCAAATAAGGGAAATTTCTGATTTTTGCCCCAAAATAAGGAGAATATCTGTATTTTTGCACCAAAATAAAGGGAATTTCAGCCTTTTTGCCCCAAAATTAGGGGAGTTTCTGCAATTTTGCTTCAAAATACAGGGAATTTCTTCTTCTTTTCCCAAAAATAAGGGGAACTTCTGCCTTTTTGCCCCAAATAAAGGGAATTTCTACATTTTTGCCCCAATATTAGGGGAATTTCTGCAATTTTGCTCCAAAATATGGGGAATTTCTGCCTTTTTACCCGAAATTAAGGGGATTTTCTTCTTTTTTGCTCCCAAATAAGGGAAATTTCTGCAATTTTATCCCAAAATAAGGGGAATTTCTGCCTTTTTGCCCCAAAATAAGGAGAATTTCTGCCTTTTTGCCCGAAATTAAGTGGAATTTCTGCCTTTTTGTCCCGAAATAAGTGAAATTTCTTCAATTTTAGCCAAAATTTAGGGATTTCATCTTTTTGCACCAAAATAAGGGAAATTTCTGCAATTTTGCCCCAAAATAAATGAAATTACTGCAATTTTGCCCCAAAATAAGGGAAATTTCTGTTTTTTGCCCGCAAATAATAGAAATTTCTTCAATTTTCCCCTAAAATAAGGGGAATTTCTGCCTTTTGCCCCAAAATAAGGAGAATTTCTGCCTTTTTGCCCAAAAATAAGAAAATTACTGTATTTTTTACCCCAAAATTAGGTGAATTTCTGCAATTTTGCTCCAAAATACAGGGATTTTCTTCCTTTTTCGCCGAAAATAAAGGGAATTTCTGCCATTTTGCCATGAAATAAGTGAAATTTCTGCAGTTTTACACAAAAATAAGGAAAATTTCTGCCTTTTTGCCCAAAAATTAGGGGAATTTTTGCAATTTTGCTCCAAAATACGGGGAATTTCTGCCTTTTGGCCCGAAAATAAAGGGAATGTATACTTTTTTGCTATAAAAAAAGGAAATTTCTTCATTTTTACCCCAAAATAAGGAGATTTTTCACCTTTTTGACTCAAAATAAGTGCAATTTCTGCCTTTTCCCCAAAAATAAACGAAATTTCTGTCTTTTTGCCCAAAAATATGGGGAATTTCTGACTTTTTGCCCCAAAACAAGGGAAATTTCAGCCTTTTTACCTAAAAATAAGAGGAATTTCTGCCTTTTTGCCCCCAAAATAAAGGGAATTTCTGAATTTTTGCACCAATATTAGGGGAATTTCTGCAATTTTGCTCCAAAATATGGGTCATTTATGCCTTTTTGCCCAAAATTAAGTGGAATTTCTTATTTTTGTCCGAAATAAGTGAAATTTCTGCAATTTTATCTAAAAATTAGGGATTTCATATTTTGCCCCAAAATAAGGGAAATTTCTGCCATTTTGCCCTGAAATATTTGAAATTTCTGCAATTTTACCCCAAAATAAGGGGAATTTCTGCCTTTTTGCCCCAAATAAGGGGAATTTTAGCCTTATTACCTCAAAATAAGGAGAATTTCTGACTTTTGCCCCAAAATATAAGGAATTTCTGCCTTTTTGCCCCCAAAAAAAGAAAATTCTGCAATTTTGCCCTGAAAAGGATAATTTCTCCCTATTTGCCCCAAAATAAAGGAAATTTCAGCCTTTTTACCTGAAAATAAGTGAAATTTCTGCAATTTTGCCCCAAATAAGGGAAATTTCTGATTTTTGCCCCAAAATAAGGAGAATATCTGTATTTTTGCACCAAAATAAAGGGAATTTCAGCATTTTTGCCCCAAAATTAGGGGAGTTTCTGCAATTTTGCTTCAAAATACAGGGAATTTCTTCTTCTTTTCCCAAAAATAAGGGGAACTTCTGCCTTTTTGCCCCAAATAAAGGGAATTTCTACATTTTTGCCCCAATATTAGGGGAATTTCTGCAATTTTGCTCCATAATATGGGGAATTTCTGCCTTTTTACCCGAAATTAAGGGGATTTTTTTCCTTTTTGCTCCCAAATAAGGGAAATTTCTGCAATTTTATCCCAAAATAAGGGGAATTTCTGCCTTTTTGCCCCAAAATAAGGGGAATTTCTGCCTTTTTGCCCGAAATTAAGTGGAATTTTTGCCTTTTTGTCCTGAAATAAGTGAAATTTCTTCAATATTAGCCAAAAATTAGGGATTTCATCTTTTTGCCCCAAAATAAGGGGAATTTCTGCAATTTTGCCCCAAAATAAATGAAATTTCTGCAATTTTGCCCCAAAATAAGGGAAATTTCTGAAATTTTGCTCCAAAATAAGTGGAATTTCTGAGTTTTGCCCCATAATAAGGATAATTTCTGTTTTTTTGCCCCAACATATAGGGAATTTCTGCCTTTTTGCCCCACAATTAGGGGAATTTCTGCAATTTTGCTCCAAAATACGGGGAATTTCTGCATTTTTGCCCAAAAATAAGGGGAATGCATACCTTTTTGCCATAAAAAAGTATAATTTCTTTCTTTTTGCTCCAAAATAGGAGAAATTTCTGCCTTTTTGCCTCTAAATAAGTGGAATTTCTGTCTTTACCCCCAAAACAAAGGGAATTTCTGTCTTTTTTGCTCGAAAATAAGGAAAATTTCTGACTTATTACCGTGAAATAATTGAAATTTCTGCAATTTTGCCCCAAAATAAGGGAAATTTCTGCCTTTTTGCCCTAAAATTTGTGAAATTTCTGCAATTTTACCCCAAAATAATTTGAATTTCTGCATTTTTGCCCCAAAATAATGGGAATTTCTGCCTTTTTGCCCCAAAATAAAAAAAATTTTTGCTTTTATTCTCTTAAATAAGTGAAATTTCTGCAATTTTGCCCTAAAATAAGGGAAATTTCTGCAATTTTATCCCAAAATAAGGGGAATTTCTGCCTTTTTGCCCCAAAATAAGGAGAATTTCTGCCTTTTTGCCCGAAATTAAGTGGAATTTCTGCCTTTTTGTCCCGAAATAAGTGAAATTTCTTCAATTTTAGCCAAAATTTAGGGATTTCATCTTTTTGCACCAAAATAAGGGAAATTTCTGCAATTTTGCCCCAAAATAAATGAAATTACTGCAATTTTGCCCCAAAATAAGGGAAATTTCTGTTTTTTGCCCGCAAATAATAGAAATTTCTTCAATTTTCCCCTAAAATAAGGGGAATTTCTGCCTTTTGCCCCAAAATAAGGAGAATTTCTGCCTTTTTGCCCAAAAATAAGAAAATTACTGTATTTTTTACCCCAAAATTAGGTGAATTTCTGCAATTTTGCTCCAAAATACAGGGATTTTCTTCCTTTTTCGCCGAAAATAAAGGGAATTTCTGCCATTTTGCCATGAAATAAGTGAAATTTCTGCAGTTTTACACAAAAATAAGGAAAATTTCTGCCTTTTTGCCCAAAAATTAGGGGAATTTTTGCAATTTTGCTCCAAAATACGGGGAATTTCTGCCTTTTGGCCCGAAAATAAAGGGAATGTATACTTTTTTGCTATAAAAAAAGGAAATTTCTTCATTTTTACCCCAAAATAAGGAGATTTTTCACCTTTTTGACTCAAAATAAGTGCAATTTCTGCCTTTTCCCCAAAAATAAACGAAATTTCTGTCTTTTTGCCCAAAAATATGGGGAATTTCTGACTTTTTGCCCCAAAACAAGGGAAATTTCAGCCTTTTTACCTAAAAATAAGAGGAATTTCTGCCTTTTTGCCCCCAAAATAAAGGGAATTTCTGAATTTTTGCACCAATATTAGGGGAATTTCTGCAATTTTGCTCCAAAATATGGGTCATTTATGCCTTTTTGCCCAAAATTAAGTGGAATTTCTTATTTTTGTCCGAAATAAGTGAAATTTCTGCAATTTTATCTAAAAATTAGGGATTTCATATTTTGCCCCAAAATAAGGGAAATTTCTGCCATTTTGCCCTGAAATATTTGAAATTTCTGCAATTTTACCCCAAAATAAGGGGAATTTCTGCCTTTTTGCCCCAAATAAGGGGAATTTTAGCCTTATTACCTCAAAATAAGGAGAATTTCTGACTTTTGCCCCAAAATATAAGGAATTTCTGCCTTTTTGCCCCCAAAAAAAGAAAATTCTGCAATTTTGCCCTGAAAAGGATAATTTCTCCCTATTTGCCCCAAAATAAAGGAAATTTCAGCCTTTTTACCTGAAAATAAGTGAAATTTCTGCAATTTTGCCCCAAATAAGGGAAATTTCTGATTTTTGCCCCAAAATAAGGAGAATATCTGTATTTTTGCACCAAAATAAAGGGAATTTCAGCATTTTTGCCCCAAAATTAGGGGAGTTTCTGCAATTTTGCTTCAAAATACAAGGAATTTCTTCTTCTTTTCCCAAAAATAAGGGGAACTTCTGCCTTTTTGCCCCAAATAAAGGGAATTTCTACATTTTTGCCCCAATATTAGGGGAATTTCTGCAATTTTGCTCCATAATATGGGGAATTTCTGCCTTTTTACCCGAAATTAAGGGGATTTTTTTCCTTTTTGCTCCCAAATAAGGGAAATTTCTGCAATTTTATCCCAAAATAAGGGGAATTTCTGCCTTTTTGCCCCAAAATAAGGGGAATTTCTGCCTTTTTGCCCGAAATTAAGTGGAATTTTTGCCTTTTTGTCCTGAAATAAGTGAAATTTCTTCAATATTAGCCAAAAATTAGGGATTTCATCTTTTTGCCCCAAAATAAGGGGAATTTCTGCAATTTTGCCCCAAAATAAATGAAATTTCTGCAATTTTGCCCCAAAATAAGGGAAATTTCTGAAATTTTGCTCCAAAATAAGTGGAATTTCTGAGTTTTGCCCCATAATAAGGATAATTTCTGTTTTTTTGCCCCAACATATAGGGAATTTCTGCCTTTTTGAGCCACAATTAGGGGAATTTCTGCAATTTTGCTCCAAAATACGGGGAATTTCTGCATTTTTGCCCAAAAATAAGGGGAATGCATACCTTTTTGCCATAAAAAAGTATAATTTCTTTCTTTTTGCTCCAAAATAGGAGAAATTTCTGCCTTTTTGCCTCTAAATAAGTGGAATTTCTGTCTTTACCCCCAAAACAAAGGGAATTTCTGTCTTTTTTGCTCGAAAATAAGGAAAATTTCTGACTTATTACCGTGAAATAATTGAAATTTCTGCAATTTTGCCCCAAAATAAGGGAAATTTCTGCCTTTTTGCCCTAAAATTTGTGAAATTTCTGCAATTTTACCCCAAAATAATTTGAATTTCTGCATTTTTGCCCCAAAATAATGGGAATTTCTGCCTTTTTGCCCCAAAATAAAAAAAATTTTTGCTTTTATTCTCTTAAATAAGTGAAATTTCTGCAATTTTGCCCTAAAATAAGGGAAATTTTTGCAATTTTTTTCCATAATAAGGGAAATTTCTGCAATTTTGCCCCAAAATAAGGGGAATTTCGGGTTTTTTGCCCCCAAATAAGGGAAATTTCTGCAATTTTGCCCTAAAATAAAGAGAATTTCTGCCTTTTGCCCAAAAATAAGGAGTATTTCTGCCTTTTTGCCCCAAAATAAAGTAAATTACTGTATTTTTTACCCCAAAATTAGGCTAATTTCTGCAATTTTGCTCCAAAATACGGGGATTTTTTGCCTTTTTCGCCGAAGATAAGGGGAATTTCTGCCATTTTGCCGCGAAATAAGTGAAATTTCTGCAGTTTTACCCCAAATTAAGGTGAATTTCTGCTTTTTGCACCAAAATAAGGGGAATCTCTGCCTTTTTGCCCCAAAATAAGGGGAATTTCTGCCTTTTTGCCCCAAAATAAGAAAAATTTCTGAAATTTTGTACTAAAATAAAAGAAATTTCTGCCTTTTTGCCCCACAATAAGAAAATTTCTGCCTTTTTTTCTGAAATAAATGAAATTTCTGCAATTTTGCCCCAAAATAAGGGAAATTTCTGCAATTTTGCCCCAATGTAAAGGAAATTTCTGCAATTTTGCCCAAAAATAAGGGGAATTTCTTACTTTTTGCTCCCGAAAAAAGGAGATTTTCTGTCTTTTTGCCCGAAAATTATGAGAATTTCTGCAATTTTGCTTCAAAATATGGTTAATTTCTGCCTTTTAGCCCCAAAATAAAGGGAAGTTCTGCATTTTCCCCCAATATTTGGGGAATTTCTGCATTTTACGTCTAAATAAGGGGAATTTCTGCATTTTACCGCAAAATAAGAAGAATTTCTGCCTTTTGCCCCCAAATTTGGGGAATTTCTGCCTTTTTGTTCCAAAATAAGAAAAATTTCTGCAATTTTGCCCCAATTTAAGGGAAGTTTCTACCTTTTTGCCCACAAATATGGGGAATTTCAGCCTTTTTACCTCAAAAAAAGGGGAATTTCTGAATTTTGGCACAAAATATTAGGAATTTCTGCATTTTTGCCCCAAAATAAAGAAAATTTCTGCCTTTTTTCCCTAAAATAAGTGAAATTTCTGGAATTTTGCCCCAAAATAAGTAAAATTTCTGCAATTTTGCCCCAAAATAAGAGAAATTTCTGGAATTTTGCCCCAAAATAAGTGGAATTTCTGAGTTTTGCCCCAAAATAAAGAGAATTTCTGCCTTTTTGCCCCACAATTAGTGAAATTTCTGCAATTTTGCCCTAAAATAAGGGAAATTTCTGCAATTTTTCCCCATAATAAGGGAAATTTCCACAATTTTGCTTCAAAATAAGGGGAATTTCTGTTTTTTGCCCAACAATTAGTGAAATTTCTGCGATTTTGTCCCAAAATAAGGGGAATTTCTGACATTTGCCTTAAAATATGGGGAATTTCAGCATTTTACCTCAAATTAAGGGGGAATTTCTGCCTTTTCGCACCAAAATAAGAAGAATGCATACCTTTTTGCCATAAAAAAGGAAAATTTCTTCATTTTTGCTTTAAAATAAGGAGAATTTCTGCCTTTTGCCCCAAAATATGGGGAATTTTTGCCTTTTTGCCTGAAAATAAGAAAAATGCATACCTTTTTGCCATAAAAAAAGGAAATTTCTTCATTTTTGCTCCAAAATAAAGAAAAATTCTGCTTTTTTGCCTTTAAATAAGTGGAATTTTTGTCTTTTCCCCCCAAAAAAATGGAATTTCTGTCATTTTTGCCCCAAAATAAGAAAAATTTCTGACTTATTACCCTGAAATAAGTGAAATTTCTGCAATTTTGCCCCAATATAAGGGAAATTTCTGCCTTTTTGCCCCCAAAATAAGGGGAATTTCAGCCTTTTTACCTCAAAATAAGGGGAATTTCTGAATTTTGGCACAAAATATTAGGAATTTTTGCCTTTTTGCCCCAAAATAAGGAAAATTTCTGCCTTTTTTCCCTGAAATAAGTGAAATGTCTGCAATTATTTTGCTTCAAAATAATAAAATTTCTGCAATTTTGCCCCAAAATAAGGGAAATTTCTGGAATTTTGCCCCAAAACAAGTGGAATTTCTGAGTTTTGCCCCAAAATAAGGAGAATTTCTGCCTTTTTGCGCAACAATTATTGAATTTTCTGAAATTTTGCCCTAATATAAGGGAAATTTCTGCAATTTTTCCCCATAATAAGGAAAATTTCGGCAATTTTGCCCAAAAATAAGGGGAATTTCTGCCTTTTGCCCCAAAATATGGGGAATTTCTGCCTTTTTGTCTGAAAATAAGAAGAATGCATACCTTTTTGGCATAAAAAAGGGAAATTTCTTCATTTTGCTCCAAAATAAGAGGAACATTTGCATTTTTGCCCCTAAATAAGTGGAATTTCTGTTTTTCCCCCAAAATAAAGGAATTTCTGTCTTTTTTGCCCCAAAATAAGAAAAATTTCTGACTTATTACCCTGAAATAAGTGAAATTTCTGCAAATTTGCCCCAAAAAAGGGAAATTTCTGCCTTTTGCCCCAAAATAAGGGGAATTTCAGCATTTTACCTCAAAATAAGGGAAATTTCTGATTTTTGTACCAAAATATGGAGAATTTCTTCCTTTTTGCCCCAAAATAAGGAAAATTTCTGCCTTTTTTCCCTGAAATAAGTGAAATTTCTTCAATTTTACCCGAAAATATGTGAAATTTCTGCAATTTTGCCCCAAAATAAGGGAAATTTCTGGAATTTTGCCCAAAATAAGTGGAATTTCTAAGTTTTGCCCCAAAATAAGGTGAATTTCTGCCTTTTTGCCCCACAATTAGGGGAATTTCTGCAATTTTGCTCCAAAATACCAGGAATTTCTGCCTTTTTGCCCGAAAATAAGGGGAATGAATACCTTTTTGCCATAAAAAAGGGAAATTTCTTCATTTTTCCCCAAAATTAAGGGAAATTTCTGCCTTTTTGTTCTGAAATATGTGAAATTTCTGCAATTTTAGCCCAAAATAAGGTGAATTTCTGCCTTTTTGCCCCAAAATAATGGGAATTTCTGCATTTTTGCCCCAAAATAAGAAAAATTTTTGCTTTTTTTCTCTGAAATAAATGAAATTTCTGCAATTTTGCCCTAAAATAAAAGAAATTTCTGCAATTTTCCCCCATAATAAATGAAATTTCTGGAATATTGCCCCAAAATAAGAAGAATTTCTGTTTTTTTGCCCGCAAATAAGGGAAATTTCTGCAATTTTGCCCTAAATTATGGGGATTTTCTGCTTTTTTGACTCTAAATAAGTGGAATTTCTGATGTTTTCCCCCAAAACAAAGGGAATTTCTGTCATTTTTGCCCTAAAATAAGGAAAATTTCTTACTTATTACCCTGAAATAATTGAAATTTCTGCAATTTTGCCCCAATATAAGGGAAATTTCTGCCTTTTTGCCCTCATATAAGTAGAATTTCAGCCTTTTTATCTCAAAATTAGAGGAATTTCTGAATTATGGCACAAACTATTAAGAATTATTGCCTTTTTGCCTCAAAATAAGGAAAATTTCTGCCTTTTTTCCCTGAAATAAGTGAAATTTCTGCAATTTTGCCCCAAAATAAATAAAATTTCTGGAATTTTGCCCCAAAATAAGGGGAATTTCTGTTTTTTTTTCTTCCAAATAAGAAAAATTTCTGCAATTTTGCCCTAAAATAAGGGGAATTTCTGCTTTTTGGCCTCTAAATAAGTGGAATTTTTGTCTTTTTCCCCCAAAACATAGGGAATCTCTGTCTTTTTTGCCCCAAAATAAGGAAAATTTTTGACTTATTACCCTGAAATAAGAGAAATTTCTGCAATTTTGCCCCTAAATAAGGGAAATTTCTGCCTTTTTGCCCCCAAATAAGGGGAATTTCAGCCTTTTTACCTCAAAATAAGGGGAATTTCTGAATTTTGGCCCAAAATATTAGGAATTTCTGCTTTTTTGCCCCAAAATAAGAAAAATTTCTGCAATTTCCCCCAAAATAAGGAAAATTTCTGGAATTTTGCCCCAAAATAAGTGGAATTTCTGAGTTTTGCCCTAAAATAAGGAGAATTTCTTCCTCTTTGCCTCTAAATAAGTGGAATTTCTGTCTTTTTCCACAAAACAAAGGAAATTTCTGTCTTTTTTGTTCCAAAATAAGAGGAATTTCTTCCTTATTACCTCAAAATAAGTGAAATTTCTGCCTTTTTACCCAAAAATAAATGGAATTTCTGTCGTTTTGCCCCAAAATAAAAGGAAGTTTTGAATTTTGCCCTGAAATATGTGAAATTTCTGCAATTTTTCCCTAAAATAAGGGAAATTTTTGCCTTTTTGCCACAAAATAAAGGGAATTTCTGTCTTTTGGCCCCAAAATAAGGGTATTTTCAGCATTTTACCTCATAATAAAGGGAATCTCTGCATTTTTGCCCCAAAATATGGAGAATTTCTGCCTTTTTGCTTAAAATTAAGTGGAATTTCTGCCTTTTTGTCCGAAATAAGTTAAATTTCTGCAATTTTAGCAAAAAATTAGGGATTTCATCTTTTTGCCCTCAAATAAGGGAAATTTCTGCCATTTTGCCCTGAAATATTTGAAATTTCTACAATTTTACCCCAAAATAAGGGGAATTTCTGCCTTTTTGCCCCAAATAAGGGGAATTTCAGCCTTATTACCTAAAAATAAGGGGAATTTCTGCCTTTTTGCTCCAAAATATAAGGAATTTCTGCCTTTTTGCCCCAAAAAAGGAAAATTCTGCAATTTTGCCCTGAAAAGGAGTATTTCTCCTTTTTTCCACAAAATAAAGGAAATTTCAGCCTTTTTACCTTAAAAAAAGTGAAATTTCTGCAATTTTGCCTCAAATAAGGGAAATTTCTGATTTTTGCCCCAAAATAAAGAGAATATCTGTATTTTTGCCCCAAAATAAAGAAAATTTCTGCCTTTTTGCCCTAAAATTAGGGGAGTTTCTGCAATTTTGCTTCAAAATACAGGGAATTTCTTCCTCTTTTCCCAAAAATAAGGGGAACTTCTGCCTTTTGCCCCAAATAAAGGGAATTTCTGCATTTTTGTCCCAATATTAGGGGAATTTCTGCAATTTTGCTCCAAAATATGGGGAATTTCTGCTTTTTAACCGAAATTAAGGGGATTTTCTGCCTTTTTGCTCCCAAATAAGGGAAATTTCTGCAATTTTACCCCAAAATAAGGGGAATTTCTGCCTTTTTGCCCCAATATAAGGGGAATTTCTGCCTTTTTGCCCGAAATTAAGTGGAATTTTTGCCTTTTTGTCCCGAAAAAAGTGAAATTTCTTTAATTTTAGCCAAAAATTAGAAATTTCATCTTTTTGCCCCAAAATAAGGGGAATTTCTGCCATTTTGCCCCAAAATAAATGAAATTTCTGCAATTTTGCCCCAAAATAAGGGAAATTTCTGAAATTTTGCTCAAAAAAAGTGGAATTTCTGAGTTTTGCCCCAAAATGAGGAGAATTTCTGTCTTTTTGCCCCAACATATAGGGAATTTCTGCCTTTTTGCCCCACAATTGGGGAAATTTCTGCAATTTTGCTCCAAAATAAGGGAAATTTCTGCATTTTTGCCTGAAAATAAGGGGAATGCATACCTTTTTGCCATAAAAAGAAAAATTTCTTCATTTTTACGCCAAATTAAGGGAAATTTCTGCCTTTTTGCCCTGAAATATGTGAAATTTCTGCAATTTTAGCCCAAAATAAGGTGAATTTCTGCCTTTTTGCCACAAAATAATGGGAATTTCTGCCTTTTTGCCCCAAAATAAGAAAAATTTTTGCTTTTTTTCTCTCAAATAAGTGAAATTTCTGCAATTTTCCCTATAATAAGGGAAATTTCTGCAATTTTGCCCCAAAATAAGGGGAATTTCTGATTTTTTGCCCCCAAATAAGGGAAATTTCTGCAATTTTGCCCTAAAATAAGGGGAATTTCTGCCATTTGCCCCAAAATAATAAGAATTTCTGCATTTTTGCCCCAAAATAAAGAATATTACTGTATTTTTTACCCCAAAATTAGGTGAATTTCTGCAATTTTGCTCCAAAATACGAGGATTTTTTGCCTTTTTCGCCGAAAATATGGGGGATTTCTGCCATTTTGCTGCGAAATAAGTGAAATTTCTGGAGTTTTACCCCAAAATAAGGGGAATTTCTGCCTTTATGCCCCAAAATTAAAGGAATTTCTGCAATTTTGCTCCAAAATATGGGGAATTTCTGCCTTTTGGCCCGAAAATAAAGGGAATGTTTACCTTTTTGTTATAAAAAATAGAAATTTCTTCATTCTTGCCCCAAAATAAGGGGATTTTCCGCCTTTTTGACTCAAAATAAGTGCAATTTCTGCCTTTTCCCCAAAAAATAAATGAAATTTCTGCTTTTTGGCTCAAAATAAGGGGAATTTCTTACTTTTTGCTCTGAAATAAATGAAATTTCTGCAATTTTCCCCGAAAATATGGAAATTTGTTCCTTTTTGCCCCAAAATAAGGGGAATTTGTGCCTTTTGCCCAATAATATGGGGAATTTCAACATTTTACCTCAAAATATGGGGAATTTCAGCCTTTTTGCAACAAAATAAGAAGAATGCATACCTTTTTGCCATAAAAAAGAGAAATTTCTTCATTTTTGCTCCAAAATAAGGGGAGTTTCTGCCTTTTGCCCCAAAATATGGGGAATTTCTGCCTTTTTGCCCGAAAATAAGAAGAATGCATGACTTTTTGCCATAAAAAAGGTAAATTTCTTCCTTTTTTACTCCAAAATAAGGGGAATTTCTGCTTTTTTGCCTCTAAATAAGTGGAATTTCTGTCTTTTTCCCCCAAAACAAAGGGAATTTCTGTCATTTTTGCCCCAAAATATTGGGAATTTCTGCCTTTAGCCCCCAAAAATGGGAAATTTCGGCATTTTACCTCAAAATAAGGGGAATTTCTGCCTTTTTGCCCTGAAATATATGAAATTTCTACAATTTTACCCCAAAATAAGGTGAATTTCTGCCTTTTTGCTCCAAAATAATAGGAATGTCTGCCTTTTTGCCTCAAAATAAGAAAAATTTTTGCTTTTTTTTCTGAAATAAGTGAAATTTCTGCAATTTTGCCCTTAAAATAAGGGAAATTTCTGTAATTTTTCCCCATAATAAAGAAAATTTCTGCAATTTTGCCGCAAAATAAGGGGAATTTCTGTTTTTTGCCCCCAAATAAAGCAAATTTCTGCAATTTTGCCCTAAAATAAGGGGAATTTCAGCCCTTTGCCCCAAAATAAGGGGAATTTCTGCCTTTTGCCCCAAAATATGGGGAATTTCAGCCTTTTTGTCCGAAAATAAGAAGAATGCACACCTTTTTGCTATAAAAAAGGGAAATTTCTTCATTTTTGCTCCAAAAGAAGGTTAACTTTTGCCTTTTTGCCTCTAAATAAGTGGAATTTCTGTCTTTTTCTCCAAAAACAAAGGGAATTTCTGGTTTTTTTTGCCCCAAAATAAGGAAAATTTCTGACTTATTACCCTGAAATAAGTGAAATTTCTGCAAATGTTCTCCAAAAATAGGGACATTTCTGCCTTTTGCCCCAAAATAAGGGGAATTTCAGCATTTTACCTCAAAATAAGGGAAATTTCTTATTTTTGCACCAAAATATGTAGAATTTCTGCCTTTTTGCCCCCAAATAAAGAGAATTTCTGCATTTTTCACCAATATTAGGGGAATTTCTGCAATTTTGCTCCACAATACAGGTCATTTCTGCCTTTTACCACGAAATTAAGTGGAATTTCTGCCTTTATGTCCCGAAATAAGTGAAATTTCTTCAATTTTAGCCAAAAATTAGGGATTTCATCTTTTTGCCCCAAAATAAGTGGAAATTTAGCCATTTTGCACTAAAATATGGAGAATTTCTGCTTTTTGCCCCAAAATAAGGAAGATTTCTGCCTTTTTTCCCTGAAATAAATGAAATTTCTGCAATTTTGCTCCAAAATAAGTGAAATTTCTGGAATTTTGCCCCAAAATAATTGGAATTTCTGAGTTTTGCCCAAAAATAAGGAGAATTTCTGCCTTTTTGCCTTTAAATAAGTGGAATTTGTGTCTTTTTCCACAAAACAAAGGAAATTTCTGTCTTTTTTGTTCGAAAATAAGAGGAATTTCTTCCTTCTTACCTCAAAATAAGTGAAATTTCTGCCTTTTTACCAAAAAATAATCGGAATTTCTGTCTTTTTGCCCCAAAATAAAAGGAATTTTTGAATTTTGCCCTGAAATATGTGAAATTTCTACAATTTTGCCCCAAAATAAGGGAAATTTCTGCCTTTTTGACACAAAATAAAGGGAATTTCTGTCTTATTGCCCCAAAATAAGGGGAATTTCAGCATTTTACCTCATAATAAGAAGAATCTCTGCATTTTTGCCCCAAAATATGGGGAATTTTTGCATTTTTGCCCCAAAATAAAAAAATTTCTACAATTTTGTACCAAAATAAAAGAAATTTCTGCATTTTTGCACCAAAATAAGAGAAATTTCTGAGTTTTTTTCTTTGAAATAAGTGAAATTTCTGCAATTTTGACCCAAAATAATTGAAATTTCTGCAATTTTTTCCATAATAAGGGAAATTTCTGCAATTTTGCCCCAAAATAAGGCGAATTTATCTTTTTTGCCCCCAAATAAGGGAAATTTCTGCAATTTTATCCCAAAGTAAGGGGAATTTCTGCCTTTTTGCCAGAAAATAAGAAAAATATCTGCAAGTCTGTAACAAAATAGAAGAAATTTCTACAATTTTGCCCCAAAATAAAGGAAATTTCTGATTTTTGCCCCAAAATAAGGAGAATTTCTGTATTTTTGCCCCAAAATTAGAAGAGTTTTTGCAATTTTGCTTCAAAATACAAGGAATTTCTTCCTCTTTTCTCGAAAATAAGGGGAACTTCTTCCTTTTTGCCCCAAATAAAGGAATTTCTGCATTTTTGCCCCAATATTAGGGGAATTTCTGCAATTTTGCTTCAAAATACGGGGAAATTCTGCCTTTTTACCCAAAATTAAAAGGATTTTCTGCCTTTTTGCTACTGAATAAGGGAAGTTTCTGCAATTTTATACCAAAATAAAGGGAATTTCTGCCTTTTTGCCCCAAAATAAGGGGAATTTCTGCCTTTTTGCCCTGAAATATGTGAAATTTCTGCAATTTTACCCCAAAATAAGGTGAATTTCTGCCTTTTTGCCCATAAAATAATAGAAATTTCTGCCTTTTTGCCCCAAAATAAGAAAAATTATTGCTTTTTTCTCTGAAATAAGTGAAATTTCTGCAATTTTGTTCTAAAATAAGGGAAATTTGTGCAATTTTTTTCCATAATAAGGGAAATTCATGCAATTTTGCCCCAAAATAATGGGAATTTCTGTTTTTTGCCCCCAAATAAGGGAAATTTCTTCAATTTTGCCCTAACATAAGGGGAATTTCTGCCTTTTGCCCCAAAATAAGAATTTCTGCCTTTTTGCTTCAAAATAAGAAAATTACTGTATTTTTTATCCCAAAATTAGGTGAATTTCTGCAATTTTGCTCCAAAATACGGGGATTTTCTTCTTTTTTCGCCGAAAATAAAGGGAATTTCTGCCATTTTGCCGCGAAGTAAGTGAAATTTCTGCAGTTTTACCCCAAAAAAGGTGAATTTCTGCCTTTTTGCCCAAAAATTAGGGGAATTTTTGCAATTTTGCTCAAAAATACAGGGAATTTCTGCCTTTTGGCCCGAAAATAAAGGGAATGTATACCTTTTTGCCATAAAAAAATGAAATTTCTTAATTTTGACCCTAAAATAAGGGGATTTTCCGCCTTTTTGACTCAAAATAAGTGCAATTTCTGCCTTTTCCCCAAAAATAAATGAAATTTCTGTCTTTTTCCCCAAGAATAAAGGGAATTTCTGACTTTTTGCCCCAAAATAAGGGGAATTTCAGCCTTTTTACCTAAAAATAAGGGGAATTTCTGCATTTTTGCCCCTAAAATAAAGGGAATTTCTGCATTTTTGCACCAATATTAGGGGAATTTCTGCAATTTTGCTCCAAAATATGGGTCATTTCTGCCTTTTTGCCCAAAATTAAGTGGAATTTCTGCTTTTTGTTCGAAATAAGTGAAATTTCTGCAATTTTAGCCAAAAATTAGGGATTTCATCTTTTTGCCCTAAAATTAGAGAAATTTCTGCCATTTTGCCCTGAAATATTTGAAATTTCTGCAATTTTACCACAAAATAAGGGGAATGTCTGCCTTTTTGCCCCAAATAAGGGGAATTTCAGCCTTATTACCTCAAAATAAGGGGAATTTCTACCTTTTGGCCCCAAAATATAAGGAATTTCTGCCTTTTTGCCCCAAAAATGGAAAATTCTGCAATTTTGCCCTGATAAGAAGAATTTTTCCCTTTTTGCCCCAAAATAAAGGGAATTTCAGCCTTTTTACCTGAAAATAAGTGAAATTTCTGCAATTTTGCCGCAAATAAGGGAAATTTCTGATTTTTGCCCCAAAATAAGGAGAATATCTGTATTTTTGCCCCAAAATAAAGGGAATTTCTGCCTTTTTGCCCAAAAATTAGGGGAGTTTCTGCAATTTTGCTTCAAAATACTGGGAAGTTCTTCATCTTTTCCCGAAAATAAGGGGAATTACTGCCTTTTGCCCCAAATGAAGGGAATTTCTGCATTTTTGCCCCAATATTTGGGGAATTTCTGCAATTTTGCTCCAAAATATGGGAAATTTCTGCCTTTTTAACCGAAATTAAGGGGATTTTATGCCTTTTTGCTCCCAAATAAGGGAAATTTCTGCAATTTTATCCCAAAATAAGGGGAATTTCTGCCTTTTTGCCCCAAAATAAAGGGAATTTCTGCCTTTTTGCTTGAAATTAAGTGGAATTTTTGCCTTTTTCCCGAAATAAGTGAAATTTCTTTAATTTTTGCCAAAAATTAGGGATTTCATCATTTTGCTCCAAAATAAGGGGAATTTCTGCAATTTTGCCCCAAAATAAATGAAATTTCTGCAATTTTGCTCCAAAATAAGGGGAATTTCTGAGTTTTGCCCCAAAATAAGAAGAATTTCTGTCTTTTTGCCCCAACATATAGGGAATTTCTGCCTTTTTGCCCCACAATTAGTGGAATTTCTGCAATTTTGCTCCAAAATACGGGAAATTTCTGCATTTTTGCCTGAAAATAAGGGGAATGCAAACTTTTTTGCCATAAAAAGGGAAATTTCTTCATTTTTGCCCCAAATTAAGGAAAATTTCTGCCTTTTTGCCCTGAAATATGTGAAATTTCTGCAATTTTAGCCCAAAATAAGGTGAATTTCTGCCTTTTTGCCCCAAAATAATGGGAATTTCTGCCTTTTTGCCCCAAAATAAGAAAAATTTTTGCTTTTTTTCTCTGAAATAAGTGAAATTTCTGCAATTTTCCTTATAATAAAAGAAATTTCTGCAATTTTTCCCCAAAATAAGGGGAATTTCTTGTTTTTTGCCCCCAAATAAGAAAAATTTCTGCAATTTTGCCCTAAACTAAGGGTAATTTCTGCCTTTTGCCCCAAAATAAGGAGAATTTCTGCCTTTTTGCCCCAAAATAAAGAATATTACTGTATTTTTTACACCAAAATTAGGTGAATTTCTGCAATTTTGCTCCAAATTACGAGGATTTTCTGCCTTTTTCGCCGTAAATAAGGGGAATTTCTGCCATTTTGCTGCGAAATAAGTGAAATTTCTGCAGTTTTACCCCAAAATAAAGGGAATTTCTGCCTTTTTGCCCCAAAATTAGGGGAATTTCTGCAATTTTGGTCCAAAATATGGGGAATTTCTGCCTTTTTGCCCAAAAATAAACGGAATGTTTATCTTTTTTTAATAAAAAATAGAAATATCTTCATTTTTGCCCCAAAATAAGGGGATTTTCTGCCTTTTTGACTCAAAATAAGTGCAATTTCTGCCTTTTCACCAAAAATAAACGAAATTTCTGTCTTTTTGCCCCAAAATAAGGGGAATTACCGACTTTATGCTTTCGGAAAAAGGAGATCTTCTGTCTTTTTGCCCCAAAATAAGGAGAATTTCTTCCTTTTTGCCCGAAAATTATGAGAATTTCTGCAATATTTCTTCAAAATATGGTTAATTTCTGCCTTTTAGCTACAAAATAAAGGGAATTTGTGCATTTTCCCCCAATATTTGGGAATTTCTGCATTTTACATCAAAATAAGGGGAATTTCTGCATTTTACCTCAAAGTAAGAAGAATTTCTGCCTTTTGCCCCAAAATATGGGGAATTTCAGCCTTTTTGTTCCAAAATAAGGAAAATTTTTTCAATTTTTTACCATAATAAAAAAAAATTCTGCTTTTTGCCCCAAAATAAGGGGAATTTCTTACTTTTTGCCCTTAAATAAATGAAATTTCTGCAATTTTGCCCGAAAATAAGGGAAATTTGTGCCTTTTTGCCCCAAAATAAGGGGAATTTCTGCCTTTTGCCCCAAAATATCGGGAATTTCAGCATTTTACCTCAAAAGAAGGGGAATTTCAGCCTTTTTGCACCAAAATAAGAAGAATGCATAACTTTTTGCCATAAAAAAGGGAAATTTCTTCATTTTTGCTCCAAAATAAGGGGAATTTCTGCCTTTTTGCCTCTAAATAAGTGGAATTTCTGTCTTTTCCCTCAAAACAGAGAGAATTTCTGTCATTTTTGCCCCAAAATAAGGAAAATTTCTGACTTATTACCCTGAAATAAGTGAAAATTCTTCAATTTTACCCCAAAATAATGGAAATTTCTGCCTTTTTGCCCTCAAATAAGGGGAATTTCTGACTTTTTGCACCCGAAAAACGGAGATTTTCTGTCTTTTTGCCCCAAAATAAGGAAAATTTCAGCCTTTTTGCCCAAAAATTATGAGAATTTCTGCAATTTTTCTTCAAAATACGGAAAATTTCTGCTTTTTAGCCCCATAAAAGGCAATTTCTGCATTTTCCCCAAAATAAGAAGAATTTCTGCCATTTGCCCCAAAATAAGGGGAATTTCTGCATTTTTGCCCCAAAATTAGGGGAATTTCTGCAATTTTGCTCCAAAATACGGGGAATTTCTGCCTTTTTGCCCGAAAATAAAGGGATTGTATACATTTTTGCCATGAAAAAGGGAAATTTCTTCACTTTTGCCCCAAAATAAGGGGATTTTCCGCCTTTTTGACTCAAAACAAGTGCAATTTCTGCCTTTTCCCCCAAAATAAATGGAATTTCTGTCTTTTTGCCCCAAAATAAGGGGAATTTCTGACTTTTTGCCCTGAAATAAGTGAAGTTCTAAAATTTTTCCCCAAAATAAGGGAAATGTCTGCTTTTTCCCCCAAATAAGGGGAATTTCTGCCTTTTTGCCCCCAAATAAGGGGAATTTCAGCCTTTTTTCCTCAAATTAAGGGGAGTTTCTGCCTTTTGCCCCAAAATATGGAGAATTTCTCCTTTTGCCCCAAAATAAGAAAAATTTCTGCAATTTTGTAACAAAATAAATGAAATTTCTGCCTTTTTTGCTCCAAAATAAAAGAAATTTCTGCCTTTTTTCCCTGAAATAAGTAAAATTTCTGCAATTTTGCCCCAAATTAAGGGAAATTTCTGCAATTTTGCCCCAAAGTAAAGGAAATTTCTGCAATTTTGCCCCAAATAAGAGGAATTTCTGATTTTTTTGCAGCCAAAAAAAGGAGATTTTCTGTCTTTTTGCCCCCAAATAAGGAGTATTTCAGCCTTTTTGCCCGAAAATTATGAGAATTTCTGCAATTTTTCTTCCAAATACGGAAAATTTTTGCCTTTTATCTCCAAAATAAAGGGAATTTCTGCAATTTCCCCAAATATTAGGGGAATTTCTGCATTTTACCTCTAAATAAAGGGAATTTCTGCATTTTACCTCAAAATAAGAAGAATTTCTGCCTTTTACCTCAAATTATGGGGAATTTCTGCATTTTTGTTCCAAAATAAAGAAAATTTCTTCAATTTTGTACCATAATAAAAGAAATTTCTACTCTTTGCCCCGAAATAAGGGGAATTTCTGACTTTTTACACTGAAATAAATGAAATTTGTGCAATTTTGCCCGAAAATAAGGAAATTTTGTGCCTTTTTGCCCCAAAATAATGGGAATTTCTGCCTTTAGCCCAAAAAATGGGAAATTTCAGCATTTTACCTCAAAATAAGGGGAATTTCTGCCTTTTTGCCCTGAAATATATGAAATTTCTGCAATTTTACCCCAAAATAAGGTGAATTTCTGCCTTTTTGCCCCAAAATAATGGGAATTTCTGCCTTTTTGCCTCAAAATAAGAATAATTTTTGCTTTTTTTCTGAAATAATTGAAATTTCTGCAATTTTGCCCTAAAATAAGAGAAATTTCTGCAATTTTTCCCCATAATAAAGAAAATTTCTGCAATTTTGCCGCAAAATAAGGGGAATTTCTGTTTTTTGCCCCCAAATAAAGCAAATTTCTGCAATTTTGCCCCAAAATAGAGGAATTTCTGTTTTTTGCCCCCAAATAAGGGAAATTTCTGCAATTTTGCCCTAAAATAAGGGAAATTTCTGCTATTTTCCCCAAAATAAGGGGAATTTCTGCCTTTTTGCCACAAAATAAAGAAAATTACTGCATGTTTTACGCCAAAATTAGGTGAATTTTTGCAATTTTGCTCCAAAATACGAGGATTTTCTACCTTTTTCGCCGAAAATAAGGGGAATTTCTGCCATCTTGCCGCGAAATAAGTGAAATTTCTGCAGTTTTACATCAAAATAAGGGGAATTTCTGCCTTTTTGCCCCAAAATTAGGAGAATTTCTGCCATTTTGCTCCTAAATACGGGGAATTTCTGCCTTTTTGCCCGAAAATAAAGGGAATGTATAAATTTTTGCCATGAAAAAGGATATTTCTTCACTCTTGCCCCAAAATAAGTGGATTTTCTGCCTTTTTGACTCAAAATAAGTGCAATTTCTGCCTTTTCCCCAAAAATAAACGGAATTTCTGACTTTTTGTTCCAAAATAATGGGAATTTCTGACTTTTTGCCCTGAAATAAGTGAAATTTCTAAAATTTTTCCCCAAAATAAGGGAAATGTCTGCTTTTTGCCTCAAAATAAGGGGAATTTCTGCCTTTTTGCCCCCAAATAAGGGGAATTTCAGCCTTTTTTCCTCAAAATAAGGGGAATTTCTGCCTTTTGCCCCAAAATATGGGGAATTTCTACCTTTTTGCCCCAAAATAAGAAAAATTTCTGCAATTTTGTACCAAAATAAAAAAAATTCTGCCTTTTTTGCTCCAAAATAAGAGAAATTTCTGACTTTTTTCCTTGAAATAAGTGAAATTTCTGCAATTTTGCCCCAGAATAAAAGAAATTTCTGCAATTTTGCCCCAAAGTAAAGGAAATTTCTGCAATTTTGCCCCAAATAAGCGGAATTTCTGACTTTTTGCACCCGAAAAAAGGAGATTTTCTGTCTTTTTGCCCCAAAATAAGGAGAATTTCAGACTTTTTGCCCGAAAATTATGAGAATTTCTGCAATTTTTCTTCAAAATACGGAAAATTTTTGCCTTTTAGCCCCAAAATAAAGGGAATTTCTGCATTTTCCCTAAATATTAGGGGAATTTCTGAATTTTACCTCTAAATAATGGGAATTTCTGCATTTTTCCTCAAAATAAAAAGAATTTCTGCCTTTTACCTCAAATTATGGGGAATTTCTGCTTTTTGTTCCGAAATAAAGAAAATTTCTTCAATTTTGTATCATAATAAAAGAAATTTCTAATTTTTACCCCGAAATAAGGGGAATTTCTGACTTTTTACCCTGAAATAAATGAAATTTGTGCAATTTTGCCCGAAAATAAGGGAAATTTGTGCCTTTTTGCCCCAAAATAATGGGAGTTTCTGCCTTTAGACCCAAAAAATGGGAAATTTCAGCATTTTACCTCAAAATAAGTGGAATTTCTGCCTTTTTGCCCTGAAATATATGAAATTTCTGCAATTTTACCCCAAAATAAGTTGAATTTCTGCCTTTTTGCCCCAAAATAATAGGAATTTCTGCCTTTTTGCCTCAAAATAAGAAAAATTTTTGCTTTGTTTTCTGAAATAAGTGAAATTTCTGCAATTTTGCCCTAAAATAAGGGAAATTTCTGTAATTTTTCCACATAATAATGAAAATTTCTGGAATTTTGCCTTAAAATAAGGGGAATTTCTTTTTTTTGCCCCCAAATAAAGCAAATTTCTGCAATTTTGCCCCAAAATAAGAGGAATTTCTGTTTTTTGCCCCCAAATAAGGGAAATTTCTGCAATTTTACCCTAAAATAAGGGGAATTTCTGCCATTTGCCCCAAAATAAGGGGAATTTCTGCCTTTTTGCCACAAAATAAAAAAATTACTTCATGTTTTACGCCAAAATTAGGTGAATTTCCGCAATTTTGCTCCAAAATATGATGATTTTCTGCCTTTTTCGCCGAAAATAAGGGGAATTTCTGCCATCTTGCCGCGAAATAAGTGAAATTTCTGCAGTTTTACATCAAAATAAAGGGAATTTCTGCCTTTTTGCCCCAAAATTAGAGGAATTTCTGCAATTTTGCTCCAAAATACGGAGAATTTCTGCCTTTTTGCCCGAAAATAAAGGGATTGTATACATTTTTGCCATGAAAAAGGGAAATTTCTTCACTTTTGCCCCAAAATAAGGGGATTTCCGCCTCTTTGACTAAAAACAAGTGCAATTTCTGCCTTTTCCCCAAAAATAAATGGAATTTGTGTCTTTTTGCCCCAAAATAAGGGGAATTTCTGACTTTTTGCCCTGAAATAAGTGAAATTTCTAAAATTTTTCCCCAAAATAAGGGAAATGTCTGCTTTTTGCCCCAAAATAAGGGGATTTTCTGCCTTTTTGCCCCCAAATAAGGGGAATTTCAGCCTTTTTTCCTCAAAATAAGGGGAGTTTCTGCCTTTTGCCCCAAAATATGGGGAATTTCTCCCTTTTTGCCCCAAAATAAGAAAAATTTCTGCAATTTTGTAACAAAATAGAAGAAATTTCTGCCTTTTTTGCTTCAAAATAAGAGAAATTTCTGCCTTTTTTCCCTGAAATAAGTGAAATTTCTGCAATTTTGCCCCAAATTAAGGAAAATTTCTGCAATTTTGCCCCAAAATAAAGGAAATTTCTGCAATTTTTCCCCAAATAAGGGGAATTTCTGATGTTTGGCTACCAAAAATAGCAGATTTTCTGTCTTTTTGCCCAAAAATAAGGAGTATTTCAGCCTTTTTGCCCGAAAATTATGAGAATTTCTGCAATTTTTCTTCAAAATATGGAAAATTTTTGCCTTTTATTCCCAAAATAAAGGGAATTTCTGCATTTTTCTCAAATATTAGGGGAATTTCTGCATTTTACCTCTAAATAATGGGAATTTCTGCATTTTACCTCAAAATAAGAAGAATTTCTGCCTTTTACCTCAAAATATGGGGAATTTCTGCCTTTTTGTTCCAAAATAAAGAAAATTTCTTCAATTTTGAACCATAATAAAAGAAATTTCTAATTTTTGCCCCGAAATAAGGGGAATATCTGACTTTTTACCCTGAAATAAATGAAATTTGTGCAATTTTGCCCGAAAATAAGGGAAATTTGTGCCTTTTTGCCCCAAAATAATGGGAATTCCTGCCTTTAGCCCCAAAAAATGGGAAATTTCAGCATTTTACCTCAAAATAAGGGGAATTTCTGCCTTTTTGCCCTGAAATATATGAAATTTCTGCAATTTTACCCCAAAATAAGGTGAATTTTTGCCTTTTTGCCCCAAAATAATAGAAATTTCTGCATTTATTCCTCAAAATAAGAAAAATTTTTGTTTTTTTTTCTGAAATAAGTGAAATTTCTGCAATTTTGCCCTAAAATAAGGGAAATTTCTGCAATTTTTCCTCATAATAAAGAAAATTTCTGCAATTTTGCCGCAAAATAAGGGGAATTTGTATTTTTTGCCCCCAAATAAAGCAAATTTCTGCAATTTTTCCCCAAAATAAGGGGAATTTCTGTTTTTTGCCCCCAAATAAGGGAAATTTCTGCAATTTTGCCCTAAAATAAGGGGAATTTCTGCCATTTGCCCCAAAATAAGGGGAATTTCTGCCTTTTTGCCACAAAATAAAGAAAATTACTGCATGTTTTACGCCAAAATTAGGTGAATTTCTGCAATTTTGTTCCAAAATACGAGGATTTTCTGCCTTTTTCGTCGAAAATAAGGGGAATTTCTGCCATTTTGCCGTGAAATAAGTGAAATATCTGCAGTTTTAACCCAAAATAAGGAAAATTTCTGCCTTTTAGCCCCAAGATTAGTAGAATTTCTGCAATTTTGCTCCAAAATACGGGGAATTTCTGCCTTTTTGCCCAAAAATATAGGGACTGTATACCTTTTTGCCATAAAAAAGGGAAATTTCTTCACTTTTGCCCCAAAATAAGGGGATTTTCCGCCTTTTTGACTCAAAATAAGTGCAATTTCAGCCTTTTCCCCAAAAATAAATGGAATTTCTGTCTTTTTGTTCCAAAATAAGAGGAATTTCTGACTTTTTGCCCTGAAATAAGTGAAATTTCTAAAATTTTTCCCCAAAATAAGGGAAATGTCTGCTTTTTGCCCCAAAATAAGGGGAATTTCAGCATTTTTTCCTCAAAATAAATGGAATTTCTGCCTTTTGCCCCAAAATATGGGAAATTTCTGCCTTTTTGCCCCAAAATAAGAAACATTTCTGCAATTTTGTACAAAAATAGAAGAAATTTCTGCCTTTTTGCCCCCAAAAAGAGAAATTTCTGCCTTTTTTCCCTGAAATAAGTAAAATTTCTGCAATTTTGCCTAAAAATAAGGGAAATTTCTGCAATTTTGCCCCAAAGTAAAGGAAATTTCTTCAATTTTGCCCCAAATAAGGGGAATTTCTGCCTTTTTGCGCCAAAATTAGGGGAATTTCTGCAATTTTGCTCCAAAATACCTGGAATTTCTGCCTTTTTGCCCAAAAATAAAGGGAATGTATACATTTTTCCTATAAAAAAGGGAAATTTCTATATTTTGCCCCAAAAATAGCGCATTTTCCGCCTTTTTGACTCAAAATAAGTGCAATTTCTGCCTTTTTCCCAAAAATAAACGGAATTTCTGTCTTTTTGCCCCAAAATAAGGGGAATTTCTGACTTTTTGCCCTGAAATAAGTGAAATTTCTAAAATTTTTCCCCAAAATAAGGAAAATGTCTGCTTTTTGCCCAAAATAAAAGGAATTTCTGCCTTTTTGCCCCAAAATAGGGGGAATTTCAGCCTTTTTTCCTCAAAATAAGGGGAATTTCTGCCTTTTGCCCCAAAATATGGGGAATTTCTGTCTTTTTGCCCCAAAATAAGAAAAATTTCTGCAATTTTGTACCGAAAAAAAAGAAATTTCTGCTTTTTTGCCCCCAAAAAAGAGAAATTTCTGCCTTTTTTCCCTGAAATAAGTGAAATATCTGCAATTTTGCCCCAAAATAAGGGAAATTTCGGCAATTTTGCCCCAAAGTAAAGGAAATTTCTGAAATTTTGCCCCAAAATAAGGGGAATTTCAGCCTTTTTTTCTTAAAATAAGGGGAATTTCTGCCTTTTTACCCAAAATATGGGGAATTTCTGCCTTTTTGCACCGAAAAAAAAAGATTTTCTGTCTTTTTGTCCCAAAATAAGGAGAATTTTAGCCATTTGCCCGAAAATTAGGAGAATTTCTGCAATTTTTCTTCAAAATACAGAAAATTTCTTCCTTTTAGCCCCAAAATAAAGGGAATATCTGCATTTTCCCATAATATTAGGGGAATTTCTGTATTTTACCTCTAAATAAAAGAAATTTCTGCATTTTACCTCAAAATATGAAGAATTTCTGACTTTTACCCTAAAATATGGGGAATTTCTGCCTTTTTGTCCCAAAATAAAGCCAATTTCTTCAATTTTGTACCATAATAAAAGAAATTTCTACTTTTTGCCCCGAAATAAGGGGAATTTCTGAATTTTACCCTGAAATAAATGAAATTTGTGTAATTTTGCCCGAAAATAAAGGGAAATTTGTGCCTTTTTGCCGCAAAATAATGGGAATTTCTGCCTTTAGCCCCAAAAAATGGGAAATTTCAGGATTTTACCTCAAAATAAAGGGATTTCTGCCTTTTTGCCCTGAAATATATGAAATTTCTGCAATTTTACCTCAAAATAAGGTGAATTTCTGCCTTTTTGCCCCAAAATAATGAAAATTTCTACCTTTTTGCCACAAAATAAAAAAAAATTTTGCTTTTTTTTTCTGAAATAAGTGAAATTTCTGCAATTTTGCCCTAAAATAAGGGAAATTTCTGCAATTTTTCCCCATAATAAAGAAAATTTCTGCAATTTTGCCGCAAAATAAGGGGAATTTCTGTTCTTTGCTCCCAAATAAAGCAAATTTCTGCAATTTTGCCCCAAAATAAGGGGAATTTCTGTTTTTTGCCCCCAAATAAGGGAAATTTCTGCAATTTTGCCCTAAAATAAGGGGAATTTCTGCCATTTGCCCCAAAATAAGGGGAATTTCTGCCTTTTTGCCACAAAATAAAGAAAATTACTGCATTTTTTACGCCAAAATTAGGTGAATTTCTGCAATTTTTTTCCAAAATACGAGGATTTTCTGCCTTTTTCGTCGAAAATAAGGGGAATTTCTGCCATTTTGCCGTGAAATAAGTGAAATATCTGCAGTTTTAACCCAAAATAAGGGAAATTTCTGCCTTTTAGCCCCAAGATTAGTAGAATTTCTGCAATTTTGCTCCAAAATACGGGGAATTTCTGCCTTTTTGCCCAAAAATAAAGGGACTGTATACCTTTTTGCCATAAAAAAGAGAAATTTCTTCACTTTTGCCCCAAAATAAGGGGATTTTCCGCCTTTTTGACTCAAAATAAGTGCAATTTCAGCCTTTTCCCCAAAAATAAATGGAATTTCTGTCTTTTTGTTCCAAAATAAGGGGAATTTCTGACTTTTTGCCCTGAAATAAGTGAAATTTCTAAAATTTTTCCCCAAAATAAGGAAAATGTCTGCTTTTTGTTCCAAAATAAGGGGAATTTCAGCCTTTTTTCCTCAAAATAAAGGGAATTTCTGCCTTTTGCCCCAAAATATGGGAAATTTCTGCCTTTTTGCCCCAAAATAAGAAACATTTCTGCAATTTTGTTCCAAAATAGAAGAAATTTCTGCCTTTTTGCCCCCAAGAAGAGAAATTTCTGCCTTTTTTCCCTGAAATAAGTAAAATTTCTGCAATTTTGCCTAAAAATAAGGGAAATTTCTGCAATTTTGCCCCAAAGTAAAGGAAATTTCTTCAATTTTGCCCCAAATAAGGGGAATTTCTGCCTTTTTGCGCCAAAATTAGGGGAATTTCTGCAATTTTGCTCCACAATACCTGGAATTTCTGCCTTTTTGCCCAAAAATAAAGGGAATGTATACATTTTTCCTATAAAAAAGGGAAATTTCTATATTTTGCCCCAAAAATAGCGCATTTTCCGCCTTTTTGACACAAAATAAGTGCAATTTCTGCCTTTTTCCCAAAAATAAACGGAATTTCTGTCTTTTTGCCCCAAAATAAGGGGAATTTCTGTCTTTTTGCCCTGAAATATGTGAAATTTCTAAAATTTTTCCCCAAAATAAGGAAAATGTCTGCTTTTTGCCCAAAATAAAAGGAATTTCTGCCTTTTTGCCCCAAAATAGGGGGAATTTCAGTCTTTTTTCCTCAAAATAAGGGGAATTTCTGCCTTTTGCCCCAAAATATGGGGAATTTCTGTCTTTTTGCCCCAAAATAAGAAAAATTTCTGCAATTTTGTACCGAAAAAAAAGAAATTTCTGCATATTTGCCCCCAAAAAAGAGAAATTTCTGCCTTTTTTCCCTGAAATAAGTGAAATATCTGCAATTTTGCCCCAAAATAAGGGAAATTTCTGCAATTTTGCCCCAAAATAAGGGAAATTTCGGCAATTTTGCCCCAAAGTAAAGGAAATTTCTGAAATTTTGCCCCAAAATAAGGGGAATTTCAGCCTTTTTTCCTTAAAATAAGGGGAATTTCTGCCTTTTGACCCAAAATATGGGGAATTTCTGCCTTTTTGCACCGAAAAAAAGGAGATTTTCTGTCTTTTTGTCCCAAAATAAGGAGAATTTTAGCCATTTGCCCGAAAATTAGGAGAATTTCTGCAATTTTTCTTCAAAATACAGAAAATTTCTTCCTCTTAGCCCCAAAATAAAGGGAATTTCTGCATTTTCCCACAATATTAAGGGAATTTCTGTATTTTACCTCTAAATAAAAGAAATTTCTGCATTTTACCTCAAAATATGAAGAATTTCTGACTTTTACCCTAAAATATGGGGAATTTCTGCCTTTTTGTTCCAAAATAAAGCAAATTTCTTCAATTTTGTATCATAATAAAAGAATTTTCTACTTTTTGCCCCGAAATAAGGGGAATTTCTGAATTTTACCCTGAAATAAATGAAATTTGTGTAATTTTGCCCGAATATAAAGAGATATTTGTGCCTTTTCGCTCCAAAATAATGTCAATTTCTGCCTTTAGCCCCAAAAAATGGGAAATTTCAGGATTTTACCTCAAAATAAAGGGATTTCTGCCTTTTTGCCCTGAAATATATGAAATTTCTGCAATTTTACCCCCAAATAAGGTGAATTTCTGCCTTTTTGCCCCAAAATCATGAAAATTTCTACCTTTTTGCCACAAAATAAAAAAAAATCTTTGATTTTTTTTCTGAAATAAGTGAAATTTCTGCAATTTTGCCCTAAAATAAGGGAAATTTCTGCAATTTTTCCCCATAATAAAGAAAATTTCTGCAATTTTGCCGCAAAATAAGAGAATTTCTGTTCTTTGCCCCCAAATAAAGCAAATTTCTGCAATTTTGCCCCAAAATAAGGGGAATTTCTGTTTTTTGCCCCCAAATAAGGGAAATTTCTGCAATTTTGCCCTAAAATAAGCGGAATTTCTGCCATTTGCCCCAAAATAAGGGGAATTTCTGCATTTTTGCCACAAAATAAAGAAAATTACTGCATTTTTTACGCCAAAATTAGGTGAGTTTCTGCAATTTTGCTCCAAAATACGAGGATTTTCTGCTTTTTTCGCCGAAAATAAGGGAAATTTCTGCCATTTTGCCGTGAAATAAGTGAAATTTCTGCAGTTTTACCCCAAAATAAAAGAAATTTCTGCCTTTTAGCCCCAAAATTAGGGGAATTTCTGAAATTTTGCTCCAACATATGGGGAATTTCTGCCTTTTTGCATGAAAATAAAGGGAATGTATACCTTTTTGCCATAAAAAAGGGAAATTTCTTCACTTTTGCCCCAAAAAAGGGGATTTTCCGCCTTTTTGACTCAAAATAAGTGCAATTTATGCCTTTTCCCCAAAAATAAACGGAATTTCTGTCTTTTTGCCCCAAATAAGGGGAATTTCTGAGTTTTTGCCCTGAAATAAGTGAAATTTCTAAAATTTTTCCCCAAAATAAGGGAAATGTCTGCTTTTTGCCCCAAAAAAGGGGAATTTCTGCCTTTTTGCCCCAAAATAGATGGAATTTCCGCCTTTTTTTCTCAAAATAAGGGGAATTTCTGCCTTTTGCCCCCAAATATGGGGAATTTCTTTCTTCTTGCCCCAAAATAAGAAAAATTTCTGCAATTTTGTACCAAAATAAAAGAAATTTCTGCCATTTTGCCCCAAAATAAGAGAAATTGCTGCTTTTTTTCCCTGAAATAAGTGAAATTTCTGCAATTTTGCCCCAAAATAAGGGAAATTTCTGCAATTTTGCCCCAAAATAAGGGAAATTTCTGCAATTTTGCCCCAAAGTATAGGAAATTTCTGCAATTTTGCCCCAAAATAAGGGGAATTTCAGCCTTTTTTCCTTAAACTAAGGGGAATTTCTGCCTTTTGACCCAAAATATGGGGAATTTCTGCCTTTTTGCACCCGAAAAAAGGAGATTATCTGTCTTTTTGCCCCAAAATAAAGAGAATTTCAGCCATTTGCCAGAAAATTATGAGAATTTCTGCAATTTTTCTTCAAAATACGGAAAATTTCTTCCTTTTAGCCCCAAAATAAAGGGAATTTCTGCATTTTCCCACAATATTAGGGAAATTTCTGTATTTTACCTCTAAATAAAAGAAATTTCTGCATTTTACCTCAAAATAAGAAGAATTTCTGACTTTTACCCCAAAATATGGGGAATTTCTGCCTTTTTGTTCTAAAATAAAGAAAATTTCTTCAATTTTGTACCATAATAAAAGAAATTTCTCCTTTTTGCCCCAAAATAAGGGGAATTTCTGACTTTTTACCATGAAATAAATGAAATTTCTGCAATTTTGTCTGAAAATAAGGGAAATTTGTGCCTTTATGCCCCAAAATAAGGGGATATTCTGACTTTTGCCCCAAAATATGGGGAATTTCAGCATTTTACCTCAAAATAAGGGGAATTTCTGGCTTTTTGCCCCAAAATAATGGGAATTTCTGCATTTTTGCCCCAAAATTAGAAAAATTTTTGTTTTTTTTCTGAAATAAGTGAAATTTCTGCAATTTTGCCCTAAAATTAGGGAAATATCTGCAATTTTTCCCCATAATAAAGCAAATTTCTGCAATTTTGCCGCAAAATAAGAAGAATTTCTGTTTTTGCTCCCAAATAAGGGAAATTTCTGCAATTTTGCCCTAAAATAATGGGAATTTCTGACATTTGCCCCAAAATAAGGGGAATTTCTGCCTTTTTGCCACAAAATAAAGAAAATTACTGCATGTTTTACCCCAAAATTAGGTGAATTTCTACAATTTTGCTCCAAAATACGAGGATTTTCTGCCTTTTTCGCCAAAAATAAGGGGAATTTCTTTCATTTTGCCGCGAAATAATAGAAAGTTCTGCAGTTTTACCCCAAAATAAGGGGAATTTCTTTTTTTTTGATCAAAAATTAGGGGAATTAATGCAATTTTACTCCAAAATAGGGGTCATGTCTGCATTTTTGCCGGAAATTAAATGGAATTTCTGCCTTTTTGTCCGGAAATAAGTGAAATTTTTGCAATTTTAGCCAAAAATTAGGGATTCCATTTTTGCTCCAAAATAAGAGAAATTTCTGCCATTTTGCACTGAAATATTTGAAATTTCTGCAATTTTACCCAAAAATAAGGGGAATTTCTGCCTTTTTTCCCCAAAATATAAGGAATTTCTGCCTTTTTGCCCCAAAATAAAGAAAATTTCTGCAATTTTGCCCCAAAATAAGGGGAATTTTTTCCTTTTTACTCCAAAATAAAGGGAATTTCAGCCTTTTTACCTGAAAATAAGTGAATTTCCTGCAATTTTGCCCCAAATAAGGGAAATTTCTTCAATTTTGCCCCAAAATAAGGTAAATTCCTGCAATTTTGCCCCAAAATAAGTGGAATTTCTGAGTTTTGCCCCCAAAAAAGGAGAATTTTTGCCTTTTTGCCCCAAAATTATGGGAATTTCTGCAATTTTGCTCCAAAATACGGGGAATTTCTGCCTTTTTACTCAAAAATAAGGGGAATGCATAACTTTTTGCCATAAAAAAGGGAAATTTCTTCATTTTTGCTCCAAAATAAGGGGAATTTCTGCCTTAATGCCTCTAAATAAGTGGAATTTCTGTCTTTTTCCCCCAAAACAAAGAGAATTTCTGTCTTTTTTGCCCCAAAATAAGGGAAATTTCTGACTTATTCCCCTGAAATAAGTGAAATTTCTGCAATTTTGCCCCAAAATAAGGGAAATTTCTGCCTTTTTGCCCCCAAATAAAGGGAATTTCAGCCTTTTTCCTCAAAATAAGGGAAATTTCTGCATTTTGCAACAAAATATTAGGAATTTCTGCCTTTTTGCCCCAAAATAAGGAAAATTTCTGCAATTTTGCCCCAAAATAAGGGGAATTTTTTCCTTTTTACTCCAAAATAAAGGGAATTTCAGCCTTTTTACCTGAAAATAAGTGAATTTCCTGCAATTTTGCCCCAAATAAGGGAAATTTCTTCAATTTTGCCCCAAAATAAGGTAAATTCCTGCAATTTTGCCCCAAAATAAGTGGAATTTCTGAGTTTTGCCCCCAAAAAAGGAGAATTTTTGCCTTTTTGCCCCAAAATTATGGGAATTTCTGCAATTTTGCTCCAAAATACGGGGAATTTCTGCCTTTTTACTCAAAAATAAGGGGAATGCATACCTTTTTGCCATAAAAAAGGGAAATTTCTTCATTTTTGCTCCAAAATAAGGGGAATTTCTGCCTTAATGCCTCTAAATAAGTGGAATTTCTGTCTTTTTCCCCCAAAACAAAGAGAATTTCTGTCTTTTTTGCCCCAAAATAAGGGAAATTTCTGACTTATTCCCCTGAAATAAGTGAAATTTCTGCAATTTTGCCCCAAAATAAGGGAAATTTCTGCCTTTTTGCCCCCAAATAAAGGGAATTTCAGCCTTTTTCCTCAAAATAAGGGAAATTTCTGCATTTTGCAACAAAATATTAGGAATTTCTGCCTTTTTGCCCCAAAATAAGGAAAATTTCTGCAATTTTGCCCCAAAATAAGGGGAATTTTTTCCTTTTTACTCCAAAATAAAGGGAATTTCAGCCTTTTTACCTGAAAATAAGTGAATTTCCTGCAATTTTGCCCCAAATAAGGGAAATTTCTTCAATTTTGCCCCAAAATAAGGTAAATTCCTGCAATTTTGCCCCAAAATAAGTGGAATTTCTGAGTTTTGCCCCCAAAAAAGGAGAATTTTTGCCTTTTTGCCCCAAAATTATGGGAATTTCTGCAATTTTGCTCCAAAATACGGGGAATTTCTGCCTTTTTACTCAAAAATAAGGGGAATGCATACCTTTTTGCCATAAAAAAGGGAAATTTCTTCATTTTTGCTCCAAAATAAGGGGAATTTCTGCCTTAATGCCTCTAAATAAGTGGAATTTCTGTCTTTTTCCCCCAAAACAAAGAGAATTTCTGTCTTTTTTGCCCCAAAATAAGGGAAATTTCTGACTTATTCCCCTGAAATAAGTGAAATTTCTGCAATTTTGCCCCAAAATAAGGGAAATTTCTGCCTTTTTGCCCCCAAATAAAGGGAATTTCAGCCTTTTTCCTCAAAATAAAAGGAATATCTGCATTTTGCCACAAAATATTAGGAATTTCTGCCTTTTTGCCCCAAAATAAGGAAAGTTTCTGCCTTTTTTCCCTGAAATAAGTGAAATTTCTTCAATTTTGCCCCAAAATAAGTGAAATTTCTGAGTTTTGCCCCAAAATAAGAAGAATTTCTGTGTTTTTGCCTGAACATATAGGGATTTTCTGGCTTTTTGCCCCACAATTAGGAGATTTTCTGCAATTGTGCTCCAAAATATGAGGAATTTTTGCTTTTTTGCCCGAAAATAAGGGGAATGTATACCTTTTGCCACAAAAAAGAAAAATTTCTTCATTTTTGCCCCAAAATAAGAGGAATTTCTTCCTTCTTACCTCAAAATAAGTGAAATGTCTGCCTTTTTACCCAAAAAAAAAATGGAATTTCTGTCTTTTTGCCCCAAAATAAAAGGAATTTTTGAATTTTGCCCTGAAATAAGTGAAATTTCTGCAATTTTGCCCCAAAATAAGGGAAATTTCTGCCTTTTGCCACAAAATAAAGGAAATTTCTGTCTTTTTGCCCCAACATAAGGGGAATTTCAGCATTTTACCACATAATAAGGGGAATCTCTGCATTTTCGCCCCAAAATATGGGGAATTTCTGCATTTTTGCCCCAAAATAAAGAAAATTTCTACAATTTTGTACCAAAATAAAAGAAATTTCTGCCTTATTGCCCCAAAATAAGAGAAATTTCTGAGTTTTTTTCTCTGAAATAAGTGAAATTTCCGCAATTTTGCCCCAAAATAAGGGAAATTTCTGCAATTTTTTTCCATAATAAGGGAAATTTTTGCAATTTTGCCCCAAAATAAGGGGAATTTCTGTTTTTTGCTTCCAAATAAGGGAAATTTTTGCAATTATATCCCAAAATAAGGGGAATTTTTGCCTTTTTGCCACAAAATAAGAAATATTTCTGCAAGTCTGTAAAAAGATAGATAAAATTTCTAAAATTTTGCCCCAAAATAAGGGAAATTTCTGATTTTTGCCCCAAAATAAGGAGAATTTTTATATTTTTGCCCCAAAATAAAGGGAATTTCTGCCTTTTTGCCCCAAAATTAGGGGAGTTTCTGCAATTTGCTTCAAAATACAGGGAATTTCTTCCTCTTTTCCTGAAAATAAGGGGAACTTCTGCCTTTTTGCCCCAGATAAAAAGAATTTCTGCATTTTTGCCCCAATATTAGGGGAATTTCTTCAATTTTGCTCCAAAATACGGAAAAATTCTGCCTTTTTACTCAAAATTAAAAGGATTTTCTGCCTTTTTGCTCCCAAATAAGGGAAATTTCTGCAATTTTATCCCAAAATAAAGGGAATTTCTGCCTTTTTGCACCAAAATAAGGGGAATTTCTGCCTTTTTGCCCTGAAATATGTGAAATTTCTGCAATTTTACCCCAAAATAAGGTGAATTTCTGCCTTTTTGCCCATAAAATAATAGAAATTTCTGCCTTTTTGCCCCAAAATAAGAAAAATTATTGCTTTTTTCTCTGAAATAAGTGAAATTTCTGCAATTTTGCCCTAAAATAAGAAAAGTTTCTGCAATTTTTTTCCATAATAAAGGAAATTCCTGCAATTTTGCCCCAAAATAAGGGGAATTTCTTTTTTTTGCCTCCAAATAAGGGAAATTTCTTCAATTTTGCCCTAAAATAAAAAGAATTTCTGCCTTTTGCCCCAAAATAAGAAAATTACTGTATTTTTTACCGCAAAATTAGGTGAATTTTTGCAATTTTGCTCCAAAATACAGGGATTTTCTTCCTTTTTCGCCGAAAATAAAGGGAATTTCTGCCATTTTGCAGCGAAATAAGTGAAATTTCTGTAGTTTTACCCCAAAATAAGGAAAATTTCTGCCTTTTTGCCCAAAAATTAGGGGAATTTTTACAATTCTGCTCCAAAATACGGGGAATTTCTGCCTTTTGGCCCGAAAATAAAGGGAATGTAATCCTTTTTGCCATAAAAAAAGGAAATTTCTTCATTTTTACCCCAAAATAAGGGGATTTTTCACCTTTTTGACTCAAAATAAGTGCAATTTCTGCCTTTTCCCCAAAAATAAACGAAATTTCTGTCTTTTTGCCTCTAAATAAGTGGAATTTCTGTCTTTTTCCTCCAAAACAAAAGGAATTTCTGTCTTTTTTGCCCCAAAATAAGTGGAATTTCTGACTTATTACCATTAAATAAGTGAAAGTTCTGCAATTTTGCCCCAAAATAAGGGAAATTTCTGCTTTTTTGCCCTGAAATATGTGAAATTTCTGCAATTTTATCCCAAAATACTGTGAATTTCAGCATTTTTCCCCCAAAATAAAGGGAATTTCTCCCTTTTTCCCTTAAAATAAAAGAAATTTCAGCCTTTTTACCTGAAAATAAGTGAAATTTTTGCAATTTTGCCCCAAATAAGGGAAATTTCTGCAATTTTGCCCCAAAATAAGGTAAATTCCTGTAATTTTGCCCCCCAAAAAAGGAAATTTCTAGAATTTTGACCCAAAACACGAAGAATTTCTGATTTTTGCCTCAAAATAAAGGGAATTTCTGCCTTTTGCCCCAAAATTAGGGAAATTTCTGCAATTTTGCTCCAAAATACAGGGAATTTCTGCCTTTTTGCCTGAAAATAATGGGAATGCATACCTTTTTGCCATAAAAAGAGAAATTTCTTCATTTTTGCTTCAAAATAAGGGGAATTTCTCCCTTTTTGCCTTTAAATAAGTGGAATTTCTGTCTTTTTCCCCAAAAACAAAGGGAATTTATGTGTTTTTTGGCCCAAAATAAGGGGAATTTCTTACTTATTACCCTGAAATAAGTAAAATTTTTGCAATTTTGCCCTAAAATAAGGGAAATTTCTGCAATTTTGCCCCAATGTAAAGGAAATTTCTGCAATTTTGCCCAAAAATAAGGGGAATTTCTGACAGTTTGCTCCCGAAAAGAGAAGATTTTCTGTCTTTTTGCCTCAAAATAAGGAGAATTTCTGTCTTTTTGCCCGAAAATTAGGAGAATTACTGCAATTTTGCTTCAAAATACAGGGAATTTCTGCTTTATATCCCGAAAGTAAGGGGAATGTTTACCTTTTGCCACAAAAAAGGGAAATTTCTTTATTTTTGCCCCAAAATAAAAAGAATTTCTGCCTTTTTACCTTAAAATAAGTGAAATTTCTGCCTTTTTACCCAAAAATAAACGGATTTTCTGTCTTTTTGTCCCAAAATATAAGGAATTTTTGAATTATGCCCTGAAATAAGTGAAATTTCTGCAATTTGGCCCCAAAATAAAAGAAATTTCTGCCTTTTTGCCACAAAATAAGGAGAATTTCTTTCTTTTTGCCCGAAAATTATGAGAATTTCTGCAATTTTGCTTCAAAATACAGGGAATTTCTGCTTTTATCCCAAAAGTAAGGGGAATGCATACCTTTTTGCCATAAAAAGGGAAATTTCTTCATTTTTGCTCCAAAATAAGGGGAATTTCTGCCTTTTTGCCTCTAAATAAGTGGAATTTCTATCTTTTTCCCCCAAAACAAAGGGAATTTCTGTCTGGTTTGCCCCAAAATAAGGGGAATTTCTGACTTATTACCCTAAAATAAGTGAAATTTCTGCAATTTTGCCCCAAAATAAGGGAAATTTCTGCCTTTTTGCCCTGAAATATGTGAAATTTCTGCAATTTTACCCCAAAATACGGTAATTTCTGCCTTTTTCCCCCAAAATAAAGGGAATTTCTCTCTTTTTGCCCCAAAATAAAGGAAATTTCAGCCTTTTTACCTGAAAATTAGTGAAATTTATGCAATTTTGCCCCAAATAAGGGAAATTTCTGCAATTTTGCCCCAAAATAAGGTAAATTCCTGTAATTTTGCCCCCAAAATAGGAAATTTCTAGAATTTTGCCCCAAAACACGAAGAATTTCTGATTTTTGCCTCTAAATAAAGGGAATTTCTGCCTTTTGCCCCAAAATTAGGGGAATTTCTGCAATTTTGCTCCAAAATACGGGGAATTTCTGCCTTTTTGCCTGAAAATAATGGGAATGCGTATCTTTTTGCCATAAAAAGAAAAATTTCTTCATTTTTGCTTCAAAATAAGGGGAATTTCTGCCTTTTTGCCCCTAAATAAGTGGAATTTCTGTCTTTTTCCCCAAAAACAAAGGGAATTTCTGTCTTTTTTGCCCCAAAATAAGGGGAATTTCTTACTCATTACCCTAAAATAAGTAAATTTTTTGCAATTTTGCCCTAAAATAAGGGAAATTTCTGCAATTTTGCCCAAAAATAAGGGGAATTTCTGACAGTTTGCTCCCGAAAAAAGAAGATTTTCTGTCTTTTTGCCACAAAATAAGGAGAATTTCTGTCTTTTTGCCCGAAAATTAGGAGAATTTCTGCAATTTTGCTTCAAAATACAGGGAATTTCTGCTTTTTATCCAGAAAGTAAGGGGAATGTATATCTTTTGCCACAAAAAAGGGAAATTTCTTCATTTTTGCCCCAAAATAAGAGGAATTTCTGCCTTTTTACCTCAAAATAAGTGAAATTTCTGCCTTTTTACCCAAAAATAAACGGATTTTCTGTCTTTTTGCCCCAAAATAAAAGGAATTTTTGAATTATGCCCTGAAATAAGTGAAATTTCTGCAATTTGGCCTCTAAATAAAAGAAATTTCTGCCTTTTTGCCACACAATAAGAAGAATTTCTGTCTTTTTGCCCCAAAATAAGGAAAATTTCTGCCTTTTTGCCCCAAAATAAGGAAAATTTCTGCCTTTTTGCCCCCAAATAAAAGGAATTTCAGCCTTTTTACCTGAAAATAAGTGAAATTTCTTCAATTTTGCCCCATATAAGGGAAATTTCTGCAACTTTGCTCCAAAATAAGGTAAATTCCTGCAATTTTGCCCCCAAATAAAGGAAATTTCTTGAATTTTGCCCCAAAATATGGAGAATTTCTGATTTTGGCCTCAAAATAAAGGGAATTTCTGCCTTTTGCCCTAAAATTAAGGGAATTTCTGCAATTTTGTTCCAAAATACGGTAAATTTCTGCCTTTTTGCCCAAAAATAATGGGAATGCATACTTTTTTGCCATAAAAAGGGAAATTTCTTCATTTTTGCTCAAAAAAAGGGGAATTTCTGCCTATTTGCCTCTAAATAAGTAGAATATCTGTCTTTTTACCCCAAAACAAAGGGATTTTCTGTCTTTTTGCCCCAAAATAAGAAAAATTTCTGACTTATTACCCTGAAATAAGTGAAATTTCTGCAATTTTGCCGCAAAATAAGGGAAATTTCTGCCTTTTTGCCCCCAAATAAGGGGAATTTCAGCATTTTTACCTCAAAATAAAGGGAATTTCTGCATTTTTGCCACAAAATATTAGGAATTTCTGCCTTTTTCCCCAAAATAAGGAAAATTTCTGCCTTTTTTCCCTGAAATAAGTGAAATTTCTGCAATTTTGCCCCAAAATATTGGAAATTTCTGCAATTTTGCCCCAAAATAATTGGAATTTCTGAGTTTTGCCCCAAATAAGGAGAATTTCTGTCTTTTTGCCCCAACATATAGGAAATTTCCTCCTTTTTGTACCACAATTAGGGAAATTTCTGCAATTTTGCTCCAAAATAGAGGGAATTTCTGCCTTTTTGCCCGAAAATAAAGGGAATGCATAACCTTTTGCCATAAAAAAGGGAAATTTCTTCATTTTTGCTCCAAAATAAGGGTAATTTCTGCGTTTTTACCTCTAAATAAGTGGAATTTCTATCTTTTTTCCCAAAACAAAGAGAATTTCTGTCTTTTTTGCCCCAAAATAAGGAAAATTTCTGATTTATTACCCTGAAATAAGTGAAATTTCTGCAATTTTGCTCCAAAATACCAGGAATTTCTGCCTTTTTGCCCGAAAATAATGGGAATGCATAACTTTTTGCCATAAAAAATGAAATTTCTTCATTTTAGCTCTAAAATAAGGGGAATTTCTTTCTTTTTGCCTCTAAATAAGTGGAATTTCTGCAATTTTGCTTTAAATTAAGAGAAATTTCTGCAATATTTCCCCATAATAAGGGAAATTTCTGCAATTTTGCTCCAAAATACGGGAAATTTCTGCCTTTTTTCTAAAAAATAAAGGAAATGCATAACTTTTTGCCATAAAAAAGGGAAATTTCTTCATTTTTGCTCCAAAATAAGAGGAATTTCTGCATTTTTGCCTCTAAATAAGTGGAATTTCTGCCTTTTTCCCCCAAAACAAAGGGAATTTCTGTCTTTTTTGCCCCAAAATAAGGGAAATGTCTGCCTTTTTGCCCTGAAATATGTGAAAATTCTGCAATTTTCCCCCAAAATAAGGTGAATTTTTTCATTTTGCTCCAAAATAATGGGAATTTCTGCCTTTTTGCCCCAAAATAAGAAAAATTTCTGCTTTTTTTCTCTGAAATAAGTGAAATTTCTGCAATTTTGCTTTAAATTAAGAGAAGTTTCTGCAATATTTCCCTATAATAAGGGAAATTTCTGCAATTTTGCCCCATAATAAGGGGAATTTCTCCCTTTTTGCCCCAAAATAAAGGAAATTTCAGCCTTTTTACCTGAAAATAAGTGAAATTTCTGCAATTTTTCCCCATATAAGGTAAATTTCTGCAATTTTGCTCCAATATAAGGTAAATTCCTGCAATTTTGCCCAAAAATAAAGGAAATTTCTTGAATTTTGCCCCAAAATAAAGGGAATTTTTGCCTTTTGCTCCAAAATTAGGGGAATTTCTGCAATTTTGCTCCAAAATACGGGGAATTTCTGCCTTTTTGCCCGAAAATAATGGGAATGCATACCTTTTTGCCATAAAAAGGGAAATTTCTTCATTTTTGCTTTAAAATAAAGGGAATTTCTGCCTTTTTGCCTCTAAATAAGTGGAATTTCTGTCTTTTTCCCCCAGAACAAAAAGAATTTCTGTCTTTTTTGCCCCAAAATAAGGGGAATTTCTGACTTATTACCCTGAAATAAGTGAAATTTCTGCAATTTTGCCCCAAAATAAGGGAAATTTCTGAAATTTTGCCCCAATGTAAAAGAAATTTCTGCAATTTTGCCCCAAAATAAGGGAAATTTCTGACTGTTTGTTCCCAAAAAAAAAAGATTTTCTGTCTTTTTGCCCCCAAATAAGGAGAATTTCTGCCCTTTTGCCCGAAAATTATGAGAATTTCTGCAATTTTGCTTCAAAATACGGGGAATTTCAGCTTTTATCCTGAAAGTAAGGAGAATGCAAACCTTTTTGCCATAAAAAGGTAAATTTCTTCATTTTTGCTCCAAAATAAGGGGAGTTTCTGCCTTTTTGCCTCTAGATAAGTGGAATTTCTGTCTTTTTCCCCCAAAACAAAGTGAATTTCTTTCTTTTTTGCCCCAAAATAATGGGAATTTCTGCCTTTGTGCCCCAAAATAAAAAAAATTTTTTCTTTTTTTCTCTGAAATAAGTGAAATTTCTGCAATTTTGCCTTAAATTAAGGGAAATTTCTGCAATATTTCCCCATAAAAAGGGAAATTTCTGCAATTTTGCTCCAAAATAAAAGGAATTTCTCCCTTTTTGCCACAAAATAAAGGAAATTTCAGCATTTTTACCTGAAAATAAGTGACATTTCTGAAATTTTGCCCCAAATAAGGAAAATTTCTTCAATTTTGCCCTAAAATAAGGTAGATTCATGTAATTTTGCCCCAAAAAAAGGAAATTTCTTGAATTTTGCCCCAAAACAAGGGGAATTTTTGATTTTTGCCCCACAATAAAAGGAATTTCTGACTTTTGCCCCAAAATTAGGGAATTTCTCCCTTTTTGCCCGAAAATTATGAGAATTTCTGCAATTTTGCTTCAAAATACGGGAAATTTCTGCTTTTTATCCCGAATGTAAGAGGAATGTATACCCTTTTCCACAAAAAAGGAAATTTCTTTATTTTTGCTCCAAATTAAGAGGAATTTCTGCCTTTTTACTTCAAAGTAAGTGAAATTTCTGCCTTTGTACAAAAAAATAAATGGAATTTCTGTCTTTTTGCCCCAAAATAAAAGGAATTTTTTAATTATGCCCTGAAATAAGTGAAATTTCTTCAATTTTGCCCCAAAATAAATGAAATTTCTGCCTTTTTGCCACAAAATAGAAGGAATTTCTGTCTTTTTGCCCCCAAATAAAAGGAATTTCTGCCTTTTTGCCCCCAAATAAAAGGATTTTCAGCATTTTTACCTCAAAATAAGGGGAATTTCTATATTTTTGCCACAAAATATTAAGAATTTCTGCATTTTTGCCACAAAATAAGGAAAATTTCTGCCTTTTTTCCCTGAAATAAGTGAAATTTCTCCAATTTTGCCCTAAAATAAGTGAAATTTCTGCATTTTTTTCCCAAAATAAGGGAAATTTCTGTAATTTTGCCCCAAAATAAGGGGAATTTCTGATTTTTGCCCCAAAATAAAGGGAATTTTTGCCTTTTGCCCCAAAATTAGGGGAATTTCTGCAATTTTGCTCCAAAATACGGGGAATTTCTGCCTTTTTGCCCGAAAATAATTGGAATGCTTACCTTTTTTCCATAAAAAGGGAAATTTCTTCATTTTTGCTTTAAAATAAAGGGAATTTCTGCCTTTTGCCTCTAAATAAGTGGAATTTCTGTCTTTTCCCCAGAACAAAGGGAATTTCTGTCTTTTTTGCCCCAAAATTAGGGAATTTCTCCCTTTTTGCCCGAAAATTATGAGAATTTCTTCAATTTTGCTTCAAAATACGGGGAATTTCTGCTTTTTATCCCGAATGTAAGAGGAATGTATACCCTTTACCACAAAAAAGGAAATTTCTTCATTTTTGCTCCAAATTAAGAGGAATTTCTGCCTTTTTACTTCAAAGTAAGTGAAATTTCTGCCTTTGTACAAAAAAATAAATGGAATTTCTGTGTTTTTGCCCCAAAATAAAAGGAATTTTTGAATTATGCCCTGAGATAAGTGAAATTTCTACAATTTTGCCACAAAATAAATGAAATTATTGCCTTTTTGCCACAAAATAGAAGGAATTTCTGTCTTTTTGCCCCAAAATAAGGGAAATATCTGCCTTTTTGCCCCCAAATAAAAGGAATTTCAGCCTTTTTACCTCAAAATAAGGGGAATTTCTATATTTTTGCCACAAAATATTAAGAATTTCTGCATTTTTGCCACAAAATAAGGAAAATTTCTGCCTTTTTTTCCCTGAAATAAGTGAAATTTCTCCAATTTTGCCCTAAAATAAGTGAAATTTCTGCAATTTTTTCCCAAAATAAAGGAAATTTCTGGAATTTTGCCCCAAAAATAAGTGGAATTTCTGAGTTTATCACAAAATAAGGAGAATTTCTGTCTTTTTCCCCAACATATAGGGAATTTCTGCCTTTTTGCCCCACAATTAGGAGAATTTCTGCAATTTTGCACCAAAATACGGGAATTTCTGCCTTTTCCCAAAAATAAAGGGAATGCATAACTTTTTGCCATAAAAAAGGAAAATTTCTTCATTTTTGCTCCAAAATAAGGAGAATTTCTGCATTTTTACCTCTAAATAAGTGGAATTTCTGTGTTTTCCCCCAAAACAAAGGGAATTTCTGTCTATTTTGCCCCAAAATAACGGGAATTTCTGACTTATTACCCTGAAATAAGTGAAATTTCTGCAATTTTGCCCCAAAGTAAGGGAAATTTCTGACTCTTTGCTTCCGCAAAAAGGAGATTTTCTGTCTTTTTGCCCCAAAATAAGGAGAATTTCTGCCTTTTTGCCCGAAAATTATGATAATTTCTGCAATTTTGCTTCAAAATACGGGGAAATTCTGCTTTTTATCCCGAAAGTAAGGGGAATGCATACCTTTTTGCCATAAAAAGGTAAATTTCTTAATTTTTGCTCCAAAATAAGGGAAATTTCTGCCTTTTTGCCTCTAAATAAGTGGAATTTCTGTCTTTTCCTCCAAAACAAAGGAAATTTCTTTTTTTTGGCTTAAAATAATGGGAATTTCTGACTTATTACCCTGAAATAAGTGAAATTTCTGCAATTTTGCCCCAAAATAAGAAAAATTTCTGCCTCTTTGCCCTCAAATAAGGGGAATTTCAGCCTTTTTACCTCAAAATAAGAGGCATTTCTGCCTTTTTGCCCGAAAATAAGGAAAATTTCTGCCTTTTTTCCCTGAAATAAGTGAAATTTCTGCAATTTTGCCCCAAAATTAGTGAAATTTCTGCAATTTTGCCCCAAAATAAGGGAAATTTCTAGAATTTCGCACTAAAAAAAGTGGAATTTCTGAGTTTTGCCCCAAAATAAGGAGAATTTCTGTCTTTTTGCCCCAACATATAGGGAATTTCTGCATTTTTGCCCCACAATTAGGGGAATTTCTGTAATTATGCTCCAAAATACGAGGAATTTCTGCCTTTTTGCCCGAAAATAAGGGGAATGCATACCTTTTTGCCTTAAAAAAGGGAAATTTCTTCATTTTTGCTACAAAATAAGGGAAATTTCTGCTTTTTTGCCTCTAACTAAGTGGAATTTCTGCTTTTTCCTCCAAAACAAAGGGATTTTCTGTTTTTTGGCCCCAAAATCAAGAAAATTTCTGACTTTTTACCCTGAAATAAGTGAAATTTCTGCAATTTTGCCCCAAAATAAGGAAAATTTCTGCCTTTTTGCCCCCAAATAAGAAGAATTTCAGCTTTTTCACCTCAAAATAAAAGAAATTTCTGCATTTTTGCCACAAAATATTAGGAATTTCTGCCTTTTTGCTCCAAAATAAGGAAAATTTCTGCCTTTTTTCTCTGAAATAAGTGAAATTTCTGCAAATTTGCCCTAAAATAAGTGAAATTTCGGCAATTTTGCCCCAAAATATAGGGGAATTTCTGGAATTTTTCCCCAAAATAAGTGGAATTTCTGAGTTTTGCCCCAAAATAAGGAAAATTTCTGTCTTTTTGCCCCAACATATAGGGAATTTCTGCATTTTTGCCCCAAAATTAGGGGAATTTCTGCAATTTTACTCCAAAATACGGGGAATTGCTGCCTTTTTGCCCGAAAAAAAGGGGAATGCATAACTTTTTGCCATAAAAAATGGAAATTTCTTCATTTTTGCTCAAAATAAGGGGAATTTTTGCCTTTTTGCCTCTAAATAAGTGGAATTTCTGTCTTTTCCCCCAAAACAAAAAGAATTTCTGTCTTTTTTGCCCCAAATTAAGGAAAATTTCTGCCTTTTTGCCATGAAATATGTGAAATTTCTGCAATTTTACCGCAAAATAAGGTGAATTTCTGCTTTTTTGCCCCAAAATAATGGGAATTTCTGCATTTTTGCCCCAAAATAAGAAAAATTTTTGCTTTTTTTCTCTGAAATAAGTGAAATTTCTGCAATTTTGCCCCAAAATAAGGAAAATTTCTGGAATTTTGCCCCAAAATACGTGGAATTTCTGAGTTTTGCCCCAAAATAAGGAGAATTTCTGACTTATTACCCTGAAATAAGTGAAATTTCTGCAATTTTGCACCAAAATAAGGGAAATTTCTGAAATTTTGCCCCAATGTAAATGAAATTTCTGCAATTTTGCCCCAAAATAAGGGAAATTTCTGACTGTTTGTTCCCAAAAAAATTAGATTTTCTGTCTTTTTGCCCCCAAATAAGGAGAATTTTTGCCTTTTTGCCCGAAAATTATGAGAATTTCTGCAATTTTGCTTCAAAATATGGGGAATTTCTGCTTTATCCCGAAAGTAAGGGGAATGCATACCTTTTTGTCATAAAAAGGTAAATTTCTTCCTTTTTGCTCCAAAATAAGGGGAATTTCTGCCTTTTTGCTCCAAAATAACAAAATTTCTTTTTTTTCCATGAAATAAGGGAAATTTCTGCAATTTTGCCGAAAATAAGTGAAATTTCTGCAATTCTGCCAAAGAATAAGGGAAATTTCTGGAATTTTGCCCCAAAATAAGTGGAATTTCTGAGTTTTGCCCCAAAATAAGGAGAATTTCTGTCTTTTTGCCCCAACATATAGGGAATTTCTGCATTTTTGTCCCACAATTAAAAAAATTTTTGCAATTTTGCACCAAAATACGGGGAATTTCTGCCTTTTTGCCCGAAAATAAGAAGAATGCATACCTTTTTGCCTTAAAAAAGGGAAATTTCTTCATTTTTGCTTCAAAATAAGGGGAATTTCTGCTTTTTTGCCTCTAAATAAGTGGAATTTATGATTTTCCTTCAAAACAAAGGGATTTTCTGTCTTTTTTGCCCCAAAATAAGAAAAATTTCTGACTTATTACCCTGAAATAAATGACATTTCTGCAATTTTGCCCAAAAATAAGAAAAAATTTTTGCCTTTCTGCCCACAAATAAGGGGAATTTCAGCCTTTTTACCTCAAAATGAAGGGAATTTCTGCATTTTTGCCATAAAATATTAGGAATTTCTGCATTTTTGCCCCAAAATAAAGAAAATTTCTGCCTTTTTCCCTGAAATAAATGAAATTTCTGCAATTTTGCCCCAAAATAAGTGGAGTTTCTGAGTTTTGCCCCAAAATAAGGAGAATTTCTGTCTTTTTGCCACAACATATAGGGAATTTCTGCCTTTTTGCACCACAATTAGAGGAATTTCTGCAATTTTGCTCCGAAATACATGGAATTTTTGCCTTTTTACCCGAAAATAAGGGGAATGCATAACTTTTTGCCATAAAAAAGGGAAATTTCTTTATTTTTGCTCTAAAATAAGGGGAATTTCTGCCTTTTTGCTTCTCAATAAGTGGAATATCTGTCTTTTCCCCCCAAAACAAAGGGAATTTCTTTCTTTTTGCCCCAAAATAAGGGGAATTTCTGACTTATTACTCTAAAATAAGTGAAATTTCTGCAATTTTGCCCCAAAATAAGGGAAATTTCTGCCTCTTTGCCCCCAAATAAGGGGAATTTCAGCCTTTATACCTCAAAATAAGGGGAATATCTGCATTTTGCCACAAAATATTAGGAATTTCTGACTTTTTGCTCCAAAATAAGGAAAATTTCTGCCTTTTTTCCCTGAAATAATTGAAATTTCTGCAATTTTGCCCCAAAATAAGTGAAATTTGGCAATTTTGCCCCAAAATAAGAAAATTTCTGGAATTTTGCCCTAAAATAAGTGGAATTTCTAAGTTTGGCCGCAAAATAATGAGAATTTCTGTTTTTTGCCCCAACATGTAGGGAATTTCTGTCTTTTTGCCCCACAACAAGGGGAATTTCTGCAATTTTGCTCCAAAATACGGGGAATTTCTGCCTTTTTGCCCTGAAATATGTGAAATTTCTGCAATTTTACCCCTAAATAAGGTGAATTTCTGTTTTTTTGCCCCAAAATAATGGGAATTTCTGCATTTTTGCCCCAAAATAAGAAAAATTTTTGCTTTTTTTCTCTGAAATAAGTGAAATTTCTGCAATTTTCCCCTAAAATAAGGGAAATTTTTGCAATTTTTTCCCATAATAAGGGAGATTTCTGCAATTTTGCCCCAAAATAAGGGGAGTTTCTTCCTTTTTGCCCTAAAACAAAGGAATTTTCAGCCTTTTTACCTGAAAATAAGTGAAATTTCTGAAATTTTGCCCCAAATAAGGGAAATTTCTGCAATTTTGCCCCAAAATAAGGTAAATTCCTGCATTTTTGCCCCAAAATAATGGAAATTTCTGGAATTTTGCACCAAAATACGGGGAATTTCTGATTTTTGCCACAAAATAAAGGGAATTTCTGCCTTTTGCCCCAAAATTAGGGGAATTTCTGCAATTTTGCTCCAAAATACGATGAATTTCTGCCTTTTTGCCTGAAAATAATGGGTATGCATACCCTTTTGCCCTCAAAAAAGAAACATTTCTTCATTTTTGCTCCAAAATAAAGGGAATTTCTGCCTTTTTGCCTCTAAATAAGTGGAATTTCTGTCTTTTTCCCCCAAAAGAAAGAGAATTTCTGTCTTTTTTGCCTCAAAATAAGGGGAATTTCTGACTTGTTACACTGAAATAAGTGAAATTTCTGCAATTTTGCCCCAAAATAAGGAAAATTTCTGCCTTTTTGCCCTGAAATATGTGAAATTTCTGCAATTTTGCCCCAAAATAAGTGAAATTTCTGAAATTTTTCCCCAAAATAAGGGAAATTTCTGGAATTTTGCCCCAAAATAAGTGGAATTTCTAAGTTTTGCCCCAAAATAAGGAGAATTTCTGTATTTTTCCCTCTAAATAAGTTAAATTTCTCCAATTTTGCCCCAAAATAAGGGAAATTTCTGCCTTTTTGCCCCCTTATAAATTGAATTTCAGCCTTTTTACCTCAAAATAAGGGGAATTTCTGCATTTTTGCCAGAAAATATTAGGAATTTCTGCCTTTTTGCCCCTAAATAAAGAAAATTTCTGCCTTTTTTCTCTGAAATAAGTGAAATTCCTGCAATTTTGCCCCAAAATAAGTGAAATTTCTGCAATTTTGCCCCAAAATAAGGGAAATTTCTGGAATTTTGCCCCAAAATATGTGGAATATCTGAGTTTTGCCCAAAAATAAGGAGAATTTCTGTTTTTTGCCCCAACATATGGGGAATTTCTGTCTTTCTGCACCACAACTAGGGGAATTTCTGCAATTATGCTCCAAAATACGGGGAATTTCTGCCTTTTTGCCCGAAAATAATGGGAATGCATAACTTTTTGCCATAAAAAAGAAAAATTTCTTCATTTTTGCTCCAAAATAAGGGAAATTTCTGCATTTTTGCCTATAAATATGTGGAATTTCTGTCTTTTTCCCTCAAAACAAAGGGAATTTCTGTCTTTTTTGCCTCAAAATAAGGGGAATTTCTGACTTATTACACTGAAATAAGTGAAATTTCTGCAATTTTGCCCCCAAAATAAGGGGAATTCCTGCATTTTGCCCCAAAATTAGGGGAATTTTTGCAATTTTGCTCCAAAATACGGGGAATTTCTGCCTTTTTGCCTGAAAATAATGGGAATGCATATTTTTTTGCCATAAAAAGGGACATTTCTTCATTTTTGCTCCAAAATAAATGGAATTTCTTCCTATTTTCCTCTAAATAAGTGGAATTTCTGTCTTTTTCTCCCCCAAAAAAAGAGAATTTCTGTCTTTTTTGCCCGAAAATAAGGGGAATTTCTGACTTATTACCCTGAAGTAAGTGAAATTTCTGCAATTTTGCCCCACAATAAGGGAAATTTCTTCAGTTTTGCCCCAATGTAAAGGAAATTGCTGCAATTTTGCAGCAAAATAAGGGGAATTTCTGAATGTTTGCTCCCGAAAAAAAGAGATCTTCTGTATTTTTGCCCCAAAATAAGGAGAATTTCTGCCTTTTTGCCAGAACATTATGAGAATTTCTGCAATTTTGCTTCAAAATACGGGGAATTTCTGCTTTTTATCCCGAAAGTAAGGGGAATGCATACCTTTTTGCCATAAAAAGGTAAATTTCTTCATTTTTGCTCTAAAATAAAGGGAATTTCTGCCTTTTGCCTCTAAATAAGTGGAATTTCTGTCTTTTTCCCCCAAAACAAAGGGAATTTCTGTCTTTTTTGCCCCAAAATAAGGGGAATTTCTGAATTATTACCCTGAAATAAGTGAAATTTCTGCAATTTTGCCCCACAATAAGGGTAATTTCTTCAGTTTTGCCCCAATGTAAAGAAAATTGCTGCAATTTTGCCGCAAAATAAGGGGAATTTCTGAATGTTGGCTCCCGAAAAAAGGAGATCTTCTGTATTTTTGCCCCAAAATTAGGAGAATTTCTGCCTTTTTGCAAGAACATTATGAGAATTTCTGCAATTTTGCTTCAAAATATGGGGAATTTCTGCTTTTTATCCCGAAAGTAAGGGGAATGCATACCTTTTTGCCATAAAAAGGTAAATTTCTTCATTTTTGCTCTAAAATAAAGGGAATTTCTGCCTTTTGCCTCTAAATAAGTGGAATTTCTGTCTTTTTCCCCCAAAACAAAGGGAATTTCTGTCTTTTTTGCCCCAAAATAAGGGGAATTTCTGAATTATTACCCTGAAATAAGTGAAATTTCTCCAATTTTGCCCCAAAATAAGGGAAATTTCTGCCTTTTTGCCCCCAAATAAGGGGAATTTCAGCCTTTTTACCTCAAAATAAGGGGAATTTCTGCATTTTTGCCAGAAAATATTAGGAATTTCTGAATCTTTGCCCCAAAATAAAGAAAATTTGTGCCTTTTTTCCCTAAAATAAGTGAAATTTCTGCAATTTTGCCCCAAAATAAGTGAAATTTCTGCAATTTTGCCCCAAAATAAGGGAAATTTCTGGAATTTTGCCCCAAAATAAGTGGAATTTCTAAGTTTTGCCCCAAAATAAGGAGAATTGCTGTCTTTTTGCCTCTAAATAAGTGAAATTTCTGCAATTTTGCCCCAAAATAAAGGAAATTTCTGCCTTTTTGCCCCCACATAAGGGGAATTTCAGCCTTTTAACCTCAAAATAAGGGGAATTTCTGCATTTTTGCCAGAAAATATTAGGAATTTCTGCCTTTTTGCCCCAAAATAAAGAAAATTTCTGCATTTTTTCCCTGAAATAAGTGAAATTTCTGCAATTTTGCCCCAAAATAAGTGAAATTTCTGCAATTTTGCCCCAAAATAAGGGAAATTTCTGGAATTTTGCCCCAAAATAAGTGGAATTTCTAAGTTTTGCCCCAAAATAAGAATTTCTGTCATTTTGCCCTAACATATAAGGAATTTCTGTCTTTCTGCACAACAACTAGGGGAATTTCTGCAATTATGCTCCAAAATATGGGGAATTTCTGAATTTTGCGCGAAAATAAGGGGAATGCATAACTTTTTGCCATAAAAAAGGGAAATTTCTTCATTTTTGCTCCAAAATAAGGGAAATTTCTGCATTTTTGCCTCTACATGAGTGGAATTTCTTTCTTTTTCCCTCAAAACAAAGGGAATTTCTGTCTTTTTTGCCTCAAAATAAGGGGAATTTCTGACTTATTACACTGAAATAAGTGAAATTTCTGCAATTTTGGCCCAAAATAAGGGAAATTTCTGCCTTTTTGCCCAGAAATATGTGAAATTTCTGCAATTTTACCCCAAAATAATGTGAATTTCTGCTTTTTTGCCACAAATTAATGGGAATTTCTGCCTTTTTGCCCCAAAATAAGAAAAATTTTTGCTTTTTTTCTCTGAAATAAGTGACATTTCTGCAATTTTGCCCTAAAATAAGGAAAATTTCTGCAATTTTTCCCAATAATAAGGGAAATTATTGCAATTTTGCCCCAAAATAAGGGGAATTTCTCCCTTTTTGCCCTAAAATGAAGGAAATTTCAGCCTTTTTACCTGAAAATAAGTGAAATTTCTGCAATTTTGCCCCAAATAAGGGAAATTTCTTCAATTTTGCCCCAAAATAAGGTAAATTCCTGTAATTTCTCCACAAAATAAAGGAAATTTCTTGAATTTTGCCCCAAAAGAAGGGGAATTTCTGATTTTTGTCCCACAATAAAAGGAATTTCTGCCTTTTGCCCCTAAATTAGGGATTTTCTCCCTTTTTGCCCGAAAATTATTAGAATTTCTGCAATTTTGCTTCAAAATACGGGGAATTTCTGCTTTTTATCCCGAATGTAAGGGGAATGTATACCTTTTACCACAAAAAAGGAAATTTCTTCATTTTTGCCCCAAAATAAGCGTAATTTCTGCATTTGAATTCAAAGTAAGTGAAATTTCTGCCTTTGTACCAAAAAATAAATGGAATTTCTGTCTTTTTCCCCCAAATAAAAGGAATTTTTGAATTATGCCCTGAAATAAGTGAAATTTCTGCAATTTTGCCCCAAAATAAAAGAAATGTCTGCCTTTTGCCACAAAATAAAAGGAATTTCTGTCTTTTGCCCCAAAATAAGGGAAATTTCTGCCTTTTTGCCCCCAAATAAAAGGCATTTCAGCATTTTTACTTCAAAATAAGGGGAATTTCTACATTTTTGATACAAAATATTAAGAATTTCTGCATTTTTACCCCAAAATAAGGAAAATTTCTGCCTTTTTTCCTTGAAATAAGTGAAATTTCTCCAATTTTGCCCTACAATAAGTGAAATTTCTGCAATTTTTCTCCAATATAAGGGAAATTTCTGGAATTTTGCCCAAAATTAAGTGGAATTTCTGAGTTTTGCCCCAAAATAAGGAGAATTTCTGTCTTATTTCCCCAACATATAGGGAATTTCTGCCTTTTTGCCCCACAATTAGGGGAATTTCTGCAATTTTGCTCCAAAATACGGGGAATTTCTGCCTTTTCCCAAAAATAAAGAAAATAAATAACTTTTTGCCATAAAAAAAAGAAATTTCTTCATTTTTGCTCCAAAATAAGGGGAATTTCTGCTTTTTTGCCTCTAAATAAGTGGAATTTCTGTCTTTTTCCCCCAAAACAAAGGGAATTTCTGTCTTTTTTGCCCCAAAATAACAGGAATTTCTAACTTATTACCCTGAAATAAGTGAAATTTCTGCAATTTTGCCCCAAAATAAGGGAAATTTCTGTAATTTTGCCACAATGTAAAGGAAATTTATGCAATTTTGCCCCAAAATAAGGGAAATTTCTGCCTTTTTGCCCTAAAATAAGGGGAATTTCAGACTTTATACCTCAAAATAAGGGGAATTTCTGCATTTTTGCCACAAAATATTGGGAATTTCTGACTTTATGCCCCAAAATAAGGAAAATTTCTGCCTTTTTTCCCTGAAATAAGTGAAATTTCTGCAATTTTTCCTCAAAATAAGTGAAATTTCTGCAATTTTGCCCCAAAATAAGGAAAATTTCTGGAATTTTGTCCCAAAATAAGTGGAATTTCTAAGTTTTGCCCCAAAATAAGGAGAATTTCTGTCTTTTTGCCCCAACATATAGGGAATTTCTGTCTTTTTGCCCCGCAACTAGGGGTATTTCTGCAATTTTGCTCCAAAATACGGGGAATTTCTGCCTTTTTGCCCTAAAATATGTGAAATTTCTGCAATTTTAACCTTAAATAAGGTGAATTTCTGCTTTTTTGCCCCAAAATAATGGGAATTTCTGCCTTTTGCCGCAAAATAAAAAAAATTTTGCTTTTTTTCTCTGAAATAAGTGAAATTTCTGCAATTTTCCCCTAAAATAATGGAAATTTTTGCAATTTTTTCCCTTAATAAGAGAGATTTCTGCAATATTGCCCCAAAATAAGAAGAATTTCTTCCTTTTTGCCCCAAAACAAAGGAAATTTCAGCCTTTTTACCTGAAAATAAGTGAAATTTCTGAAATTTTGCCCCATATAAGAGAAATTTCTGCAATTTAGCCTCAAAATATAGCAAATTCCTGCAATTTTGCCCCAAAATAAAGGAAATTTCTGGAATTTTGCCCCAAAATAAAGGGAATTTCTGATTTTTGCCCCAAAATAAAGGGACTTTCTGCCTTTTGCCCCAAAATTAGGGGAATTTCTGCAATTTTGCTCCAAAATACGGGGAATTTCTGCCTTTTTGCCTGAAAATAATGGGAATGCATACCTTTTTGCCATAAAAAGGGAAATTTCTTTATTTTTGCTCCAAAATAAGGGGAATTTCTGCCTTTTTGCCTCTAAATAAGTGGAATTTCTGTCTTTTTCTTCCAAAACAAAGAGAATTTCTGTCTTTTTTGTCCCAAAATAAGGGGAATTTCTGACTTATTACTCTGAAGTAAGTGAAATTTCTGCAATTTTGCCCCAAAATAAGGAAAATTTCTGCAATTTTGCCCCAATGTAAAGGAAATTTCTGCAATTTTGCCCAAAAATAAAGGGAATTTCTGACAGTTTGCTCCCGAAAAAAGGAGATCTTCTGTCTTTTTGCCCCAAAATGAGGAGAATTTCAGCCTTTTTGCCCGATAATTATGAGAATTTCTGCAATTTTGCTTCAAAATACGGGGAATTTCTGCTTTTTATCCCGAAAGTAAGAGGAATGCATACCTTTTTGCCATAAAAAGATAAATTTCTTCATTTTTGCTCCAAAATACAGAAAATTTCTGCCTTTTTGCCTCTAAATAAGTGGAATTTCTGTCTCTTTCCCCCAAAACAATGGCAATTTCTGTTTTTTTTGCCTTAAAATAAGGGGAATTTCTGAATTATTACCCTGAAATAAGTGAAATTTCTCCAATTTTGCCCCAAAATAAGGGAAATTTCTGCCTCTTTGCCCCCAAATATGGGGAATTTCAGCCTTTTTACCTCAAAATAAGGGGAATTTCTGCATTTTTGCCACAAAATATTAGGAATTTCTGACTTTTTGCCCCAAAATAAGGAAAATTTGTGCCTTTTTTCCCTGAAATAAGTGAAATTTTTGCAATTTTGCCACAAAATAAGTGAAATGTCTGCAATTTTGCCCCAAAATAAGTGAAATTTCCAGAATTTTGCCCCAAAATAAGTGGAATTTCTAAGTTTTGCCCAAAAATAAATAGAATTTCTTTCTTTTGGCCACTAAATAAGTGAAATTTCTGCAATTTTGCCCCAAAATATGAGAAATTTCTGCTTTTTGCCCCCAAATAAGGGGAATTTCAGCCTTTTTACCTCAAAATAAGATGAATTTCTGCATTTTTGCCAAAAAATATTAGGAATTTTTCTTTTTTTGCCCCAAAATAAAGAAAATTTCTGCCTTTTTTCCCTGAAATAAGTGAAATTTCTGCAATTTTGCCCCAAAATAAGTGAAATTTCTCCAATTTTGCCCCAAAATAAGGGAAATTTCTGCAATTTTGCCCCAAAATAAGTGGAACTTCTGAGTTTTGCCCCAAAATAAGGAGAATTTCTGTTATTTTGCCCCAACATATAGGGAATTTCTGTCTTTCTGCACCACAACTAGGAGAATTTCTGCAATTATGCTCCAAAATACGGGAAATTTCTCCCTTTTTGCCCGAAAATAAGGGGAATGCATACCTTTTTGCCATAAAAAAGGGAAATTTCTTCATTTTTGCTCCAAAAGAAGGGAAATTTCTGCCTTTTTGCCTCTAAATAAGTGGAATTTCTGTCTTTTTTCCTCAAAACAAAGGAAATTTCTCTCTTTTCTGCCTCAAAATAAGGGGAATTTCTGACTTATTACACTGAAATAAGTGAAATTTCTGCAATTTTGCCCGAAAATAAGGGAAATTTCTGCCTTATTGCCCTGAAATATGTGAAATTTCTGCAATTATACCCGAAAATAAGGTGAATTTCTGCCTTTTTGCCAGAAATAATGGGAATTTCTGCCTTTTTGCCCCAAAATAAGAGAAATTTTTGCTTTTTTTCTCTGAAATAAGTGAAATTTCTGCAATTTTGCCCTAAAATAAGGCAAATTTCTGCAATTTTGCTCCAAAATACCGAGAATTCCTGCCTTTTTGCCTCTAAATAAGTGGAATTTCTGTCTTTTTCCCCCAAAACAAAGGGACTTTCGGTCTTTTTTGCCCCAAAATAATGGGAATTTCTGAATTATTACCCTGAAATAAGTGAAATTTCTCCAATTTTGCCAAAAAATAAGGGAAATTTCTGCCTCTTTGCCCCCAAATAAGGGGAATTTCAGCCTTTTTACCTCAAAATAAGGGGAATTTCTGCATTTTTGCCACAAAATATTAGGAATTTCTGACTTTTTGCCCCAAAATAAGGAAAATTTGTGCCTTTTTTCTCTGAAATAAGTGAAATTTCTGCAATTTTGCCCCAAAATAAGTGAAATTTCTACAATTCTGCACCAAAATAAGTGAAATTTCTGCAATTTTGCCCCAAAATAAGGGAAATTTCTGGAATTTTGCCTTAAAATATGTGGAATTTCTAAGTTTTGCCCCAAAATAAGGAGAATTTCTGTCTTTTTGCCTCTAAATAATTGATATTTCTGCAATGTTGCCCCAAAATAAGGGAAATTTCTGCCTTTTTGCCCCCAAATAAATGGAATTTCAGCCTTTTTACCTCAAAATAAGGGGAATTTCTGCATTTTTGCCACAAAATATTAGGAATTTCTGCATTTTTGCCCCAAAATAAAGAAAATTTCTGCCTTTTTTCCCTGAAATAATTGAAATTTCTGCAATTTTGCCCCAAAATAGTGAAATTTTTGCAATTTTGCCCCAAAATAAGGGAAATTTCTGGGATTTTGCCCCAAAATAAGTGGAATTTCTGAGTTTTGCCCCAAAATAAGGAGAATTTCTGTCTTTTTGCCCCAACATATAGGGAATTTCTTTCTTTCTGCACCACAACTAGGGAAATTTCTGCAATTATGCTCCAAAATATGGGGAATTTCTGCCTTTTTGCCCGAAAATAAGGGGAATGCATAACTTTTAGCCATAAAAAAGGGAAATTTCTTTATTTTTGCTCCAAAATAAGGGAAATTTCTGCCTTTTTGCCCTGAAATATGTGAAATTTCTGAAATTTTACCCCAAAATAAGGTGAATTTCTGCCTTTTTTCCACAAATTAATGGGAATTTCTGCCTTTTTGCCCCAGAATAAGAAAAATTCTTGTGTTTTTTCTCTGAAATAAGTGAAATTTCTGCAATTTTGCCCTAAAATAAAAAAAATTACTGCAATTTTTCTCAATAATAAAGGAAATTTCTTCAATTTTGCAAAAATAAGGGGAATTTCTCCGTTTTTGCCCCAAAATAAAGGAAATTTCAGCCTTTTTACCTGAAAATAATTGAAGTTTCTGCAATTTTGCCCCAAATAAGAAAAATTTCTGCAATTTTGCCCCAAAATAAGGTAAATACCTGCACTTTTGCCCCAAATTAAAGGAAATTTCTTGAATTTTGTCCCAAAATAAGGGGAATTTATGATTTTTGCCCCAAAATAAAGGGAATTTCGTCCTTTTGCCCCAAAATTAGGGGAATTTCTGCAATTTTACCACAAAATATGTCAAATTTCTGCATTTTTGCCCCAAAATAATGGGAATTGCTGCCTTTTTGCCCCGAAATAAAAAAAATTTTTGCTTTTTTTCTCTGAAATAAGTGAAATTTCTGCAATTTTGCCCTTAAATAAGGAAAATTTGTGCAATTTTTCCCCATAATAAGAGAAATTTCTGCAATTTTGCCCCAAAAATAATGGAATTTCTCCCTTTTTGCCCCAAAATAAAGGAAATATCAGCCCTTTTTCCTGAAAATAAGTGAAATTTCTGCAATTTTGCCCCAAATAAGGGAAATTTCTGCAATTTGGCCCAAAAATAAGGTAAATTCCTCCAATTTTGCCCCAAAATAAAGGAAATTTCTTGAATTTAGCCCCAAAATAAACAGATTTTCTGATTTTTGCCCCAAAATAAAGGGAATTTCTGCCTTTTGCCCCAAAATTAGAGGAATTTCTGCAATTTTGCTCCAAAATACGGGGAATGTCTGCCTTTTTGACCGAAAATAATGGGAATGCATACCTTTTTGCCATAAAAAATGAAATTTCTTCATTTTTGCTCCAAAATAAGGGGAATTTCTTCCTTTTTGCCTCTAAATAAGTGGAATTTCTGTCTTTTTCCCCCAAATAAGGGAATTTCTCTCTTTTTTGCCCCAAAATAAGAGGAATTTCTGACTCATTACCCTGAAATAAGTGAAATTTCTGCAATTTTGCCCCAAAATGAGTGAAATTTCTGCAATTTTGCCCCAAAATAAGGGAAATTTCTGGATTTTTGCCCCAAAATAAGTGGAATTTCTAAGTTTTGCCCCAAAATAAGGAGAATTTCTGTCTTTTTGCTTCTAAATAAGTGAAATTTCTGCAATTTTGCCCCAAAATAAGAAAAATTTCTGCCTTTTTGCCTCCAAATACGGGGAATTTCAGCCTTTTTACCTCAAAATAAGGGGAATTTCTAAATTCTTGCCAGAAAATATTAGGAATTTCTGCCTTTTTGCCCCAAAATAAAGAAAAATTCTGCCTTTTTTCCCTGAAATAAGTGAAATTTCTGCAATTTTGCCTCAAAATAAGTGAAATTTCTGCAATTTTGCCCCAAAATAAGGGAAATTTCTGGAATTTTGCCCCAAAATAAGTGGAATTACTGAGTTTTGCCCCAAAATAAGGAGAATTTCTGACTTTTTGCCCCAACATATAGGGAATTTCTGTCTTTCTGCACCACAACTAGGAGAATTTCTGCAATTATTCTCCAAAATACGGGCAATTTCTGCCTTTTTGCCCGATAATAAGGGGAATGCATACCTTTTTGCCATAAAAAAGGGAAATTTCTTCATTTTTGCTCCAAAAGAAGGGAAATTTCTGCCTTTTTGCCTCTAAATAAGTGGAATTTCAGTCTTTTTCCCTCAAAACAAAGGGAATTTCTGTCTTTTTTGCCTCAAAATAAGGGGAATTTCTGACTTATTACACTGAAATAAGTGAAATTTCTGCAATTTTGCCCCAAAATAAGAGAAATTTCTGCCTTTTTGCCCTGAAATATGTGAAATTTCTGCAATTATACCCCAAAATAAGGTGAATTTCTGCCTTTTTGCCACAAATTAATGGGAATTTCTGCCTTTTTGCCCAAAAATAAGAAAAATTTTTGCTTTTTTTCTCTGAAATAAGTGAACTTTCTGCAATTTTGCCCCAAAATAAGGAAAATTTCTGGAATTTTGTCCCAAAATAAGTGGAATTTCTAAGTTTTGCCCCAAAATAAGGAGAATTTCTGTCTTTTTGCCCCAACATATAGGGAATTTCTGTCTTTTTGCCCCGCAACTAGGGGAATTTCTGCAATTTTGCTCCAAAATACGGGGAATTTCTGCCTTTTTGCCCTAAAATATGTGAAATTTCTTCAATTTTAACCTTAAATAAGGTGAATTTCTGCTTTTTTGCCTCAAAATAATGGGAATTTCTGCCTTTTGCCGCAAAATAAAAAAAATTTTGCTTTTTTTCTCTGAAATAAGTGAAATTTCTGCAATTTTCCCCTAAAATAATGGAAATTTTTGCAATTTTTTTCCCATAATAAGAGAGATTTCTGCAATATTGCCCCAAAATAAGAAGAATTTCTTCCTTTTTGCCCCAAAACAAAGGAAATTTCAGCCTTTTTACCTGAAAATAAGTGAAATTTCTGAAATTTTGCCCCATATAAGAGAAATTTCTGCAATTTAGCCTCAAAATATAGCAAATTCCTGCAATTTTGCCCCAAAATAAAGGAAATTTCTGGAATTTTGCCACAAAATAAAGGGAATTTCTGATTTTTTCCCCAAAATAAAGGGACTTTCTGCCTTTTGCCCCAAAATTAGGGGAATTTCTGCAATTTTGCTCCAAAATACGGGGAATTTCTGCCTTTTTGCCTGAAAATAATGGGAATGCATACCTTTTTGCCATAAAAAGGGAAATTTCTTCATTTTTGCTCCAAAATAAGGGGAATTTCTGCCTTTTTGCCTCTAAATAAGTGGAATTTCTGTCTTTTTCTTCCAAAACAAAGAGAATTTCTGTCTTTTTTGTCCCAAAATAAGGGGAATTTCTGACTTATTACTCTGAAGTAAGTGAAATTTCTGCAATTTTGCCCCAAAATAAGGAAAATTTCTGCAATTTTGCCCCAATGTAAAGGAAATTTCTGCAATTTTGCCCAAAAATAAAGGGAATTTCTGACAGTTTGCTCCCGAAAAAAGGAGATCTTCTGTCTTTTTGCCCCAAAATGAGGAGAATTTCAGCCTTTTTGCCCGATAATTATGAGAATTTCTGCAATTTTGCTTCAAAATACGGGGAATTTCTGCTTTTTATCCCGAAAGTAAGGGGAATGCATACCTTTTTGCCATAAAAAGATAAATTTCTTCATTTTTGCTCCAAAATATGGAGAATTTCTGCCTTTTTGCCTCTAAATAAGTGGAATTTCTGTCTCTTTCCCCCAAAACAATGGGAATTTCTGTTTTTTTGCCTTAAAATAAGGGGAATTTCTGAATTATTACCCTGAAATAAGTGAAATTTCTCCAATTTTGCCCCAAAATAAGGGAAATTTCTGCCTCTTTGCCCCCAAATAAGGGGAATTTCAGCCTTTTTACCTCAAAATAAGGGGAATTTCTGCATTTTTGCCACAAAATATTAGGAATTTCTGACTTTTTGCCCCAAAATAAGGAAAATTTGTGCCTTCTTTCCCTGAAATAAGTGAAATTTTTGCAATTTTGCCACAAAATAAGTGAAATGTCTGCAATTTTGCCCCAAAATAAGTGAAATTTCCAGAATTTTGCCCCAAAATAAGTGGAATTTCTAAGTTTTGCCCCAAAATAAATAGAATTTCTTTCTTTTGGCCACTAAATAAGTGAAATTTCTGCAATTTTGCCCCAAAATATGAGAAATTTCTGCTTTTTGCCCCCAAATAAGGGGAATTTCAGCCTTTTTACCTCAAAATAAGATGAATTTCTGCATTTTTGCCAAAAAATATTAGGAATTTTTCTTTTTTTGCCCCAAAATAAAGAAAATTTCTGCCTTTTTTCCCTGAAATAAGTGAAATTTCTGCAATTTTGCCCCAAAATAAGTGAAATTTCTCCAATTTTGCCCCAAAATAAGGGAAATTTCTGCAATTTTGCCCCAAAATAAGTGGAATTTCTGAGTTTTGCCCCAAAATAAGGAGAATTTCTGTTATTTTGCCCCAACATATAGGGAATTTCTGTCTTTCTGCACCACAACTAGGAGAATTTCTGCAATTATGCTCCAAAATACGGGAAATTTCTCCCTTTTTGCCCGAAAATAAGGGGAATGCATACCTTTTTGCCATAAAAAAGGGAAATTTCTTCATTTTTGCTCCAAAAGAAGGGAAATTTCTGCCTTTTTGCCTCTAAATAAGTGGAATTTCTGTCTTTTTTCCTCAAAACAAAGGAAATTTCTCTCTTTTCTGCCTCAAAATAAGGGGAATTTCTGACTTATTACACTGAAATAAGTGAAATTTCTGCAATTTTGCCCGAAAATAAGGGAAATTTCTGCCTTATTGCCCTGAAATATGTGAAATTTCTGCAATTATACCCCAAAATAAGGTGAATTTCTGCCTTTTTCCCAGAAATAATGGGAATTTCTGCCTTTTTGCCCCAAAATAAGAGAAATTTTTGCTTTTTTTCTCTGAAATAAGTGAAATTTCTGCAATTTTGCCCTAAAATAAGGCAAATTTCTGCAATTTTGCTCCAAAATACCGAGAATTCCTGCCTTTTTGCCTCTAAATAAGTGGAATTTCTGTCTTTTTCCCCCAAAACAAAGGGACTTTCGGTCTTTTTTGCCCCAAAATAATGGGAATTTCTGAATTATTACCCTGAAATAAGTGAAATTTCTCCAATTTTGCCAAAAAATAAGGGAAATTTCTGCCTCTTTGCCCCCAAATAAGGGGAATTTCAGCCTTTTTACCTCAAAATAAGGGGAATTTCTGCATTTTTGCCACAAAATATTAGGAATTTCTGACTTTTTGCCCCAAAATAAGGAAAATTTGTGCCTTTTTTCTCTGAAATAAGTGAAATTTCTGCAATTTTGCCCCAAAATAAGTGAAATTTCTACAATTCTGCACCAAAATAAGTGAAATTTCTGCAATTTTGCCCCAAAATAAGGGAAATTTCTGGAATTTTGCCTTAAAATATGTGGAATTTCTAAGTTTTGCCCCAAAATAAGGAGAATTTCTGTCTTTTTGCCTCTAAATAATTGATATTTCTGCAATGTTGCCCCAAAATAAGGGAAATTTCTGCCTTTTTGCCCCCAAATAAATGGAATTTCAGCCTTTTTACCTCAAAATAAGGGGAATTTCTGCATTTTTGCCACAAAATATTAGGAATTTCTGCATTTTTGCCCCAAAATAAAGAAAATTTCTGCCTTTTTTCCCTGAAATAATTGAAATTTCTGCAATTTTGCCCCAAAATAGTGAAATTTTTGCAATTTTGCCCCAAAATAAGGGAAATTTCTGGGATTTTGCCCCAAAATAAGTGGAATTTCTGAGTTTTGCCCCAAAATAAGGAGAATTTCTGTCTTTTTGCCCCAACATATAGGGAATTTCTCTCTTTCTGCACCACAACTAGGGAAATTTCTGCAATTATGCTCCAAAATACGGGGAATTTCTGCCTTTTTGCCCAAAAATAAGGGGAATGCATAACTTTTAGCCATAAAAAAGGGAAATTTCTTCATTTTTGCTCCAAAATAAGGGAAATTTTTGCCTTTTTGCCCTGAAATATGTGAAATTTCTGAAATTTTACCCCAAAATAAGGTGAATTTCTGCCTTTTTTCCACAAATTAATGGGAATTTCTGCCTTTTTGCCCCAGAATAAGAAAAATTCTTGTGTTTTTTCTCTGAAATAAGTGAAATTTCTGCAATTTTGCCCTAAAATAAAAAAAATTACTGCAATTTTTCCCAATAATAAAGGAAATTTCTTCAATTTTGCCCCAAAATAAGGGGAATTTCTCCGTCTTTGCCCCAAAATAAAGGAAATTTCAGCCTTTTTACCTGAAAATAATTGAAGTTTCTGCAATTTTGCCCCAAATAAGAAAAATTTCTGCAATTTTGCCCCAAAATAAAGTAAATACCTGCACTTTTGCCCCAAATTAAAGGAAATTTCTTGAATTTTGCCCCAAAATAAGTGGAATTTATGATTTTTGCCCCAAAATAAAGGGAATTTCGTCCTTTTGCCCCAAAATTAGGGGAATTTCTGCAATTTTACCACAAAATATGTCAAATTTCTGCATTTTTGCCCCAAAATAATGGGAATTTCTGCATTTTTGCCCCAAAATAAAAAAAATTTTTGCTTTTTTTCTCTGAAATAAGTGAAATTTCTGCAATTTTGCGTTAAATAAGGAAAATTTGTGCAATTTTTCCCCATAATAAGAGAAATTTCTGCAATTTTGCCCCAAAAATAAGAGGAATTTCTCCCTTTTTGCCCCAAAATAAAGGAAATATCAGCCCTTTTTCCTGAAAATAAGTGAAATTTCTGCAATTTTGCCCCAAATAAGGGAAATTTCTGCAATTTGGCCCAAAAATAAGGTAAATTCCTCCAATTTTGCCCCAAAATAAAGGAAATTTCTTGAATTTAGCCCCAAAATAAACAGATTTTCTGATTTTTGCCCCAAAATAAAGGGAATTTCTGCCTTTTGCCCCAAAATTAGAGGAATTTCTGCAATTTTGCTCCAAAATACGGGGAATGTCTGCCTTTTTGACCGAAAATAATGGGAATGCATACCTTTTTGCCATAAAAAATGAAATTTCTTCATTTTTGCTCCAAAATAAGGGGAATTTCTTCCTTTTTGCCTCTAAATAAGTGGAATTTCTGTCTTTTTCCCCCAAATAAGGGAATTTCTCTCTTTTTTGCCCCAAAATAAGGGGAATTTCTGACTCATTACCCTGAAATAAGTGAAATTTCTGCAATTTTGCCCCAAAATGAGTGAAATTTCTGCAATTTTGCCCCAAAATAAGGGAAATTTCTGGATTTTTGCCCCAAAATAAGTGGAATTTCTAAGTTTTGCCCCAAAATAAGGAGAATTTCTGTCTTTTTGCTTCTAAATAAGTGAAATTTCTGCAATTTTGCCCCAAAATAAGAAAAATTTCTGCCTTTTTGCCTCCAAATATGGGGAATTTCAGCCTTTTTACCTCAAAATAAGGGGAATTTCTAAATTCTTGCCAGAAAATATTAGGAATTTCTGCCTTTTTGCCCCAAAATAAAGAAAAATTCTGCCTTTTTTCCCTGAAATAAGTGAAATTTCTGCAATTTTGCCTCAAAATAAGTGAAATTTCTGCAATTTTGCCCCAAAATATGGAAATTTCTGGAATTTTGCCCCAAAATAAGTGGAATTTCTGAGTTTTGCCCCAAAATAAGGAGAATTTCTGTCTTTTTGCCCCAACATATAGGGAATTTCTGTCTTTCTGCACCACAACTAGGAGAATTTCTGCAATTATTCTCCAAAATACGGGCAATTTCTGCCTTTTTGCCCGAAAATAAGGGGAATGCATACCTTTTTGCCATAAAAAAGGGAAATTTCTTCATTTTTGCTCCAAAAGAAGGGAAATTTCTGCCTTTTTGCCTCTAAATAAGTGGAATTTCAGTCTTTTTCCCTCAAAACAAAGGGAATTTCTGTCTTTTTTGCCTCAAAATAAGGGGAATTTCTGACTTATTACACTGAAATAAGTGAAATTTCTGCAATTTTGCCCCAAAATAAGGGAAATTTCTGCCTTTTTGCCCTGAAATATGTGAAATTTCTGCAATTATACCCCAAAATAAGGTGAATTTCTGCCTTTTTGCCACAAATTAATGGGAATTTCTGCCTTTTTGCCCAAAAATAAGAAAAATTTTTGCTTTTTTTCTCTGAAATAAGTGAACTTTCTGCAATTTTGCCCTAAAATAAGGAAAATTTCTGCAATTTTTCCCCATAATAAAGGAAATTTCTGCATGTTTGCTCCAAAATACCGAGAATTTCTGCCTTTTTGCCTCTAAATAAGTGGAATTTCTGTCTTTTTCCCCCAAAACAAAGGGAATTTTTCTCTTTTTTGCCCCAAAATAAAAGGAATTTCTGAATTATTACCCTGAAATAAGTGAAATTTCTCCAATTTTGCCCCAAAATATGAGAAATTTCTGCCTCTTTGCCCCCAAATAAGGGGAATTTCAGCCTTTTTACCTCAAAATAAGGGGAATTTCTGCATTTTTGCCACAAAATATTAGGAATTTCTGACTTTTTGCCCCAAAATAAGGAAAATTTGTGCCTTTTTTCCCTGAAATAAGTGGAATTTCTGCAATTTTGCCCAAAAATAAGTGAAATTTCTGCAATTTTGCCCCAAAATATGTGAAATTTCTGCGATTTTGCCCCAAAATAATGGAAATTTCTGGAATTTTGCCCCAAAATAAGTGGAATTTCTAAGTTTTGCCCCAAAATAAGAAGAATTTCTGTCTTTTTGCCTCTAAATAAGTGAAATTTCTGCAATTTTGCCCCAAAATAAGTGAAATTTCTGCAATTTTGCCCCAAAATAAGGGAAATTTCTGGAATTTTGCCCCAAAATAAGTGGAATTTCTGAGTTTTGCCCCAAAATAAGGAGAATTTCTGTCTTTTTGCCCCAACATATAGGGAATTTTTGTCTTTCTGCACCACAACTAGGAGAATTTCTGCAATTATGCTCCAAAATACGGGGAATTTCTGACTTTTAGCCCGAAAATAAGAGGAATGCATAACTTTTTGCCATAAAAAAGGAAATTTCTTCATTTTTGCTCCAAAATAAGGGAAATTTCTGCCTTTTTGCCCTGAAATATGTGAAATTTCTGCAATTTTACCCCAAAATAATGTGAATTTCTGCCTTTTTGCCACAAAGTAATGGGAATTTCTGCTTTTTTGCCCCAAAATAAGAAAAATTTTTGGGTTTTTTCTCTGAAATAAGTGAAATTTCTGCATTTTTGCCCTAAAATAAGGAAAATTTCTGAAATTTTTCCCAATAATAAGGGAAATTTCTTCAATTTTGCCCCAAAATAAGGGGAATTTCTCCCTTTTTGTCCCAAAATAAAGGAAATTTCAGCCTTTTTACCTGAAAATAATTGAAGTTTCTGCAATTTTGCCCCAAATAAGAAAAATTTCTGCAATTTTGCCCCAAAATAATGTAAATTCCTGCAATTTTGCCCCAAATTAAAGGAAATTTCTTGAATTTTGCCCCAAAATAATGGTAATTTATGATTTTTACCCCAAAATAAAGGGAATTTCTGCCTTTTGCCCCAAAATTAGGGGAATTTCTGCAATTTTACCCCAAAATAAGTCAATTTCTGCATTTTTGCCCCAAAATAATGGGAATTTCTACCTTTTTGCCTCAAAATAAGAAAAATTTTTGCTTTTTTTCTCTGAAATAAGTGAAATTTCTGCAATTTTACCCTTAAATAAGTAAAATTTCTGAAATTTTTCCCCATAATAAGAGAAATTTCTGCAATTTTGCCCCAAAATATGAAAAATTTCTTTCTTTTTGCCCCAAAATAAAGGAAATATCAGCCCTTTTTCCTGAAAATAAGTGAAATTTCTGCAATTTTGTCCCAAATAAGGGAAATTTCTGCAATTTTGCCCAAAAATAAGGTAAATTCCTCCAATTTTGCCCCAAAATAAAGGAAATTTCTTGAATTTTGCCCCAAAAATAAAGAGATTTTTTGATTTTTGCCCCAAAATAAAGGGAATTTCTGCCTTTTGCCCCAAAATTAGGGGAATTTCTGCAATTTTGCTCCAAAATACAGGGAATTTCTGCCTTTTTGCCCGAAAATAATGGGAATGCATACCTTTTTGCCATAAAAATGAAATTTCTTCATTTTTGCTCCAAAATAAGGGGAATTTCTGTATTTTTGCCTCTAAATAAGTGGAATTTCTGTCTTTTTCCCACAAAACAAGGGAATTTCTCTTTTTTTTGCCCCAAAATAAGGGTAATTTCTGACTCATTACCCTGAAATAAGTGAAATTTCTGCAATTTTGCTCCAAAATAAGGGAAATTTCTGTCTTTTTGCCCCCAAATTAGGGTAATTCAGCCTTTTTACCTCAAAATAAGAGGAATTTCTGCATTTTTGCCACAAAATATTAGGAATTTCTGTGTTTTGCCCAAAATAAAAAAATTTCTGACTTTTTTCCCAGAAATAAGTGAAATTTCTGCAATTGTGCCCCAAAATAAGTGAAATTTCTGCAATTTTGCCCCAAAATAAGAGAAATTTCTGGAATTTTGCCCCAAAAGAAGTGGAATTTCTGAGTTTTGCCCCAAAATAAGGAGAATTTCTGTCTTTTTGCCCCAACATATAGGGAATTTCTGCCTTTTGCCCCACAATTAGGGGAATTTCTGCAATTTTGCTCCAAAATACGGGGAATTTCTGCCTTTTTTCCCAAAATAAGGGAAATGCATATCTTTTTGCCATAAAAAAGGGAAATTTCTTAATTTTTGCTGCAAAATAAAGGGAATTTCTGCCTTTTTGCCTCTAAATAAGTGGAATTTCTGTCTTTTTCGCCCAAAACAATGGGAATTTCTGTATTTTTTGCCCCAAAATAAGGGAGAATTTCTGACTTATTACACTGAAATAAGTGAAATTTCTGCAATTTTGCCCCAAAATAAAAAAAATTTCTGCCTTTTTGCCCTGAAATATGTGGAATTTCTGCAATTTTACCCCAAAATAAGGTGAATTTCTGCCTTTTTGCCATAAAATAATGGGAATTTCTGCCTTTTTGCCCCAAAATAAGAAACATTTTAGCTTTATTTCTCTGAAATAAGTGAAATTTCTGCAATTTTGCCCTAAAATAAGGGAAATTTCTGCAATTTTTTCCCATAACAAGAGAAATTTCTGCAATTTTGCCCCAAAATAAAAGGAATTTCTCTTTTTTGCCCCAAAATAAAGGAAATTTCAGCCTTTTTACCTGAAAATAAGTGAATTTTATGCAATTTTGCCCCAAATAAAAGAAATTTCTGCAATTTTGCCCCAAAATAAGGTAAATTCCTGCAATTTTGCCCCAAAATAAAGGAAATTTCTTGAATTTTGCCCCAAAATAAAGGAATTTCTGATTTTTGCCCAAAAATAAAGGGAATTTCTGCCTTTTGACCCAAAATTAGGGGAATTTCTGCAATTTTGCTTCAAAATACGGGGAATTTCTGCCTTTTTGCACGAAAATAATGGGAATGCATACCTTTTTGCCATAAAAAGGAAAATTTCTTCATTTTTGCTCCAAAATAAGGGGAATTTCTGCATTTTTGCCTCTAACTAAGTGGAATTTCTGTCTTTTTCCCCCAAAACAAAGGAAATTTCTGTCTTTTTTGCCCCAAAATATGGGGAATTTCTGACTTATTACCCTGAAATAAGTGAAATTTCTGCAATTTTGCCCCAATGTAAAGGAAATTTCTGCAATTTTGCCCCAAAAGAAGGGGAATTTCTGACTGTTTGCTCTCGAAAAAAGGAGATTTTCTGACTTTTTGCCCTAAAATAAGGAGAATTTCTGCTTTTTTGCCCGAAAATTATGAAAATTTCTGCAATTTTGCTTCAAAATACGGGGAATTTCGGCTTTTTATCCCGAAAGTAAGGGGAATGTATACCTTTTGCCACAAAAAAGGGAAATTTCTTCATTTTTGCCCCAAAATAAGAGGAATTTCTGCTTTTTACCTCAAAATAAGTGAAATTTCTCCCTGTTTAACCAAAAATAAATGGAATTTCTGTCTTTTTGCCCCAAAATAAAAGGAATTTTTGAATTAGGACCTGAAATAAGTGATATTTCTGCAATTTTGCCCCAAAATAAAAGAAATTTCTGACTTTTTGCCACAAAATAAGGGGAATTACTGTCTTTTTGCCCTAAATTAAGGAAAATTTCTGCCTTTTTGCCCCCAAATAAGGGGAATTTCAGCCTTTTTCCCTCAAAATAAAGGGAATTTCTGCATTTTTGCCACAAAATATTAAGAATTTCTGCAATTTTGCCCCCAAAAAAAAAATTTTGGAATTTTTCCACAAAATAAGTGGAATTTCTGTGTTATGCCCCAAAAAAAGGAGAATTTCTGTCTTTTTGCCCCAACATATTGGGAATTTCTGCATTTTTGCCCCACAATTAGGGGTATTTCTGCAATTTTGCTCCAAAATACGGGGAATTGCTGCCTTTTTGCCCGAAAATAAGGGGAATGCATAACTTTTTGCCATAAAAAAGGGAAATTTCTTCATTTTTGCTCCAAAATAATGAGAATTTCTGCCTTTTTGCCTCTAAATAAGTGGAATTTCTGTCTTTTTCCCCCAAAACAAAGGGAATTTTTGTCTTTTTTGCCCCAAAATAAGGGGAATTTCTGATGTATTACCATGAAATAAGTGAAATTTCTGCAATTTTGCCCCAAAATAAGGGAAATTTCTGCTTTTTGCCCTGAAATATGTGAAATTTCTGCAATTTTACCACAAATTAAGTCGAATTTCTGCCTTTTTGCCCCAAAATAATGGGAATTTCTGAATTTTTGTCCCAAAATAAGAAAAATTTTTGCTTTTTTTCTCTGAAATAAGTGAAATTTCTGCCATTTTGCTCTAAAATAAGGAAAATTTCTGCAATTTTTAAACATAATAAGGGAAATTTCTGCAATTTTGCCCCAAAATAAGGGGAATTTCTCCCTTTTTGCCCCAAAATAAAGGAAATTTCAGCCTTTTTTACTGAAAATAAGTTAAATTTCTGCAATTTTGCCCCAAATAAAAGAAATTTCTGCAATTTTGCCCCAAAATATGGTAAATTCCTCCAATTTTGCCCCAAAATAAAGGAAATTTCTTGAATTTTGCCCCAAAATAAAGGGATTTTCTGATTTTTGCCCCAAAATAAAGGGAATTTCTGCTTTTGCCCAACAATTAGGGGAATTTCTGCAATTTTGCTCCAAAATACGGGGAATTTCTGCCTTTTTTCCCAAAAATAAAAGAAATGCATATCTTTTTGCCATAAAAAAGGGAAATTTCTGCATTTTTGCTCCAAAATAAGGGGAATTTCTGCCTTTTTGCCTCTAAATAAGTGGAATTTCTGTCTTTTTCCTCCAAAACAACAGGAATTTCTGTATTTTTTGCCCCAAAATAAGGTGAAATTTCTGACTTATTACCCTGAAATAAGTGAAATTTCTGAAATTTTGCCACAAAATAAAAAAAATTTCTGCCATTTTGCCCTGAAATATGTGAAATTTCTGCAATTTTACCCCAAAATAGGTGAATTTCTGCCTTTTTGCCCTAAAATAATGGGATTTTCTGCCTTTTTGCCCCAAAATAAGAAACTTTTTTGCTTTATTTCTCTAAAATAAGTGAAATTTCTTCAATTTTGCCCTAAAATAAGGGAAATTTCTGCAATTTTTTCCCATAACAAGGGAAATTTCTGCAATTTTGCCCCAAAATAAGGGGAATTTCTCTTTTTTTGCCCCAAAATAAAGGAAATTTCAGCCTTTTTACCTGAAAATAAGTGAATTTTATGCAATTTTGCCCCAAATAAAGGAAAATTCTGCAATTTTGCCCCAAAATAAGGTAAATTCCTGCAATTTTGCCCCAAAATAAAGGAAATTTCTTGAATTTTGCCCCCAAATAAGGGGAATTTCTGATTTTTGCCCCAAAATAAAGGGAATTTCTGCCTTTTGACCCAAAATTAGGGGACTTTTTGCAATTTTGCTCCAAAATACGAGGAATTTCTGCCTTTTTGCACGAAAATAATGGGAATGCATACCTTTTTGCCATAAAAAGGAAAATTTCTTCATTTTTGCTCCAAAATAAGGGGAATTTCTGCATTTTTGCCTCTAACTAAGTGGAATTTCTGTTTTTTCCCCCAAAACAAAGCGAATTTCTGTCTTTTTTGCCCCAAAATAAGGGGAATTTCTGACTTATTACCCTGAAATAAGTGAAATTTCTGCAATTTAACCCCAAAATAAGGGAAATTTCTGAAATTTTGCCCCAATATAAAGGAAATTTCTGCAATTTTGCCCCAAAATAAGGGGAATTTCTGACTGTTTGCTCCCGAAAAAAGGAGATTTTCTGTCTTTTTGCCCTAAAATAAAGAGAATTTTTGCTTTTTTGCCCAAAAAATTATGAAAATTTCTGCAATTCTGCTTCAAAATACGGGGAATTTCTGCTTTTTATCCCGAAAGTAAGGGGAATGTATACCTTTTGCCACAAAAAAAGGAAATTTCTTCATTTTTGCCCCAAAATAAGAGGAATTTCAGCTTTTTACCTCAAAATAAGTGAAATTTCTCCCTTTTTAACCAAAAAAAAAATGGAATTTCTGTCTTTTTGCCCCAAAATAAAAGGATTTTTTGAATTAGGCCCTGAAATAAGTGATATTTCTGCAATTTTGCCCCAAAATAAAAGAAATTTCTGACTTTTTGCCACAAAATAAAAGGAATTACTGTCTTTTTGCCCCAAAGTAAGGGAAATTTCTGCCTTTTTGCCCCCAAATAAGGGGAATTTCAGCCTTTTTCCCTCAAAATAAAGGGAATTTCTGCATTTTTGCCACAAAATATTAAGAATTTCTGCATTTTTGCCCCAAAATAAGGAAAATTTCTGCCTTTTTTCCCTGAAATAAGTGAAATTTCTGCAATTTTGCCCCAAAATAAGAGAAATTTTGGAATTTTTCACAAAATAAGTGGAATTTCTGAGTTATGCCCCAAAATAAGGAGAATTTCTGTCTTTTTGCCCCAACATATTGGGAATTTCTGAATTTTTGCCCCACAATTAGAGGAATTTCTGCAATTTTGCTCCAAAATACAAGGAATTTCTTCCTTTTTGTTCGAAAATAAGGGGAATGCATAACTTTTTGCCATAAAAAAGGGAAATTTCTTCATTTTTGCTCCAAAATAATGGGAATTTCTGCCTTTTTGCCTCTAAATAAGTGGAATTTCTGTCTTTTTCCCCCAAAACAAAGAGAATTTTTGTCTTTTTTGCCCCAAAATAAGGGGAATTTCTGACTTATTACCATGAAATAAGTGAAATTTCTGCAATTTTGCCCCAAAATAAAGGAAATTTCTGCCTTTTTGCCTAGAAATATGTGAAATTTCTGCAATTTTACCCCAAAATAAGTCGAATTTTTGCCTTTTTGCCCCAAAATAATGGGAAATTCTGCATTTTTGTCCCAAAATAAGAAAAATTTTTGCTTTTTTTCTCTGAAATAAGTGAAATTTCTGCAATTTTGCCCTAAAATAAGGAAAATTTCTGCAATTTTTCCTCATAATAAGGGAAATTTCTGCAATGTTGCCCCAAAATAAGGGAAATTTCTCCCTTTTTGCCCCAAAATAAAGGAAATTTCAGCCTTTTTTTTAAAAATAAGTTAAATTTCTGCAATTTTGCCCCAAATAAGGGATATTTCTGCAATTTTGCCTTAAAATAAGGTAAATTCCTCCAATTTTGCCCCAAAATAAAGGAAATTTCTTGAATTTTGCCCCAAAATAAAGGGATTTTCTGATTTTTGCCCCAAAATAAAGGGAATTTCTGCCTTTTGCCCCAAAATTAGAGGAATTTCTGAAATTTTGCTCCAAAATTACGGAAATTTCTGCCTTTTTGCCCGAAAATAATGGGAATGCACACCTTTTTGCCATAAAAAATGAAATTTCTTCATTTTTGCTCCAAAATAAGGGGAATTTCTGCCTTTTTGCCTATAAATAAGTGGAATTTCTGTCTTTTTCTCACAAAACACAGGGAATTTCTCTCTTTTTTGTCCCAAAATAAAGGGAATTTCTGACTCATTACCCTGAAATAAGTGAAATTTCTGCAATTTTGCCCCAAAATAAGGGAAATTTCTGCCTTTTTGCCCCCAAATAAAAAGAATTTCAGCCATTTTACCTCAAAATAAGGGGAATTTCTGCATTTTTGCCCCAGAATATGGAAAATTTCTGCCTTTTTTCCCCGAAATAAGTGAAATTTCTGCCTTTTTTCCCTGAAATAAGTGAAATTTCTGCAATTTTGCCCCAAAATAAGTGAAAATTCTGCAATTTTACCTTAAAATAAGGTGAATTTCTGCATTTTGCCCCAAAATAATGGGAATTTCTGCCTTTTTGCCCCAAAATAAGAAAAATTTTTGCTTTTTTTCTCTGAAATAAGTGAAATTTCTGCAATTTTGCTTTAAATTAAGGGAAATTTCTGCAATATTTCAACATAATAAGGGAAATTTCTGCAATTTTGACCCATAATAAGGGGTATTTCTCCCTTTTTGCCCCAAAATAAAGGAAGTTTTAGTCTTTTTACCTGAAAATAAGTGAAATTTCTGTAATTTTGCTTCATATAAATAAAATTTCTGCAATTTTCCTCCAAAATAAGGTAAATTCCTGCAATTATGCCCCAAAATAGAGGAAATTTCTTGAATTTTGCCCCAAAATAATGGGAATTTCTGATTTTGGCCCCAAAATAAAGGGATTTTCTGCCTTTTGCCCCAAAATTAAGGGAATTACTGCAATTTTGCTCCAAAATACGAGGAATTTCTGCCTTTTTGCCGGAAAATAATGGGAATGCATACCTTTTTGCCATAAAAAAGGGAAATTTCTTCATTTTTGCTTTAAAAAAAGGGGAATTTCTGTATTTTTGCCTCTAAATAAGTGGAATTTCTGTCTTTTTCCCCCAAAAAAAGGGATTTTCTGTCTTTTTTGCTACAAAATAATGAGAATTTCTCACTTATTACCCTGACATAAGTGAATTTTCTGCAATTTTGCCCCAAATTAAGGGAAATATCTGCAATTTTGCCCCAATGTAAAGGAAATTTCTGCAATTTTGCCCCAAAATAAGGGGAATTTCTGTCTGTTTGTTCCCAAAAAAAGGAGATTTTGTGCCTTTTTGCCCCAAAATAAGGAGAATTTCTGCCTTTTTGCTCGAAAATTATGAGAATTTCTGCAATTTTGCTTCAAAATACGGGGAATTTCTGCTTTTATCCCGAAAATAAGAAGAATGCATACCTTTTTGCCATTAAAAGGTAAATTTCTTCATTTTTGCTCCAAAATAAGGGGAATTTCTGCTTTTTTGCCTCTAAATAAGTGGAATTTCTGTCTTTTTCCCCCAAAACAAAGGGAATTTCTGTCTTTTTTGCCCTAAAATAAGTGGAATTTCTGTATTTTTCCCCCAAAACAAAGGGAATTTCTGCAATTTTGCTCCAAAATACGAGGAATTTCTGCCTATTTGCCCGAAAATAATGGGAATGCATACCTTTTTGCCATAAAAAGGGAAATTTCTTCATTTTTGCTCCAAAAAAAGGAAATTTCTGCAATGTTGCCCCAAAATAAGGGAAATTTCTTCATTTTTGCCCCCAAATAAGGGGAATTTCAGGCTTTTTACCTCAAAATAAGGGGAATTTCTGCCCTTTTGCCCCAAAATAAGGAAAATTTCTGCCTTTTTTCCATGAAATAAGTGAAATTTCTGCAATTTTGCCCCCAAATAAGTGAAATTTCTGCAATTTTGCCCCAGAATATAGGAAATTTCTGGAATTTTGCCCCAAAATATGTGGAATTTCTGAGTTTTGCCCCAAAATAAGGAGAATTTCTGTCTTTTTGCCCCAACATATAGGGAATTTCTTCATTTTTGCCCCACAATTATGGGAATTTCTGCAATTTTGCTCCAAAATACAGGGAATTACTGCCTTTTTGCCCGAAAATAGGAAGAATGCATACCTTTTTGCCTTAAAAAAGGGAAATTTCTTCATTTTGCTCCAAAATAAGGGGAATTTGTTTTTTTGCCTTTAAATATGTGGAATTTCTGGTTTTTTTCCAAAAAAGAGATTTTCTGTCTTTTTTGCCCCAAAATCAAGAAAATTTCTGACTTATTACCCTGAAATAAGTAAAAATTCTGAAATTTTGCCCCAAAATAAGGGAAATTTCTGCCAGTTTGCCCCCAAAGAGAGGAATTTCAGCTTTTTCACCTCAAAATAAGGGGAATTTCTGTATTTTTGCCACAAAATATTAGGAATTTCTGCCTTTTTGCCCCAAAATAAAGAAAATTTCTGCTTTTTTTTCCCTGAAATAAGTGAAATTTCTGCAATTTTGCCCTAAAATAAGTGAAATTTTGCAATTTTGCCCCAAAATAAGGGGAATTTCTGGAATTTTGCCCCAAAATAAGTGGAATTTCTGAGTTTTGCCACAAAATAAGGAGAATTTCTGCATTTCTGCCCCACAATTAGGGAAATTTCTGCAATTTTGCCCGACAATAAGCGGAATGCATAACTTTTTGCCATAAAAAAAGGAAATTTCTTTATTTTTGCTCCAAAATAAGGGGAATTTCTGCCTTTTTGCCTCTAAATAAGTAGAATTTCTGTCTTTTTCCCCCAAAACAAAGGGAATTTCTGTCTTTTTTGCCCCAAAATAAGGGGAATTTCTGCCTTTTTGCCCTGAATTATGTGAAATTTCAGCAATTTTACCCCCAAAAAAGGTGATTTTCTGCTTTTTTGCCACAAAATAATGGGAATTTCTGCCTTTTTGACCCAAAATAAGAAAAATTTTTGCTTTTTTCCTTTGAAATAAGTGAAATTTCTGCAATTTTGGCCTAAAATAAGGGAAATTTCTGCAATTATTCCCCATAATAAGGGAAATTTCTGCAATTTTGCCCCAAAATAAGGGGAATTTCTCCCTTTTTGCCCCAAAATAAATTAAATTTCACCCTTTTTACCTGAAAATAACTGAAATTTCTGCAATTTTGCCCCAAATAAGGGAAATTTCTGAAATTGTGCCCCAAAATAAGGTAAATTATTGCAATTTTTCCCCAAAATACAGGAAATTTCTGAAATTTTGCCCCAAAATAAAAAGAATTTTTGCCTTTTGCCCCAAAATTAGGGGAATTTCTGCAATTTTTCTCCAAAATACGGGGAATTTCTGCCTTTGTGCCCGAAAATAATGGGAATGCATACATTTTGCCATGAAAAGAGAAATTTCTTCATTTTTGCTCCAAAATAAAGGGAATATCTGCCTTTTTGATTCTAAATAAGTGGAATTTCTGTTTTTTTCCCCCAAAACAAAGGGAATTTCTGTCTTTTTTGCCCCAAAATAAGGGGAATTTCTGACATATTACCCTGAAATAAGTAAAATTTCTGCAATTTTGCCCAAAATAAGGAAAATTTCTGCAATTTTGCCCCAAAATAAGAGGAATTTCTGACTGTTTGTTCCCAAAAAAAGGAGATTTTCTGTCTTTTTGCCCCAAAATAAGGAGAATTTCTGTCTTTTTGCCCGAAAATTATGAGAATTTCTGCAATTTTGCTTCAAAATACGGGTAATTTCTGCTTTTATCCCGAAAGTAAGGGGAATGCATACCTTTTTGCCATAAAAAGGTGAATTTCTTCATTTTTGCTCCGAAATAAGGGGAATTTCTGCTTTTTGCCTCTAAATAAGTGGAATTTCTGTCTTTTTCGCACAAAACAAAAGGAATTTCTGTCATTTTTGCCCCAAAATAAGGGGAATTTCTGACTAATTACTATGAAATAAGTAAAATTTCTGCAATTTTGGCCCAAAATAAAGAAAATTTCTGCCTCTTTACCCCCAAATAAGGGGAATTTCAGGCTTTTTACCTCAAAATAAGGAAAATTTCTGCCTTTTTGCCGCAAAATATGGGGAATTTCTCCCTTTTTGCCCTAAATAAAGGAAATTTCAGCATTTTTACCTGAAAATAAGTGAAATTTCTGCAATTTTGCACCAGAATAAAGGAAATTTCTGGAATTTTGACCCAAAATAAGTGGAGTTTTTGAGTTTTGCCCCATAATAAGGAGAATTTTTGCCTTTTTTCCTCAACATATAGGGTATTTCTGCATTTTTGCCCCAAAATTAGGGGAATTTCTGCAATTTTGCTCCAAAATACGAGGAATTTCTGCCTTTTTTTCCCGAAAATAAAAGGAATGCATACCTTTTTGCCTTAAAAAGGGGAAATTTCTATATTTTTACTCCAAAATAAGGGGAATTTCTGCTTTTTTGACTCTAAATAAGTGGAATTTCTGTTTTTCCCTCCAAAACAAAAAGATTTTCTGTGTTTTTTGCCCCAAAATCAAGAAAATTTCTGACTTATTATACTGAAATAAGTGAAATTTCTGCAATTTTGCCCCAGAATAAGGGAAATTTCTGCCTTTTTGCCCCCAAATAAGGGGAATTTCAGCCTTTTCACCTCAAAATAAGAGGAATTTCTGCATTTTTGCCACAAAATATTAGGAATTTCTGACTTTTTGCTCCAAAATAAGGAAAATTTCTGCCTTTTTTTCCTGAAATAAGTGAAATTTCTGCAATTTTGCCCTAAAATAAGTCAAATTTCAGCAATTTTGCCCCAAAATAAGGGGAATTTTTTTAATTTTGCCCCAAAATATGTGGAATTTCTGAGTTTCGCCCCAAAATAAGGAGAATTTCTGTATTTTTGCCCCAACATATAGGGAATTTCTGCATTTTTGCCTCACAATTAGGGGAATTTCTGCAATTTTGCTCTAAAATACAAGGAATTTCTGCCTTTTTGCCCGAAAATAAGGGGAATGCATAACTTTTTGCCATAAAAAAAGGGAAATTTCTTCATTTTTGCTCCAAAATAAGAGGAATTTTTGCCTTTTTGCCTCTAAATAAGTGGAATTTCTGTCTTTTTCCCCCAAAACAAAAAAAATTTCTGTCTTTTTTGCCCCAAATTAAAAGAAATTTCTGCCTTTTTGCCCTGAAATATGTGAAATTTCTGCAATTTTACCCCAAAATAAGGTGAATTTCTGCCTTTTTGCCCCAAAATAATGGGAATTTCTGCCTTTTTGCCCCAAAATAAGAAAAATTTTTGCTTTTTTTCTCTAAAATAAGTGAAATTTCTGCAATTTTGCCTTAAATTAAGAAAAATTTCTGCAATATTTCCCCATAATAAGAAAAATTTCTGCAATTTTGCCCCAAAATAAGGGGAATTTCTCTCTTTTTGCCCCAAAATAAAGGAAATTTCAGCCTTTTTACCTTAAAATAACTGAAATTTCTGCAATTTTGCCCCAAATAAGGGAAATTTCTGCAATTTTGCCCCAAAATAAGGTAAAATCCTGCAATTTTGCCCTAAAATAAAGGAAATTTCTGGAATTTTGCCTCTAAATAAAGGAAATTTCTAGAATTTTGCCACAAAATTAGTGGAATTTCTGCAATTTTGCTCAAAAATACGGGGAATTTCTGCCTTTTTGCCAAAAAATAATGGAAATGCATACCTTTTTTCCATAAAAAGGAAAATTTCTTCAATTTATCTCCAAAATAAAGGGAATTTCTGCCTTTTTACCTCTAAATAAGTGGAATTTCTGTCTTTTTCCCCCAAAACAAAGGGAATTTCTGTCTTTTTTGCCCCAAAATAAGGGGAATTTCTGACTTATTACCCTGAAATAAGTGAAATTTCTGCAATTTTGCCCCAAAATATAGGAAATTTCTGACTGTTTTTTCCCAAAAAAAGGAGATTTTCTGTCTTTTTGCCCCCAAATAAAGAAAATTTCTGCCTTTTTGCCCGAAAATTATGAGAATTTCTGCAATTTTGCTTCAAAATACGGGGAATTTCTGCTTTTATCCCGAAAGTAAGGGGAATGCATACCTTTTTGCCATAAAAAGGTAAATTTCTTCATTTTTGCTTCAAAATAAGAAGAATTTCTGCGTTTTTGCCTCTAAATAAGTGGAATTTCTGTCTTTTTCCCCCAAAACAAAGGGAATTTCTGTCATTTTTTCCCCAAAATAATGGGAATTTCTGCCTTTTTGCCCCAAAATAAGAAAAATTTTTGCTTTTTTTCTCTAAAATAAGTGAAATTTCTGCAGTTTTGCCTTAAATTAAGGGAAATTTCTGCAATATTTCCCCATAATAAGGGAAATTTCTGCAATTTTGCTTCAAAATAAGTGGAATTTCTCCCTTTTTGCCCCAAAATAAAGGAAATTTCAGGATTTTTACCTGAAAATAAGTGAAATTTCTGCAATTTTGCCCCAAATAAGGTAAATTTCTTCAATTTTGCAGCAAAATAAGGTAAATTCCTGTAATTTTGCCCCAAAATAAAGGAAATTTCTTGAATTTTGCCCCAAAAACAGGGGAATTTCTGATTTTTGCCCCAAAATAAAAGGAATTTCTGCCTTTTGCCCCAAAATTAGGGAATTTCTCCCTTTTTGCCCGAAAATTATGAGAATTTCTGCAATTTTGCTTCAAAATACGGGGAATTTCTGCTTTTTATCCCGAATGTAAGGGGAATGTATACCTTTTACCACAAAAAAGGAAATTTCTTCATTTTGCCCCAAAATAAGAGGAATTTCTGCCTTTTTACTTCAAATTAAGTAAAATTCCTGCCTTTGTACCAAAAAATAAATGGAATTTCTGTCTTTTTGCCCCAAAATAAAAGGAATTTTTGAATTATGCCCTGAAATAAGTGAAATTGCATCAATTTTGCCCCAAAATAAATGAAATTTCTGCCTTTTTGCCACAAAATAAAAGGAATTTCTGTCTTTTTGCAACAAAATAAGAGAAATTTCTGCCTTTTTACCCCCAAATAAAAGGAAATACAGCCTTTCTACCTCAAAATAAGGGGAATTTCTACATTTTTGCCCCAAAATATTAAGAATTTCTGCTTTTATGCCCCAAAATAAGAAAAATTACTGCCTTTTTTTCCCTGAAATAAGTGAAATTTCTCCAATTTTGCCCTAAAATAAGTGAAATTTCTGCGATTTTTCTCCAAAATAAGGAAAATTTCTGGAATTTTGCCCAAAAATAAGTGGAATTTCTGAGTTTTGCCCCAAAATAAGTAGAATTTCTATCTTTTTTCCCCAACATATAAGGAATTTCTGCCTTTTTGCCCCACAATTAGGGTAATTTCTGCAATTTTGCTCCAAAATACGGGGAATTTCTGCCTTTTCCCAGAAATAAAGGGAATGCATAACTTTTTGCCATAAAAAAGGGAAATTTCTTCATTTTTGCTCCAAAATAAGGGGAATTTCTGCTTTTTTGCCTCTAACTAAGTGGAATTTCTGTTTTTTCCTCCAATTCAAAGGGATTTTCTGTCTTTTTTGCCCCAAAATCAAGACAATTTCTGACTTATTACACTGAAATAAGTGAAATTTCTGCAATTTTGCCCCAAAATAAGGGAAATTTCTGCCTTTTTGCCCCCAAATAAGGGGAATTTCAGCTTTTTCACCTCAAAATAATGGGAATTTCTGCATTTTTGCCACAAAATATTAGGAATTTCTGCATTTTTGCTCCAAAATAAAGAAAATTTCTGCCTTTTTTCCCTGAAATAAGTGAAATTTCTGCAATTTTGCCCTAAAATAAGTGAAATTTCTGCCTTTTTGCCCCAAAATAAGGTTATTTCTGGAATTTTGCCCCAAAATAATTGGAATGTCTGAGTTTTGCCCCAAAATAAGGAGAATTTCTGTCTTTTTGCCCCAACATATAGGGAATTTCTGCATTTTTGCCCGACAATTAGGGGAATTTCTGCAATTTTGCTCCAAAATACGGGGTATTTCTTCCTTTTTGCCCGAAAAAATGGGGAATGCATAACTTTTTGCCATAAAAAAGGGAAATTTCTTCATTTTTGCTCCAAAATAAAGAGAATTTTTGCCTATTTGCATCTAAATAAGTGGAATTTCTGTCTTTTTTCCCCAAAACAAAGGAAATTTCTGTCTCTTTTGCCCCAAATTAAGGGAACTTTCTGCCTTTTTGCCCTGAAATATGTGAAATTTCTGCAATTTTACCCCAAAATAAGGTGAATTTCTGCCTTTTCGTCCCAAAATAATGGGAATTTCTGCCTTTTTGCCCCAAAATAAGAAAGACTTTTGCTTTTTTTCTCTGATATAAGTGAAATTTCTGCAATTTTGCCTTAAATTAAGAGAAATTTCTGGAATATTTCCCCATAATAAGGGAAATTTCTGCAATTTTGCCCAAAAATAAGGGGAATTTTTCCCTTTTTGCCCCAAAATAAAGGAAATTTCAGCCTTTTTACCTTAAAATAACTGAAATTTCTGCAATTTTGCCACCAATAAGGGAAATTTCTGAAATTGTGCCCCAAAATAAGGTAAATTCCTGCAATTTTGCACCAAAAAAAAGGAAATTTCTAGAATTTTGCCCCAAAATTAGGGGAATTTCTGCAATTTTGCACCAAAATACAGGGAATTTCTGCCTTTTTGCCCGAAAATAATGGGAATGCATAACTTTTTTCCATAAAAAGGAAAATTTCTTCATTTTTGCTCCAAAATAAAGGGAATTTCTGCTTTTTTGCCTCTAAATAAGTGGAATTTATGTCTTTTTCCCCCCAAAAAAGGGAATTTCTGTCTTTTTTGCCCCAAAATAAGGGGAATTTCTGACTTATTACCCTGAAATAAGTGAAATTTCTGCAATTTATTCCCAAAATAAGGGAAATTTCTGACTGTTTGTTCCCAAAAAAAGGAGATTTTCTGTCTTTTTGCCCCCAAATAAGGAGAATTTCTGCCTTTTTGCCCGAAAATTATGAGAATTTCTGCAATTTTCCTTCAAAATACGGGGAATTTCTGCTTTTATCCCGAAAGTAAGGGGAATGCATACCTTTTTGCCATAAAAAGGTAAATTTCTTCATTTTTGCTCCAAAATAAGGGGAATTTCTGCGTTTTTGCCTCTAAATAATTGGAATTTCTGTCTTTTTCCCCCAAAGCAAAGTCAATTTCTGTCTTTTTTGCCCCAAAATAATGAGAATTTCTGACTTTTTGCCCCAAAATAAGAAAAATTTTTGCTTTTTTATTCTGAAATAAGTGAAATTTCTGCAATTTTGCCTTAAATTAAGGGAAATTTCTGCAATATTTCTCCATAATAAGGGAAATTTCTGCAATTTTGCTCCAAAATAAGTGGAATTTCTCCCTTTTTGCCCCAAAATAAAGGAAATTTCAGCCTTTTTACCTGAAAATAAGTGAAATTTCTGCAATTTTGCCCCAAATAAGGGAAATTTCTTCAATTTTGCCCCAAAATAAGGTAAATTCCTGTAATTTTGCCCCATAATAAAGGAAATTTCTTGAATTTTGCCCCAAAAGAAGGGGAATTTCTGATTTTTGCCCCAAAATAAAAAGAATTTCTGCCTTTTGCTCCAAAATTAGGGAATTTCTCCCTTTTTGCCCAAAAATTATGAGAATTTCTGCAATTTTGCTTCAAAATACGGGGAATTTCTGCTTTTTATCCCGAATGTAAGGGGAATGTATACCTTTTACCACAAAAAAGAAAATTTCTTCATTTTTGGCTCAAAATAAGAGGTATTTCTGCCTTTTTACTTCAAAGTAAGTGAAATTTCTGCCTTTGTACCAAAAAATAAATGGAATTTCTGTCTTTTTGCCCCAAAATAAAAGGAATTTTTGAATTATGCCCTGAAATAAGTGAAATTTCTGCAATTTTGCCCCCAAATAAATGAAATTTCTGCCTTTTTGCCCCAAAATAAGGGAAATTTCTGCCTTTTTGCCTCCAAATAAAAGAAATTACAGCCTTTTTACCTCAAAATAAAGGGAATTTCTACATTTTTGACACCAAATATTAAAAATTTTTGCCTTTTTGCCCCAAAATAAGGAAAATTTCTGCCTTTTTTCCCTGAAATAAGTGAAATTTCTCCAATTTTGCCCTAAAATAAGTGAAATTTCTGCAATTTTTTCATAAAATAAGGAAAATTTCTGGAATTTTGCCCAAAAATAAGTGGAATTTCTGAGTTTTGTGCCAAAATAAGTAGAATTTCTGTCTTTTTTCCCTAACATATAGGGAATTTCTGCCTTTTTGCCCCACAATTAGGGGAATTTCTGCAATTTTGCTCCAAAATACGGGGAATTTCTGCCTTTTCCCAAAAATAAAGGGAATGCATAACTTTTTGCCATAAAAAAATGAAATTTATTCATTTTTGCTCCAAAATAAGGGGAATTTCTGCCTTTTTGCCTCTAAATAGGTAGAATTTCTGTCTTTTTCCCCCAAAACAAAGGGAATTTCTGTCTTTTTTGCCCCAAAATAATGGGAATTTCTGACTTATTACCCTGAATTAAGTGAAATTTCTGCAATTTTGCCACAAAAAAGGGAAATTTCTGCAATTTTGCCCCAATGTAAAGGAAATTTCTGCAATTTTGCCCCAAAATAAGGGAAATTTCTGACTTTTTGCTCCCGAAAATAGGAGATTTTCTGTCTTTTTGCCCCAAAATAAAAAGAATTTCTGCCTTTTTGCTCGAAAATTATAAGAATTTCTGCAATTTTGCTTCAAAATACGGGGAATTTCTGCTTTTTATCCCGAAAGTAAGGGGAATGCATACCTTTTTGCCATAAAAAGGTAAATTTCTTCATTTTTGCTCCAAAATAAGGGAAATTTCTGCCTATTTGCCTTTAAATAACTGGATTTTCTGTCTTTTCCTCCAAAACAAAGGGAATTTCTGTCTTTTTTGCTCCAAGATAAGGGGAATTTCTGACTTATTACCCTGAAATAAGTGAAATTTCTGCAATTTTGCTCCGAAATAAGGGAAATTTCTGCCTCTTTGCCCTCAAATAAGGGGAATTTCAGCCTTTTTACCTCAAAATAAGGGGAATTCATGCCTTTTTGACCCAAAATAAGAAAATTTCTAACTTTTTTTTCTGAAATAGGTAAAATTTCTTCAATTTTGCCACAAAATAAGTGAAATTTCTGCAATTTTGCCCCAGAATAAGGGAAATTTCTGGAATTTTGAACCAAAATAAGTGGAATTTCTGAGTTTTGCCCCAAAATAAGGAGAATTTCTGTTTTTTGCCCCAACATATAAGGAATTTCTGCATTTTTGCCCCACAATTAGGGGAATTTCTGCAATTTTGCTCTAAAATACGAGAAATTTCTGCCTTTTTGCCCGAAAATAAGAACAATGCATAACTTTTTGCCTTAAAAAAGAGAAATTTCTTCATTTTTGCTCAAAAATAAAGGGAATTTCTGCTTTTTTGCCTCTAAATAAGTGGAATTTCTGTCTTTTTCCCCCAAAACAAAGGGATTTTCTGTCTTTTTTGCCCCAAAATAAGGAAAATTTCTGACTTATTACCCTGAAATAAGTGAAATTTCTGCAATTTTGCCCCAAAATAAGGGAAATTTCTGCCTTTTTGCCCCCAAATAAGGGAAATTTCAGCCTTTTTACCTCAAAATAAGGGGAATTTCTGCATTTTTGCCCCAAAATAACAAAATATTTTTTTTCCATGAAATAAAGGAAATTTCTGCAATTTTGCCCAAAATAAGTGAAATTTCTGCAATTTTGCCTCAGAATAAGGGAAATTTCTGGAATTTTGCCCCAAAATAAGTGGAATTTCTGAGTTTTGCCCCAAAATAAGGAGAATTTCTGTCTTTTTGCCCCAACATATAGGGAATTTCTTCATTTTTGCCCCACAATTAGGGAAATTTTTGCAATTTTGCTCCAAAATACGGGGAATTTCTGCCTTTTTCCCCGAAAATAAGAAGAATGCATACCTTTTTGCCTTAAAAAAGAGAAATTTCTGCAATTTTGCTTCAAAATAAGGGAAATTTCTGCCTTTTTGCCCCCAAATAAGGGGAATTTCAGCCTTTTCACCTCAAAATAAGGGGAATTTCTGCATTTTTGCCACAAAATATTAGGAATTTCTGCCTTTTTGCCCCAAAATAAAGAAAATTTCTGCCTTTTTTCCCTGAAATAAGTGAAATTTCTGCAATTTTGACCTAAAATAAGTGAAATTTTGCAATTTTGCCCCAAAATAAGGGGAATTTCTGGAATTTTGCCCCAAAATAAGTGATATTTCTGAGTTTTGCCCCAAAATAAGAAGAATTTCTGTCTTTTTGCCCCAACATATAGGGAATTTCTGCCTTTTGCCCCAGAATTAGTGGAATTTCTGCAATTTTGCTCCAAAATACGGGGAATTTCTGCATTTTTGCACGAAAATAAGGGGAATGCATGACTTTTTGCCATAAAAAAGTAAAATTTCTTTATTTTTGCTCCAAAATAAGGGGAATTTCTGCCTTTTTGCCTCTAAATAAGTGGAATTTCTGTCTTTTTCCCCCAAAACAAAGGGAATTTCTGTCTTTTTGCCCCAAAATAAGGTAAATTTCTGCCTTTTTGCCCTGAAATATGTGAAATTTCTGCAATTTTACCAAAAAATAAGGTGAATTTCTGCCTTTTTGCCCTAAAATAATGGGAATTTCTGCCTTTTTGCCCCGAAATAAGAAAAATTTTTTCTTTTTTCCTCTAAAATAAGTGAAATTCCTGCAATTTTGGCCTAAAATAAGAGAAATTTCTGCAATTTTTCCCCATAATAAGGGAAATTTCTGCAATTTTGCCCCAAAATAATAGGAATTTCTCCCTTTTTGCCCCAAAATAAAAAAAATTTCACTCTTTTTACCTGAAAATAATTGAAATTTCTGCAATTTTGCCCCAAATAAGGGAAATCTCTGAAATTGTGCCCCAAAATAAGGTAAATTATTGCAATTTGCCTCAAAATAAAGGAAATTTCTGAAATTTTGCCCCAAAATAATGGGAATTTCTGAACTTTGCCCCAAAATAAAAAGGATTTTTGCCTTTTGCCCCAAAATTAGGGGAATTTCTGCAATTGTGCTCCAAAATACGAGAAATTTCTGCCTTTTAGCCCGAAAATAATGGGAATGCATACCTTTTTGCCATAAAAAGGGAAATTTCTTCATTTTTGCTCCAGAATAAAGGGAATTTCTGTTTTTTGCCACTAAATAAGTGGAATTTCTGTCTTTTTCCCCCAAAACAAAAGGAATTTCTGTCTTTTTTGTCCCAAAATAAGGGGAATTTCTGACTTATTACCCTGAAATAAGTGAAATTTCTGCAATTTTGCCCCAAAATTAGGGAAATTTCTGAAATTTTGCCCCAATGTAAAGGAAATTTCTGCAATTTTGCCCCAAAATAAGGGGAATTTCTGACTGTTTGTTCCTTAAAAAATGAGATTTTCTGTCTTTTTGCCCCAAAATAAAGAGAATTTCTGTCTTTTTGCCCGAAAATTTTGAGAATTTCTGCAATTTTGCTTCAAAATACGGGGAATTTCTGCTTTTATCTCGAAAGTAAGGGGAATGCATACCTTTTTGCCATAAAAAGGTGAATTTCTTCCTTTTTGCTCCAAAATAAGGGGAATTTCTGCTTTTTGCCTCTAAATAAGTGGAATTTCTGTCTTTTTCCCCCAAAACAAAAGGAATTTCTGTCAATTTTGCCCCAAAATAAGAGGAATTTCTGACTTGTTACTATGAAATAAGTGAAATTTCTGCAATTTTGCCCCAAAATAAGGAAAATTTCTGCCTCTTTGCCCCCAAATAAGGGGAATTTCAGGCTTTTTACTTTAAAATAAGGGGAATTTCTGCCTTTTGGCCCCAATATAAGGTGAATTTCTCCATTTTGCCCCAAAATAAAGGAAATTTCAGCTTTTTACCTGAAAATAAGTGAAATTTCTGCAATTTTGCCCCAGAATAAAGGAAATTTCTGGAATTTTGCCCCAAAATAAGTGGAATTACTGAGTTTTGCCCCAAAATAAGGAGAATTTTTGCCTTTTTGCCCCAAAATATAGGGAATTTCTGCATTTTTGCCCCAAAATTAGGGGAATTTCTGCAATTTTGCACCAAAATACGAGGAATTTCTGCCTTTTTGCCCGAAAATAAAGGGAATGCATAACTTTTTGCTATAAAAAAGGGAAATTTCTTCATTTCTTTATATTTGCTCCAAAATAAGGGGAATTTTTGACTTTTTGCCTCTAAATAAGTGGTATTTCTGTCTTTTTCACCCAAAACAACGGGAATTTCTGTATTTTTTGCCCCAATTAAGGGAAATTTCTGACTTATTACCCTGAAATAAATGAAATTTCTGGAATTTTGCCCCAAAATAAGGTGAATTTCTGCCTTTTTGCCCCAAAATAATGGGAATTTCTGCCTTTTTGCCCCAAAATAAGAAAAATTTTTTCCTTTTTTTTTCTCTGAAATAAGTGAAATTTCTGCAATTTTGCCTTAAATTAAGGGAAATTCCTGCAATATTTCCCCATAATAAGGGAAATTTGTGCAATTTTGCCCGAAAATAAGGGGAATTTCTCCCTTTTTGCCCCAAAATAAAGGAAATTTCAGCCTTTTTACCTGAAAATAACTGAAATTTCTGCAATTTTGCCCCAAATAAGGGAAATTTCTGCAATTTTGCCCCAAAATAAGGTAAATTCCTGCAATTCTGCCCCAAAATAAAGAAAATTTCTGGAATTGTGCCCCAAAATAAGGGGAATTTCTGATTTTTGCCCCCAAATAAAGGGAATTTTTGCCTTTTGCCACACAATTAGGGGAATTTCTGCAATTTTGCTCCAAAATATGGGGAATTTCTGCTTTTTTCCCGAAAATAATGGGAATGCATACCTTTTTGCCATAAAAAGGGAAATTTCTTCATTTTTGCTCCAAAATAAGGGGAATTTCTGCCTTTTTGCCTCTAAATAAGTGGAATTTCTGTCTTTTTCCCCCAAAACAAAGTGAATTTCTGTCTTTTTTGCCCCAAAATAATGGGAATCTCTGCCTGTTTGCCCCAAAATAAGAAAAAATTTTGCCTTTTTTCTCTGAAACAAGTGAAATTTCTGCAATTTTGCCTTAAATTAAGGGAAATTTCTGCAATATTTCTTCATAATAAGGGAAATTTCTGCAATTTTGCTCCAAAATAAGGGGAATTTCTCCCTTTTTGCCCCAAAACAAAGGAAATATCAGCCTTTTTATCTGAAAATAACTGAAATTTCTGCAATTTTGCCCCAAAATAAGGTAAATTCCTGAAATTTTGCCCCAAAATAAAGGAAATTTCTTGAATTTGCGCCAAAAGAAGGGGAATTTCTGATTTTTGCCCCAAAATAAAGGGAATTTCTGACTTTTGCCCCAAAATTAAGGAATTTCTGCCTTTTTGCCCGAAATTTATGAGAATTTCTGCAATTTTGCTTCAAAATACGGGGAATTTCTGCTTTTTATCCCAAATGTAAAAGGAATGTATACCGTTTACCACAAAAAAGGGAAATTTCTTCATTTTTTCCCCAAAATAATAGGAATTTCTGCCTTTTCACCTCAAAGTAAGTGAAATTTCTGCCTTTTTACCAAAAAATAAATGGAATTTCTGTCTTTTTGCCCCAAAATAAAAGAAATTTTTGAATTATGCCCTGAAATAAGTGAAATTTCTGCAATTTTGCCCCAAAATAAGGGAAATTTCTGGAATTTTGCCCCAAAATAAATGGAATTTCTGAGTTTTGCTCCAAAATAAGAAGAATTTCTGTCTTTTTTCCCCAACATATAAGGAATTTCTGCCTTTTTGCCCCACAATTAGGGGAATTTCTGCAATTTTGCACCAAAATACAGGGAATTTCTGCCTTTTCCCAAAAATAAAGGGAATGCATAACTTTTTGCCATTAAAAAGAGAAATTTCTTCATTTTTGCTCCAAAATAAGGGGAATTTCTGCCTTTTTGCCTCTAAATAAGTGGACTTTTTGTCTTTTTCCCCCAAAACAAAGGGAATTTCTTTCTTTTTTGCCCCAAAATAAGGGGAATTTCTGACTTATTACACTGAAATACATGAAATTTCTACAATTTTGCCCCAAAATAAGGGAAATTTCTGCAATTTTGCCCCAATGTAAAGGAAATTTTTGCAATTTTGCCCCAAAATAAGGGAAATTTCTGACTGTTTGCTTCCAAAAAATGGAGATTTTTTGTCTTTTTGACCCAAAATAAAGAGAATTTCTGCCTTTTTGCCCTAAAATTATGAGAATTTCTGCAATTTTGCTTCAAAATACGGGGAATTTCTGCTTTTTATCCCAAATGTAAAAGGAATGTATACCGTTTACCATAAAAAAGGGAAATTTCTTCATTTTTTCCCCAAAATAATAGGAATTTCTGCCTTTTCACCTCAAAGTAAGTGAAATTTCTGCCTTTTTACCAAAAAATAAATGGAATTTCTGTCTTTTTGCCCCAAAATAAAAGAAATTTTTGAATTATGCCCTGAAATAAGTGAAATTTCTGCAATTTTGCCCCAAAATAAGGGAAATTTCTGGAATTTTGCCCCAAAATAAAGGGAATTTCTCTCTTTTTGCCCCAAAATAAAGGAAATTTCAGCCTTTTTACCTGAAAATAACTGAAATTTCTGCAATTTTACCACAAATAAGGGAAATTTCTGCAATTTTGCCCCAAAATAAGGTAAATTCCTGCAATTTTGCCCCAAAATAAAGGAAATTTTTGGAATTTTGCCCCAAAATAAGGGGAATTTCTGATTTTTGCCCCCAAATAAAGGGAATTTTTGCCTTTTGCCCCACAATTAGGGGAATTTCTGCAATTTTGCTCCAAAATACGGGGAATTTCTGCCTTTTTGCCCGAAAATAATGGGAATGCATACCTTTTTGCCATAAAAAGAGAAATTTTTTCATTTTTGCTCCAAAATAAGGGGAATTTCTGCGTTTTTGCCTCTAAATAAGTGGAATTTCTGTCTTTTTCCCCCAAAACATAGGGAATTTCTGTCTTTTTTGCCACATAATAAGGGGAATTCCTGACTTATTACCCTGAAATAAGTGAAATTTCTGCAATTTTGCCCCAAAATAAGGGAAATTTCTGAAATTTTGGCCCAATGTAAAGGAAATTTCTCCAATTTTGCCCCAAAATAAGGGAAATTTCTGACTGTTTGTTCCCAAAAAAAGGAGATTTTCGTTTTTTTGCCCTAAAATAAGGAGAATTTCTGCTTTTGGCCCGAAAATTATGAGAATTTCTGCAATTTTGCTTCAAAATACGGGGAATTTCTGCTTTTATCCCGAAAGTAAGGGAATGCATACCTTTTTGCCATAAAAATGTGAATTTCTTCATTTTTGCTCCAAAATAAGGGGAAGTTCTGCCTTTTTGCCTCTAAATAAGTGGAATTTCTGTCTTTTTCCCCCTAAACAAAGTGAATTTCTGTCTTTTTTGCACCAAAATAATGGGAATCTCTGCCTGTTTGCCCCAAAATAAGAAAAAAATTTGCTTTTTTTCTCTGAAATATGTGAAATTTCTGCAATTTTGCCTTAAATTAAGGAAAATTTCTGCAATATTTCCCCATAAAAAGGGAAATTTCTGCAATTTTACTCCAAAATAAGGGGAATTTCTCCGTTCTTGCCCCAAAACAAAAGAAATTTCCGTCTTTTTACCTGAAAATAACTGAAATTTCTGCAATTTTGCCCCAAAATAAGGTAAATTCCTGAAATTTTGCCCCAAAATAAAGGAAATTTCTTGAATTTTGTGCCAAAAGAAGGGGAATTTCTGATTTTTGCCCCAAAATAAAGGGAATTTCTGACTTTTGCCAAAAATTAAGTAATTTCTGCCTTTTTGCCCGAAAATTATGAGAATTTCTGCAATTTTGCTTCAAAATACGGGGAATTTCTGCTTTTTATCCCAAATGTAAAAAGAATGTATACCGTTTACCACAAAAAAGGGAAATTTCTTCATTTTTGCCCCAAAATAATAGGAATTTCTGCCTTTTTACCTCAAAGTAAGTGAAATTTCTGCCTTTTTACCAAAAAATAAATGGAATTTCTGTGTTTTTGCCCCTAAATAAAAGGAATTTTTGAATTATGCCATGAAATAAGTGAAATTTCTGCAATTTTGCCCCAAGATAAGGGAAATTTCTGGAATTTTGCCACAAAATTAATGGAATTTCTGAGTTTTGCCCCAAAATAAGAAGAATTTCTTTTTTTTTCCCCAACATATAGGGAATTTCTTCCTTTTTGCCCCACAATTAGGGGAATTTCTGCAATTTTGCACCAAAATACGGGGAATTTCGGCCTTTTCCCAAAAATAAAGGGAATGCATAACTTTTTGCCATTAAAAAAAGAAATTTCTTTATTTTTGCTCCAAAATAAGGGGAATTTCTGCCTTTTTGCCTCTAAATAAGTGGACTTTTTGTCTTTTTCCCCCAAAACAAAGGGAATTTCTGTCTTTTTTGCCCCAAAACAAGGAGAATTTCTGACTTATTACACTGAAAGAAGTGAAATTTCTGCAATTTTGCCCCAAAATAAGGGATATTTCTGCAATTTTGCCCCAATGTAAAGGAAATTTTTGCAATTTTGCCCCAAAATAAGGGAAATTTCTGACTGTTTGCTCCCGAAAAATGGAGATTTTTTAACTTTTTGCCCCAAAATAAGGAGAATTTCTGCCTTTTTGCCCTAAAATTATGAGAATTTCTGCAATTTTGCTTCAAAATACAGGGAATTTCGGCTTTTTATCCCGAAAGTAAGGGGAATGCATACCTTTTTGCCATAAAAAGGTAAATTTCTTCATTTTTGCTCCAAAATAAAGGAAATTTCTTCCTTTTTGCCTCTAAATAAGTGGAATTTCTGTCTTTTCCTCCAAAACAAAGGAAATTTCTGTCTTTTTTGCCCCAAAATAAAAGGAATTTCTGACTTATTACCCTGAAATAAGTTAAATGTCTGTAATTTTTCCCCAAAATAAGGGAAATTTCTGACTCTTTGCTCTCAAATAAAGGGAATTTCAGCCTTTTTACCTCAAAATAAGGGGAATTCCTGCCTTTCTGACCCAAAATTAAGGAAAATTTCTCCCTTTTTCCCCTGAAATAAGTAAAATTTTTGCAATTTTGCCCCACAATATATGAAATTTCTGCAATTTTGCCCCAGAATAAGGGAATTTTCTGGAATTTTGCCCCAAAATAAGTGGAATTTCTGAGTTTTGCCCCAAAATAAGGAGAATTTCTGTCTTTTTGCCCCAACATATAGGGAATTTCTGTCTTTCTGCCCCACAACTAGGGGAATTTCTGCAATTTTGCTCCAAAATATGGGTAATTTCTGCCTTTTTGCCCGAAAATAAGGGGAATGCATAACTTTTTGCCATAAAAAAGGGAAATTTCTTCATTTTTGCTCAACAATAAGGGAAATTTCTACCTTTTTGCCTCTAAATAAGTGGAATTTCTGTCTTTTTCCCTAAAAAACAAAGGGAATTTCTGTCTTTTTCGCCTCAATATAAGGGGAATTTCTTACTTATTACACTGTAATAAGTAAAATTTCTGCAATTTTGCCCCAAAATAAGGGAAATTTCTGCCTTTTTGCCCTGAAATATGTGAAATTTCTGCAATTTTACCCCAAAATACGGTGAATTTCTGCCTTTTTGCCACAAATTAATAGGAATTTCTGCCTTTTTGCCCCAAAATAAGAAAAATTTTTGCTTTTTTTCTATGAAAAAATGAAATTTCTGCAATTTTGCCCTAAAATAAGGAAAGTTTCTGCAATTTTCCCAATAATAACAGAAATTTCTGCAATTTTGCCCCAAAATAAGGGGAATTTCTCCCTTTTTGCCCCAAAATAAAGGAAATTTCAGCCTTTTTACCTGAAAATAAGTGAAATTTCTGCAATTTTGCCCCAAATAAAAAAATTTCTGCAATTTTGCCCCAAAATAAAGGAAATTTCTGGAATTTTGCCCCAAAATAAGAGGAATTTCTGATTTTTGCCCCAAAATATAGGGAATTTCTGCCTTTTGCCCCAAAATTTGGGCAATTTCTGTAATTTTGCTCCAAAACACGGGGAATTTCTGCCTTTTTGCCCGAAAATAATGGGAATGCATACCTTTTTGCCATAAAAAGGGAAATTTCATTTTTTCTCCAAAATAAGGGGAATTTCTGCCTTTTTGCCTCTAAATAAGTGGAATTTCTGTCTTTCCCCCCCCCACAAAAAGAGGAAATTTCTTTCTTTTTTGCCCCAAAATAAGGTGAATTTCTGACTTATTACCCTGAAATAAGTGAAATTTCTGCAACTTTTCCCCAAAATAAGGGATATTTCTGCCTTTTGCCCCCAAATAAGGGGAATTTCAGCCTTTTTACCTCAAAATAAGTGGAATTTCTGCTTTTTTGCCCCAAAATAACAAAATTTCTTTTTTTCCATGAAATAAGAGAAATTTCTGCAATTTTGCCCAAAATAAGTGAAATTTCTTCAATTTTGCCCCAGAATAAGGGAAATTTCTGGAATTTTGCCCCAAAATAAGTGGAATTTCTGAGTTTTGCCTCAAAATAAGGAGAATTTCTGTCTTTTTGCCCAAACATATAGAGAATTTCTGCATTTTTGCCCCACAATTAGGGGAATTTTTCCAATTTTGCTCCAAAATACGAGGAATTTCGGCTTTTTTGCCCGAAAATTAGAAGAATGCATACCTTTTTGCCTTAAAAAAGGGAAATTTCTTAATTTTTGCTTCAAAAAAAGGGGAATTTCTGTTTTTTGCCTCTAAATAAGTGGAATTTCTGTCTTCTTCCCCCAAAACAAATGGATTTTCTGTCTTTTTTGCGCCAAAATAAGAAAAATTTCTGACTTATTACCCTGAAATAAGTGAAATTTCTGCAATTTTGCCCCAAAATAAGGGAAATATTTGCATTTGCACACAAATAAGAGGAATTTCAGGATTTTTACCTCAAAATAAGGGGAATTTCTGCATTTTTGCCACAAAATATTAGGAATTTCTGCATTTTTGCCCCAAAATAAAGAAAATTTCTGCCTTTTTTCTCTGAAATAAGTGAAATTTCTGCAATTTTTCCCCAAAATAAGTGGAATTTCTGAGTTTTGCTCCAAAATAAAGAGAATTTCTGTCTTTTTACCCCAACATATAGGGAATTTCTGCCTTTTTGCACCACAATTATGGGAATTTCTGCAATTTTGCTCCAAAATACGGGGAATTTCTGCCTTTTTGCCCGAAAACAAGGGGAATGCATAACTTTTTGCCATAAAAAGGGAAATTTCTTTATTTTTGCTCCAAAATAAGGGGAATTTCTGCCTTTTTGCTTCTCAATAAGTAGAATTTCTGTCATTTTCTCCCAAAAGAAAGAGAATTTCTGTCATTTTTGCCCCAAAATTAAGGGAATTTCTGACTTATTACCCTAAAATAAGTGAAATTTCTGCAATTTTGCCCCAAAATAAGGGAAATTTCTGCCATTTTGCCCTGAAATAAGGGGAATTTCAGCCTTTTTACCTAAAAATAAGGGGAATTTCTGCATTTTTGCCACAAAATATTAGAAATTTCTGACTTTTTGCCCCAAAATAAGGAAAATTTCTGCCTTTTTTCTCTGAAATAAGTGAAATTTCTGCAATTTTGCCCCAAAATAAGTGAAATTTCTGCAATTTTGCCCCAAAATAAGGGAAATTTCTGGAATTTTGCCCCAAAATAAGGAAAATTTCTGTATTTTTGCCCCAACATATAGGGAATTTCTGCCTTTTTGCCCCACAATTAGGGGAATTTCTGCAATTTTGCTCCAAAATACGGGGAATTTCTGCCTTTTTGCCCTGAAATATGTGAAATTTCTGCAATTTTACCCCTAAATAAGGTGAATTTCTGCTTTTTTGCCACAAAATAATGGGAATTTCTGCCTTTTTGCACCCAAATAAGAAAAATTTTTCCTTTTTTTCTCTAAAATAAGTGAAATTTCTGCAATTTTGCCCCAAAATAAGGGGAATTTCTTCCTTTTTTCCCCAAAAAAAGGAAATTTCAGCCTTTTTACCTGAAAATAAGTGAAATTTCTGAAATTTTACCCCAAATAGGGAAATTTCTGCAATTTTGCCCAAAAATAAGGTAAATTCCTGCAATTTTGCCCCAAAATAAAGGAAATTTCTGGAATTTTGCCCCAAAATAAGGGGAATTTCTGATTTTTGCCCCTAATAAAGGGAATTTCTGCCTTTTGCCCCAAAATTAGGGGAATTTCTGCAATTTTGCTCCAAAATACAGGGAATTTCTGCCTTTTTGCATGAAAATAATGGGAATGCATACCTTTTTGCCATAAAAAAAGAAATTTTTTCATTTTTGCTCCAAAATAAGGGGAATTTCTGCCTGTTTTCCTCTAAATAAGTGGAATTTCTGTCTTTTTCCCCCAAAACAAAAAGAATTTCTGTCTTTTTTGCCCCAAAATAAGGGAAATTTCTGACTTATTACCCGGAAGTAAGTCAAATTTCTGCAATTTTGCCCCAAAATAAGGGAAATTTCTGCAATTTTGCCCCAATGTAAAGGAAATTTCTGCAATTTTGACCCAAAATAAGGGGAATTTCTGACTGTTTGCCCCCGAAAAAAGGAGATTTTCTGTCTTTTTGCCCCAAAATAAGGAGAATTTCTTCCTTTTTGCCTGAAAATTATGAGAATTTCTGCAATTTTGCTTCTAAAAACGGGGAATTTCTGCTTTTTATCCCGAAAATAACAGGAATGCATACCTTTTTGCCATAAAAAAGTAAATTTCTTCATTTTTGCTCCAAAATATAGGGAATTTCTGCCTTTTTGCCTCTAAATAAGTGGAATTTCTGTCTTTTTCCCCCAAAACAAAGGGAATTTCTGTCATTTTGCCCCAAAATAAGGGGAATTTCTGAATTATTACCCTGAAATACGTGAAATTTCTCCAATTTTGCCCCAAAATAAGGGAAATTTCTGCCTCTTTGCTCCCAAATAAGGGGAATTTCAGCCTTTTACCTCAAAATAAGGGGAATTTCTGCATTTTTGCCACAAAATATTAGGAATTTCTGATTTTTTGCCCCAAAATAAGGAAAATTTCGGCCTTTTTCCCCTGAAATAAGTGAAATTTCTGCAATTTTGCCCCCAAATAAGTGAAATTTCTGCAATTTTGCCCCCAATAAGGGAAATTTCTGGAATTTTGCCCCAAAATAAGGGGAATTTCTCTCTTTTTGCCCCAAAATAAAGGAAATTTTAGCTTTTTTACCTGAAAATAAGTGAAATTTCTGTAATTTTGCACAAAATAAGGGAAATTTCTTCAATTTTGCCCCAAAATAATGTAAATTCCTGCAATTTTGCCCCAAAATAAAAAAAATTCTGAATTTTGCCCCAAAATAAAAGGAATTTCTGATTTTTGCCCCAAAATAAAAGGAATTTCTTTTTTTTTGCCCCAAAATTAGGGGAATTTCTGCAATTTTGCTCCAAAATACGGGGAATTTCTGCCTTTTTGCCCGAAAATAATGGGAATGCATAACTTTTTGCCATAAAAAGGGAAATTTCTTCATTTTTGCACCAAAATAAGGGGAATTTCTGCATTTTTGCCTCTAAATAAGTGGAATTTCTGTCTTTTTCCCCCAAAACAAATGGAATTTCTTTCTTTTTTGCCCCAAAATAAAAGGAATTTCTGACTTATTACCCTGAAATAAGTGAAATTTCTGCAATTTTGCCCAAAATAATAAAAATTTCTGCAATTTGGCCCCAATGTAAAGGAAATTTCTGCAATCTTGCCCCAAAATAAAGGGAATTTCTGACTGTTTGTTCCCAAAAAAAAGAGATTTTCTGTTTTTGCCCCTAAATAAGGAGAATTTCTGCCTTTTTGCCCAAAAATTATGAGAATTTCTGCAATTTTGCTTCAAAATACGGGGAATTTCTGCTTTTTATCCCGAAAGTAAGGGGAATGCATACCTTTTTGCCATAAAAAGTTAAATTTCTTCATTTTTGCCCCAAAATAAGGGGAATTTCTGCCTTTTTGCCTCTAAATAAGTGGAATTTCTGTCTTTTTCCTCAAAAACAAAGGGAATTTCTGTCTTTTTTTGCCCCAAAATAAGGGGAATTTGTGAATTATTACTCTGAAATAAGTGAAATTTCTGCAATTTTGCCCAAAAAATGAGAGAAAATTTTTGCCTCTTTTCCCCCAAATAAAGGAAATTTCAGCCTTTTTACCTCAAAATAAGGGAAATTTTTGCCTTTTTTGCCTCAAAATAAAGAAAATTTCTGCCTTTTTTAACTGATATAAGTAAAATTTCTGCAATTTTGCTCCAAAATAAGTGAAATTTTTGCAATTTTGCCACAGAATAAGGGAAATTTCTGGAATTTTGCCCCAAAATAAGGGGAATATCTGAGTTTTGCCCCAAAATAAGGAGAATTTCTGTTTTTTGCCCCAACATATAGGGAAATTCTGCATTTTTGCCCCACAATTAGGAGAATTTCTGCAATTTTGCTCCAAAATACGAAGAATTTCTGTCTTTTTGCCCGAAAATAAGAAGAATGCATACCTTTTTGCCTTAAAAAAGGGAAATTTCTTCATTTTTGCTCCAAAATAAAGGGAATTTCTGCTTTTTTGCCTCTAAATATGTGGGATTTCTGTCTCTTTTCCCCAAAACAAAGGGATTTTCTGTCTTTTTTGCCCCAAAATAAAAAAAAATTTCTGACTTATTACCCTAAATTAAGTGAAATTTCTGCAATTTTGCCCCAAAATAAGGGAAATTTCTACCTTTTTGCCCCCAAATAAGGGGAATTTCAGCCTTTTTACTTCAAAATAAGGGGAATTTCTGCATTTTTGCGACAAAATATTAGGAATTTTTGCTTTTTTGCCCCAAAATAAAGAAAATTTCTGCCTTTTTCCCTGAAAGAAGTGAAATTTCTGCAATTTTGCCCCAAAATAAGTGAAATTTGTGCAATTTTGCCCCAAAAAAGGGAAATTTCTGGAATTTTTCTTCAAAATAAGTGGAATTTCTGAGTTTTGCCCCAAAATAAGCAGAATTTTTGTTTTTTGCCCCAACATATAGGGAATTTCTGTCTTTTTGTCCCACAACTAGGGGAATTTTTGCAATTTTGCTCCAAAATACGGGGAATTTCTGCCTTTTTGCCTGAAAAAAGGGGAATGCATAACTTTTTGCAATAAAAAAGGGAAATTTCTTCATTTTTGCTCCAAAATAAGGGAAATTTTTGCATTTTTGCCTCTAAATAACTGGAATTTCTGTCTTTTTCTCTAAAAACAAAGGGAATTTCTGTCATTTTGCCTCAATATAAGTGGAATTTCTGACGAATTACCCTGAAATAAGTGAAATTTCTGCAATTTTGCCCCAAAATAAGGGAAATTTCTGCCTTTTTGCCCAGAAATATTTGAAATTTCTGCAATTTTACCCCAAAATAAGGTGAATTTCTGCCTTTTTGCCCCAAAATAATGGCAATTTCTGACTTTTTGCCCCAAAATAAGAAAAATTTTTGCTTTTTTTCTCTTAAATAAGTGAAATTTCTGCAATTTTGCCCTAAAAGTAAGAAAATTTCTGAAATTTTTACCAATAATAAGGGAAATTTCTGAAATTTTGCCCCAAAATTAGAGGAATTTCTCCCTTTTTGCCACAAAATAAAAAAAATTTCAGCCTTTTTACCTGAAAATAAGTGAAATTTCTGCAATTTTGCCCCAAATAAGAAAAATTTCTGCAATTTTGCCCCAAAATAAGATAAATTCCTGCAATTTTGCCCCAAAACAAAGGAAATTTCTTGTATTTTGCCCCAAAATAAGGGGAATTTATGATTTTTGCCCCAAAATAAAGGGAATTTCTGCATTTTGCCCCAAATTTAGGGGAATTTCTGCAATTTTGCTTTAAAATACGGGGAATTTCTGCCTTTATGCCCGAAAATAATGGGAATGCATACCTTTTTGCCATAAAAAGGGAAATTTCTTCCTTGTTGCTCCAAAATAAGGGGAATTTCTGCCTTTTTGCCTCTAAATAAGTGGAATTTCTGTCTTTTTCTCTAAAAACAAAGAGAATTTCTGTCTTTTTTGCCCCAAATTAATGGGAATTTCTGACTTATTACCCTGAAATAAGTGAAATTTCTGCAATTTTGCCCCAAAATAAGGGATATTTCTGCTTTTTTGCCCCCAAATAAGGAGAATTTCTGCCTTTTTACCTCAAAATAAGGGGAATTTCTGCTTTTTTGCCCCAAAATAACAAAATTTCTTTTTTTCCCCTGAAAGAAGTGAAATTTCTGCAATTTTGCCCACAATAAGTGAATTTTCTGCAATTTTGCCCCAGAAAAAGGGAAATTTCTGGAATTTTGCCCTAAAATAAGTGGAATTTCTGAGTTTTTCCCCAAAATAAGGAGAATTTCTGTCTTTTTGCCCCAACATATAGGGAATTTCTGCATTTTTGCCCCACAATTAGGGGAATTTTTGCAATTTTGCTTCAAACTACGGGTAATTTCTGCCTTTTTGCCCGAAAATAAGAAGAATGCATACCTTTTTGCCTTAAAAAAGGGAAATTTCTTCATTTTTGCTTCAAAATAAGGGGAATTTCTGTTTTTGCCTCTAAATAGTGGAATTTCTGTCTTTTTCACCCAAAACAAAGGGATTTTCTGTCTTTTTTGCACCAAAATAAGAAAAATTTCTGACTTATTACCCTGAAATAAGTGAAATTTCTGCAATTTTGCCCCAAAATAAGGGAAATTTTTGCCTTTTTGCCCACAAATAAGGGGAATTTCACCCTTTATACCTCAAAATAAGGGGAATTTCTGCATTTTTGCCACAAAATATTAGGAATTTCTGCCTTTTTGCCCCAAAATAAGGAAAATTTCTTCCTTTTCTCCCTGAAGTAAGTGAAATTTCTGCAATTTTGCCCCAAAATAAGTGGAATTTCTGAGTTTTGCCCCAAAATAAGGAGAATTTCTGTCTTTTTGCCCCAACATATAGGGAATTTCTGCCTTTTTGCACCACAATTAGGGGAATTTCTGCAATTTTGCTCCAAAATACGGGAATTTCTCCTTTTTGCGTGAAAATAAGGGGAATGCATAACTTTTTGCCATAGAAAAGGGAAATTTCCTCATTTTTGCTCCAAAATAAGAGGAATTTCTGCCTTTTTGCTTTTCAATAAGTGTAATTTCTGTCTTTTTCACCCAAAACAAAGGAAATTTCTGTCTTTTTTGCCCCAAAATAAGGGAAATTTCTGACTTATTACCCTGAATTAAGTGAAATTTCTGCAATTTTGCCCCAAAATAAGTGAAAATTCTGCAATTTTGCCCCAATGTAAAGGAAATTTCTTCAATTTTGCCCCAAAATAAAAGGAATTTCTGACTGTTTGCTCCAGAAAAAAGGAGATTTTCTGTCTTTTTGCCCCAAAATAAGGAGAATTTCTGCATTTTTGCCTGAAAATTATGAGAATTTCTGCAATTTTGCTTCAAAATATGGGGAATTTCTGCTTTTTATCCCGAAAATAACAGGAATGCATACCTTTTTGCCATAAAAAGTAAAATTTCTTCATTTTTGCTCCAAAATAAGGGGAATTTCTGCCTTTTTGCCTGTAAATAAGTGGAATTTCTGTCTTTTACCCCCAAAACAAAGGGAATTTCTGTATTTTTGCCCCAAAATAAGGGGAATTTCTGAATTACTACCCTGAAATACTTGAAATATCTTCAATTTTGCCCCAAAATAAGGGAAATTTCTGCAATTTTGCCCCAAAATAAGGGAAAATTCTGAAATTTTGCTTCAAAATAAGTGGAATTTCTAAGTTTTGCCCCAAAATAAAGAGAATTTCTGTCTTTTTGCTCCAACTTATAGGGAATTTCTGTATTTTTGCCCCACAATTAGGGGAATTTCTGCAATTTTGCTCCAAAATACGGAAAATTTCTTCCTTTTTGCCCTGAAATATGTGAAATTTCTGGAATTTTACCCCTAAATAAGGTGAATTTCTGCCTTTTTGCCCCAACATAATGGGAATTTCTGCCTTTTTGCCCCAAAATAAGAAAAATTTTTCCTTTTTTTCTCTGAAGTAAGTTAAATTTCTGCAATTTTGTCCTAAAATAATGGAAATTTCTGCAATTTTTCTGTATAATAAAGGAAATTTCTGCAAGTTTGCCCCAAAATAAGGGGAATTTCTCTCTTTTTGCCCCAAAATAAAGGAAATTCAGCCTTTTTAACTGAAAATAAGTGAAATTTTTGCAATTTTGCCCCAAATAAGGGAAATTTCTTCAATTTTGCCCCAAAATAAGGTAAATTCCTGCAATTTTGCCCCAAAATAAAAAAATTTCTGAATTTTGCCACAAAATAAAAGAAATTTCTGATTTTATCCCCAAAATAAAAGGAATTTCTGCCTTTTGCCCCAAAATTACGGGAATTTCTGCAATTTTGCTCCAAAATACGGGGAATTTCTGCCTTTTTGCCCGAAAATAATGGGAATTCATAACTTTTTGCCATAAAAAGGAAAATTTCTTCAATTTTGCTCCAAAATAAGGGGAATTTCTGCCTTTTTGCCTCTAAATAAGTGGAATTTCTGTCTTTTTCCCCCAAAACAAATGGAATTTCTTTTTTTTTGCCCCAAAATAAAAGGAATTTCTGACTTATTACCCTGAAATAAGTGAAATTTCTGCAATTTTGGCCCAATGTAAAGGAAATTTCTGCAATCTTGCCCCAAAATAAAGGGAATTTCTGATTATTTGTTCCCAAAAAAAGGAGATTTTCTGTTTTTGCCCCAAAATAAGGAGAATTTCTGCCTTTTTGCCTGAAAATTATAAGAATTTCTGCAATTTTGCTTCAAAATACCGGGATATTCTGCTTTTTATTTCGAAAGTAAGGGGAATGCATACCTTTGTGCCATAGAAAGGTAAATTTCTTCATTTTTGCTCCAAAATAAGGGGAATTTCTGCCTTTTTGCCTCTGAATAAGTGGAATTTCTGTCTTTTTCCTCCAAAATAAAGGGAATTTCTGTCTTTTTTGCCCCAAAATAAAAGGAATTTCTGAATTATTACCCTGAAATAAGTGAAATTTCTGCAATTTTGCCCCAAAATAAGGTAAATTTCTGCCTCTTTTCTCCCAAATAAAGGGAATTTCAGCCTTTTTACCTCAAAATAAGGAAAATTTCTGCCTTTTTTGCCTCAAAATAAGGAAAATTTCTGCCTTTTTTCCCTGAAATAAGTAAAATTTCTGCGATTTTGCCCCAAAATAAGTGAAATTTCTCCAATTTTGCCCCAGAATAAGGGAAATTTCTGGAATTTTGTCCCAAAATAAGGGGAATTTCTGAGTTTTACCCCAAAATAAGGAGAATTTCTGTCTTTTTGCCCCAACATATAGGGAAATTCTGCATTTTTACCCAACAATTAGGAGAATTCCTGCAATTTTGCTCCAAAATACGAGGAATTTCTGCCTTTTTGCCCAAAAATAAGAAGAAGGCATACCTTTTTGCCTTAAAAAAAGGGAAATTTCTTAATTTTACTCCAAAATAAAGGGAATTTTTGCTTTTTTGCCTCTAAATAAGTGGAATCTCTGTCTTTTTCTTCCAAAACAAATGGATTTTCTGTCTATTTTGCCCCAAAATAAGGAAAATTTCTGATGTATTACCCTGAAATAAGTGAAATTTCTGCAATTTTGCCCCAAAATAAGGGAAATTTCTGCCTTTTTCCCCACAAATAAAGGGAATTTGAGCCTTTTTACCTAAAAATAAGGGGAATTTCTGCATTTTTGCGACAAAATATTAGGAATTTTTGCCTTTTTGCCCCAAAATAAAGAAAATTTCTGACTTTATTCCATGAAATAAGTGAAATTTCTGCAATTTTGCCCCAAAATAAGTGAAATTTCTGCAATTTTGCCCCAAAATAAGGAAAATTTCTGGAATTTAGCCCCAAAATAAGTGGAATTTCTGAATTTTGCCCCAAAATAAGGAGAATTTCTGTTTTTTTGGCTCAACATATAGGGAGTTTCTGTCTTTTTGCCCCACAACTAGGGGAATTTCTGAAATTTTGCTCCAAAATACGGGGAATTTCTGCCTTTTTCCCCGAAAAAAGGGGGAATGCATAACTTTTTGCCATAAAAAAGGGAAATTTCTTCATTTTTGCTCCAAAATAAGGGAAATTTCTGCCTTTTTGCCCAGAAATATGTGAAATTTCTGCAATTTTACCCCAAAATAACGGAAATTTCTGCAATTTTACCTCAAAATAAGGTGAATTTCTATTTTTTGCCGCAAAATAATGGGAATTTCTGCCTTTTTGCCCCAAAATAAGAAAAAATTTTGCTTTTTTTTTCTGAAATAAGTAAAATTTCTGCAATTTTGCCCTAAAATAAAGGAAATTTCTGCAATTTTTCCCCATAATAAGGGAAATTTCTGTAATTTTGCCTTAAAATAAAAGGAATTTCTCCATTTTTGCCCCAAAATAAAGGAAATTTCAGCCTTTTTACCTGAAAATTAGTAAAATTTCTGCAATTTTGCCCCAAAATAAGGTTAATTCCTGCAATTTTGCCCCAAAAATAAAGGAAATTTCTGAAATTTTGCCCCAAAATAAGTGGAATTTCTGATTTTTGCCCCAAAATAAAGGGAATTTCTGCCTTTTGTCCCAAAATTAGGGGAATTTCTGCAATTTTGCTCCAAAATACGGGGAATTTCTGCCTTTTTGCCCGAAAATAATGGGAATGCATACCTTTTTGCCATAAGAAGGGAATTTTTTTCATTTTTGCTCCAAAATAAAGGGAATTTCTGCCTTTTTGCCTCTAAATAAGTGGAATTTCTGTCTTTTTCCCCCAAAACAAAGGGAATTTCTGTCTTTTTTGCCGCAAAATAAGGGGAATTTCTGACATATTCTTCTGCAATAAGTGAAATTTCTGCAACTTTGCTCCAAAATAAGGGAAATTTCTTCAATTTTGCTCCGATGAAAAGGAAATTTCTGCAATTATGCCCCAAAATAAGAGGAATTTCTGACTGTTTGCTCCCGAAAAAGGAGATTTTCTGTCTTTTTGCCCCAAAATAAGGAAAATTTCTGCCTTTTTGCACGAAAATTGAGAGAATTTCTGCAATTTTGCTTCAAAATACGGGGAATTTCTGCTTTTTATCCCGAAAGTAAGGGGAATGTATACCTTTTGCCATAAAATAGGGAAATTTTTTTTGCCCCAAAATAAAAGGAATTTTTGAATTATGCCCTGAAATAAGTGAAATTTCTGCAATTTTGCCCCCAAAAAAAGAAATTTCTGCATTTTTGCCACAAAATAAGGAGAATTTCTGTTTTTTTGTCCCAAAATAAGGGAAATTTCTGCCTTTTTGCCTCCAAATAAGGGGAACTTCAGCCTTTGTACCTCAAAATAAGGGGAATTTCTGCATTTTTGCCCCAAAATAAGGAAAATTTCTGGCTTTTTTTCCCTTGAAATAAGTGAAATTTCTGCAATTTTGCCCCAAAATAAGTGAAATTTCTGCAATTTTGCCCCAAAATAAGGGAAATTTCTGGAATTTTGCCCCAAAATAAGGGAAAATTCTGAGTTTTGCCCCTAAATAAGGAGAATTTCTATCTTTTTGCCCCAACATATAGGGAATTTCTGCCTTTTTGCCCCAGAATTAGGGGAATTTCTGCAATTTTGCTCCAAAATACGGAGAATTTCTGCATTTTGCCAAAAAATAGAGGAAATGCATAAGTTTTTGGCATAAAAGAGGAAAATTTCTTCATTTTTGCTCCAAAATAAGAAGAATTTCGGCTTTTTTGCCTCTAAATAAGTGGAATTTCTGTCTTTTTTCCCCAAAACAAAGGGAATTTCTGTCTTTTTTGCCCCAAAATAAGGGGAATTTCTGACTTATTACACTGAAATAAGTGAAATTTTAGCAATTTTGCCCCAAAATAAGGGAAATTTCTGCCTTTTTGCCCTGAAATATGTGAAATTTCTGTAATTTTACCCCAAATTAAGGTGAATTTCTGCCTTTTTGCCCCAAAATAATGGGAATTTTTGACTTTTTGTCCCAAAATAAAAAAAAATTTCCTTTTTTTCTTTGAAATAAGTGAAATTTCTGCAATTTTGCCCTAAAATAAGGGAAATTTCTGCAATTTTTCCCCATAATAAGGGAAAATTCTTGAATTTTGCCCCAAAATAAAAGGAATTTCTCGCTTTTTGCCCCAAAATAAAGGAAATTTCAGCATTTTTACCTGAAAATAAGTGAAATTTCTGCAATTTTACCCCAAATAATGGAAATTTCTGCAATTTTGCCCCGAAATAAGGTAAATTCCTGCAATTTTGCCCCAAAATAAAGAAAATTTCTGGAATTTTGCCCCAAAATAAGGAGATTTTCTGATTTTTGCCCCAAAATAAAGGGAATTTCTGCCTTTTTGCCCGAAAATAATGGGAATGCATACCTTTTTGCCATAAAAAAGGAAATTTCTTCATTTTTGCTCCAAAATAATGGGAATTTCTGCATTTTTACCTCTAAATAAGTGGAATTTCTGTCTTTTTCCCTCAAAACAAAGGGAATTTCTGTTTTTTTGCCCCAAAATAAGGGGAATTTCTGACTTATTACCCTGAAATAAGTGTAATTTCTGCAATTTTGCCCCAAAATAAGGGAAATTTCTACCTTTTTGCCCTGAAATATGTGAAATTGCTGCAATTTTACCCCAAAATAAGGTCAATTTCTGCCTTTTTGCCCCAAAATAATGGAAATTTCTGCCTTTTTGCCCTCAAAAATGAAAAATTTTTGATTTTTTTTCTCTGAAATTAGTTAAATTTTTGCAATTTTGCCCTAAAATAAGGGAAATTTTTGCAATTTTTCCCCATAATAAGGGAAATTTCTGCAATTTTGCCCCAAAATTAAGGAAATTTCAGACTTTTTACCTGAAAATAAGTGAAATTTCTGCAATTTTGCACCAAATAAGAGAAATTTCTGCAATTTTTCCCAAAAATAAGGTAAATTCCTGCAATTTTGCCCCAAAATAAAGGAAATTCCTGAAATTTTGCCCCAAAATAGGGGGAATATCTAATTTTTGCCCCAGCATAAAGGGAATTTCTGCCTTTTGCCCCAAAATTAGGGGAATTTCTGCAATTTTGCTGCAAAATACGGGGAATTTCTGCCTTTTTGCCTGAAAATAATGGGAATGCATACCTTTTTGCCATAAAAAGGGAAATTTCTTCATTTTTGCTCTAAAATAAGGGAAATTTCTGCGTTTTTGCCTCTAAATAAGTGGAATTTCTGCCTTTTTCCTCCAAAACAAAGGGTATTTCTGTCTTTTATGCCCCCAAAATAAGGTGAATTTCTGACTTATTACCCTGAAATAAGTGAAATTTCTGCAATTTTGCAACAAAATAAGAGAAATTTCTCTAATTTTGCCCCAATGTAAAGGAAAATTTTGCAATTTTGCCCCAAAATAAGGGGAATTTCTGACTTATTAACCTGAAATAAGTGAAATTTTTGATATTTTTCCTTAAAATAAGGGAAATGTCTGCAATTTTGCCCCACAATATGGGGAATTTCTGACTGTTTGCTCTTGAAAAAGGAGATTTTCTGTCTTCTTGCCCCAAAATAAGGAAAATTTCTGCCTTTTTGCCCAAATTGAGAGAATTTCTGCAATTTTGCTTCAAAATACGGGGAATTTCTGCTTTTTATCCCGAAAGTAAGGGAAATGTATACCTTTTGCCACAAAAAAGTGAAATTTCTTCATTTTTGCCCCCAAAAAAGAGGAATTTCTGCCTTTTTACCTCAAAATAAGTTAAATTTCTGCCTTTTTACCCCAAAATAAACGGAATTTCTGTCTTTTTGCCCCAAAATAAAAGGAATTTTTGAATTATGCCTTAAAATAAGTGAAATTTCTACAAATTTGTCCCAAAATAAAAGAAATTTCTGCATTTTTGCCACAAAATAAGGGGAATTTCTGTCTTTTTGCCCCCAAATAAGGGGAATTTCAGCCGTTTTACCTCAAAATAAGGGGAATTTCTGCATTTTTGCCCCAAAATAAGGAAAATTTCTGCCTTTTTTTCCCTGATATAAGTGAAATTTCTGCAATTTTGCCCCAAAATAAGGGAAATTTCTGCCTTTTTGCCCTGAAATATGTGAAATTTCTGCAATTTTACCCCAAAATAAGGTGAATTTCTGCCTTTTTGCCCCAAAATAAGAAAAATTTTTGTTTTTTATCTCTGAAATAAGTGAAATTTCTGCAATTTTGCCCTAAAATAAGGGAAATTTCTGAAATTTTACTTCAAAATAAGGTGAATTTCTATTTTTTGCCGCAAAATAATGGGAATTTCTGCCTTTTTGCCCCAAAATAAGAAAAATTTTTGCTTTTTTTTTCTGAAATAAGTAAAATTTCTGCAATTTTGCCCTAAAATAAAGGAAATTTCTGCAATTTTTCCCCATAATAAGGGAAATTTCTGTAATTTTGCCTTAAAATAAAAGGAATTTCTCCCTTTTTGCCCCAAAATAAAGGAAATTTCAGCCTTTTTACCTGAAAATTAATAAAATTTCTGCAATTTTGCCCCCAAATAAGGTTAATTCCTGCAATTTTGCCCCAAAAATAAAGGAAATTTCTGAAATTTTGCCCCAAAGTAAGTGGAATTTCTGATTTTTGCCCCAAAATAAAGGGAATTTTTGCCTTTTGTCCCAAAATTAGGGGAATTTCTGCAATTTTGCTCCAAAATACGGGGAATTTCTGCCTTTTTGCCCGAAAATAATGGGAGTGCATACCTTTTTGCCATAAGAAGGGAATTTTTTTCATTTTTGCTCCAAAATAAAGGGAATTTCTGCCTTTTTGCCTCTAAATAAGTGGAATTTCTGTCTTTTTCCCCCAAAACAAAGGGAATTTCTGTCTTTTTTGCCGCAAAATAAGGGGAATTTCTGACATATTCTTCTGCAATAAGTGAAATTTCTGCAACTTTGCTCCAAAATAAGGGAAATTTCTTCAATTTTGCTCCGATGTAAAGAAAATTTCTGCAATTATGCCCCAAAATAAGAGGAATTTCTGACTGTTTGCTCCCGAAAAAGGAGATTTTCTGTCTTTTTGCCCCAAAATAAGGAAAATTTCTGCCTTTTTGCACGAAAATTGAGAGAATTTCTGCAATTTTGCTTCAAAATACGGGGAATTTCTGCTTTTTATCCCGAAAGTATGGGGAATGTATACCTTTTGCCACAAAGAAGGGAAATTTTTTTTGCCCCAAAATAAAAGGAATTTTTGAATTATGCCCTGAAATAAGTGAAATTTCTGCAATTTTGCCCCCCAAAAAAGAAATTTCTGCATTTTTGCCACAAAATAAGGAGAATTTCTGTTTTTTTGTCCCAAAATAAGGGAAATTTCTGCCTTTTTGCCTCCAAATAAGGGGAACTTCAGCCTTTGTACCTCAAAATAAGGGGAATTTCTGCATTTTTGCCCCAAAATAAGGAAAATTTCTGGCTTTTTTTCCCTTGAAATAAGTGAAATTTCTGCAATTTTGCCCCAAAATAAGTGAAATTTCTGCAATTTTGCCCCAAAATAAGGGAAATTTCTGGAATTTTGCCCCAAAATAAGGGAAAATTCTGAGTTTTGCCCCTAAATAAGGAGAATTTCTATCTTTTTGCCCCAACATATAGGGAATTTCTGCCTTTTTGCCCCAGAATTAGGGGAATTTCTGCAATTTTGCTCCAAAATACGGAGAATTTCTGCATTTTGCCAAAAAATAGAGGAAATGCATAAGTTTTTGGCATAAAAGAGGAAAATTTCTTCATTTTTGCTCCAAAATAAGAAGAATTTCGGCTTTTTTGCCTCTAAATAAGTGGAATTTCTGTCTTTTTTCCCCAAAACAAAGGGAATTTCTGTCTTTTTTGCCCCAAAATAAGGGGAATTTCTGACTTATTACACTGAAATAAGTGAAATTTTAGCAATTTTGCCCCAAAATAAGGGAAATTTCTGCCTTTTTGCCCTGAAATATGTGAAATTTCTGTAATTTTACCCCAAATTAAGGTGAATTTCTGCCTTTTTGCCCCAAAATAATGGGAATTTTTGACTTTTTGTCCCAAAATAAAAAAAAATTTCCTTTTTTTCTTTGAAATAAGTGAAATTTCTGCAATTTTGCCCTAAAATAAGGGAAATTTCTGCAATTTTTCCCCATAATAAGGGAAAATTCTTGAATTTTGCCCCAAAATAAAAGGAATTTCTCGCTTTTTGCCCCAAAATAAAGGAAATTTCAGCATTTTTACCTGAAAATAAGTGAAATTTCTGCAATTTTACCCCAAATAATGGAAATTTCTGCAATTTTGCCCCGAAATAAGGTAAATTCCTGCAATTTTGCCCCAAAATAAAGAAAATTTCTGGAATTTTGCCCCAAAATAAGGAGATTTTCTGATTTTTGCCCCAAAATAAAGGGAATTTCTGCCTTTTTGCCCGAAAATAATGGGAATGCATACCTTTTTGCCATAAAAAAGGAAATTTCTTCATTTTTGCTCCAAAATAATGGGAATTTCTGCATTTTTACCTCTAAATAAGTGGAATTTCTGTCTTTTTCCCTCAAAACAAAGGGAATTTCTGTTTTTTTGCCCCAAAATAAGGGGAATTTCTGACTTATTACCCTGAAATAAGTGTAATTTCTGCAATTTTGCCCCAAAATAAGGGAAATTTCTACCTTTTTGCCCTGAAATATGTGAAATTGCTGCAATTTTACCCCAAAATAAGGTCAATTTCTGCCTTTTTGCCCCAAAATAATGGAAATTTCTGCCTTTTTGCCCTCAAAAATGAAAAATTTTTGATTTTTTTTCTCTGAAATTAGTTAAATTTTTGCAATTTTGCCCTAAAATAAGGGAAATTTTTGCAATTTTTCCCCATAATAAGGGAAATTTCTGCAATTTTGCCCCAAAATTAAGGAAATTTCAGACTTTTTACCTGAAAATAAGTGAAATTTCTGCAATTTTGCACCAAATAAGAGAAATTTCTGCAATTTTTCCCAAAAATATGGTAAATTCCTGCAATTTTGCCCCAAAATAAAGGAAATTCCTGAAATTTTGCCCCAAAATAGGGGGAATATCTAATTTTTGCCCCAGCATAAAGGGAATTTCTGCCTTTTGCCCCAAAATTAGGGGAATTTCTGCAATTTTGCTGCAAAATACGGGGAATTTCTGCCTTTTTGCCTGAAAATAATGGGAATGCATACCTTTTTGCCATAAAAAGGGAAATTTCTTCATTTTTGCTCTAAAATAAGGGAAATTTCTGCGTTTTTGCCTCTAAATAAGTGGAATTTCTGCCTTTTTCCTCCAAAACAAAGGGTATTTCTGTCTTTTATGCCCCCAAAATAAGGTGAATTTCTGACTTATTACCCTGAAATAAGTGAAATTTCTGCAAATTTGCAACAAAATAAGAGAAATTTCTCTAATTTTGCCCCAATGTAAAGGAAAATTTTGCAATTTTGCCCCAAAATAAGGGGAATTTCTGACTTATTAACCTGAAATAAGTGAAATTTTTGATATTTTTCCTTAAAATAAGGGAAATGTCTGCAATTTTGCCCCACAATATGGGGAATTTCTGACTGTTTGCTCTTGAAAAAGGAGATTTTCTGTCTTCTTGCCCCAAAATAAGGAAAATTTCTGCCTTTTTGCCCAAATTGAGAGAATTTCTGCAATTTTGCTTCAAAATACGGGGAATTTCTGCTTTTTATCCCGAAAGTAAGGGAAATGTATACCTTTTGCCACAAAAAAGTGAAATTTCTTCATTTTTGCCCCCAAAAAAGAGGAATTTCTGCCTTTTTACCTCAAAATAAGTTAAATTTCTGCCTTTTTACCCCAAAATAAACGGAATTTCTGTCTTTTTGCCCCAAAATAAAAGGAATTTTTGAATTATGCCTTAAAATAAGTGAAATTTCTACAAATTTGTCCCAAAATAAAAGAAATTTCTGCATTTTTGCCACAAAATAAGGGGAATTTCTGTCTTTTTGCCCCCAAATAAGGGGAATTTCAGCCGTTTTACCTCAAAATAAGGGGAATTTCTGCATTTTTGCCCCAAAATAAGGAAAATTTCTGCCTTTTTTTCCCTGATATAAGTGAAATTTCTGCAATTTTGCCCCAAAATAAGGGAAATTTCTGCCTTTTTGCCCTGAAATATGTGAAATTTCTGCAATTTTACCCCAAAATAAGGTGAATTTCTGCCTTTTTGCCCCAAAATAAGAAAAATTTTTGTTTTTTATCTCTGAAATAAGTGAAATTTCTGCAATTTTGCCCTAAAATAAGGGAAATTTCTGAAATTTTACTTCAAAATAAGGTGAATTTCTATTTTTTGCCGCAAAATAATGGGAATTTCTGCCTTTTTGCCCCAAAATAAGAAAAATTTTTGCTTTTTTTTTCTGAAATAAGTAAAATTTCTGCAATTTTGCCCTAAAATAAAGGAAATTTCTGCAATTTTTCCCCATAATAAGGGAAATTTCTGTAATTTTGCCTTAAAATAAAAGGAATTTCTCCCTTTTTGCCCCAAAATAAAGGAAATTTCAGCCTTTTTACCTGAAAATTAATAAAATTTCTGCAATTTTGCCCCCAAATAAGGTTAATTCCTGCAATTTTGCCCCAAAAATAAAGGAAATTTCTGAAATTTTGCCCCAAAGTAAGTGGAATTTCTGATTTTTGCCCCAAAATAAAGGGAATTTTTGCCTTTTGTCCCAAAATTAGGGGAATTTCTGCAATTTTGCTCCAAAATACGGGGAATTTCTGCCTTTTTGCCCGAAAATAATGGGAGTGCATACCTTTTTGCCATAAGAAGGGAATTTTTTTCATTTTTGCTCCAAAATAAAGGGAATTTCTGCCTTTTTGCCTCTAAATAAGTGGAATTTCTGTCTTTTTCCCCCAAAACAAAGGGAATTTCTGTCTTTTTTGCCGCAAAATAAGGGGAATTTCTGACATATTCTTCTGCAATAAGTGAAATTTCTGCAACTTTGCTCCAAAATAAGGGAAATTTCTTCAATTTTGCTCCGATGTAAAGAAAATTTCTGCAATTATGCCCCAAAATAAGAGGAATTTCTGACTGTTTGCTCCCGAAAAAGGAGATTTTCTGTCTTTTTGCCCCAAAATAAGGAAAATTTCTGCCTTTTTGCACGAAAATTGAGAGAATTTCTGCAATTTTGCTTCAAAATACGGGGAATTTCTGCTTTTTATCCCGAAAGTATGGGGAATGTATACCTTTTGCCACAAAGAAGGGAAATTTTTTTTGCCCCAAAATAAAAGGAATTTTTGAATTATGCCCTGAAATAAGTGAAATTTCTGCAATTTTGCCCCCCAAAAAAGAAATTTCTGCATTTTTGCCACAAAATAAGGAGAATTTCTGTTTTTTTGCCCCAAAATAAGGGAAATTTCTGCCTTTTTGCCTCCAAATAAGGGGAACTTTAGCCTTTTTACCTCAAAATAAGGGGAATTTCTGAATTTTTGCCCCCAAATAAGGAAAATTTCTGGCTTTTTTCCCCTGAAATAAGTGAAATTTCTGCAATTTTGCCCCAAAATAAGTGAAATTTCTGCAATTTTCCCCAAAATAAGGGAAATTTCTGGAATTTTGCCCCAAAATAAAGGGAAATTCTTAGTTTTGCCCCAAAATAAAAAGAATTTCTGTCTTTTTGCCCCAACATATAGGGAATTTCTGCCTTTTTGCCCCAGAATTAGGGGAATTTCTGCAATTTTTCTCCAAAATACTAGGAATTTCTGCATTTTGCCAAAAAAATAGAGGAAATGCATACGTTTTTGGCATAAAAGAGGAAAATTTCTTCATTTTTGCTCCAAAATAAGAAGAATTTCGGCATTTTTGCCTCTAAATAAGTGGAATTTCTGTCTTTTTTCCCCAAAACAAAGGGAATTTCTGTCTTTTTTGCCCCAAAATAAGGGGAATTTCTGACTTATTACCCTGAAATAAGTGAAATTTCTGCAATTTTGCCCCAAAATAAGGGAAATTTCTGCCTTTTTGCCCTGAAATATGTGAAATTTCTGTAATTTTACCCCAAATTAAGGTGAATTTCTGCCTTTTTGCCCCAAAATAATGGGAATTTTTGCCTTTTTGTCCCAATATAAAAAAATTTTTCCTTTTTTTCTTTGAAATAAGTGAAATTTCTGCAATTTTGCCCTAAAATAAGGGAAATTTCTGCAATTTTTCCCCATAAAAAGGGAAAATTCTTCAATTTTGCCCCAAAATAAGAGGAATTTCTCGCTTTTTGCCCCAAAATAAAGGAAATTTCAGCATTTTTACCTGAAAATAAGTGAAATTTCTGCAATTTTACCCCAAATAATGGAAATTTCTGCAATTTTGCCCCAAAATAAGGTAAATTCCTGCAATTTTGCCCCAAAATAAAGGAAATTTCTGGAATTTTGCCCCAAAATAAGGAGTTTTTCTGATTTTTGCCCCAAAATAAAGGGAATTTCTGCCTTTGCCCTAAAATTAGGGGAATTTCTGCAATTTTGCTCCAAAATACGGGGAATTTCTGCCTTTTTGCCCGAAAATAATGGGAATGCATACCTTTTTGCCATAAAAAAGGAAATTTCTTCATTTTTGCTCCAAAATAATGGGAATTTCTGCATTTTTACCTCTAAATAAGTGGAATTTCTGTCTTTTTCCCTCAAAACAAAGGGAATTTCTGTCTTTTTTGCCCCAAAATAAGGGGAATTTTTGACTTATTACCCTGAAATAAGTGTAATTTCTGCAATTTTGCCCCAAAATAAGGGAAATTTCTACCTTTTTGCCCTGAAATATGTGAAATTGCTGCAATTTTACCCCAAAATAAGGTCAATTTCTGCCTTTTTGCCCCAAAATAATGGAAATTTCTGCCTTTTTGCCCCCAAAAATGAAAAATGTTTGCTTTTTTTTCTGAAATAAGTGAAATTTCTGCAATTTTTCCCTAAAATAAGGGAAATTTCTGCAATTTTTCCCCATAATAAGGGAAATTTCTGCAATTTTGCCCCAAAATAAGGATTATTTCTCTCTTTTTGCCCCAAAATAAAGGAAATTTCAGCCTTTTTATCTGAAAATAAGTGAAATTTCTTTAATTTTGCCCGAAATAAGAGAAATTTCTGCAATTTTGCCCCAAAATAAGGTAAATTCCTGCAATTTTGCCTCAAAAATAAAGGAAATTTCTGGAATTTTGCCCCAAAATAAGAGGAATTTTTGATTTTTGCCCCAAAATAAAGGGAATTTCTGCATTTTGCCCCTAAAATGAGGGGAATTTCTGCAATTTTGCTCCAAAATACGGGGAATTTCTGCCTTTTTGCCCGAAATAATGGGAATGCATAACTTTTTGCAATAAAAAGGGAAATTTCATCATTTTTGCTCCAAAATAAAGGGAATTTCTGCCTTTTGCCCAACAATTAGGGGAATTTCTGCAATTTTGCTCCAAAATACGGGGAATTTCTGCATTTTGCCCGAAAATAATAAGAATGCATACCTTTTTGCTATAAAAAGGGAAATTTCTTCATTTTTGTTCCAAAATAAAGGGAATTTCTGACTTTTTGCCTCTAAATAAGTGGAATTTCTGTCTTTTTCCCCCAAAACAAAGGGAATTTCTCTCTTTTTTGCCCCAAAATAAGGGGAATTTCTGACTGTTTGCTCCCGAAAAAAGAGATTTTCTGTCTTTTTGCCCCAAAATAAGGAGAATTTCTGCCTTTTTGCACGAAAATTGAGAGAATTTCTGCAATTTTGCTTCAGAATACGGGGAATTTCTGCTTTTTATCACGAAAGTAAGGGGAATGTATATCTTTTGCCACAAAAAAAGGGAAATTTCTTCATTTTGGCCCCAAAATTAGAGGAATTTCTGCATTTTTACCTCAAAATAAGTGAAATTTCTGCCTTTTTACCCAAAAATAAACGGAATTACTAACTTTTTGCCCCAAAATAAAAGGAATTTTTGAATTATGACCTGAAATACGTGAAATTTCTGCAATTTTGCCACAAAATAAAAGAAATTTGTGCATTTTTGCCACAAAATAAAGAGAATTTCTGTTTTTTTGCCCCAAAATAAGGGAAATTTCTGCCTTTTGCCCCCAAATAAGGGGAATTTCAGCCTTTTTACCTCAAAATAGGGGGAATTTCTGCATTTTTGCCCCAAAAAGGAAAATTTATGCCTTTTTTCCCTGAAATAAGTAAAATTTCTACAATTTTGCCCCAAAATAAGGGAAATTTCTGGAATTTTGCCCCAAAATAATTGAAATTTCTGGAATTTTGCCCCCAAATAAGGGGAATTTCTGAGTTTTGCCCCAAAATAAAGAGAATTTCTGTCTTTTTGCCTCAATATATAGGGAATTTCTCCCTTTTTGCCCCAGAATTAGGGGAATTTCTGCAATTTTGCTCCAAAACACGGGGAATTTCTGCATTTTGCCCGAAAATAGAGGAAATGCATAAGTTTTTATCATGAAAGAGGAAAATTTTTTCATTTTTGCTCCAAAACAAGAAGAATTTCGGCTTTTTTGCCTCTAAATAAGTGAAATTTCTGTCTTTTTCCCCCCCAAAAAAGGGAATTTCTGTCTTTTTTGCCCCAAATAAGGGGAATTTCTGACTTATTACCCTGAAATAAGTGAAATTTCTGCAATTTTGCACCAAAATAAGGGAAATTTCTGCCTTTTTGCTCTGAAATATGTGAAATTTCTGCAATTTTACCCCAAAATAAGGTGAATTTCTGCCTTTTTGCCCCAAAATAATGGGAATTTCTGCCTTTTTGCCCCAAAAAAGAAAAATTTTTGATTTTTTTCTCTGAAATAAGTGAAATTTCTGCAATTTTGCCCTAAAATAAAAGAAATTTCTGCAATTTTTCCCCATAATAAAGAAAATTTCTGCAATTTTGCCCCAAAATAAGGGGAATTTCTCTTTTTTTGCCCCAAAATAAAGGAAATTTCAGCCTTTTTATCTGAAAATAAGTAAAATTTCTTCAATTTTGCCCCAAATAAGGGAAATTTCTGCAATTTTGCCCCAAAATAAGTGAAATTTCTGCAATTTTGCCCCAAAATAACAGAAACTTCTGGTATTTTGCCCCAAAATAAGGGGAATTTCTGAGCTTTGCGCCAAAATAAAGAGAATTTCTGTCTTTTTGCCCCAACATATAGGGAATTTCTGCCTTTTTGCCCCACAATTAGGGGAATTTCTGCAATTTTGCTCAAAAATACAAGGAATTTCTGTCTTTTTGCCCGAAAATAAGGGGGATGCATAACTTTTTGAAATAAACGAGGAAAATTTCTTCATTTTTGCTCCAAAATAAGAAGAATTTCTCCTTTTTTGCCTCTAAATAAGTGGAATTTCTGTCTTATTCCCACAAAACAAAGGGAATTTCTGATATTGGCCCCAAAATAAAGGGAATTTCTGACTTATTACCCTGAAATAAGTGAAATTTTTCCAATTTTGCCCCAAAATAAGGGAAATTTCTGCATTTTTGCCCTGAAATATGTGAAATTTCTGCAATTTTACCCTAAAATAAGGTGAATTTCTTACTTTTTGCCCCAAAATAAAGTGAATTTCTGCCTTTTTGCCTCCAAATAATGGGAATTTCTGCATTTTTGCCCCCAGAAAAGAAAAATTTTTGATTTTTTTCTCTGAAATAAGTGAAATTTCTGCAATTTTGCTCCAAAAATAAAGGAAATTTCTGGAATTTTGTCCCAAAATAAGAGAAATTTCTGATTTTTGCCCCAAAATAAAGGGAATTTCTGCCTTTTGCCCCAAAATTAGGGGAATTTCTGCAATTTTGCTTGAAAATACGGGGAATTTCTGCCTTTTTGCCCGAAAATAATGGGAATGCATACCTTTTTGCCATAAAAAGGGAAATTTCTTCATTTTTGCTCTAAAATAAGGGGAATTTCTGCCTTTTTGCCTCTAAATAAGTGGAATTTCTGTATTTTTCCCCCAAAACAAATGGAATTTCTGTCTCTTTTGCCCCAAAATGAGGGGAATTTCTGACTTATTACCCTGAAATAAGTGAAATTTCTGCAATTTTGCCCCAAAATAAGGGAAATTTCTGCCTTTTTGCCCTGAAATATGTGAAATTTCTGCAATTTTACCCCAAAATAAGGTGAATTTCTGCCTTTTTGCCCCAAAATAATGGGAATTTCTGCCTTTTTGTCCCAAAATAAGAAAAATGTTTGCTTTTTTTCTCTGAAATAAGTGAAATTACTGCAATTTTGCCCTAAAATAAGGGAAATTTCTGCAATTTTTCACCATAATAAGGGAAATTTCTGCAATTTTGCCCCAAAATAAGGATTATTTCTCTCTTTTTGCCCCAAAATAAAGGAAATTTCAGCCTTTTTATCTGAAAATAAGTGAAATTTCTTTAATTTTGCCTCATTAAGAGAAATTTCTGCAATTTTGCCCCAAAATAAGGTAATTTCCTGCAATTTTGCCTCAAAAATAAAGGAAATTTCTGGAATTTTGCCCCAAAATAAGAGGAAATTCTGATTTTTGCCCCAAAATAAAAAGAATTTCTGCATTTTGCCCCAAAATGAGGGGAATTTATGCAATTTTGCTCCAAAATACGGGGAATTTCTGCCTTTTTGCCCGAAATAATGGGAATGCATAACTTTTTGTAATAAAAAGGGAAATTTCATCATTTTTGCTCCAAAATAAAGGGAATTTCTGCCTTTTGCCCAACAATTAGGGGAATTTCTGCAATTTTGCTCCAAAATACGGGGAATTTCTGCATTTTGCCCGAAAATAATAAGAATGCATACCTTTTTGCTATAAAAAGGGAAATTTCTTCATTTTTGTTCCAAAATAAAGGGAATTTCTGACTTTTTGCCTCTAAATAAGTGGAATTTCTGTCTTTTTCCCCCAAAACAAAGGGAATTTCTCTCTTTTTTGCCCCAAAATAAGGGGAATTTCTGACTTATTACCCTGAAATAAGTAAAATTTCTGCAACTTTGCCCCAAAATAAAAGAAATTTGTGCAATTTTGCCCCAATGTAAAGGAAATTTCTGCAATTTTGCCCCAAAATAAGGGGAATTTCTGACTGTTTGCTCCCGAAAAAAGAGATTTTCTGTCTTTTTGCCCCAAAATAAGGAGAATTTCTGCCTTTTTGCACGAAAATTGAGAGAATTTCTGCAATTTTGCTTCAAAATACGGGGAATTTCTGCTTTTTATCACGAAAGTAAGGGGAATGTATACCTTTTGCCACAAAAAAGGGAAATTTCTTCATTTTTGCCCCAAAATTAGAGGAATTTCTGCATTTTTACCTCAAAATAAGTTAAATTTCTGCCTTTTTAACCAAAAATAAACGGAATTACTAACTTTTTGCCCCAAAATAAAAGGAATTTTTGAATTATGACCTGAAATAGGTGAAATTTCTGCAATTTTGCCACAAAATACAAGAAATTTGTGCATTTTTGCCACAAAATAAAGAGAATTTCTGTTTTTTGCCCCAAAATAATGGAAATTTCTGCCTTTTTGCCCCCAAATAAGGGGAATTTCAGCCTTTTTACCTCAAACTAAGGGGAATTTCTGCATTTTTGCCCCAAAATAAGGAAAATTTCTGCGATTTTTTCCTGAAATAATTAAAATTTCTGCAATTTTGCCCCAAAATAAGGGAAATTTCTGGAATTTTGCCCCAAAATAATTGAAATTTCTGGAATTTGGCCCCAAAATAAGGGGAATTTCTGCCTTTTTGCCCCCAAAATAACGAGAATTTCTGTCTTTTTGCCTAAACATATAGGAAATTTCTGCCTTTTTGCCCCAGAATTAGGGGAATTTCTGCAATTTTGCTCCAAAATACGGGGAATTTCTGCATTTTGCCCAAAAATAGAGGAAATGCATAAGTTTTTGCCATGAAAGAGGAAAATTTTTTCATTTTTGCTCCAAAACAAGAAGAATTTCGGCTTTTTTGCCTCTAAATAAGTGGAATTTCTGTCCTTTTCCCCCCCAAAAAAGGGAATTTCTGTCTTTTTTGCCCCATATAAGGGGAATTTCTGACTTATTACCCTGAAATAAGTGAAATTTCTGCAATTTTGCCCCAAAATAATAGAAATTTCTGCCTTTTTGCCCCAAAAAAATAAAAATTTTTGATTTTTTTCTCTGAAATAAGTGAAATTTCTGCAATTTTGCCCTAAAATAAAAGAAATTTCTGCAATTTTCCCCATAATAAAGAAAATTTCTGCAATTTTGCCCCAAAATAAGGGGAATTTCTCTTTTTTTGCCCCAAAATAAAGGAAATTTCAGCCTTTTTATCTGAAAATAAGTGAAATTTCTTCAATTTTGCCCCAAATAAGGGAAATTTCTGCAATTTTGCCCCAAAATAAGTGAAATTTCTGCAATTTTGCTTCAAAATAACGGAAATTTCTGGTATTTTGCCCCAAAATAAGGGGAATTTCTGAGATTTGCGCCAAAATAAGGAGAATTTCTGTCTTTTTGCCCCAACATATAGGGAATTTCTGCCTTTTTGCCCCACAATTAGGGGAATTTCTGCAATTTTGCTCAAAAAATACAGGGAATTTCTGTCTTTTTGCCCGAAAATAAGGGGAATGCATAACTTTTTGAAATAAACGAGGAAAATTTCTTCATTTTTTCTCCAAAATAAGAAGAATTTCTGCTTTTTTGCCTCTAAATAAGTGGAATTTCTGTCTTTTTCCCCCAAAACAAAGGGAATTTCTGATATTGGCCCCAAAATACAGGGAATTTCTGACTTATTACCCTGAAATAAGTGAAATTTTTCCAATTTTGCCCCAAAATAAGGGAAATTTCTGCATTTTTGCCCTGAAATATGTGAAATTTTTGCAATTTTACCCCAAAATAAGGTGAATTTCTTACTTTTTGCCCCAAAATAAGGTGAATTTCTGCATTTTGCCTCCAAATAATGGGAATTTCTGCATTTTTGCCCCCAGAAAAGAAAAATTTTTGATTTTTTTCTCTGAAATAAGTGAAATTTCTGCAATTTTGACCTAAAATAAGGGAAATTTCTGCAATTTTTCCCCATAATAAGGGAAATTTCTAAAATTTTGCCCCAAAATGAAAAGAATTTCTCTCTTTTTGCCCCAAAATAAAGGAAATTTCAGCCTTTTTATCTGAAAATAAGTGAAATTTCTTTAATTTTGCCCCAAATAAGGTAAATTTCTGCAATTCTGCCTTAAAGTAAGGTAAATTCCTGCAATTTTGCCCCAAAAATAAAGGAAATTTCTGGAATTTTGTCCCAAAATAAGAGGAATTTCTGATTTTTGCCCCAAAATAAAGGGAATTTCTGCCTTTTGCCCCAAAATTAGGGGAATTTCTGCAATTTTGCTCCAAAATACGAGGAATTTCTGCCTTTTTGCCTGAAAATAATGGGAATTCATAACTTTTTGCCATAAAAAGGGAAATTTCTTCATTTTTGCTCCAAAATAAAGGGAATTTCTGCTTTTTGCCCCAAAATTAGGGGAATTTCTGCAATTTTGTTCCAAAATACGAGGAATTTCTGCCTTTTTGCCCGAAAATAATGGGAATGCATAACTTTTTGCCATAAAAAAGGAAATTTCTTCATTTTTGCTCCAAAATAAAGGAAATTTCTGTTTTTTGCCCCACAATTAGGGGAATTTCTGCAATTTCGCTCCAAAATACGGGGAATTTCTGCCTTTTTGCCCGCAAATAATGGGAATGCATACCTTTTTGCTATAAACAGGGAAATTTTTTCATTTTTGCTCCAAAATAAAGGGAATTTCTGCCTTTTTGCCTCTAAATAAGTGGAATTTCTGTCTTTTTCCCCCAAAACAAAGGAAATTTCTGTTTTTTTTTGCCCCCAAAATAAGGGGAATTTCTGACTTATTACCCTGAAATAAGTGAAATTTCTGCAACTTTGCCCCAAAATAAGGGAAATTTCTTCAATTTTGCCCCAATGTAAACGAAATTTCTGCAATTTTGCTTCAAATTAAGGGGAATTTCTGACTGTTTGCTCCCGAAAAAAGAGATTTTCTGTCTTTTTGCCCCAAAATAAGAAGAATTTCTGCCTTTTTGCATGAAAATTGAAAGAATTTCTGCAATTTTGCTTCAAAATACGGGGAATTTCTGCTTTTTATCCCGAAAGTAATGGGAATGTATACCTTTTGCCACCAAAAAAGGGAAATTTCTTCATTTTTGCCCCAAAATAAGAGGAATTTCTGCCTTTTTACCTCAAAATAAGTGAAATTTCTTCCTTTTTACCCAAAAATAAACGGAATTTCTAACTTTTTGCCCTAAAATAAAAGGAATTTTTGAATTATGCCCTGAAATAGGGGAAATTTCTGCAATTTTGCCCCAAAATAAAAGAAATTTCTGCATTTTTGCCACAAAATAAGGAGAATTTCTGTTTTTTTTGCCCCAAAATAAGGGAAATTTCAGCCTTTTTGCCCCCAAATAAGGGGAATTTCAGCATTTTTACCTCAAAATAAGGGGAATTTCTGCATTTTTGCCCCAAAATAAAGAAAATTTCTGCCTTTTTTCATTGAAATAAGTGAAATTTCTGCAATTTTGCCCCAACATAAGTGAAATTTCTGCAATTTTGCCCCAAAATAGAGGAAATTTCTGGAATTTTTCCCCAAGGTAAGAGGAATTTTTGAGTTTTGCCCCAAAATAAAGAGAATTTCTGTCTTTTTGCCCCAACATAAAGGGAATTTCTGCCTTTTTGCCCCAGAATTAGGGGAATTTCTGCAATTTTGCTCCAAAATACGGGGAATTTCTGCATTTTGCCCGAAAATAGAGGATGCATAAGTTTTTGCCATAAAAGAGGAAAATTTCTTCATTCTTGCTCCAAAATAAGAAGAATTTCGGCTTTTTTGCATCTAAATAAGTGGAATTTCTGTCTTTTTCCCCCAAAACTAAGGGAATTACTTTTTTGCCCCAAAATAAGGAAAATTTCTGACTTATTACTTTGAAATAAGTGAAATTTCTGCAATTTTGCCCCAAAATAAGGAAAATTTCTGCCTTTTGGCCTGAAATAGGTGAAATTTCTGCAATTTTACCCCAAAATAAGGTGAATTTCTGCCTTTTTGCCCCAAAATAGGGGAAATTTCTGCATTTTTGCCCCTAAATAAGGGGAATTTCATCCTTTTTACCTCAAAATAAGTGAATTTTCTGCAATTTTTCCCCAAAATAAGTGAAATTTCTGCAATTCTGCCCTAAAATAAGGGAAATTTCTGCAATTTTTCCACATAATAAGGGAAATTTCTGAAATTTTGCCCCAAAATAAGAGGAATTTCTCTCTTTTTGCCCCAAAATAAAGGAAATTTCAGCCTTTATATCTGAAAATAAGTGAAATTTCTTCAAATTTGCCCCAAATAAAAAAAATTTCTGTAATTTTGCCCCAAAATAAGGTAAATTCCTGCAATTTTGCCCCCAAAATAAAGGAAATTTCTGGAATTTTGCCCCAAAATAAGAGGAATTTCTGATTTTTGCCCCAAAATAAAGGGAATTTCTGCCTTTTGCCCCAAAATTAGGGGAATTTCTGCAATTTTGCTCCAAAATACGGGGAATTTCTGCCTTTTTGCCCGAAAATAATGGGAATTCATAACTTTATGCCATAAAAAGCGAAATTTCTTCATTTTTGCTCCAAAATAAAGAGAATTTCTGCCTTTTGCCCCGAAATTAGGGGAATTTCTGCAATTTTGTTCCAAAATACGAGGAATTTCAGCCTTTTTGCCCGAAAATAATGGGAATGCATAACTTTTTGCCATAAAAAGTGAAATTTCTTTATTTTTGCTCCAAAATAAAGGAAATATCTGTTTTTTGCTCCACAATTAGGGGAATTTCTGCAATTTTGCTCCAAAATACGGGGAATTTCTGCCTTTTTGCCCGCAAATAATGGGAATGCATACCTTTTTGCTATAAAAAGGGAAATTTCTTCATTTTTGCTCCAAAATTAAGGGAATTTCTGCCTTTTTGCCTCTAAATAAGTGGAATTTCTGTCTTTTTCCCCCAAAACAAAGGGAATTTCTGTCTTTTTTGCCCCCAAAATAAGGGGAATTTCTGACTTATTACCCTGAAATAAGTGAAATTTCTGCAACTTTGCCCCAAAATAAGGGAAATTTCTGCAATTTTGCCCCAATGTAAACAAAATTTCTGCAATTTTGCTTCAAATTAAGGGGAATTTCTGACTGTTTGCTCCCGAAAAAAGAGATTTTCTGTCTTTTTGCCCCAAAATAAGAAGAATTTCTGCCTTTTTGCATGAAAATTGAAAGAATTTCTGCAATTTTGCTTCAAAATACGGGGAATTTCTGCTTTTTATCCCGAAAGAAATGGGAATGTATACCTTTTGTCACAAAAAAAGGGAAATTTCTTCATTTTTGCCCCAAAATAAGAGGAATTTCTGCCTTTTTACCTCAAAATAAGTGAAATTTCTTCCTTTTTACCAAAAAATACACGGAATTTCTAACTTTTTGCCCTAAAATAAAAGGAATTTTTGAATAATGCCCTGAAATAGGTGAAATTTCTGCAATTTTGCCCAAAAATAAAAGAAATTTCTGCATTTTTGCCACAAAATAAGGAGAATTTCTGTTTTTTTGCCCCAAAATAAGGGAAATTTCAGCCTTTTTGCCCCCAAATAAGGGGAATTTCAGCCTTTTTACCTCAAAATAAGGGGAATTTCTGCATTTTTGCCCCAAAATAAGGGGAATTTCTTACTTATTACCCTGAAATAAGTGAAATTTCTGCAATTTTGCCCCAAAATAAGGGAAATTTCTGCATTTTTGCCTTGAAAAATGTGAAATTTCTGCAATTTTACTCCAAAATAAGGTGAATTTCTGCCTTTTTGCCCCAAAATAATGGGAATTTCTGCCTTTTTGCCCCCAAAAAAGAAAAATTTTTGATTTTTTTCTCTGAAATAAGTGAAATTTCTGCAATTTTGCCCTAAAATGAGGGAAATTTCTGCAATTTTTTTCCATAATAAGGGAAATTTCTGAAATTTTGCCCCAAAATAAGGGGAATTTCTCTCTTTTTGCCCCAAAATAAAGAAAATTTCAGCCTTTACATCTGAAAACAAGTGAAATTTCTTCAATTTTACCCCAAATAATGGAAATTTCTGCAATTTTGCCCCAAAATAAGGTAAATTCCTGCAATTTTGCCCCAAAATAAGGTAAATTCCTGCAAGTTTGCCCCAAAATAAAGGAAATTTCTGCAATTTTGAACCAAATAAGTGAAATTTCTGCAATTTTGCCCCAAAATAAGGGGAATTTCTAATTTTTGCCCCAACATAAAGGGAATTTCTGCCTTTTGCCCCAAAATTAGGAAAATTTCTGCAATTTTGCCCCAAAATACGAGGAATTTCTGCCTTTTTTGCCTGAAAATAATGGGAATGCATACCTTTTTGCCATAAAAAGGGAAATTTCTTCATTTTTGCTTCAAAATAAGGGGAATTTCTGCATTTTTGCCTCTAAATAAGTAAATTTCTGTCTTTTTCCCCCAAAACAAAGGGAATTTCTGTCTTTTTTGCCCCAAAATAAGGGGAATTTCTGACTTATTACCCTGAAATAAGTGAAATATCTGCAATTTTGACAGAAAATAAGAGAAATTTCTGCAATTTTGCCTCAATGTAAAAGAAATTTTTGCAATTTTGCCCCAATATAAGGGGAATTTCTGACTTATTAACCTGAAATAAGTGAAATTTCTGCAATTTTGCCTTAAAATAAGGGAAATTTCTGCAATTTTGCCCCAATGTAAAAAAAATTTCTGCAATTTTGCCCCACAATATGGGGAATTTCTGACTGTTTGCTCCTGAAAAAGGAGATTTTCTGTATTTTTCCCCAAAATAAGGAGAATTTCTGCCTTTTTGCCCAAAAATTGAGAGAATTTCTGCAATTTTGCTTCAAAATACGGGGAATTTCTGCTTTTTACCCGAACGTAAGGGGAATGTATACCTTTTGTAACAAAAAAGAGAAATGTCTTCATTTTTGCCTCAAAAAAAAGGAATTTCTGCCTTTTTACCTCCAAATAAGTGAAATTTCTGCATTTTTACCCCAAAATAAACGGAATTTCTGTCTTTTTGCCCGAAAATAAAAGGAATTTTTGAATTATGCCCTGAAATAAGTGATATTTCTTCAAATTTGCCACAAAATAAAAGAAATTTCTGCATTTTTGCCACAAAATAAGGGGAATTTCTGTCTTTTTGCTCCCAAATAAGGAAAATTTCTCCCTTTTTTCCCTGAAATAAGTGAAATTTCTGCAATTTTGCCCCAAAATAAGAGAAATTTCGGCCTTTTTTCTTGAAATATGTGAAATTTCTGCAATTTTACCCTAAAATAAACGGAATTTCTGTCTTTCTGCCCCAAAATAAAAGGAATTTTTGAATTATGCCCTGAAATAAGTGAAATTTCTGCAATTTTGCCCCAAAATAAAAGAAATTTCTGCCTTTTGCCACAAAATAAGGGGAATTTCTGTTTTTTTGCCCCAAAATAAGGGAAATTTCTGCCTTTTTGCCCCCAAATAAGGGGAATTTCAGCCTTTATACCTCAAAATAAGGGAAATTTCTGCATTTTTGCCACAAAATATTAAGAATTTCTGTCTTTTTGCCACAAAATAAGGAAAATTTCTGCCTTTTTCCCAGAAATAAGTGAAATTTCTGCAATTTTGCCCCAAAATAAGTGAAATTTCTGCTATTTTGCCCAAAATAAGGGAAATTTCTGGAATTTTGCCCCAAAATAAGTGGAATTTCTGAGTTTTGCCCCAAAATAAAGAGAATTTCTGTCTTTTTGCCCCAACATATAGGGAATTTCTGCCTTTTTGCCCCACAATTAGGGGAATTTCTGCAGTTTTGCTCCAAAATACGGGGAATTTTTGCTTTTTTGCCCAAAATTAAGGGGAATGTATTCCTTTTGCCACAAAAAAAGGAAAATTTCTTCATTTTTGCCCCAAAGTAAGAGGAATTTCTACCTTTGTACCACAAAGTAAGTGAAATTTCTGCCTTTTTACCCAAAAATAAACGAAATTTCTGTCTTTTTGCCTCAAAATAAAAGGAATTTTTGAATTAAACTGAAATTAGTGAAATTTTTGCAATTTTTCCCTAAAATAAAAGAAATTTCTACCTTTTTGCCACAAAATAAGGGGAATTTCTGTCTTTTTGCCCCAAAATAAGGGAAATTTCTGCCTTTTTGCCCCCAATTAAGGGGAATTTCAGCCTTTTTACCTCAAAATAAGGGGAATTTCTGCATTTTTGCCACAAAATATTAGTAATTTCTGCCTTTTTGCCCCAAACTAAGAAAAATTTCAGCGTTTTTTTCTCTGAAATATGTAAAATTTCTGCAATTTTGGCCCAAAAAATTGAAATTTCAGCAATTTTGTCCCAAAATAAGAGAAATTTCTGGAATTTTGCCCCAAAATAAGTGGAATTTCTGAGTTTTTCCCCAAAATAAGGAGAATTTCTGTCTTTTTGCCCCAACATATAGGGAATTTCTGCCTTTTTGCCCCACAATTAGGGGAATTTCTGCAATTTTGCTCCAAAATATGGGGAATTTCTGCTTTTTTGCCCAAAAATAAGAGGAATGTTTACCTTTTGCCACAAAAAAAAAATTTCTTCATTTTTGCCCCAAAAGAAGAGGAACTTCTGCTTTTTTCCCTCAAACTAAGTGAAATTTCTGCCTTTTTACTCAAAAATATACGGAATTTATATATTTTTGCCCCAAAATAAATGCAATTTTTGAATTTTGCCCTGAAATAAGTGAAATTTCTCCAATTTTGCCTCAAAATAAGGGAAATTTCTGCCTTTTTGCCACAAAATAAAAGGAATTTCTGTGTTTTTGCCCCAAAATAAAAGGAATTTCAGCCTTTTTACCTAATAATAAGGGGAATCTCTCTTTTTTGCCCTAAAGTATGGGGAATTTCTTTATTTTTGCCCCAAAATAAAGAAATTTTCTGCAATTTTGTACCAAAATAAAAGTAATTTCTGACTTTTTGCCCCAAAATAAGAGAAATTTCTGCGTTTTTTCCCTGAAATAATTGAAATTTCTGTAATTTTGCCACAAAATAAAAGAGATTTCTGCAATTTTGCTTCAAAATAAAGGAAATTTCTGGAATTTTGCCTCAAAATAAGTGGAATTTCTGTCTTTTTGCCCTGAAATAAAGAGAATTTCTTTCTTTTTGCCCCAAAATAATGTGAATTTCTGCATTTTCCCTCAAAATTAGGGGAATATGTGCAATTTGGCTTCAAAATACGGGGAATTTTTGCCTTATTGCACCAAAAGAAAAAGAATTTCTGCATTTTTGCACCAATATAAAGGGAATTTCTGAAATTTTGCTCCAAAATACGGGGAATTTTTGCCTTATTGCCCGAAATAAAGTGGAATTTCTGCCTTTTTGCCCTGAAATATTTGAAATTTCTGCAATTTTACCCCAAAATAAGGGGAATTTCTGTTTTTGGACCCAAAATTAAGAGAATTTCTGCTTTTTGCCCCAAATTAAGGCAAATTTCTGACTTTTTGCATTGAAATAAGTGAAATTTCTGCAATTTTGCCCCAAAATAAGGGGAATTTCTGCCTTTTTGCCAAAATAAGGGGAATTTCAGCATGTTACCTTCAAATAAGGGGAATTTCTGCCTTTTTGCCACAAAATATGGGGAATTTTTGCCTTATTGCCCCCAAATAAGGAAAATTTTTGCTTTTCTGCCCCAATTAATGGGAATTTCTGCCTTTGTGCCACAAAGTAAAGGGAATTTCTGCCTTTTTGCCCCAAAATAACGGGAATTTCAGCCTTTTAACCCCAAAATAAAGGGAATTTCTGCCTTTTGCCCAAAATATGGGGAATTTCTGACATTTGTTCCAAAATAAGGAAAATTTCTTCAATTTTGTACCAAAATATAAGAAATTTCTGCTTTTTGCCCCAAAATAAAAGTAATTTCTGACTTTTTGCCCTGAAATAAATGAAATTTCTGCAATTTGGCCCGAAAATAAGGGAAATTTGTGCCTTTTTGCCCCAAAATGAGGGGAATTTTAGCCTTTTAACCCCAAAATATGGGGAATTTCAGCATTTTACCTCAAAATAAGGGGAATTTCAGCATTTTTGCACCAAAATATAAGGAATTTCTGCCTTTTTGCCACAAAATAAGAAAAATTTCTGCAATTCTATACCAAAATAAAAGAAATTTCTAAAATTGTGCCCCAAAATAAGGGAAATTTCTGATTTTTGCCCCGAAATAAGGAAAATTTCTGTATTTTTGCCCCCAAAAAAGGGAATTTCTGCCTTTTTGCCCCAAAATTAGGGGAGTTTCTGCAATTTTGCTTCAAAATAAAGGGAATTTCTGCCTCTTTTCCTGAAAATAAGGGGAACTTCAGCCGATTTGCCCCAAATAAATGGAATTTCTGCATTTTTGCCCCTATATTTAGGGAATTTCTGCAATTTTGCTTTAAAATACGGGGAATTTCTGCCTTTTTGCCCAAAATTAAAAGGATTTTCTGCCTTTTTGCCCCCAAACAAGAAAAATTTCTGTAATTTTATCCCAAAATAAAAGGAATTTCTGCCTTTATGCCCTCAAATAACGGGAATTTCGGGCTTTTTGCCCTGAAATATGTGAAATGTCTGCAATTTTACCCCAAAATAAGGTGAATTTCTACATTTTTGCCCCAAAATAATTGGAATTTCTGCCTTTTTGCCCCAAAATATAAAAAATTTTTGCTTTTTTTTTCTAAAATATGTGAAATTTCTGCAATTTTGCCTTAAAATAAAAGAAATTTCTGCAATTTTTTTCCATAATAAAGGAATTTTTTGCAATTTTGCCCCAAAATAAAGGGAATTTCTGTTTTTTGTCCCCAAATAAGAAAAATTTCTGCAATTTTGCCCCAAAAATAATGGGAATTTCTGCCTTTTGCCCTAAAATAAGGAGAATTTCTGCCTTTTTGCCCCAAAACAAAGAAAATTACTGCATGTTTTACGCCAAAATTAGGTGAATTTCTGCAATTTTGCTCCAAAATATGGGGATTTTCTGCCTTTTTCGCAGAAAATAAGGGGAATTTCTGCCATTTTGCTGCGAAATAAGTGAAATTTCTGCAGTTTTACCCCAAAATAAGGGGAATTTCTGCCTTTTTGCCCCAAAATTAGGGGAATTTCTGCAATTTTGATCCAAAATAAGGGGAATTTCTGCCTTTTTGCCCGAAAATAAAGGGAATGTATACCTTTTTGCCATAAAAAAAGAAATTTCTTCATTTTTACCCCATAATAAGGGGATTTTCTGCATTTTTGACTCAAAATAAGTGCAATTTCTGACTTTTTTCCAAAAATAAATGGAATTTCTGTCTTTTTGCCCCAAAATAAGGGGAATTTCCGACTTTTTCCCCTTAAATAAGTTAAATTTCAAAAATTTTTCAACAAAATAATTGAAATTTCTGCAATTTTGCCCCAAAATAAGGGGAATTTCTGTATTTTTGCCCCAAAATAAGAGAAATTTCTGCCTTTTTACCTCAAAAAAAAAAAAGAATTTCTGCATTTTTGCCACAAAATATAAGGAATTTTTGCCTTTTTGCCCCAAAATAAGAAAAATTTCTGCCTTTTTTCCCTGAAATAAGGGAAATTTCTGCAATTTTGGCCCAAAAAAAATTGAAATTTCTGCAATTTTGTCACAAAATAAGAGAAATTTCTGGAATTTTGCCCCAAAATAAGTGGAATTTCTGAGTTTTGCCCCAAAATAAGGAGAATTTCGGTCTTTTTGCCCCAACATATAGGGAATTTCTGCCTTTTTGCCCCACAATTAGGGGAATTTTTGCAATTATGCTCCAAAATACAGGGAATTTCTGCTTTTTTGCCCGAAAATAAAGGGAATGTATACGTTTTGCCACAAAAAAGGGAAATTTCTTCATTTTTGCCCCAAAATAAGAGGAATTTCTGCCTTTTTACTCAAAAATATATGGAATTTCTGTATTTTTGCCCCAAAATAAAAGGAATTTTTGAATTTTGCCCTGAAATAAATGAAATTTCTCCAATTTTGCCTCAAAATAAAGGAATTTTCTGCTTTTTTGCCACAAAATAAGGGGAATTTCCGTCTTTTTGCCCCAAAATAAGGGGAATTTTTGACGTTTTGCCACAAAATATGGGGAATTTCTGACTTATTGCTCACAAATAAGGAAAATTTTTGCTTCTCTGCCCCAATTAACAGAAATTTCTGCCTTTTTGCCACAAAGTAAAGGGAATTTCTGCCTTTTTGCCCCAAAATAATGGGAATTTCAGCCTATTTACCTGAAAATAAGGGCAATTTCTGTCTTTTGCTCAAAATATGGGGAATTTCTGACTTCTTGTTCCAAAATAAAGAAAATTTCTTCAATTTTGTAACAAAATAAAAGAAATTTCTGCTTTTTACCCTAAAATAAGAAAATTTCTGCTTTTTTTCTAAAATAAGTGAAATTTCTGCAATTTTGCCCCAAAATAAGTCAAATTTCTGCAATTTTGCCCCAAAATAAGGGAAATTTCTTGAATTTTGCCCCAAAATAAGTGGAATTTCTGTGTTTTGCCCCAAAATAAGGAGAATTTATCTATTTTTGCCCCAACATATTGGGAATTTCTGCCTTTTTGCCCCACAATTAGGGGAATTTCTGCAATTTTGCTCCAAAATATGGGGAATTTCTGCTTTTTTGCCCAAAAATAAGAGGAATGTTTACCTTTTGCCACAAAAAAAAAATTTCTTCATTTTTGCCCCAAAAGAAGAGGAACTTCTGCTTTTTTCCCTCAAACTAAGTGAAATTTCTGCCTTTTTACTCAAAAATATACGGAATTTATATATTTTTGCCCCAAAATAAATGCAATTTTTGAATTTTGCCCTGAAATAAGTGAAATTTCTCCAATTTTGCCTCAAAATAAGGGAAATTTCTGCCTTTTTGCCACAAAATAAAAGGAATTTCTGTGTTTTTGCCCCAAAATAAAAGGAATTTCAGCCTTTTTACCTAATAATAAGGGGAATCTCTCTTTTTTGCCCTAAAGTATGGGGAATTTCTTTATTTTTGCCCCAAAATAAAGAAATTTTCTGCAATTTTGTACCAAAATAAAAGTAATTTCTGACTTTTTGCCCCAAAATAAGAGAAATTTCTGCGTTTTTTCCCTGAAATAATTGAAATTTCTGTAATTTTGCCACAAAATAAAAGAGATTTCTGCAATTTTGCTTCAAAATAAAGGAAATTTCTGGAATTTTGCCTCAAAATAAGTGGAATTTCTGTCTTTTTGCCCTGAAATAAAGAGAATTTCTTTCTTTTTGCCCCAAAATAATGTGAATTTCTGCATTTTCCCTCAAAATTAGGGGAATATGTGCAATTTGGCTTCAAAATACGGGGAATTTTTGCCTTATTGCACCAAAAGAAAAAGAATTTCTGCATTTTTGCACCAATATAAAGGGAATTTCTGAAATTTTGCTCCAAAATACGGGGAATTTTTGCCTTATTGCCCGAAATAAAGTGGAATTTCTGCCTTTTTGCCCTGAAATATTTGAAATTTCTGCAATTTTACCCCAAAATAAGGGGAATTTCTGTTTTTGGACCCAAAATTAAGAGAATTTCTGCTTTTTGCCCCAAATTAAGGCAAATTTCTGACTTTTTGCATTGAAATAAGTGAAATTTCTGCAATTTTGCCCCAAAATAAGGGGAATTTCTGCCTTTTTGCCAAAATAAGGGGAATTTCAGCATGTTACCTTCAAATAAGGGGAATTTCTGCCTTTTTGCCACAAAATATGGGGAATTTTTGCCTTATTGCCCCCAAATAAGGAAAATTTTTGCTTTTCTGCCCCAATTAATGGGAATTTCTGCCTTTGTGCCACAAAGTAAAGGGAATTTCTGCCTTTTTGCCCCAAAATAACGGGAATTTCAGCCTTTTAACCCCAAAATAAAGGGAATTTCTGCCTTTTGCCCAAAATATGGGGAATTTCTGACATTTGTTCCAAAATAAGGAAAATTTCTTCAATTTTGTACCAAAATATAAGAAATTTCTGCTTTTTGCCCCAAAATAAAAGTAATTTCTGACTTTTTGCCCTGAAATAAATGAAATTTCTGCAATTTGGCCCGAAAATAAGGGAAATTTGTGCCTTTTTGCCCCAAAATGAGGGGAATTTTAGCCTTTTAACCCCAAAATATGGGGAATTTCAGCATTTTACCTCAAAATAAGGGGAATTTCAGCATTTTTGCACCAAAATATAAGGAATTTCTGCCTTTTTGCCACAAAATAAGAAAAATTTCTGCAATTCTATACCAAAATAAAAGAAATTTCTAAAATTGTGCCCCAAAATAAGGGAAATTTCTGATTTTTGCCCCGAAATAAGGAAAATTTCTGTATTTTTGCCCCCAAAAAAGGGAATTTCTGCCTTTTTGCCCCAAAATTAGGGGAGTTTCTGCAATTTTGCTTCAAAATAAAGGGAATTTCTGCCTCTTTTCCTGAAAATAAGGGGAACTTCAGCCGATTTGCCCCAAATAAATGGAATTTCTGCATTTTTGCCCCTATATTTAGGGAATTTCTGCAATTTTGCTTTAAAATACGGGGAATTTCTGCCTTTTTGCCCAAAATTAAAAGGATTTTCTGCCTTTTTGCCCCCAAACAAGAAAAATTTCTGTAATTTTATCCCAAAATAAAAGGAATTTCTGCCTTTATGCCCTCAAATAACGGGAATTTCGGGCTTTTTGCCCTGAAATATGTGAAATGTCTGCAATTTTACCCCAAAATAAGGTGAATTTCTACATTTTTGCCCCAAAATAATTGGAATTTCTGCCTTTTTGCCCCAAAATATAAAAAATTTTTGCTTTTTTTTTCTAAAATATGTGAAATTTCTGCAATTTTGCCTTAAAATAAAAGAAATTTCTGCAATTTTTTTCCATAATAAAGGAATTTTTTGCAATTTTGCCCCAAAATAAAGGGAATTTCTGTTTTTTGTCCCCAAATAAGAAAAATTTCTGCAATTTTGCCCCAAAAATAATGGGAATTTCTGCCTTTTGCCCTAAAATAAGGAGAATTTCTGCCTTTTTGCCCCAAAACAAAGAAAATTACTGCATGTTTTACGCCAAAATTAGGTGAATTTCTGCAATTTTGCTCCAAAATATGGGGATTTTCTGCCTTTTTCGCAGAAAATAAGGGGAATTTCTGCCATTTTGCTGCGAAATAAGTGAAATTTCTGCAGTTTTACCCCAAAATAAGGGGAATTTCTGCCTTTTTGCCCCAAAATTAGGGGAATTTCTGCAATTTTGATCCAAAATAAGGGGAATTTCTGCCTTTTTGCCCGAAAATAAAGGGAATGTATACCTTTTTGCCATAAAAAAAGAAATTTCTTCATTTTTACCCCAAAATAAGGGGATTTTCTGCCTTTTTGACTCAAAATAAGTGCAATTTCTGACTTTTTTCCAAAAATAAATGGAATTTCTGTCTTTTTGCCCCAAAATAAGGGGAATTTCCGACTTTTTCCCCTTAAATAAGTTAAATTTCAAAAATTTTTCAACAAAATAATTGAAATTTCTGCAATTTTGCCCCAAAATAAGGGGAATTTCTGTATTTTTGCCCCAAAATAAGAGAAATTTCTGCCTTTTTACCTCAAAAAAAAAAGAATTTCTGCATTTTTGCCACAAAATATAAGGAATTTTTGCCTTTTTGCCCCAAAATAAGAAAAATTTCTGCCTTTTTTCCCTGAAATAAGGGAAATTTCTGCAATTTTGGCCCAAAAAAAATTGAAATTTCTGCAATTTTGTCACAAAATAAGAGAAATTTCTGGAATTTTGCCCCAAAATAAGTGGAATTTCTGAGTTTTGCCCCAAAATAAGGAGAATTTCGGTCTTTTTGCCCCAACATATAGGGAATTTCTGCCTTTTTGCCCCACAATTAGGGGAATTTTTGCAATTATGCTCCAAAATACAGGGAATTTCTGCTTTTTTGCCCGAAAATAAAGGGAATGTATACGTTTTGCCACAAAAAAGGGAAATTTCTTCATTTTTGCCCCAAAATAAGAGGAATTTCTGCCTTTTTACGTCAAAATAAGTGAAATTTCTGCCTTTTTACTCAAAAATATATGGAATTTCTGTATTTTTGCCCCAAAATAAAAGGAATTTTTGAATTTTGCCCTGAAATAAATGAAATTTCTCCAATTTTGCCTCAAAATAAAGGAATTTTCTGCTTTTTTGCCACAAAATAAGGGGAATTTCCGTCTTTTTGCCCCAAAATAAGGGGAATTTTTGACGTTTTGCCACAAAATATGGGGAATTTCTGACTTATTGCTCACAAATAAGGAAAATTTTTGCTTTTCTGCCCCAATTAACGGAAATTTCTGCCTTTTTGCCACAAAGTAAAGGGAATTTCTGCCTTTTTGCCCCAAAATAATGGGAATTTCAGCCTATTTACCTGAAAATAAGGGCAATTTCTGTCTTTTGCTCAAAATATGGGGAATTTCTGACTTCTTGTTCCAAAATAAAGAAAATTTCTTCAATTTTGTAACAAAATAAAAGAAATTTCTGCTTTTTACCCTAAAATAAGAAAATTTCTGCTTTTTTTCTAAAATAAGTGAAATTTCTGCAATTTTGCCCCAAAATAAGTCAAATTTCTGCAATTTTGCCCCAAAATAAGGGAAATTTCTTGAATTTTGCCCCAAAATAAGTGGAATTTCTGTGTTTTGCCCCAAAATAAGGAGAATTTATCTATTTTTGCCCCAACATATTGGGAATTTCTGCCTTTTTGCCCCACAATTAGGGGAATTTCTGCAATTTTGCTCCAAAATATGGGGAATTTCTGCTTTTTTGCCCAAAAATAAGAGGAATGTTTACCTTTTGCCACAAAAAAAAAAAATTTCTTCATTTTTGCCCCAAAAGAAGAGGAACTTCTGCTTTTTTCCCTCAAACTAAGTGAAATTTCTGCCTTTTTACTCAAAAATATACGGAATTTATATATTTTTGCCCCAAAATAAATGCAATTTTTGAATTTTGCCCTGAAATAAGTGAAATTTCTCCAATTTTGCCTCAAAATAAGGGAAATTTCTGCCTTTTTGCCACAAAATAAAAGGAATTTCTGTGTTTTTGCCCCAAAATAAAAGGAATTTCAGCCTTTTTACCTAATAATAAGGGGAATCTCTCTTTTTTGCCCTAAAGTATGGGGAATTTCTTTATTTTTGCCCCAAAATAAAGAAATTTTCTGCAATTTTGTACCAAAATAAAAGTAATTTCTGACTTTTTGCCCCAAAATAAGAGAAATTTCTGCGTTTTTTCCCTGAAATAATTGAAATTTCTGTAATTTTGCCACAAAATAAAAGAGATTTCTGCAATTTTGCTTCAAAATAAAGGAAATTTCTGGAATTTTGCCTCAAAATAAGTGGAATTTCTGTCTTTTTGCCCTGAAATAAAGAGAATTTCTTTCTTTTTGCCCCAAAATAATGTGAATTTCTGCATTTTCCCTCAAAATTAGGGGAATATGTGCAATTTGGCTTCAAAATACGGGGAATTTTTGCCTTATTGCACCAAAAGAAAAAGAATTTCTGCATTTTTGCACCAATATAAAGGGAATTTCTGAAATTTTGCTCCAAAATACGGGGAATTTTTGCCTTATTGCCCGAAATAAAGTGGAATTTCTGCCTTTTTGCCCTGAAATATTTGAAATTTCTGCAATTTTACCCCAAAATAAGGGGAATTTCTGTTTTTGGACCCAAAATTAAGAGAATTTCTGCTTTTTGCCCCAAATTAAGGCAAATTTCTGACTTTTTGCATTGAAATAAGTGAAATTTCTGCAATTTTGCCCCAAAATAAGGGGAATTTCTGCCTTTTTGCCAAAATAAGGGGAATTTCAGCATGTTACCTTCAAATAAGGGGAATTTCTGCCTTTTTGCCACAAAATATGGGGAATTTTTGCCTTATTGCCCCCAAATAAGGAAAATTTTTGCTTTTCTGCCCCAATTAATGGGAATTTCTGCCTTTGTGCCACAAAGTAAAGGGAATTTCTGCCTTTTTGCCCCAAAATAACGGGAATTTCAGCCTTTTAACCCCAAAATAAAGGGAATTTCTGCCTTTTGCCCAAAATATGGGGAATTTCTGACATTTGTTCCAAAATAAGGAAAATTTCTTCAATTTTGTACCAAAATATAAGAAATTTCTGCTTTTTGCCCCAAAATAAAAGTAATTTCTGACTTTTTGCCCTGAAATAAATGAAATTTCTGCAATTTGGCCCGAAAATAAGGGAAATTTGTGCCTTTTTGCCCCAAAATGAGGGGAATTTTAGCCTTTTAACCCCAAAATATGGGGAATTTCAGCATTTTACCTCAAAATAAGGGGAATTTCAGCATTTTTGCACCAAAATATAAGGAATTTCTGCCTTTTTGCCACAAAATAAGAAAAATTTCTGCAATTCTATACCAAAATAAAAGAAATTTCTAAAATTGTGCCCCAAAATAAGGGAAATTTCTGATTTTTGCCCCGAAATAAGGAAAATTTCTGTATTTTTGCCCCCAAAAAAGGGAATTTCTGCCTTTTTGCCCCAAAATTAGGGGAGTTTCTGCAATTTTGCTTCAAAATAAAGGGAATTTCTGCCTCTTTTCCTGAAAATAAGGGGAACTTCAGCCGATTTGCCCCAAATAAATGGAATTTCTGCATTTTTGCCCCTATATTTAGGGAATTTCTGCAATTTTGCTTTAAAATACGGGGAATTTCTGCCTTTTTGCCCAAAATTAAAAGGATTTTCTGCCTTTTTGCCCCCAAACAAGAAAAATTTCTGTAATTTTATCCCAAAATAAAAGGAATTTCTGCCTTTATGCCCTCAAATAACGGGAATTTCGGGCTTTTTGCCCTGAAATATGTGAAATGTCTGCAATTTTACCCCAAAATAAGGTGAATTTCTACATTTTTGCCCCAAAATAATTGGAATTTCTGCCTTTTTGCCCCAAAATATAAAAAATTTTTGCTTTTTTTTTCTAAAATATGTGAAATTTCTGCAATTTTGCCTTAAAATAAAAGAAATTTCTGCAATTTTTTTCCATAATAAAGGAATTTTTTGCAATTTTGCCCCAAAATAAAGGGAATTTCTGTTTTTTGTCCCCAAATAAGAAAAATTTCTGCAATTTTGCCCCAAAAATAATGGGAATTTCTGCCTTTTGCCCTAAAATAAGGAGAATTTCTGCCTTTTTGCCCCAAAACAAAGAAAATTACTGCATGTTTTACGCCAAAATTAGGTGAATTTCTGCAATTTTGCTCCAAAATATGGGGATTTTCTGCCTTTTTCGCAGAAAATAAGGGGAATTTCTGCCATTTTGCTGCGAAATAAGTGAAATTTCTGCAGTTTTACCCCAAAATAAGGGGAATTTCTGCCTTTTTGCCCCAAAATTAGGGGAATTTCTGCAATTTTGATCCAAAATAAGGGGAATTTCTGCCTTTTTGCCCGAAAATAAAGGGAATGTATACCTTTTTGCCATAAAAAAAGAAATTTCTTCATTTTTACCCCATAATAAGGGGATTTTCTGCATTTTTGACTCAAAATAAGTGCAATTTCTGACTTTTTTCCAAAAATAAATGGAATTTCTGTCTTTTTGCCCCAAAATAAGGGGAATTTCCGACTTTTTCCCCTTAAATAAGTTAAATTTCAAAAATTTTTCAACAAAATAATTGAAATTTCTGCAATTTTGCCCCAAAATAAGGGGAATTTCTGTATTTTTGCCCCAAAATAAGAGAAATTTCTGCCTTTTTACCTCAAAAAAAAAAGAATTTCTGCATTTTTGCCACAAAATATAAGGAATTTTTGCCTTTTTGCCCCAAAATAAGAAAAATTTCTGCCTTTTTTCCCTGAAATAAGGGAAATTTCTGCAATTTTGGCCCAAAAAAAATTGAAATTTCTGCAATTTTGTCACAAAATAAGAGAAATTTCTGGAATTTTGCCCCAAAATAAGTGGAATTTCTGAGTTTTGCCCCAAAATAAGGAGAATTTCGGTCTTTTTGCCCCAACATATAGGGAATTTCTGCCTTTTTGCCCCACAATTAGGGGAATTTTTGCAATTATGCTCCAAAATACAGGGAATTTCTGCTTTTTTGCCCGAAAATAAAGGGAATGTATACGTTTTGCCACAAAAAAGGGAAATTTCTTCATTTTTGCCCCAAAATAAGAGGAATTTCTGCCTTTTTACGTCAAAATAAGTGAAATTTCTGCCTTTTTACTCAAAAATATATGGAATTTCTGTATTTTTGCCCCAAAATAAAAGGAATTTTTGAATTTTGCCCTGAAATAAATGAAATTTCTCCAATTTTGCCTCAAAATAAAGGAATTTTCTGCTTTTTTGCCACAAAATAAGGGGAATTTCCGTCTTTTTGCCCCAAAATAAGGGGAATTTTTGACGTTTTGCCACAAAATATGGGGAATTTCTGACTTATTGCTCACAAATAAGGAAAATTTTTGCTTTTCTGCCCCAATTAACGGAAATTTCTGCCTTTTTGCCACAAAGTAAAGGGAATTTCTGCCTTTTTGCCCCAAAATAATGGGAATTTCAGCCTATTTACCTGAAAATAAGGGCAATTTCTGTCTTTTGCTCAAAATATGGGGAATTTCTGACTTCTTGTTCCAAAATAAAGAAAATTTCTTCAATTTTGTAACAAAATAAAAGAAATTTCTGCTTTTTACCCTAAAATATAAGTAATTTCTGACTTTTTGCCCTGAAATAAATGAAATTTCTGCAATTTGGCCCGAAAATAAGGGAAATTTGTGCCTTTTTGCCCCAAAATGAGAGGAATTTCTGCCTCTTTGCCCCAAAATATGGGGAATATCAGCATTCTACCTCAAAATAAGGGGAATTTCAGCCTTTTTGCACCAAAATATGGAAAATTTCTGCCTTTTTGCCACAAAATAAGAAAAATTTCTGCAATTTTGTACCAAAATAAAAGAAATTTCTAATATTTTGCCCCAAAATAAGGGAAATTTCTGATTTTTGCCCCGAAATAAGGAGAATTTCTGTATTTTTGCTCCAAAATAAAGGGAAATTCTGCCTTTTGCCCCAAAATTAGGGGAATTTCTGCAATTTTGTTTTGAAATACAGGGAATTTCTGCCTCTTTTCCCGAAAATAAGGGTAACTTCTGCCGATTTGCCCCAAATAAAGGGAATTTATGCATTTTTGCCCCAATATTAGAGGAATTTCTGGAATTTTGCTCTAAAATACGGGGAATTTCTGCCTTTTTGCCCGAAATTAAAGGGATTTTCTGCCTTTTTGCCCCCAAACAGGGGAAATTTCTGCAATTTTATCCCAAAATAAAGGGAATTTCTGCCTTTTTGCCCCTAAATAAGGGGAATTTCTGCCTTTTTGCCCTGAAATATGTGAAATGTCTGCAATTTTACCCCAAAATAAGGTGAATTTCTGCCTTTTTGCCCCAAAATAATGGGAATTTCTGCATTTTGCCCTAAAATAAAAAAAATTTTTGCTTTTTTTCTCTGAAATAAGTGAAATTTCTGCAATTTTGCCTTAAAATAAAAGAAATTTCTGCAATTTTTCTCCATAATAAAGGAATTTTTTGCAATTTTGCCCCAAAATAAAGGGAATTTCTGTTTTTTGTCCCCAAATAAGAAAAATTTCTGCAATTTTGCCCCAAAAATAAGGGGAATTTCTGCCTTTTGCCCCAAAATAAAGAGAATTTCTGCCTTTTTGCCCCAAAACAAAGAAAATTACTGCATGTTTTACGCCAAAATTAGGTGAATTTCTGCAATTTTGCTCCAAAATATGGGGATTTTCTGCCTTTTTCGCAGAAAATAAGGGGAATTTCTGCCATTTTGCCGCGAAATAAGTGAAATGTCTGCAATTTTACCCCAAAATAAGGTGAATTTCTGCCTTTCTGCCCCAAAATAATGGGAATTTCTGCATTTTGCCCTAAAATAAGAAAAATTTTTGCTTTTTTTCTCTGAAATAAGTGAAATTTCTGCAATTTTGCCTTAAAATAAAAAAAATTTCTGCAATTTTTCCACATAATATAGGAATTTTCTACAATTTGGCCCCAAAATAAAGGGAATTTCTGTTTTTTGTCCCCAAAGAAGGGAAATTTCTGCAATTTTGCACTAAAATAAGGGGAATTTCTGCCTTTTGCCCCAAAATAATGGGAATTTCTGACTTTTTGCCCCAAAATAAAGAAAATTACAGCATGTTTTAACTCAAAATTAGGTGAATTTCTGCAATTTTGCTCCAAATTATGGGGATTTTCTGCATTTGTCGCCGAAAATAAAAGGATTTTTTACCATTTTGCCGCGAAATAAGTGAAATTTCTGCAGTTTTACCCCAAAATAAGGGGAAGTTCTGCGTTTTTGCCCCAAAATTAGGGGAATTTCTGCAATTTTGCTCCAAAATACGGGGAATTTCTGCCTTTTTGCCCGAAAATAAAGGGAATGTATACCTTTTTGCTATAAAAAAGGGAAATTTCTTCATTTTTACCCCAAAATAAGAGGATTTTCCGCCTTTTTGACTCAAAATAAGTGCAATTTCTGACTTTTTTCCAAAAATAAATGGAATTTCTGGCTTTTTGCCCCAAAATAAAGGGGAATTTTCGACTTTTTGCCCTGAAATAAGTTAAATTTCAAAAATTTTTCCCCAAAATAATTGAAATTTCTGCAATTTTGCCCCAAAATAAGGGGAATTTCTGTATTTTTGCCCCAAAATAAGGGAAATTTCTGCCTTTTTACCTCAAAAGAAGGGGAATTTCTGCATTTTTGCCACAAAATATAAGAAATTTCTGTTTTTTTGCACCAAAATAAGAAAAATTTCTGCCTTTTTTCCCTGAAATAAGTGAAATTTCTGCAATTTTGGCCCAAAAAAATTGAAATTTCTGCAATTTTGTCCCAAAATAAGAGAAATTTCTGGAATTTTTTCCCCAAAATAATTGGAATTTCTGAGTTTTGCCCCAAAATAAGGAGAATTTCTGTCTTTTTGCCCCAACATATAGGGAATTTCTGCCTTTTTGCCCCACAATTAAGAGAATTTCTGCAATTTTGCTCCAAAATACGGGGAATTTCTGCATTTTTGCCCGAAAATAAGGGGAATGTTTACCTTTCGCCACAGAAAAGGAAAATTTCTTCATTTTTGCCCCAAAATAATAGGAATTTCTGTCTTTTTACGTCAAAATAAGTGAAATTTTGCCTTTTTACTCAAAAATATACGGGATTTCTGTATTTTTGCCCCAAAATAAAAGGAATTTTTGAATTTTGCCCTGAAATAAATGAAATTTCTCCAATTTTGCCTCAAAATAAGGGAAATTTCTGCTTTTTTGCCACAAAATAAGGGGAATTTCTGTCTTTTTGCCCCAAAATAAAAGGAATTTCAGCCTTTTTACCTAATAATAATGGGAATCTCCATATTTGCCCTAAAATATGGGGAATTTCTGTATTTTTGCCCCAAAATAAAAAAATTTTCTGCAATTTTGTACCAAAATAAAAGTAATTTCTTCCTTTTTGCCCCAAAATAAGAGAAATTTCTGCATTTTTTCCCTGAAATAAGTGAAATTTCTGTAATTTTGCCCCAAAATTAGGGTGCTTTCTGCAATTTTGCCCCAAAATAATGGACATTTTTGGAATTTTGCCCCAATATAAGGGGAATTTCTGACTTTTTGCCCTGAAATAAGGAGAATTTCTGTCTTTTTGCCCCAAAATAATGTGAATTTCTGCATTTTCCCTCAAAATTAGGGGAATATGTGCAATTTGGCTTCAAAATACGGGGAATTTTTGTCTTATTGGACCAAAATAAAAGGAATTTATGTATTTTTGCACCAATATAAAGGGAATTTCTGAAATTTTGCTCCAAAATACGGGGAATTTTTTCCTTATTGCCCGAAATAAAGTGGAAATTCTGCCTTTTTGCCCTGAAATATTTGAAATTTCCGCAATTTTACACCAAAATAAGGGGAATTTCTGTTTTTGGCCCCAAAATTAGGAGAATTTCTGCTTTTTGCCTCAAATTAAGGCAAATTTCTGACTTTTTGCCCTGAAATAAGTGAAATTTCTGCAATTTTGCCCCAAAATAAGGGGAATTTCTGCCTTTTTGCCAAAATAAGGGGAATTTCAGCATTTTACCTTCAAATAAGGGGAATTTCTGCCTTTTTGTAACAAAATATGGGGAATTTCTGCCTTATTGCCCCCAAATAAGGAAAATTTTTGCTTTTCTGCCCCAATTAATGGGAATTTCTGCATTTTTTCACAAAGTAAAGGGAATTTCTGCCTCTTTGCCCCAAAATAACGGGAATTTCAGTCTTTTTACCTTAAAATAAGGGGAATTTCTGCCTTTTGCCCAAAATATGGGGAATTTCTGACTTTTTGTTCCAAAATAAGAAAAATTTCGTCAATTTTGTACCAAAATAATAGAAATTTCTGCTTTTTGCCCCAAAATAAAAGTAATTTCTGACTTTTTGCCCTGAAATAAATGAAATTTCTGCAATTTGGCCCGAAAATAAGGGAAATTTGTGTCTTTTTGCCCCAAAATGAGGGGAATTTCTGCCTTTTAACCCCAAAATATGGGGAATTTCAGCATTTTACCTCAAAATAAGGGGAATTTCAGCCTTTTTGCACCAAAATATGAAAAATTTCTGCCTTTTTGCCACAAAATAAGAAAAATTTCTGCAATTCTGTACCAAAATAAAAGAAATTTCTAAAATATTGCCCCAAAATAAGGGAAATTTCTGATTTTTGCCCCGAAATAAGGAGAATTTCTGTATTTTTGCCCCCAAAAAAGAGGAATTTCAGCTTTATTGCCCAAAAATTAGGGTAGTTTCTGCAAATTTTGCTTCAAAATACAAGGAATTTCTGCCTCTTTTCCCAAAAATAAGGGGAACTTCTTCCATTGTGCCCCAAATAAAGGGAATTTCTGCATTTTTGCTCCAATATTTAGGGAATTTCTGCAATTTTGCTTTAAAATACGGGGAATTTCTGCCTTTTTGCCCAAAATTAAGGGGATTTTCTGCCTTTTGCCCCCAAACAAGGGAAATTTCTGCAATTTTATCCCAAAATAAAAGGAATTTCTGCCTTAATGCCCTCAAATAACGGGAATTTCTGCCTTTTTGCCCTGAAACATGTGAAATGTCTGCAATTTTACCCCAAAATAAGGTGAATTTCTACCTTTTTGTTCAAAAATAATGGGAATTTCTGCATTTTTGCCCCAAAATATGAAAAATTTTAGCTTTTTTTCTCTGAAATATGTGAAATTTCTGCAATTTTGCCTTAAAATAAAAGAAATTTCTGCAATTTTTCCCATAATTAAGGAATTTTTTGCAATTTTGCCCGAAAATAAAGGGAATTTCTGTTTTTTGTCCACAAATAAGGGAAATTTCTGCAATTTTGCCCTAAAATAATGGGAATTTCTGCCTTTTGCCCCAAAATAAGGAGAATTTCTGCCTTTTTGCCCCAAAACAAAGAAAATTACTGCATGTTTTATGCCAAAATTAGGTGAATTTCTGCAATTTTGCTCCAAAATACGGGAATTTTCTGCCTTTTTCGCAGAAAATAAGGGGAATTTCTGCCATTTTTGCCGCGAAATAAGTGAAATTTCAGCAGTTTTACCCCAAAATAAGGGGAATTTCTGCCTTTTTGCCCCCAAATTAGGGGAATTTCTGCAATTTTGCTCCAAAATACGGGGAATTTCTGCCTTTTTGCCCGAAAATAAAGGGAATGTATAACTTTTTGCCATAAAAAGGGAAAGTTCTTCATTTTTACCCCAAAATAAGAGGATTTTCCGCCTTTTTGACTCAAAATAACTGCAATTTCTGACTTTTTTCCAAAAATAAATGGAATTTCTGTCTTTTTGCCCCAAAATAAGGGGAATTTCCAACTTTTTGCCCTGAAATAAGTTAAATTTCAAAAATTTTTCCCCAAAATAATTGAAATTTCTGTAATTTTGCCCCAAAATAATGGGAATTTCTGTTTTTTTGCCCCAAAATAAGGGAAATTTCTGCCTTTTTACCTCAAAAGAAGGGGAATTTCTGCATTTTTGCCACAAAATATAAAGAATTTCTGCCTTTTTGCACCAAAATAAGAAAAATTTCTGCTTTTTTTCCCTGAAATAAGTGAATTTTCTGGAATTTTGGCCCAAAAAAATTGAAATTTCTGCAATTTTGTCCCAAAATAAGAAAAATTTCTGGAATTTTGCCCCAAAATAAGTGAAATTTCTGAGTTTTGCCCCAAAAAAAGGAGAATTTCTGTCTTTTTGCCCCAACATATAGGGAATTTCTGCCTTTTTGCCCCACAATTAGGGGAATTTCTGCAATTTTGCTCCAAAATACAGGGAATTTCTGCTTTTTTGCCCGAAAATAAGGGGAATGTTTACCTTTTGCCACAAAAAATGGAAATTTCTTCATTTTTGTCCCAAAATAAGAGGAATTTCTGCATTTTTACGTCAAAATAAATGAAATATCTGCCTTTTTACTAAAAAATATACGGAACTTCTGTATTTTTGCCACAAAATAAATGCCATTTTTGAATTTTGCCCTGAAATAAGTGAAATTTCTCCAATTTTGCCTCAAAATAAGGGAAATTTCTGCCTTTGTGCCACAAAATAAGGGGAAATTCTGTCTTTTTGCCCCAAAATAAAAGGAATTTCAGACTTTTTACCTAATAATAAGGGGAATCTCTCCTTTTTGCCCTAAAATATGGGGAATTTCTGTATTTTTGCCCCAAAATAAAAAAATTTTCTGAAATTTTGTACCAAAATAAAAGTAATTTCTGCCTTTTTGTCCCAAAATAAGAGAAATTTCTGCGTTTTTCTTTTATATAAGTGAAATTTCTGTAATTTTGCCACAAAATTAGGGAGATTTCTGCAATTTTTCCCCAAAATAAAGGAAATTTCTGGAATTTTGCCCCAAAATAAAAAGAATTTCTGTCTTTTTGCTCCAAAATAATGTGAATTTCTGCATTTTCCCTCAAAATTAGGAGAATATGTGCAATTTTGCTTCAAAATACGGGAAATTTTTGCCTTATTGCACCAAAATAAAGGGAATTTCTGCATTTTTGCACCAATATAAAGGGAATTTCTGAAATTTTGCTCTCAAATACGGGGAATTTTTGCCTTATTGCCCGAAATAAAGTGGAATTTCTGCCTTTTTGCCCTGAAATATTTGAAATTTCCGCAATTTTACCTCAAAATAAGGGGAATTTCTGTTTTTGGCCCCAAAATTAGGAGAATTTCTGCTTTTTGCCCCAAATTAAAGCAAATTTCTGACTTTTTGCCCTGAAATAAGTGAAATTTCTGCAATTTTGCCCCAAAATAAGGGGAATTTCTGACTTTTTGCCAAAATAAAGGGAATTTCATCATTTTACCTTCAAATAAGGAGAATTTCTGCCTTTTTGCCACAAAATATGGGGAATTTCTGCCTTATTGCCACAAAATATGGGGAATTTTTGCCTTATTGCCCCCAAATAAAGAAAATTTTTGCTTTTCTGCCCCAATTAATGGGAATTTCTGCCTTTTTGCCACAAAGTAAAGGGAATTTCTGCCTTTTTGCCGTAAAATAATGGGAATTTCAGCCTTTTTACCCCAAAATAAGGGTAATTTCTGCCTTTTGCCCAAAATATGGGGAATTTCTTAATTTTTGTTCCAAAATAAGGAAATTTTCTTCAATTTTGTCCCAAAATAAAAGAAATTTCTGCTTTTTGCTCCCAAATAAAAGTAATTTCTGACTTTTTGCCCTGAAATAAATGAAATTTCTGCAATTTTGCCCAAAAATAAGGGAAATTTGTGCCTTTTTGCCCCAAAATGAGGGGAATTTCTGCCTTTTAACCCCAAAATATGGGGAATTTCAGCATTTTACCTCAAAATACAGGGAATTTCAGCCTTTTTGCACTAAAATATGGGAAATTTCTGCCTTTTTGCCACAAAATAAGAAAAATTTCTTCAATTCTGCACCAAAATAAAAGCAATTTCTAAAATTTTGCCCCAAAATAAGGGAAATTTCTGATTTTTGCCCCAAATAAGGAGAATTTCTGTATTTTTGCCCCCAAAAAGGATTTTTTCTGCCTTTTTGCCCCAAAATTAGGGGAGTTTCTGCAATTTTGCTTCAAAATACAGGGAATTTCTGCCTCTTTTCCCGAAAATAAGGGGAACTTCTGCCGATTTGCCCCAAATAAAGGGAATTTCTGCATTTTTGCCCCAATATTTGGGGAATTTCTGCAATTTTGCTTTAAAATACGGAGAATTTCTGCCTTTTTGCCCAAAATTAAGGGGATTTTCTGCCTTTTTGCCCCCAAACAAGGGAAATTTCTGCAATTTTATCCCAAAATAAAAGGAATTTCTGCATTTATGCCCTCAAATAACGGGAATTTCTGCCTTTTTGCCCTGAAATATGTGAAATGTCTGCCTTTTTACCCCAAAATAAGGTGAATTTCTACCTTTTTGCCCCAAAATAATGGGAATTTCTGCCTTTTTGCCCCAAAATATGAAAATTTTTTGCTTTTTTTCTCTGAAATATGTGAAATTTCTGCAATTTTGCCTTAAAATAAAAGAAATTTCTGCAATTTTTCCCCTAAATGAAGGAATTTTTCAATTTTGCCCCAAAATAAAAGGAATTTTTGTTTTTTTTCCCCAAATAAGGGAAATTTCTGCAATTTTGCCCTAAAATAAGGGGAATTTCTGCCTTTTGCCCCAAAATAAGGAGAATTTCTGCTTTTTGCCTCAAAAAAAAGAAAATTACTGCATGTTTTACGCCAAAATTAGGTGAATTTCTGCAATTTTGCTCCAAAATATGGGGATTTTCTGCCTTTTTCGCAGAAAATAAGGGGAATTTCTGCCATTTTGCCATGAAATAAGTGAAATTTCTGCAGTTTTACCCTAAAATAAGGGGAATTTCTGCCTTTTTGCCCCAAAATTAGGGGAATTTCTGCAATTTTGCTCCAAAATAATGAGAAAAATCTGCCTTTTTGCCCGAAAATAAAGAAAATGTATAACTTTTTGCCATAAAAAGGGAAATTTCTTCATTTTTACCCCAAAATAAGGGGATTTTCCGCCTTTTTGACCCAAAATAAGTGCAATTTCTGACTTTTTTCCAAAAATAAATGGAATTTCTGTCTTTTTGCCCCAAAATAAGGGTAATTTCCGACTTTTTGCCCTGAAATAAGTTAAATTTCAAAAATTTTTCCCCAAAATAATTGAAATTTCTGCAATTTTTCCCCAAAATAAGGGACATTTCTGTATTTTTGCCCCAAAATGAGAGAAATTTCTGCCTTTTTGCCTCAAAAGAAGGGGAATTTCTGCATTTTTGCCACAAATTTTAAGGAATTTTTGCCTTTTTGCCCCAAAATAAGAAAAATTTCTGCCTTTTTTCCCTGAAATAAGGGAAATTTCTGCAATTTTGGCCCAAAAAAATTGAAATTTCTGCAATTTTGTCAAAAAATAAGAGAAATTTTTTGAATTTTGCCCCAAAATAAGTGGAATTTCTGAGTTTTGCCCCAAAATAAGGAGAATTTCAGTCTTTTTGACCCAACATATAGGGAATTTCTGCCTTTTTGCCCCACAATTAGGGGAATTTTTGCAATTTTGCTCCAAAATACCGGGAATTTCTGCCTCTTTTCCCGAAAATAAGGAAAACTTCTGCCGATTTGCTCCAAATAAAGGGAATTTCTGCATTTTTGTCCCAATATTAGAGGAATTTCTGGAATTTTGCTCTAAAATACGGGGAATTTCTGCCTTTTTGCCCGAAATTAAAGGGATTTTCTGCCTTTTTGCCCCCAAACAAGGGAAATTTCTGCAATTTTATCCCAAAATAAGGGGAATTTCTGCCTTTTTGCCCCTAAATAAGAGGAATTTCTGCCTTTTTGCCCTGAAATATGTGAAATGTCTGCAATTTTACCCCAAAATAAGGTGAATTTCTTCCTTTTGCCCAAAAATAATGGAAATTTCTGCATTTTGCCCTAAAATAAGAAAAATTTTTGCTTTTTTTCTCTGAAATAAGTGAAATTTCTGCAATTTTGCCCTAAAATAAAAGAAATTTCTGCAATTTTTCCACATAATATAGGAATTATCTACAATTTTGCCCCAAAATAAAGGGAATTTCTGTTTTTTGTCCCCAAAGAAGGGAAATTTCTGAAATTTTGCACTAAAATAACGGGAATTTCTACCTTTTGCCCCAAAATAAAGAAAATTACAGCATGTTTTACCTCAAAATTAGGCGAATTTCTGCAATTTTGCTCCAAATTATGGGGATTTTCTGCATTTTTCGCAGAAAATAAAAGGATTTTCTACCATTTTGCCGCGAAATAAGTGAAATTTCTGCAGTCTTACCCCAAAATAAAGGGAAGTTCTGCGTTTTTGCCCCAAAATTAGGGAAATTTCTGCAATTTTGCTCCAAAATACCAGGAATTTCTGCCTTTTTGCCCGAAAAGAAAGAGAATGTATACCTTTTTGCTATAAAAAAGGGAAATTTCTTCATTTTTACCCCAAAATAAGGGGATTTTCCGCCTTTTTGACTCAAAATAAGTGCAATTTCTGACTTTTTTCCAAAAATAAATGGAATTTCTGGCTTTTTGCCCCAAAATAAAGGGGAATTTTCGACTTTTTGCCCTGAAATAAGTTAAATTTCAAAAATTTTTCCCCAAAATAATTGAAATTTCTGCAATTTTGCCCCAAAATAAGGGGAATTTCTGTATTTTTGCCCCAAAATAAGGGAAATTTCTGCCTTTTTACCTCAAAAGAAGGGGAATTTCTGCATTTTTGCCACAAAATATAAGAAATTTCTGTTTTTTTGCACCAAAATAAGAAAAATTTCTGCCTTTTTTCCCTGAAATAAGTGAAATTTCTGCAATTTTGGCCCAAAAAAATTGAAATTTCTGCAATTTTGTCCCAAAATAAGAGAAATTTCTGGAATTTTTTCCCCAAAATAATTGGAATTTCTGAGTTTTGCCCCAAAATAAGGAGAATTTCTGTCTTTTTGCCCCAACATATAGGGAATTTCTGCCTTTTTGCCCCACAATTAGGAGAATTTCTGCAATTTTGCTCCAAAATACGGGGAATTTCTGCATTTTTGACCGAAAATAAGGGGAATGTTTACCTTTTGCCACAAAAAAGGAAAATTTCTTCATTTTTGCCCCAAAATAATAGGAATTTCTGTCTTTTTACGTCAAAATAAGTGAAATTTCTGCCTTTTTACTCAAAAATATACGGGATTTCTGTATTTTTGCCCCAAAATAAAAGAAATTTTTGAATTTTGCCCTGAAATAAATGAAATTTCTCCAATTTTGCCTCAAAATAAGGGAAATTTCTGCTTTTTTGCCACAAAATAAGGGGAATTTCTCTCTTTTTGCCCCAAAATTAAAGGAATTTCAGCCTTTTTACCTGATAATAAGGGGAATCTCCACTTTTTGCCCTAAAATATGGGGAATTTCTGTATTTTTGCCCCAAAATAAAAAAATTTTCTGCAATTTTGTACCAAAATAAAAGTAATTTCTGCCTTTTTGCCCCAAAATAAGAGAAATTTCTGCATTTTTTCCCTGAAATAAGTGAAATTTCTGTAATTTTGCCCCAAAATTAGGGAGCTTTCTGCAATTTTCCCCCAAAATAAAGGAAATTTCTGGAATTTTGCCCCAATATAAGGGGAATTTCTGACTTTTTACCCTGAAATAAATGAAATTTCTGCAATTTAGCCCGAAAATAAGGGAAATTTGTGCCTTTTTGCCCCAAAATTAGGGGAATTTCTGCCTTTTAACCCGAAAATATGGGGAATTTCAGCATTTTACCTCAAAATAAGGTGAATTTCAGCCTTTTTCACCAAAATATGGGGAATTTCTGCCTTTTTGCCACAAAATAAAAAAAATTTCTGCAATTCTGTTCCAAAATAAAAGAAATTTCTAAAATTTTGCCCCAAAATAAGGGAAATTTCTGATTTTTGCCCCGAAATAAGGAGAATTTTGGTATTTTTGCCCCAAAAAAAGAAGAATATCTGCCTTTTTGCCCCAAAATTAGGGGAGTTTCTGCAATTTTGCTTCAAAATACAGAGAATTTCTGCCTCTTTTCCCGAAAATAAAGGGAACTTCTGCCGATTTGCCCCAAATAAAGGGAATTTCTGCATTTTTGCCCCAAAATGAGAGAAATTTCTGCGTTTTTTCCCTGAAATAAGTGAAATTTCTCTAATTTTGCCCCAAAATTAGGGAGATTTCTGCAATTTTTCCCCAAAATAAAGGAAATTTCTGGAATTTTGCCCCAAAATAGGAATTTCTGACTTTTTGCCCTGAAATAGGGAGAATTTCTGTCTTTTTGCCCCAAAATAATGTGAATTTCTGCATTTTCCCTCAAAATTAGGGGAATATGTGCAATTTGGCTTCAAAATACGGGGAATTTTTGCCTTATTGCACCAAAATAAAAGGAATATATGTATTTTTGCACCAATATAAAGGGAATTTCTGAAATTTTGCTCCAAATTACGGGGAATTTTTGCCTTATTGCCCGAAATAAAGTGGAATTTCTGCCTTTTTGCCCTGAAATATTTGAAATTTCCGCAATTTTACCCCAAAATAAGGGGAATTTCTGTTTTTGGCCCCAAAATTAGGAGAATTTCTGCTTTTTGCCCCAAATTAAGGCAAATTTCTGACTTTTTGCCCTGAAATAAGTGAAATTTCTGCAATTTTGCCCCAAAATAAGGGGAATTTCTGCCTTTTTGCCAAAATAAAGGGAATTTCAGCATTTTACCTTCAAATAAGGGGAATTTCTGCCTTTTTGCCACAAAATATGGGGAATTTCTGCCTTATTGCCCCTAAATAAGAAAAATTTTTGCTTTTCTGCCCCAATTAATGGGAATTTCTGCCTTTTTGCCACAAAGTAAAGGGAATTTCTGCCTTTTTGCCCCAAAATAACGGGAATTTCAGCCTTTTTACCCCAAAATAAGGGGAATTTTTGCCTTTTGCCCAAAATATGGGGAATTTCTGACTTTTTGTTCCAAAATAAGGAAAATTTCTTCAATTTTGTACCAAAATAAAAGAAATTTCTGCGTTTTGCCCCAAAATAAAAGTAATTTCTGACTTTTTGCCCTGAAATAAATGAAATTTCTGCAATTTTGCCCGAAAATAAGGAAAATTTGTGCCTTTTTGCCCCAAAATGATGGGAATTTCTGCCTTTTAACCCCAAAATATGGGGAATTTCAGCATTTTACGTCAAAATAAGGGGAATTTCAGCCTTTTTGCACCAAAATATGGGGAATTTCTGCCTTTTTGCCACAAAATAAGAAAAATTTCTGCAATTCTGTACCAAAATAAAAGAAATTTCTAAAATTTTGCCACAAAATAAGGGAAATTTCTGATTTTTGCCCCGAAATAAGGAGAATTTCTGTATTTTTGCCCCCCAAAAAGGGGAATTTCTGTCTTTTTGCCCCAAAATAAGAAAAATTTCTGCCTTTTTTCCCTGAAATAAGTGAAACTTCTGCAATTTTTCCCCAAAATAAGTGAAATTTCTGCAATTTTGCCCCAAAATAAGGAAAATTTCTGGAATTTTTTTTCCCAAAATAAGTGGAATTTCTGAGTTTTGCCCCAAAATAAGGAGAATTTCTGTCTTTTTGCCCCAACATATAGGGAATTTCTGCCTTTTTGCCCCACAATTAGGAGAATTTCTGCAATTTTGCTCCAAAATACGGGGAATTTCTGCATTTTTGACCGAAAATAAGGGGAATGTTTACCTTTTGCCACAAAAAAGGAAAATTTCTTCATTTTTGCCCCAAAATAATAGGAATTTCTGTCTTTTTACGTCAAAATAAGTGAAATTTCTGCCTTTTTACTCAAAAATATACGGGATTTCTATATTTTTGCCCCAAAATAAAAGAAATTTTTGAATTTTGCCCTGAAATAAATGAAATTTCTCCAATTTTGCCTCAAAATAAGGGAAATTTCTGCTTTTTTGCCACAAAATAAGGGGAATTTCTCTCTTTTTGCCCCAAAATTAAAGGAATTTCAGCCTTTTTACCTGATAATAAGGGGAATCTCCACTTTTTGCCCTAAAATATGGGGAATTTCTGTATTTTTGCCCCAAAATAAAAAAATTTTCTGCAATTTTGTACCAAAATAAAAGTAATTTCTGCCTTTTTGCCCCAAAATAAGAGAAATTTCTGCATTTTTTCCCTGAAATAAGTGAAATTTCTGTAATTTTGCCCCAAAATTAGGGAGCTTTCTGCAATTTTCCCCCAAAATAAAGGAAATTTCTGGAATTTTGCCCCAATATAAGGGGAATTTCTGACTTTTTACCCTGAAATAAATGAAATTTCTGCAATTTAGCCCGAAAATAAGGGAAATTTGTGCCTTTTTGCCCCAAAATTAGGGGAATTTCTGCCTTTTAACCCGAAAATATGGGGAATTTCAGCATTTTACCTCAAAATAAGGTGAATTTCAGCCTTTTTCACCAAAATATGGGGAATTTCTGCCTTTTTGCCACAAAATAAAAAAAATTTCTGCAATTCTGTTCCAAAATAAAAGAAATTTCTAAAATTTTGCCCCAAAATAAGGGAAATTTCTGATTTTTGCCCCGAAATAAGGAGAATTTTGGTATTTTTGCCCCAAAAAAAGAAGAATATCTGCCTTTTTGCCCCAAAATTAGGGGAGTTTCTGCAATTTTGCTTCAAAATACAGAGAATTTCTGCCTCTTTTCCCGAAAATAAAGGGAACTTCTGCCGATTTGCCCCAAATAAAGGGAATTTCTGCATTTTTGCCCCAAAATGAGAGAAATTTCTGCGTTTTTTCCCTGAAATAAGTGAAATTTCTCTAATTTTGCCCCAAAATTAGGGAGATTTCTGCAATTTTTCCCCAAAATAAAGGAAATTTCTGGAATTTTGCCCCAAAATAAGAGGAATTTCTGACTTTTTGCCCTGAAATAGGGAGAATTTCTGTCTTTTTGCCCCAAAATAATGTGAATTTCTGCATTTTCCCTCAAAATTAGGGGAATATGTGCAATTTGGCTTCAAAATACGGGGAATTTTTGCCTTATTGCACCAAAATAAAAGGAATATATGTATTTTTGCACCAATATAAAGGGAATTTCTGAAATTTTGCTCCAAATTACGGGGAATTTTTGCCTTATTGCCCGAAATAAAGTGGAATTTCTGCCTTTTTGCCCTGAAATATTTGAAATTTCCGCAATTTTACCCCAAAATAAGGGGAATTTCTGTTTTTGGCCCCAAAATTAGGAGAATTTCTGCTTTTTGCCCCAAATTAAGGCAAATTTCTGACTTTTTGCCCTGAAATAAGTGAAATTTCTGCAATTTTGCCCCAAAATAAGGGGAATTTCTGCCTTTTTGCCAAAATAAAGGGAATTTCAGCATTTTACCTTCAAATAAGGGGAATTTCTGCCTTTTTGCCACAAAATATGGGGAATTTCTGCCTTATTGCCCCTAAATAAGAAAAATTTTTGCTTTTCTGCCCCAATTAATGGGAATTTCTGCCTTTTTGCCACAAAGTAAAGGGAATTTCTGCCTTTTTGCCCCAAAATAACGGGAATTTCAGCCTTTTTACCCCAAAATAAGGGGAATTTTTGCCTTTTGCCCAAAATATGGGGAATTTCTGACTTTTTGTTCCAAAATAAGGAAAATTTCTTCAATTTTGTACCAAAATAAAAGAAATTTCTGCGTTTTGCCCCAAAATAAAAGTAATTTCTGACTTTTTGCCCTGAAATAAATGAAATTTCTGCAATTTTGCCCGAAAATAAGGAAAATTTGTGCCTTTTTGCCCCAAAATGATGGGAATTTCTGCCTTTTAACCCCAAAATATGGGGAATTTCAGCATTTTACGTCAAAATAAGGGGAATTTCAGCCTTTTTGCACCAAAATATGGGGAATTTCTGCCTTTTTGCCACAAAATAAGAAAAATTTCTGCAATTCTGTACCAAAATAAAAGAAATTTCTAAAATTTTGCCACAAAATAAGGGAAATTTCTGATTTTTGCCCCGAAATAAGGAGAATTTCTGTATTTTTGCCCCCCAAAAAGGGGAATTTCTGTCTTTTTGCCCCAAAATAAGAAAAATTTCTGCCTTTTTTCCCTGAAATAAGTGAAACTTCTGCAATTTTTCCCCAAAATAAGTGAAATTTCTGCAATTTTGCCCCAAAATAAGGAAAATTTCTGGAATTTTTTTTCCCAAAATAAGTGGAATTTCTGAGTTTTGCCCCAAAATAAGGAGAATTTCTGTCTTTTTGCCCCAACATATAGGGAATTTCTGCCTTTTTGCCCCACAATTAGGAGAATTTCTGCAATTTTGCTCCAAAATACGGGGAATTTCTGCATTTTTGACCGAAAATAAGGGGAATGTTTACCTTTTGCCACAAAAAAGGAAAATTTCTTCATTTTTGCCCCAAAATAATAGGAATTTCTGTCTTTTTACGTCAAAATAAGTGAAATTTCTGCCTTTTTACTCAAAAATATACGGGATTTCTGTATTTTTGCCCCAAAATAAAAGAAATTTTTGAATTTTGCCCTGAAATAAATGAAATTTCTCCAATTTTGCCTCAAAATAAGGGAAATTTCTGCTTTTTTGCCACAAAATAAGGGGAATTTCTCTCTTTTTGCCCCAAAATTAAAGGAATTTCAGCCTTTTTACCTGATAATAAGGGGAATCTCCACTTTTTGCCCTAAAATATGGGGAATTTCTGTATTTTTGCCCCAAAATAAAAAAATTTTCTGCAATTTTGTACCAAAATAAAAGTAATTTCTGCCTTTTTGCCCCAAAATAAGAGAAATTTCTGCATTTTTTCCCTGAAATAAGTGAAATTTCTGTAATTTTGCCCCAAAATTAGGGAGCTTTCTGCAATTTTCCCCCAAAATAAAGGAAATTTCTGGAATTTTGCCCCAATATAAGGGGAATTTCTGACTTTTTACCCTGAAATAAATGAAATTTCTGCAATTTAGCCCGAAAATAAGGGAAATTTGTGCCTTTTTGCCCCAAAATTAGGGGAATTTCTGCCTTTTAACCCGAAAATATGGGGAATTTCAGCATTTTACCTCAAAATAAGGTGAATTTCAGCCTTTTTCACCAAAATATGGGGAATTTCTGCCTTTTTGCCACAAAATAAAAAAAATTTCTGCAATTCTGTTCCAAAATAAAAGAAATTTCTAAAATTTTGCCCCAAAATAAGGGAAATTTCTGATTTTTGCCCCGAAATAAGGAGAATTTTGGTATTTTTGCCCCAAAAAAAGAAGAATATCTGCCTTTTTGCCCCAAAATTAGGGGAGTTTCTGCAATTTTGCTTCAAAATACAGAGAATTTCTGCCTCTTTTCCCGAAAATAAAGGGAACTTCTGCCGATTTGCCCCAAATAAAGGGAATTTCTGCATTTTTGCCCCAAAATGAGAGAAATTTCTGCGTTTTTTCCCTGAAATAAGTGAAATTTCTCTAATTTTGCCCCAAAATTAGGGAGATTTCTGCAATTTTTCCCCAAAATAAAGGAAATTTCTGGAATTTTGCCCCAAAATAAGAGGAATTTCTGACTTTTTGCCCTGAAATAGGGAGAATTTCTGTCTTTTTGCCCCAAAATAATGTGAATTTCTGCATTTTCCCTCAAAATTAGGGGAATATGTGCAATTTGGCTTCAAAATACGGGGAATTTTTGCCTTATTGCACCAAAATAAAAGGAATATATGTATTTTTGCACCAATATAAAGGGAATTTCTGAAATTTTGCTCCAAATTACGGGGAATTTTTGCCTTATTGCCCGAAATAAAGTGGAATTTCTGCCTTTTTGCCCTGAAATATTTGAAATTTCCGCAATTTTACCCCAAAATAAGGGGAATTTCTGTTTTTGGCCCCAAAATTAGGAGAATTTCTGCTTTTTGCCCCAAATTAAGGCAAATTTCTGACTTTTTGCCCTGAAATAAGTGAAATTTCTGCAATTTTGCCCCAAAATAAGGGGAATTTCTGCCTTTTTGCCAAAATAAAGGGAATTTCAGCATTTTACCTTCAAATAAGGGGAATTTCTGCCTTTTTGCCACAAAATATGGGGAATTTCTGCCTTATTGCCCCTAAATAAGAAAAATTTTTGCTTTTCTGCCCCAATTAATGGGAATTTCTGCCTTTTTGCCACAAAGTAAAGGGAATTTCTGCCTTTTTGCCCCAAAATAACGGGAATTTCAGCCTTTTTACCCCAAAATAAGGGGAATTTTTGCCTTTTGCCCAAAATATGGGGAATTTCTGACTTTTTGTTCCAAAATAAGGAAAATTTCTTCAATTTTGTACCAAAATAAAAGAAATTTCTGCGTTTTGCCCCAAAATAAAAGTAATTTCTGACTTTTTGCCCTGAAATAAATGAAATTTCTGCAATTTTGCCCGAAAATAAGGAAAATTTGTGCCTTTTTGCCCCAAAATGATGGGAATTTCTGCCTTTTAACCCCAAAATATGGGGAATTTCAGCATTTTACGTCAAAATAAGGGGAATTTCAGCCTTTTTGCACCAAAATATGGGGAATTTCTGCCTTTTTGCCACAAAATAAGAAAAATTTCTGCAATTCTGTACCAAAATAAAAGAAATTTCTAAAATTTTGCCACAAAATAAGGGAAATTTCTGATTTTTGCCCCGAAATAAGGAGAATTTCTGTATTTTTGCCCCCCAAAAAGGGGAATTTCTGTCTTTTTGCCCCAAAATAAGAAAAATTTCTGCCTTTTTTCCCTGAAATAAGTGAAACTTCTGCAATTTTTCCCCAAAATAAGTGAAATTTCTGCAATTTTGCCCCAAAATAAGGAAAATTTCTGGAATTTTTTTTCCCAAAATAAGTGGAATTTCTGAGTTTTGCCCCAAAATAAGGAGAATTTCTGTCTTTTTGCCCCAACATATAGGGAATTTCTGCCTTTTTGCCCCACAATTAGGAGAATTTCTGCAATTTTGCTCCAAAATACGGGGAATTTCTGCATTTTTGACCGAAAATAAGGGGAATGTTTACCTTTTGCCACAAAAAAGGAAAATTTCTTCATTTTTGCCCCAAAATAATAGGAATTTCTGTCTTTTTACGTCAAAATAAGTGAAATTTCTGCCTTTTTACTCAAAAATATACGGGATTTCTGTATTTTTGCCCCAAAATAAAAGAAATTTTTGAATTTTGCCCTGAAATAAATGAAATTTCTCCAATTTTGCCTCAAAATAAGGGAAATTTCTGCTTTTTTGCCACAAAATAAGGGGAATTTCTCTCTTTTTGCCCCAAAATTAAAGGAATTTCAGCCTTTTTACCTGATAATAAGGGGAATCTCCACTTTTTGCCCTAAAATATGGGGAATTTCTGTATTTTTGCCCCAAAATAAAAAAATTTTCTGCAATTTTGTACCAAAATAAAAGTAATTTCTGCCTTTTTGCCCCAAAATAAGAGAAATTTCTGCATTTTTTCCCTGAAATAAGTGAAATTTCTGTAATTTTGCCCCAAAATTAGGGAGCTTTCTGCAATTTTCCCCCAAAATAAAGGAAATTTCTGGAATTTTGCCCCAATATAAGGGGAATTTCTGACTTTTTACCCTGAAATAAATGAAATTTCTGCAATTTAGCCCGAAAATAAGGGAAATTTGTGCCTTTTTGCCCCAAAATTAGGGGAATTTCTGCCTTTTAACCCGAAAATATGGGGAATTTCAGCATTTTACCTCAAAATAAGGTGAATTTCAGCCTTTTTCACCAAAATATGGGGAATTTCTGCCTTTTTGCCACAAAATAAAAAAAATTTCTGCAATTCTGTTCCAAAATAAAAGAAATTTCTAAAATTTTGCCCCAAAATAAGGGAAATTTCTGATTTTTGCCCCGAAATAAGGAGAATTTTGGTATTTTTGCCCCAAAAAAAGAAGAATATCTGCCTTTTTGCCCCAAAATTAGGGGAGTTTCTGCAATTTTGCTTCAAAATACAGAGAATTTCTGCCTCTTTTCCCGAAAATAAAGGGAACTTCTGCCGATTTGCCCCAAATAAAGGGAATTTCTGCATTTTTGCCCCAAAATGAGAGAAATTTCTGCGTTTTTTCCCTGAAATAAGTGAAATTTCTCTAATTTTGCCCCAAAATTAGGGAGATTTCTGCAATTTTTCCCCAAAATAAAGGAAATTTCTGGAATTTTGCCCCAAAATAGGAATTTCTGACTTTTTGCCCTGAAATAGGGAGAATTTCTGTCTTTTTGCCCCAAAATAATGTGAATTTCTGCATTTTCCCTCAAAATTAGGGGAATATGTGCAATTTGGCTTCAAAATACGGGGAATTTTTGCCTTATTGCACCAAAATAAAAGGAATATATGTATTTTTGCACCAATATAAAGGGAATTTCTGAAATTTTGCTCCAAATTACGGGGAATTTTTGCCTTATTGCCCGAAATAAAGTGGAATTTCTGCCTTTTTGCCCTGAAATATTTGAAATTTCCGCAATTTTACCCCAAAATAAGGGGAATTTCTGTTTTTGGCCCCAAAATTAGGAGAATTTCTGCTTTTTGCCCCAAATTAAGGCAAATTTCTGACTTTTTGCCCTGAAATAAGTGAAATTTCTGCAATTTTGCCCCAAAATAAGGGGAATTTCTGCCTTTTTGCCAAAATAAAGGGAATTTCAGCATTTTACCTTCAAATAAGGGGAATTTCTGCCTTTTTGCCACAAAATATGGGGAATTTCTGCCTTATTGCCCCTAAATAAGAAAAATTTTTGCTTTTCTGCCCCAATTAATGGGAATTTCTGCCTTTTTGCCACAAAGTAAAGGGAATTTCTGCCTTTTTGCCCCAAAATAACGGGAATTTCAGCCTTTTTACCCCAAAATAAGGGGAATTTTTGCCTTTTGCCCAAAATATGGGGAATTTCTGACTTTTTGTTCCAAAATAAGGAAAATTTCTTCAATTTTGTACCAAAATAAAAGAAATTTCTGCGTTTTGCCCCAAAATAAAAGTAATTTCTGACTTTTTGCCCTGAAATAAATGAAATTTCTGCAATTTTGCCCGAAAATAAGGAAAATTTGTGCCTTTTTGCCCAAAAATGATGGGAATTTCTGCCTTTTAACCCCAAAATATGGGGAATTTCAGCATTTTACCTCAAAATAAGGGGAATTTCAGCCTTTTTGCACCAAAATATGGGGAATTTCTGCCTTTTTGCCACAAAATAAGAAAAATTTCTGCAATTCTGTACCAAAATAAAAGAAATTTCTAAAATTTTGCCACAAAATAAGGGAAATTTCTGATTTTTGCCCCGAAATAAGGAGAATTTCTGTATTTTTGCCCCCCAAAAAGGGGAATTTCTGTCTTTTTGCCCCAAAATAAGAAAAATTTCTGCCTTTTTTCCCTGAAATAAGTGAAACTTCTGCAATTTTTCCCCAAAATAAGTGAAATTTCTGCAATTTTGCCCCAAAATAAGGAAAATTTCTGGAATTTTTTTTCCCAAAATAAGTGGAATTTCTGAGTTTTGCCCCAAAATAAGGAGAATTTCTGTCTTTTTGCCCCAACATATAGGGAATTTCTGCCTTTTTGCCCCACAATTAGGAGAATTTCTGCAATTTTGCTCCAAAATACGGGGAATTTCTGCATTTTTGACCGAAAATAAGGGGAATGTTTACCTTTTGCCACAAAAAAGGAAAATTTCTTCATTTTTGCCCCAAAATAATAGGAATTTCTGTCTTTTTACGTCAAAATAAGTGAAATTTCTGCCTTTTTACTCAAAAATATACGGGATTTCTGTATTTTTGCCCCAAAATAAAAGAAATTTTTGAATTTTGCCCTGAAATAAATGAAATTTCTCCAATTTTGCCTCAAAATAAGGGAAATTTCTGCTTTTTTGCCACAAAATAAGGGGAATTTCTCTCTTTTTGCCCCAAAATTAAAGGAATTTCAGCCTTTTTACCTGATAATAAGGGGAATCTCCACTTTTTGCCCTAAAATATGGGGAATTTCTGTATTTTTGCCCCAAAATAAAAAAATTTTCTGCAATTTTGTACCAAAATAAAAGTAATTTCTGCCTTTTTGCCCCAAAATAAGAGAAATTTCTGCATTTTTTCCCTGAAATAAGTGAAATTTCTGTAATTTTGCCCCAAAATTAGGGAGCTTTCTGCAATTTTCCCCCAAAATAAAGGAAATTTCTGGAATTTTGCCCCAATATAAGGGGAATTTCTGACTTTTTACCCTGAAATAAATGAAATTTCTGCAATTTAGCCCGAAAATAAGGGAAATTTGTGCCTTTTTGCCCCAAAATTAGGGGAATTTCTGCCTTTTAACCCGAAAATATGGGGAATTTCAGCATTTTACCTCAAAATAAGGTGAATTTCAGCCTTTTTCACCAAAATATGGGGAATTTCTGCCTTTTTGCCACAAAATAAAAAAAATTTCTGCAATTCTGTTCCAAAATAAAAGAAATTTCTAAAATTTTGCCCCAAAATAAGGGAAATTTCTGATTTTTGCCCCGAAATAAGGAGAATTTTGGTATTTTTGCCCCAAAAAAAGAAGAATATCTGCCTTTTTGCCCCAAAATTAGGGGAGTTTCTGCAATTTTGCTTCAAAATACAGAGAATTTCTGCCTCTTTTCCCGAAAATAAAGGGAACTTCTGCCGATTTGCCCCAAATAAAGGGAATTTCTGCATTTTTGCCCCAAAATGAGAGAAATTTCTGCGTTTTTTCCCTGAAATAAGTGAAATTTCTCTAATTTTGCCCCAAAATTAGGGAGATTTCTGCAATTTTTCCCCAAAATAAAGGAAATTTCTGGAATTTTGCCCCAAAATAAGAGGAATTTCTGACTTTTTGCCCTGAAATAGGGAGAATTTCTGTCTTTTTGCCCCAAAATAATGTGAATTTCTGCATTTTCCCTCAAAATTAGGGGAATATGTGCAATTTGGCTTCAAAATACGGGGAATTTTTGCCTTATTGCACCAAAATAAAAGGAATATATGTATTTTTGCACCAATATAAAGGGAATTTCTGAAATTTTGCTCCAAATTACGGGGAATTTTTGCCTTATTGCCCGAAATAAAGTGGAATTTCTTCCTTTTTGCCCTGAAATATTTGAAATTTCCGCAATTTTACCCCAAAATAAGGGGAATTTCTGTTTTTGGCCCCAAAATTAGGAGAATTTCTGCTTTTTGCCCCAAATTAAGGCAAATTTCTGACTTTTTGCCCTGAAATAAGTGAAATTTCTGCAATTTTGCCCCAAAATAAGGGGAATTTCTGCCTTTTTGCCAAAATAAAGGGAATTTCAGCATTTTACCTTCAAATAAGGGGAATTTCTGCCTTTTTGCCACAAAATATGGGGAATTTCTGCCTTTTTGCCCCTAAATAAGAAAAATTTTTGCTTTTCTGCCCCAATTAATGGGAATTTCTGCCTTTTTGCCACAAAGTAAAGGGAATTTCTGCCTTTTTGCCCCAAAATAACGGGAATTTCAGCCTTTTTACCCCAAAATAAGGGGAATTTTTGCCTTTTGCCCAAAATATGGGGAATTTCTGACTTTTTGTTCCAAAATAAGGAAAATTTCTTCAATTTTGTACCAAAATAAAAGAAATTTCTGCGTTTTGCCCCAAAATAAAAGTAATTTCTGACTTTTTGCCCTGAAATAAATGAAATTTCTGCAATTTTGCCCGAAAATAAGGAAAATTTGTGCCTTTTTGCCCCAAAATGATGGGAATTTCTGCCTTTTAACTCCAAAATATGGGGAATTTCAGCATTTTACCTCAAAATAAGGGGAATTTCAGCCTTTTTGCACCAAAATATGGGGAATTTCTGCCTTTTTGCCACAAAATAAGAAAAATTTCTGCAATTCTGTACCAAAATAAAAGAAATTTCTAAAATTTTGCCACAAAATAAGGGAAATTTCTGATTTTTGCCCCGAAATAAGGAGAATTTCTGTATTTTTGCCCCCCAAAAAGGGGAATTTCTGTCTTTTTGCCCCAAAATAAGAAAAATTTCTGCCTTTTTTCCCTGAAATAAGTGAAACTTCTGCAATTTTTCCCCAAAATAAGTGAAATTTCTGCAATTTTGCCCCAAAATAAGGAAAATTTCTGGAATTTTGCCCCAAAATAAGTGGAATTTTTTGTTTTGCCCCAAATTAAGGAGAATTTCTGTCTTTTTGCCCCAACAAATAGGGAATTTCTGCCTTTTTGCCCCACAACTAGGGGAATTTCTGCAATTTTGCTCCAAAATACGGGGAATTTCTGCTTTTTTTTCCGAAAATAAAGGGAATGTATACCTTTTGCCACAAAAAAGGGAAGTTTCCTAATTTTTGCCCAAAATAAAAGGAATTTCTGCCTTTTTGACTAAAAATAAGTGAAATTTCTGCCTTTTACCCAAAAATAAACGGAATTTCTGTCTTTTTGCCCCAAAATAAAAGGAATTTTTGAATTATGCCCTGAAATAAGTGAAATTTCTGCAATTTTGCCCCAAAATAAGGGAAATTTCTGCCTTTTTGCCACAAAATAAGAGGAATTTCTGCATTTTTGCCACAAAATATTAGAAATTTCTGCCTTTTTGCCCCAAAATAAAGAAAATTTCTGCATTTTTTCCTGAAATAAGTGAAATTTCTGCAATTTTGCGCAAAAATAAATGAAATTTCTGCAATTTTGTCCCAAAATTAGGGAAATTTCTGGAATTTTGCCCCAAAGTATGTGGAATTTTTGAGTTTAACCTCAAAATAAGGTTAATTTCTGTCTTTTTTGCCACAACATATAGGGAATTTATGCCTTTTTGCCCCACAATTAGGGTAATTTCTGCAATTTTGCTCCAAAATCCGGGGAATTTCTTCCTTTTTGCCCGAAAATAAGGGGAATGTTTACCTTTTGCCACAAAAAAAGGAAATTTCTTCATTTTTGCCCCAAAATAAGAGGAATTTCTGCCTTTTTACCTCAAAATAAGTGAAATTTCTGCCTTTTTACCTAAAAATATACGGAATTTCTGTATTTTTGCCCCAAAATAAAAGGAATTTTTGAATTATGCCCTGAATTAAGTGAAATTTCTGCAATTTTGCTCCAAAATAAGGGAAATTTCTGCTTTTTACCAAAAAATAAAAGGAATTTCTGTCTTTTTGCCCCAAAATTAGGGGAATTTCAGCTTTTTTACCTAATAATAAGGGGAATCTCTGCCTTTTTTCCCTAAAATATGGGGAATTTCTGTATTTTTGCCCCAAAATAAAGAAATTTTCTTCAATTTTGTACCAAAATAAAAGTAATTTCAGCCTTTTTGCTGCAAAATAAGAGAAATTTCTGCGTTTTTTCTCTGAAATAATTAAAATTTCTGTAATTTTGCCCCAAAATAAGGGAGATTTCTGCAATTTTGCACCAAAATAATGGACATTTCTGAAATTTTGCCCCAAAATAAGTGGAATTTCTGACTTTTTGCCCTGAAATAAGGAGATTTTCTGTCTTTTTGCCCCAAAATAATGTGAGTTTCTGCATTTTCCCTCAATATTAGGGGAATATGTGCAATTTTGCTTCAAAATACGGGGAATTTCTGCTTTATTGCACCAAAATAAAGGGAATTTCTGCCTTTTTGCACCAATAAAAGGGGAATTTCTGAAATTTTGCTCCAAAATACGGGGAATTTCTTCCTTATTGCCCAAAATAAAGTGGAATTTCTGCCTTTTTGCCCTGAAATATTTGAAATTTCTGCAATTTTACCCCAAAATAAGGGGAATTTCTGTTTTTGGCCCCAAAATTAGGAGAATTTCTGCTTTTTGCCCCAAAATAAGGCAAATTTCTGACTTTGCCCTGAAATAAGTGAAATTTCTGCAATTTTCCCCGAAAATAAGGGGAATTTCTGCCTTTTTGCCAACATAAGGGGAATTTCAGCATTTTACCTCCAAATAAGGGGAATTTCTGCCTTTTTGCCACAAAATATGGGTCATTTCTGCCTTATTGCCCCTAAATAAGGAAAATTTTTGCTTTTCTGCCCCAATTAACGGGAATTTCTGCCTTTTTGCCACAAAGTAAAGAGAATTTCTGCCTTTATGCCCCAAAATAACGGGAATTTCAGCCTTTTTACCTTAAATAAAGGGAATTTCTGCCTTTTGCCCAAAATACGGGGAATTTCTGACTTTTTGTTCCAAAATAAGGAAAATTTCTTCAATTTTGAACCAAAATAAACAAAATTTCTGCTTTTTGCCCCAAAATAAAAGTAATTTCTGACTTTTTGCCCTGAAATAAATGAAATTTCTGCAATTTAGCCCGAAAATAAGGGAAATTTGTGCCTTTTTGCCCCAAAATTAGGGGAATTTCTGCCTTTTAACCCGAAAATATGGGGAATTTCAGCATTTTACCTCAAAATAAGGTGAATTTCAGCCTTTTTGCACCAAAATATGGGGAATTTCTTCCTTTTTGCCACAAAATAAAAAAAAATTCTGCAATTCTGTTCTAAAATAAAAGAAATTTCTAAAATTTTGCCCCAAAATAAGGGAAATTTCTGATTTTTGCCCCGAAATAAGGAGAATTTTGGTATTTTTGCCCCCCAAAAAAAAGAATATCTGCATTTTTGCCCCAAAATTAGGGGAGTTTCTGCAATTTTCCTTCAAAATACAGAGAATTTCTGCCTCTTTTCCCGAAAATAAAGGGAACTTCTGCCGATTTGCCCCAAAAAAGGGAATTTCTACATTTTTGCCGCAATATTTGGGGAATTTCTGCAATTTTACTTTAAAATACAAGGAATTTCTGCCTTTTGCCCCCAAATAACAGGAATTTCTGCCTTTTGCCCCGTAATATGTGAAATGTCTGCAATTTTACCCCAAAATAAGGTGAATTTCTGCCTTTTTGCCCCAAAATAATGGAAATTTCTGCATTTTTGCCCCAAAACAAGAAAAATTTTTGCTTTTTTTCTCTGAAATAAGTGAAATTTCTGCAATTTTCCCTTAAAATAAAAGAAATTTCTGCAATTTTTCCCCATTATAAAGGAATTTTCTGCAATTTTGCCCCAAAATAAAGGGAATTTCTGTTTTTTGTCCCCAAATAAAGGAAATTTCTGCAATTTTGCCATAAATAAAGGGAATTTCAGCCTTTTGCCCCAAAATAATGGGAATTTCTGCCTTTTTGTCCCAAAACAAAGAAAATTACTGCATGTTTTACGCCAAAATTAGGTGAATTTCTGCAATTTTGCTCCAAAATACAGAGATTTTCTGCCTTTTTCGCAGAAAATAAAGGGAATTTCTGCCATTTAGCAGCGAAATAAGTGAAATTTCTGCAGTTTTACCCCAAAATAAGGGGAATTTCTCCCTTTTTGCCCCAAAATTAATGGAATTTCTGCAATTTTGCTCCAAAATACGGGGAATTTCTGCCTTTTTGCCTGAAAATAAAGGGAATGTTTACCTTTTTGCCATAAAAAGAGAAATTTCTTCATTTTTACCCCAAAATAAGGGGATTTTCCGCCTTTTTGACTCAAAATAAGTGCAATTTCTGACTTTTTCCCAAAAATAAACGGAATTTCTGTTTTTTTACCCCAAAATAAGGGGAATTTCTGAATTTTTGCCCTGAAATGAGTTAAATTTCTAAAATTTTTTCCCAAAATAATTGAAATTTCTGCAATTTTGCCTCAAAATAAGGGGAATTTCTGTATTTTTGCCCCAAAATAAGATAAATTTCTGCATTTTTGCCCCTAAATAATGGGATTTTCAGCCTTTTTACCTCAAAATAATGGGAATTTCTGCATTTTTGCCACTAAATATTAGGAATTTATGCATTTTTGCTCTAAAATAAGGAATATTTCTGCCTTTCTTCCCTGAAATAAGTGAAATTTCTGCAATTTTGCCCCACAATAAGTGAAATTTCTGCAATTTTGCCCCAAAATAAGGGAAATTTCTGGAATTTTGCCCCAAAATAAGTGGAATTTCTGAGTTTTGCCCCAAAATAAGGAGAATTTTTGTCTTTTTGCCCCAACAAATAGGGAATTTCTGCCTTTTTGCCCCACAACTAGGGGAATTTCTGCAATTTTGCTTCAAAATACGGGTAATTTCTGCAGTATTTCCTGAAAATAAGAGGAATGTATAACTTTTGCCACAAAAAAGGGAAATTTGTTCATTTTTGCCTCAAAATAAGAGGAATTTCTGTCTTTTTACCTCAAAATAAGTGAAATTTCTGCCTTTTTACCCAAAAATTAAAGGAATTTCTGTCTTTTTGCCCCAAAATAAAAGGAATTTTTGAATTATGCCCTGAAATAAGTTAAATTCCTGCCTTTTTGCCACAAAATAAGGGGAATTTCTGCATTTTGCCACAAAATATTAGGAATTTCTGCCTTTTTGCCCCAAAATAAGGTAAATTTCAACCTTTTTTACCTGAAATAATTGAAATTTCTGCAATTTTGCCCCAAAATAATTGAAATTTCTTCAAATTTGTCCCAAAATAAAAAAAAATTTCTGGAATTTTGTCCCAAAATAAATGGAATTTCTGAGTTTTGCCCCAAAATAAGGAGAATTTCTTTCATTTTGCCACAACATATAGGAAATTTCTGCCTTTTTGCCCCACAATTAGGGGAATTTCTGCAATTTTGCTTCAAAATATGAGGAATTTCTGCTTTTTTGCCCGAAAAAAAGAAAAATGTTTACGTTTTGCCACAAAAAAGGGAAATTTCTTCATTTTTGCCCCAAAATAAGAGGAATTTCTGCCTTTTTTCCCTGAAATATGTGAAATTTCTGCCTTTTTACCCAAAAATATACGGAATTTCTGTATTTTTGCCCCAAAATAAAAGGAATTTTTGAATTTTGCCCTGAAATAAGGTAAATTTCTGCAATTTTGCCCCAAAATAAAAGAAATTTCTGCCTTTTTGCCACAAAATAAGAAGATTTTCTGTCTTTTTTCCCAAAATAAGGGGAATTTCAGCCTTTTTACCTAATAATAAGGGGAATCTCTACATTTTTGCCCTAAAATATGGGGAATTTCTGTATTTTTGCCCCAAAATAAAAAAATTTTCTGCAATTTTTTACCAAAATAAAAGTAATTTCTGCCTTTTTGCCCCAAAATAAGAGAAACTTCTGTGTTTTTTCCCTGAAATAAGTGAAATTTCTGTAATTTTGCCCCAAAATAAGGGAGATTTCTGCAATTTTGCCCCAAAATAATGGACATTTCTGGAATTTTGCACCAAAATAAGTGGAATTTCTGACTTTTTGCCCTGAAATCAGGAGAATTTCTGTCTTTTTGCCCCAAAATAATGTGAATTTCTGCATTTTCCCTCAAAATTAGAGGAATATGTGCAATTTGGCTTCAAAATATGGGAATTTTTTGCCTTATTGCACCAAAATAAAAGGAATTTATGTATTTTTGCACCAATATAAAGGGAATTTCTGAAATTTTACTCCAAAATACGGGGAATTTCTGCCTTATTGCCTGAAATAAAGTGGAATTTCTCCCTTTTTGCCCTTAAATATTTGAAATTTCCACAATTTTACCCCAAAATAAGGGGAAATTCTGTTTTTGGCCCCAAAATTAGGAGAATTTCTGTTTTTGCCCCAAATTAAGGCAAATTTCTGACTTTTTGCCCTGAAATAAGTGAAATTTATGCAATTTTGCCCTAAAATAAGGGGAATTTCTGCCTTTTTGCCAAAATAAGGGGAATTTCAGCATTTTACCTTCAAATAAGGGTAATTTCTGCCTTTTTGCCACAAAATATGGGGAATTTCTGCCTTATTGCCCCCAAATAAGGAAAATTTTTGCTTTTCTGCCCCAATTAATTGGAATTTCTGCTTTTTTGCCACAAAGTAAAGGGAATTTCTGCCTTTTTGCCCCAAAATAACGGAAATTTCAGCCTTTTTACCCCAAAATAAGGGGAATTTCTGCCTTTTGCCCAAAATATGGGGAATTTCTGACTTTTTGTTCCAAAATAAGGAAAATTTCTTCAATTTTGTACCAAAATAAAAGAAATTTCTGCTTTTTGCCCCAAAATAAAAGTAATTTCTGACTTTTTGCCCTGAAATAAATGAAATTTCTGCAATTTTGCCCGAAAATAAGGGAAATTTGTGCCTTTTTGCCCCAAAATGAGGGGAATTTCTGCCTTTTAACCCCAAAATATGGGAAATTTCAGCATTTTACCTCAAAATAATGGGAATTTCAGCCTTTTTGCACCAAAATATGGGGAATATCTGCCTTTTTGCCACAAAATAAGAAAAATTTCTGCAATTCTGTACCAAAATAAACGAAATTTCTTAAATTTTGCCCCAAAATAAGGGAAATTTCTGATTTTTGCCCCGAAATAAGGAGAATTTCTGTATTTTTGCCCCCAAAAAAAGGGAATTTCTGCCTTATTGCCCAAATATTAGGGGAGTTTCTGCAATTTTGCTTCAAAATACAGGGAATTTCTGACTCTTTTCCCGAAAATAAGGGGAACTTCTGCCGATGTGCTCCCAATAAAGGGAATTTCTGCATTTTTGCTCCAATATTTAGTGAATTTCTGCAATTTTGCTTTAAAATACAGGGAATTTCTGCCTTTTTGCCCAAAATTAATGGGATTTTCTGCCTTTTGCACCCAAACAAGGGAAATTTCTGCAATTTTAACCCAAAATAAAAGGAATTTCTGCCTTTATGCTCTCAAATAATGGGAATTTCTGCCTTTTTGCCCTTAAATATTGAAATGTCTGCAATTTTACCCCAAAATAAGGTGAATTTCTACCTTTTTGTTCAAAAATAATGGGAATTTCTGCATTTTTGCCCCAAAATATAAAAAATTTTAGCTTTTTTTCTCTGAAATATGTGAAATTTCTGCAGTTTTGCCTTAAAATAAAAGAAATTTCTGCAATTTTTCCCCATAATAAAGGATTTTTTTGCAATTTGCCCCAAAATAAAGGGAATTTCTGTTTTTTGTCCCCAAATAAGGGAAATTTCTGCAATTTTGCCCTAAAATAAGGGGAATTTTTGCCTTTTGCCCCAAAATAAGAAGAATTTCTGCCTTTTTGCCCCAAAACAAAGAAAATTACTGCATGTTTTATGCCAAAATTAGGTGAATTTCTGCAATTTTGCTCCAAAATACAGGAATTTTCTGCCTTTTTGCCCGAAAATAAAGGGAATGTATACCTTTTTGCCATAAAAAGGGAAATTTCTTCATTTTCACCCCAAAATAAGGGGATTTTCTGCCTTTTTGACTCATAATAACTGCAATTTCTGACCTTTTTCCAAAAATAAATGGAATTTCTGTCTTTTTGCCCCAAAATAAGGGGAATATCCAACTTTTTGCCCTGAAATAAGTTAAATTTCAAAAATTTTTCGCCAAAATAATTGAAATTTCTGTAATTTTGCCCCAAAATAAATGGGAATTTCTGTTTTTTTGCCCCAAAATATGGGAAATTTCTGCCTTTTTACCTCAAAATAAGGGGAATTTCTGCATTTTTGCCACAAAATATAAGGAATTTCTGTCTTTTTGCCCCAAAATAAAAAAAATTTCTGCCTTTTTTCCCTGAAATAAGTGAAATTTCTGCAATTTTGGCCCAAAAAAATTGAAATTTCTGCAATTTTGTCCCAAAATAAGAAAAATTTCTGGAATTTTGCCCCAAAATAAGTGGAATTTCTGAATTTTGCCCCCAAAAAAGGAGACTTTCTGTCTTTTTGCCCCAACATATAGGGAATTTCTGCCTTTTTGCCCCACAATTAGGGGAATTTCTGCAATTTTGCTCCAAAATACAGGGAATTTCTGCTTTTTTGCCTGAAAATAAGGGGAATGTTTACCTTTTGCCACAAAAAAAGGAAATTTCTTCATTTTTGCCCCAAAATAAGAGGAATTTCTGCCTTTTTACATCAAAATAAATGAAATTTCTGCCTTTTTACTCAAAATATACAGAATTTCTGTATTTTTGCCCCAAAATAAATGCAATTTTTGAATTTTGCCCTGAAATAAGTGAAATTTCTCCAATTTTGCCTCAAAATAAGGGAAATTTCTGCCTTTTTGCCACAAAATAAAAGGAATTTCTGTCTTTTTGCCCCAAAATAAAAGGAATTTCAGCCTTTTTACCTAATAATAAGGGGAATCTCTCTTTTTTGCCCTAAAGTATGGGGAATTTCTTTATTTTTGCCCCAAAATAAAGAAATTTTCTGCAATTTTGTACCAAAATAAAAGTAATTTCTGACTTTTTGCCCCAAAATAAGAGAAATTTCTGCGTTTTTTCCCTGAAATAATTGAAATTTCTGTAATTTTGCCACAAAATAAAAGAGATTTCTGCAATTTTGCTTCAAAATAAAGGAAATTTCTGGAATTTTGCCTCAAAATAAGTGGAATTTCTGTCTTTTTGCCCTGAAATAAAGAGAATTTCTTTCTTTTTGCCCCAAAATAATGTGAATTTCTGCATTTTCCCTCAAAATTAGGGGAATATGTGCAATTTGGCTTCAAAATACGGGGAATTTTTGCCTTATTGCACCAAAAGAAAAAGAATTTCTGCATTTTTGCACCAATATAAAGGGAATTTCTGAAATTTTGCTCCAAAATACGGGGAATTTTTGCCTTATTGCCCGAAATAAAGTGGAATTTCTGCCTTTTTGCCCTGAAATATTTGAAATTTCTGCAATTTTACCCCAAAATAAGGGGAATTTCTGTTTTTGGACCCAAAATTAAGAGAATTTCTGCTTTTTGCCCCAAATTAAGGCAAATTTCTGACTTTTTGCATTGAAATAAGTGAAATTTCTGCAATTTTGCCCCAAAATAAGGGGAATTTCTGCCTTTTTGCCAAAATAAGGGGAATTTCAGCATGTTACCTTCAAATAAGGGGAATTTCTGCCTTTTTGCCACAAAATATGGGGAATTTTTGCCTTATTGCCCCCAAATAAGGAAAATTTTTGCTTTTCTGCCCCAATTAATGGGAATTTCTGCCTTTGTGCCACAAAGTAAAGGGAATTTCTGCCTTTTTGCCCCAAAATAACGGGAATTTCAGCCTTTTAACCCCAAAATAAAGGGAATTTCTGCCTTTTGCCCAAAATATGGGGAATTTCTGACATTTGTTCCAAAATAAGGAAAATTTCTTCAATTTTGTACCAAAATATAAGAAATTTCTGCTTTTTGCCCCAAAATAAAAGTAATTTCTGACTTTTTGCCCTGAAATAAATGAAATTTCTGCAATTTGGCCCGAAAATAAGGGAAATTTGTGCCTTTTTGCCCCAAAATGAGGGGAATTTTAGCCTTTTAACCCCAAAATATGGGGAATTTCAGCATTTTACCTCAAAATAAGGGGAATTTCAGCATTTTTGCACCAAAATATAAGGAATTTCTGCCTTTTTGCCACAAAATAAGAAAAATTTCTGCAATTCTATACCAAAATAAAAGAAATTTCTAAAATTGTGCCCCAAAATAAGGGAAATTTCTGATTTTTGCCCCGAAATAAGGAAAATTTCTGTATTTTTGCCCCCAAAAAAGGGAATTTCTGCCTTTTTGCCCCAAAATTAGGGGAGTTTCTGCAATTTTGCTTCAAAATAAAGGGAATTTCTGCCTCTTTTCCTGAAAATAAGGGGAACTTCAGCCGATTTGCCCCAAATAAATGGAATTTCTGCATTTTTGCCCCTATATTTAGGGAATTTCTGCAATTTTGCTTTAAAATACGGGGAATTTCTGCCTTTTTGCCCAAAATTAAAAGGATTTTCTGCCTTTTTGCCCCCAAACAAGAAAAATTTCTGTAATTTTATCCCAAAATAAAAGGAATTTCTGCCTTTATGCCCTCAAATAACGGGAATTTCGGGCTTTTTGCCCTGAAATATGTGAAATGTCTGCAATTTTACCCCAAAATAAGGTGAATTTCTACATTTTTGCCCCAAAATAATTGGAATTTCTGCCTTTTTGCCCCAAAATATAAAAAATTTTTGCTTTTTTTTTCTAAAATATGTGAAATTTCTGCAATTTTGCCTTAAAATAAAAGAAATTTCTGCAATTTTTTTCCATAATAAAGGAATTTTTTGCAATTTTGCCCCAAAATAAAGGGAATTTCTGTTTTTTGTCCCCAAATAAGAAAAATTTCTGCAATTTTGCCCCAAAAATAATGGGAATTTCTGCCTTTTGCCCTAAAATAAGGAGAATTTCTGCCTTTTTGCCCCAAAACAAAGAAAATTACTGCATGTTTTACGCCAAAATTAGGTGAATTTCTGCAATTTTGCTCCAAAATATGGGGATTTTCTGCCTTTTTCGCAGAAAATAAGGGGAATTTCTGCCATTTTGCTGCGAAATAAGTGAAATTTCTGCAGTTTTACCCCAAAATAAGGGGAATTTCTGCCTTTTTGCCCCAAAATTAGGGGAATTTCTGCAATTTTGATCCAAAATAAGGGGAATTTCTGCCTTTTTGCCCGAAAATAAAGGGAATGTATACCTTTTTGCCATAAAAAAAGAAATTTCTTCATTTTTACCCCATAATAAGGGGATTTTCTGCCTTTTTGACTCAAAATAAGTGCAATTTCTGACTTTTTTCCAAAAATAAATGGAATTTCTGTCTTTTTGCCCCAAAATAAGGGGAATTTCCGACTTTTTCCCCTTAAATAAGTTAAATTTCAAAAATTTTTCAACAAAATAATTGAAATTTCTGCAATTTTGCCCCAAAATAAGGGGAATTTCTGTATTTTTGCCCCAAAATAAGAGAAATTTCTGCCTTTTTACCTCAAAAAAAAAAGAATTTCTGCATTTTTGCCACAAAATATAAGGAATTTTTGCCTTTTTGCCCCAAAATAAGAAAAATTTCTGCCTTTTTTCCCTGAAATAAGGGAAATTTCTGCAATTTTGGCCCAAAAAAAATTGAAATTTCTGCAATTTTGTCACAAAATAAGAGAAATTTCTGGAATTTTGCCCCAAAATAAGTGGAATTTCTGAGTTTTGCCCCAAAATAAGGAGAATTTCGGTCTTTTTGCCCCAACATATAGGGAATTTCTGCCTTTTTGCCCCACAATTAGGGGAATTTTTGCAATTATGCTCCAAAATACAGGGAATTTCTGCTTTTTTGCCCGAAAATAAAGGGAATGTATACGTTTTGCCACAAAAAAGGGAAATTTCTTCATTTTTGCCCCAAAATAAGAGGAATTTCTGCCTTTTTACTCAAAAATATATGGAATTTCTGTATTTTTGCCCCAAAATAAAAGGAATTTTTGAATTTTGCCCTGAAATAAATGAAATTTCTCCAATTTTGCCTCAAAATAAAGGAATTTTCTGCTTTTTTGCCACAAAATAAGGGGAATTTCCGTCTTTTTGCCCCAAAATAAGGGGAATTTTTGACGTTTTGCCACAAAATATGGGGAATTTCTGACTTATTGCTCACAAATAAGGAAAATTTTTGCTTTTCTGCCCCAATTAACAGAAATTTCTGCCTTTTTGCCACAAAGTAAAGGGAATTTCTGCCTTTTTGCCCCAAAATAATGGGAATTTCAGCCTATTTACCTGAAAATAAGGGCAATTTCTGTCTTTTGCTCAAAATATGGGGAATTTCTGACTTCTTGTTCCAAAATAAAGAAAATTTCTTCAATTTTGTAACAAAATAAAAGAAATTTCTGCTTTTTACCCTAAAATAAGAAAATTTCTGCTTTTTTTCTAAAATAAGTGAAATTTCTGCAATTTTGCCCCAAAATAAGTCAAATTTCTGCAATTTTGCCCCAAAATAAGGGAAATTTCTTGAATTTTGCCCCAAAATAAGTGGAATTTCTGTGTTTTGCCCCAAAATAAGGAGAATTTATCTATTTTTGCCCCAACATATTGGGAATTTCTGCCTTTTTGCCCCACAATTAGGGGAATTTCTGCAATTTTGCTCCAAAATATGGGGAATTTCTGCTTTTTTGCCCAAAAATAAGAGGAATGTTTACCTTTTGCCACAAAAAAAAAATTTCTTCATTTTTGCCCCAAAAGAAGAGGAACTTCTGCTTTTTTCCCTCAAACTAAGTGAAATTTCTGCCTTTTTACTCAAAAATATACGGAATTTATATATTTTTGCCCCAAAATAAATGCAATTTTTGAATTTTGCCCTGAAATAAGTGAAATTTCTCCAATTTTGCCTCAAAATAAGGGAAATTTCTGCCTTTTTGCCACAAAATAAAAGGAATTTCTGTGTTTTTGCCCCAAAATAAAAGGAATTTCAGCCTTTTTACCTAATAATAAGGGGAATCTCTCTTTTTTGCCCTAAAGTATGGGGAATTTCTTTATTTTTGCCCCAAAATAAAGAAATTTTCTGCAATTTTGTACCAAAATAAAAGTAATTTCTGACTTTTTGCCCCAAAATAAGAGAAATTTCTGCGTTTTTTCCCTGAAATAATTGAAATTTCTGTAATTTTGCCACAAAATAAAAGAGATTTCTGCAATTTTGCTTCAAAATAAAGGAAATTTCTGGAATTTTGCCTCAAAATAAGTGGAATTTCTGTCTTTTTGCCCTGAAATAAAGAGAATTTCTTTCTTTTTGCCCCAAAATAATGTGAATTTCTGCATTTTCCCTCAAAATTAGGGGAATATGTGCAATTTGGCTTCAAAATACGGGGAATTTTTGCCTTATTGCACCAAAAGAAAAAGAATTTCTGCATTTTTGCACCAATATAAAGGGAATTTCTGAAATTTTGCTCCAAAATACGGGGAATTTTTGCCTTATTGCCCGAAATAAAGTGGAATTTCTGCCTTTTTGCCCTGAAATATTTGAAATTTCTGCAATTTTACCCCAAAATAAGGGGAATTTCTGTTTTTGGACCCAAAATTAAGAGAATTTCTGCTTTTTGCCCCAAATTAAGGCAAATTTCTGACTTTTTGCATTGAAATAAGTGAAATTTCTGCAATTTTGCCCCAAAATAAGGGGAATTTCTGCCTTTTTGCCAAAATAAGGGGAATTTCAGCATGTTACCTTCAAATAAGGGGAATTTCTGCCTTTTTGCCACAAAATATGGGGAATTTTTGCCTTATTGCCCCCAAATAAGGAAAATTTTTGCTTTTCTGCCCCAATTAATGGGAATTTCTGCCTTTGTGCCACAAAGTAAAGGGAATTTCTGCCTTTTTGCCCCAAAATAACGGGAATTTCAGCCTTTTAACCCCAAAATAAAGGGAATTTCTGCCTTTTGCCCAAAATATGGGGAATTTCTGACATTTGTTCCAAAATAAGGAAAATTTCTTCAATTTTGTACCAAAATATAAGAAATTTCTGCTTTTTGCCCCAAAATAAAAGTAATTTCTGACTTTTTGCCCTGAAATAAATGAAATTTCTGCAATTTGGCCCGAAAATAAGGGAAATTTGTGCCTTTTTGCCCCAAAATGAGGGGAATTTTAGCCTTTTAACCCCAAAATATGGGGAATTTCAGCATTTTACCTCAAAATAAGGGGAATTTCAGCATTTTTGCACCAAAATATAAGGAATTTCTGCCTTTTTGCCACAAAATAAGAAAAATTTCTGCAATTCTATACCAAAATAAAAGAAATTTCTAAAATTGTGCCCCAAAATAAGGGAAATTTCTGATTTTTGCCCCGAAATAAGGAAAATTTCTGTATTTTTGCCCCCAAAAAAGGGAATTTCTGCCTTTTTGCCCCAAAATTAGGGGAGTTTCTGCAATTTTGCTTCAAAATAAAGGGAATTTCTGCCTCTTTTCCTGAAAATAAGGGGAACTTCAGCCGATTTGCCCCAAATAAATGGAATTTCTGCATTTTTGCCCCTATATTTAGGGAATTTCTGCAATTTTGCTTTAAAATACGGGGAATTTCTGCCTTTTTGCCCAAAATTAAAAGGATTTTCTGCCTTTTTGCCCCCAAACAAGAAAAATTTCTGTAATTTTATCCCAAAATAAAAGGAATTTCTGCCTTTATGCCCTCAAATAACGGGAATTTCGGGCTTTTTGCCCTGAAATATGTGAAATGTCTGCAATTTTACCCCAAAATAAGGTGAATTTCTACATTTTTGCCCCAAAATAATTGGAATTTCTGCCTTTTTGCCCCAAAATATAAAAAATTTTTGCTTTTTTTTTCTAAAATATGTGAAATTTCTGCAATTTTGCCTTAAAATAAAAGAAATTTCTGCAATTTTTTTCCATAATAAAGGAATTTTTTGCAATTTTGCCCCAAAATAAAGGGAATTTCTGTTTTTTGTCCCCAAATAAGAAAAATTTCTGCAATTTTGCCCCAAAAATAATGGGAATTTCTGCCTTTTGCCCTAAAATAAGGAGAATTTCTGCCTTTTTGCCCCAAAACAAAGAAAATTACTGCATGTTTTACGCCAAAATTAGGTGAATTTCTGCAATTTTGCTCCAAAATATGGGGATTTTCTGCCTTTTTCGCAGAAAATAAGGGGAATTTCTGCCATTTTGCTGCGAAATAAGTGAAATTTCTGCAGTTTTACCCCAAAATAAGGGGAATTTCTGCCTTTTTGCCCCAAAATTAGGGGAATTTCTGCAATTTTGATCCAAAATAAGGGGAATTTCTGCCTTTTTGCCCGAAAATAAAGGGAATGTATACCTTTTTGCCATAAAAAAAGAAATTTCTTCATTTTTACCCCAAAATAAGGGGATTTTCTGCCTTTTTGACTCAAAATAAGTGCAATTTCTGACTTTTTTCCAAAAATAAATGGAATTTCTGTCTTTTTGCCCCAAAATAAGGGGAATTTCCGACTTTTTCCCCTTAAATAAGTTAAATTTCAAAAATTTTTCAACAAAATAATTGAAATTTCTGCAATTTTGCCCCAAAATAAGGGGAATTTCTGTATTTCTGCCCCAAAATAAGAGAAATTTCTGCCTTTTTACCTCAAAAAAAAAAGAATTTCTGCATTTTTGCCACAAAATATAAGGAATTTTTGCCTTTTTGCCCCAAAATAAGAAAAATTTCTGCCTTTTTTCCCTGAAATAAGGGAAATTTCTGCAATTTTGGCCCAAAAAAAATTGAAATTTCTGCAATTTTGTCACAAAATAAGAGAAATTTCTGGAATTTTGCCCCAAAATAAGTGGAATTTCTGAGTTTTGCCCCAAAATAAGGAGAATTTCGGTCTTTTTGCCCCAACATATAGGGAATTTCTGCCTTTTTGCCCCACAATTAGGGGAATTTTTGCAATTATGCTCCAAAATACAGGGAATTTCTGCTTTTTTGCCCGAAAATAAAGGGAATGTATACGTTTTGCCACAAAAAAGGGAAATTTCTTCATTTTTGCCCCAAAATAAGAGGAATTTCTGCCTTTTTACGTCAAAATAAGTGAAATTTCTGCCTTTTTACTCAAAAATATATGGAATTTCTGTATTTTTGCCCCAAAATAAAAGGAATTTTTGAATTTTGCCCTGAAATAAATGAAATTTCTCCAATTTTGCCTCAAAATAAAGGAATTTTCTGCTTTTTTGCCACAAAATAAGGGGAATTTCCGTCTTTTTGCCCCAAAATAAGGGGAATTTTTGACGTTTTGCCACAAAATATGGGGAATTTCTGACTTATTGCTCACAAATAAGGAAAATTTTTGCTTTTCTGCCCCAATTAACGGAAATTTCTGCCTTTTTGCCACAAAGTAAAGGGAATTTCTGCCTTTTTGCCCCAAAATAATGGGAATTTCAGCCTATTTACCTGAAAATAAGGGCAATTTCTGTCTTTTGCTCAAAATATGGGGAATTTCTGACTTCTTGTTCCAAAATAAAGAAAATTTCTTCAATTTTGTAACAAAATAAAAGAAATTTCTGCTTTTTACCCTAAAATAAGAAAATTTCTGCTTTTTTTCTAAAATAAGTGAAATTTCTGCAATTTTGCCCCAAAATAAGTCAAATTTCTGCAATTTTGCCCCAAAATAAGGGAAATTTCTTGAATTTTGCCCCAAAATAAGTGGAATTTCTGTGTTTTGCCCCAAAATAAGGAGAATTTATCTATTTTTGCCCCAACATATTGGGAATTTCTGCCTTTTTGCCCCACAATTAGGGGAATTTCTGCAATTTTGCTCCAAAATATGGGGAATTTCTGCTTTTTTGCCCAAAAATAAGAGGAATGTTTACCTTTTGCCACAAAAAAAAAAATTTCTTCATTTTTGCCCCAAAAGAAGAGGAACTTCTGCTTTTTTCCCTCAAACTAAGTGAAATTTCTGCCTTTTTACTCAAAAATATACGGAATTTATATATTTTTGCCCCAAAATAAATGCAATTTTTGAATTTTGCCCTGAAATAAGTGAAATTTCTCCAATTTTGCCTCAAAATAAGGGAAATTTCTGCCTTTTTGCCACAAAATAAAAGGAATTTCTGTGTTTTTGCCCCAAAATAAAAGGAATTTCAGCCTTTTTACCTAATAATAAGGGGAATCTCTCTTTTTTGCCCTAAAGTATGGGGAATTTCTTTATTTTTGCCCCAAAATAAAGAAATTTTCTGCAATTTTGTACCAAAATAAAAGTAATTTCTGACTTTTTGCCCCAAAATAAGAGAAATTTCTGCGTTTTTTCCCTGAAATAATTGAAATTTCTGTAATTTTGCCACAAAATAAAAGAGATTTCTGCAATTTTGCTTCAAAATAAAGGAAATTTCTGGAATTTTGCCTCAAAATAAGTGGAATTTCTGTCTTTTTGCCCTGAAATAAAGAGAATTTCTTTCTTTTTGCCCCAAAATAATGTGAATTTCTGCATTTTCCCTCAAAATTAGGGGAATATGTGCAATTTGGCTTCAAAATACGGGGAATTTTTGCCTTATTGCACCAAAAGAAAAAGAATTTCTGCATTTTTGCACCAATATAAAGGGAATTTCTGAAATTTTGCTCCAAAATACGGGGAATTTTTGCCTTATTGCCCGAAATAAAGTGGAATTTCTGCCTTTTTGCCCTGAAATATTTGAAATTTCTGCAATTTTACCCCAAAATAAGGGGAATTTCTGTTTTTGGACCCAAAATTAAGAGAATTTCTGCTTTTTGCCCCAAATTAAGGCAAATTTCTGACTTTTTGCATTGAAATAAGTGAAATTTCTGCAATTTTGCCCCAAAATAAGGGGAATTTCTGCCTTTTTGCCAAAATAAGGGGAATTTCAGCATGTTACCTTCAAATAAGGGGAATTTCTGCCTTTTTGCCACAAAATATGGGGAATTTTTGCCTTATTGCCCCCAAATAAGGAAAATTTTTGCTTTTCTGCCCCAATTAATGGGAATTTCTGCCTTTGTGCCACAAAGTAAAGGGAATTTCTGCCTTTTTGCCCCAAAATAACGGGAATTTCAGCCTTTTAACCCCAAAATAAAGGGAATTTCTGCCTTTTGCCCAAAATATGGGGAATTTCTGACATTTGTTCCAAAATAAGGAAAATTTCTTCAATTTTGTACCAAAATATAAGAAATTTCTGCTTTTTGCCCCAAAATAAAAGTAATTTCTGACTTTTTGCCCTGAAATAAATGAAATTTCTGCAATTTGGCCCGAAAATAAGGGAAATTTGTGCCTTTTTGCCCCAAAATGAGGGGAATTTTAGCCTTTTAACCCCAAAATATGGGGAATTTCAGCATTTTACCTCAAAATAAGGGGAATTTCAGCATTTTTGCACCAAAATATAAGGAATTTCTGCCTTTTTGCCACAAAATAAGAAAAATTTCTGCAATTCTATACCAAAATAAAAGAAATTTCTAAAATTGTGCCCCAAAATAAGGGAAATTTCTGATTTTTGCCCCGAAATAAGGAAAATTTCTGTATTTTTGCCCCCAAAAAAGGGAATTTCTGCCTTTTTGCCCCAAAATTAGGGGAGTTTCTGCAATTTTGCTTCAAAATAAAGGGAATTTCTGCCTCTTTTCCTGAAAATAAGGGGAACTTCAGCCGATTTGCCCCAAATAAATGGAATTTCTGCATTTTTGCCCCTATATTTAGGGAATTTCTGCAATTTTGCTTTAAAATACGGGGAATTTCTGCCTTTTTGCCCAAAATTAAAAGGATTTTCTGCCTTTTTGCCCCCAAACAAGAAAAATTTCTGTAATTTTATCCCAAAATAAAAGGAATTTCTGCCTTTATGCCCTCAAATAACGGGAATTTCGGGCTTTTTGCCCTGAAATATGTGAAATGTCTGCAATTTTACCCCAAAATAAGGTGAATTTCTACATTTTTGCCCCAAAATAATTGGAATTTCTGCCTTTTTGCCCCAAAATATAAAAAATTTTTGCTTTTTTTTTCTAAAATATGTGAAATTTCTGCAATTTTGCCTTAAAATAAAAGAAATTTCTGCAATTTTTTTCCATAATAAAGGAATTTTTTGCAATTTTGCCCCAAAATAAAGGGAATTTCTGTTTTTTGTCCCCAAATAAGAAAAATTTCTGCAATTTTGCCCCAAAAATAATGGGAATTTCTGCCTTTTGCCCTAAAATAAGGAGAATTTCTGCCTTTTTGCCCCAAAACAAAGAAAATTACTGCATGTTTTACGCCAAAATTAGGTGAATTTCTGCAATTTTGCTCCAAAATATGGGGATTTTCTGCCTTTTTCGCAGAAAATAAGGGGAATTTCTGCCATTTTGCTGCGAAATAAGTGAAATTTCTGCAGTTTTACCCCAAAATAAGGGGAATTTCTGCCTTTTTGCCCCAAAATTAGGGGAATTTCTGCAATTTTGATCCAAAATAAGGGGAATTTCTGCCTTTTTGCCCGAAAATAAAGGGAATGTATACCTTTTTGCCATAAAAAAAGAAATTTCTTCATTTTTACCCCAAAATAAGGGGATTTTCTGCCTTTTTGACTCAAAATAAGTGCAATTTCTGACTTTTTTCCAAAAATAAATGGAATTTCTGTCTTTTTGCCCCAAAATAAGGGGAATTTCCGACTTTTTCCCCTTAAATAAGTTAAATTTCAAAAATTTTTCAACAAAATAATTGAAATTTCTGCAATTTTGCCCCAAAATAAGGGGAATTTCTGTATTTTTGCCCCAAAATAAGAGAAATTTTTGCCTTTTTACCTCAAAAAAAAAAAGAATTTCTGCATTTTTGCCACAAAATATAAGGAATTTTTGCCTTTTTGCCCCAAAATAAGAAAAATTTCTGCCTTTTTTCCCTGAAATAAGGGAAATTTCTGCAATTTTGGCCCAAAAAAAATTGAAATTTCTGCAATTTTGTCACAAAATAAGAGAAATTTCTGGAATTTTGCCCCAAAATAAGTGGAATTTCTGAGTTTTGCCCCAAAATAAGGAGAATTTCGGTCTTTTTGCCCCAACATATAGGGAATTTCTGCCTTTTTGCCCCACAATTAGGGGAATTTTTGCAATTATGCTCCAAAATACAGGGAATTTCTGCTTTTTTGCCCGAAAATAAAGGGAATGTATACGTTTTGCCACAAAAAAGGGAAATTTCTTCATTTTTGCCCCAAAATAAGAGGAATTTCTGCCTTTTTACGTCAAAATAAGTGAAATTTCTGCCTTTTTACTCAAAAATATATGGAATTTCTGTATTTTTGCCCCAAAATAAAAGGAATTTTTGAATTTTGCCCTGAAATAAATGAAATTTCTCCAATTTTGCCTCAAAATAAAGGAATTTTCTGCTTTTTTGCCACAAAATAAGGGGAATTTCCGTCTTTTTGCCCCAAAATAAGGGGAATTTTTGACGTTTTGCCACAAAATATGGGGAATTTCTGACTTATTGCTCACAAATAAGGAAAATTTTTGCTTTTCTGCCCCAATTAACGGAAATTTCTGCCTTTTTGCCACAAAGTAAAGGGAATTTCTGCCTTTTTGCCCCAAAATAATGGGAATTTCAGCCTATTTACCTGAAAATAAGGGCAATTTCTGTCTTTTGCTCAAAATATGGGGAATTTCTGACTTCTTGTTCCAAAATAAAGAAAATTTCTTCAATTTTGTAACAAAATAAAAGAAATTTCTGCTTTTTACCCTAAAATATAAGTAATTTCTGACTTTTTGCCCTGAAATAAATGAAATTTCTGCAATTTGGCCCGAAAATAAGGGAAATTTGTGCCTTTTTGCCCCAAAATGAGAGGAATTTCTGCCTCTTTGCCCCAAAATATGGGGAATATCAGCATTCTACCTCAAAATAAGGGGAATTTCAGCCTTTTTGCACCAAAATATGGAAAATTTCTGCCTTTTTGCCACAAAATAAGAAAAATTTCTGCAATTTTGTACCAAAATAAAAGAAATTTCTAATATTTTGCCCCAAAATAAGGGAAATTTCTGATTTTTGCCCCGAAATAAGGAGAATTTCTGTATTTTTGCTCCAAAATAAAGGGAAATTCTGCCTTTTGCCCCAAAATTAGGGGAATTTCTGCAATTTTGTTTTGAAATACAGGGAATTTCTGCCTCTTTTCCCGAAAATAAGGGTAACTTCTGCCGATTTGCCCCAAATAAAGGGAATTTATGCATTTTTGCCCCAATATTAGAGGAATTTCTGGAATTTTGCTCTAAAATACGGGGAATTTCTGCCTTTTTGCCCGAAATTAAAGGGATTTTCTGCCTTTTTGCCCCCAAACAGGGGAAATTTCTGCAATTTTATCCCAAAATAAAGGGAATTTCTGCCTTTTTGCCCCTAAATAAGGGGAATTTCTGCCTTTTTGCCCTGAAATATGTGAAATGTCTGCAATTTTACCCCAAAATAAGGTGAATTTCTGCCTTTTTGCCCCAAAATAATGGGAATTTCTGCATTTTGCCCTAAAATAAAAAAAATTTTTGCTTTTTTTCTCTGAAATAAGTGAAATTTCTGCAATTTTGCCTTAAAATAAAAGAAATTTCTGCAATTTTTCTCCATAATAAAGGAATTTTTTGCAATTTTGCCCCAAAATAAAGGGAATTTCTGTTTTTTGTCCCCAAATAAGAAAAATTTCTGCAATTTTGCCCCAAAAATAAGGGGAATTTCTGCCTTTTGCCCCAAAATAAAGAGAATTTCTGCCTTTTTGCCCCAAAACAAAGAAAATTACTGCATGTTTTACGCCAAAATTAGGTGAATTTCTGCAATTTTGCTCCAAAATATGGGGATTTTCTGCCTTTTTCGCAGAAAATAAGGGGAATTTCTGCCATTTTGCCGCGAAATAAGTGAAATGTCTGCAATTTTACCCCAAAATAAGGTGAATTTCTGCCTTTCTGCCCCAAAATAATGGGAATTTCTGCATTTTGCCCTAAAATAAGAAAAATTTTTGCTTTTTTTCTCTGAAATAAGTGAAATTTCTGCAATTTTGCCTTAAAATAAAAAAAATTTCTGCAATTTTTCCACATAATATAGGAATTTTCTACAATTTGGCCCCAAAATAAAGGGAATTTCTGTTTTTTGTCCCCAAAGAAGGGAAATTTCTGCAATTTTGCACTAAAATAAGGGGAATTTCTGCCTTTTGCCCCAAAATAATGGGAATTTCTGACTTTTTGCCCCAAAATAAAGAAAATTACAGCATGTTTTAACTCAAAATTAGGTGAATTTCTGCAATTTTGCTCCAAATTATGGGGATTTTCTGCATTTGTCGCCGAAAATAAAAGGATTTTTTACCATTTTGCCGCGAAATAAGTGAAATTTCTGCAGTTTTACCCCAAAATAAGGGGAAGTTCTGCGTTTTTGCCCCAAAATTAGGGGAATTTCTGCAATTTTGCTCCAAAATACGGGGAATTTCTGCCTTTTTGCCCGAAAATAAAGGGAATGTATACCTTTTTGCTATAAAAAAGGGAAATTTCTTCATTTTTACCCCAAAATAAGAGGATTTTCCGCCTTTTTGACTCAAAATAAGTGCAATTTCTGACTTTTTTCCAAAAATAAATGGAATTTCTGGCTTTTTGCCCCAAAATAAAGGGGAATTTTCGACTTTTTGCCCTGAAATAAGTTAAATTTCAAAAATTTTTCCCCAAAATAATTGAAATTTCTGCAATTTTGCCCCAAAATAAGGGGAATTTCTGTATTTTTGCCCCAAAATAAGGGAAATTTCTGCCTTTTTACCTCAAAAGAAGGGGAATTTCTGCATTTTTGCCACAAAATATAAGAAATTTCTGTTTTTTTGCACCAAAATAAGAAAAATTTCTGCCTTTTTTCCCTGAAATAAGTGAAATTTCTGCAATTTTGGCCCAAAAAAATTGAAATTTCTGCAATTTTGTCCCAAAATAAGAGAAATTTCTGGAATTTTTTCCCCAAAATAATTGGAATTTCTGAGTTTTGCCCCAAAATAAGGAGAATTTCTGTCTTTTTGCCCCAACATATAGGGAATTTCTGCCTTTTTGCCCCACAATTAAGAGAATTTCTGCAATTTTGCTCCAAAATACGGGGAATTTCTGCATTTTTGCCCGAAAATAAGGGGAATGTTTACCTTTCGCCACAGAAAAGGAAAATTTCTTCATTTTTGCCCCAAAATAATAGGAATTTCTGTCTTTTTACGTCAAAATAAGTGAAATTTTGCCTTTTTACTCAAAAATATACGGGATTTCTGTATTTTTGCCCCAAAATAAAAGGAATTTTTGAATTTTGCCCTGAAATAAATGAAATTTCTCCAATTTTGCCTCAAAATAAGGGAAATTTCTGCTTTTTTGCCACAAAATAAGGGGAATTTCTGTCTTTTTGCCCCAAAATAAAAGGAATTTCAGCCTTTTTACCTAATAATAATGGGAATCTCCATATTTGCCCTAAAATATGGGGAATTTCTGTATTTTTGCCCCAAAATAAAAAAATTTTCTGCAATTTTGTACCAAAATAAAAGTAATTTCTTCCTTTTTGCCCCAAAATAAGAGAAATTTCTGCATTTTTTCCCTGAAATAAGTGAAATTTCTGTAATTTTGCCCCAAAATTAGGGTGCTTTCTGCAATTTTGCCCCAAAATAATGGACATTTTTGGAATTTTGCCCCAATATAAGGGGAATTTCTGACTTTTTGCCCTGAAATAAGGAGAATTTCTGTCTTTTTGCCCCAAAATAATGTGAATTTCTGCATTTTCCCTCAAAATTAGGGGAATATGTGCAATTTGGCTTCAAAATACGGGGAATTTTTGTCTTATTGGACCAAAATAAAAGGAATTTATGTATTTTTGCACCAATATAAAGGGAATTTCTGAAATTTTGCTCCAAAATACGGGGAATTTTTTCCTTATTGCCCGAAATAAAGTGGAAATTCTGCCTTTTTGCCCTGAAATATTTGAAATTTCCGCAATTTTACACCAAAATAAGGGGAATTTCTGTTTTTGGCCCCAAAATTAGGAGAATTTCTGCTTTTTGCCTCAAATTAAGGCAAATTTCTGACTTTTTGCCCTGAAATAAGTGAAATTTCTGCAATTTTGCCCCAAAATAAGGGGAATTTCTGCCTTTTTGCCAAAATAAGGGGAATTTCAGCATTTTACCTTCAAATAAGGGGAATTTCTGCCTTTTTGTAACAAAATATGGGGAATTTCTGCCTTATTGCCCCCAAATAAGGAAAATTTTTGCTTTTCTGCCCCAATTAATGGGAATTTCTGCATTTTTTCACAAAGTAAAGGGAATTTCTGCCTCTTTGCCCCAAAATAACGGGAATTTCAGTCTTTTTACCTTAAAATAAGGGGAATTTCTGCCTTTTGCCCAAAATATGGGGAATTTCTGACTTTTTGTTCCAAAATAAGAAAAATTTCGTCAATTTTGTACCAAAATAATAGAAATTTCTGCTTTTTGCCCCAAAATAAAAGTAATTTCTGACTTTTTGCCCTGAAATAAATGAAATTTCTGCAATTTGGCCCGAAAATAAGGGAAATTTGTGTCTTTTTGCCCCAAAATGAGGGGAATTTCTGCCTTTTAACCCCAAAATATGGGGAATTTCAGCATTTTACCTCAAAATAAGGGGAATTTCAGCCTTTTTGCACCAAAATATGAAAAATTTCTGCCTTTTTGCCACAAAATAAGAAAAATTTCTGCAATTCTGTACCAAAATAAAAGAAATTTCTAAAATATTGCCCCAAAATAAGGGAAATTTCTGATTTTTGCCCCGAAATAAGGAGAATTTCTGTATTTTTGCCCCCAAAAAAGAGGAATTTCAGCTTTATTGCCCAAAAATTAGGGTAGTTTCTGCAAATTTTGCTTCAAAATACAAGGAATTTCTGCCTCTTTTCCCAAAAATAAGGGGAACTTCTTCCATTGTGCCCCAAATAAAGGGAATTTCTGCATTTTTGCTCCAATATTTAGGGAATTTCTGCAATTTTGCTTTAAAATACGGGGAATTTCTGCCTTTTTGCCCAAAATTAAGGGGATTTTCTGCCTTTTGCCCCCAAACAAGGGAAATTTCTGCAATTTTATCCCAAAATAAAAGGAATTTCTGCCTTAATGCCCTCAAATAACGGGAATTTCTGCCTTTTTGCCCTGAAACATGTGAAATGTCTGCAATTTTACCCCAAAATAAGGTGAATTTCTACCTTTTTGTTCAAAAATAATGGGAATTTCTGCATTTTTGCCCCAAAATATGAAAAATTTTAGCTTTTTTTCTCTGAAATATGTGAAATTTCTGCAATTTTGCCTTAAAATAAAAGAAATTTCTGCAATTTTTCCCATAATTAAGGAATTTTTTGCAATTTTGCCCGAAAATAAAGGGAATTTCTGTTTTTTGTCCACAAATAAGGGAAATTTCTGCAATTTTGCCCTAAAATAATGGGAATTTCTGCCTTTTGCCCCAAAATAAGGAGAATTTCTGCCTTTTTGCCCCAAAACAAAGAAAATTACTGCATGTTTTATGCCAAAATTAGGTGAATTTCTGCAATTTTGCTCCAAAATACGGGAATTTTCTGCCTTTTTCGCAGAAAATAAGGGGAATTTCTGCCATTTTTGCCGCGAAATAAGTGAAATTTCAGCAGTTTTACCCCAAAATAAGGGGAATTTCTGCCTTTTTGCGCCCAAATTATGGGAATTTCTGCAATTTTGCTCCAAAATACGGGGAATTTCTGCCTTTTTGCCCGAAAATAAAGGGAATGTATAACTTTTTGCCATAAAAAGGGAAAGTTCTTCATTTTTACCCCAAAATAAGAGGATTTTCCGCCTTTTTGACTCAAAATAACTGCAATTTCTGACTTTTTTCCAAAAATAAATGGAATTTCTGTCTTTTTGCCCCAAAATAAGGGGAATTTCCAACTTTTTGCCCTGAAATAAGTTAAATTTCAAAAATTTTTCCCCAAAATAATTGAAATTTCTGTAATTTTGCCCCAAAATAATGGGAATTTCTGTTTTTTTGCCCCAAAATAAGGGAAATTTCTGCCTTTTTACCTCAAAAGAAGGGGAATTTCTGCATTTTTGCCACAAAATATAAAGAATTTCTGCCTTTTTGCACCAAAATAAGAAAAATTTCTGCTTTTTTTCCCTGAAATAAGTGAATTTTCTGGAATTTTGGCCCAAAAAAATTGAAATTTCTGCAATTTTGTCCCAAAATAAGAAAAATTTCTGGAATTTTGCCCCAAAATAAGTGAAATTTCTGAGTTTTGCCCCAAAAAAAGGAGAATTTCTGTCTTTTTGCCCCAACATATAGGGAATTTCTGCCTTTTTGCCCCACAATTAGGGGAATTTCTGCAATTTTGCTCCAAAATACAGGGAATTTCTGCTTTTTTGCCCGAAAATAAGGGGAATGTTTACCTTTTGCCACAAAAAATGGAAATTTCTTCATTTTTGTCCCAAAATAAGAGGAATTTCTGCATTTTTACGTCAAAATAAATGAAATATCTGCCTTTTTACTAAAAAATATACGGAACTTCTGTATTTTTGCCCCAAAATAAATGCCATTTTTGAATTTTGCCCTGAAATAAGTGAAATTTCTCCAATTTTGCCTCAAAATAAGGGAAATTTCTGCCTTTGTGCCACAAAATAAGGGGAAATTCTGTCTTTTTGCCCCAAAATAAAAGGAATTTCAGACTTTTTACCTAATAATAAGGGGAATCTCTCCTTTTTGCCCTAAAATATGGGGAATTTCTGTATTTTTGCCCCAAAATAAAAAAATTTTCTGAAATTTTGTACCAAAATAAAAGTAATTTCTGCCTTTTTGTCCCAAAATAAGAGAAATTTCTGCGTTTTTCTTTTATATAAGTGAAATTTCTGTAATTTTGCCACAAAATTAGGGAGATTTCTGCAATTTTTCCCCAAAATAAAGGAAATTTCTGGAATTTTGCCCCAAAATAAAAAGAATTTCTGTCTTTTTGCTCCAAAATAATGTGAATTTCTGCATTTTCCCTCAAAATTAGGAGAATATGTGCAATTTTGCTTCAAAATACGGGAAATTTTTGCCTTATTGCACCAAAATAAAGGGAATTTCTGCATTTTTGCACCAATATAAAGGGAATTTCTGAAATTTTGCTCTCAAATACGGGGAATTTTTGCCTTATTGCCCGAAATAAAGTGGAATTTCTGCCTTTTTGCCCTGAAATATTTGAAATTTCCGCAATTTTACCTCAAAATAAGGGGAATTTCTGTTTTTGGCCCCAAAATTAGGAGAATTTCTGCTTTTTGCCCCAAATTAAAGCAAATTTCTGACTTTTTGCCCTGAAATAAGTGAAATTTCTGCAATTTTGCCCCAAAATAAGGGGAATTTCTGACTTTTTGCCAAAATAAAGGGAATTTCATCATTTTACCTTCAAATAAGGAGAATTTCTGCCTTTTTGCCACAAAATATGGGGAATTTCTGCCTTATTGCCACAAAATATGGGGAATTTTTGCCTTATTGCCCCCAAATAAAGAAAATTTTTGCTTTTCTGCCCCAATTAATGGGAATTTCTGCCTTTTTGCCACAAAGTAAAGGGAATTTCTGCCTTTTTGCCGTAAAATAATGGGAATTTCAGCCTTTTTACCCCAAAATAAGGGTAATTTCTGCCTTTTGCCCAAAATATGGGGAATTTCTTAATTTTTGTTCCAAAATAAGGAAATTTTCTTCAATTTTGTCCCAAAATAAAAGAAATTTCTGCTTTTTGCTCCCAAATAAAAGTAATTTCTGACTTTTTGCCCTGAAATAAATGAAATTTCTGCAATTTTGCCCAAAAATAAGGGAAATTTGTGCCTTTTTGCCCCAAAATGAGGGGAATTTCTGCCTTTTAACCCCAAAATATGGGGAATTTCAGCATTTTACCTCAAAATACAGGGAATTTCAGCCTTTTTGCACTAAAATATGGGAAATTTCTGCCTTTTTGCCACAAAATAAGAAAAATTTCTTCAATTCTGCACCAAAATAAAAGCAATTTCTAAAATTTTGCCCCAAAATAAGGGAAATTTCTGATTTTTGCCCCAAAATAAGGAGAATTTCTGTATTTTTGCCCCCAAAAAGGATTTTTTCTGCCTTTTTGCCCCAAAATTAGGGGAGTTTCTGCAATTTTGCTTCAAAATACAGGGAATTTCTGCCTCTTTTCCCGAAAATAAGGGGAACTTCTGCCGATTTGCCCCAAATAAAGGGAATTTCTGCATTTTTGCCCCAATATTTGGGGAATTTCTGCAATTTTGCTTTAAAATACGGAGAATTTCTGCCTTTTTGCCCAAAATTAAGGGGATTTTCTGCCTTTTTGCCCCCAAACAAGGGAAATTTCTGCAATTTTATCCCAAAATAAAAGGAATTTCTGCATTTATGCCCTCAAATAACGGGAATTTCTGCCTTTTTGCCCTGAAATATGTGAAATGTCTGCCTTTTTACCCCAAAATAAGGTGAATTTCTACCTTTTTGCCCCAAAATAATGGGAATTTCTGCCTTTTTGCCCCAAAATATGAAAATTTTTTGCTTTTTTTCTCTGAAATATGTGAAATTTCTGCAATTTTGCCTTAAAATAAAAGAAATTTCTGCAATTTTTCCCCTAAATGAAGGAATTTTTCAATTTTGCCCCAAAATAAAAGGAATTTTTGTTTTTTTTCCCCAAATAAGGGAAATTTCTGCAATTTTGCCCTAAAATAAGGGGAATTTCTGCCTTTTGCCCCAAAATAAGGAGAATTTCTGCTTTTTGCCTCAAAAAAAAGAAAATTACTGCATGTTTTACGCCAAAATTAGGTGAATTTCTGCAATTTTGCTCCAAAATATGGGGATTTTCTGCCTTTTTCGCAGAAAATAAGGGGAATTTCTGCCATTTTGCCATGAAATAAGTGAAATTTCTGCAGTTTTACCCTAAAATAAGGGGAATTTCTGCCTTTTTGCCCCAAAATTAGGGGAATTTCTGCAATTTTGCTCCAAAATAATGAGAAAAATCTGCCTTTTTGCCCGAAAATAAAGAAAATGTATAACTTTTTGCCATAAAAAGGGAAATTTCTTCATTTTTACCCCAAAATAAGGGGATTTTCCGCCTTTTTGACCCAAAATAAGTGCAATTTCTGACTTTTTTCCAAAAATAAATGGAATTTCTGTCTTTTTGCCCCAAAATAAGGGTAATTTCCGACTTTTTGCCCTGAAATAAGTTAAATTTCAAAAATTTTTCCCCAAAATAATTGAAATTTCTGCAATTTTTCCCCAAAATAAGGGACATTTCTGTATTTTTGCCCCAAAATGAGAGAAATTTCTGCCTTTTTGCCTCAAAAGAAGGGGAATTTCTGCATTTTTGCCACAAATTTTAAGGAATTTTTGCCTTTTTGCCCCAAAATAAGAAAAATTTCTGCCTTTTTTCCCTGAAATAAGGGAAATTTCTGCAATTTTGGCCCAAAAAAATTGAAATTTCTGCAATTTTGTCAAAAAATAAGAGAAATTTCTTGAATTTTGCCCCAAAATAAGTGGAATTTCTGAGTTTTGCCCCAAAATAAGGAGAATTTCAGTCTTTTTGACCCAACATATAGGGAATTTCTGCCTTTTTGCCCCACAATTAGGGGAATTTTTGCAATTTTGCTCCAAAATACCGGGAATTTCTGCCTCTTTTCCCGAAAATAAGGAAAACTTCTGCCGATTTGCTCCAAATAAAGGGAATTTCTGCATTTTTGTCCCAATATTAGAGGAATTTCTGGAATTTTGCTCTAAAATACGGGGAATTTCTGCCTTTTTGCCCGAAATTAAAGGGATTTTCTGCCTTTTTGCCCCCAAACAAGGGAAATTTCTGCAATTTTATCCCAAAATAAGGGGAATTTCTGCCTTTTTGCCCCTAAATAAGAGGAATTTCTGCCTTTTTGCCCTGAAATATGTGAAATGTCTGCAATTTTACCCCAAAATAAGGTGAATTTCTTCCTTTTGCCCAAAAATAATGGAAATTTCTGCATTTTGCCCTAAAATAAGAAAAATTTTTGCTTTTTTTCTCTGAAATAAGTGAAATTTCTGCAATTTTGCCCTAAAATAAAAGAAATTTCTGCAATTTTTCCACATAATATAGGAATTATCTACAATTTTGCCCCAAAATAAAGGGAATTTCTGTTTTTTGTCCCCAAAGAAGGGAAATTTCTGAAATTTTGCACTAAAATAACGGGAATTTCTACCTTTTGCCCCAAAATAAAGAAAATTACAGCATGTTTTACCTCAAAATTAGGCGAATTTCTGCAATTTTGCTCCAAATTATGGGGATTTTCTGCATTTTTCGCAGAAAATAAAAGGATTTTCTACCATTTTGCCGCGAAATAAGTGAAATTTCTGCAGTCTTACCCCAAAATAAAGGGAAGTTCTGCGTTTTTGCCCCAAAATTAGGGAAATTTCTGCAATTTTGCTCCAAAATACGAGGAATTTCTGCCTTTTTGCCCGAAAAGAAAGAGAATGTATACCTTTTTGCTATAAAAAAGGGAAATTTCTTCATTTTTACCCCAAAATAAGGGGATTTTCCGCCTTTTTGACTCAAAATAAGTGCAATTTCTGACTTTTTTCCAAAAATAAATGGAATTTCTGGCTTTTTGCCCCAAAATAAAGGGGAATTTTCGACTTTTTGCCCTGAAATAAGTTAAATTTCAAAAATTTTTCCCCAAAATAATTGAAATTTCTGCAATTTTGCCCCAAAATAAGGGGAATTTCTGTATTTTTGCCCCAAAATAAGGGAAATTTCTGCCTTTTTACCTCAAAAGAAGGGGAATTTCTGCATTTTTGCCACAAAATATAAGAAATTTCTGTTTTTTTGCACCAAAATAAGAAAAATTTCTGCCTTTTTTCCCTGAAATAAGTGAAATTTCTGCAATTTTGGCCTAAAAAAATTGAAATTTCTGCAATTTTGTCCCAAAATAAGAAAAATTTCTGGAATTTTTTTTCCCAAAATAAGTGGAATTTCTGAGTTTTGCCCCAAAATAAGGAGAATTTCTGTCTTTTTGCCCCAACATATAGGGAATTTCTGCCTTTTTGCCCCACAATTAGGAGAATTTCTGCAATTTTGCTCCAAAATACGGGGAATTTCTGCATTTTTGACCGAAAATAAGGGGAATGTTTACCTTTTGCCACAAAAAAGGAAAATTTCTTCATTTTTGCCCCAAAATAATAGGAATTTCTGTCTTTTTACGTCAAAATAAGTGAAATTTCTGCCTTTTTACTCAAAAATATACGGGATTTCTGTATTTTTGCCCCAAAATAAAAGAAATTTTTGAATTTTGCCCTGAAATAAATGAAATTTCTCCAATTTTGCCTCAAAATAAGGGAAATTTCTGCTTTTTTGCCACAAAATAAGGGGAATTTCTCTCTTTTTGCCCCAAAATTAAAGGAATTTCAGCCTTTTTACCTGATAATAAGGGGAATCTCCACTTTTTGCCCTAAAATATGGGGAATTTCTGTATTTTTGCCCCAAAATAAAAAAATTTTCTGCAATTTTGTACCAAAATAAAAGTAATTTCTGCCTTTTTGCCCCAAAATAAGAGAAATTTCTGCATTTTTTCCCTGAAATAAGTGAAATTTCTGTAATTTTGCCCCAAAATTAGGGAGCTTTCTGCAATTTTCCCCCAAAATAAAGGAAATTTCTGGAATTTTGCCCCAATATAAGGGGAATTTCTGACTTTTTACCCTGAAATAAATGAAATTTCTGCAATTTAGCCCGAAAATAAGGGAAATTTGTGCCTTTTTGCCCCAAAATTAGGGGAATTTCTGCCTTTTAACCCGAAAATATGGGGAATTTCAGCATTTTACCTCAAAATAAGGTGAATTTCAGCCTTTTTCACCAAAATATGGGGAATTTCTGCCTTTTTGCCACAAAATAAAAAAAATTTCTGCAATTCTGTTCCAAAATAAAAGAAATTTCTAAAATTTTGCCCCAAAATAAGGGAAATTTCTGATTTTTGCCCCGAAATAAGGAGAATTTTGGTATTTTTGCCCCAAAAAAAGAAGAATATCTGCCTTTTTGCCCCAAAATTAGGGGAGTTTCTGCAATTTTGCTTCAAAATACAGAGAATTTCTGCCTCTTTTCCCGAAAATAAAGGGAACTTCTGCCGATTTGCCCCAAATAAAGGGAATTTCTGCATTTTTGCCCCAAAATGAGAGAAATTTCTGCGTTTTTTCCCTGAAATAAGTGAAATTTCTCTAATTTTGCCCCAAAATTAGGGAGATTTCTGCAATTTTTCCCCAAAATAAAGGAAATTTCTGGAATTTTGCCCCAAAATAAGAGGAATTTCTGACTTTTTGCCCTGAAATAGGGAGAATTTCTGTCTTTTTGCCCCAAAATAATGTGAATTTCTGCATTTTCCCTCAAAATTAGGGGAATATGTGCAATTTGGCTTCAAAATACGGGGAATTTTTGCCTTATTGCACCAAAATAAAAGGAATATATGTATTTTTGCACCAATATAAAGGGAATTTCTGAAATTTTGCTCCAAATTACGGGGAATTTTTGCCTTATTGCCCGAAATAAAGTGGAATTTCTGCCTTTTTGCCCTGAAATATTTGAAATTTCCGCAATTTTACCCCAAAATAAGGGGAATTTCTGTTTTTGGCCCCAAAATTAGGAGAATTTCTGCTTTTTGCCCCAAATTAAGGCAAATTTCTGACTTTTTGCCCTGAAATAAGTGAAATTTCTGCAATTTTGCCCCAAAATAAGGGGAATTTCTGCCTTTTTGCCAAAATAAAGGGAATTTCAGCATTTTACCTTCAAATAAGGGGAATTTCTGCCTTTTTGCCACAAAATATGGGGAATTTCTGCCTTATTGCCCCTAAATAAGAAAAATTTTTGCTTTTCTGCCCCAATTAATGGGAATTTCTGCCTTTTTGCCACAAAGTAAAGGGAATTTCTGCCTTTTTGCCCCAAAATAACGGGAATTTCAGCCTTTTTACCCCAAAATAAGGGGAATTTTTGCCTTTTGCCCAAAATATGGGGAATTTCTGACTTTTTGTTCCAAAATAAGGAAAATTTCTTCAATTTTGTACCAAAATAAAAGAAATTTCTGCGTTTTGCCCCAAAATAAAAGTAATTTCTGACTTTTTGCCCTGAAATAAATGAAATTTCTGCAATTTTGCCCGAAAATAAGGAAAATTTGTGCCTTTTTGCCCCAAAATGATGGGAATTTCTGCCTTTTAACCCCAAAATATGGGGAATTTCAGCATTTTACGTCAAAATAAGGGGAATTTCAGCCTTTTTGCACCAAAATATGGGGAATTTCTGCCTTTTTGCCACAAAATAAGAAAAATTTCTGCAATTCTGTACCAAAATAAAAGAAATTTCTAAAATTTTGCCACAAAATAAGGGAAATTTCTGATTTTTGCCCCGAAATAAGGAGAATTTCTGTATTTTTGCCCCCCAAAAAGGGGAATTTCTGTCTTTTTGCCCCAAAATAAGAAAAATTTCTGCCTTTTTTCCCTGAAATAAGTGAAACTTCTGCAATTTTTCCCCAAAATAAGTGAAATTTCTGCAATTTTGCCCCAAAATAAGGAAAATTTCTGGAATTTTTTTTCCCAAAATAAGTGGAATTTCTGAGTTTTGCCCCAAAATAAGGAGAATTTCTGTCTTTTTGCCCCAACATATAGGGAATTTCTGCCTTTTTGCCCCACAATTAGGAGAATTTCTGCAATTTTGCTCCAAAATACGGGGAATTTCTGCATTTTTGACCGAAAATAAGGGGAATGTTTACCTTTTGCCACAAAAAAGGAAAATTTCTTCATTTTTGCCCCAAAATAATAGGAATTTCTGTCTTTTTACGTCAAAATAAGTGAAATTTCTGCCTTTTTACTCAAAAATATACGGGATTTCTGTATTTTTGCCCCAAAATAAAAGAAATTTTTGAATTTTGCCCTGAAATAAATGAAATTTCTCCAATTTTGCCTCAAAATAAGGGAAATTTCTGCTTTTTTGCCACAAAATAAGGGGAATTTCTCTCTTTTTGCCCCAAAATTAAAGGAATTTCAGCCTTTTTACCTGATAATAAGGGGAATCTCCACTTTTTGCCCTAAAATATGGGGAATTTCTGTATTTTTGCCCCAAAATAAAAAAATTTTCTGCAATTTTGTACCAAAATAAAAGTAATTTCTGCCTTTTTGCCCCAAAATAAGAGAAATTTCTGCATTTTTTCCCTGAAATAAGTGAAATTTCTGTAATTTTGCCCCAAAATTAGGGAGCTTTCTGCAATTTTCCCCCAAAATAAAGGAAATTTCTGGAATTTTGCCCCAATATAAGGGGAATTTCTGACTTTTTACCCTGAAATAAATGAAATTTCTGCAATTTAGCCCGAAAATAAGGGAAATTTGTGCCTTTTTGCCCCAAAATTAGGGGAATTTCTGCCTTTTAACCCGAAAATATGGGGAATTTCAGCATTTTACCTCAAAATAAGGTGAATTTCAGCCTTTTTCACCAAAATATGGGGAATTTCTGCCTTTTTGCCACAAAATAAAAAAAATTTCTGCAATTCTGTTCCAAAATAAAAGAAATTTCTAAAATTTTGCCCCAAAATAAGGGAAATTTCTGATTTTTGCCCCGAAATAAGGAGAATTTTGGTATTTTTGCCCCAAAAAAAGAAGAATATCTGCCTTTTTGCCCCAAAATTAGGGGAGTTTCTGCAATTTTGCTTCAAAATACAGAGAATTTCTGCCTCTTTTCCCGAAAATAAAGGGAACTTCTGCCGATTTGCCCCAAATAAAGGGAATTTCTGCATTTTTGCCCCAAAATGAGAGAAATTTCTGCGTTTTTTCCCTGAAATAAGTGAAATTTCTCTAATTTTGCCCCAAAATTAGGGAGATTTCTGCAATTTTTCCCCAAAATAAAGGAAATTTCTGGAATTTTGCCCCAAAATAAGAGGAATTTCTGACTTTTTGCCCTGAAATAGGGAGAATTTCTGTCTTTTTGCCCCAAAATAATGTGAATTTCTGCATTTTCCCTCAAAATTAGGGGAATATGTGCAATTTGGCTTCAAAATACGGGGAATTTTTGCCTTATTGCACCAAAATAAAAGGAATATATGTATTTTTGCACCAATATAAAGGGAATTTCTGAAATTTTGCTCCAAATTACGGGGAATTTTTGCCTTATTGCCCGAAATAAAGTGGAATTTCTGCCTTTTTGCCCTGAAATATTTGAAATTTCCGCAATTTTACCCCAAAATAAGGGGAATTTCTGTTTTTGGCCCCAAAATTAGGAGAATTTCTGCTTTTTGCCCCAAATTAAGGCAAATTTCTGACTTTTTGCCCTGAAATAAGTGAAATTTCTGCAATTTTGCCCCAAAATAAGGGGAATTTCTGCCTTTTTGCCAAAATAAAGGGAATTTCAGCATTTTACCTTCAAATAAGGGGAATTTCTGCCTTTTTGCCACAAAATATGGGGAATTTCTGCCTTATTGCCCCTAAATAAGAAAAATTTTTGCTTTTCTGCCCCAATTAATGGGAATTTCTGCCTTTTTGCCACAAAGTAAAGGGAATTTCTGCCTTTTTGCCCCAAAATAACGGGAATTTCAGCCTTTTTACCCCAAAATAAGGGGAATTTTTGCCTTTTGCCCAAAATATGGGGAATTTCTGACTTTTTGTTCCAAAATAAGGAAAATTTCTTCAATTTTGTACCAAAATAAAAGAAATTTCTGCGTTTTGCCCCAAAATAAAAGTAATTTCTGACTTTTTGCCCTGAAATAAATGAAATTTCTGCAATTTTGCCCGAAAATAAGGAAAATTTGTGCCTTTTTGCCCAAAAATGATGGGAATTTCTGCCTTTTAACCCCAAAATATGGGGAATTTCAGCATTTTACCTCAAAATAAGGGGAATTTCAGCCTTTTTGCACCAAAATATGGGGAATTTCTGCCTTTTTGCCACAAAATAAGAAAAATTTCTGCAATTCTGTACCAAAATAAAAGAAATTTCTAAAATTTTGCCACAAAATAAGGGAAATTTCTGATTTTTGCCCCGAAATAAGGAGAATTTCTGTATTTTTGCCCCCCAAAAAGGGGAATTTCTGTCTTTTTGCCCCAAAATAAGAAAAATTTCTGCCTTTTTTCCCTGAAATAAGTGAAACTTCTGCAATTTTTCCCCAAAATAAGTGAAATTTCTGCAATTTTGCCCCAAAATAAGGAAAATTTCTGGAATTTTTTTTCCCAAAATAAGTGGAATTTCTGAGTTTTGCCCCAAAATAAGGAGAATTTCTGTCTTTTTGCCCCAACATATAGGGAATTTCTGCCTTTTTGCCCCACAATTAGGAGAATTTCTGCAATTTTGCTCCAAAATACGGGGAATTTCTGCATTTTTGACCGAAAATAAGGGGAATGTTTACCTTTTGCCACAAAAAAGGAAAATTTCTTCATTTTTGCCCCAAAATAATAGGAATTTCTGTCTTTTTACGTCAAAATAAGTGAAATTTCTGCCTTTTTACTCAAAAATATACGGGATTTCTGTATTTTTGCCCCAAAATAAAAGAAATTTTTGAATTTTGCCCTGAAATAAATGAAATTTCTCCAATTTTGCCTCAAAATAAGGGAAATTTCTGCTTTTTTGCCACAAAATAAGGGGAATTTCTCTCTTTTTGCCCCAAAATTAAAGGAATTTCAGCCTTTTTACCTGATAATAAGGGGAATCTCCACTTTTTGCCCTAAAATATGGGGAATTTCTGTATTTTTGCCCCAAAATAAAAAAATTTTCTGCAATTTTGTACCAAAATAAAAGTAATTTCTGCCTTTTTGCCCCAAAATAAGAGAAATTTCTGCATTTTTTCCCTGAAATAAGTGAAATTTCTGTAATTTTGCCCCAAAATTAGGGAGCTTTCTGCAATTTTCCCCCAAAATAAAGGAAATTTCTGGAATTTTGCCCCAATATAAGGGGAATTTCTGACTTTTTACCCTGAAATAAATGAAATTTCTGCAATTTAGCCCGAAAATAAGGGAAATTTGTGCCTTTTTGCCCCAAAATTAGGGGAATTTCTGCCTTTTAACCCGAAAATATGGGGAATTTCAGCATTTTACCTCAAAATAAGGTGAATTTCAGCCTTTTTCACCAAAATATGGGGAATTTCTGCCTTTTTGCCACAAAATAAAAAAAATTTCTGCAATTCTGTTCCAAAATAAAAGAAATTTCTAAAATTTTGCCCCAAAATAAGGGAAATTTCTGATTTTTGCCCCGAAATAAGGAGAATTTTGGTATTTTTGCCCCAAAAAAAGAAGAATATCTGCCTTTTTGCCCCAAAATTAGGGGAGTTTCTGCAATTTTGCTTCAAAATACAGAGAATTTCTGCCTCTTTTCCCGAAAATAAAGGGAACTTCTGCCGATTTGCCCCAAATAAAGGGAATTTCTGCATTTTTGCCCCAAAATGAGAGAAATTTCTGCGTTTTTTCCCTGAAATAAGTGAAATTTCTCTAATTTTGCCCCAAAATTAGGGAGATTTCTGCAATTTTTCCCCAAAATAAAGGAAATTTCTGGAATTTTGCCCCAAAATAGGAATTTCTGACTTTTTGCCCTGAAATAGGGAGAATTTCTGTCTTTTTGCCCCAAAATAATGTGAATTTCTGCATTTTCCCTCAAAATTAGGGGAATATGTGCAATTTGGCTTCAAAATACGGGGAATTTTTGCCTTATTGCACCAAAATAAAAGGAATATATGTATTTTTGCACCAATATAAAGGGAATTTCTGAAATTTTGCTCCAAATTACGGGGAATTTTTGCCTTATTGCCCGAAATAAAGTGGAATTTCTGCCTTTTTGCCCTGAAATATTTGAAATTTCCGCAATTTTACCCCAAAATAAGGGGAATTTCTGTTTTTGGCCCCAAAATTAGGAGAATTTCTGCTTTTTGCCCCAAATTAAGGCAAATTTCTGACTTTTTGCCCTGAAATAAGTGAAATTTCTGCAATTTTGCCCCAAAATAAGGGGAATTTCTGCCTTTTTGCCAAAATAAAGGGAATTTCAGCATTTTACCTTCAAATAAGGGGAATTTCTGCCTTTTTGCCACAAAATATGGGGAATTTCTGCCTTATTGCCCCTAAATAAGAAAAATTTTTGCTTTTCTGCCCCAATTAATGGGAATTTCTGCCTTTTTGCCACAAAGTAAAGGGAATTTCTGCCTTTTTGCCCCAAAATAACGGGAATTTCAGCCTTTTTACCCCAAAATAAGGGGAATTTTTGCCTTTTGCCCAAAATATGGGGAATTTCTGACTTTTTGTTCCAAAATAAGGAAAATTTCTTCAATTTTGTACCAAAATAAAAGAAATTTCTGCGTTTTGCCCCAAAATAAAAGTAATTTCTGACTTTTTGCCCTGAAATAAATGAAATTTCTGCAATTTTGCCCGAAAATAAGGAAAATTTGTGCCTTTTTGCCCAAAAATGATGGGAATTTCTGCCTTTTAACCCCAAAATATGGGGAATTTCAGCATTTTACCTCAAAATAAGGGGAATTTCAGCCTTTTTGCACCAAAATATGGGGAATTTCTGCCTTTTTGCCACAAAATAAGAAAAATTTCTGCAATTCTGTACCAAAATAAAAGAAATTTCTAAAATTTTGCCACAAAATAAGGGAAATTTCTGATTTTTGCCCCGAAATAAGGAGAATTTCTGTATTTTTGCCCCCCAAAAAGGGGAATTTCTGTCTTTTTGCCCCAAAATAAGAAAAATTTCTGCCTTTTTTCCCTGAAATAAGTGAAACTTCTGCAATTTTTCCCCAAAATAAGTGAAATTTCTGCAATTTTGCCCCAAAATAAGGAAAATTTCTGGAATTTTTTTTCCCAAAATAAGTGGAATTTCTGAGTTTTGCCCCAAAATAAGGAGAATTTCTGTCTTTTTGCCCCAACATATAGGGAATTTCTGCCTTTTTGCCCCACAATTAGGAGAATTTCTGCAATTTTGCTCCAAAATACGGGGAATTTCTGCATTTTTGACCGAAAATAAGGGGAATGTTTACCTTTTGCCACAAAAAAGGAAAATTTCTTCATTTTTGCCCCAAAATAATAGGAATTTCTGTCTTTTTACGTCAAAATAAGTGAAATTTCTGCCTTTTTACTCAAAAATATACGGGATTTCTGTATTTTTGCCCCAAAATAAAAGAAATTTTTGAATTTTGCCCTGAAATAAATGAAATTTCTCCAATTTTGCCTCAAAATAAGGGAAATTTCTGCTTTTTTGCCACAAAATAAGGGGAATTTCTCTCTTTTTGCCCCAAAATTAAAGGAATTTCAGCCTTTTTACCTGATAATAAGGGGAATCTCCACTTTTTGCCCTAAAATATGGGGAATTTCTGTATTTTTGCCCCAAAATAAAAAAATTTTCTGCAATTTTGTACCAAAATAAAAGTAATTTCTGCCTTTTTGCCCCAAAATAAGAGAAATTTCTGCATTTTTTCCCTGAAATAAGTGAAATTTCTGTAATTTTGCCCCAAAATTAGGGAGCTTTCTGCAATTTTCCCCCAAAATAAAGGAAATTTCTGGAATTTTGCCCCAATATAAGGGGAATTTCTGACTTTTTACCCTGAAATAAATGAAATTTCTGCAATTTAGCCCGAAAATAAGGGAAATTTGTGCCTTTTTGCCCCAAAATTAGGGGAATTTCTGCCTTTTAACCCGAAAATATGGGGAATTTCAGCATTTTACCTCAAAATAAGGTGAATTTCAGCCTTTTTCACCAAAATATGGGGAATTTCTGCCTTTTTGCCACAAAATAAAAAAAATTTCTGCAATTCTGTTCCAAAATAAAAGAAATTTCTAAAATTTTGCCCCAAAATAAGGGAAATTTCTGATTTTTGCCCCGAAATAAGGAGAATTTTGGTATTTTTGCCCCAAAAAAAGAAGAATATCTGCCTTTTTGCCCCAAAATTAGGGGAGTTTCTGCAATTTTGCTTCAAAATACAGAGAATTTCTGCCTCTTTTCCCGAAAATAAAGGGAACTTCTGCCGATTTGCCCCAAATAAAGGGAATTTCTGCATTTTTGCCCCAAAATGAGAGAAATTTCTGCGTTTTTTCCCTGAAATAAGTGAAATTTCTCTAATTTTGCCCCAAAATTAGGGAGATTTCTGCAATTTTTCCCCAAAATAAAGGAAATTTCTGGAATTTTGCCCCAAAATAAGAGGAATTTCTGACTTTTTGCCCTGAAATAGGGAGAATTTCTGTCTTTTTGCCCCAAAATAATGTGAATTTCTGCATTTTCCCTCAAAATTAGGGGAATATGTGCAATTTGGCTTCAAAATACAGGGAATTTTTGCCTTATTGCACCAAAATAAAAGGAATATATGTATTTTTGCACCAATATAAAGGGAATTTCTGAAATTTTGCTCCAAATTACGGGGAATTTTTGCCTTATTGCCCGAAATAAAGTGGAATTTCTTCCTTTTTGCCCTGAAATATTTGAAATTTCCGCAATTTTACCCCAAAATAAGGGGAATTTCTGTTTTTGGCCCCAAAATTAGGAGAATTTCTGCTTTTTGCCCCAAATTAAGGCAAATTTCTGACTTTTTGCCCTGAAATAAGTGAAATTTCTGCAATTTTGCCCCAAAATAAGGGGAATTTCTGCCTTTTTGCCAAAATAAAGGGAATTTCAGCATTTTACCTTCAAATAAGGGGAATTTCTGCCTTTTTGCCACAAAATATGGGGAATTTCTGCCTTTTTGCCCCTAAATAAGAAAAATTTTTGCTTTTCTGCCCCAATTAATGGGAATTTCTGCCTTTTTGCCACAAAGTAAAGGGAATTTCTGCCTTTTTGCCCCAAAATAACGGGAATTTCAGCCTTTTTACCCCAAAATAAGGGGAATTTTTGCCTTTTGCCCAAAATATGGGGAATTTCTGACTTTTTGTTCCAAAATAAGGAAAATTTCTTCAATTTTGTACCAAAATAAAAGAAATTTCTGCGTTTTGCCCCAAAATAAAAGTAATTTCTGACTTTTTGCCCTGAAATAAATGAAATTTCTGCAATTTTGCCCGAAAATAAGGAAAATTTGTGCCTTTTTGCCCCAAAATGATGGGAATTTCTGCCTTTTAACTCCAAAATATGGGGAATTTCAGCATTTTACCTCAAAATAAGGGGAATTTCAGCCTTTTTGCACCAAAATATGGGGAATTTCTGCCTTTTTGCCACAAAATAAGAAAAATTTCTGCAATTCTGTACCAAAATAAAAGAAATTTCTAAAATTTTGCCACAAAATAAGGGAAATTTCTGATTTTTGCCCCGAAATAAGGAGAATTTCTGTATTTTTGCCCCCCAAAAAGGGGAATTTCTGTCTTTTTGCCCCAAAATAAGAAAAATTTCTGCCTTTTTTCCCTGAAATAAGTGAAACTTCTGCAATTTTTCCCCAAAATAAGTGAAATTTCTGCAATTTTGCCCCAAAATAAGGAAAATTTCTGGAATTTTGCCCCAAAATAAGTGGAATTTTTTGTTTTGCCCCAAATTAAGGAGAATTTCTGTCTTTTTGCCCCAACAAATAGGGAATTTCTGCCTTTTTGCCCCACAACTAGGGGAATTTCTGCAATTTTGCTCCAAAATACGGGGAATTTCTGCTTTTTTTTCCGAAAATAAAGGGAATGTATACCTTTTGCCACAAAAAAGGGAAGTTTCCTAATTTTTGCCCAAAATAAAAGGAATTTCTGCCTTTTTGACTAAAAATAAGTGAAATTTCTGCCTTTTACCCAAAAATAAACGGAATTTCTGTCTTTTTGCCCCAAAATAAAAGGAATTTTTGAATTATGCCCTGAAATAAGTGAAATTTCTGCAATTTTGCCCCAAAATAAGGGAAATTTCTGCCTTTTTGCCACAAAATAAGAGGAATTTCTGCATTTTTGCCACAAAATATTAGAAATTTCTGCCTTTTTGCCCCAAAATAAAGAAAATTTCTGCATTTTTTCCTGAAATAAGTGAAATTTCTGCAATTTTGCGCAAAAATAAATGAAATTTCTGCAATTTTGTCCCAAAATTAGGGAAATTTCTGGAATTTTGCCCCAAAGTATGTGGAATTTTTGAGTTTAACCTCAAAATAAGGTTAATTTCTGTCTTTTTTGCCACAACATATAGGGAATTTATGCCTTTTTGCCCCACAATTAGGGTAATTTCTGCAATTTTGCTCCAAAATCCGGGGAATTTCTTCCTTTTTGCCCGAAAATAAGGGGAATGTTTACCTTTTGCCACAAAAAAAGGAAATTTCTTCATTTTTGCCCCAAAATAAGAGGAATTTCTGCCTTTTTACCTCAAAATAAGTGAAATTTCTGCCTTTTTACCTAAAAATATACGGAATTTCTGTATTTTTGCCCCAAAATAAAAGGAATTTTTGAATTATGCCCTGAATTAAGTGAAATTTCTGCAATTTTGCTCCAAAATAAGGGAAATTTCTGCTTTTTACCAAAAAATAAAAGGAATTTCTGTCTTTTTGCCCCAAAATTAGGGGAATTTCAGCTTTTTTACCTAATAATAAGGGGAATCTCTGCCTTTTTTCCCTAAAATATGGGGAATTTCTGTATTTTTGCCCCAAAATAAAGAAATTTTCTTCAATTTTGTACCAAAATAAAAGTAATTTCAGCCTTTTTGCTGCAAAATAAGAGAAATTTCTGCGTTTTTTCTCTGAAATAATTAAAATTTCTGTAATTTTGCCCCAAAATAAGGGAGATTTCTGCAATTTTGCACCAAAATAATGGACATTTCTGAAATTTTGCCCCAAAATAAGTGGAATTTCTGACTTTTTGCCCTGAAATAAGGAGATTTTCTGTCTTTTTGCCCCAAAATAATGTGAGTTTCTGCATTTTCCCTCAATATTAGGGGAATATGTGCAATTTTGCTTCAAAATACGGGGAATTTCTGCTTTATTGCACCAAAATAAAGGGAATTTCTGCCTTTTTGCACCAATAAAAGGGGAATTTCTGAAATTTTGCTCCAAAATACGGGGAATTTCTTCCTTATTGCCCAAAATAAAGTGGAATTTCTGCCTTTTTGCCCTGAAATATTTGAAATTTCTGCAATTTTACCCCAAAATAAGGGGAATTTCTGTTTTTGGCCCCAAAATTAGGAGAATTTCTGCTTTTTGCCCCAAAATAAGGCAAATTTCTGACTTTGCCCTGAAATAAGTGAAATTTCTGCAATTTTCCCCGAAAATAAGGGGAATTTCTGCCTTTTTGCCAACATAAGGGGAATTTCAGCATTTTACCTCCAAATAAGGGGAATTTCTGCCTTTTTGCCACAAAATATGGGTCATTTCTGCCTTATTGCCCCTAAATAAGGAAAATTTTTGCTTTTCTGCCCCAATTAACGGGAATTTCTGCCTTTTTGCCACAAAGTAAAGAGAATTTCTGCCTTTATGCCCCAAAATAACGGGAATTTCAGCCTTTTTACCTTAAATAAAGGGAATTTCTGCCTTTTGCCCAAAATACGGGGAATTTCTGACTTTTTGTTCCAAAATAAGGAAAATTTCTTCAATTTTGAACCAAAATAAACAAAATTTCTGCTTTTTGCCCCAAAATAAAAGTAATTTCTGACTTTTTGCCCTGAAATAAATGAAATTTCTGCAATTTAGCCCGAAAATAAGGGAAATTTGTGCCTTTTTGCCCCAAAATTAGGGGAATTTCTGCCTTTTAACCCGAAAATATGGGGAATTTCAGCATTTTACCTCAAAATAAGGTGAATTTCAGCCTTTTTGCACCAAAATATGGGGAATTTCTTCCTTTTTGCCACAAAATAAAAAAAAATTCTGCAATTCTGTTCTAAAATAAAAGAAATTTCTAAAATTTTGCCCCAAAATAAGGGAAATTTCTGATTTTTGCCCCGAAATAAGGAGAATTTTGGTATTTTTGCCCCCCAAAAAAAAGAATATCTGCATTTTTGCCCCAAAATTAGGGGAGTTTCTGCAATTTTCCTTCAAAATACAGAGAATTTCTGCCTCTTTTCCCGAAAATAAAGGGAACTTCTGCCGATTTGCCCCAAAAAAGGGAATTTCTACATTTTTGCCGCAATATTTGGGGAATTTCTGCAATTTTACTTTAAAATACAAGGAATTTCTGCCTTTTGCCCCCAAATAACAGGAATTTCTGCCTTTTGCCCCGTAATATGTGAAATGTCTGCAATTTTACCCCAAAATAAGGTGAATTTCTGCCTTTTTGCCCCAAAATAATGGAAATTTCTGCATTTTTGCCCCAAAACAAGAAAAATTTTTGCTTTTTTTCTCTGAAATAAGTGAAATTTCTGCAATTTTCCCTTAAAATAAAAGAAATTTCTGCAATTTTTCCCCATTATAAAGGAATTTTCTGCAATTTTGCCCCAAAATAAAGGGAATTTCTGTTTTTTGTCCCCAAATAAAGGAAATTTCTGCAATTTTGCCATAAATAAAGGGAATTTCAGCCTTTTGCCCCAAAATAATGGGAATTTCTGCCTTTTTGTCCCAAAACAAAGAAAATTACTGCATGTTTTACGCCAAAATTAGGTGAATTTCTGCAATTTTGCTCCAAAATACAGAGATTTTCTGCCTTTTTCGCAGAAAATAAAGGGAATTTCTGCCATTTAGCAGCGAAATAAGTGAAATTTCTGCAGTTTTACCCCAAAATAAGGGGAATTTCTCCCTTTTTGCCCCAAAATTAATGGAATTTCTGCAATTTTGCTCCAAAATACGGGGAATTTCTGCCTTTTTGCCTGAAAATAAAGGGAATGTTTACCTTTTTGCCATAAAAAGAGAAATTTCTTCATTTTTACCCCAAAATAAGGGGATTTTCCGCCTTTTTGACTCAAAATAAGTGCAATTTCTGACTTTTTCCCAAAAATAAACGGAATTTCTGTTTTTTTACCCCAAAATAAGGGGAATTTCTGAATTTTTGCCCTGAAATGAGTTAAATTTCTAAAATTTTTTCCCAAAATAATTGAAATTTCTGCAATTTTGCCTCAAAATAAGGGGAATTTCTGTATTTTTGCCCCAAAATAAGATAAATTTCTGCATTTTTGCCCCTAAATAATGGGATTTTCAGCCTTTTTACCTCAAAATAATGGGAATTTCTGCATTTTTGCCACTAAATATTAGGAATTTATGCATTTTTGCTCTAAAATAAGGAATATTTCTGCCTTTCTTCCCTGAAATAAGTGAAATTTCTGCAATTTTGCCCCACAATAAGTGAAATTTCTGCAATTTTGCCCCAAAATAAGGGAAATTTCTGGAATTTTGCCCCAAAATAAGTGGAATTTCTGAGTTTTGCCCCAAAATAAGGAGAATTTTTGTCTTTTTGCCCCAACAAATAGGGAATTTCTGCCTTTTTGCCCCACAACTAGGGGAATTTCTGCAATTTTGCTTCAAAATACGGGTAATTTCTGCAGTATTTCCTGAAAATAAGAGGAATGTATAACTTTTGCCACAAAAAAGGGAAATTTGTTCATTTTTGCCTCAAAATAAGAGGAATTTCTGTCTTTTTACCTCAAAATAAGTGAAATTTCTGCCTTTTTACCCAAAAATTAAAGGAATTTCTGTCTTTTTGCCCCAAAATAAAAGGAATTTTTGAATTATGCCCTGAAATAAGTTAAATTCCTGCCTTTTTGCCACAAAATAAGGGGAATTTCTGCATTTTGCCACAAAATATTAGGAATTTCTGCCTTTTTGCCCCAAAATAAGGTAAATTTCAACCTTTTTTACCTGAAATAATTGAAATTTCTGCAATTTTGCCCCAAAATAATTGAAATTTCTTCAAATTTGTCCCAAAATAAAAAAAATTTCTGGAATTTTGTCCCAAAATAAATGGAATTTCTGAGTTTTGCCCCAAAATAAGGAGAATTTCTTTCATTTTGCCACAACATATAGGAAATTTCTGCCTTTTTGCCCCACAATTAGGGGAATTTCTGCAATTTTGCTTCAAAATATGAGGAATTTCTGCTTTTTTGCCCGAAAAAAAGAAAAATGTTTACGTTTTGCCACAAAAAAGGGAAATTTCTTCATTTTTGCCCCAAAATAAGAGGAATTTCTGCCTTTTTTCCCTGAAATATGTGAAATTTCTGCCTTTTTACCCAAAAATATACGGAATTTCTGTATTTTTGCCCCAAAATAAAAGGAATTTTTGAATTTTGCCCTGAAATAAGGTAAATTTCTGCAATTTTGCCCCAAAATAAAAGAAATTTCTGCCTTTTTGCCACAAAATAAGAAGATTTTCTGTCTTTTTTCCCAAAATAAGGGGAATTTCAGCCTTTTTACCTAATAATAAGGGGAATCTCTACATTTTTGCCCTAAAATATGGGGAATTTCTGTATTTTTGCCCCAAAATAAAAAAATTTTCTGCAATTTTTTACCAAAATAAAAGTAATTTCTGCCTTTTTGCCCCAAAATAAGAGAAACTTCTGTGTTTTTTCCCTGAAATAAGTGAAATTTCTGTAATTTTGCCCCAAAATAAGGGAGATTTCTGCAATTTTGCCCCAAAATAATGGACATTTCTGGAATTTTGCACCAAAATAAGTGGAATTTCTGACTTTTTGCCCTGAAATCAGGAGAATTTCTGTCTTTTTGCCCCAAAATAATGTGAATTTCTGCATTTTCCCTCAAAATTAGAGGAATATGTGCAATTTGGCTTCAAAATATGGGAATTTTTTGCCTTATTGCACCAAAATAAAAGGAATTTATGTATTTTTGCACCAATATAAAGGGAATTTCTGAAATTTTACTCCAAAATACGGGGAATTTCTGCCTTATTGCCCGAAATAAAGTGGAATTTCTCCCTTTTTGCCCTTAAATATTTGAAATTTCCACAATTTTACCACAAAATAAGGGGAAATTCTGTTTTTGGCCCCAAAATTAGGAGAATTTCTGTTTTTGCCCCAAATTAAGGCAAATTTCTGACTTTTTGCCCTGAAATAAGTGAAATTTATGCAATTTTGCCCTAAAATAAGGGGAATTTCTGCCTTTTTGCCAAAATAAGGGGAATTTCAGCATTTTACCTTCAAATAAGGGTAATTTCTGCCTTTTTGCCACAAAATATGGGGAATTTCTGCCTTATTGCCCCCAAATAAGGAAAATTTTTGCTTTTCTGCCCCAATTAATTGGAATTTCTGCTTTTTTGCCACAAAGTAAAGGGAATTTCTGCCTTTTTGCCCCAAAATAACGGGAATTTCAGCCTTTTTACCCCAAAATAAGGGGAATTTCTGCCTTTTGCCCAAAATATGGGGAATTTCTGACTTTTTGTTCCAAAATAAGGAAAATTTCTTCAATTTTGTACCAAAATAAAAGAAATTTCTGCTTTTTGCCCCAAAATAAAAGTAATTTCTGACTTTTTGCCCTGAAATAAATGAAATTTCTGCAATTTTGCCCGAAAATAAGGGAAATTTGTGCCTTTTTGCCCCAAAATGAGGGGAATTTCTGCCTTTTAACCCCAAAATATGGGAAATTTCAGCATTTTACCTCAAAATAATGGGAATTTCAGCCTTTTTGCACCAAAATATGGGGAATTTCTGCCTTTTTGCCACAAAATAAGAAAAATTTCTGCAATTCTGTACCAAAATAAACGAAATTTCTTAAATTTTGCCCCAAAATAAGGGAAATTTCTGATTTTTGCCCCGAAATAAGGAGAATTTCTGTATTTTTGCCCCCAAAAAAAGGGAATTTCTGCCTTATTGCCCAAATATTAGGGGAGTTTCTGCAATTTTGCTTCAAAATACAGGGAATTTCTGACTCTTTTCCCGAAAATAAGGGGAACTTCTGCCGATGTGCTCCCAATAAAGGGAATTTCTGCATTTTTGCTCCAATATTTAGTGAATTTCTGCAATTTTGCTTTAAAATACAGGGAATTTCTGCCTTTTTGCCCAAAATTAATGGGATTTTCTGCCTTTTGCACCCAAACAAGGGAAATTTCTGCAATTTTAACCCAAAATAAAAGGAATTTCTGCCTTTATGCTCTCAAATAATGGGAATTTCTGCCTTTTTGCCCTTAAATATTGAAATGTCTGCAATTTTACCCCAAAATAAGGTGAATTTCTACCTTTTTGTTCAAAAATAATGGGAATTTCTGCATTTTTGCCCCAAAATATAAAAAATTTTAGCTTTTTTTCTCTGAAATATGTGAAATTTCTGCAGTTTTGCCTTAAAATAAAAGAAATTTCTGCAATTTTTCCCCATAATAAAGGATTTTTTTGCAATTTGCCCCAAAATAAAGGGAATTTCTGTTTTTTGTCCCCAAATAAGGGAAATTTCTGCAATTTTGCCCTAAAATAAGGGGAATTTTTGCCTTTTGCCCCAAAATAAGAAGAATTTCTGCCTTTTTGCCCCAAAACAAAGAAAATTACTGCATGTTTTATGCCAAAATTAGGTGAATTTCTGCAATTTTGCTCCAAAATACAGGAATTTTCTGCCTTTTTGCCCGAAAATAAAGGGAATGTATACCTTTTTGCCATAAAAAGGGAAATTTCTTCATTTTCACCCCAAAATAAGGGGATTTTCTGCCTTTTTGACTCATAATAACTGCAATTTCTGACCTTTTTCCAAAAATAAATGGAATTTCTGTCTTTTTGCCCCAAAATAAGGGGAATATCCAACTTTTTGCCCTGAAATAAGTTAAATTTCAAAAATTTTTCGCCAAAATAATTGAAATTTCTGTAATTTTGCCCCAAAATAAGGGGAATTTCTGTTTTTTTGCCCCAAAATATGGGAAATTTCTGCCTTTTTACCTCAAAATAAGGGGAATTTCTGCATTTTTGCCACAAAATATAAGGAATTTCTGTCTTTTTGCCCCAAAATAAAAAAAATTTCTGCCTTTTTTCCCTGAAATAAGTGAAATTTCTGCAATTTTGGCCCAAAAAAATTGAAATTTCTGCAATTTTGTCCCAAAATAAGAAAAATTTCTGGAATTTTGCCCCAAAATAAGTGGAATTTCTGAATTTTGCCCCCAAAAAAGGAGACTTTCTGTCTTTTTGCCCCAACATATAGGGAATTTCTGCCTTTTTGCCCCACAATTAGGGGAATTTCTGCAATTTTGCTCCAAAATACAGGGAATTTCTGCTTTTTTGCCCGAAAATAAGGGGAATGTTTACCTTTTGCCACAAAAAAAGGAAATTTCTTCATTTTTGCCCCAAAATAAGAGGAATTTCTGCCTTTTTACATCAAAATAAATGAAATTTCTGCCTTTTTACTCAAAATATACAGAATTTCTGTATTTTTGCCCCAAAATAAATGCAATTTTTGAATTTTGCCCTGAAATAAGTGAAATTTCTTTAATTTTGCCTCAAAATAAGGGAAATTTCTGCTTTTTTGCAACAAAATAAGGGGATTTTCTGTCTTTTTGCCCCAAAATAAAAGGAATTTCAGACTTTTTACATAATAATAAAGGGAATCTCTCCTTTTTGCCCTAAAATATGGGGAATTTCTGTATTTTTGCCCCAAAATAAAAAAATTTTCTGAAATTTTGTACCAAAATAAAAGTAATTTCTGCCTTTTTGCCCCAAAATAAGAGAAATTTCTGCGTTTTTCCCTGATATAAGTGAAATTTCTGTAATTTTGCCCCAAAATTAGGGAGATTTCTGCAAATTTTGCCCTAAAATAAAGGAAATTTCTGGAATTTTGCCCCAAAATAAGTGGAATTTCTGAATTTTGCCCCCAAAAAAGGAGACTTTCTGTCTTTTTGCCCCAACATATAGGGAATTTCTGCCTTTTTGCCCCACAATTAGGGGAATTTCTGCAATTTTGCTCCAAAATACAGGGAATTTCTGCTTTTTTGCCCGAAAATAAGGGGAATGTTTACCTTTTGCCACAAAAAAAGGAAATTTCTTCATTTTTGCCCCAAAATAAGAGGAATTTCTGCCTTTTTACATCAAAATAAATGAAATTTCTGCCTTTTTACTCAAAATATACAGAATTTCTGTATTTTTGCCCCAAAATAAATGCAATTTTTGAATTTTGCCCTGAAATAAGTGAAATTTCTTTAATTTTGCCTCAAAATAAGGGAAATTTCTGCTTTTTTGCCACAAAATAAGGGGATTTTCTGTCTTTTTGCCCCAAAATAAAAGGAATTTCAGACTTTTTACATAATAATAAGGGGAATCTCTCCTTTTTGCCCTAAAATATGGGGAATTTCTGTATTTTTGCCCCAAAATAAAAAAATTTTCTGAAATTTTGTACCAAAATAAAAGTAATTTCTGCCTTTTTGCCCCAAAATAAGAGAAATTTCTGCGTTTTTCCCTGATATAAGTGAAATTTCTGTAATTTTGCCCCAAAATTAGGGAGATTTCTGCAAATTTTGCCCTAAAATAAAGGAAATTTCTGGAATTTTGCCCCAAAATAAGGAGAATTTCTGTCTTTTTGCTCCAAAATAATGTGAATTTCTGCATTTCCCCTCAAAATTAGGGGAATATGTGCAATTTTGCTTCAAAATACGGGGAATTTTTGCCTTATTGCACCAAAATAAAAGGAATTTCTGCATTTTTGCAACAATATAAGGGGAATTTCTGAAATTTTGCTCCCAAATACAGGGAATTTTTGCCTTATTTCCCAAAATAGAATGGAATTTCTACCTTTTTGCACTGAAATATTTGAAATTTCCGCAATTTTACCCCAAAATAAGGGGAATTTCTGTTTTTGGCCCCAAAATTAGGAGAATTTCTGCTTTTTGCCCCAAATTAAAGCAAATTTCTGACTTTTTGCCTTGAAATAAGTGAAATTTCTGCAATTTTGCCCCAAAATAAGGGGAATTTCTGCCTTTTTGCCAAAATAAGGGGAATTTCATCATTTTACCTTCAAATAAGGGGAATTTCTGCCTTTTTGCCACAAAATATGGGGAATTTCTGCCTTATTGCCCCCAAATAAAGAAAATTTTTGCTTTTCTGCCCCAATTAATTGGAATTTTTGCATTTTTGCCACAAAGTAAAGGGAATTTCTGCCTTTTTGCACCAAAATAATGAGAATTTCAGCCTTTTTACCCCAAAATAAGGGGAATTTCTGCCTTTTGCCCAAAATATGGGGAATTTCTGACTTTTTGTTCCAAAATAAGGAAATTTTCTTCAATTTTGTCCCAAAATAAAAGAAATTTCTGCTTTTTGCTCCCAAATAAAAGTAATTTCTGACTTTTTGCCCTGAAATAAATGAAATTTCTGCAATTTTGCCCGAAAATAAGGGAAATTTGTGCCTTTTTGCCCCAAAATGAGGGGAATTTCTGCCTTTTAACCCGAAAATATGGGGAATTTCAGCGTTTTACCTCAAAATAATGGGAATTTCAGCCTTTTTGCACCAAAATATGGGGAATTTCTGCCTTTTTGCTACAAAATAAGAAAAATTTATGCAATTCTGTACTAAAATAAAAGCAATTTCTAAAATTTGGCCCCAAAATAAAGGAAATTTCTGATTTTTGCCCAGAAATAAGGAGAATTTTTGTATTTTTGCCCCCAAAAAAGGGAATTTCTGCTTTTTTGCCCCAAAATTAGGGGAGTTTCTGCAATTTTGCTTCAAAATACAGGGATTTTCTGCCTCTTTTTCAGAAAATAAAGGGAACTTCTGCCGATTTGCCCCAAATAAAAGGAATTTCTGCATTTTTGCCCCAATATTTGAAGAATTTCTGCAATTTTGCTTTAAAATACGGAGAATTTCTGCCTTTTTGCCCAAAATTAAGAGGATTTTCTGCCTTTTTGCCCCCAAACAAAAGAAATTTCTGCAATTTTATCCCAAAATAAAAGGAATTTCTGCCTTTAGGCCCTCAAATAACGGGAATTTCTGCCTTTTTGCCCTGAAATATGTGAAATGTCTGCCTTTTTACCCCAAAATAAGGTGAATATCTACCTTTTTGCCCCAAAATAATAGGAATTTCTGCCTTTTTGCCCCAAAATATGAAAATTTTTTGCTTTTTTTCTCTGAAATATGTGAAATTTCTGCAATTTTGCCTTAAAATAAAAGAAATTTCTGCAATTTTTCCTCTTAATGAAGGAATTTTTCAATTTTGCCTCAAAATAAAGGGAATTTTTGTTTTTTGTCCCCAAAGAAGGGAAATTTCTGCAATTTTGCACTAAGATAAGGGGAATTTCTGCCTTTTGCCCCAAAATAAGGAGAATTTCTGCTTTTTTCCCCAAAACAAAGAAAATTACTGCATGTTTTACGCCAAAATTAGGTGAATTTCTGCAATTTTGCTCCAAAATACGGTAATTTTCTGCCTTTTTCGCAGAAAATAAGGGGAATTTCTGCCATTTTGCCACGAAATAAGTGAAATTTCTGCAGTTTTACCCCAAAATAAGGGGAATTTCTTACTTATTGCCCCAAAATTAGGGGAATTTCTGCAATTTTGCTCCAAAATACGGAGAATTTCTGCCTTTTTGCCCGAAAATAAAGAAAATGTATAACTTTTTGCCATAAAAAGGGAAATTTCTTCATTTTTACCCCAAAATAAGGGGATTTTCCGCCTTTTTGACATAAAATAAGTGTAATTTCTGACTTTTTTCCAAAAATAAATGGAATTTCTGTCTTTTTGCCCCCAAATAAGGGGAATTTCCGACTTTTTGCCCTGAAATAAGATAAATTTCAAAAATTTTTCCTCAAAATAATTGAAATTTCTGCAATTTCGCCCCAAAATGAGGGGAATTTCTGTATTTTTGCCCCAAAATAAGGGAAATTTCGGCCTTTTTGCCTCCAAATAAGGAGAATTTGAGCCTTTTTACCTCAAAATAAGGGGAATTTCTGCATTTTTGCTACAAAATATTAGGAAATTCTGCATTTTTGCTCATAAATAAGGAAAATTTCAGCCTTTCTTTTCTGAAATAAGTAATATTTCTGAAATTTTGCCCCAAAATAAGTGAAATTTCTGCAATTTTGCCCCAAAATAAGGGAAATTTCTTGAATTTTGCCCCAAAATAAGTGGAATTTCTGAGTTTTGCCCTAAAATAAGAAGAATTTCTGTCTTTTTGCCCCAACATATAGGAAATTTCTGTCTTTTTGCCCCTCAATTAAAGGAATTTCTGCAATTTTGCTCCAAAATATGGGGAATTTCTGCTTTTTTTCCCGAAAATAAAGGGAATGTATACCTTTTGCCACAAAAAGGGGAAATTTCTTCATTTTTGCCCCAAAATAAGAGGAATTTCTGCCTTTTTACCACAAAGTAAGTGAAATTTCTGCCTTTTTACCCAAAAATAAACAGAATTTCTGGTTTTTTGCCCCAAAATAAAAGGAATTTTTGAATTATGCCCTGAAATTTGTGAAATTTCTGCAATTTTGCCCTGAAATAAAAGAAATTTCTTCCTTTTTGCCACAAAAAAGGGGAATTTCTGTCTTTTTGCCCCAAAATAAGGGAAATTTCTGACTTTTTGCCCCCAAATAAAGGGAATTTCAGCCTTTTTACCTCAAAATAAATGGAATTTCTGCATTTTTGCCACAAAATATTAGGAGTTTCTGCATTTTGGCTACAAAATAAGGAAAATTTCTGCATTTTTTCCTTGAAATAAGTGAAATTTCTGCAATTTTGCCCCAAAATAAGAGAAATTTCTGCAATTTTGCTTCAAAATAAGGAAAATTTGTGGAATTTTGCCCCAAAATAAGTGGAATTTCTGAGTTTTGCTTCAAAATAAGGAGAATTTCTGTCTTCTTGCCCCAACAAATAGGAAATTTCTGCCTTTTTGCCCCACAACTAGGGGAATTTCTGCAATTTTGCTCCAAAATACGAAGAATTTCTGCATTTTTTCCCAAAAATAAGGGGAATGTATACCTTTTGCCACAAAAAAGAGAAATTTCTTCATTTTTGCCCCAAAATAAGAGGAATTTCTGCCTTTTTACCTCAAAATAAGTGAATTTTCTGCCTTTTTACCCAAAAATAAACTGAATTTCTGTCTTTTTGCTCCAAAATAAAAGAAATTTTTGAATTATGCCCTGAAATTACTGAAATTTCTGCAATTTTGCCCTAAAATAAAAAAAATTTCTGCCTTTGTGCCACAAAATAAGGGGAATTTCTGTCTTTTTGCCCCAAAATAAGAGGAATTTCTGTCTTTTTAGTCAAAATAAGTGAAATTTCTGCCTTTTTACTCAAAAATATACGGAATTTCTGTATATTTGCCCCAAAATATAAGGAAGTTTTTAATTTTGCCCTGAAATAAATGAAATTTCTCCAATTTTGCCTCAAAATAAGGGAAATTTCTGCTTTTTTGCCACAAAATAAGGGGAATTTCTGTCTTTTTGCCCCAAAATAAAAGGAATTTCAGCCTTTTTACCTAATAATAAAGGGAATCTCTCCTTTTTGCCCTAAAATATGGGGAATTTCTGTATTTTTGCCCCAAAATAAAAAAATTTTCTGCAATTTTGTACCAAAATAAAAGTAATTTCTGCCTTTTTGCCCCAAAATAAGAGAAATTTCTGAGTTTTTTCCCTGAAATAAGTGAAATTTCTGTAATTTTGCCTTAAAATTAGGGAGATTTCTGCAATTTTGCCCCAAAATAAAGGTAATTTCTGGAATTTTGCCCCAAAATAAGGGGAATTTCTGACTTTTTACCCTGAAATAAGGAGAATTTCTGTCTTTTTGCCCCAAAATAATGTGAATTTCTGCATTTTCCTTCAAAATTAGGGGAATATGTGCAATTTGGCTTCAAAATAATGGGAATTTTTGCCTTATTGCCCGAAATAAAGTGGAATTTCTGCATTTTTGCCCTGAAATATTTGAAATTTCCGCAATTTTACCCCAAAATAAGGGGAATTTCTGTTTTTGGCCCCAAAATTAGGAGAATTTCTGCTTTTTGCCCCAAATTAAGGCAAATTTCTGACTTTTTGCCCTGAAATAATTGAAATTTCTGCAATTTTGCCCCAAAATAAGGGGAATTTCTGCCTTTTTGCCAAAATAAGGGGGATTTCAGCATTTTACCTTCAAATAAGGGGAATTTCTGCCTTTTTGCCACAAAATATGGGGAATTTCTGCCTTATTGCCCACAAATAAGGAAAAATTTTGCTTTTCTGCCCCAATTAATGGGAATTTCTGCATTTTTGCCACAAAGTAAAGGGAATTTCTGCCTCTTTGCCCTAAAATAACAGAAATTTCAGCCTTTTTACCCAAAATAAGGGGAATTTCTGCATTTTTCCCAAAATATGAGGAATTTCTGACTTTTTGTTTCAAAATAAGGATAATTTCTTCAATTTTGTACCAAAATAAAAGAAATTTCTGCTTTTTGCCCCAAAATAAAAGTAATTTCTGACTTTTTGCCCTGAAATAAATGGAATTTCTGCAATTTTGCCCGAAAATAAGGGAAATTTGTTCCTTTTTGCCCCAAAATGAGGGGAATTTCTGCCTTTTAACCCCAAAATATGGGGAATTTCAGCATTTTACCTCAAAATAAGGGGAATATCAGCCTTTTTGCACCAAAATATGAAGAATTTCTGCCTTTTTGCCACAAAATAAGAAAAATTTCTGCAATTCTGTACTAAAATAAAAGCAATTTCTAAAATTTGGCTCCAAAATAAAGGAAATTTCTGATTTTTGCCCAGAAATAAGGAGAATTTTTGTATTTTTGCCCCCAAAAAAGGGAATTTCTGCTTTTTTGCCCCAAAATTAGGGGAGTTTCTGCAATTTTGCTTCAAAATACAGGGAATTTCTGCCTCTTTTTCAGAAAATAAGGGGAACTTCTGCCGATTTGACCCAAATAAAGGGAATTTCTGCATTTTTGCCCCAATATTTGGGGAATTTCTGCAATTTTGCTTTAAAATACGGAGAATTTCTGCCTTTTTGCCCAAAATTAAGGGGATTTTCTACTTTTTGCCTACAAACAAGGGAAATTTCTGCAATTTTATCCCAAAATAAAAGCAATTTCTGCCTTTATGCCCTCAAATAACGAGAATTTCTTCCTTTTTGCCCTGAAATATGTGAAATGTCTTCAATTTTACACCAAAATAAGGTGAATTTCTACCTTTTTGCCCAAAAATAATGGGAATTTCTGCATTTTTGCCCCAAAATATGAAAAATTTTTGCATTTTTTCTCTGAAATATGTGAAATTTCTGCAATTTTGCCTTAAAATAAAAGAAATTTCTGCAATATTTCCCCATAATAAAGGAATTTTTTGCAATTTTGCCCCAAAATAAAGGGAATTTCTGTTTTTTTGTCCCCAAATAAGGGAAATTTCTGCAATTTTGCCCTAAAATAAAGGGAATTTCTGCCTTTTGCCCCAAAATAAGGAGAATTTCTGCCTTTTTGCCCCATAACTAAGAAAATTACTGCATGTTTTATCCCAAAATTAGGTGAATTTCTGCAATTTTGCTCCAAAATACTTGGATTTTCTGCGATTTTCGCAGAAAATAAGGGGAATTTCTGCCATTTTTGCCGCGAAATAAGTGAAATTTCTGCAGTTTTACCCCAAGATAAGGAGAATTTCTGCCATTTTGCCCCCAAATTAGGGGAATTTCTGCAATTTTGCTCCAAAATACGGGGAATTTCTGCCTTTTTGCCCGAAAATAAAGGGAATGTATATCTTTTTGCCATAAAAAGTGAAATTTCTTCATTTTTACCCCAAAATAAAGGGATTTTCCGCCTTTTTGACTCAAAATAACTGCAATTTCTGAATTTTCCAAAAATAAATGGAATTTTTGTCTTTTTGCCCCAAAATAAGGGGAATTTCGAACTTTTTACCCTGAAATAAATAAAATTTCAAAAATTTTTCCCCAAAATAATTGAAATTTCTGTAATTTTGCCCCAAAATAAGAAAAATTTCTGCCTTTTTGCCCCAAAATAAGGGAAATTTCTGCCTTTTTACCTCAAAAGAAGGGGAATTTCTGCATTTTTGCCACAAAATATAAGGAATTTCTGCCTTTTTGCCCCAAAATAAGAAAAATTTCTGCTTTTTTTCCCTGAAATAAGTGAATTTTCTGGAATTTTGGCCCAAAAAAATTGAAATTTCTGCAATTTTGTCCCAAAATAAGAAAAATTTCTGGAATTTTGCCCCAAAATATGTGGAATTTTCGAGTTTTGCCCCAAAAAACGGAGAATTTCTGTCTTTTTGCCCCAACATATAGGGAATTTCTGCCTTTTTGCCCCACAATTAGGGGAATTTCTGCAATTTTGCTCCAAAATACAGGGAATTTCTGCTTTTTTGCCCGAAAATAAGGGGAATGTTTACCTTTTGCCACAAAAAATGGAAATTTCTTCATTTTTGCCCCAAAATAAGAGAAATTTCTGCCTTTTTACGTCAAAATAAGTGAAATTTCTGCCTTTTTACTCAAAAATATACGGAATTTCTGTATTTTTACCCCAAAATAAATGCAATTTTTGAATTTTGCCCTGAAATAAGTGAAATTTCTCCAATTTTGCCTCAAAATAAGGGAAATTTCTGCTTTTTTGCCACAAAATAAGGGGAATTTCTGTCTTTTTGCCCCAAAATAAAAGGAATTTCAGACTTTTTACCTAATGATAAGGGGAATCTCTCCTTTTTGCCCTAAAATATGGGGAATTTCTGTATTTTTGCCCCAAAATAAAAAAAATTTCTGCAATTTTGTACCAAAATAAAAGTAATTTCTGCCTTTTTGCCCCAAAATAAAAGAAATTTCTGCATTTTTTCCATGAAATAAGTGAAATTTCTGTTATTTTGCCCCAAAATTTGGGAGATTTCTGCCATTTTGCCCCAAAATAAAGGAAATTTATGGAATTTTGCCCCAAAATAAGGAGAATTTCTGTCTTTTTGCCCCAAAATAATGTGAATTTCTGCATTTTCCCTCAAAATTAGCGGAATATGTGCAATTTTGCTTCAAAATACGGGGAATTTCTGCTTTATTGCACCAAAATAACGGGAATTTTTGCATTTTTGCACCAATATAAGGGGAATTTCTGAAATTTTGCTCAAAATACGGGGAATTTTTGCCTTATTGCCCGAAATAAAGTGGAATTTCTGCCTTTTTGCCCTGAAATATTTGAAATTTCCGCAATTTTACCCCAAAATAAGGGGAATTTCTGATTTTGGCCCCAAAATTTGGAGAATTTCTGCTTTTTGCCCCAAATTAAAGCAAATTTCTGACTTTTTGCCCTGAAATAAGTGAAGTTTCTGCAATTTTGACCCAAAATAAGGGGAATTTCTGCCTTTTTGCCAAAATAAGGGGAATTTCATCATTTTACCTTCAAATAAGGGGAATTTCTGCCTTTTTACCACAAAATATGGGGAATTTCTGCCTTATTGCCCCCAAATAGAGAAAATTTTTGCTTTTCTGCCCCAATTAATGGGAATTTCTGCCTTTTTGCCACAAAGTAAAGGGAATTTCTGCCTTTTTGCCCCAAAATAATGGGAATTGTACACTTTTTACCCAAAAATAAGGGGAATTTCTGCCTTTTGCCCAAAATATGGGGAATTTCTGACTTTTTGTTCCAAAATAAGGAAATTTTCTCCAATTTTGTCCCAAAATAAAAGAAATTTCTGCTTTTTGCCCCCAAATAAAAGTAATTTCTGTCTTTTTGCCCTGAAATAAATGAAATTTCTTCAATTTTGCCCAAAAATAAAAAAAATTTGTGCCTTTTTGCTTCAAAATGAGGGGAATTTCTGCCTTTTAATCCCAAAATATGGGGAATTTCAGAATTTTACCTCAAAATACGGGGAATTTCAGCCTTTTTACACCAAAATATGGGGAATTTCTGCCTTTTTGCCACAAAATAAGAAAAATTTCTGCAATTCTGTACCAAAATAAAAGCAATTTCTAAAATTTTGCCCCAAAATAAGGGAAATTTCTGATTTTTGCCCCGAAATAAGGAGAATTTCTGTATTTTTGCCCCCAAAAAAGGGAATTTCTGCCTTTTTGCCCCAAAATTAGGGGAGTTTCTGCAATTTTGCTTCAAAATACAGGGAATTTCTGCCTCTTTTTCAGAAAATAAGGGGAACTTCTTCCGATTTGCCCCAAATAAAGGGAATTTCTGCATTTTTGCCCCACTATTTGAGGAATTTCTGCAATTTTGCTTTAAAATACAAGGAATTTCTGCCTTTTTGCCCAAAATTAAGGGGATTTTCTGCCTTTTTGCCCCCAAACAAGGGAAATTTCTGCAATTTTATCCCAAAATAAAAGGAATTTCTGCCTTTATTCCCTCAAATAACGGGAATTTCTGCCTTTTTGCCCTGAAATATGTGAAATGTCTTCAATTTTACCCCAAAATAAGGTGAATTTCTAACTTTTTGCCCCAAAATAATGGGAATTTCTGCCTTTTTGCCCCAAAATATGAAAATTTTTTGCTTTTTTTCTCTGAAATATGTGAAATTTCTGCAATTTTGCCTTAAAATAAAAGAAATTTCTGCAATTTTTCCCCTTAATGAAGGAATTTTTCAATTTTGCCCCAAAATAAAGGGAATTTTTGTTTTTTGTCCCCAAATAAAGGAAATTTCTGCAATTTTGCCCTAAAATAAGGGGAATTTCTGCCTTTTGCCCGAAAATAAGGAGAATTTCTGCTTTTTGCCCCAAAACAAAGAAAATTACTGCATGTTTTACGCCAAAATGAGGTGAATTTCTGAAATTTTGCTCCAAAATACAGGGATTTTCTGTGTTTTTCGCAGAAAATAAGGGGAATTTCTGCCATTTTGTCACGAAATAAGGGAAATTTCTGCAGTTTTACCCCAAAATAAGGGGAATTTCTGACTTTTTGCCCCAAAATTAGGGGAATTTCTGCAATTTTGCTCCAAAATACAAAGAATTTCTGCCTTTTTGCCCGAAAATAAAGAAAATGTATACCTTTTTGCCATAAAAAGGGAAATTTCTTCATTTTTACCCCAAAATAAGGGGATTTTCCGCCTTTTTTGGACAAATAAGTGTAATTTCTGACTTTTTTCCAAAAATAAATGGAATTTCTGTCTTTTTGCCCCCAAATAATGGGAATTTCCGACTTTTTGCCCTGAAATAAGTTAAATTTCAAAAATTTTTCCCCAAAATAATTGAAATTTCGGCAATTTTGCCCCAAAACAAGGGGAATTTCTGTATTTTTGCCCCAAAATAAGGGAAATTTCTGCCTTTTTGCCTCCAAATAAGGGGAATTTGAGCCTTTTTACCTCAAAATATGGGAATTTCTGCATTTTTGCCACAAAATATTAGGAATTTCTGCATTTTTGCTCCAAAATAAGGAAAATTTCTGCCTTTCTTTCCTGAAATAAGTAAAATTTCTGCAATTTTACCCCAAAATAAGTGAAATTTCTGCAATTTTGCCCCAAAATAAGGGAAATTTCTTGAATTTTGCCCCAAAATAAGTGGAATTTCTGAGTTTTGCCCTAAAATAAGGAGAATTTCTGTCTTTTTGCCCCAACATATAGGAAATTTCTGCCTTTTTGCCCCACAATTAAAGGAATTTCTGCAATTTTGCTCCAAAATACGGAGAATTTCTGCTTTTTTTCCTGAAGATAAGGGAAATGTATACCTTTTGCCACAAATAAAGGAAATTTCTTCATTTTTGCCCAAAAAAGAGGAATTTCTGCCTTTTTATCTCAAAGTAAGGGAAATTTCTGCCTTTTTACCCAAAAATAAACGGAATTTCTGTCTTTTTACCCCAAAATAAAAGGAATTTTTGAATTATGCCCTGAAATTTGTGAAATTTCTGCAATTTTGCCCTAAAATAAAAGAAATTTCTTCTTTTTGCCACAAAAAAGGGGAATTTCTGTCTTTTTGCCCCAAAATAAGGAAAATTTCTGCCTTTTTGCCCCCAAATAAAGAGAATTTCAGCCTTTTTACCTCAAAATAAATGGAATTTCTGCATTTTTGCCACAAAATATTAGGAATTTCTGCCTTTTTGCTACAAAATAAGAAAAATTTCTGCCTTTTTTCCCTGAAATAAGTGAAATTTCTGCAATTTTGCCCCAAAATAAGTGAAATTTCTGCAATTTTGCCCCAAAATAATGAAAATTTGTGGAATTTTGCCCCAAAATAAGTGGAATTTCTGAGTTTTGCCCCAAAATAAGGAGAATTTCTGTCTTCTTGCCCCAACAAATAGGGAATTTCTGCCTTTTTGCCCCACAACTAGGGGAATTTCTGCAATTTTGCTCCAAAATACGAAGAATTTCTGTATTTTTTACCAAAAATAAGGGGAATGTATACCTTTTGCCACAAAAAAGGGAAATTTCTTTATTTTTGCCCCAAAATAAGAGGAATTTCTGCCTTTTTACCTCAAAATAAGTGAATTTTCTGCCTTTTTACCCAAAAATAAACTGAATTTCTGTCTTTTTGCTCCAAAATAAAAGAAATTGTTGAATTATGGCCTGAAATTAGTGAAATTTCTGCAATTTTGCCCTAAAATAAAAGAAATTTTTGCCTTTGTGCCACAAAATAATGGGAATTTCTGTCTTTTTGCCCCAAAATAGGGAAAATTTCTGCCTTTTTGCCCCCAAATAAGGGAAATTTCAGCCTTTTTACCTCAAAATAAGGTGAATTTCTGCATTTTTGCCACAAAATACTAGGAATTTCTGCCTTTTTGCTCCAAAATAAGAAATTTTCTGCCTTTTTTCCCTGAAATAATGAAATTTCTGCAATTTTGCCCCTAAATAAGGGGAATTTCTGTCTTTTTGCCCCAAAGTAAGGGGAATTTCAGCCTTTTTACCTAATAATAAGGGGAATCTCTGCCTTTTTGCCCTAAAATATGGGGAATTTCTGTATTTTTGCCCCAAAATAAAGAAAATTTCTGCAATTTTGTACCAAAATAAAAGTAATTTCTCCCTTTTTGCCCCAAAATAAGAGAAATTTCTGCGTTTTTTCCATGAAATAAGTGAAATTTCTGCAATTTTGCCCCAAAATAATGGACATTTTTGGAATTTTGCCCCAAAATAAGGGGAATTTCTGACTTTTTGCTTGAAATAAGGAGAATTTCCATCTTTTTGCCCCAAAATAATGTGAATTTCTGCATTTTCCCTCAAAATTAGGGGAATATGTGCAATTTTGCTTCAAAATACGTAAAATTTCTGCCTTATTGCACCAAAATAAAGGGAATTTGTGCATTTTTGCACCAATATAAGGGGAATTTCTGAAATTTTGCTCAAATATACGGGGAATTTCTGCCTTATTGCCTGAAACAAAGTGGAATTTCTGGCTTTTTTGCCCTGAAATATTTGAAATTTCCACAATTTTACCCCAAAATAAAGGGAATTTCTGTTTTTGGCCCCAAAATTAGGAGAATTTCTGCTTTTTGCCCCAAAATAATGCAAATTTCTGACTTTTTGCACTGAAATAACTGAAATTTCTGCAATTTTGCCCCAAAATAATGGGAATTTCTGCCTTTTTGCCAAAATAAGGGGAATTTCAGCATTTTACCTTCAAATAAGGGGAATTTCTGCCTTTTGGCCACAAAATATGGGGAATTTCTGCCTTATTGCCCCCAAATAAGGAAAAGTTTTGCTTTTCTGCCCCAATTAACGAAAATTTCTGCCTTTTTGCCACAAAGTAAAGGGAATTTCTGCCTTTTTGCCCGAAAATAACGGGAATTTCAGCCTTTTTACCCCAAAATAAGGGGAATTTCTGCCTTTTGCCCAAAATATGGGGAATTTCTGACTTTTTGTTCCAAAATAAGGAAAATTTCTTCAATTTTGTACCAAAATAAAAGAAATTTCTGCTTTTTGCCCCAAAATAAAAGTAATTTCTGACTTTTTGCCCTGAAATAAATGAAATTTCTGCAATTTTGCTCGAAAATAAGGGAAATTTGTGCCTTTTTGCCCCAAAATGAGGGGAATTTCTGCCTTTTAACCCTAAAATATGGGGAATTTCAGCATTTTACATCAAAATAAGGAGAATTTCAGCCTTTTTGCACCAAAATATAGGGAATTTCTGCATTTTTGCCACAAAATAAGAAAAATTTCTGCAATTCTGTACCAAAATAAAAGAAATTTTTAAAATTTTGCCCCAAAATAAGGGAAATTTCTGATTTTTGCCCCGAAATAAGGAGAATTTCTGTATGTTTGCCCCCCCAAAAAAGAAATTTCTGCCTTTTTGCCCCAAAATTAGGGGAGTTTCTGCAATTTTGCTTCAAAATACAGGGAATTTCTGCCTCTTTTCCCGAAAATAAGGGAACTTCTGCCGATTTGCCCCAAATAAAGGGAATTTCTGCATTTTTGCCCTAATATTTAGGGAATTTCTGCAATTTTGCTTTAAAATACGGGGAATTGTTGCCTTTTTGCCCAAAATTAAGGGGATTTTCTGCCTTTTTGCCCCCAAACAAGGGAAATTTCTGCAATTTTATCCCAAAATAAAAGGAATTTTTGCCTTTATGCCCTCAAATAACGGAAATTTCTGCGTTTTTGCCCTGAAATATATGAAATGTCTGCAATTTTACCCCAAAATTAGGTGAATTTCTACCTTTTGCCCCAAAATAATGGGAATTTCTGGCTTTTTGCCCCAAAATATGAAAAATTTTTGCTTTTTTCTCTGAAATATGTGAAATTTCTGCAATTTTGCCTTAAAATAAAAGAAATTTCTGCAATTTTTCCCCATAATAAAAGAATTTTTTGCAATTTTGCCCCAAAATAAAGGAAATTTCTGTTTTTTGTCCCCAAATAAGGGAAATTTCTGAAATTTTGCCCTAAAATAAGGCGAATTTCTGCCTTTTGCCCCAAAATAAAGAGAATTTCTGCCTTTTTGCCCCAAAACAAAGAAAATTACTGCATGTTTTACGCCAAAATTAGGTGAATTTCTGCAATTTTGCTCCAAAATATGGGGATTTTCTGCCTTTTTCGCAGAAAATAAGAGGAATTTCTGCCATTTTGCCGCGATATAAGTGAAATTTCTGCAGTTTTACCCCAAAATAAGGGGAATTTCTGCCTTTTTGCCCCAAAATTAGGGGAATTTCTGCAATTTTGCTCCAAAATACGGGGAATTTCTGCCTTTTTGCCCGAAAATAAAGGGAATGTATACCTTTTTGCCATAAAAAGGGAAATTTCTTCGTTTTTAGCCCAAAATAAGGGGATTTTTTGTCTTTTTGATTCAAAATAAGTGCAATTTCTGACTTTTTTCCAAAAATAAATGGAATTTCTGTCTTTTTGCCCCAAAATAAGGGAAATTTCCGACTTTTTGCCCTGAAATAAGTTAAATTTCAAAAATTTTTCCCCAAAATAATTGAAATTTCTGCAGTTTTGCCCCAAAATAAGGGAAATTTCTGTATTTTTGCCCCCAAATAATGGAAATTTCTGCCTTTTTACCTAAAAATAAGGGGAATTTCTGCATTTTTTGCCACAAAATATAAGAAATTTCTGCCTTTTTGCCCCAAAATAAGAAAAATTTCTGCCTTTTTTCCCTGTAATAAGTCAAATTTCTGCAATTTTGACCCAAAAAAATTGAAATTTCTGCAATTTTGTCCTAAAATAAGACAAATTTCTGGAATTTTGCCCCAAAATAAGTGGAATTTCTGAGTTTTGCCCCAAAATAAGGAGAATTTCTGTCTTTTTGCCCCAACATATAGGGAATTTCTGCCTTTTTGCCCCACAATTAGGGGAATTTCTGCAATTTTGCTCCAAAATACGGGGAATTTCTGCTTTTTTGCCCGAAAATAAGGGGAATGTTTACCTTTTGCCACAAAAGGGAAATTTCTTCATTTTTGCCCCAAAATAAGAGGAATTTCTGCCTTTTTACGTCAAAATAAGTGAAATTTCTGCCTTTTTATTCAAAAATATACGGAATTTCTGTATTTTTGCCCCAAAATAAATGCAATTTTTGAATTTTGCCCTGAAATAAGTGAAATTTCTCCAATTTTGCTTCAAAATAAGGGAAATTTCTGCTTTTTTGCCACAAAATAAGGGGAATTTCTGTCTTTTTGCCGCAAAATAAAAGGAATTTCAGACTTTTTACCTAATAATAAGGGGAATCTCTTCTTTTTGCCCTAAAATATGGGGAATTTCTGTATTTTTGCCCCAAAATAAAAAAAAATTCTGCAATTTTGTACCAAAAGAAAAGTAATTTCTGCATTTTTGCCCCAAAATAAGAGAAATTTCTGCGTTTTTTCCCTGAAATAAGTGAAATTTCTGTAATTTTGCCCCAAAATTAGGGAGATTTCTGCAATTTTGCCCCAAAATAAAGGAAATTTCTGGAATTTTGCCCCAAAGTAAGGGGAATTTCTGACTTTTTGCCCTGAAATAAGGAGAATTTCTGTCTTTTTGCCCCAAAATAATGTGAATTTCTAAATTTTCCCTCAAAATTAGGGGAATATGTGCAATTTTGCTTCAAAATACGGGGAATTTTTGCCTTATTGCACCAAAATAAAAGGAATTTCTGCATTTTTGCACCAATAGAAGGGGAATTTCTGAAATTTTGCTCCAAAATACAGGGAATTTTTGCCTTATTGCCCGAAATAACGTGGAATTTCTGCCTTTTTGCCCTGAAATATTTGAAATTTCCGCAATTTTACCCCAAAATAAAAGGAATTTCTGCTTTTTTGCCCCAAAATTAGGGGAATTTCTGCAATTTTGCTCCAAAATACGGGGTATTTCTGCCTTTTTGCCCGAAAATAAAAGGAATGTATAACTTTTTGCCATAAAAAGGGAAATTTCTTCATTTTTACCCCAAAATAAGGGGATTTTCTGCCTTTTTGACTCAAAATAAGTGCAATTTCTGACTTTTTTCCAAAAATAAATGGAATTTTTGTCTTTTTGCCCCAAAATAAGGGGAATTTCCGACTTTTTGCCCTTAAATAAGTTAAATTTCAAAAATTTTTCCCCAAAATAATTGAAATTTCTGCAGTTTTGCCCCAAAATAAGGGGAATTTCTGTATTTTTGCCCCAAAATAAGGGAAATTTCTGCCTTTTTACCTCAAAATAAGGGGAATTTCTGCATTTTTGCAAAAATAAGGGGAATTTCAGCATTTTACCTTCAAATAAGGGGAATTTCTGCCTTTTTGCCACAAAATACGGGAAATTTCTGCCTTATTGCCCCCAAATAAGGAAAATTTTTGCTTCTCTGCCCCAATTAACGGGAATTTCTGCCTTTTTGCCACAAAGCAAGGGAATTTCTGCCTTTTTGCCCCAAAATAACGGGAATTTCAGCCTTTTTACCTCAAAATTATAAGAATTTCTGCCTTTTGCCCAAAATATGAGGAATTTCTGATTTTTGTTCCAAAATAAGGAAATTTTCTTAAATTTTGTACCAAAATAAAAGAAATTTCTGGTTTTTGCCCCAAAATAAAAGTAATTTCTGACTTTTTGCCCTGAAATAAATGAAATTTCTACAATTTTGCTAAAAAATAAGGGAAATTTGTGCCTTTTTGCCACAAAATTTGGGGAATTTCTGCCTTTTAACCCCAAAATATGGGGAATTTCAGCATTTTACCTCAAAATACAGGGAATTTCAGCCTTTTTGCACCAAAATATGGGGAATTTCTGCCTTTTCGCCACAAAATAAGAAAAATTTCTGCAATTCTGTACCAAAATAAAAGAAATTTCTTAAATTTTGCCCCAAAATAAGGGAAATTTCTGATTTTTGCCGCGAAATAATGAGAATTTCTGTATTTTTGCCCCCCAAAAAAGGGAATTTCTGCCTTTTTGCCCCAAAATGAGGGGAGTTTCTGCAATTTTGCTTCAAAATACAGGGAATTTCTGCCTCTTTTCCCGAAAATAAGGGGAACTTCTGCCGATTTGCCCCAAATAAAGGAAATTTCTGCATTTTTGCCCCAATATTTGGGGAATTTCTGCAATTTTGCTTTAAAATATGAGGAATTTCTGCCTTTTTGCCCAAAATTAAGGGGATTTTCTGCATTTTTGCCCTCAAACAATGGAAATTTCTGCAATTTTATCCCAAAATAATGGAAATTTCTGCCTTTTTGCCCCCAAATAACAGGAATTTCTGCCTTTTTGACCTGAAATATGTGAAATGTCTGCAATTTTATTCCAAAATAAGGTGAATTTATGCCTTTTTGCCCCAAAATAATGGGAATTTCTGCATTTTTGTCCCAAAATAAGAAAAATTTTTGCTTTTTTCTCTGAAATAAGTGAAATTTCTGCAATTTTGCCTTAAATTAAAAGAAATTTTTGCAATTTTTCCCCAAAATAATTGAAATATCTCCAATTTTGCCCCAAAATAAGGGGAATTTCTGTATTTTTGCCAAAAAATAAGGGAAATTTCTGCTTTTTTGCCCCCAAATAAGGTGAATTTCAGCATTTTAACTAAAAATAAGTTTTAATTTCTGCATTTTTGCCACAAAATATTAAGAATTTCTGCATTTTTGCTCCAAAATGAGGAAAATTTCTGCCTTTCTTGGCTGAAATAAGTGAAATTTCTGCAATTTTGCCCCAAAATAAGTGAAATTTCTGCAATTTTGCCCCAAAATAAAGGAAATTTCTGAAATTTGGCCCCAAAATAAGTGGAATTTCTGAGTTTTGCCCCAAAATAAGGAGAATTTCTGTCTTTTTTCCTCAACAAATAGGGGATTTCTGCTTTTGCCCAACAACTAGGGGAATTTCTGCAATTTTGCTCCAAAATACAGGGAATTTCTGCATTTTTCCCAAAAATAAAGAGAATGTATACATTTTGCCACAAAAAAGGGAAATTTCTTAATTTTTGCCCCAAAATAAGAGGAATTTCTGCCTTTTTACCTCAAAATAAGTGAAATTTCTGCCTTTTTACCAAAAAATAAATGGAATTTCTGTCTTTTTGCCCCAAAATAAAAGGAATTTTTGAATTATGCCATGAAATTAGTGAAATTTCTGCAATTTTGCCCTAAAATAAAAGAAATTTCTGCCTTTGTGCCACAAAATAATGGGAATTTCTGGCTTTTTGCCCCAAAATAGGGGAAATTTCTAACTTTTTGCCCCTAAATAAGGGGAATTTCATCCTTTTTACCTCAAAATAAGTGAAATTTCTGCAATTTTTCCCCAAAATAAGTGAAATTTCTGCAATTTTGCCCCAAAATAAGGAAAATTTCTGGAATTTTGCCCCAAAATAAGTGGAATTTTTTTTTTGCCCCAAAATAAGGAGAATTTCTGTCTTTTTGCCCCAACAAATAGGAATTTCTGCCTTTTTGCCCCACAACTAGGGGAATTTGTGCAATTTTGCTCCAAAATACGGGGAATTTCTGCTTTTTTTCCCGAAAATAAAGGGAATGTATACCTTTTGCCACAAAAAAGGGAAATTTCCTAATTTTTGCCCCAAAATAAAAGGAATTTCTGCCTTTTTGCCTAAAAATAAGTGAAATTTCTGCCTTTTTACCCAAAGATAAATGGAATTTCTGTCTTTTTGCCCCAAAATAAAAGGAATCTTTGAATTATGCCCTGAAATAAGTGAAATTTCTGCAATTTTGCCCCAAAATAAGGGAAATTTCTGCCTTTTTGCCACAAAATAAGGAGAATTTCTGCATTTTTGCCACAAAATATTAGGAATTTCTGCCTTTTTGCCCCAAAATAATGAAAATTTCTGCATTTTTTCCTGAAATAAGTGAAATTTCTGCAATTTTGCGCCAAAATAATTGAAATTTCTGCAATTTTGTCTCAAAATTAGGGAAATTTCTGGAATTTTGCCCCAAAATATGTGGAATTTCTGAGTTTAGCCTCAAAATAAGGTTAATTTCTGTCTTTTTGCCACAACATATAGGGAATTTTTGCCTTTTTGCCCCACAATTAGGGTAATTTCTGCAATTTTGCTCCAAAATACGGGGAATTTCTGCATTTTTGCCACAAAATAAGGGGAATTTCTGTCTTTTTGCCCCAAAATTAGGGGAATTTCAGCCTTTTTACCTAATAATAAGGGGAATCTCTGCATTTTTGCCCTAAAATATGGGGAATTTCTGTATTTTTGTCCCAAAATAAAGAAATTTTCTGCAATTTTGTACCAAAATAAAAGTAATTTCTGCCTTTTTGCTGCAAAATAAGAGAAATTTCTGCGTTTTGTCTCTGAAATAATTAAAATTTCTGTAATTTTGCCCTAAAATAAGGGAGATTTCTGCAATTTTGCACCAAAATAATGGACATTTCTGAAATTTTGCCCCAAAATAAGTGGAATTTCTGACTTTTTGCCCTGAAATAAGGAGAATTTCTGTCTTTTTGCCCAAAAATAATGTGAATTTCTGCATTTTCCCTCAAAATTAGGGGAATATGTGCAATTTTGCTTCAAAATACAGGGAATTTCTGCTTTATTGCACCAAAATAAAGGGAATTTCTGCCTTTTTGCACCAATAAAAAGGGAATTTCTGGAATTTTGCTCCAAAATACGGGGAATTTTTGCCTTAATGCCCGAAATAAAGTGGAATTTCTGCCTTTTTGCACTGAAATATTTGAAATTTCTGCAATTTTACCCCAAAATAAGGGGAATTTCTGTTTTTGGCCCCAAAATTAGAAGAATTTCTGCTTTTTGCCCCAAAATAAGGCAAATTTCTGACTTTGCCCTGAAATAAGTGAAATTTCTGCAATTTTGCCCGAAAATAAGGGGAATTTCTGCCTTTTTGCCAACATGAGGGGAATTTCAGCATTTTACCTCCAAATAAGGGGAATTTCTGCCTTTTTGCCACAAAATATGGGTCATTTCTGCCTTATTGCCCCTAAATAAGGAAAATTTTTGCTTTTCTGCCCCAATTAACGGGAATTTCTGCCTTTTTGCCACAAAGTAAAGGGAATTTCTGCCTTTTTGCCCCAAAATAACGGGAATTTCAGCCTTTTTACCTCAAATAAAGGGAATTTCTGCCTTTTGCCCAAAATATGGGGAATTTCTGACTTTTTGTTCCAAAATAAGGAATATTTCTTCAATTTTGAACCAAAATAAACAAAATTTCTGCTTTTTGCCCCAAAATAAAAGTAATTTCTGACTTTTTGCCCTGAAATAAATGAAATTTCTGCAATTTAGCCCGAAAATAAGGGAAATTTGTGCCTTTTTGCCCCAAAATGAGGGGAATTTCTGCCCTTTAACCCGAAAATATGGGGAATTTCAGCATTTTACCTCAAAATAAGGGGAATTTCAGCCTTTTTGCACCAAAATATGGGGAATTTCTGCCTTTTTGCTACAAAATAAAAAAAATTTCTGCAATTCTGTTCCAAAATAAAAAAAATTTCTAAAATTTTGCCCCAAAATAAGGGAAATTTCTGATTTTTGCCCCGAAATAAGGAGAATTTTGGTATTTTTGCCCCAAAAAAAGAAGAATATCTGCCTTTTTGCCCCAAAATTACGGGAGTTTCTGCAATTTTGCTTTAAAATACAGAGAATTTCTACCTCTTTTCCCAAAAATAAGGGGAACTTCTGCTGATTTGCCCCAAATAAAGGGAATTTCTGCATTTTTGCCCCAATATTTGGGGAATTTCTGCAATTTTGCTTTAAAATACAAGGAATTTCTGCCTTTTGCCCTCAAATAACAGGAATTTCTGCCTTTTGCCCCGAAATATGTGAAATGTCTGCAATTTTACCCCAAAATAAGGTGAATTTCTGCCTTTTTGCCCCAAAATAATGGAAATTTCTGCATTTTTGCTTCAAAACAAGAAAAATTTTTGCTTTTTTTCTCTGAAATAAGTGAAATTTCTGCAATTTTGCCTTAAAATAAAAGAAATTTCTGCAATTTTTCCCCATAATAAAGGAATTTTCTGCAATTTTGCCCCAAAATAATGGGAATTTCTGTTTTTTGTCCCCAAATAAGGGAAATTTCTGCAATTTTGCCCTAAAATAAGGGGAATTTCAGCCTTTTGCCCCAAAATAATGGGAATTTCTGCCTATTTGCCCCAAAACAAAGAAAATTACTGCATGTTTTATGCCAAAATTAGGTGAATTTCTGCAATTTTGCTCCAAAATACAGGGATTTTCTGCCTTTTTCGCAGAAAATAATGGGAATTTCTGCCATTTAGCAGCAAAATAAGTGAAATTTCTGCAGTTTTACCCCAAAATAAGGGGAATTTCTCCCCTTTTGCCCCAAAATTAGGGGAATTTCTGCAATTTTGCTCCAAAATACGGGGAATTTCTGCCTTTTTGCCCGAAAATAAAGGGAATGTATAACTTTTTGCCATAAAAAGGGAAATTTCGTCATTTTTACCCCAAAATAAGGAGATTTTCCGCCTTTTTGACTCAAAATAAGTGCAATTTCTGACTTTTTCCCAAAAGTAAACGGAATTTCTGTTTTTTTGCCCCAAAATTAGGGGAATTTCTGAATTTTTGCCCTGAAATGAGTTAAATTTCTAAAATTTTTTCCCAAAATAATTGAAATTTCTGCAATTTTGCCCCAAAATAAGGGGAATTTCTGTATTTTTGCCCCAAAATAAGATAAATTTCTGCATTTTTGCCCCCAAATAATGGGATTTTCAGCCTTTTTACCTCAAAATAATGGGAATTTCTGCATTTTTGCCACTAAATATTATAAATTTACGCATTTTTGCTCTAAAATAAGGAATATTTCTGCCTTTCTTCCCTGAAATAAGTGAAATTTCTGCAATTTTGCCCCAAAATAAGTGAAATTTCTGCAATTTTGCCCCAAAATAAGGGAAATTTCTGCCTTTTTGCCCCAAAATAAAAAATTTTTGCTTTTTTTCTCTGAAATAAGTGAAATTTCTGCAATTTTGCCCCAAAATAAGGAAAATTTCTGCCTTTTTTCCCTGAAATAAGTGAAATTTCTGCAATTTTGCCCCAAAATAAGTGAAATTTCTGCAATTTTGCCCCAAAATAAGGGAAATTTCTGGAATTTTGCCCCAAAATAAGTGGAATTTCTGAGTTTTGCCCCAAAATACGGAGAATTTCTGTCTTTTTGCCCCAACAAATAGGAAATTTCTGCCTTTTTGCCCCACAACTAGGGGCAAATTTTGCTTCAATTTCTGCAATTTTGCTTCAAAATACGGGTAATTTCTGCATTATTTCCTGAAAATTAGGGGAATGTATACCTTTTGCCACTAAAAAGGGAAATTTCTTCATTTTTGCCTCAAAATAAGAGGAATTTCTGCCTTTTTACCTCAAAATAAGTGAAATTTCTGCCTTTTTACCCAAAAATTAAAGCAATTTCTGTCTTTTGCCCCAAAATAAAAGGAATTTTTGAATTATGCCCTGAAATAAGTTAAATTTCTGCCTTTTTGCCACAAAACAAGGGGAATTTCTGCATTTTGCCACAAAATATTAGGAATTTCTGCCTTTTTGCCCCAAAATAAGGAAAATTTCTGCCTTTTTTACCTGAAATAAGTGAAATTTCTGCAATTTTGCCCCAAAATAATTGAAATTTCTGCAAATTTGTCCCAAAATAAGGGAAATTTCTGGAATTTTGTCCCAAAATAAGTGGAATTTCTTAGTTTTGCCCCAAAATAAGGAGAATTTCTTTTTTTGCCACAACATATAGGAAATTTCTGCCTTTTTGCCCCACAATTAGGGGAATTTCTGCAATTTTGCTTCAAAATACGAGGAATTTCTGCTTTTTTGCCCGAAAATAAGGGGAATGTTTACGTTTTGCCACAAAAAAGGGAAATTTCTTCATTTTTGCCCCAAAATAAGAGGAATTTCTGCCTTTTTACCTCAAAATAAGTGAAATTTCTTCCTTTTTACCCAAAAATATACGGAATTTCTGTATTTTTGCCCCAAAATAAAAGGAATTTTTGAATTTTGCCCTGAAATAAGTGAAATTTCTGCAATTTTGCCCCAAAATAAAAGAAATTTCTTCCTTTTTGCCACAAAATAAGGGGAATTTCTGCCTTTTTGCCACAAAATAAGGGAAATTTTTGTCTTTTTTTCCCAAAATAAGGGGAATTTCAGCCTTTTTACCTAATAATAAGGGGAATCTCTGCATTTTTGCCCTAAAATATGGGGAATTTCTGTATTTTTGTCCCAAAATAATGAAATTTTCTGCAATTTTGTACCAAAATAAAAGTAATATCTGCCTTTTTGCTGCAAAATAAGAGAAATTTCTGCGTTTTTTCTCTGAAATAATTAAAATTTCTGTAATTTTGCCCTAAAATAAGGGAGATTTCTGCAATTTTGCACCAAAATAATGGACATTTCTGAAATTTTGCCCCAAAATAAGTGGAATTTCTGACTTTTTGCCCTGAAATAAGGAGAATTTCTGTCTTTTTGCCCAAAAATAATGTGAATTTCTGCATTTTCCCTCAAAATTAGGGGAATATGTGCAATTTTGCTTCAAAATACGGGGAATTTCTGCTTTATTGCACCAAAATAAAGGGAATTTCTGCCTTTTTGCACCAATAAAAAGGGAATTTCTGGAATTTTGCTCCAAAATACGGGGAATTTTTGCCTTAATGCCCGAAATAAAGTGGAATTTCTGCCTTTTTGCACTGAAATATTTGAAATTTCTGCAATTTTACCCCAAAATAAGGGGAATTTCTGTTTTTGGCCCCAAAATTAGAAGAATTTCTGCTTTTTGCCCCAAAATAAGGCAAATTTCTGACTTTGCCCTGAAATAAGTGAAATTTCTGCAATTTTGCCCGAAAATAAGGGGAATTTCTGCCTTTTTGCCAACATGAGGGGAATTTCAGCATTTTACCTCCAAATAAGGGGAATTTCTGCCTTTTTGCCACAAAATATGGGTCATTTCTGCCTTATTGCCCCTAAATAAGGAAAATTTTTGCTTTTCTGCCCCAATTAACGGGAATTTCTGCCTTTTTGCCACAAAGTAAAGGGAATTTCTGCCTTTTTGCCCCAAAATAACGGGAATTTCAGCCTTTTTACCTCAAATAAAGGGAATTTCTGCCTTTTGCCCAAAATATGGGGAATTTCTGACTTTTTGTTCCAAAATAAGGAATATTTCTTCAATTTTGAACCAAAATAAACAAAATTTCTGCTTTTTGCCCCAAAATAAAAGTAATTTCTGACTTTTTGCCCTGAAATAAATGAAATTTCTGCAATTTAGCCCGAAAATAAGGGAAATTTGTGCCTTTTTGCCCCAAAATGAGGGGAATTTCTGCCCTTTAACCCGAAAATATGGGGAATTTCAGCATTTTACCTCAAAATAAGGGGAATTTCAGCCTTTTTGCACCAAAATATGGGGAATTTCTGCCTTTTTGCTACAAAATAAAAAAAATTTCTGCAATTCTGTTCCAAAATAAAAAAAATTTCTAAAATTTTGCCCCAAAATAAGGGAAATTTCTGATTTTTGCCCCGAAATAAGGAGAATTTTGGTATTTTTGCCCCAAAAAAAGAAGAATATCTGCCTTTTTGCCCCAAAATTACGGGAGTTTCTGCAATTTTGCTTTAAAATACAGAGAATTTCTACCTCTTTTCCCAAAAATAAGGGGAACTTCTGCTGATTTGCCCCAAATAAAGGGAATTTCTGCATTTTTGCCCCAATATTTGGGGAATTTCTGCAATTTTGCTTTAAAATACAAGGAATTTCTGCCTTTTGCCCTCAAATAACAGGAATTTCTGCCTTTTGCCCTGAAATATGTGAAATGTCTGCAATTTTACCCCAAAATAAGGTGAATTTCTGCCTTTTTGCCCCAAAATAATGGAAATTTCTGCATTTTTGCTTCAAAACAAGAAAAATTTTTGCTTTTTTTCTCTGAAATAAGTGAAATTTCTGCAATTTTGCCTTAAAATAAAAGAAATTTCTGCAATTTTTCCCCATAATAAAGGAATTTTCTGCAATTTTGCCCCAAAATAATGGGAATTTCTGTTTTTTGTCCCCAAATAAGGGAAATTTCTGCAATTTTGCCCTAAAATAAGGGGAATTTCAGCCTTTTGCCCCAAAATAATGGGAATTTCTGCCTATTTGCCCCAAAACAAAGAAAATTACTGCATGTTTTATGCCAAAATTAGGTGAATTTCTGCAATTTTGCTCCAAAATACAGGGATTTTCTGCCTTTTTCGCAGAAAATAATGGGAATTTCTGCCATTTAGCAGCAAAATAAGTGAAATTTCTGCAGTTTTACCCCAAAATAAGGGGAATTTCTCCCCTTTTGCCCCAAAATTAGGGGAATTTCTGCAATTTTGCTCCAAAATACGGGGAATTTCTGCCTTTTTGCCCGAAAATAAAGGGAATGTATAACTTTTTGCCATAAAAAGGGAAATTTCGTCATTTTTACCCCAAAATAAGGAGATTTTCCGCCTTTTTGACTCAAAATAAGTGCAATTTCTGACTTTTTCCCAAAAGTAAACGGAATTTCTGTTTTTTTGCCCCAAAATTAGGGGAATTTCTGAATTTTTGCCCTGAAATGAGTTAAATTTCTAAAATTTTTTCCCAAAATAATTGAAATTTCTGCAATTTTGCCCCAAAATAAGGGGAATTTCTGTATTTTTGCCCCAAAATAAGATAAATTTCTGCATTTTTGCCCCCAAATAATGGGATTTTCAGCCTTTTTACCTCAAAATAATGGGAATTTCTGCATTTTTGCCACTAAATATTATAAATTTACGCATTTTTGCTCTAAAATAAGGAATATTTCTGCCTTTCTTCCCTGAAATAAGTGAAATTTCTGCAATTTTGCCCCAAAATAAGTGAAATTTCTGCAATTTTGCCCCAAAATAAGGGAAATTTCTGCCTTTTTGCCCCAAAATAAAAAATTTTTGCTTTTTTTCTCTGAAATAAGTGAAATTTCTGCAATTTTGCCCCAAAATAAGGAAAATTTCTGCCTTTTTTCCCTGAAATAAGTGAAATTTCTGCAATTTTGCCCCAAAATAAGTGAAATTTCTGCAATTTTGCCCCAAAATAAGGGAAATTTCTGGAATTTTGCCCCAAAATAAGTGGAATTTCTGAGTTTTGCCCCAAAATACGGAGAATTTCTGTCTTTTTGCCCCAACAAATAGGAAATTTCTGCCTTTTTGCCCCACAACTAGGGGCAAATTTTGCTTCAATTTCTGCAATTTTGCTTCAAAATACGGGTAATTTCTGCATTATTTCCTGAAAATTAGGGGAATGTATACCTTTTGCCACTAAAAAGGGAAATTTCTTCATTTTTGCCTCAAAATAAGAGGAATTTCTGCCTTTTTACCTCAAAATAAGTGAAATTTCTGCCTTTTTACCCAAAAATTAAAGCAATTTCTGTCTTTTGCCCCAAAATAAAAGGAATTTTTGAATTATGCCCTGAAATAAGTTAAATTTCTGCCTTTTTGCCACAAAACAAGGGGAATTTCTGCATTTTGCCACAAAATATTAGGAATTTCTGCCTTTTTGCCCCAAAATAAGGAAAATTTCTGCCTTTTTTACCTGAAATAAGTGAAATTTCTGCAATTTTGCCCCAAAATAATTGAAATTTCTGCAAATTTGTCCCAAAATAAGGGAAATTTCTGGAATTTTGTCCCAAAATAAGTGGAATTTCTTAGTTTTGCCCCAAAATAAGGAGAATTTCTTTTTTTGCCACAACATATAGGAAATTTCTGCCTTTTTGCCCCACAATTAGGGGAATTTCTGCAATTTTGCTTCAAAATACGAGGAATTTCTGCTTTTTTGCCCGAAAATAAGGGGAATGTTTACGTTTTGCCACAAAAAAGGGAAATTTCTTCATTTTTGCCCCAAAATAAGAGGAATTTCTGCCTTTTTACCTCAAAATAAGTGAAATTTCTTCCTTTTTACCCAAAAATATACGGAATTTCTGTATTTTTGCCCCAAAATAAAAGGAATTTTTGAATTTTGCCCTGAAATAAGTGAAATTTCTGCAATTTTGCCCCAAAATAAAAGAAATTTCTGCCTTTTTGCCACAAAATAAGGGGAATTTCTGCCTTTTTGCCACAAAATAAGGGAAATTTTTGTCTTTTTTTCCCAAAATAAGGGGAATTTCAGCCTTTTTACCTAATAATAAGGGGAATCTCTGCATTTTTGCCCTAAAATATGGGGAATTTCTGTATTTTTGTCCCAAAATAAAGAAATTTTCTGCAATTTTGTACCAAAATAAAAGTAATTTCTGCCTTTTTGCTGCAAAATAAGAGAAATTTCTGCGTTTTTTCTCTGAAATAATTAAAATTTCTGTAATTTTGCCCTAAAATAAGGGAGATTTCTGCAATTTTGCACCAAAATAATGGACATTTCTGAAATTTTGCCCCAAAATAAGTGGAATTTCTGACTTTTTGCCCTGAAATAAGGAGAATTTCTGTCTTTTTGCCCAAAAATAATGTGAATTTCTGCATTTTCCCTCAAAATTAGGGGAATATGTGCAATTTTGCTTCAAAATACGGGGAATTTCTGCTTTATTGCACCAAAATAAAGGGAATTTCTGCCTTTTTGCACCAATAAAAAGGGAATTTCTGGAATTTTGCTCCAAAATACGGGGAATTTTTGCCTTAATGCCCGAAATAAAGTGGAATTTCTGCCTTTTTGCACTGAAATATTTGAAATTTCTGCAATTTTACCCCAAAATAAGGGGAATTTCTGTTTTTGGCCCCAAAATTAGAAGAATTTCTGCTTTTTGCCCCAAAATAAGGCAAATTTCTGACTTTGCCCTGAAATAAGTGAAATTTCTGCAATTTTGCCCGAAAATAAGGGGAATTTCTGCCTTTTTGCCAACATGAGGGGAATTTCAGCATTTTACCTCCAAATAAGGGGAATTTCTGCCTTTTTGCCACAAAATATGGGTCATTTCTGCCTTATTGCCCCTAAATAAGGAAAATTTTTGCTTTTCTGCCCCAATTAACGGGAATTTCTGCCTTTTTGCCACAAAGTAAAGGGAATTTCTGCCTTTTTGCCCCAAAATAACGGGAATTTCAGCCTTTTTACCTCAAATAAAGGGAATTTCTGCCTTTTGCCCAAAATATGGGGAATTTCTGACTTTTTGTTCCAAAATAAGGAATATTTCTTCAATTTTGAACCAAAATAAACAAAATTTCTGCTTTTTGCCCCAAAATAAAAGTAATTTCTGACTTTTTGCCCTGAAATAAATGAAATTTCTGCAATTTAGCCCGAAAATAAGGGAAATTTGTGCCTTTTTGCCCCAAAATGAGGGGAATTTCTGCCCTTTAACCCGAAAATATGGGGAATTTCAGCATTTTACCTCAAAATAAGGGGAATTTCAGCCTTTTTGCACCAAAATATGGGGAATTTCTGCCTTTTTGCTACAAAATAAAAAAAATTTCTGCAATTCTGTTCCAAAATAAAAAAAATTTCTAAAATTTTGCCCCAAAATAAGGGAAATTTCTGATTTTTGCCCCGAAATAAGGAGAATTTTGGTATTTTTGCCCCAAAAAAAGAAGAATATCTGCCTTTTTGCCCCAAAATTACGGGAGTTTCTGCAATTTTGCTTTAAAATACAGAGAATTTCTACCTCTTTTCCCAAAAATAAGGGGAACTTCTGCTGATTTGCCCCAAATAAAGGGAATTTCTGCATTTTTGCCCCAATATTTGGGGAATTTCTGCAATTTTGCTTTAAAATACAAGGAATTTCTGCCTTTTGCCCTCAAATAACAGGAATTTCTGCCTTTTGCCCCGAAATATGTGAAATGTCTGCAATTTTACCCCAAAATAAGGTGAATTTCTGCCTTTTTGCCCCAAAATAATGGAAATTTCTGCATTTTTGCTTCAAAACAAGAAAAATTTTTGCTTTTTTTCTCTGAAATAAGTGAAATTTCTGCAATTTTGCCTTAAAATAAAAGAAATTTCTGCAATTTTTCCCCATAATAAAGGAATTTTCTGCAATTTTGCCCCAAAATAATGGGAATTTCTGTTTTTTGTCCCCAAATAAGGGAAATTTCTGCAATTTTGCCCTAAAATAAGGGGAATTTCAGCCTTTTGCCCCAAAATAATGGGAATTTCTGCCTATTTGCCCCAAAACAAAGAAAATTACTGCATGTTTTATGCCAAAATTAGGTGAATTTCTGCAATTTTGCTCCAAAATACAGGGATTTTCTGCCTTTTTCGCAGAAAATAATGGGAATTTCTGCCATTTAGCAGCAAAATAAGTGAAATTTCTGCAGTTTTACCCCAAAATAAGGGGAATTTCTCCCTTTTTGCCCCAAAATTAGGGGAATTTCTGCAATTTTGCTCCAAAATACGGGGAATTTCTGCCTTTTTGCCCGAAAATAAAGGGAATGTATAACTTTTTGCCATAAAAAGGGAAATTTCGTCATTTTTACCCCAAAATAAGGAGATTTTCCGCCTTTTTGACTCAAAATAAGTGCAATTTCTGACTTTTTCCCAAAAGTAAACGGAATTTCTGTTTTTTTGCCCCAAAATTAGGGGAATTTCTGAATTTTTGCCCTGAAATGAGTTAAATTTCTAAAATTTTTTCCCAAAATAATTGAAATTTCTGCAATTTTGCCCCAAAATAAGGGGAATTTCTGTATTTTTGCCCCAAAATAAGATAAATTTCTGCATTTTTGCCCCCAAATAATGGGATTTTCAGCCTTTTTACCTCAAAATAATGGGAATTTCTGCATTTTTGCCACTAAATATTATAAATTTACGCATTTTTGCTCTAAAATAAGGAATATTTCTGCCTTTCTTCCCTGAAATAAGTGAAATTTCTGCAATTTTGCCCCAAAATAAGTGAAATTTCTGCAATTTTGCCCCAAAATAAGGGAAATTTCTGCCTTTTTGCCCCAAAATAAAAAATTTTTGCTTTTTTTCTCTGAAATAAGTGAAATTTCTGCAATTTTGCCCCAAAATAAGGAAAATTTCTGCCTTTTTTCCCTGAAATAAGTGAAATTTCTGCAATTTTGCCCCAAAATAAGTGAAATTTCTGCAATTTTGCCCCAAAATAAGGGAAATTTCTGGAATTTTGCCCCAAAATAAGTGGAATTTCTGAGTTTTGCCCCAAAATACGGAGAATTTCTGTCTTTTTGCCCCAACAAATAGGAAATTTCTGCCTTTTTGCCCCACAACTAGGGGCAAATTTTGCTTCAATTTCTGCAATTTTGCTTCAAAATACGGGTAATTTCTGCATTATTTCCTGAAAATTAGGGGAATGTATACCTTTTGCCACTAAAAAGGGAAATTTCTTCATTTTTGCCTCAAAATAAGAGGAATTTCTGCCTTTTTACCTCAAAATAAGTGAAATTTCTGCCTTTTTACCCAAAAATTAAAGCAATTTCTGTCTTTTGCCCCAAAATAAAAGGAATTTTTGAATTATGCCCTGAAATAAGTTAAATTTCTGCCTTTTTGCCACAAAACAAGGGGAATTTCTGCATTTTGCCACAAAATATTAGGAATTTCTGCCTTTTTGCCCCAAAATAAGGAAAATTTCTGCCTTTTTTACCTGAAATAAGTGAAATTTCTGCAATTTTGCCCCAAAATAATTGAAATTTCTGCAAATTTGTCCCAAAATAAGGGAAATTTCTGGAATTTTGTCCCAAAATAAGTGGAATTTCTTAGTTTTGCCCCAAAATAAGGAGAATTTCTTTTTTTGCCACAACATATAGGAAATTTCTGCCTTTTTGCCCCAAAATTAGGGGAATTTCTGCAATTTTGCTTCAAAATACGAGGAATTTCTGCTTTTTTGCCCGAAAATAAGGGGAATGTTTACGTTTTGCCACAAAAAAGGGAAATTTCTTCATTTTTGCCCCAAAATAAGAGGAATTTCTGCCTTTTTACCTCAAAATAAGTGAAATTTCTTCCTTTTTACCCAAAAATATACGGAATTTCTGTATTTTTGCCCCAAAATAAAAGGAATTTTTGAATTTTGCCCTGAAATAAGTGAAATTTCTGCAATTTTGCCCCAAAATAAAAGAAATTTCTGCCTTTTTGCCACAAAATAAGGGGAATTTCTGTCTTTTTTTCCCAAAATAAGGGGAATTTTAGCCTTTTTACCTAATAATAAGGGGAATCTCTACATTTTTGCCCTAAAATATGGGGAATTTCTGTATTTTTGCCCCAAAATAAAGAAATTTTCTGCAATTTTTTACCAAAATAAAAGTAATTTCTGCCTTTTTGCCCCAAAATAAGAGAAATTTCTGTGTTTTTTCCCTGAAATAAGAGAAATTTCTGTAATTTTGCCCCAAAATAAGGGAGATTTCTGCAATTTTGCCCCAAAATAATGGACATTTCTGGAATTTTGCACCAAAATAAGGGGAATTTCTGACTTTTTGCCTTGAAATAAGGAGAATTTCTGTCTTTTTGCCCCAAAATAATGTGAATTTCTGCATTTTCCCTCAAAATTAGGGGAATATGTGCAATTTTGCTTCAAAATACGGGGAATTTCTGCCTTATTGCACCAAATAAAGGGAATTTCTGCCTTTTTGCACCAATGAAAAAGGAATTTCTGAAATTTTGCTCCAAAATACGGGGAATTTCTGCCTTATTGCCCGAAATAAAGTGGAATTTCTGTCTTTTTGCCCTGAAATATATAAAATTTCCGCAATTTTACCTCAAAATAAGGGCAATTTATATTTGGCCCCAAAATTAAGAGAATTTCTGTTTTTGCCCCAAAATAAGGGAAATTTCTGACTTTTTGCCCTGAAATAAGTGAAATTTCTGCAATTTTGCCCCAAAATAAGGAGAATTGCTGCCTTTTTTCCAAAATAAGGGGAATTTCATCATTTTACCTCCAAATAAGGGGAATTTCAGACTTTTCACCTCAAAATAAGGGGAATTACTGCCTTTTGTCAAAATATGGGGAATTTCTGACTTTTTGTTCCAAAATAAGGAAAATTTCTTCAATTTTGTACCAAAATAAAAGAAATTTCTGCTTTTTGCCCCAACGTAAAAGTAATTTCTGACTTTTTGCCCTGAAATAAATTAAATTTCTGCAATTTTGCCCGAAAATAAGAGAAATTTGTGCTTTTTTGCCCCAAAATGAGGGGAATTTCTGCCTTTTAACTCCAAAATATGGGGTATTTCAGCATTTTACCTCAAAATAAGGGGAATTTCAGCCTTTTTGCACAAAAATATGGGGAACTTCTGCCTTTTTGCCACAAAATAGGAAAAATTTCTGCAATTCTGTACCAAAATAAAAGAAATTTCTAAAATTTTGTCCCAAAATAAAGGAAATTTCTGATTTTTTCCCCAAAATAATGAGAATTTCTGTATTTTTGCCCCAAAATATAGGGAATTTCTGCCTTTTGGCCCCAAAATTAGCGGAGTTTCAGAAATTTTGCTTCAAAATACAGGGAATTTCTGCCTATTTTCCCGAATATAAGGGGAACTTCTGCCAATTTGCTTCACATAAAGGGAATTTCTGCATTTTTGCCCCAATATTAAGGGAATTTCTGCAATTTTGCTCCAAAATACGAGGAATTTCTGCCTTTTTGCCCGAAATTAAGGAGATTTTCTGCCTTTTTGCCCCCAATCAAGGGAAATTTCTGCAATTTTATACCAAAATAAGGGGAATTTCTGCCTTTTTGCCCCCAAATAACGGGAATTTCTGCCTTTTGCCCTGAAATATGTGAAATGTCTGCAATTTTACCCCAAAATAAGGTGAATTTCTGCCTTTTTGCCCCAAAATAATGGGAATTTCTGCATTTTTGCCTCAAAATAAAAAAAATTTTTGCATTTATTCTCTGAAAGAAGTGAAATTTCTGCAATTTTGCCTTAAAATAAAAGAAATTTCTGCAATTTTTCCTCATAATAAAAGAATTTTCTGCAATTTTGCCCCAAAATAAAGGGCATTTCTGTTTTTTGTCCCCAAATAAGGGAAATTTCTGCAATTTTGCCTTAAAATAAGGAGAATTTCTGCTTTTTGCCCCAAAATAAAGGGAATTTCTGCCTTTTGCCCCCAAACAAAGAAAATTACTGCATGTTTTACCCCAAAATTAGGTGAATTTCTGCAATTGTGCTACAAAATACGGGGAATTTCTGCCTTTTTGCCCGAAAATAAAGGGAATGTATACCTTTTTGCCATAAAAAGGGAAATTTCTTCATTTTTACCCCAAAATAAGGAAATTTTCCGCATTTTTGCCTCAAAATAAGTGCAATTTCTGACTATTCCCCAAAAATAAACGGAATTTCTGTCTTTTTGACCCAAAATAAGGGGAATTTCTGACTTTTTGCTCTAAAATAAGTTAAATATCTAAAATTTTTCCCCAAAATAAGGGAAATGTCTGCTTTTTGCCCCAAAATAAGGGGAATTTCTGCATTCTTGCCCCAAAATAAGGGAAATTTCAGCCTTTTTTCATCAAAATAAGGGGAATTTCTGCCTTTTGCCCAAAAGTATGGGGAATTTCTGCCTTTTTGCCCCAAAATAAGAAAAATTTCTGCAATTTTGTACCAAAATAAAAGAAATTTCTGCCTTTTTGCCCCAAAATACGAAAAATTTCTGCCTTTTTTCCCTGAAATAATTGAAATTTCTGCAATTTTGCCCCATAATAAGGGAAATTTCTGCAATTTTGCCCCAAAGTAAAGGAAATTTCTGCAATTTTGACACAAATAAGGGGAATTTCTGAGTTTTTGCCTTTGAAAAACGGAGATATTCTTTCTTTTTGCACCAAAATAAGGAGAATTTCAGACTTTTTCCCCTAAAATTATGAGATTTTCTGCAATTTTGCTCCAAAATACAGGGAATTTTTGCATTTTTGCCCAAAATTAAGGGGATTTTCTGCTTTTTGCACCCAAATAAGGGAAATTTCGGCAATTTTATCCCAAAATAAGGGGAATTTCTGCTTTTTTGCCCCAAAATAAAGAAAATTTCGGCATTTTTGCCCCAAAATAAGAAAAAATTTTGCTTTTGTTCTCTGAAATAAGTGAAATTTCTGCAATTTTGCCCTAAAATAAGAGAAATTTCTGCAATTTTTCCCCATAATAAAGGAAATTTCTACAATTTTCTCCAAATTAAGGGAATTTCTGTTTTTTGCTCCCAAATATAAAAAATTTCTGCAATTTTGCCCTAAAATAAGGGGAATTTCTGACTTTTTCCCCAAAATAAGGAGAATTTCTGCCGTTTAGCCCCAAAATAAAGAGAATTTCTTAATTTTCCCCCAATATTAGGGGAATTTCTGCGTTTTACATCTAAATAAGGGGAATTTCTGGATTTTACCCCCAAAAATGGGGAATTTCTGCCTTTTTGTTCCAAAATAAAAAAAAATTTCTTAAATTTTGTACCATAATAAAAGAAATTTCTGCTTTTTGCCCCAAAATAAGGGAAATTTCTGACTTTTTACCCTGAAATAAATGAAATTTCTGCAATTTTGCCTGAAAATAAGGGAAATTTGTGCCTTTTTGCCCCAAAATGAGGGGAATTTCTGCCTTTTTGCAACAAAATATGGGGAATATCTGCCTTTTTGCTCCAAAATAAAGGAAATTTCTGCATTATTGCACCAATATTAGAGGAATTTCTGCAATGTTGCTCCAAAATACGGGTCATTTCTGCCTTTTTGCCCGAAATTAAGTGAAATTTCTGCCTTTTTGTCCCAAAATAAGTGAAATATCTGCAATTTTACCCAAAAATAAGGGATTTGATATTTTTGCCCCAAAATAAGTGGAATTTCTATCATTTTGCCATGAAATATTTGAATTTTTTTCAATTTTACCCCAAAATAATAAGAATTTCTGCCTTTTTGCCCCAAAATAAGGGGAATTTCAGCCTTATTACCTCAAAATAAGGGGAATTTCTGCCTTTTGCCACAAAATATGGGAAATTTCTGCCTTTTTGTTTCAAAATAAGGAAATTTTCTTCAATTTTGTACCAAAATAGAAGAAATTTCTGATTTTTGCCCCAAAATAAAAGGAATTTCTGACTTTTTGTCCTGAAATAAATGAAATTTCTCCAATTTTGCCTGAAAATAAGAAAAATTTCTGCCTTTTTCCACAAAATATATAAAATTTCTGCCTTCTTGCCACAAAATAAGAAATATTTCTGCAATTCTGTACCAAAATAAAAGAAATTTCTCCAATTTTGCCCCAAAATAAGAGAAATTTCTGCAATTTTGCCCCAAAATAAGGGAAATTTCTTCAATTTTGCCCCAAAATAAGGGGAATTTCTGATTTTTTCCCCGAAATAAGGAGAATTTCTGTATTTTTGCCCCAAAATAAAGGGAATTTCTGAATTTTTGCCCCAAAATTAGGGGAGTTTCTGCAATTTTGCTTCAAAATACAGGGAATTTCTGATTCTTTCCCCGAAAATAAGAGGAACTTCTGCGTTTTTAGCCCAATGAAAGGAATTTCTGCATTTTTGCCCCAATATTAGGGGAATTTCTGCAATTTTGCTCCAAAATACGGGGAATTTTTGCCTTTTTACCCGAAATTAAGGGGATTTTCTGCCTTTTTGCTCCCAAATAAGGGAAATTTCGGCAATTTTATCACAAAATAAGGGGAATTTCTGCTTTTTTGCCAAAAATAAAGGAAATTTCTGCATTTTTGCCCCAAAATAAGAAAAAATTTTGCTTTTTTTCTCTGAAATAAGTAAAATTTCTGCAATTTTGCCCTAAAATAAGAGAAAATTCTGCAATTTTTCCCCATAGTAAAGGAAATTTCTGCAATTTTCCCCAAATTAAGGGAATTTCTGATTTTTACCGCCAAATAAAAGAAATTTCTGCAATTTTGCCCTAAAATAAGGGGAATTTGTGACTTTTTCCCCAAAATAAGGGGAATGTCTGCCTTTTAGCCCCAAAATTAAGGGAATTTCTTCATTTTCCCATAATATTAGGGGAATTTCTGCGTTTTTCCTCTAAATAAGGGGAATTTCTGGATTTTACACCAAAAAATGGGGAATTTCTGACTTTTTGTTCCAATAAAAGGAAAATTTCTTAAATTTTGTACCATAATAAAAGAAATTTCTGCTTTTTGCCCCGATATAAGGGGAATTTCTGACTTTTAACCCTGAAATAAATGAAATTTCTGCCATTTTGCCTGAAAATAAGGGAAATTTTTGCCTGTTTGCCCCAAAATGAGGGGAATTTCTGCATTTTGACCCAAAATATGAGGAATTTCAGAATTTTACCTCAAAATGAGGGGAATTTCAGTCTTTTTGCACCAAAATATGGGGAATATCTGCCTTTTTGCTCCAAAATAAAGGGAATTTCTGCATTATTGCACCAATATTAGAGGAATTTCTGCAATTTTGCTCCGATATACGGGTCATTTCGGCCTTTTTGCCTGAAATTAAGTGGAATTTCTGCCTTTTTGTCCCAAAATAAGTGAAATATCGGCAATTTTAGCCAAAAATAAGGTATTTAATCTTTTTGCCCCAAAATAAGGGGAATTTCTGCCATTTTGCCCTGAAATATTTGAAATTTTTTTAATTTTACCCCAAAATAAAAAGAATTTCCGCCTTTTTGCCTCAAAATAAGGGGAATTTCAGCCTTTTTACCTCAAAATAAGGGGAATTTCTGCCTTTTGCCACAAAATATGGGGAATTTCTACCTTTTTGTTCCAAAATAAGGAAAATTTCTTCAATTTTGTACCAAAATAGAAGAAATTTTTGCTTTTTGCCCCAAAATAAAAGGAATTTCTGACTTTTTGTCCTGAAATAAATGAAATTTCTGCAATTTTGCCCGAAAATAAGAAAAATTTGTGCCTTTTTGCCACAAAATATAAAAAATTTCTGCCTTCTTGCCACAAAATAGAAAAAATTTCTGCAATTCTGTACCAAAATAAAAGAAATTTCTCAATTTTGCCCCAAAATAAGGAAAATTTCTGCAATTTTGCCCCAAAATAAGGGAAATTTCTTCAATTTTGTCTCAAAATAAGAAGAATTTCTGTATTTTTGCCCCTAAATAAATGAAATTTCTGATTTTTTGGCCCAAAATTAGGAAAGTTTCAGCAATTTTGTTTCAAAATACAGAAAATTTTTGCCTCTTTCCCAGAAAATAAGGGGAATTTCTGCCTTTTTGCCACAAGTAAAAGGGATTTCTGCATTTTTGCCCCAATATTTGGGGAATTTCTGCAATTTTGCTCCAAAATACGGGGAATTTTTGCCTTTTTCCCTGAAATTAAAGGGATTTTCTGCCTTTTTGCCCCCAAATAAGGGAAATTTCGGCAATTTTATCTCAAAATAAGGGGAATTTCTGCTTTTTTGCCAAAAAATAAAGAAAATTTCTGCATTTTTGCCCAAAAATAAGAAAAATTTTTGCTTTTTTTCTCTGAAATAAGTGAAATTTCTGCAATTTTGCCCTAAAATAACAGAAATTTCTGCAATTTTTCCCCAAATTAAGGGAATTTCTGTTTTTTATCACCAATTAAAGGAAATTTCTACAATTTTGCCCTAAAAAAAGGGGAATTTGTGACTTTTTCCCCAAAATAAGGGGAATTTCTGCCTTTTAGCCCCAAAATAAAGGGAATATCTTCATTTTCTCCCAATATTAGAGGAATTTCTGCGTTTTACCTCTAAATAAGGAGAATTTCTGGATTTTACCCTAAAAAATGGGGAATTTCTGCCTTTTTGTTCCAAAAAAAAAGAAAATTTCTTAAATTTTGTACCATAATAAAAGAAATTTCTGCTTTTTGCCCCAAAATAAGAGGAATTTCTGACTTTTTACCCTGAAATAAATGAAATTTCTGCAATTTTGCCTGAAAATAAGGGAAATTTGTGCCTTTTTGCCTCAAAATGAGGGAAATTTCTAACTTTTGCCCCAAAATATGAGGAATTTCAGCATTTTACCTCAAAATGAGGGGAATTTCAGCCTTTTTGCACCAAAATATGGGGAATATCTGCCTTTTTGTTACAAAAAAAGAAAATTTCTTAAATTTTTTACCATAATAAAAGAAATTTCTGCTTTTTGCCCCAAAATAAGGGGAATTTCTGATTTTTGCCCCGAAATAAGGAGAATTTCTGTATTTTTGCCCCAAAATAAAGGGAATTTCTGCATTTTTGCCCCAAAATTAGGGAAGTTTCTGAAAATTTTCTTCAAAATACAGGTAATTTCTGCCTCTTTCCCCAAAAATATGTGGAACTTCTGCCTTTTTGCCCCAAATAAAAGTAATTTCTGCATTTTTGCCCCAATATTAGGGGAATTTCTGCAATTTTGCTCCAAAATACGGGGAATTTTTGCCTTTTTGCCCGAAATTAAGGGGATTTTCTGCCTTTTTGCCCCCAAATAAGGGAAATTTCGGCAATTTTATCCCAAAATAAGGGGAATTTCTGCTTTTTTGCCCAAAAATAAAGGAAATTACTGCATTTTTGCCCCAAAATAAGAAAAATTTTTGCTTTTCTTCTTTGAAATAAGTGAAATTTCTGCAATTTTTCCCTAAAATAAGAGAAATTTCTGCAATTTTTCCCCATAATAAAGGAAATTTCTGCAATTTTCCCCAAATTAAGGGATTTCTGTTTTTTACCGCCAAATAAAAGAAATTTCTGCAATTTTGCCCTAAAATAAGGGGAATGTGTGACTTTTTCCCCAAAATAAGGGAAATGTCTGCCTTTTAGCCCCAAAATAAAGGGAATTTCCTCATTTTCCCCCAATATTAGGGGAATTTCTGCGTTTTACATCTAAATAAGGGGAATTTCTGGATTTTACCCCAAAAAATGGGGAATTTCTGCCTTTTTGTTCCAAAAAAAGAAAATTTCTTAAATTTTTTACCATAATAAAAGAAATTTCTGCTTTTTGCCCCAAAAGAAGGGGAATTTCCCTCTTTTTACCCTGATATACATGAAATTTCTGCAATTTTGCCTGAAAATAAGGAAAATTTGTGCCTTTTTGCCCCAAAATATGAGGAATTTCAGCATTTTACCTCAAAATGAGAAGAATTTCAGCCTTTTTGCACCAAAATATGGGGAATATCTGCTTTTTTGCTCCAAAATAAAGGGAATTTCTGCATTATTGCACCAATATTAGAGGAATTTCTGCAATTTTGCTCTAAATACGGGTCATTTCTGCCTTTTTGCCCGACATTAAGTGGAATTTCTGCCTTTTTGTCCCGAAATAATTGAAATATCTGCAATTTTACCCAAAAATAAGGGATTTCATCTTTTTGCCCAAAAATAAGGAGAATTTCTGCCATTTTGCCCTGAAATATTTGAAATTTCTACAATTTTACCCCAAAATAAAAGAATTTCTGCCTTTTTGCCCCAAAATAAGGGGAATTTCAGACTTATTACCTCAAAATAAGGGGAATTTCTGCCTTTTCGCCCCAAAATATAAGAAATTTCTGCCTTTTTGCTGCAAAATAAGGAAAATTTCTGCAATTTTGCCCCAAAGTAAGGGGACTTTCTCCCTTTTGGCCCCTAAATAAAGGAAATTTCAACCTTTTTACCTGAAAATAAGTGAAATTTCTGCAATTTTGCCCCAAATAAAGGAAATTTCTGCAATTTTGCCCAAAAATAAAGGAAATTTCTGGAATTTTGCCCCAAAATGAGGGGAATTTCTGATTTTTGCCCCAAAATAAAGAGAATTTCTTCCTTTTGCCCCAAATTTAGGGGAATTTCTGCAATTTTGCTCCAAAACACGGGGAATTTCTGCCTTTTTTTCCGAAAATAAGGGGAATGCAAACCTTTTTGCCATAATAAAGGGAAATTTCTTGATTTTTGCCCCAAAATGAGGGGAATTTCTTCCTTTTTGCCACTAAATAAGTGGAATTTCTGTTTTTTCCCCCAAAACAAAAAGAATTTCTGTCTTTTTTTGCCCCAAAATAAGGGGAATTTCTGACTTATTACCCTCAAATAAGTGAAATTTCTTCAATTTTGCCCCAAAATAAGGGGAATTTCTGACTTTTTACCCCCAAATAAGGGGAATTTCAGACTTTTTACCTCAAAATAAGGGGAATTTCTGCATTTTTGCAACAAAACATTAGGAATTTCTGCCCTTTTGCCCTAAAATAAGGAAAATTTCTGCCTTTTATTCCTGAAATAAGGGAAATTTCTGCAATTTTGCCCCCAAAAAATGGAAATTTCTGCATTTTGCCTTAAAATAAGGGAAATTTCTGGAATTTTGCCCCAAAATAAGTGGAATTTCTGAGCTTTGCCCCAAAATAAGAATTTCTGTCTTATTGCCCTAACATATAGGGAATTTCTGCCTTTTTGCCCTACAATTAGGGGAATTTCTAGAATTTTGCTCCAAAATACGGGGAATTGCTGCCTTTTTGCCCGAAAATTAAAAGAATGCAAACCTTTTTGCCATAAAAAATGGAAATTTTTTCATTTTTGCCCCAAAATAAGGGGAATTTCTGCCTTTTTGCATCTAAATAAGTGGAATTTCTTTTTCCCCCAAAACAAAGGGAATTTCTGTCTATTTTGCCCCAAAATAAGGGGAATTTCTGACTTATTACCCTGAAATAAGTGAAATTTCTTCAATTTTGCCCCAAAATAAGGAAAATTTCTTCCTTTTTGCCCGCAAATAATGGGAATTTCAGCCTTTTTACCTCAAAATAAAAGGAATTTCTGAATTTTTGCCACAAAATATTAGGAATTTCTGCACTTTTGCTCTAAAATATGAAAAATTTCTGCGTTTTTTTCCTGAAATAAGGAAATTTCTGCAATTTTGACCCAAAATATGGAATTTCTGCAATTTTGCCCCAAAATAAGGGAAATTTCTGGAATATTGCCCCAAAATAAATGGAATTTTTGAGTTTTGCCCCATAATAAGGAGAATTTCTGTCTTTTTGCCCCAACATATAGGGAATTACTGCCTTTTTGCCCCACAACTAGGGGAATTTCTGCAATTTTGCTCCAAAATACGGGGAATTTCTGCTTTTTTGCCCGAATATAAGAAGAATGTATATCTTTTGCCACAAAAAAGAGAAATTTCTTCATTTTACCCAAAATAATAGGAATTTCTGCATTTTTACCCCAAAATAAACAGAATTTCTGTATTTTTGCCCCAAAATAAGGGGAATTTTTGAATTTTGCCCTGAAATAAGTTAAATTTCTGCAATTTTGCCACAAAATAAGAGAAATTTCTGCCTTTTTGCCACAAAATAAGGGGCATTTCTGTCTTTTTGCCCCAAAATAAGGGGAATTTCAGCCTTTTTACCTCATAATATGGGGAATCTCTCCTTTTTTGCCCCAAAATATAGGGAGTTTCTGCATTTTTGCCTCAAAATAATGAAAATTTCTGCAATTTTCTACAAAAATAAAAGAAATTTCTTCCCTTTTGCCCCAAAACAAGAGAAATTCCTGTCTTCTTTCCCTGAAATAAGTGAAATTTCTGCAATTTTGCTCAAAATAAGAAAAATTTCTGCAATTTTGCCCCAAAATAAGAGGAATTTCTGAGTTTTTGCCCTGAAATAAAGAAAATTTCTGTCTTTTTGCCCCAAAGTAATGTGTATTTCTGCATTTTCCCTCAAAATTAGGAAAATTTGTGCAATTTTGCTTCAAAATACAAAGGATTTCAGCCTTATTTCACCAAAATAAAGGGAATTTCTGCATTTTTGCACCAATATAAGGGGAATTTCTGAAATTTTGCTCCAAAATACGGGAAACATCTGCCTTATAGCCCGAAATTAAGTGGAATTTCTGCCTTTTTACCCTGAAATATTTGAAATTTCTGCTATTTTACCCCAAAATAAGGGGAATTTCTGTTTTTGTCCCCAAAATTAGGGGAATTTCTGCTTTTTGCCCCAAAGTAAGGCAAATTTCTGACTTTTTGCCCTGAAATAAGTGAAATTTCTGCAATTTTGCCCCAAAATAAGGCGAATTTCTGCCTTTTTGCCAAAATAAGGGGATATTCAGCATTTTACCTCCAAATAAAAGGAATTTCTGCCTTTTTGCCACAAAATATGGCGAATTTTTGCCTTATTGCTTCCTAAGAAGGAAAATTTCTGCTTTTCTGCCCCAATTAACAGGAATTTCTGCCTTTTTGCCACAAAGTAATGGGAGTTTCTGCCTTTTTGCCCCAAAATAAGGGGAATTTCAGCCTTTTTACCTCAAAAAAAAAAAAAAGAATTTCTGCCTTTTGCCCCAAAATATGGGGAATTTCTGCCTTTTTGTTCTAAAATAATGAAAATTTCTTCAATTTTGTACTAAAATAAAAAAAATTTCTGCTTTTTGCCCCAAAATAAAAGGAATTTCTGACTTTTTGTCCTGAAATAAATAAAATTTCTGCAATTTTGCCTGAAAATAAGAAAAATTTGTGCCTTTTTGCCACAAAATATAAAAAATTTCTGCCTTCTTGCCACAAAATAAGAAAAATTTCTGCAATTCTGTATCAAAATAAATTTCTCCAATTTTGCCCCAAAATAAGGGAAATTTCTGCAATTTTGCCCCAAAATAAGGGAAATTTCTTCAATTTTGCCCCAAAATAAGGGGAATTTCTGACTTTTTGCCCCAAAATAAGGAGAATTTCTGTATTTTTGCCCCAAAATAAAGGGAATTTCTTCCTTTTTACCCAAAAATTAGGGGAATTTCTGCAATTTTGCTTCAAAATACAGGGAATTTCTGCCTCTTTACCCGTAGACAAGGGGAACTTCTGCCATTTTGCCCCAAATAAAAGGAATTTCTGCATTTTTGCCCCAATATTAGGGGAATTTCTGCAATTTTGCTCCAAAATACGGGGAATTTCTGCCTTTTTGCCCGAAATTAAGGGGATTTTCTGCCTTTTTGCCCCCAAATAAGGGAAATTTCTGCAATTTTATCCCAAAATAAGGGGAATTTCTGCCTTTTTGCCCCAAAATAAGGGGAATTTCTGCTTTTTGCTTTGAAATATGTGAAATTTCTGCAATTTTATCCCAAAATAAGGGAAATTTCTGCCTTTTTGCCCCAAAATAAGGGAAATTTCTGCATTTTTGCCCCAAAATATAAAAAAAATTTGATTTTTTTCCCTGAAATAAGTGAAATTTCTGCAATTTTGCCCTAAAATAAGGGAAATTTCTGCAATTTTTCCTCATAATAAAGGAAATTTATGCAATTTTTCCCCAAAATAAGGGGAATTTCTCTTTTTTGCCCCAAAATAACTGAAATTTCTGCAATTTAGCCCTAAAATGAGGGGAATTTCTGCCTTTTGCCCCAAAATAAGGGGAATTTCTGCTTTTTTGCCCCAAAATAAAGAAAATTACTGCATGTTTTACCCCAAAATTAGGTGAATTTCTGCAATTTTGCTCAAAATATGGGGATTTTCTGCCTTTTTCAACAAAAATAAGGGGAATTTCTGCCATTTTGCCACGAAATAAGTGAAATTTCTGCAGTTTTACCCCAAAATAAGGAAAATTTCTGCCTTTTTGTCCCAAAATAAGGGGAATTTCAGCCTTTTTTCCTCAAAATAAGGGGAATTTCTGCCTTTTACCCCAAAATATGGGGAATTTCTGCCTTTTTGTTCCAAAATAAGGAAAATTTCTTCAATTTTGTACTAAAATAAAAGAAATTTCTGCTTTTTGCCCCAAAATAAAAGGAATTTTTGACTTTTTGTCCTGAAATAAATGAAATTTCTGCAATTTTGCCTGAAAATAAGAAAAATTTGTGCCTTTTTGCCACAAAATATAAAAAATTTCTGCCTTCTTACCACAAAATAAGAAAAATTTCTGCAATTCTGCACCAAAATAAATTTCTTTAATTTTGCCCCAAAATAAGGGAAATTTCTGCAATTTTGCCCCAAAATAAGGGAAATTTCTTCAATTTTGCCCCAAAATAAGGAGAATTTCTGACTTTTTGCCCCAAAATAAGGAGAATTTCTTTATTTTTGCCCAAAAATAAAGGGTATTTCTTCCTTTTTGCCCAAAAATTAGGGGAGTTTCTACAATTTTGCTACAAAATACAGGGTATTTCTGCCTCTTTACCCGAAAACAATTGGAACTTCTTCTTTTTGCCCCAAATAAAAAAAAATTTTGCATTTTTGACCCAATATTAGGGGAATTTCTGCAATTTTGCTCCACAATACAGGGAATATCTGGCTTTTTGTCCAAAATTAAGGGGATTTTCTACCTTTTTGCCCCGAAATAAGGGAAATTTCTGCAATTTTATCCCAAAATAAGGGGAATTTCTGCCTTTTTGCCCCAAAATAAGGGGAATTTCTGCATTTTTGCCCCAAAATATGAAAAAATTTTGATTTTTTTCTCGGAAATAAGTGAAATTTCTGAAATTTTGCCCTAAAATAAGGGAAATTTCTGCAATTTTTCCTCATAATAAAGGAAATTTATGCAATTTTTCCCCAAAATAAGGGGAATTTCTGTTTTTTTGCCCCAAAATAACTGAAATTTCTGCAATATTGCCCTAAAATGAGGGGAATTTTTGCCTTTTGCCCCAAAATAAGGGGAATTTCTGCCTTTTTGCCCCAAAATAAGGGGAATTTCAGCCTTTTTACCTCAAAAAAAGGGAATTTCTGCCTTTTGCCCCAAAATATGGGGAATTTCTGCCTTTTTGTTCCAAAATAAGGAATATTTCTTCAATTTTGTACTAAAATAAAAGAAATTTCTGCTTTTTGCCCCAAAATAAAAGGAATTTCTGACTTTTTGTCCTGAAATAAATGAAATTTCTGCAATTTTGCCTGAAAATAAGAAAAATTTTTGCCTTTTTGCCACAAAATATAAAAAATTTCTGCCTTCTTGCCACAAAATAAGAAAAATTTCTGCAATTCTGTACCAAAATAATAGAAACTTCTCCAATTTTGCCCCAAAATTAAAAAAATTTCTTCAATTTTGCCCTAAAATAATGGGAATTTCTGACTTTTTGCTCTGCAATAAGGAGAATTTCTGTATTTTTGCCCCAAAATAAAGGGATTTTCTTCCTTTTTGCCCAAAAATTAGGGGAGTTTCTGCAATTTTTCTTCAAAATACAGGGAATTTCTGCCTCTTTACCCGAAAACAATTGGAACTTCTGCCATTTTGCCCCAAATAAAAGGAATTTCTGCATTTTTGCCCCAATATTAGGGGAATTTCTGCAATTTTGCTCCAAAATATGGGGAATTTCTGCCTTTTTGCCCGAAATTAAGGGGATTTTCTGTCTTTTTGCCCCCAAATATGGAAAATTTTTGCAATTTTATCCCAAAATAAGGCGAATTTCTGCCTTTTTGCCCCAAAATAAGGGGAATTTCTGCCTTTTGCCCTGAAATATGTGAAATTTCTGCAATTTTATCCCAAAATAAGGGGAATTTCTGCCTTTTTGCCCCAAAATAAGGGAAATTTCTGCATTTTTGCCCCAAAATATGAAAAATTTTTGATTTTTTTCTCTGAAATAAGTGAAATTTCTGCAATTTTGCCCTAAAATAAAGGAAATTTCTACAATTTTTCCTCATAATAAAGGAAATTTATGCAATTTTTCCCCAAAATAAGGGGAATTTATGATTTTTGCCCCAAAATAACTGAAATTTCTGCAATTTTGCTCTAAAATGAGGGGAATTTCTGCCTTTTGCCTTAAAATAAGGGGAATTTATGCCTTTTTGCCCCAAAATAAAGAAAATTACTGCATGTTTTACCCCAAAATTAGGTGAATTTCTGCAATTTTGCTCCTAAATATGGGGATTTTCTGCCTTTTTCAACGAAAATAAAGGGAATTTCTGCCATTTTGCCACAAAATAAGTGAAATTTCTACAGTTTCACCCCAAAATAAGGGGAATTTCTGCCTTTTTGCCCCAAAATTAGGGGAATTTCTGCTATTTTGCTCTAAAATCCGGGGAATTTCTGCCTTTTTGCCCTAAAATAAAGGGAATGTATATGTTTTTGCCATAAAGAAGTGAAATTTCTTCACTTTTGCCCCAAAATAAGCGAATTTTCCGCCTTTTTGACTCAAAAAAAGGGCAATTTCTGCCTTTTCCCCAAAAATAAACGGAATTTCTGTTTTTTTGCCCCAAAAAAGGGGAATTTCTGACTTTTTTGCCCTGAAATAAGTGAAATTTCTAAAATTTTTCCTCAAAATAAGGGAAATGTCTGCTTTTTGTCCCAAAATAAGGGGAATTTCTGCCTTTTTGCCCCAAAATAAGAGGAATTTCAGCCTTTTTTCCTCAAAATAAGGGGAATTTCTGCCTTTTGCCCCAATATATGGGGAATTTCTGCATTTTGCCCCAAAATAAGAAAAATTTCTGCAATTTTGTACCAAAATAAAAGAAATTTCTGCCTTTTTGCCCCAAAATAAGAGAAATTTCTGCCTTTTTTCCCTGAAATAAGTGAAATTTCTGCAATTATGCCCCAAAATAAGGGAAATTTCTGCAATTTTGCCCCAAAGTAAAGGAAATTTCTGCAATTTTGCCCCAAATAAGGGGAATTTCTGAATTTTTGCACCCAAAAAAAGGAGATTTTCTGTCTATTTGCCCCAAAATAAGGAGAATTTCAGCCTTTTTACCCAAAAATTATGAGAATTTCTGCAATTTTTCTTCAAAATACGGAAAATTTCTGCCTTTTAGCCCCAAAATATTGGGAATTTCTGCATTTTTCCCCTATATTAGGGGAATTTCTGCATTTTACATCTAAATAAGGGGAATTTCTGCATTTTACCTCAAAATAAAAGAATTTCTGCCTTTAACCCCAAAATATAGGAAATTTCTGCATTTTTGTTCCAAAATAAAGAAAATTTCTTCAATTTTGTACCATAATCAAAGAAATTTCTCATTTTTGCCCCAAAATAAAGGGAATTTCTGACTTTTTACCCTGAAATGAATGAAATTTCTGCAATTTTACATGAAAATATGGGAAATTATTGCCTTTTTGCCTCAAAATAAGGGGAATTTCTGCCTTTTGCCCCAAAATATGGGGAATTTCAGGATTTTACTTCAAAATAAATGGAATTTCTGCATTTTTGCCCTGATATATGTGAAATTTCTGCAATTTTACCCCCAAATAAGGTGAATTTCTGCCTTTTGGCCCCCAAATAATGGGAATTTCTGCCTTTTTGCCACAAAATAAGAAAAATTTTTGCTTTTTTTCTCTGAAATAAGTGAAATTTCTGCAATTTTGCCCTAAAATAAGGGAAATTTCTGCAATTTTTCCCCATAATAAATCAAATTTCTGAAATTTTGCTGCAAAATAATGGGATTTTCTGTTTTTTGCCCCCAAATAAGGGATATTTCTGCAATTTTGCCCTAAAATAAGGGGAATTTCTGCAATTTGCCCTAAAATAAGGGGAATTTCTGCCTTTTGGCCACAAAATAAGAAAAATTACTTCATGTTTTACCCCAAAATTATGTGATTTTCTAAAATTTTACTCCAAAATATGAGGATTTTCTGCCTTTTTCGCCGAAAATAAGGGGAATTTCTGCCATTTTGCAGCGAAATAAGTGAAATTTCTGCAGTTTTACCCCAAAATAAGAAAAATTTCTGCCTTTTTGCCCCAAAATTAAGGGAATTTCTGCAATTTTGCTTCAAAATCCGGAGAATTTCTGCTTTTTTGCCCGAAAATAAATGGAATGTATACCTTTTTGCCATAAAAAAAGGAAATTTCTTCACTTTTGCCCCAAAATAATGGGATTTTCATCCTTTTTGACTGAAAATAAGTGCAATTTTTACCTTTTCCCCAAAAATAAATGGAATTTCTGTCTTTTTGCCCCAAAATAAGGGGAATTTCTGAATTTTTGCCCTGAAGTAAGTGAAATTTCTAAAATTTTTCCCCAAAATAATGGAAATGTCTGCTTTTTGACCCAAAATAAGGGGATTTTCTGCCTTTTTGCCCCAAAATAAGGGAAATTTCAGCCTTTTTTCCTCAAAATAATGGGAATTTCTGCCTTTTTGCCTAAAAATATGAAGAATTTCTGCCTTTTTGCCACAAAATAAGAAAAATTTCTGCAATTTTGTACCCAAATAAAAGAAATTTCTGCCTTTTTTCCCCAAAATAAGAGAAATTTCTGCTTTTTTTCCTGAAATAAGTGAAATTTCTACAGTTTTGCCCCAAAATAAGGAAAATTTCTGCAATTTTGCTCCAATGTAAAGGAATTTTTTTTTGCCCCCAAATAAGGGAATTTTCTGAATTTTAGCTCCCGAAAAAAGGGGATTTTCTAATTTTTTGCCCCAAAATAAGGAGAATTTCTTCCTTTTTGCGCGAAAACTATGAGAATTTCTGCAATTTTGCTTCAAAATACGGGTAATTTCTGCCTTTTAGCCTCAAAATAAAAGAAATTTCTGCATTTTACCTCAAAATAAAAATAATTTCTGCATTTTGCCCCAAAATATGGGGAATTTCTGCCTTTTTGTTCCAAAATAAAAAAAAAAAAAATTCTTCAAGTTTGTACCATAATAAAAGAAATTTCTGCTTTTTGCCCCAAAATAAGGGGAATTTCTGACTTTTTGCCTTGAAATAAATGAAATTTCTGCAATTTTTCCCGAAAATAAAGGAAATTTGTGCCTTTTTGCCCCAAAATAAGAAGAATTTCTGCCTTTTGCCCCAAAATATGGGGAATTTCACCATTTTACCTAAAAATAAGAAAAATTTCAGCCTTTTTGCACCAAAATATGGGGAATTTCTTCCTTTTTGACTCCAAAATAAAGGGAATTTCTGCAATTTTGCAAGAATATTAGGGGAATTTCTGCAATTTTGCTCCAAAATACGGGTCATTTCTGCCTAAAATAAGAGAAATTTCTGCAATTTTTCCCCATAATAAAGCAAATTTCTGCAATTTTCCCCCAAAATAAGGGGAATTTCTGTTTTTTTGCCCCCAAATAAGAGAAATTTCTGCAATTTTGGCCTAAAATAAGGGAAATTTCTGCAATTTTTCCCCATAATAAAGCAAATTTCTGCAATTTTCCCCCAAAATAAGGGGAATTTCTGTTTTTTGCCCCCAAATAAGAGAAATTTCTGCAATTTTGCCCTAAAATAAGGGGAATTTCTGCCATTTGCCCCAAAATAAGGGGAATTTCTGTTTTTTGCCCCCAAATAAAGCAAATTTCTGCACTTTTGCCCCAAAATAAGGGGAATTTTTGTTTCTTGCCCCCGAATAAGGGAAATTTTTGCAATTTTGCCCTAAAATAAGAGGAATTTCTGCCATTTGCCCCAAAATAAAAGGAATTTCTGCCTTTTTGCCACAAAATAAAGAAAATTACTGCATGTTTTACCCCAAAATTAGGTGAATATCTGCAATTTTGCTCCAAAATACGAGGATTTTCTGCCTTTTTCGCCGAAAATAAGGGGAATTTCTGCCATTTTGCCGCGAAATAAGTGAAATTTCTGCAGTTTTACCCCAAAATAAGGGTTATTTCTGCCTTTTTGCCCCCAAATTAGGGGAATTTCTGCAATTTTGCTCCAAAATACGGGTCATTTCTGCCATTTTGCCCGAAATTAAGAAGATTTTCTGCATTTTTGCCCTCAAATAAGAGAAATTTCTGCAATTTTATTCCAAAATAAGGGGAATTTCTGCCTTTTTGCCCCAAAATAAAAAAAATTTTGCTTTTTATCCCTGAAAAAGGTGAAATTTCTGTAATTTTGCCCTAAAATAAGGGAAATTTCTGCAATTTTTCCACATAATAAACCAAATTTCTGCAATTTTGCCCCAAAATAAGGGGAATTTCTGTTTTTTGCCCTCAAATAAGGGAAATTTCTGCAATTTTGCCCTAAAATAGGGGAATTTCTGCCATTTGCCCCAAAATAAGGGGAAATTCTGCCTTTTTGCCACAAAATAAAGAAAATTACTGCATGTTTTACTTCATAATTAGGTGAATTTCTGCAATTTTGCTCCAAAATACGAGGATTTTCTGCCTTTTTAGCCGAAAATAAGGGGAATTTCTGCCATTTTGCCGATAAATAAGTGAATTTTCTGCAGTTTTACCGCAAAATACGGGGAATTTCTGCCTTTTTGCCCGAAAAGAAAGGGAATGTATACATTTTTGCCATAAAAAAGAAAATTTCTTCACTTTTGTCCCAAAATAAGGGGATTTTCCGCCTTTTTGACTCAAAATAAGTGCAATTTCTGCCTTTTCCCCAAAAATAAATGGAATTTCTGTCTTTTTGCCCCAAAATAAAGGGAATTTCTGACTTTTTACCCTGAAATAAGTGAAATTTCTAAAATTTTTCCCCAAAATAAGGGAAATGTCTGCTTTTTGCCCCAAAAAAGGGGAATTTCTGCCTTTTTGCCCCCAAATAAGAAGAATTTCAGCCTTTTTACCTCAAAATAAGGGGAATTTCTGCCTTTTTGCCCCAAAATATGGGGAATTTCTGCTTTTTTGCCCCAAAATAAGAAAAATTTCTGCAATTTTGTACTAAAATAAAAGAAATTTCTACCTTTTTGCCCCAAAATAAGAGAAATTTTTGCCTTTTTTCACTGAAATAAGTGAAATTTCTGCAATTTTGCCCCAAAATAAGGAAAATAACTGCCATTTTGCAACAATGTAAAGGAAATTTCTGCAATTTTGCCCCAAAATAAGGGGATTTTCTGACTTCTTGCTCCCGAAAAAAGGGGATTTTCTGTCTTTTTACCCCAAAATAAGGAGAATTTCTGCATTTTTGCCCGAAAATTCTGATAATTTCTGCAATTTTTCTTCAAAATACGGAAAATTTCTGCCTTTTAGCCCAAAAATAAAGGGAATTTCTGCATTTTTCCCCAATATTATGGGAATTTCTGCATTTTACCTCTAAATAAGGGGAATTTCTGCATTTTACCTCAAAATAAGAAGAATTTCTGCCTTTTACCCCAAAATATGGGAAATTTCTGCCTTTTTGTTCCAAAATAAAGAAAATTTCTTCAATTTTGTACCATAATAAAAGAAATTTCTCTTTTTTGCCCCAAAATAAGAAGAATTTCTGCCTTTTGCCCCAAAATATGGAGAATTTCAGCATTTTACCTCAAAATAAGGGGAATTTCTTTCTTTTGCCCTGAAATATGTGAAATTTCTGCAATTTTACCCCAAAATAAGGTGAATTTCTGCATTTTTGCCCCAAAATAATGGTAATTTTTGCCTTTTTGCCACAAATTTAAAAAAATTTTTGCTTTTTTTTTTCTGAGATAAGTGAAATTTCTGCAATTTTGGCCAAAAATAAGGGAAATTTCTGCAATTTTTCCCCATAATAAAGCAAATTTCTGCAATTTTCCCCCAAAATAAGAGGAATTTCTGTTTTTTGCCCCCAAATAAGAGAAATTTCTGCAATTTTGGCCTAAAATAAGGGAAATTTCTGCAATTTTTCCTCATAATAAAGCAAATTTCTGCAATTTTCCCCCAAAATAAGGGAATTTCTGTTTTTTGCCCCAAATAAGAGAAATTTCTGCAATTTTGCCCTAAAATAAGGGGAATTTCTGCCATTTGCCCCAAAATAAGGGGAATTTCTGTTTTTTGCCCCCAAATAAAGGAAATTTCTGCACTTTTGCCCCAAAATAAGTGGAATTTCTGTTTCTTGCCCCCGAATAAGGGAAATTTTTGCAATTTTGCCCTAAAATAAGGGGAATTTCTGCCATTTGCCCCAAAATAAAAGGAATTTCTGCCTTTTTGCCACAAAATAAAGAAAATTACTGCATGTTTTACCCCAAAATTAGGTGAATATCTGCAATTTTGCTCCAAAATACGAGGATTTTCTGCCTTTTTCGCCGAAAATAAGGGGAATTTCTGCCATTTTGCCGCGAAATAAGTGAAATTTCTGCAGTTTTACCCCAAAATAAGGGTTATTTCTGCCTTTTTGCCCCCAAATTAGGGGAATTTCTGCAATTTTGCTCCAAAATACGGGTCATTTCTGCCATTTTGCCCGAAATTAAGAAGATTTTCTGCATTTTTGCCCTCAAATAAGAGAAATTTCTGCAATTTTATTCCAAAATAAGGGGAATTTCTGCCTTTTTGCCCCAAAATAAAAAAAATTTTGCTTTTTATCCCTGAAAAAGGTGAAATTTCTGTAATTTTGCCCTAAAATAAGGGAAATTTCTGCAATTTTTCCACATAATAAACCAAATTTCTGCAATTTTGCCCCAAAATAAGGGGAATTTCTGTTTTTTGCCCTCAAATAAGGGAAATTTCTGCAATTTTGCCCTAAAATAGGGGAATTTCTGCCATTTGCCCCAAAATAAGGGGAAATTCTGCCTTTTTGCCACAAAATAAAGAAAATTACTGCATGTTTTACTTCATAATTAGGTGAATTTCTGCAATTTTGCTCCAAAATACGAGGATTTTCTGCCTTTTTAGCCGAAAATAAGGGGAATTTCTGCCATTTTGCCGATAAATAAGTGAATTTTCTGCAGTTTTACCGCAAAATACGGGGAATTTCTGCCTTTTTGCCCGAAAAGAAAGGGAATGTATACATTTTTGCCATAAAAAAGAAAATTTCTTCACTTTTGTCCCAAAATAAGGGGATTTTCCGCCTTTTTGACTCAAAATAAGTGCAATTTCTGCCTTTTCCCCAAAAATAAATGGAATTTCTGTCTTTTTGCCCCAAAATAAAGGGAATTTCTGACTTTTTACCCTGAAATAAGTGAAATTTCTAAAATTTTTCCCCAAAATAAGGGAAATGTCTGCTTTTTGCCCCAAAAAAGGGGAATTTCTGCCTTTTTGCCCCCAAATAAGAAGAATTTCAGCCTTTTTACCTCAAAATAAGGGGAATTTCTGCCTTTTTGCCCCAAAATATGGGGAATTTCTGCTTTTTTGCCCCAAAATAAGAAAAATTTCTGCAATTTTGTACTAAAATAAAAGAAATTTCTACCTTTTTGCCCCAAAATAAGAGAAATTTTTGCCTTTTTTCACTGAAATAAGTGAAATTTCTGCAATTTTGCCCCAAAATAAGGAAAATAACTGCCATTTTGCAACAATGTAAAGGAAATTTCTGCAATTTTGCCCCAAAATAAGGGGATTTTCTGACTTCTTGCTCCCGAAAAAAGGGGATTTTCTGTCTTTTTACCCCAAAATAAGGAGAATTTCTGCATTTTTGCCCGAAAATTCTGATAATTTCTGCAATTTTTCTTCAAAATACGGAAAATTTCTGCCTTTTAGCCCAAAAATAAAGGGAATTTCTGCATTTTTCCCCAATATTATGGGAATTTCTGCATTTTACCTCTAAATAAGGGGAATTTCTGCATTTTACCTCAAAATAAGAAGAATTTCTGCCTTTTACCCCAAAATATGGGAAATTTCTGCCTTTTTGTTCCAAAATAAAGAAAATTTCTTCAATTTTGTACCATAATAAAAGAAATTTCTCTTTTTTGCCCCAAAATAAGAAGAATTTCTGCCTTTTGCCCCAAAATATGGAGAATTTCAGCATTTTACCTCAAAATAAGGGGAATTTCTTTCTTTTGCCCTGAAATATGTGAAATTTCTGCAATTTTACCCCAAAATAAGGTGAATTTCTGCATTTTTGCCCCAAAATAATGGTAATTTTTGCCTTTTTGCCACAAATTTAAAAAAATTTTTGCTTTTTTTTTTCTGAGATAAGTGAAATTTCTGCAATTTTGGCCAAAAATAAGGGAAATTTCTGCAATTTTTCCCCATAATAAAGCAAATTTCTGCAATTTTCCCCCAAAATAAGGGGAATTTCTGTTTTTTGCCCCCAAATAAGAGAAATTTCTGCAATTTTGGCCTAAAATAAGGGAAATTTCTGCAATTTTTCCTCATAATAAAGCAAATTTCTGCAATTTTCCCCCAAAATAAGGGAATTTCTGTTTTTTGCCCCAAATAAGAGAAATTTCTGCAATTTTGCCCTAAAATAAGGGGAATTTCTGCCATTTGCCCCAAAATAAGGGGAATTTCTGTTTTTTGCCCCCAAATAAAGGAAATTTCTGCACTTTTGCCCCAAAATAAGTGGAATTTCTGTTTCTTGCCCCCGAATAAGGGAAATTTTTGCAATTTTGCCCTAAAATAAGGGGAATTTCTGCCATTTGCCCCAAAATAAAAGGAATTTCTGCCTTTTTGCCACAAAATAAAGAAAATTACTGCATGTTTTACCCCAAAATTAGGTGAATATCTGCAATTTTGCTCCAAAATACGAGGATTTTCTGCCTTTTTCGCCGAAAATAAGGGGAATTTCTGCCATTTTGCCGCGAAATAAGTGAAATTTCTGCAGTTTTACCCCAAAATAAGGGTTATTTCTGCCTTTTTGCCCCCAAATTAGGGGAATTTCTGCAATTTTGATCCAAAATACGTGGAATTGCTGCTTTTTTGCCCGAAAAGGAAGGGAATGTATACCTTTTTGCCATAAAAAAGAGAAATTTCTTCACTTTTGCCCCAAAATAAGGGGATTTTCCGTCTTTTATCTCAAAATAAGTGCAATTTCTGCCTTTTCCCCAAAAATAAAAGGAATTTCTTTTTTTTGCCCCAAAATAAGGAGAATTTCTGCCTTTTTGCCCCAAAATAAGGGAAATTTCAGCCTTCTTTCTAAAAATAAGAGGAATTTCTGCCTTTTGCCCCGAAATATGGGGAATTTCTGCCTTTTTGCCCCAAAATAAGAAAAATTTCTGCAATTTTGTACCAAAATAAAAGAAATTTATGTCTTTTTGCCCCAAAATAAGAGAAATTTCTGCCTTTTTTCCCTGAAATAAGTGAAATTTCTGCAATTTTACCCCAAAATAAGGGAAATTTCTGCAATTTTGCCCCAAAGTAAAGGAAATTTCTGCAATTTTGCCCCAAAGTAAAGGAAATTTCTGCAATTTTGCCCCAAAGTAAAGGAAATTTCTGCAATTTTGCCCCAAATAAAAGGAATTTCTGAATTTTTGCAACCGAAAAAAGGAGATTTTCTGACTTTTTGCCCCAAAATAAAGAGAATTTCAGCCTTTTTGCCCAAAAATTATGAGAATTTCTGCACTTTTTCTTCAAAATACGAAAAATTTCTGCCTTTTAGCTCCAAAATAAAGTGAATTTCTGCATTTTTACCCAATATTAGGGGAATTTCTGCATTTTACCTCTAAATAAGGGAAATTTCTGCATTTTACCTCAAAATAAGAAGAATTTCTGCCTTTTACCCCAAAATAAGGTGAATTTCTGCTTTTTGCCCCAAAATAATGGGAATTTCTGCCTTTTTGCCCCAAAATAAGAAAAAATTTTGCTTATTTTTTCTGAAATAATTGAAATTTCTGCAATTTTGCCCTAAAATAAGGGAAATTTCTGCAATTATTCCCCATAATAAAGCAAATTTCTGCAATTTTGCCCCAAAATAAGGGGAATTTCTGTTTTTTGCCCCCAAATAAAGCAAATTTCTGCAATTTTTCCCCAAAATAAGAGGAATTTATGTTTTTTGCCCCCGAATAAGGGAAATTTTTGCAATTTTGCCCTAAAATTAGGGGAATTTCTGCCATTTGCCCCAAAATAAGGGAAATTTCTGCCATTTTGCCGCAAAATAAGTGAAATTTCTGCAGTTTTACCCTAAATTAAGGGGAATTTTTGCCTTTTTGCCCCAAAATTAGGGGAATTTCTGCAATTTTGCTTCAAAATACATGGAATTTCTGCCTTTTTGCCCGAAAATAAAGGGAATGTACATCTTTTTGCCATAAAAAAGGGAAATTTCTTCACTTTTGCCCCAAAATAAGGGGATTTTCCGCCTTTTTGACTCAAAATAAGTGCAATTTCTGCCTTTTCCCCAAAAATAAACGGAATTTCTGTCTTTTTGCCCCAAAATAAGGGGAATTTCTGACTTTTTGCCCTGAAAATAGTGAAATTTCTAAAATGTTTCCCCAAAATAAGGGAAATGTCTGCTTTTTGCCCCAAAATAAGGGGAATGTCTACCTTTTAGCCCCAAAATAAAGGGAATTTCTGCATTTTACCTTCAATTAAGAATATTTTCTGCATTTTGCTCTAAAATATGGGGAATTTCTGCCTTTTTGTTCCAAAATAAAAATTTTCTTCAATTTTGTACAATAATACAAGAAATTTCTGCTTTTTGCCCCAAAATAAGGGGAATTTCTGACTTTTTGCCCTGAAATAATTGAAATTTCTAAAATTTTCCCCAAAATAAGGGAAATGTCTGCTTTTTGTCCCAAAATAAGTGGAATTTCTACATTTTTGCCCCCAAATACGGGGAATTTCAGCCTTTTTACCTCAAAATAACGGGAATTTCTGCCTTTTTGCCCCAAAATAGGAAAAATTTCTGAAATTTATACCAAAATAAAAGAAATTTCTGACTTTTTGCCCCAAAATAAGGGAAATTTCTGAAATTTTGACCCAAAGTAAAGGAAATTTCTGCAATTTTGCCCCAAATAAGGAGAATTTCTGACTTTTTGCACCCGAAAAAAGGAGATTTTTTTTTCTTTTTGCCTCAAAATAAGGAGAATCAGTTTTTTTGCCCGAAAATCATGAGAATTTCTGCAATTTTTTTTCAAAATACGGAAAATTTCTGCCTTTTAGCCCTAAAATAAAGGGAATTTCTGCATTTTTCCCCAATACTAAGGTAATTTCTACATTTTACTTCTAAATAAGGGGAATTTCTGCATTTTACCTCAAAATAAGAACTATTTCTGCCTTTTACCCCAAAATATGGGGAATTTCTGCCTTTTTCTTCCAAAATAAAAAAAATTTCTTTAATTTTGTACCATAATAAAAGAAATTTCTCCTTTTTGCCCCAAAATAAGGGGAATTTCTGACTTTTTACCCTGAAATAATTGAAATTTCTGAAATTTTGCCCGAAAATAAGGGAAATTTGTGGCTTTTTGCCCCAAAATAAGGGGAATTCCTGCCTTTTGCCCCAAAATATGGGGAATTTCAGCATTTTACCTAAAATATGGGGAATTTCTGCCTTTTTGCCCTAAAATCTGTGAAATTTCTGCAATTTTACCCCAAAATAAGGTGAATTTCTGCCTTTTGCCCCAAAATAATAGGAATTTCTGCATTTTTGCCCCAAAATAAGAAAAATTTTTGCTTTTTTTTCTGAAATAAGTGAAATTTCTGCAATTTTGGCCTAAAATAAGGGAAATTTCTGCAATTTTTCCCCATAATAAAGCAAATTTCTGCAATTTTGCCCCAAAATAAATGGAATTTCTGGTTTTTGCCCACAAATAAGGGAAATTTCTGAAATTTTGCCCTAAAATAAGGGGAATTTCTGCCATTTGACCCAAAATAAGGGGAATTTCTGCCTTTTTCTCACAAAATATAGAAAATTACTGCATGTTTTACCCCAAAATTATGTAAAATTCGGCAATTTTGCTCCAAAATACGAGGATTTTCTGCGTTTTTCGCCGAAAATAAGGAGAATTTCTGCCATCTTGCCACGAAATAAAAAAATTTCTGCAGTTTTACCCCAAAATTAGGGGAATTTCTGCCTTTTTGCCCCAAAATTAGGGGAATTTCTTAAATTTTGCTCCAAAATACAGGGAATTTCTGCCTTTTTGCCCGAAAATAAAGGGAATGTATACCTTTTTGCCATAAAAAAAGGAAATTTCTTCACTTTCGCCCCAAAAGAATGTGATTTTCTGCCTTTTTGACTAAAAATAAGTGCAATTTCTGCCTTTTCCTCAAAATAAACGGAATTTCTGTCTTTTTGCCGCAAAATAAGGGGAATTTCTGACTTTATGCCCTGAAATAAGTGAAATTTCTAAAATTTTTTCCCAAAATAAGAGAAATGTCTGATTTTTGCCCCAAAATATGGGGAATTTATTTCTTTTTGCCCCAAAATAAGGGGAATTTCTGCTTTTTTGCCCCAAAATAAGAAAAATTTCTGCGTTTTTGCCCCAAAATAAGAGAAATTTTTGCCTTTTTTTCCTGAAATAAGTGAAATTTCTGCAATTTTGCCCCAAAATAAAAAAAATTTCTGCAATTTTGCCCCAATGTAAAGGAAATTTCTGCAATTTTGCCCCAAAATAAGGGAATTTTCTGACTTTTTGCTCCTGAAAAAAGGGGATATTCTGTCTTTTTGCCCCAAAATAAAGAGAATATCTGCCTTTTTGCCCAAAAATTATGAGAATTTCTGCAATTTTGTTTCGAAATACGGGGAATTTCTGCCTTTTAGCCCCAAAATAAAGGGAATTTCTGCATTTTTTCCCAATATTAGGAGAATTTCTTCATTTTACCTCTAAATAAGGGGAATTTCTGCATTTTCCCTAAAAATAAGAACAATTTCTGCCTTTTACCCCAAAATATGGGGAATTTTGCCTTTTTGTTCCAAAATAAAGAAAAGTTTTTCAATTTTGTACCATAAAAAAAGAAATTTCTCCTTTTTGCCCCAAAATAAGGGGAATTTCTGACTTTTTACCCAGAAATAAATGAAATTACTGCAATTTTGCCCGAAAATAAGGGAAATTTGTGCCTTTTTGCCCCAAAATAAGGGGAATTTCTGCCTTTTTCCCCAAAATATTGGGAATTTCAGCATTTTACCTCAAGATATGGGGAATTTGTGCCTTTTTGCCCTGAAATATGTGAAATTTCTGCAAATTTACCCCAAAATAAGGTGAATTTCTGCTTTTTTGCCCCAAAATAATGGGAATTTTGGCCTTTTTGCCCCAAAATAAGAAAAATTTTTGCTTCTTTTTCTGAAATAAGTGAAATTTCTGCAATTTTGCCCTAAAATAAGAGAAATTTCTGCAAATTTTCCCCATAATAAAGCAAATTTCTGCAAATATACCCCAAAATAAGGGGAAATTCTGTTTTTTGCCCCCAAATAAGGGAAATTTCTGCAATTTTGCCCTTAAATAAGGGGAATTTCTGCCATTTGCCCGAAAATAAGGTGAATTTCTGCCTTTTTGCCACAAAATAAAGAAAATTACTGCATGTTTTACCCCAAAATTAGGTGAATTTCTGCAATTTTGCTCCAAAATACGAAATTTTCTGCCTTTTTCGCCGAAAATAAGGGGAATTTCTGCCATTTTGCCGCAAAATAAGTGAATTTTCTGCAGTTTTACTGCAAAATAAGGGGAATTTCTGCTTTTTACCCCAAAATTAGGGGAATTTCTGCAATTTTGCTTCAAAATACGGGGAATTTCTGCCTTTTTGCCCGAAAAGAAAGGGAATGTATACCTTTTTGCCATAAAAAAAAAGAAATTTCTTCACTTTTGCCCAAAAATAAGGGGATTTTCCGCCTTTTTGACTCAAAATAAGTGCAATTTCTGCCTTTTCCCCAAAAATAAACGGAATTTCTGTCTTTTTGCCCCAAAATAAAGAAAATTTCTGACTTTTTACCCTGAAATAAGTGAAATTTCTAAAATTTTTCCCCAAAATAAGGGAAATGTCTGCTTTTTGCCTCAAAATAAGGGGAATTTCTCCCTTTTTGCCAACAAATAAGGAGAATTTCAGCCTTTTTTCCTCAAAATAAGAGGAATTTCTGCCTTTTGCCCCAAAATATGGGGAACTTCTGCCTTTTTGCCCCAAAATAAGAAAAATTTCTGCAATTTTGTACCAAAATAAAAGAAATTTCTGCATTTTTGCCCCAAAATAAGAGAAATTTCTGCCTTTTTTCCCTGAAATAAGTGAAATTTTTGCAATTTTGCCCCAAAATAAGGGAAATTTCTGCAATTTTGCCCCAAACTAGAGAAAATTTCTGCAATTTTTCCCCAAATAAGGGGAATTTCTGACTTTTTGCACCCAAAAAAGGAGATTTTTTGTCTTTTGCCCCAAAATAAGGAGAATTTCAGCCTTTTTGCCCGAAAATTATGAGAATTTCTGCAATTTTTCTTAAAAATATGGAAAATTTCTGCCTTTTAGCCCCAAAATAAAGGGAATTTCTGCATTTTTTCCCAATATTAGGGGAATTTCTGCATTTTACCTCTAAATAAGGGAAATTTCTGCATTTTACCTCAAAATAAGAAGAATTTCTGCCTTTTAGCCCAAAATATGAAGAATTTCTGCCTTTTGTTCCAAAATAATGAATATTTCTTCAATTTTGTACGATAATAAAAGAAATTTCTCCTTTTTGGCCCAAACTAAGGGGAATTTCTAACTTTTTACCCTGAAATAAATAAAATTTCTGCAATTTTGCCCGAAAATAAGGGAAATTTGTGCCTTTTTGCCCCAAAATAAGGGGAATGTCTGCCTTTTGTCCCAAAATATGGGGAATTTCAACATTTTACCTCAAAATAAGGGGAATTTCTGCTTTTTTGCTCTGACATATGTGAAATTTCTGCAATTTTACCCCAAAATAAGGTGAATTTCTGCTTTTTGCCGAAAAATAATGGGAATTTCTGCCTTTTTGCCCCAAAATAAGAAAAATTTTTGCTTTTTTTTTCTGAAATAAGTGAAATTTCTGCAATTTTGCCTTACAATAAAGGAAATTTCTGCAATTTTTCCCCATAATAAAGCAAATTTCTGCAATTTTGCACCAAAATAAGAGGAATTTCTGTTTTTTTCCCACAAAAAAGGGAAATTTCTGCAATTTTGCCCTAAACTAAGGGTAATTTCTGCCATTTGCCCCAAAATAAAAGAAATTTCTGCCTTTTTGCCACAAAATAAAGATAATTACTGCATGTTTTACCCCAAAATTAGGTGAATTTCTGCAATTTTGCTCCAAAATATGAGGATTTTCTGCCTTATTCGCCAAAAATAAGGGGAATTTCTGGCATTTTGCCGAAAATAAGTGAAATTTCTGCAGTTTTACCCCAAAATAAGGGAAATTTCTGCCTTTTTGCCCAACAATTAGGGGAATTTCTGCAATATTGCTCCAAAATACGGGGAATTTCTGCCTTTTTGCCCGAAAATAAAGGGAATGTATACCTTTTGCTATAAAAAAGGGAAATTTCTATACTTTTGCCCCAAAATAAGAATACTTTCTGCCTTTTTGACTCAAAATAAGTGCAATTTCTGCCTTTTCCCCAAAAATAAACGGAATTTCTGTTTTTTTTGCCCCAAAATAAAGGGAATTTCTGACTTTTTGCCCTTAAATAAGTGAAATTTTTAAAATTTTTCCCAAAATAAGGGAAATGTCTGCTTTTTGCCCCAAGATAAGGGGAATGTCTGCCTTTTAGCCCCAAAATAAAGGGAATTTCTGCATTTTGCCACAATTTTAGGGGAATTTCTTCATTTTACCTCTAAATAAGGGGAATTTCTGCATTTTCCCTAAAAATAAGAACAATTTCTGCCTTTTACCCCAAAATATGGGGAATTTTGCCTTTTTGTTCCAAAATAAAGAAAAGTTTTTCAATTTTGTACCATAAAAAAAGAAATTTCTCCTTTTTGCCCCAAAATAAGGGGAATTTCTGACTTTTTACCCAGAAATAAATGAAATTTCTGCAATTTTGCCCGAAAATAAGGGAAATTTGTGCCTTTTTTCCCCAAAATAAGGGGAATTTCTGCCTTTTTCCCCAAAATATTGGGAATTTCAGCATTTTACCTCAAAATATGGGGAATTTGTGCCTTTTTGCCCTGAAATATGTGAAATTTCTGCAAATTTACCCCAAAATAAGGTGAATTTCTGCTTTTTTGCCCCAAAATAATGGGAATTTTGGCCTTTTTGCCCCAAAATAAGAAAAATTTTTGCTTCTTTTTCTGAAATAAGTGAAATTTCTGCAATTTTGCCCTAAAATAAGAGAAATTTCTGCAAATTTTCCCCATAATAAAGCAAATTTCTGCAAATTTACCCCAAAATAAGGGGAAATTCTGTTTTTTGCCCCCAAATAAGGGAAATTTCTGCAATTTTGCCCTTAAATAAGGGGAATTTCTGCCATTTGCCCGAAAATAAGGTGAATTTCTGCCTTTTTGCCACAAAATAAAGAAAATTACTGCATGTTTTACCCCAAAATTAGGTGAATTTCTGCAATTTTGCTCCAAAATACGAAATTTTCTCCCTTTTTCGCCGAAAATAAGGGGAATTTCTGCCATTTTGCCGCAAAATAAGTGAATTTTCTGCAGTTTTACTGCAAAATAAGGGGAATTTCTGCTTTTTACCCCAAAATTAGGGGAATTTCTGCAATTTTGCTCCAAAATACGGGGAATTTCTGCCTTTTTGCCCGAAAAGAAAGGGAATGTATACCTTTTTGCCATAAAAAAAAAGAAATTTCTTCACTTTTGCCCAAAAATAAGGGGATTTTCCGCCTTTTTGACTCAAAATAAGTGCAATTTCTGCCTTTTCCCCAAAAATAAACGGAATTTCTGTCTTTTTGCCCCAAAATAAAGAAAATTTCTGACTTTTTACCCTGAAATAAGTGAAATTTCTAAAATTTTTCCCCAAAATAAGGGAAATGTCTGCTTTTTGCCTCAAAATAAGGGGAATTTCTCCCTTTTTGCCAACAAATAAGGAGAATTTCAGCCTTTTTTCCTCAAAATAAGAGGAATTTCTGCCTTTTGCCCCAAAATATGGGGAACTTCTGCCTTTTTGCCCCAAAATAAGAAAAATTTCTGCAATTTTGTACCAAAATAAAAGAAATTTCTGCATTTTTGCCCCAAAATAAGAGAAATTTCTGCCTTTTTTCCCTGAAATAAGTGAAATTTTTGCAATTTTGCCCCAAAATAAGGGAAATTTCTGCAATTTTGCCCCAAACTAGAGAAAATTTCTGCAATTTTTCCCCAAATAAGGGGAATTTCTGACTTTTTGCACCCAAAAAAGGAGATTTTTTGTCTTTTGCCCCAAAATAAGGAGAATTTCAGCCTTTTTGCCCGAAAATTATGAGAATTTCTGCAATTTTTCTTAAAAATATGGAAAATTTCTGCCTTTTAGCCCCAAAATAAAGGGAATTTCTGCATTTTTTCCCAATATTAGGGGAATTTCTGCATTTTACCTCTAAATAAGGGAAATTTCTGCATTTTACCTCAAAATAAGAAGAATTTCTGCCTTTTAGCCCAAAATATGAAGAATTTCTGCCTTTTGTTCCAAAATAATGAATATTTCTTCAATTTTGTACGATAATAAAAGAAATTTTTCCTTTTTGGCCCAAACTAAGGGGAATTTCTAACTTTTTACCCTGAAATAAATGAAATTTCTGCAATTTTTCCCGAAAATAAGGGAAATTTGTGCCTTTTTGCCCCAAAATAAGGGGAATGTCTGCCTTTTGTCCCAAAATATGGGGAATTTCAACATTTTACCTCAAAATAAGGGGAATTTCTGCTTTTTTGCTCTGACATATGTGAAATTTCTGCAATTTTACCCCAAAATAAGGTGAATTTCTGCTTTTTGCCGAAAAATAATGGGAATTTCTGCCTTTTTGCCCCAAAATAAGAAAAATTTTTGCTTTTTTTTTCTGAAATAAGTGAAATTTCTGCAATTTTGCCTTACAATAAAGGAAATTTCTGCAATTTTTCCCCATAATAAAGCAAATTTCTGCAATTTTGCACCAAAATAAGAGGAATTTCTGTTTTTTTCCCACAAAAAAGGGAAATTTCTGCAATTTTGCCCTAAAATAAGGGTAATTTCTGCCATTTGCCCCAAAATAAAAGAAATTTCTGCCTTTTTGCCACAAAATAAAGATAATTACTGCATGTTTTACCCCAAAATTAGGTGAATTTCTGCAATTTTGCTCCAAAATATGAGGATTTTCTGCCTTATTCGCCAAAAATAAGGGGAATTTCTGGCATTTTGCCGAAAATAAGTGAAATTTCTGCAGTTTTACCCCAAAATAAGGGAAATTTCTGCCTTTTTGCCCAACAATTAGGGGAATTTCTGCAATATTGCTCCAAAATACGGGGAATTTCTGCCTTTTTGCCCGAAAATAAAGGGAATGTATACCTTTTGCTATAAAAAAGGGAAATTTCTATACTTTTGCCCCAAAATAAGAATACTTTCTGCCTTTTTGACTCAAAATAAGTGCAATTTCTGCCTTTTCCCCAAAAATAAACGGAATTTCTGTTTTTTTGCCCCAAAATAAAGGGAATTTCTGACTTTTTGCCCTTAAATAAGTGAAATTTTTAAAATTTTTCCCCAAAATAAGGGAAATGTCTGCTTTTTGCCCCAAAATAAGGGGAATGTCTGCCTTTTAGCCCCAAAATAAAGGGAATTTCTGCATTTTTGTACCGAAATGAAAGAAATATTTTCCTTTTTGCCCCAAAATAAGAGAAATTTTTGCCTTTTTTCCCTGAAATAAGTGAAATTTCTGCAATTTTGCCCCAAAATAAAGGTAATTTCTGCAATTTTTCCCCAAAGTAAAGGAAATTTCTGCAATTTTGCCCCAAATAATGGGAATTTCTGACTTTTTGCACCCGAAAAATGGAGATTTTCTGTCTTTTTGCCCCAAAATAAGGAGAATTTCAGCCTTTTTTCCCGAAAATTATGAGGATTTCTGCAATTTTTCTTCAAAATACGAATATTTTTTGCGTTTTAGCCCCAAAATAAAGGGAATTTCTGCATTTTGCCACAATTTTAGGGGAATTTCTTCATTTTACCTCTAAATAAGGGGAATTTCTGCATTTTCCCTAAAAATAAGAACAATTTCTGCCTTTTACCCCAAAATATGGGGAATTTTGCCTTTTTGTTCCAAAATAAAGAAAAGTTTTTCAATTTTGTACCATAAAAAAAGAAATTTCTCCTTTTTGCCCCAAAATAAGGGGAATTTCTGACTTTTTACCCAGAAATAAATGAAATTTCTGCAATTTTGCCCAAAAATAAGGGAAATTTGTGCCTTTTTGCCACAAAATAAGGGGAATTTCTGCCTTTTTCCCCAAAATATTGGGAATTTCAGCATTTTACCTCAAAATATGGGGAATTTGTGCCTTTTTGCCCTGAAATATGTGAAATTTCTGCAAATTTACCCCAAAATAAGGTGAATTTCTGCTTTTTTGCCCCAAAATAATGGGAATTTTGGCCTTTTTGCCCCAAAATAAGAAAAATTTTTGCTTCTTTTTCTGAAATAAGTGAAATTTCTGCAATTTTGCCCTAAAATAAGAGAAATTTCTGCAAATTTTCCCCATAATAAAGCAAATTTCTGCAAATTTACCCCAAAATAAGGGGAAATTCTGTTTTTTGCCCCCAAATAAGGGAAATTTCTGCAATTTTGCCCTTAAATAAGGGGAATTTCTGCCATTTGCCCGAAAATAAGGTGAATTTCTGCCTTTTTGCCACAAAATAAAGAAAATTACTGCATGTTTTACCACAAAATTAGGTGAATTTCTGCAATTTTGCTCCAAAATACGAAATTTTCTGCCTTTTTCGCCGAAAATAAGGGGAATTTCTGCCATTTTGCCGCAAAATAAGTGAATTTTCTGCAGTTTTACTGCAAAATAAGGGGAATTTCTGCTTTTTACCCCAAAATTAGGGGAATTTCTGCAATTTTGCTCCAAAATACGGGGAACTTCTGCCTTTTTGCCCGAAAAGAAAGGGAATGTATACCTTTTTGCCATAAAAAAAAGAAATTTCTTCACTTTTGCCCAAAAATAAGGGGATTTTCCGCCTTTTTGACTCAAAATAAGTGCAATTTCTGCCTTTTTCCCAAAAATAAACGGAATTTCTCTCTTTTTGCCCCAAAATAAAGAAAATTTCTGACTTTTTACCCTGAAATAAGTGAAATTTCTAAAATTTTTCCCCAAAATAAGGGAAATGTCTGCTTTTTGCCTCAAAATAAGGGGAATTTCTCCCTTTTTGCCAACAAATAAGGAGAATTTCAGCCTTTTTTCCTCAAAATAAGAGGAATTTCTGCCTTTTGCCCCAAAATATGGGGAACTTCTGCCTTTTTGCCCCAAAATAAGAAAAATTTCTGCAATTTTGTACCAAAATAAAAGAAATTTCTGCATTTTTGCCCCAAAATAAGAGAAATTTCTGCCTTTTTTCCCTGAAATAAGTGAAATTTTTGCAATTTTGCCCCAAAATAAGGGAAATTTCTGCAATTTTGCCCCAAACTAGAGAAAATTTCTGCAATTTTTCCCCAAATAAGGGGAATTTCTGACTTTTTGCACCCAAAAAAGGAGATTTTTTGTCTTTTGCCCCAAAATAAGGAGAATTTCAGCCTTTTTGCCCGAAAATTATGAGAATTTCTGCAATTTTTCTTAAAAATATGGAAAATTTCTGCCTTTTAGCCCCAAAATAAAGGGAATTTCTGCATTTTTTCCCAATATTAGGGGAATTTCTGCATTTTACCTCTAAATAAGGGAAATTTCTGCATTTTACCTCAAAATAAGAAGAATTTCTGCCTTTTAGCCCAAAATATGAAGAATTTCTGCCTTTTTGTTCCAAAATAATGAATATTTCTTCAATTTTGTACGATAATAAAAGAAATTTTTCCTTTTTGGCCCAAACTAAGGGGAATTTCTAACTTTTTACCCTGAAATAAATGAAATTTCTGCAATTTTGCCCGAAAATAAGGGAAATTTGTGCCTTTTTGCCCCAAAATAGGGGGAATGTCTGCCTTTTGTCCCAAAATATGGGGAATTTCAACATTTTACCTCAAAATAAGGGGAATTTCTGCTTTTTTGCTCTGACATATGTGAAATTTCTGCAATTTTACCCCAAAATAAGGTGAATTTCTGCTTTTGGCCGAAAAATAATGGGAATTTCTGCCTTTTTGCCCCAAAATAAAAAAAATTTTTGCTTTTTTTTTCTGAAATAAGTGAAATTTCTGCAATTTTGCCTTACAATAAAGGAAATTTCTGCAATTTTTCCCCATAATAAAGCAAATTTCTGCAATTTTGCACCAAAATAAGAGGAATTTCTGTTTTTTTCCCACAAAAAAAGGGAAATTTCTGCAATTTTGCCCTAAAATAAGGGTAATTTCTGCCATTTGCCCCAAAATAAAAGAAATTTCTGCCTTTTTGCCACAAAATAAAGATAATTACTGCATGTTTTACCCCAAAATTAGGAGAATTTCTGCAATTTTGCTCCAAAATATGAGGATTTTCTGCCTTATTCGCCAAAAATAAGGGGAATTTCTGGCATTTTGCCGAAAATAAGTGAAATTTCTGCAGTTTTACCCCAAAATAAGGGAAATTTCTGCCTTTTTGCCCAACAATTAGGGGAATTTCTGCAATATTGCTCCAAAATACGGGGAATTTCTGCCTTTTTGCCCGAAAATAAAGGGAATGTATACCTTTTGCTATAAAAAAGGGAAATTTCTATACTTTTGCCCCAAAATAAGAATATTTTCTGCCTTTTTGACTCAAAATAAGTGCAATTTCTGCCTTTTCCCCAAAAATAAACGGAATTTCTGTTTTTTTGCCCCAAAATAAAGGGAATTTCTGACTTTTTGCCCTTAAATAAGTGAAATTTTTAAAATTTTTCCCCAAAATAAGGGAAATGTCTGCTTTTTGCCCCAAAATAAGGGGAATGTCTGCCTTTTAGCCCCAAAATAAAGGGAATTTCTGCATTTTTGTACCGAAATGAAAGAAATATTTTCCTTTTTGCCCCAAAAATAAGAGAAATTTTTGCCTTTTTTCCCTGAAATAAGTGAAATTTCTGCAATTTTGCCCCAAAATAAAGGTAATTTCTGCAATTTTTCCCCAAAGTAAAGGAAATTTCTGCAATTTTGCCCCAAATAATGGGAATTTCTGACTTTTTGCACCCGAAAAATGGAGATTTTCTGTCTTTTTGCCCCAAAATAAGGAGAATTTCAGCCTTTTTTCCCGAAAATTATGAGAATTTCTGCAATTTTTCTTCAAAATACGAAAATTTTTTGCGTTTTAGCCCCAAAATAAAGGGAATTTCTGCATTTTGCCACAATTTTAGGGGAATTTCTTCATTTTACCTCTAAATAAGGGGAATTTCTGCATTTTCCCTAAAAATAAGAACAATTTCTGCCTTTTACCCCAAAATATGGGGAATTTTGCCTTTTTGTTCCAAAATAAAGAAAAGTTTTTCAATTTTGTACCATAAAAAAAGAAATTTCTCCTTTTTGCCCCAAAATAAGGGGAATTTCTGACTTTTTACCCAGAAATAAATGAAATTTCTGCAATTTTGCCCGAAAATAAGGGAAATTTGTGCCTTTTTGCCCCAAAATAAGGGGAATTTCTGCCTTTTTCCCCAAAATATTGGGAATTTCAGCATTTTACCTCAAAATATGGGGAATTTGTGCCTTTTTGCCCTGAAATATGTGAAATTTCTGCAAATTTACCCCAAAATAAGGTGAATTTCTGCTTTTTTGCCCCAAAATAATGGGAATTTTGGCCTTTTTGCCCCAAAATAAGAAAAATTTTTGCTTCTTTTTCTGAAATAAGTGAAATTTCTGCAATTTTGCCCTAAAATAAGAGAAATTTCTGCAAATTTTCCCCATAATAAAGCAAATTTCTGCAAATATACCCCAAAATAAGGGGAAATTCTGTTTTTTGCCCCCAAATAAGGGAAATTTCTGCAATTTTGCCCTTAAATAAGGGGAATTTCTGCCATTTGCCCGAAAATAAGGTGAATTTCTGCCTTTTTGCCACAAAATAAAGAAAATTACTGCATGTTTTACCCCAAAATTAGGTGAATTTCTGCAATTTTGCTCCAAAATACGAAATTTTCTGCCTTTTTCGCCGAAAATAAGGGGAATTTCTGCCATTTTGCCGCAAAATAAGTGAATTTTCTGCAGTTTTACTGCAAAATAAGGGGAATTTCTGCTTTTTACCCCAAAATTAGGGGAATTTCTGCAATTTTGCTTCAAAATACGGGGGATTTCTGCCTTTTTGCCCGAAAAGAAAGGGAATGTATACCTTTTTGCCATAAAAAAAAGAAATTTCTTCACTTTTGCCCAAAAATAAGGGGTTTTCGCCTTTTTGACTCAAAATAAGTGCAATTTCTGCCTTTTCCCCAAAAATAAACGGAATTTCTGTCTTTTTGCCCCAAAATAAAGAAAATTTCTGACTTTTTACCCTGAAATAAGTGAAATTTCTAAAATTTTTCCCCAAAATAAGGGAAATGTCTGCTTTTTGCCTCAAAATAAGGGGAATTTCTCCCTTTTTGCCAACAAATAAGGAGAATTTCAGCCTTTTTTCCTCAAAATAAGAGGAATTTCTGCCTTTTGCCCCAAAATATGGGTAACTTCTGCCTTTTTTCCCCAAAATAAGAAAAATTTCTGCAATTTTGTACCAAAATAAAAGAAATTTCTGCATTTTTGCCCCAAAATAAGAGAAATTTCTGCCTTTTTTCCCTGAAATAAGTGAAATTTTTGCAATTTTGCCCCAAAATAAGGGAAATTTCTGCAATTTTGCCCCAAACTAGAGAAAATTTCTGCAATTTTTCCCCAAATAAGGGGAATTTCTGACTTTTTGCACCCAAAAAAGGAGATTTTTTGTCTTTTGCCCCAAAATAAAGAGAATTTCAGCCTTTTTGCCCGAAAATTATGAGAATTTCTGCAATTTTTCTTCAAAATATGGAAAATTTCTGCCTTTTAGCCCCAAAATAAAGGGAATTTCTGCATTTTTTCCCAATATTAGGGGAATTTCTGCATTTTACCTCTAAATAAGGGAAATTTCTGCATTTTACCTCAAAATAAGAAGAATTTCTGCCTTTTAGTTCCAAAATAATGAATATTTCTTTAATTTTGTACGATAATAAAAGAAATTTCTCCTTTTTGGCCCAAACTAAGGGGAATTTCTAACTTTTTACCCTGAAATAAATGAAATTTCTGCAATTTTGCCCGAAAATAAGGAAAATTTGTGCCTTTTTGCCCCAAAATAAGGGGAATGTCTGCCTTTTGTCCCAAAATATGGGGAATTTCAACATTTTACCTCAAAATAAAAGGAATTTCTGCTTTTTTGCTCTGACATATGTGAAATTTCTGCAATTTTACCCCAAAATAAGGTGAATTTCTGCTTTTGGCCGAAAAATAATGGGAATTTCTGCCTTTTTGCCCCAAAATAAGAAAAATTTTTGCTTTTTTTTTCTGAAATAAGTGAAATTTCTGCAATTTTGCCTTACAAAAGGAAATTTCTGCAATTTTTCCCCATAATAAAGCAAATTTCTGCAATTTTGCACCAAAATAAGAGGAATTTCTGTTTTTTTCCCACAAAAAAAGGGAAATTTCTGCAATTTTGCCCTAAAATAAGGGTAATTTCTGCCATTTGCCCCAAAATAAAAGAAATTTCTGCCTTTTTGCCACAAAATAAAGATAATTACTGCATGTTTTACCCCAAAATTAGGAGAATTTCTGCAATTTTGCTCCAAAATATGAGGATTTTCTGCCTTATTAGCCAAAAATAAGGGGAATTTCTGGCATTTTGCCGAAAATAAGTGAAATTTCTGCAGTTTTACCCCAAAATAAGGGAAATTTCTGCCTTTTTGCCCAACAATTAGGGGAATTTCTGCAATATTGCTCCAAAATACGGGGAATTTCTGCCTTTTTGCCCGAAAATAAAGGGAATGTATACCTTTTGCTATAAAAAAGGGAAATTTCTATACTTTTGCCCCAAAATAAGAATATTTTCTGCCTTTTTGACTCAAAATAAGTGCAATTTCTGCCTTTTCCCCAAAAATAAACGGAATTTCTGTTTTTTTGCCCCAAAATAAAGGGAATTTCTGACTTTTTGCCCTTAAATAAGTGAAATTTTTAAAATTTTTCCCCAAAATAAGGGAAATGTCTGCTTTTTGCCCCAAAATAAGGGGAATGTCTGCCTTTTAGCCCAAAATAAAGGGAATTTCTGCATTTTTGTACCGAAATGAAAGAAATATTTTCCTTTTTGCCCCAAAAATAAGAGAAATTTTTGCCTTTTTTCCCTGAAATAAGTGAAATTTCTGCAATTTTGCCCCAAAATAAAGGTAATTTCTGCAATTTTTCCCCAAAGTAAAGGAAATTTCTGCAATTTTGCCCCAAATAATGGGAATTTCTGACTTTTTGCACCCGAAAAATGGAGATTTTCTGTCTTTTTGCCCCAAAATAAGGAGAATTTCAGCCTTTTTTCCCGAAAATTATGAGAATTTCTGCAATTTTTCTTCAAAATACGAAAATTTTTTGCGTTTTAGCCCCAAAATAAAGGGAATTTCTGCATTTTGCCACAATTTTAGGGGAATTTCTTCATTTTACCTCTAAATAAGGGGAATTTCTGCATTTTCCCTAAAAATAAGAACAATTTCTGCCTTTTACCCCAAAATATGGGGAATTTTGCCTTTTTGTTCCAAAATAAAGAAAAGTTTTTCAATTTTGTACCATAAAAAAAGAAATTTCTCCTTTTTGCCCCAAAATAAGGGGAATTTCTGACTTTTTACCCAGAAATAAATGAAATTTCTGCAATTTTGCCCGAAAATAAGGGAAATTTGTGCCTTTTTGCCCCAAAATAAGGGGAATTTCTGCCTTTTTCCCCAAAATATTGGGAATTTCAGCATTTTACCTCAAAATATGGGGAATTTGTGCCTTTTTGCCCTGAAATATGTGAAATTTCTGCAAATTTACCCCAAAATAAGGTGAATTTCTGCTTTTTTGCCCCAAAATAATGGGAATTTTGGCCTTTTTGCCCCAAAATAAGAAAAATTTTTGCTTCTTTTTCTGAAATAAGTGAAATTTCTGCAATTTTGCCCTAAAATAAGAGAAATTTCTGCAAATTTTCCCCATAATAAAGCAAATTTCTGCAAATATACCCCAAAATAAGGGGAAATTCTGTTTTTTGCCCCCAAATAAGGGAAATTTCTGCAATTTTGCCTTACAAAAGGAAATTTCTGCAATTTTTCCCCATAATAAAGCAAATTTCTGCAATTTTGCACCAAAATAAGAGGAATTTCTGTTTTTTTCCCACAAAAAAAGGGAAATTTCTGCAATTTTGCCCTAAAATAAGGGTAATTTCTGCCATTTGCCCCAAAATAAAAGAAATTTCTGCCTTTTTGCCACAAAATAAAGATAATTACTGCATGTTTTACCCCAAAATTAGGAGAATTTCTGCAATTTTGCTCCAAAATATGAGGATTTTCTGCCTTATTAGCCAAAAATAAGGGGAATTTCTGGCATTTTGCCGAAAATAAGTGAAATTTCTGCAGTTTTACCCCAAAATAAGGGAAATTTCTGCCTTTTTGCCCAACAATTAGGGGAATTTCTGCAATATTGCTCCAAAATACGGGGAATTTCTGCCTTTTTGCCCGAAAATAAAGGGAATGTATACCTTTTGCTATAAAAAAGGGAAATTTCTATACTTTTGCCCCAAAATAAGAATATTTTCTGCCTTTTTGACTCAAAATAAGTGCAATTTCTGCCTTTTCCCCAAAAATAAACGGAATTTCTGTTTTTTTGCCCCAAAATAAAGGGAATTTCTGACTTTTTGCCCTTAAATAAGTGAAATTTTTAAAATTTTTCCCCAAAATAAGGGAAATGTCTGCTTTTTGCCCCAAAATAAGGGGAATGTCTGCCTTTTAGCCCAAAATAAAGGGAATTTCTGCATTTTTGTACCGAAATGAAAGAAATATTTTCCTTTTTGCCCCAAAAATAAGAGAAATTTTTGCCTTTTTTCCCTGAAATAAGTGAAATTTCTGCAATTTTGCCCCAAAATAAAGGTAATTTCTGCAATTTTTCCCCAAAGTAAAGGAAATTTCTGCAATTTTGCCCCAAATAATGGGAATTTCTGACTTTTTGCACCCGAAAAATGGAGATTTTCTGTCTTTTTGCCCCAAAATAAGGAGAATTTCAGCCTTTTTTCCCGAAAATTATGAGAATTTCTGCAATTTTTCTTCAAAATACGAAAATTTTTTGCGTTTTAGCCCCAAAATAAAGGGAATTTCTGCATTTTGCCACAATTTTAGGGGAATTTCTTCATTTTACCTCTAAATAAGGGGAATTTCTGCATTTTCCCTAAAAATAAGAACAATTTCTGCCTTTTACCCCAAAATATGGGGAATTTTGCCTTTTTGTTCCAAAATAAAGAAAAGTTTTTCAATTTTGTACCATAAAAAAAGAAATTTCTCCTTTTTGCCCCAAAATAAGGGGAATTTCTGACTTTTTACCCAGAAATAAATGAAATTTCTGCAATTTTGCCCGAAAATAAGGGAAATTTGTGCCTTTTTGCCCCAAAATAAGGGGAATTTCTGCCTTTTTCCCCAAAATATTGGGAATTTCAGCATTTTACCTCAAAATATGGGGAATTTGTGCCTTTTTGCCCTGAAATATGTGAAATTTCTGCAAATTTACCCCAAAATAAGGTGAATTTCTGCTTTTTTGCCCCAAAATAATGGGAATTTTGGCCTTTTTGCCCCAAAATAAGAAAAATTTTTGCTTCTTTTTCTGAAATAAGTGAAATTTCTGCAATTTTGCCCTAAAATAAGAGAAATTTCTGCAAATTTTCCCCATAATAAAGCAAATTTCTGCAAATATACCCCAAAATAAGGGGAAATTCTGTTTTTTGCCCCCAAATAAGGGAAATTTCTGCAATTTTGCCCTTAAATAAGGGGAATTTCTGCCATTTGCCCGAAAATAAGGTGAATTTCTGCCTTTTTGCCACAAAATAAAGAAAATTACTGCATGTTTTACCCCAAAATTAGGTGAATTTCTGCAATTTTGCTCCAAAATACGAAATTTTCTGCCTTTTTCGCCGAAAATAAGGGGAATTTCTGCCATTTTGCCGCAAAATAAGTGAATTTTCTGCAGTTTTACTGCAAAATAAGGGGAATTTCTGCTTTTTACCCCAAAATTAGGGGAATTTCTGCAATTTTGCTTCAAAATACGGGGAATTTCTGCCTTTTTGCCCGAAAAGAAAGGGAATGTATACCTTTTTGCCATAAAAAAAAGAAATTTCTTCACTTTTGCCCAAAAATAAGGGGTTTTCGCCTTTTTGACTCAAAATAAGTGCAATTTCTGCCTTTTCCCCAAAAATAAACGGAATTTCTGACTTTTTGCCCCAAAATAAAGAAAATTTCTGACTTTTTACCCAGAAATAAGTGAAATTTCTAAAATTTTTCCCCAAAATAAGGGAAATGTCTGCTTTTTGCCTCAAAATAAGGGGAATTTCTCCCTTTTTGCCAACAAATAAGGAGAATTTCAGCCTTTTTTCCTCAAAATAAGAGGAATTTCTGCCTTTTGCCCCAAAATATGGGTAACTTCTGCCTTTTTTCCCCAAAATAAGAAAAATTTCTGCAATTTTGTACCAAAATAAAAGAAATTTCTGCATTTTTGCCCCAAAATAAGAGAAATTTCTGCCTTTTTTCCCTGAAATAAGTGAAATTTTTGCAATTTTGCCCCAAAATAAGGGAAATTTCTGCAATTTTGCCCCAAACTAGAGAAAATTTCTGCAATTTTTCCCCAAATAAGGGGAATTTCTGACTTTTTGCACCCAAAAAAGGAGATTTTTTGTCTTTTGCCCCAAAATAAAGAGAATTTCAGCCTTTTTGCCCGAAAATTATGAGAATTTCTGCAATTTTTCTTCAAAATATGGAAAATTTCTGCCTTTTAGCCCCAAAATAAAGGGAATTTCTGCATTTTTTCCCAATATTAGGGGAATTTCTGCATTTTACCTCTAAATAAGGGAAATTTCTGCATTTTACCTCAAAATAAGAAGAATTTCTGCCTTTTAGTTCCAAAATAATGAATATTTCTTTAATTTTGTACGATAATAAAAGAAATTTCTCCTTTTTGGCCCAAACTAAAGGGAATTTCTAACTTTTTACCCTGAAATAAATGAAATTTCTGCAATTTTGCCCGAAAATAAGGAAAATTTGTGCCTTTTTGCCCCAAAATAAGGGGAATGTCTGCCTTTTGTCCCAAAATATGGGGAATTTCAATATTTTACCTCAAAATAAAAGGAATTTCTGCTTTTTTGCTCTGACATATGTGAAATTTCTGCAATTTTACCCCAAAATAAGGTGAATTTCTGCTTTTCGCCGAAAAATAATGGGAATTTCTGCCTTTTTGCCCCAAAATAAGAAAAATTTTTGCTTTTTTTTTCTGAAATAAGTGAAATTTCTGCAATTTTGCCTTACAATAAAGGAAATTTCTGCAATTTTTCCCCATAATAAAGCACATTTCTGCAATTTTGCACCAAAATATGAGGAATTTCTGTTTTTTTCCCACAAAAAAGGGAAATTTCTGCAATTTTGCCCTAAAATAAGGGTAATTTCTGCCATTTGCCCCAAAATAAAAGAAATTTCTGCCTTTTTGCCACAAAATAAAGATAATTACTGCATGTTTTACCCCAAAATTAGGTGAATTTCTGCAATTTTGCTCCAAAATATGAGGATTTTCTGCCTTATTCGCCAAAAATAAGGGGAATTTCTGGCATTTTGCCGAAAATAAGTGAAATTTCTGCAGTTTTACCCCAAAATAAGGGAAATTTCTGCCTTTTTGCCCAACAATTAGGGGAATTTCTGCAATATTGCTCCAAAATACGGGGAATTTCTGCCTTTTTGCCCGAAAATAAAGGGAATGTATACCTTTTGCTATAAAAAAGGGAAATTTCTATACTTTTGCCCCAAAATAAGAATATTTTCTGCCTTTTTGACTCAAAATAAGTGCAATTTCTGCCTTTTCCCCAAAAATAAACGGAATTTCTGTTTTTTTGCCCCAAAATAAAGGGAATTTCTGACTTTTTGCCCTTAAATAAGTGAAATTTTTAAAATTTTTCCCCAAAATAAGGGAAATGTCTGCTTTTTGCCCCAAAATAAGGGGAATGTCTGCCTTTTAGCCCCAAAATAAAGGGAATTTCTGCATTTTTGTACCGAAATGAAAGAAATATTTTACTTTTTGCCCCAAAATAAGAGAAATTTTTGCCTTTTTTCCCTGAAATAAGTGAAATTTCTGCAATTTTGCCCCAAAATAAAGGTAATTTCTGCAATTTTTCCCCAAAGTAAAGGAAATTTCTGCAATTTTGCCCCAAATAATGGGAATTTCTGACTTTTTGCACCCGAAAAATGGAGATTTTCTGTCTTTTTGCCCCAAAATAAGGAGAATTTCAGCCTTTTTTCCCGAAAATTATGAGAATTTCTGCAATATTTTTTCAGAATACGGAAAATTTCTGCTTTTTAGACCCAAAATAAAGAAAATTTCTGAATTTTCCCCCAATATTAGAGGAATTTCTGCATTTTACCTCTAAATAAGGGGAATTTCTGCATTTTACCTCAAAATAAGAAGAATTTCTGTCTTTTGCCCCAAAATATGGGGAATTTTGCCTTTTTGTTCCAAAATAAAGAAAATTTCTTCAATTTTGTACTATAATGAAAGAAATTTCTCCTTTTTGCCCCAAAAGAAGGGGAATTTTTGACTTTTTACCCTGTAATAAATGAAATTTCTGCAATTTTTCCCGAAAATAAAGGAAATTTGTGCTTTTGCCCCAAAAATAAGGGGAATTTCTGACTTTTGCCCCAAACTATGGGGAATTTCAGGATTTTATCTCAAAATAAGGGAAATTTCTGCCTTTTGGCCTTGAAATATGTGAAATTTCTGCAATTTTACCCCAAAATAAGAAAAATTTTTGCTTTTTTTTCTGAAATAAGTGTAATTTCTGCAATTTTGCCCTAAAATAAGGGAAATTTGTGCAATTTTTCTCTATAATAAAGCAAATTTTTGCAATTTTGCCCCAAAATAAGGCGAATTTCTGTTTTTTGCCCCCAAATGAGGGAAATTTCTGCAATTTTGCCCTAAAATAAGGGGAATTTCTGCCATTTGCCCCAAAATAAATGGAATTTCTGCCTTTTTGCCACAAAATAAAGAAAATTACTGCATGTTTTACCCCAAAATTAGGTGAATTTCTGCAATTTTGCTCCAAAATACGAGGATTTTCTGCCTTTTTCGCCGAAAATAAGGGGAATTTCTGCCATTTTGCCGCGAAATAAGTGAAATTTCTGCAGTTTTACCCCAAAATAAGGAGAATTTCTGCCTTTTTGCCCCCAAATTAGGGGAATTTCTGCAATTTTGCTCCAAAATACGGGGATTTTCTGACTTTTTGACCGAAAATAAAGGGAATGTATATATTTTTGCCATAAAAAAGGGAAATTTCTTCACCTTTGCCCCAAAATAAGGGGATTTTCCGCCTTTTAATACAAAATAAGTGCAATTTCTGCCTTTTCCCCAAAAATAAAAGGAATTTCTGTCTTTTTGCCCAAAAATAAGGGGTATTTCTGCCTTTTTATCCCAAAATAAGGAGAATTTCAGCCTTTTTTCTTAAAATAATAGGAATTTCTGCCTTTTGCCCCAAAATATGAAGAATTTCTGCCTTTTTGCCCCAAAATAAGAAAAATTTCTGCAATTTTGTACCAAAATAAAAGAAATTTCTGCCTTTTTGCCTCAAAATAAAGAAAATTTCTGCAATTTTGCCCCAATGTAAAGGAAATTTCTGCAATTTTGCCCCACAATAAGGGGATTTTCTGACTTTTTGCTCCTGAAAAAAGGGGATATTCTGTCTTTTTGCCCCAAAATAAGGAAAATTTCTGCCTTTTTGCCCAAAAATTATGAGAATTTCTGCAATTTTGCTTCAAAATACGGGGAATTTCTGCCTTTTAGCCCCAAAATAAAGGGAATTTCTGCATTTTACCTCAAAATAAGAATAATTTCTGCATTTTGCTCCAAAATATGGGGAATTTCTGCCTTTTTGTTCCAAAATAAGGGAAATTTCTTCAATTTTGGACTATAATAAAAGAAATTTCAGCTTTTTCCCCAAAATAAGGGGAATTTTTGACTTTTTGCCCTGAAATAAGTGAAATTTCTAAAATTTTTCCCCAAAATAAGAGAAATGTTTGCTTTTTGCCTCAAAATAAGGAGAATTTTTGCATTTTTGCCCCCAAATAAGGGGAATTTCAGTCTTTTTACCTCAAAATAAGATGAATTTCTGCATTTTTGCCCCAAAATAGAAAAAATTTCTGCAATTTTGTACCAAAATAAAAGAAATTTCTGCCTTTTTGCCCCAAAATAAGAGAAATTTCTGCCTTTATTTTCTGAAATAATTAAATTTCTGCAATTTTTCCCCAAAATAAGGGGAATTTCTGTTTTTTGGCCCCAAATGAGGGAAATTTCTGCAATTTTGCCCTAAAATAAGGGGAATTTCTGCCATTTGCCCCAAAATAAATGGAATTTCTGCCTTTTTGCCACAAAATAAAGAAAATTACTGCATGTTTTTCCCCAAAATTAGGTGAATTTCTGCAATTTTGCTCCAAAATACGAGGATTTTCTGCCTTTTTCGCCGAAAATAAGGGGTATTTCTGCCATTTTGCCGCGAAATAAGTGAAATTTCTGCAGTTTTACCCCAAAATAAGGAGAATTTCTGCCTTTTTGCCCCCAAATTATGGGAATTTCTGCAATTTTGCTCCAAAATACGGGGATTTTCTGACTTTTTGACCGAAAATAAAGGGAATGTATATCTTTTTGCCATAAAAAAGGGAAATTTCTTCACTTTTGCCCCAAAATAAGGGGATTTTCCACCTTTAATACAAAATAAGTGCAATTTCTGCCTTTTCCCCCAAAATAAAAGGAATTTCTGTCTTTTTGCCCAAAAATAAGGGGAATTTCTGCCTTTTTGCCCCAAAATAAGGAGAATTTCAGCCTTTTTTCTTAAAATAAGTGGAATTTCTGCTTTTTGCCCCAAAATATGGGGAATTTCTGCCTTTTTGCCATAAAATAAGAAAAATTTCTGCAATTTTGTACCAAAATAAAAGAAATTTCTGCTTTTTTGCCCCAAAATAAAGAAAATTTCTGCAATTTTACCCCAATGTAAAGGTAATTGCTGCAATTTTGCCCCAAAATAAGAGGATTTTCTGACTTTTTGCTCCTGAAAAAAGGGGATATTCTGTCTTTTTGCCCCAAAATAAGAAGAATATCTGCCTTTTTGCCCGAAAATTATGAGAATTTCTGCAATTTTGCTTCAAAATACGGGGAATTTCTGCCTTTTAGCCCCAAAATGAAGGGAATTTCTGCATTTTACCTCAAAATAAGAATAATTTCTGCATTTTGCTCCAAAATATGGGGAATTTCTGCCTTTTTGTTCCAAAATAAGGGAAATTTCTTCAATTTTGTACTATAATAAAAGAAATTTCTGCTTTGTTCCCAAAATAAGGGGAATTTTTGACTTTTTGCCTTGAAATAAGTGAAATTTCTAAAATTTTTCCCCAAAATAAGGGAAATGTTTGCTTTTTGCCTCAAAATAAGGAGAATTTTTGCCTTTTTGCCCCCAAATAAGGGGAATTTCAGCCTTTTTACCTCAAAATAAGATGAATTTCTGCATTTTTGCCCCAAAATAGGAAAAATTTCTGCAATTTTGTACCAAAATAAAAGAAATTTCTGGTTTTTTGCCCCAAAATAAAGAAAATTTCTGCAATTTTGCCCCAATGTAAAGGTAATTGCTGCAATTTTGCCCCAAAATAAGGGGATTTTCTGACTATTTGCTCCTGAAAAAAGGGGATATTCTGTCTTTTTGCCCCAAAATAAGAAGAATTTCTGCCTTTTTGCCCGAAAATTATGGGAATTTCTGCAATTTTGCTTCAAAATACGGGGAATTTCTGCCTTTTAGCCCCAAAATAAAGGAAATTTCTGCATTTTACCTCAAAATAAGAATAATTTCTGCATTTTGCTCCAAAATATGGGGAATTTCTGCCTTTTTGTTCCAAAATAAGGGAAATTTCTTCAATTTTGTACTATAATAAAAGAAATTTCTGCTTTTTTCCCAAAATAAGGGGAATTTTTGACTTTTTGCCTTGAAATAAGTGAAATTTCTAAAATTTTTCGCCAAAATAAGGGAAATGTTTGCTTTTTGCCTCAAAATAAAGAGAATTTTTGCCTTTTTGCCCCAAAATAAGGGGAATTTCAGCCTTTTTACCTCAAAATAATATGAATTTCTGCATTTTTGCCCCAAAATAGGAAAAATTTCTGCAATTTTGTACCAAAATAAAAGAAATTTCTGCCTTTTTGCCCCAAAATAAGAGAAATTTCTGCCTTTTTTCCCTGAAATAATTAAATTTTTGCAATTTTCCCCCAAAATAAGGGGAATTTCTGTTTTTTTCCCCCAAATAAGGGAAATTTCTGCAATTTTGCCTTAAAATAAGGGGAATTTCTGCCATTTGCCCCAAAATAAGGAGAATTTCAGTTTTTTGCCCCCAAATAAAGCAAATTTCTGCAATTTTGCCCCAAAATAAGGGGAATTTCTGTTTTTTGCCCCCGAATAAGGGAAATTTTTGCAATTTTGCCCTAAAATAAAGGGAATTTCTACCATTTGCCCAAAAATAAGGGGAATTTCTGCCTTTTTGCCACAAAATAAAGAAAATTACTGCATGTTTTACCACAAAATTAGGTGAATATCTGCAATTTTGCTCCAAAATATGAGGATTTTCTGCCTTTTTCTCTGAAAATAAGGGGAATTTCTGCCATTTTGCCGCGAAATAAGTGAAATTTCTGCAGTTTTACCCTAAATTAAGGGGAATTTCTGCCTTTTTGCCCCAAAATAAGGGGAATTTCTGCAATTTTGCTTCAAAATACGGGGAATTTCTGCCTTTATGCCCGAAAATATAGGGAATGTACACCTTTTTGCCATAAAAAAGGGAAATTTCTTCACTTTTGCCCCAAAATAAGGGGATTTTCCGCCTTTTTGATTCAAAATAAGTGCAATTTCTGACTTTTCCCCAAAAATAAACGGAATTTCTGTCTTTTTGCCCCAAAATAAGGGGAATTTCTGACTTTTTGCCCTGAAATAATTGAAATTTCTAAAATTTTTTTCCAAAATAAGGGAAATGTCTTTTTTTTGCCCCAAAATAAGGGGAATGTCTGCCTTTTAGCCCCAAAATAAAGGGAATTTCTGCATTTTACTTCAAAATAAGAATAATTTCTGCATTTTGCTCCAAAATATGGGGAATTTCTGCGTTTTTGTTTCAAAATAAAAAAAATTTCTTCAATTTTGTACCATAATAAAAGAAATTTCTGCTTTTTGCCCCAAAATAAGGGGAATTTCTGACTTTTTGCCCTGAAATAATTGAAATTTCTAAATTTTTTTTCCAAAATAAGGGAAATGTCTGCTTTTTGCCCCAAATTAAGAGGAATATCTGCTTTTTAGCCCCAAAATAAAGGGAATTTCTGCATTTTACCTCAAAATAAGAATAATTTCTGCATTTTGCTCCAAAATATGGGGAATTTCTGCGTTTTTGTTTCAAAATAAAGAAAATTTCTTCAATTTTGTACCATAATAAAAGAAATTTCTGCTTTTTGCCCCAAAATAAGGGGAATTTCTGACTTTTTGCCCTGAAATAAGTAAAATTTCTAAAAATTTTCCCCAAAATAAGGGAAATGTCTGTTTTTGCCCCAAAATAAGAGGAATTTCTGCATTTTTGCCCCCAAATAAAAGGAATTTCAGCATTTTTACCTCAAAATAAGGGGAATTTCTTCCTTTTTGCCCCAAAATAGGAAAAATTTCTGCAAATTTATACCAAAATAGAAGAAATTTCTGCCTTTTTGCCACAAAATAAGGGAAATTTCTGCAATTTTGAACCAAAGTAAAAGAAATTTCTGCAATTTTGACCCAAAGTTAAAAAAATTTCTTCAATTTTGCCCCAAATAAGGGGAATTTCTGACTTTTTGCACCCGAAAAAAAAGGATTTCTTTCTTTCTGCCCCAAAATAAGGAAAATCAGCCTATTTGCCCGAAAATCATGAGAATTTCTGCAATTTTTTTTCAAAATACGGAAAATTTCTGCCTTTTAGCCCTAAAATAAAGGTAATTTCTGCATTTTTCCCTAATATTAAGGGATTTTCTACATTTTACCTCTAAATAAGAGGAATTTCTGCATTTTACCTCAAAATAAGAACCATTTCTGCCTTTTACCTCAAAATATGTGGAATTTCTTCCTTTTTCTTCCAAAATAAAAAAAAATTTCTTAAATTTTGTACCATAATATAAGAAATTTCTCCTTTTTGCCCCAAAATAAGAGGAATTTCTGACTTTTTACCCTGAAATAAATGAAATTTCTGAAATTTTGTTCGAAAATAAGGGAAATTTGTGGTTTTTTGTTCCAAAATAAGGGGAATTTCTGCCTTTTGCCCCAAAATATGGGGAATTTCAGCATTTTACCTCAAAATAAGGGGAATTTCTGCCTTTTTGCCCTGAAATATGTGAAATTTCTGCAATTTTGGCCTAAAATAAAAGAAATTTCTGCAATTTTTTCCCATAATAAAGCAAATTTCTGCAATTTTGCCCCAAAATAAGGGGAATTTCTGGTTTTTGCCCACTAATAAGGGAAATTTCTGCAATTTTGCCCTAAAATAAAAGGAATTTCTGCCATTTGACCCAAAATAAGGGGAATTTCTGCCTTTTTGCCACAAAATAAAGAAAATTACTGCATGTTTTACCCCAAAATTAGGTGAATTTCTGCAATTTTGCTCCAAAATACGAGGATTTTCTGCTTTTTTCACCGAAAATAAGGGGAATTTCTGCCATCTTGCCGCGAAATAAGTAAAATTTCTGCAGTTTTACCCCAAAATAAGGGTTATTTCTGCCTTTTTGCCCCAAAATTAGGGGAATTTCTGCAATTTTGCTCCAAAATACGGGGAATTTCTGCCTTTTTGCCCGAAAATAAAGGGAATGTATACCTTTTTGCCATAAAAAAAGGAAATTTCTTCACTTTTGCCCCAAAATAAGGGGATTTTCTGCCTTTTATCTCAAAATAAGTGCAATTTCCGCCTTTTCCCCAAAAATAAAAGGAATTTCTGTTTTTTTGCCCAAAAATAAGGGGAATTTCTTCCTTTTTGCCCCAAAATAAGGGGAATTTCAGCCTTTTTTCTCAAAATAAGTGGAATTTCTGCTTTTTGACCCAAAATATGGTGAATTTCTGCCTTTTTGCCCCAAAATAAGAAAAATTTCGGCAATTTTGTACCAAAATAAAAGAAATTTCTATTTTTTTGCCCCAAAATAAGAGAAATTTCTGCCTTTTTTTCCTGAAATAAGTGAAATTTCTGCAATTTTACCCCAAAATAAGGGGAATTTCTGTTTTTTGCCCGCGAATAATGGAAATTTTTGCAATTTTGCCCCAAAATAGGGGGAATTTCTGCCATTTGCCCCAAAATAAGGGGAATTTATGCCTTTTTGCCACAAAATAAAGAAAATTACTGCATGTTTTACCCTAAAATTAGGTGAATATCTGCAATTTTGCTCCAAAATATGAGGATTTTCTGCCTTTTTCGCTGAAAATAAGGGGAATTTCTGCCATTTTGCCACAAAATAAGTGAAATTTCTGCAGTTTTACCCTAAATTAAGGGGAATTTCTGCCTTTTTGCCCCAAAATAAGGGGAATTTCTGCAATTTTGCTTCAAAATACAGGGAATTTCTGCCTTTTTTCCCGAAAATAAAGGGAATGTACACCTTTTTGCCATTAAAAAGGGAAATTTTTTTAGTTTTGCCCCAAAATAAGTGGATTTTCCGCCTTTTTGACTCAAAATAAGTGCAATTTCTGCCTTTTCCCCAAAAATAAACGGAATTTCTGTCTTTTTGCCCCAAAATAAGGGAAATTTCTGACTTTTTGCCCTGAAATAAGTGAAATTTCTAAAATTTTTCCCCAAAATAAGGAAATGTCTGCTTTTTGCCCCAAAATAAGGGGAATGTCTGCCTTTTAGCCCCAAAATAAAGGGAATTTCTGCATTTTACCTCAAAATAAGAATAATTTCTGCATTTTGCTCCAAAATATGGGGAATTTCTGCCTTTTTGTTCCAAAATAAAGAAAATTTCTTCAATTTTGTACCATAATAAAAGAAATTTCTGCTTTTTGCCTCAAAATAAGGGGAATTTCTGACTTTTTGCCCTGAAATAAGTGAAATTTCTGAAATTTTCCCCAAAATAAGGGAAATGTCTGCTTTTTGACCCAAAATAAAAGGAATTTCCGCATTTTGCTTCCAAATAATGGGAATTTCAGCCTTTTTACCTCAAAATAAGGGGAATTTCTGCCTTTTTGCCCCAAAATAGGAAGAATTTCTGCAAATTTATACCAAAATAAAAGAAATTTCTGCCTTTTTGCCCCAAAATAAGGGAAATTTCTGCAATTTTGACCCAAAGTAAAAGAAATTTCTGCAATTTTGCCCCAAATAAGGGGAATTTCTGACTTTTTGCACCCGAAAAAAAGGAGATTTTCTTTCTTTTTGCCCCAAAATAAGGAGAATCAGCTTTTTGCCGGAAAATCATGACAATTTCTGCAATTTTTTTCAAAATACGGAAAATTTCTGCCTTATAGCCCTAAAATAAAGGGAATTTCTGCATTTTTCCCCAATATTAAGGGAATTTCTACATTTTACCTCTAAATAAGGGGAATTTCTTCATTATACCTCAAAATAAGAACCATTTCTGCCTTTTACCCCAAAATATGGGAGATTTCTGCCTTTTTCTTCCAAAAAAAATTTCTTCAATTTTGTACCATAATAAAAGAAATTTCTCCTTTTTGCCCCAAAATAAGGGGAATTTCTGAATTTTTACCCTGAAATAAATGAAATTTCTGAAATTTTGCCCAAAAATAAGAAAAATTTGTGGCTTTTTGCCCCAAAATAAGGGGAATTTCTTCCTTTTGCCCCAAAATATGGGGAATTTCAGCATTTTACCTCAAAATAAGGGGAATTTCTGCCTTTTTGCCCTGAAATATGTGAAATTTCTGCAATTTTACCTCAAAATAAGGTGAATTTCAGCATTTTGCCCCGAAATAATAGGAATTTCTGCCTTTTTGCCCCAAAATAAAAAAAATTTTTGCTTTTTTTTCTGAAATAAGTGAAATTTCTGCAATTTTGGCCTAAAATAAGGGAAATTTCTGCAATTTTTCCCCATAATAAAGCAAATTTCTGCAATTTTGCCCCAAAATAAGGGGAATTTCTGGTTTTTGCCCACAAATAAGGGAAATTTCTGCAATTTTGCCCTAAAATAAGGGGAATTTCTGCCATTTGACCCAAAATAAGGGGAATTTCTGCCTTTTTGCCACAAAATATAGAAAATTACTGCATGTTTTACCCCAAAATTAGGTGAATTTCTGCAATTTTGCTCCAAAATATGAGGATTTTCTGCGTTTTTTGCCGAAAATAAGGGGAATTTCTGCCATCTTGCCGCGAAATAAGTAAAATTTCTGCAGTTTTACCCCAAAATAAGGGGAATTTCTGCCTTTTGGCCCCAAAATTAGGGGAATTTCTGCAATTTTGCTCCAAAATACAGGGAATTTCTGCATTTTTGCCCGAAAATAAAGGGAATGTATAACTTTTTGCCATAAAAAAGAAAAATTTCTTCACTTTTGCCCCAAAATAAGGTGATTTTCTGATTTTTTGACTCAAAATAAGTGCAATTTCTGCCTTTTCCCCAAAAATAAATGGAATTTCTGTCTTTTTGCCGCAAAATAAGGGGAATTTCTGACTTTATGCCCTGAAATAAGTGAAATTTCTAAAATTTTTCCCCAAAATAAGGGAAATGTCTGCTTTTTGCCCCAAAATATGGGGAATTTATGCTTTTTTGCCCCAAAATAAGGGGAATTTCTGCTTTTTTGCCCCAAAATAAGAAAAATTTCTGCAATTTTGTACCAAAATGAAAGAAATTTCTGCATTTTTGCTCCAAAATAAGAGAAATTTTTGCCTTTTTTTCCTGAAATAAGTGAAATTTCTGCAATTTTGCCCCAAAATAAAAAAAATTTCTGCAATTTTGCCCCAATGTAAAGGAAATTTCTGCAATTTTGCCCCAAAATAAGGGGATTATCTGACGTTTTGCTCCTGAAAAAAGGGGATATTCTGTCTTTTTGCTCCAAAATAAGGAGAATTTCTGCCTTTTTGCCCGAAAATTATGAGAATTTCTGCAATTTTGCTTCAAAATACGGGGAATTTCTGCCTTTTAGCCCCAAAATGAAGGGAATTTCTGCATTTTACCTCAAAATAAGAATAATTTCTGCATTTTGCTCCAAAATATGGGGAATTTCTGCCTTTTTGTTCCAAAATAAGGGAAATTTCTTCAATTTTGTACTATAATAAAAGAAATTTCTGCTTTGTTCCCAAAATAAGGGGAATTTTTGACTTTTTGCCTTGAAATAAGTGAAATTTCTAAAATTTTTCCCCAAAATAAGGGAAATGTTTGCTTTTTGCCTCAAAATAAGGAGAATTTTTGCCTTTTTGCCCCCAAATAAGGGGAATTTCAGCCTTTTTACCTCAAAATAAGATGAATTTCTGCATTTTTGCCCCAAAATAGGAAAAATTTCTGCAATTTTGTACCAAAATAAAAGAAATTTCTGCTTTTTTGCCCCAAAATAAAGAAAATTTCTGCAATTTTGCCCCAATGTAAAGGTAATTGCTGCAATTTTGCCCCAAAATAAGGGGATTTTCTGACTATTTGCTCCTGAAAAAAGGGGATATTCTGTCTTTTTGCCCCAAAATAAGAAGAATTTCTGCCTTTTTGCCCGAAAATTATGGGAATTTCTGCAATTTTGCTTCAAAATACGGGGAATTTCTGCCTTTTAGCCCCAAAATAAAGGAAATTTCTGCATTTTACCTCAAAATAAGAATAATTTCTGCATTTTGCTCCAAAATATGGGGAATTTCTGCCTTTTTGTTCCAAAATAAGGGAAATTTCTTCAATTTTGTACTATAATAAAAGAAATTTCTGCTTTTTTCCCAAAATAAGGGGAATTTTTGACTTTTTGCCTTGAAATAAGTGAAATTTCTAAAATTTTTCCCCAAAATAAGGGAAATGTTTGCTTTTTGCCTCAAAATAAAGAGAATTTTTGCCTTTTTGCCCCCAAATAAGGGGAATTTCAGCCTTTTTACCTCAAAATAATATGAATTTCTGCATTTTTGCCCCAAAATAGGAAAAATTTCTGCAATTTTGTACCAAAATAAAAGAAATTTCTGCCTTTTTGCCCCAAAATAAGAGAAATTTCTGCCTTTTTTCCCTGAAATAATTAAATTTTTGCAATTTTCCCCCAAAATAAGGGGAATTTCTGTTTTTTTCCCCCAAATAAGGGAAATTTCTGCAATTTTGCCTTAAAATAAGGGGAATTTCTGCCATTTGCCCCAAAATAAGGCGAATTTCAGTTTTTTGCCCCCAAATAAAGCAAATTTCTGCAATTTTGCCCCAAAATAAGGGGAATTTCTGTTTTTTGCCCCCGAATAAGGGAAATTTTTGCAATTTTGCCCTAAAATAAGGGGAATTTCTACCATTTGCCCAAAAATAAGGGGAATTTCTGCCTTTTTGCCACAAAATAAAGAAAATTACTGCATGTTTTACCACAAAATTAGGTGAATATCTGCAATTTTGCTCCAAAATATGAGGATTTTCTGCCTTTTTCTCTGAAAATAAGGGGAATTTCTGCCATTTTGCCGCGAAATAAGTGAAATTTCTGCAGTTTTACCCTAAATTAAGGGGAATTTCTGCCTTTTTGCCCCAAAATAAGGGGAATTTCTGCAATTTTGCTTCAAAATACGGGGAATTTCTGCCTTTATGCCCGAAAATATAGGGAATGTACACCTTTTTGCCATAAAAAAGGGAAATTTCTTCACTTTTGCCCCAAAATAAGGGGATTTTCCGCCTTTTTGATTCAAAATAAGTGCAATTTCTGACTTTTCCCCAAAAATAAACGGAATTTCTGTCTTTTTGCCCCAAAATAAGGGGAATTTCTGACTTTTTGCCCTGAAATAATTGAAATTTCTAAAATTTTTTTCCAAAATAAGGGAAATGTCTTTTTTTTGCCCCAAAATAAGGGGAATGTCTGCCTTTTAGCCCCAAAATAAAGGGAATTTCTGCATTTTACTTCAAAATAAGAATAATTTCTGCATTTTGCTCCAAAATATGGGGAATTTCTGCGTTTTTGTTTCAAAATAAAAAAAATTTCTTCAATTTTGTACCATAATAAAAGAAATTTCTGCTTTTTGCCCCAAAATAAGGGGAATTTCTGACTTTTTGCCCTGAAATAATTGAAATTTCTAAATTTTTTTTCCAAAATAAGGGAAATGTCTGCTTTTTGCCCCAAATTAAGAGGAATATCTGCTTTTTAGCCCCAAAATAAAGGGAATTTCTGCATTTTACCTCAAAATAAGAATAATTTCTGCATTTTGCTCCAAAATATGGGGAATTTCTGCGTTTTTGTTTCAAAATAAAGAAAATTTCTTCAATTTTGTACCATAATAAAAGAAATTTCTGCTTTTTGCCCCAAAATAAGGGGAATTTCTGACTTTTTGCCCTGAAATAAGTAAAATTTCTAAAAATTTTCCCCAAAATAAGGGAAATGTCTGTTTTTGCCCCAAAATAAGAGGAATTTCTGCATTTTTGCCCCCAAATAAAAGGAATTTCAGCATTTTTACCTCAAAATAAGGGGAATTTCTTCCTTTTTGCCCCAAAATAGGAAAAATTTCTGCAAATTTATACCAAAATAGAAGAAATTTCTGCCTTTTTGCCACAAAATAAGGGAAATTTCTGCAATTTTGAACCAAAGTAAAAGAAATTTCTGCAATTTTGACCCAAAGTTAAAAAAATTTCTTCAATTTTGCCCCAAATAAGGGGAATTTCTGACTTTTTGCACCCGAAAAAAAAGGATTTCTTTCTTTCTGCCCCAAAATAAGGAAAATCAGCCTATTTGCCCGAAAATCATGAGAATTTCTGCAATTTTTTTTCAAAATACGGAAAATTTCTGCCTTTTAGCCCTAAAATAAAGGTAATTTCTGCATTTTTCCCTAATATTAAGGGATTTTCTACATTTTACCTCTAAATAAGAGGAATTTCTGCATTTTACCTCAAAATAAGAACCATTTCTGCCTTTTACCTCAAAATATGTGGAATTTCTTCCTTTTTCTTCCAAAATAAAAAAAAATTTCTTAAATTTTGTACCATAATATAAGAAATTTCTCCTTTTTGCCCCAAAATAAGAGGAATTTCTGACTTTTTACCCTGAAATAAATGAAATTTCTGAAATTTTGTTCGAAAATAAGGGAAATTTGTGGTTTTTTGTTCCAAAATAAGGGGAATTTCTGCCTTTTGCCCCAAAATATGGGGAATTTCAGCATTTTACCTCAAAATAAGGGGAATTTCTGCCTTTTTGCCCTGAAATATGTGAAATTTCTGCAATTTTGGCCTAAAATAAAAGAAATTTCTGCAATTTTTTCCCATAATAAAGCAAATTTCTGCAATTTTGCCCCAAAATAAGGGGAATTTCTGGTTTTTGCCCACTAATAAGGGAAATTTCTGCAATTTTGCCCTAAAATAAAAGGAATTTCTGCCATTTGACCCAAAATAAGGGGAATTTCTGCCTTTTTGCCACAAAATAAAGAAAATTACTGCATGTTTTACCCCAAAATTAGGTGAATTTCTGCAATTTTGCTCCAAAATACGAGGATTTTCTGCTTTTTTCACCGAAAATAAGGGGAATTTCTGCCATCTTGCCGCGAAATAAGTAAAATTTCTGCAGTTTTACCCCAAAATAAGGGTTATTTCTGCCTTTTTGCCCCAAAATTAGGGGAATTTCTGCAATTTTGCTCCAAAATACGGGGAATTTCTGCCTTTTTGCCCGAAAATAAAGGGAATGTATACCTTTTTGCCATAAAAAAAGGAAATTTCTTCACTTTTGCCCCAAAATAAGGGGATTTTCTGCCTTTTATCTCAAAATAAGTGCAATTTCCGCCTTTTCCCCAAAAATAAAAGGAATTTCTGTTTTTTTGCCCAAAAATAAGGGGAATTTCTTCCTTTTTGCCCCAAAATAAGGGGAATTTCAGCCTTTTTTCTCAAAATAAGTGGAATTTCTGCTTTTTGACCCAAAATATGGTGAATTTCTGCCTTTTTGCCCCAAAATAAGAAAAATTTCGGCAATTTTGTACCAAAATAAAAGAAATTTCTATTTTTTTGCCCCAAAATAAGAGAAATTTCTGCCTTTTTTTCCTGAAATAAGTGAAATTTCTGCAATTTTACCCCAAAATAAGGGGAATTTCTGTTTTTTGCCCGCGAATAATGGAAATTTTTGCAATTTTGCCCCAAAATAGGGGGAATTTCTGCCATTTGCCCCAAAATAAGGGGAATTTCTGCCTTTTTGCCACAAAATAAAGAAAATTACTGCATGTTTTACCCTAAAATTAGGTGAATATCTGCAATTTTGCTCCAAAATATGAGGATTTTCTGCCTTTTTCGCTGAAAATAAGGGGAATTTCTGCCATTTTGCCACAAAATAAGTGAAATTTCTGCAGTTTTACCCTAAATTAAGGGGAATTTCTGCCTTTTTGCCCCAAAATAAGGGGAATTTCTGCAATTTTGCTTCAAAATACAGGGAATTTCTGCCTTTTTTCCCGAAAATAAAGGGAATGTACACCTTTTTGCCATTAAAAAGGGAAATTTTTTTAGTTTTGCCCCAAAATAAGTGGATTTTCCGCCTTTTTGACTCAAAATAAGTGCAATTTCTGCCTTTTCCCCAAAAATAAACGGAATTTCTGTCTTTTTGCCCCAAAATAAGGGAAATTTCTGACTTTTTGCCCTGAAATAAGTGAAATTTCTAAAATTTTTCCCCAAAATAAGGAAATGTCTGCTTTTTGCCCCAAAATAAGGGGAATGTCTGCCTTTTAGCCCCAAAATAAAGGGAATTTCTGCATTTTACCTCAAAATAAGAATAATTTCTGCATTTTGCTCCAAAATATGGGGAATTTCTGCCTTTTTGTTCCAAAATAAAGAAAATTTCTTCAATTTTGTACCATAATAAAAGAAATTTCTGCTTTTTGCCTCAAAATAAGGGGAATTTCTGACTTTTTGCCCTGAAATAAGTGAAATTTCTGAAATTTTCCCCAAAATAAGGGAAATGTCTGCTTTTTGACCCAAAATAAAAGGAATTTCCGCATTTTGCTTCCAAATAATGGGAATTTCAGCCTTTTTACCTCAAAATAAGGGGAATTTCTGCCTTTTTGCCCCAAAATAGGAAGAATTTCTGCAAATTTATACCAAAATAAAAGAAATTTCTGCCTTTTTGCCCCAAAATAAGGGAAATTTCTGCAATTTTGACCCAAAGTAAAAGAAATTTCTGCAATTTTGCCCCAAATAAGGGGAATTTCTGACTTTTTGCACCCGAAAAAAAGGAGATTTTCTTTCTTTTTGCCCCAAAATAAGGAGAATCAGCTTTTTGCCAGAAAATCATGACAATTTCTGCAATTTTTTTCAAAATACGGAAAATTTCTGCCTTTTAGCCCTAAAATAAAGGGAATTTCTGCATTTTTCCTTAATATTAAGGGAATTTCTACATTTTACCTCTAAATAAGGGGAATTTCTTCATTTTACCTCAAAATAAGAACCATTTCTGCCTTTTACCCCAAAATATGGGAGATTTCTGCCTTTTTCTTCCAAAAAAAAATTTCTTCAATTTTGTACCATAATAAAAGAAATTTCTCCTTTTTGCCCCAAAATAAGGGGAATTTCTGAATTTTTACCCTGAAATAAATGAAATTTCTGAAATTTTGCCCATAAATGAGAAAAATTTGTGGCTTTTTGCCCCAAAATAAGGGGAATTTCTTCCTTTTGCCCCAAAATATGGGGAATTTCAGCATTTTACCTCAAAATAAGGGGAATTTCTGCCTTTTTGCCCTGAAATATGTGAAATTTCTGCAATTTTACCTCAAAATAAGGTGAATTTCAGCATTTTGCCCCAAAATAATAGGAATTTCTGCCTTTTTGCCCCAAAATAAAAAAAATTTTTGCTTTTTTTTCTGAAATAAGTGAAATTTCTGCAATTTTGGCCTAAAATAAGGGAAATTTCTGCAATTTTTCCCCATAATAAAGCAAATTTCTGCAATTTTGCCCCAAAATAAGGGGAATTTCTGGTTTTTGCCCACAAATAAGGGAAATTTCTGCAATTTTGCCCTAAAATAAGGGGAATTTCTGCCATTTGACCCAAAATAAGGGGAATTTCTGCCTTTTTGCCACAAAATATAGAAAATTACTGCATGTTTTACCCCAAAATTAGGTGAATTTCTGCAATTTTGCTCCAAAATATGAGGATTTTCTGCGTTTTTTGCCGAAAATAAGGGGAATTTCTGCCATCTTGCCGCGAAATAAATAAAATTTCTGCAGTTTTACCCCAAAATAAGGGGAATTTCTGCCTTTTGGCCCCAAAATTAGGGGAATTTCTGCAATTTTGCTCCAAAATACAGGGAATTTCTGCATTTTTGCCCGAAAATAAAGGGAATGTATAACTTTTTGCCATAAAAAAGAAAAATTTCTTCACTTTTGCCCCAAAATAAGGTGATTTTCTGATTTTTTGACTCAAAATAAGTGCAATTTCTGCCTTTTCCCCAAAAATAAATGGAATTTCTGTCTTTTTGCCGCAAAATAAGGGGAATTTCTGACTTTATGCCCTGAAATAAGTGAAATTTCTAAAATTTTTCCCCAAAATAAGGGAAATGTCTGCTTTTTGCCCCAAAATATGGGGAATTTATGCTTTTTTGCCCCAAAATAAGGGGAATTTCTGCTTTTTTGCCCCAAAATAAGAAAAATTTCTGCAATTTTGTACCAAAATGAAAGAAATTTCTGCATTTTTGCTCCAAAATAAGAGAAATTTTTGCCTTTTTTTCCTGAAATAAGTGAAATTTCTGCAATTTTGCCCCAAAATAAAAAAAATTTCTGCAATTTTGCCCCAATGTAAAGGAAATTTCTGCAATTTTGCCCCAAAATAAGGGGATTATCTGACGTTTTGCTCCTGAAAAAAGGGGATATTCTGTCTTTTTGCTCCAAAATAAGGAGAATTTCTGCCTTTTTGCCCGAAAATTATGAGAATTTCTGCAATTTTGCTTCAAAATACGGGGAATTTCTGCCTTTTAGCCCCAAAATGAAGGGAATTTCTGCATTTTACCTCAAAATAAGAATAATTTCTGCATTTTGCTCCAAAATATGGAAAATTTCTGCCTTTTTGTTCCAAAATAAGGGAAATTACTTCAATTTTGTACTATAATAAAAAAAATTTCTGCTTTTTCCCCAAAATAAGGGGAATTTCTTACTTTTTGCCCTGAAATAAGTGAAATTTCTAAAATTTTTCCCCAAAATAAGGGAAATGTTTGCTTTTTGCCTCAAAATAAGGAGAATTTCTGCCTTTTTGCCCCCAAATAAGGGGAATTTCAGCCTTTTTACCTCAAAATAAGTGGAATTTCTGCCTTTTTGCCCCAAAATAGGAAAAATTTCTGCAATTTTGTACCAAAATAAAAGAAATTTCTGCCTTTTTGCCCTAAAATAAAAGAAATTTCTGCCTTTTTTCCTTGAAATAAGTGAAATTTCTGCAATTTTCCCCAAAAATAAGGGGAATTTCTGTTTTTTTCCCCCAAATAAGGGAAATTTCTGCAATTTTGCCCTAAAATAAGGGGAATTTCTGTTTTTTGCCCCAAAGTAAGGGGAATTTCTGTTTTTTGTCCCCAAATAAAGAAAATTTCTGCAATTTTGCCCCAAAATAAGGGGAATTTCTGTTTTTTGCCCCCGATAAGGGAAATTTTTTCAATTTTGCCGTAAAATAAGAGAAATTTCTGCCATTTGCCCCAAAATAAGTAGAATTTCTGCCTTTTTGCCACAAAATAAAGAAAATTACTGCATGTTTTAACCCAAAATTAGGTGAATATTTGCAATTTTGCTCCAAAATACGAGGATTTTCTGTCTTTTTCGCTGAAAATAAGGGGAATTTCTTCCATTTTGCCGCGAAATATGTGAAATTTCTGCAGTTTTACCCCAAAATAAGGGTTATTTCTTCCTTTTTGCCCCCAAATTAGGAAAAATTCTGCAATTTTGCTCCAAAATACGGGGAATTTATGCCTTTTTGCCCGAAAATAAAGGGAATGTATACGTTTTTGCCATAAAAAAGGGAAATTTCTTCACTTTTGCCCCAAAATAAGGGGATTTTTCACCTTTTATCTCAAAATAAGTGCAATTTCTGCCTTTTCCTTAAAAATAAAAGGAATTTCTGGTTTTTAGCCCCAAAATAAGGGGAATTTCGGCCTTTTTGCCCAAAAATCATGAGAATTTCTGCAATTATTTTTCAAAATACGAAAAATTTCTGCCTTTTAGCCCTAAAATAAAGGGAATTTCTGCATTTTTCCCCAATATTAAGGGAATTTCTACATTTTACCTCTAAAAAGGGGAATTTCTGCATTTTACCTCAAAATAAGAACCATTTCTGCCCTTTACCCTAAAATATGGGGAATTTCTGCCTTTTTCTTCAAAACTAAAAAAAATTTCTTCAATTTTGTACCATAATAAAAGAAATTTCTCCTTTTCGCCCCAAAATAAGAGGAATTTCTGACTTTTTACCCTGAAATAAATGAAATTTCTGAAATTTTGCCCGAAAATAAAAGAAATTTGTGGCTTTTTGCCCCAAAATAAGGGGAATTTCTGCCTTTTGCCCCAAAATATGGGGAATATCAGCATTTTACCTCAAAATAAGGGGAATTTCTGCTTTTTTGCCCTGAAATATGTGAAATTTCTGCAATTTTACCCCAAAATAAGGTGAATTTCTGACTTTTGCCCCAAATAATAGGAATTTCTGCATTTTTGCCCCAAAATAAGAAAAATTTTTGCTTTTTTTTTTTTGAAATAAGTGAAATTTCTGCAATTTTGGCCTAAAATAAGGGAAATTTCTGCCATTTGCCCCAAAATAAGGGGAATTTCTGCCTTTTTGCCACAAAATAAAGAAAATTACTGCATGTTTTAACCCAAAATTAGGTGAATATCTGAAATTTTGCTCCAAAATACGAGGATTTTCTGCCTTTTTCGCCAAATATAAGGGGAATTTCTGCCATTTTGCCGCGAAATAAGTGAAATTTCTGGAGTTTTACCCCAAAATAAGGGTTATTTCTGCCTTTTTGCCCCCAAATTAGGGGAATTTCTGCAATTTTGCTCCAAAATACGGGGAATTTCTGCCTTTTTGCCTGAAAATAAAGGGAATGTATACCTTTTTGCCATAAGAAAGGGAAATTTCTTCACTTTTGCCCCAAAATAAGGGGATTTTCTGCCTTTTATCTCAAAATAAGTGCAATTTCTGCCTTTTCCCCAAAAATAAAAGGAATTTCTGGTTTTTTGCCCAAAAATAAGGGGAATTTCTGCCTTTTTGCCCCAAAATAAGGGGAATTTCAGCCTATTTTCTCAAAATAAGGGGAATTTCTGCCTTTTGCCCCAAAATATGGGGAATTTCTGCATTTTTGCCCCAAAATTAGAATAATTTCTGCAATTTTGTACCAAAATAAAAGAAATTTCTGTCTTTTTGCCCCAAAATAAGAGAAATTTCTGCCTTTTTTCCCTGAAATAAGTGAAATTTCTGCAATTTTACCCCAAAATAAGGGAAATTTCTGCAATTTTGCCCCAAAGTATAGGAAATTTCTGCAATTTTGCCCCAAATAAAAGGAATTTCTGAATTTTTGCAACCGAAAAAAGGAGATTTTCTGACTTTTTGCCCCAAAATAAAGAGAATTTCAGCCTTTTTGCCCGAAAATTATGAGACTTTCTGCAATTTTTCTTCAAAATATGAAAAATTTCTGCCTTTTAGCTCCAAAATAGAGTGAATTTCTGCATTTTTTCTCAATATTAGGGGAATTTCTGCATTTTACCTCTAAATAAGGGGAATTTCTGCATTTTACCTCAAAATAAGAAGAATTTCTGCCTTTTACCCCAAAATAAGGTGAATTTCTGCCTTTTTGCCCCAAAATAATGGGAATTTCTACCTTTTTGCCCCCAAAAAAACAATTTTGCTTTTTTTTCTGAAATAAGTGAAATTTCTGCAATTTTGCCCTAAAATAAGGGAAATTTCTGCAATTATTCCCCATAATAAAGCAAATTTCTGCAATTTTGCCCCAAAATAAGGGGAATTTCTGTTTTTTGCCCCAAAATAAAGCAAATTTCTGCCATTTTGCCCCAAAATAAGGGGATTTTCTGTTTTTTGACCCGAATAATTGAAATTTTTGCAATTTTGCCCTAAAATAAGGGGAATTTCTGCCATTTGCCCCAAAAGAAGGTAAATTTCTGCCTTTTTGCCACAAAATAAAGAAAATTACTGCATGTTTTACCCCAATATTAGGTGAATATCTGCAATTTTGCTCCAAAATACGAGGATTTTCTGCCTTTTTTGCCGAAAATAAGGAGAATTTCTGCAATTTTGCCGCGAAATAAGTGAAATTTCTGCAGTTTTACCCCTAAATAAGGGTTATTTCTGCCCTTTTGCCTCAAAATTAGGGGAATTTCTGCAATTTTGCTCCAAAATACGGGGAATTTCTGCCTTTTTGCCCGAAAATAAAGGGAATGTATACCTTTTTGCCATAAAAAAGGGAAATTTCTTCACTTTTGCCCCAAAATAAGGGGATTTTCCGCCTTTTTGACTCAAAATAAGTGTAATTTCTGCCTTTTCCCCAAAAATAAAAGGAATTTCTGTTTTTTTGTTCAAAAATAAGGGGAATTTCTGCCTTTTTGCCCCAAAATAAGGGGAATTTCAGCCTTTTTTCTCAAAATAAGGGGAATTTTTGCCTTTTGCCCCAAAATATGGGGAATTTCTGCCTTTTTGCCCCAAAATAAGAAAAATTTCTGCAATTTTGTACCAAAATAAAAGAAATTTCTGTCTTTTTGCCCTAAAATAAGAGAAATTTCTGCCTTTTTTCCCTGAAATAAGTGAAATTTCTGCAATTTTACCCCAAAATAAGGGGAATTTCTGTTTTTTGCCCCCGAATAAGGGATATTTTTGCAATTTTGCCCTAAAATAAGGGGAATTTCTGCCATTTGCCCCAAAATAAGGGGAATTTCTGCCTTTTTGCTACAAAATAAAGAAAATTACTGCATGTTTTACCCTAAAATTAGGTGAATATCTGCAATTTTGCTCCAAAATACAAGAATTTTCTGCCTTTTTTGCCGAAAATAAGAGGAATTTCTGCCATTTTGCCACGAAATAAGTGAAATTTCTGCAGTGTTACCCCAAAATAAGGGTTATTTCTGCCTTTTTGCCCCAAAATTAGGGGAATTTCTGCAATTTTGCTCCAAAATACGGGAAATTTCTGCCTTTTTGCCCGAAAATAAAGGGAATGTATACCTTTTTGCCATAAAAAAGGGAAATTTCTTCACTTTTGCCCCAAAATAAGGGGATTTTCCGCCTTTTTGACTCAAAATAAGTGTAATTTCTGCCTTTTCCCCAAAAATAAAAGGAATTTCTGTTTTTTTGTTCAAAAATAAGGGGAATTTCTGCCTTTTTGCCCCAAAATAAGGGGAATTTCAGCCTTTTTTCTCAAAATAAGGGGAATTTTTGCCTTTTGCCCCAAAATATGGGGAATTTCTGCCTTTTTGCCCCAAAATAAGAAAAATTTCTGCAATTTTGTACCAAAATAAAAGAAATTTCTGTCTTTTTGCCCTAAAATAAGAGAAATTTCTGCCTTTTTTCCCTGAAATAAGTGAAATTTCTGCAATTTTACCCCAAAATAAGGGGAATTTCTGTTTTTTGCCCCCGAATAAGGGAAATTTTTGCAATTTTGCCCTAAAATAAGGGGAATTTCTGCCATTTGCCCCAAAATAAGGGGAATTTCTGCCTTTTTGCTACAAAATAAAGAAAATTACTGCATGTTTTACCCTAAAATTAGGTGAATATCTGCAATTTTGCTCCAAAATACAAGAATTTTCTGCCTTTTTTGCCGAAAATAAGAGGAATTTCTGCCATTTTGCCACGAAATAAGTGAAATTTCTGCAGTTTTACCCCAAAATAAGGGTTATTTCTGCCTTTTTGCCCCAAAATTAGGGGAATTTCTGCAATTTTGCTCCAAAATACGGGAAATTTCTGCCTTTTTGCCCGAAAATAAAGGGAATGTATACCTTTTTGCCATAAAAAAAGGAAATTTCTTCACTTTTGCCCCAAAATAAGGGGATTTTCCGCCTTTTATCTCAAAATAAGTGCAATTTCTGCCTTTTCCCCAAAAATAAAAGGAATTTCTGTTTTTTTGCCCAAAAATAAGGGGAATTTCTGCCTTTTTGCCCCAAAATAAAAGGAATTTCAGCCTTTTTTCTCAAAATAAGGGGAATTTTTGCCTTTTGCCCCAAAATATGGGGAATTTCTGCCTTTTTGCCCCAAAATAAAAAAAATTTTTGCAATTTTGTACCCAAAAAAAGAAATTTCTGTCTTTTTGCCCCAAAATAAGAGAAATTTCTGCCTTTTTCCCTGAAATAAGTGAAATTTCTGCAATTTTACCTCAAAATAAGGGGAATTTCTGTTTTTTGCCCCCGAATAAGGGAAATTTTTGCAATTTTGCCCTAAAATAAGGGGAATTTCTGCCATTTGCCCCAATATAAGGGGAATTTCTGCCTTTTTGCCACAAAATAAAGAAAATTACTGCATGTTTTACCCCAAAATTAGGTGAATTTCTGCAATTTTGCTCCAAAATATGGGGATTTTCTGCCTTTTTCGCCGAAAATAAGGGGAATTTCTGCCATTTTGCCGCGAAATAAGTGAAATTTCTGTAGTTTTACCCTAAATTAAGGGGAATTTCTGCCTTTTTGCCCCAAAATTAGGGGAATTTCTGCAATTTTGCTTCAAAATACGGGGAATTTCTGCCTTTTTACCTGAAAATAAAGGGAATGTACACCTTTTTGCCATAAAAAAGGGAAATTTCTTCACTTTTGCCCCAAAATAAGGGGATTTTCCGCCTTTTTGACTCAAAATATGTGCAATTTCTGCCTTTTCCCCAAAAATAAACGGAATTTCTGTCTTTTTGCCCCAAAATAAGGGGAATTTCTGACTTTTTGCCCTGAAATAAGGGGAATGTCTGCCTTTTAGCCCCAAAATAAAGGGAATTTCTGCATTTTACCTCAAAATAAGAATAATTTCTGCATTTTGCTCCAAAATATGAGGAATTTCTGCCTTTCTATTCCAAAATAAAGAAAATTTCTTCAAGTTTGTACCATAATAAAAGAAATTTCTGCTTTTTGCCCCAAAATAAGGGGAATTTCTGACTTTTTGCCCTGAAATAAGTGAAATTTCTAAAATTTTCCCCAAAATAAGGGAAATGTCTGCTTTTTGCCCCAAAATAAGGAGAATTTCTGCCTTTTTTCCCGAAAATTATGAGAATTTTTGCAATTTTGCTTCAAAATACGGGGCATTTCTGCCTTTTAGCCCCAAAATATAGGGAATTTCTGCATTTTACCTCAAAATAAGAATAATTTCTGCATTTTGCTCCAATATATGGGGAATTTCTGCCTTTTTGTTACAAAATAATGAAAATTTCTTCAATTTTGTACCATAATAAAAGAAATTTCTGCTTTTAACCTCAAAATAAGGGGAATTTCTGCCTTTTTGCCCCAAAATAGGAAAAATTTCTGCAAATTTATACCAAAATAAAAGAAATTTCTGCCTTTTTGCCCCAAAATAAGGGAAATTTCTGCAATTTTGACCCATAGTAAAAAAAATTCTGCAATTTTGCCCCAAATAAGGGGAATTTCTGACTTTTTGCACCTGAAAAAAGGAGATTTTCTTTCTTTTTGCCCCAAAATAAGGAGAATCAGCCTTTTTGCCCAAAAATCATGAGAATTTCTGCAATTATTTTTCAAAATACGAAAAATTTCTGCCTTTTAGCCCTAAAATAAAGGGAATTTCTGCATTTATTCCCAATATTAAGGGAATTTCTTCATTTTACCTCTAAAAAGGGGAATTTCTGCATTTTACCTCAAAATAAGAACCATTTCTGCCTTTTACCCCAAAATATGGGGAATTTCTGCCTTTTTCTTCCAAACTAAAAAAAATTTCTTCAATTTTGTACCATAATAAAAGAAATTTCTCCTTTTCGCCCCAAAATAAGAGGAATTTCTGACTTTTTACCCTGAAATAAATGAAATTTCTGAAATTTTGCCCGAAAATAAAAGAAATTTGTGGCTTTTTGCCCCAAAATAAGGGGAATTTCTGCCTTTTGCCCCAAAATATGGGGAATATCAGCATTTTACCTCAAAATAAGGGGAATTTCTGCTTTTTTGCCCTGAAATATGTGAAATTTCTGCAATTTTACCCCAAAATAAGGTGAATTTCTGACTTTTGCCCCAAAATAATAGGAATTTCTGCATTTTTGCCCCAAAATAAGAAAAATTTTTGCTTTTTTTTTCTGAAATAAGTGAAGTTTCTGCAATTTTGGCCTAAAATAAGGGAAATTTCTGCCATTTGCCCCAAAATAAGGGGAATTTCTGCCTTTTTGCCACAAAATAAAGAAAATTACTGCATGTTTTAACCCAAAATTAGGTGAATATCTGCAATTTTGCTCCAAAATACGAGGATTTTCTGCCTTTTTCGCCAAAAATAAGGGGAATTTCTGCCATTTTGCCGCGAAATAAGTGAAATTTCTGCAGTTTTACCCCAAAATAAGGGTTATTTCTGCCTTTTCGCCCGCAAATTAGGGGAATTTCTGCAATTTTGCTCCAAAATACGGGGAATTTCTGCCTTTTTGCCCGAAAATAAAGGGAATGTATACCTTTTTGCCATAAAAAAGGGAAATTTCTTCACTTTTGCCCCAAAATAAGGGGATTTTCTGCCTTTTATCTCAAAATAAGTGCAATTTCTGCCTTTTCCCCAAAAATAAAAGGAATTTCTGGTTTTTTGCCCAAAAATAAGGGGAATTTCTGCCTTTTTGCCCCAAAATAAGGGGAATTTCAGCCTATTTTCTCAAAATAAGGGGAATTTCTGCCTTTTTCCCCAAAATATGGGGAATTTCTGCATTTTTGCCCCAAAATTAGAATAATTTCTGCAATTTTGTACCAAAATAAAAGAAATTTCTGTCTTTTTGCCCCAAAATAAGAGAAATTTCTGCCTTTTTTCCCTGAAATAAGTGAAATTTCTGCAATTTTACCCCAAAATAAGGGAAATTTCTGCAATTTTGCCCCAAAGTATAGGAAATTTCTGCAATTTTGCCCCAAATAAAAGGAATTTCTGAATTTTTGCAACCGAAAAAAGGAGATTTTCTGACTTTTTGCCCCAAAATAAAGAGAATTTCAGCCTTTTTGCCCGAAAATTATGAGACTTTCTGCAATTTTTCTTCAAAATATGAAAAATTTCTGCCTTTTAGCTCCAAAATAGAGTGAATTTCTGCATTTTTTCTCAATATTAGGGGAATTTCTGCATTTTACCTCTAAATAAGGGGAATTTCTGCATTTTACCTCAAAATAAGAAGAATTTCTGCCTTTTACCCCAAAATAAGGTGAATTTCTGCCTTTTTGCCCCAAAATAATGGGAATTTCTACCTTTTTGCCCCCAAAAAAACAATTTTGCTTTTTTTTCTGAAATAAGTGAAATTTCTGCAATTTTGCCCTAAAATAAGGGAAATTTCTGCAATTATTCCCCATAATAAAGCAAATTTCTGCAATTTTGCCCCAAAATAAGGGGAATTTCTGTTTTTTGCCCCAAAATAAAGCAAATTTCTGCCATTTTGCCCCAAAATAAGGGGATTTTCTGTTTTTTGACCCGAATAATTGAAATTTTTGCAATTTTGCCCTAAAATAAGGGGAATTTCTGCCATTTGCCCCAAAAGAAGGTAAATTTCTGCCTTTTTGCCACAAAATAAAGAAAATTACTGCATGTTTTACCCCAATATTAGGTGAATATCTGCAATTTTGCTCCAAAATACGAGGATTTTCTGCCTTTTTTGCCGAAAATAAGGAGAATTTCTGCAATTTTGCCGCGAAATAAGTGAAATTTCTGCAGTTTTACCCCTAAATAAGGGTTATTTCTGCCCTTTTGCCTCAAAATTAGGGGAATTTCTGCAATTTTGCTCCAAAATACGGGGAATTTCTGCCTTTTTGCCCGAAAATAAAGGGAATGTATACCTTTTTGCCATAAAAAAGGGAAATTTCTTCACTTTTGCCCCAAAATAAGAGGATTTTCCGCCTTTTTGACTCAAAATAAGTGCAATTTCTGCCTTTTCCCCCAAAATAAAAGGAATTTCTGGTTTTTTGCCCAAAAATAAGGGGAATTTCTGCCTTTTTGCCCCAAAATAAGGGGAATTTCAGCCTATTTTCTCAAAATAAGGGGAATTTCTGCCTTTTGCCCCAAAATATGGGGAATTTCTGCATTTTTGCCCCAAAATTAGAATAATTTCTGCAATTTTGTACCAAAATAAAAGAAATTTCTGTCTTTTTGCCCCAAAATAAGAGAAATTTCTGCCTTTTTTCCCTGAAATAAGTGAAATTTCTGCAATTTTACCCCAAAATAAGGGAAATTTCTGCAATTTTGCCCCAAAGTATAGGAAATTTCTGCAATTTTGCCCTAAATAAAAGGAATTTCTGAATTTTTGCAACCGAAAAAAGGAGATTTTCTGACTTTTTGCCCCAAAATAAAGAGAATTTCAGCCTTTTTGCCCGAAAATTATGAGACTTTCTGCAATTTTTCTTCAAAATATGAAAAATTTCTGCCTTTTAGCTCCAAAATAGAGTGAATTTCTGCATTTTTTCTCAATATTAGGGGAATTTCTGCATTTTACCTCTAAATAAGGGGAATTTCTGCATTTTACCTCAAAATAAGAAGAATTTCTGCCTTTTACCCCAAAATAAGGTGAATTTCTGCCTTTTTGCCCCAAAATAATGGGAATTTCTACCTTTTTGCCCCCAAAAAAACAATTTTGCTTTTTTTTCTGAAATAAGTGAAATTTCTGCAATTTTGCCCTAAAATAAGGGAAATTTCTGCAATTATTCCCCATAATAAAGCAAATTTCTGCAATTTTGCCCCAAAATAAGGGGAATTTCTGTTTTTTGCCCCAAAATAAAGCAAATTTCTGCCATTTTGCCCCAAAATAAGGGGATTTTCTGTTTTTTGACCCGAATAATTGAAATTTTTGCAATTTTGCCCTAAAATAAGGGGAATTTCTGCCATTTGCCCCAAAAGAAGGTAAATTTCTGCCTTTTTGCCACAAAATAAAGAAAATTACTGCATGTTTTACCCCAATATTAGGTGAATATCTGCAATTTTGCTCCAAAATACGAGGATTTTCTGCCTTTTTTGCCGAAAATAAGGAGAATTTCTGCAATTTTGCCGCGAAATAAGTGAAATTTCTGCAGTTTTACCCCTAAATAAGGGTTATTTCTGCCCTTTTGCCTCAAAATTAGGGGAATTTCTGCAATTTTGCTCCAAAATACGGGGAATTTCTGCCTTTTTGCCCGAAAATAAAGGGAATGTATACCTTTTTGCCATAAAAAAGGGAAATTTCTTCACTTTTGCCCCAAAATAAGGGGATTTTCCGCCTTTTTGACTCAAAATAAGTGCAATTTCTGCCTTTTCCCCAAAAATAAAAGGAATTTCTGGTTTTTTGCCCAAAAATAAGGGGAATTTCTGCCTTTTTGCCCCAAAATAAGGGGAATTTCAGCCTATTTTCTCAAAATAAGGGGAATTTCTGCCTTTTGCCCCAAAATATGGGGAATTTCTGCATTTTTGCCCCAAAATTAGAATAATTTCTGCAATTTTGTACCAAAATAAAAGAAATTTCTGTCTTTTTGCCCCAAAATAAGAGAAATTTCTGCCTTTTTTCCCTGAAATAAGTGAAATTTCTGCAATTTTACCCCAAAATAAGGGAAATTTCTGCAATTTTGCCCCAAAGTATAGGAAATTTCTGCAATTTTGCCCCAAATAAAAGGAATTTCTGAATTTTTGCAACCGAAAAAAGGAGATTTTCTGACTTTTTGCCCCAAAATAAAGAGAATTTCAGCCTTTTTGCCCGAAAATTATGAGACTTTCTGCAATTTTTCTTCAAAATATGAAAAATTTCTGCCTTTTAGCTCCAAAATAGAGTGAATTTCTGCATTTTTTCTCAATATTAGGGGAATTTCTGCATTTTACCTCTAAATAAGGGGAATTTCTGCATTTTACCTCAAAATAAGAAGAATTTCTGCCTTTTACCCCAAAATAAGGTGAATTTCTGCCTTTTTGCCCCAAAATAATGGGAATTTCTACCTTTTTGCCCCCAAAAAAACAATTTTGCTTTTTTTTCTGAAATAAGTGAAATTTCTGCAATTTTGCCCTAAAATAAGGGAAATTTCTGCAATTATTCCCCATAATAAAGCAAATTTCTGCAATTTTGCCCCAAAATAAGGGGAATTTCTGTTTTTTGCCCCAAAATAAAGCAAATTTCTGCCATTTTGCCCCAAAATAAGGGGATTTTCTGTTTTTTGACCCGAATAATTGAAATTTTTGCAATTTTGCCCTAAAATAAGGGGAATTTCTGCCATTTGCCCCAAAAGAAGGTAAATTTCTGCCTTTTTGCCACAAAATAAAGAAAATTACTGCATGTTTTACCCCAATATTAGGTGAATATCTGCAATTTTGCTCCAAAATACGAGGATTTTCTGCCTTTTTTGCCGAAAATAAGGAGAATTTCTGCAATTTTGCCGCGAAATAAGTGAAATTTCTGCAGTTTTACCCCTAAATAAGGGTTATTTCTGCCCTTTTGCCTCAAAATTAGGGGAATTTCTGCAATTTTGCTCCAAAATACGGGGAATTTCTGCCTTTTTGCCCGAAAATAAAGGGAATGTATACCTTTTTGCCATAAAAAAGGGAAATTTCTTCACTTTTGCCCCAAAATAAGGGGATTTTCCGCCTTTTTGACTCAAAATAAGTGCAATTTCTGCCTTTTCCCCAAAAATAAAAGGAATTTCTGTTTTTTTGCCCAAAAATAAGGGGAATTTCTGCCTTTTTGCCCAAAAATAAGGGGAATTTCAGCCTTTTTCTCAAAATAAGGGGAATTTCTGCCTTTTGCCCCAAAATATGGGGAATTTCTGCCTTTTTGCCCCAAAATAAGAAAAATTTCTGCAATTTTGTACCAAAATAAAAGAAATTTCTGTCTTTTTGCCCTAAAATAAGAGAAATTTCTGCCTTTTTTCCCTGAAATAAGTGAAATTTCTGCAATTTTACCCCAAAATAAGGGGAATTTCTGTTTTTTGCACCCAAGTAAGGGAAATTTTTGCAATTTTGCCCTAAAATAAGGGGAATTTCTGCCATTTGCACCAAAATAAGAGGAATTTCTGCCTTTTTGCCACAAAATAAAGAAAATTACTGCATGTTTTACCCCAAAATTAGGTGAATATCTGCAATTTTGCTCCAAAATACGAGGATTTTTTGCCTTTTTCGCCGAAAATAAGGGGAATTTCTGCCATTTTGCCGCGAAATAAGTGAAATTTCTGCAGTTCTACCCTAAATTAAGGGGAATTTCTGCCTTTTTGCACCAAAATTAGGGGAATTTCTGCAATTTTGCTTCAAAATACGGGGAATTTCTGCCTTTTTGCCCGAAAATAAAGGGAATGTACACCTTTTTGCCATAAAAAAGGGAAATTTCTTCACTTTTGCCCCAAAATAAGGGGATTTTCCGCCTTTTAGACTCAAAATAAGTGCAATTTCTGCCTTTTCCCCCAAAATAAACGGAATTTCTGTTTTTTTGCCCCAAAATAAGGGGAATTTCTGACTTTTTGCCCTGAAATAAGTGAAATTTCTAAAATTTTTCCCCAAAATAAGGGAAATGTCTGCTTTTTGCCCCAAAATAAGGGGAATGTCTGCCTTTTAGCCCCAAAATAAAGGGAATTTCTGCATTTTACCTCAAAATAAGAATAATTTCTGCATTTTGCTCCAAAATATGGGGAATTTCTGCCTTTTTGTTCCAAAATAAGGAAAATTTCTTCAATTTTGTACCATAATAAAGGAAATTTCTGCTTTTTGCTCCAAAATAAGGGGAATTTCTGACTTTTTGCCCTGAAATAAGTGAAATTTCTAAAATTTTCACCAAAATAAAGGAAATGTCTCCTTTTTACCCCAAAATAAGAGGAATTTCTGCCTTTTTGCCCCCGAATAAGGGGAATTTCAGCATTTTTACCTCAAAATAAGGGGAATTTCTGCCTTTTTGCCCCAAAATAGGAAAAAATTCTGCAAATTTATAACAAAATAAAAGAAATTTCTGCCTTTTTGCCCCAAAATAAGGGAAAGTTCTGCAATTTGACCCATAGTAAAAAAAATTTCTGCAATTTTGCCCCAAATAAGGGGAATTTCTGACTTTTTACACCCGACAAAAGGAGATTTTCTTTCTTTTTGCCCCAAAATAAAAAGAATCAGCTTTTTTGCCGGAAAATCATGAGAATTTCTGCAATTTTTTTTTCAAAATACGGAAAATTTCTGCCTTTTAGCCCTAAAATAAAGGGAATTTCTGCATTTTTCTCCAATATTAAGGGAATTTCTACATTTTACCTCTAAAAAGGGGAATTTCTGCATTTTACCTCAAAATAAGAACCATATCTGCCTTTTACCCCAAAATATGGGGAATTTCTGCCTTTTTCTTCCAAAATAAAAAAAATTTCTTCAATTTTGTACCATAATAAAAGAAATTTCTCCTTTTCGCCCCAAAATAAGGGGAATTTCTGACTTTTTACCCTGAAATAAATGAAATTTCTAAAATTTTGCCCAAAAATAAATGAAATTTGTGGCTTTTTGCCCCAAAATAAGGGGAATTTCAGCATTTTACCTCAAAATAAGGGGAATTTCTGCCTTTTTGCCCTGAAATATGTGAAATTTCTGCAATTTTACCCCAAAATAAGGTGAATTTCTTACTTTTGCCCCAAAATAATAAGAATTTCTTCCTTTTTGCCCCAAAATAAAAAAAAAAATTTTGCTTTTCTTTTCTGAAATAAGTGAAATTTCTGCAATTTTGGCCTAAAATAAGGGAACTTTCTGCAATTTTCCCCATAATAAAGCAAATTTCTGCAATTTTGCCCCAAAATAAGGGGAATTTCTGGATTTTGCCTACAAATAAGGAAAATTTCTGCAATTTTGCCCTAAAATAAGGGGAATTTCTGCCATTTGACCCAAAATAAGGGGAATTTCTGCCTTTTTGCCACAAAATATAAAAAATTACTGCATGTTTTACCCCAAAATTAGGTGAATTTCTGCAATTTTGCTCCAAAATACGAGGATTTTCTGCGTTTTTCGCCGAAAATAAGGGGAATTTCTGCTATCTTGCCGCGAAATAAGTAAAATTTCTGCAGTTTTACCCCAAAATAAGGGGAATTTCTGCCTTTTTGCCCCAAAATTAGGGAAATTTCTGCAATTTTGCTCCAAAATACAGGGAATTTCTGCCTTTTTGCCCAAAAATAAAGGGAATATATACCTTTTTGCCATAAGAAAGGGAAATTTCTTCACTTTTGCCCCAAAATAAGGTGATTTTCTGCCTTTTTGACTCAAAATAAGTGCAATTTCTGCCTTTTCTCCAAAAATAAATGGAATTTCTGTCTTTTTGCCGCAAAATAAGGGGAATTTCTGACTTTATGCCCTGAAATAAGTGAAATTTCTAAAATTTTTCCCCAAAATACGAGAAATGTCTGCTTTTTGCCCCAAAATATGGGGAATTTATGCCTTTTTGCCCCAAAATAAGGGGAATTTCTGCTATTTTGCCCCAAAATAAGAAAAATTTCTGCAATTTTATACCAAAATAAAAGAAATTTCTGCCTTTTTGCCCCAAAATAAGAAAAATTTTTGCCTTTTTTTCCTGAAATAAGTGAAATTTCTGCAATTTTGCCCCAAAATAAAGAAAATTTATGCAATTTTGCCCCAATGTAAAGGAAATTTCTGCAATTTTGCCCCAAAATAAGGGGATTTTCTGACTTTTTGCTCCTGAAAAAAGAGGATATTCTGTCTTTTTGCCCCAAAATAAGGAGAATTTCTGCCTTTTTGCCCGAAAATTATGAGAATTTCTGCAATTTTGCTTCAAAATACGGGGAATTTCTGCTATTTTGCCCCAAAATAAAAGGAATTTCTGCATTTTACCTCAAAATAAGAATAATTTCTGATTTTTGCTCCAAAATATGGGGAATTTCTGCCTTTTTGTTCCAAAATAAGGGAAATTTCTTCAATTTTGTACTATAATAAACGAAATTTCTCCTTTTTGCCCAAAAATAAGGGGAATTTCTGACTTTTTGCCCTGAAATAAGTGAAATTTCTAAAATTTTTCCCCAAAATAAGGGAAATGTTTGCTTTTTGCCTCATAATTAGGAGAATTTCTGCCTTTTTGCCCCCAAATAATGGGAATTTTAGCTTTTTTACCTCAAAATAAGGGGAATTTCTGCCTTTTTGCCCCAAAATAGGAAAAATTTCTGCAATTTTTTACCAAAATAAAAGAAATTTCTGCCTTTTTGTCCCAAAATAAGAGAAATTCTCCCTTTTTTCCCTGAAATAAGCGAAATTTCTGCAATTTTGCCCCAAAATAAAGGAAATTTCTGCAATTTTGACCCAAAGTAAAGGAAATTTCTGCAATTTTGCCTCAAAAAAGAGGAATTTCTGAATTTTTGCACTCGGAAAAAGGTGATTTTCTGCCTTTTTGCCCGAAAATAAAGGGAATGTATACCTTTTTGTCATAAAAAAGTGAAATTTCTTCACTTTTGCCCCAAAATAAGCGGATTTTCCGCCTTGTTGACTCAAAATAAGTGCAATTTCTGCCTTTTCCCCAAAAATAAAAGGAATTTCTGTTTTTTTGCCCAAAAATAAGGGGAATTTCTGCCTTTTTGCCCCAAAATAAGGGGAATTTCAGCCTTTTTTCTCAAAATAAGGGGAATTTCTGCCTTTTGCCCCAAAATATGGGGAATTTCTGCCTTTTTGCCCCAAAATAAGAAAAATTTCTACAATTTTGTACCAAAATAAAAGAAATTTCTGTCTTTTTGCCCCAAAATAAGAGAAATTTCTGCCTTTTTTCCCTGAAATAAGTGAAATTTCTGCCATTTTACCCCAAAATAAGGGGAATTTCTGTTTTTTGCCCCCAAATAAGGGAAATTTTTGCAATTTTGCTCTAAAATAAGGGCAATTTCTGCCATTTGCCCCAAAATAAGAGGAATTTCTGCCTTTTTGCCACAAAATAAAGAAAATTACTGCATGTTTTACCCCAAAATTAGGTGAATATCTGCAATTTTGCTCCAAAATACGAGGATTTTCTGCCTTTTTCGACGAAAATAAGGGGAATTTCTGCCATTTTGCCGCGAAATAAGTGAAATTTCTGCAGTTTTACCCTAAATTAAGGGGAATTTCTGCCTTTTTGCCCCAAAATTAGGGGAATTTCTGCAAATTTGCTTCAAAATACGGGGAATTTCTGCCTTTTTGCCCGAAAATAAAGGGAATGTACACCTTTTTGCCATAAAAAAGGGAAATTTCTTCACTTTTGCCTCAAAATAAGGGGATTTTCCGCCTTTTAGACTCAAAATAAGTGCAATTCCTGCCTTTTACCCCCAAAAAAACGGAATTTCTGTTTTTTTGCCCCAAAATAAGGGGAATTTCTGACTTTTTGGCCTGAAATAAGTGAAGTTTCTAAAATTTTTCCCCAAAATAAGGGAAATGTCTGCTTTTGCCCCAAAATAAGGGGAATGTCTGCCTTTTAGCCCCCCAAAAAAGGGAATTTCTGCATTTTGCCTCAAAATAAGAATAATTTCTGCATTTTGCTCCAAAATATGGGGAATTTCTGCCTTTTTGTTCCAAAATAAGGAAAATTTCTTCAATTTTGTACCATAATAAAAGAAATTTCTGCTTTTTGCTCCAAAATAAGGGGAATTTCTGACTTTTTGCCCTGAAATAAGTGAAATTTCTAAAATTTTCCCCAAAATAAGGGAAATGTCTCCTTTTTACCCCAAAATAAGAGGAATTTCTGCCTTTTTGCCCCCAAATAAGGGGAATTTCAGCATTTTTACCTCAAAATAAGGGGAATTTCTGCCTTTTTGCCCCAAAATAGGAAAAATTTCTGCAAATTTATACCAAAAAAAAAAATTTCTGCCTTTTTGCCCTAAAATAAGAGAAATTTCTGCCTTTTTTCCCTGAAAAAAGTGAAATTTCTGCAATTTTGCCCCAAAATAAGGGAAATTTCTGCAATTTTGACCCAGAGTAAAGGAAATTTCTGCAATTTTGCCTCAAAAAGGGGGAATTTCTGAATTTTTGCACTCAAAAAAAGGAGATTTTCTGTCTTTTTGCCCCAAAATAAGGAGAATTTCAGCCTTTTAGCCCGAAAATTATGAGAATTTCTGCAATTTTTCTTCAAAATACAGAAAATTTCTGCCTTTTAGCCCCAAAATAAAGGGAATTTCTGCATTTTTCCCCAATATTAGGGGAATTTCTACATTTTACCTCTAAATAATGGGAATTTCTGCATTTTACCACAATATAAGAAGAATTTCTGCTTTTACCACAAAATATGGGGAATTTCTGCCTTTTTGTTCCAAAATAAAGAAAATTTCTTCAATTTTGTACCATAATAAAAAAAATTTCTCCTTTTTGCCCCAAAATAAGGGAAATTTCTGACTTTTTACCCTGAAATAAGTGAAATTTCTGCAAATTTGCCCCAAAATAAGAAAAATTTCTGCCTTTTTACCCCCAAATAAAGGGAATTTCAGCCTTTTTACCTCAAAATAAGGGAAATTTCTGCATTTTTGCAACAAAATATTAGGAATTTCTGCATTTTGCCACAAAATATTAGGAATTTCTCTCTTTTTGCCCCAAAATAAGGAAAATTTCTGCCTTTTTTTCCCTGAAATAAGTGAAATTTCTGCAAATTTGCCCCAAAAAAGGGAAATTTCTGCCTTTTGCCCCAAAATAAGGGGAATTTCTGCCTTTTTGCCACAAAATATGGGGAATTTCTTCCTTATTGCCCCCAAATACGGAAAAGTTTTGCTTTTCTGCCACAATTAATGAGAATTTCTGCCTTATTGTCCCAAAATATCGGGAATTTCAGCCTTTTTACCCCAAAATAAGGGGAATTTCTGCCTTTTGCCCAAAATATGGGGAATTTCTGACTTTTTGTTCCAAAATATGAAAAATTTCTTCAATTTTGTACCAAAATAAATGAAATTTCTGCTTTTTGCCCCAAAATAAAAGTAATTTCTGACTTTTTGCCCTGACATAAATGAAATTTCTGCAATTTTGCTCGAAAATAAGGGAAATTTGTGCCTTTTTGCCCCAAAATGAGGGGAATTTCGGCCTTTTAACCCCAGAATATGGGGAATTTCAGCATTTTACCTCAAAATAAGGGGAATTTCAGCCTTTTTGCACCAAAATATGGGGAATTTCTGCCTTTTTGCCACAAAATAAGAAAAATTTCTGCAATTCTGTACCAAAATATAAGAAATTTCTAAAATTTATCCCCAAAATAAAAGAAATTTCTGATTTTTGCACCGAAATAAGGAGAATTTCTGTATTTTTGCCCCCCAAAAAAGGGAATTTCTGCCTTTTTGCCCCAAAATTAGGAGAGTTTCTGCAATTTTGCTTCAAAATACAGAGAATTTCTGCCTCTTTTCCCGAAAATAAGGGAAACTTCTGCCGATTTGCCCCAAATAAATGGAATTTCTGCATTTTTGCCCCAATATTTAGGGAATATCTGCAATTTTGCTTTAAAATACGGGGAATTTCTGCATTTTTGCCCCAAAACAAAGAAAATTATTGCATGTTTTACGCCAAAATTAGGTGAATTTCTGCAATTTTGCTCCAAAATACAGGGATTTTCTGCTTTTTTCACAGAAAATAAAGGGAATTTCTGCCATTTTGCCGCGAAATAAGTGAAATTTCTGCAGTTTTACTCCAAAATAATAGGATTTTCCGCCTTTTTGATCCAAAATTAGGGGAATTTCTGAAATTTTGCTCCAAAATACGGGGAATTTCTGCCTTTTTGCCCGAAAATAAAGGGAATGTATACCTTTTTGCCATAAATAGGGAAATTTCTTCATTTTTACCCCAAAATAAGGGGATTTTCCGCATTTTTGACTCAAAATAAGTGCAATTTCAGACTTTTTTCCAAAAATAAATGGAATTTCTGTCTTTTTGCCCCAAATAAGGGGAATTCCCGAATTTTTGCCCTGAAATAAGTTAAATTTCAAAAATTTTTCCACAAAATAATTGAAATTTCTGCAATTTTGCCCAAAATAAGGGGAATTTCTGTATTTTTGCCCCCAAATAATGAAAATTTCTGCCTTTTTACCTCAAAATAAGGGGAATTTCTGCATTTTTGCCACAAAATATAAGGAATTTCTGCCTTTTTGCCACAAAATATTAGGAATTTCTGCCTTTTTTTCCTGAAATAAGTGAAATTTCTGCAATTTTGGCCCAAAAAAATTGAAATTTCTGCAATTTTGTCCCAAAATAAGAAAAATTTCTGGAATTTTGCCCCAAAATAAGTGGAATTTCTGAGTTTTGCCCCAAAATAAAGAGAATTTCTGTATTTTTGCCCCAACATATAGGGAATTTCTGCCTTTTTGCCCCACAATTAGTGGAATTTCTGCAATTTTGCTCTAAAATACGGGGAATTTCTGCTTTTTTTCCGAAAATAAGAGGAATGTTTACCTTTTGCCACAAAATAGGGAAATTTCTTCATTTTTGCCCCAAATAAGAGGAATTTCTGCTTTTTTCCCTCAAAATAATTGAAATTTCTGCCTTTTTACTCAAAAATATATGGAATTTCTGTATTTTTGCACCAATATAAATGCAATTTTTGAATTTTGACGTGAAATAAGTGAAATTTCTTTAATTTTGCCTCAAAATAATGGAAATTTCTGCCATTTTGCCACAATATAAGGGGAATTTCTGTCTTTATGCCCCAAAATAAGGAGAATTTCAGCCTTTTTACCTAATAATAAGGGGAATCTCTCCTTTTTGCCCTAAAATATGGGGAATTTCTTTATTTTTGCCCCAAAATAATAAAATTTTCTGCAATTTTGTACCAAAATAAAAGTAATTTCTGCCTTTATGCCACAAAATAAGAGAAATTTCTGCGTTTTTTCCCTGAAATAAGTGAAATTTCTGTAATTTTGCCCCCAAATTAGGGAGATTTCTGCAATTTTGCCCCAAAATAAAGGAAATTTCTGGAATTTTGCCCCAAAATAATGTGAATTTCTGCATTTTCCCTCAAAATTAGGGGAATATGTGCAATTTTGCTTCAAAATACGGGGAATTTTTGCCTTATTGCACCAAAATAAAAGGAATTTCTCCATTTTTGCACCAATATAAGGGGAATTTCTGAAATTTTGCTCCAAAATACGGAGAATTTTTGCCTTATTGCCCGAAATAAAGTGGAATTTCTGCCATTTTGCCCTGAAATATTTGAAATTTCCGCAATTTTACCCCAAAATAAGGGGAATTTCTGTTTTTGGCCGCAAAATTAGGAGAATTTCTCTTTTTGCCCCAAATTAAGGCAAATTTCTGACTTTTTGCCCTGAAATAAGTGACATTTCTGCAATTTTGCCCCAAAATAAGGGGAATTTCTGCCTTTTTGCCAAAATAAGGGAAATTTCAGCATTTTACCTTCAAATAAGGGGAATTTCTGCCTTTTTGCCACAAAATATAGGGAATTTCTGCCTTATTGCCCCCAAATAAGGAAAAGTTTTGCTTTTCTGCCCCAATTAATGGGAATTTCTGCCTTTTGGGCACAATGTAAAGTGAATTTCTGCCTTTTTGCCCCAAAATAACGGGAATTTCAGCTTTTTTACCCCAAAATAAGGGGAAATTCTGCCTTTTGCCCAAAATATGGGGAATTTCTTACTTTTTGTTCCAAAATAAAGAAAATTTCTTCAACTTTGTACCAAAATAAAAGAAATTTGTGCTTTTTGCCCCAAAATAAAAGTAATTTCTGACTTTTTGCCCTGAAATAAATGAAATTTCTGCAATTTCGCCCGAAAATTAGGGAAATTTGTGCCTTTTTGCCCCAAAATGAGGGGAATTTCTGCCTTTTAACCCCAAAATATGGGGAATTTCAGCATTTTACCTCAAAATAAGGGGAATTTCAGCCTCTTTGCACCAAAATATGGAAAATTTCTGCCTTTTTGCCACAAAATAAGAAAAATTTCTGCAATTCTGTACCAAAATAAAAGAAATTTCTAAAATTTTGCCCCAAAATCAGGGAAATTTCTGATTTTTGCCCCGAAATAAAAAAATTTCTGTATTTATGCCCCCCAAAAAAGGGAATTTCTGCCTTTTTGCCCCAAAATTAGGGGAGTTTCTGCAATTTTGCTTAAAAATACAGGGAATTTCTGCCTCTTTTCCCGAAAATAAACGGGGACCTTCTGCCGGTTTGCCCCAAATAAAGGGAATTTCTGCATTTTTGCCCCAATATTTAGGGAATTTCTGCAATTTTGCTTTAAAATACAGGGAATTTCTGCCTTTTTGCCCAAAATTAAGGGGATTTTCTGGCTTTTTGCCCCCAAACAAGGGAAATTTCTGCAGTTTTATCCCAAAATAATAGGAATTTCTGCTTTTATGCCCTCAAATGATGGGAATTTCTGCCTATTTGCCCTGAAATATGTGAAATTTCTGAATTTTACCCCAAAATAAGGTGAATTTCTAACTTTTTGCCCCCAAATAATGGGAATTTCTGCCTTTTTGCCCCAAAATATGAAAAAATTTTGCTTTTTTTCTCTGAAATATGTGAAATTTCTGCAATTTTGCCTTAAAATAACAGAAATTTCTGCAATTTTTCCCCATAATAAAGGAATTTTTTGCAATTTTGCCCCAAAATAAGGGGAATTTCTGTTTTTTGTCCCCAAATAAGGGAAAATTCTGCAATTTTGCCCTAAAATAAGGGTAATTTCTGCCTTTTGCCCCAAAATAAGGAGAATTTCTGCCATTTTGACCCAAAACAAAGAAAATTACTGCATGTTTTACGCCAAAATTAGGTGAATTTCTGCAATTTTGCTCCAAAATACGGGGATTTTCTGCCTTTTTCGCAGAAAATAAAGGGAATTTCTGCCATTTTGCCGCGAAATAAGTGAAATTTCTGCAGTTTTACCCCAAAATAAGGGGATTTTCCGTCTTTTTGACTCAAAATAAGTGCAATTTCTGACTTTTTTCCAAAAATAAATGGAATTTCTGTCTTTTTGCCCCAAAATAAGGGGAATTTCTGACTTTTTGCCCTGAAATAAGTTAAATTTCAAAAATTTTTCCCCAAAATAATTGAAATTTTTGCAGTTTTGCCCCAAAATAAGGGGAATTTTTGTATTTTTGCTCCAAAATAAGGGAAATTTCTGCCTTTTTACCTCAAAATAAGGGGAATTTCTGCATTTTTGCCACAAAATATAAGGAATTTTTGCCTTTTTGCCCCAAAATAAGAAAAATTTCTGCCTTTTTTCTCTGAAATAAGTGAAATTTCTGCAATTTTGGCCCAAAAAAATTGAAATTTCTGCAATTTTGTCCAAAATAAGAAAAATTTCTGGAATTTTTCCCCAAAATAAGTGGAATTTCTGAGTGTTGCCCCAAAATAAGGAGAATTTCTCTCTTTTTGTGATAACATATAGGGAGTTTCTGTCTTTTTGCCCCACAATTAAGAGAATTTCTGCAAATTTGCTCCAAAATTTGGGAATTTCTGCTTTTTTGCACGAAAATAAGGGGAATGTTTACCTTTTGCCACAAAAAGGGAAATTTCTTCATTTTTGCCCCAAAATAAGAGGAATTTCTGCCTTTTTACGTCAAAATAAGTGAAATTTCTGCTTTTTTACTCAAAAATATACGAAATTTCTGTATTTTTGCCCCAAAATAAAAGGAATTTTTGAATTATGCCCTGAAATAAATGAAATTTCTCCAATTTTGCCTCAAAATAAGGGAAAATTCTGCTTTTTTGCCACAAAATAAGGGGAATTTCTGTCTTTTTGCCCCAAAATAAAAGAAATTTCAGAATTTTTACCTAATAATAAGGGGAATCTCTCCTTTTTGTCCTAAAATATGGGGAATTTCTGTATTTTTGCCCCAAAATAAAATAATTTTCTGCAATTTTGTACCAAAATAAAAGTAATTTCTGCCTTTATGCCCCAAAATAAGAGAAATTTCTGCGTTTTTTCCCTGAAATAAGTGAAATTTCTGTAATTTTGCCCCAAAATTAGGGAGATTTCTGCAATTTTGCCCTAAATAATAAACATTTCTGGAATTTTGCCCCAAAATAAGGGGAATTTCTGACTTTTTGCCCTGAAATAAGGAGAATTTCTGTCTTTTTGCCCCAAAATAATGTGAATTTCTGCATTTTCCCTCAAAATTATGGGAATATGTGCAATTTTGCTTCAAAATACGGTGAATTTTTGCCTTATTGCACCAAAATAAAAGGAATTTCTGCATTTTTGCACCAATATAAGGGGAATTTCTGAAATTTTGCTCCAAAATACGGGGAATTTTTGCCTTATTGCCCGAAATATGTGGAATTTCTGCCATTTTGCCCTGAAATATTTGAAATTTCCGCAATTTTACCCCAAAATAAGGGGAATTTCTGTTTTTGGCCCTAAAATTAGGAGAATTTCTGTTTTTGCCCCAAATTAAGGCAAATTTCTGACTTTTTGCCCTGAAATAAGTGAAATTTCTGCAATTTTGCCCCAAAATAAGGGGAATTTCTTCCTTTTTGCCAAAAAAGTGAAATTTCAACATTTTACCTTCAAATAAGGGGAATTTCTGCCTTTTTGCCACAAAATATGGGGAATTTCTGCCTTATTGTCCCCGAATAAGGAAAATTTTTGCTTTTCTGCCCCAATTAATGGGAATTTCTGCCTTTTTGCCACAAAGTAAAGGGAATTTCTGCCTTTTTGCCCCAAAATATGGGGAATTTCTGACTTTTTGTTCCAAAATAATAAAAATTTCTTAAATTTTGTACCAAAATGAAAGAAATTTCTGCTTTTTGCCCCAAAATAAAAGTAATTTCTGACTTTTTGCCCTGAAATAAATGAAATTTCTGCAATTTTGCCCGAAAATAAGGGAAATTTGTGCCTTTTTGCCCCAAAATGAGGGGAATTTCTGCCTTTTAACCCCAAAATATGGGGAATTTCAGCATTTTACCTCAAAATAAGGGGAATTTCAGCCTTTTTGCACCAAAATATGGGGAATTTCTGCATTTTTGCCACAAAATAAGAAAAATTACGGCAATTCTGTACCAAAATAAAAGAAATTTCTAAAATTTTGCCCCAAAATAAGGGAAATTTCTGATTTTTGCCCCGAAATAAGGAGAATTTCTGTATTTTTGCCCAAAAAATGGGAATTTCTTCCTTTTTGCCCCAAAATTAGGGGAGTTTCTGCAATTTTGCTTCAAAATACAGGGAATTTCTGCCTCTTTTCCCGAAAATAAGGGGAACTTCTGCCGATTTGCCCCAAATAAAGGGAATTTCTGCATTTTTGCCCCAATATTTAGGGAATTTCTGCAATTTTGCTCTAAAATACGGGGAATTTCTGCCTTTTTGTCCAAAATTAAGGGGATTTTCTGCCTTTTTGCCCCCAAACAAGGAAATTTCTGCAATTTTATCCCAAAATAAAAGGAATTTCTGCCTTTATGCCCTCAAATAACGGGAATTTCTGCTTTTTTGCCCTGAAATATGTGAAATGTCTGCAATTTTACCCCAAAATAAGGTGAATTTCTACCTTTTTGCCCCAAATAAATGGGAATTTCTGCTTTTTTGCCCCAAAATATGAAAAATTTTTGCTTTTTTTCTCTGAAATATGTGAAATTCTGCAATTTTCCCTTAAAATAAAAGAAATTTCTGCAATTTTTCCCCATAATAAAGGAATTTTTTGCAATTTTGCCCCAAAATAAAGGGAATTTCTGTTTTTTGTCCCCAAATAAAGGAAATTTCTGAAATTTTGCCCTAAAATAAGGCGAATTTCTGCCTTTTGCCCCAAAATAATGAAAATTTCTGCCTTTTTGCCCCAAAACAAAGAAAATTACTGCATGTTATACGCCAAAATTAGGTAAATTACTGCAATTTTGCTCCAAAATACAAGGATTTTCTTCCTTTTTCGCAGAAAATAAGGGTAATTTCTGCCATTTTGCCGCGAAATAAGTGAAATTTCTGCAGTTTTACCCCAAAATAAGGGGAATTTCTGCCTTTTGCCCCAAAATTAGGGGAATTTCTGCAATTTTGCTCCAAATACGGGGAATTTCTGCCTTTTTGCCCGAAAATAAAAGGAATGTATACCTTTTTGCCATAAAAAGGGAAAATCTTCATTTTTAACCCAAAATAAGGGAATTTTCTGCATTTTTGACTCAAAATATGTGCAATTTCTGACTTTTTTTTAAAAAATAAATGGAATATCTGTCTTTTTGCCCCAAAATAACGGGAATTTCCGACATTTTGCCCTGAAATAAGTTAAATTTCAAAAATTTTTCCCCAAAATAATTGAAATTTCTGCAGTTTTGCCCCAAAATAAGGGAAATTTCTGTATTTTTGCCCCCAAATAATGGAAATTTCTGCCTTTTTACCTCAAAATAAGGGTAATTTCTGCATTTTTTGCCACAAAATATAAGAAATTTCTGCCTTTTTGCCCCAAAATAAGAAAAATTTCTGCCTTTTTTCCCTGAAATAAGTCAAATTTCTGCAATTTTAGCCCAAAAAAATTGAAATTTCTTCAATTTTGTCCCAAAATAAGAGAAATTTCTGGAATTATGCCCCAAAATAAGTGGAATTTCTGAGTTTTGCCCCAAAATAAAAAGAATTTCTGTCTTTTTGCCCCAACATATAAGGAATTTCTGCCTTTTAGCCCCACAATTAGGGGAATTTCTGCAATTTTGCTCCAAAATACGGGGAATTTCTGCTTTTTTGCCCAAAAATAAGGGGAATGTTTACCTTTTGCCACAAAAAAGGGAAATTTCTTCATTTTTGCCCCAAAATAAGAGGAATTTCTGCCTTCTAACGTCAAAATAAGTGACATTTCTGCCTTTTTACTCAAAAATATACGGAATTTCTGTATTTTTGCCTTAAAATAAAAGGAATTTTTGAATTATGCCCTGAAATAAATGAAATTTCTCCAATTTTGCCTCAAAATAAGGGAAATTTCTGCTTTTTTGCCACCAAATATTGGGAATTTCTGTCTTTTTGCCCCAAAATAAAAGGAATTTCAGCCTTTTTACCTAATAATAATGGGAATCTCTCCTTTTTGCCCTAAAATATAGGGAATTTGTGTATTTTTGCCCCAAAATAAAAAAATTTTCTGCAATTTTGTACCAAAATAAAAGTAATTTCTGCCTTTTTGCCCCAAAATAAGAGAAATTTCTGCGTTTTTCCCTGAAATAAGTGAAATTTCTGTAATTTTGCCCCAAAATTAGGGAGATTTCTGCAATTTTGACCCAAAATAAAAAAAATTTCTGTAATTTTGCCCCAAAATAAGGGGAATTTCTGACTTTTTGCCCTGAAATAAGGAGAATTTCTTTCTTTTTGCCCCAAAATAATGTGAATTTCTAAATTTTCCCTCAAAATTAGAAGAATATGTGCAATTTTGCTTCAAAATACGGGGAATTTTTGCTTTATTGCACCAAAATAAAAGGAATTTCTGCATTTTTGCACCAATATAAGGGGAATTTCTCAAATTTTGCTCCAAAATAAGGGGAATTTTTGCCTTATTTCCCGAAATAAAGTGAAATTTCTGCCTTTTTGCTCTGAAATATTTGAAATTTCCGCAATTTTACCCCAAAATAAGGGGAATTTCTGTTTTTGGCCCCAAAATTAGGAGAATTTCTGCTTTTTGCCCCAAATTAAGGCAAATTTCTGACTTTTTGCCCTGAAATAAGTAAAATTTCTGCAATTTTGCCCCAAAATAATGGGAATTTCTGCCTTTTTGCCAAAATAAGGGGAATTTCAGCATTTTACCTTCAAATAAGGGGAATTTCTGCCTTTTGGCCACAAAATATGGGGAATTTCTGCCTTATTGCCCCCAAATAAGGAAAAGTTTTGCTTTTCTGCCACAATTAATGGGAATTTCTGCCTTTTTGCCACAAAGTAAAGGGAATTTCTGCCTTTTTGCCCGAAAATAACGGGAATTTCAGCTTTTTTACCCCAAAATAAGGGGAATTTCTGCCTTTTGCCCAAAATATGGGGAATTTCTGACTTTTTGTTCCAAAATAAAGAAAATTTCTTCAATTTTGTACCAAAATAAAAGAAATTTCTGCTTTTTGCCCCAAAATAAAAGTAATTTCTGACTTTTTGCCCTGAAATAAATGAAATTTCTGCAATTTTGCTCGAAAATAAGGGAAATTTGTGCCTTTTTGCCCCAAAATGAGGGGAATTTCTGCCTTTTAACCCTAAAATATGGGGAATTTCAGCATTTTACATCAAAATAAGGAGAATTTCAGCCTTTTTGCACCAAAATATAGGGAATTTCTGCATTTTTGCCACAAAATAAGAAAAATTTCTGCAATTCTGTACCAAAATAAAAGAAATTTTTAAAATTTTGCCCCAAAATAAGGGAAATTTCTGATTTTTGCCCCGAAATAAGGAGAATTTCTGTATGTTTGCCCCCCCAAAATAAGAAATTTCTGCCTTTTTGCCCCAAAATTAGGGGAGTTTCTGCAATTTTGCTTCAAAATACAGGGAATTTCTGCCTCTTTTCCCGAAAATAAGGGAACTTCTGCCGATTTGCCCCAAATAAAGGGAATTTCTGCATTTTTGCCCTAATATTTAGGGAATTTCTGCAATTTTGCTTTAAAATACGGGGAATTGTTGCCTTTTTGCCCAAAATTAAGGGGATTTTCTGCCTTTTTGCCCCCAAACAAGGGAAATTTCTGCAATTTTATCCCAAAATAAAAGGAATTTTTGCCTTTATGCCCTCAAATAACGGAAATTTCTGCGTTTTTGCCCTGAAATATATGAAATGTCTGCAATTTTACCCCAAAATTAGGTGAATTTCTACCTTTTGCCCCAAAATAATGGGAATTTCTGGCTTTTTGCCCCAAAATATGAAAAATTTTTGCTTTTTTCTCTGAAATATGTGAAATTTCTGCAATTTTGCCTTAAAATAAAAGAAATATCTGCAATTTTTCCCCATAATAAAAGAATGTTTTGCAATTTTGCCCCAAAATAAAGGAAATTTCTGTTTTTTGTCCCCAAATAAGGGAAATTTCTGAAATTTTGCCCTAAAATAAGGCGAATTTCTGCCTTTTGCCCCAAAATAAAGAGAATTTCTGCCTTTTTGCCCCAAAACAAAGAAAATTACTGCATGTTTTACGCCAAAATTAGGTGAATTTCTGCAATTTTGCTCCAAAATATGGGGATTTTCTGCCTTTTTCGCAGAAAATAAGAGGAATTTCTGCCATTTTGCCGCGATATAAGTGAAATTTCTGCAGTTTTACCCCAAAATAAGGGGAATTTCTGCCTTTTTGCCCCAAAATTAGGGGAATTTCTGCAATTTTGCTCCAAAATACGGGGAATTTCTGCCTTTTTGCCCGAAAATAAAGGGAATGTATACCTTTTTGCCATAAAAAGGGAAATTTCTTCGTTTTTAGCCCAAAATAAGGGGATTTTTTGTCTTTTTGATTCAAAATAAGTGCAATTTCTGACTTTTTTCTAAAAATAAATGGAATTTCTGTCTTTTTGCCCCAAAATAATGGAAATTTCCGACTTTTTGCCCTGAAATAAGTTAAATTTCAAAAATTTTTCCCCAAAATAATTGAAATTTCTGCAGTTTTGCCCCAAAATAAGGGAAATTTCTGTATTTTTGCCCCCAAATAATGGAAATTTCTGCCTTTTTACCTAAAAATAAGGGGAATTTCTGCATTTTTTGCCACAAAATATAAGAAATTTCTGCCTTTTTGCCCCAAAATAAGAAAAATTTCTGCCTTTTTTCCCTGAAATAAGTCAAATTTCTGCAATTTTGACCCAAAAAAATTGAAATTTCTGCAATTTTGTCCTAAAATAAGACAAATTTCTGGAATTTTGCCCCAAAATAAGTGGAATTTCTGAGTTTTGCCCCAAAATAAGGAGAATTTCTGTCTTTTTGCCCCAACATATAGGGAATTTCTGCCTTTTTGCCCCACAATTAGGGGAATTTCTGCAATTTTGCTCCAAAATACGGGGAATTTCTGCTTTTTTGCCCGAAAATAAGGGGAATGTTTACCTTTTGCCACAAAAAGGGAAATTTCTTCATTTTTGCCCCAAAATAAGAGGAATTTCTGCCTTTTTACGTCAAAATAAGTGAAATTTCTGCCTTTTTATTCAAAAATATACGGAATTTCTGTATTTTTGCCCCAAAATAAATGCAATTTTTGAATTTTGCCCTGAAATAAGTGAAATTTCTCCAATTTTGCTTCAAAATAAGGGAAATTTCTGCCTTTTTGCCACAAAATAAGGGGAATTTCTGTCTTTTTGCCGCAAAATAAAAGGAATTTCAGACTTTTTACCTAATAATAAGGGGAATCTCTTCTTTTTGCCTTAAAATATGGGAAATTTCTGTATTTTTGCCCCAAAATAAAAAAAAATTCTGCAATTTTGTACCAAAAGAAAAGTAATTTCTGCATTTTTGCCCCAAAATAAGAGAAATTTCTGCGTTTTTTCCCTGAAATAAGTGAAATTTCTGTAATTTTGCCCCAAAATTAGGGAGATTTCTGCAATTTTGCCCCAAAATAAAGGAAATTTCTGGAATTTTGCCCCAAAGTAAGGGGAATTTCTGACTTTTTGCCCTGAAATAAGGAGAATTTCTTTCTTTTTGCCCCAAAATAATGTGAATTTCTAAATTTTCCCTCAAAATTAGAAGAATATGTGCAATTTTGCTTCAAAATACGGGGAATTTTTGCTTTATTGCACCAAAATAAAAGGAATTTCTGCATTTTTGCACCAATATAAGGGGAATTTCTCAAATTTTGCTCCAAAATAAGGGGAATTTTTGCCTTATTTCCCGAAATAAAGTGAAATTTCTGCCTTTTTGCTCTGAAATATTTGAAATTTCCGCAATTTTACCCCAAAATAAGGGGAATTTCTGTTTTTGGCCCCAAAATTAGGAGAATTTCTGCTTTTTGCCCCAAATTAAGGCAAATTTCTGACTTTTTGCCCTGAAATAAGTAAAATTTCTGCAATTTTGCCCCAAAATAATGGGAATTTCTGCCTTTTTGCCAAAATAAGGGGAATTTCAGCATTTTACCTTCAAATAAGGGGAATTTCTGCCTTTTGGCCACAAAATATGGGGAATTTCTGCCTTATTGCCCCCAAATAAGGAAAAGTTTTGCTTTTCTGCCACAATTAATGGGAATTTCTGCCTTTTTGCCACAAAGTAAAGGGAATTTCTGCCTTTTTGCCCGAAAATAACGGGAATTTCAGCTTTTTTACCCCAAAATAAGGGGAATTTCTGCCTTTTGCCCAAAATATGGGGAATTTCTGACTTTTTGTTCCAAAATAAAGAAAATTTCTTCAATTTTGTACCAAAATAAAAGAAATTTCTGCTTTTTGCCCCAAAATAAAAGTAATTTCTGACTTTTTGCCCTGAAATAAATGAAATTTCTGCAATTTTGCTCGAAAATAAGGGAAATTTGTGCCTTTTTGCCCCAAAATGAGGGGAATTTCTGCCTTTTAACCCTAAAATATGGGGAATTTCAGCATTTTACATCAAAATAAGGAGAATTTCAGCCTTTTTGCACCAAAATATAGGGAATTTCTGCATTTTTGCCACAAAATAAGAAAAATTTCTGCAATTCTGTACCAAAATAAAAGAAATTTTTAAAATTTTGCCCCAAAATAAGGGAAATTTCTGATTTTTGCCCCGAAATAAGGAGAATTTCTGTATGTTTGCCCCCCCAAAATAAGAAATTTCTGCCTTTTTGCCCCAAAATTAGGGGAGTTTCTGCAATTTTGCTTCAAAATACAGGGAATTTCTGCCTCTTTTCCCGAAAATAAGGGAACTTCTGCCGATTTGCCCCAAATAAAGGGAATTTCTGCATTTTTGCCCTAATATTTAGGGAATTTCTGCAATTTTGCTTTAAAATACGGGGAATTGTTGCCTTTTTGCCCAAAATTAAGGGGATTTTCTGCCTTTTTGCCCCCAAACAAGGGAAATTTCTGCAATTTTATCCCAAAATAAAAGGAATTTTTGCCTTTATGCCCTCAAATAACGGAAATTTCTGCGTTTTTGCCCTGAAATATATGAAATGTCTGCAATTTTACTCCAAAATTAGGTGAATTTCTACCTTTTGCCCCAAAATAATGGGAATTTCTGGCTTTTTGCCCCAAAATATGAAAAATTTTTGCTTTTTTCTCTGAAATATGTGAAATTTCTGCAATTTTGCCTTAAAATAAAAGAAATATCTGCAATTTTTCCCCATAATAAAAGAATGTTTTGCAATTTTGCCCCAAAATAAAGGAAATTTCTGTTTTTTGTCCCCAAATAAGGGAAATTTCTGAAATTTTGCCCTAAAATAAGGCGAATTTCTGCCTTTTGCCCCAAAATAAAGAGAATTTCTGCCTTTTTGCCCCAAAACAAAGAAAATTACTGCATGTTTTACGCCAAAATTAGGTGAATTTCTGCAATTTTGCTCCAAAATATGGGGATTTTCTGCCTTTTTCGCAGAAAATAAGAGGAATTTCTGCCATTTTGCCGCGATATAAGTGAAATTTCTGCAGTTTTACCCCAAAATAAGGGGAATTTCTGCCTTTTTGCCCCAAAATTAGGGGAATTTCTGCAATTTTGCTCCAAAATACGGGGAATTTCTGCCTTTTTGCCCGAAAATAAAGGGAATGTATACCTTTTTGCCATAAAAAGGGAAATTTCTTCGTTTTTAGCCCAAAATAAGGGGATTTTTTGTCTTTTTGATTCAAAATAAGTGCAATTTCTGACTTTTTTCTAAAAATAAATGGAATTTCTGTCTTTTTGCCCCAAAATAATGGAAATTTCCGACTTTTTGCCCTGAAATAAGTTAAATTTCAAAAATTTTTCCCCAAAATAATTGAAATTTCTGCAGTTTTGCCCCAAAATAAGGGAAATTTCTGTATTTTTGCCCCCAAATAATGGAAATTTCTGCCTTTTTACCTAAAAATAAGGGGAATTTCTGCATTTTTTGCCACAAAATATAAGAAATTTCTGCCTTTTTGCCCCAAAATAAGAAAAATTTCTGCCTTTTTTCCCTGAAATAAGTCAAATTTCTGCAATTTTGACCCAAAAAAATTGAAATTTCTGCAATTTTGTCCTAAAATAAGACAAATTTCTGGAATTTTGCCCCAAAATAAGTGGAATTTCTGAGTTTTGCCCCAAAATAAGGAGAATTTCTGTCTTTTTGCCCCAACATATAGGGAATTTCTGCCTTTTTGCCCCACAATTAGGGGAATTTCTGCAATTTTGCTCCAAAATACGGGGAATTTCTGCTTTTTTGCCCGAAAATAAGGGGAATGTTTACCTTTTGCCACAAAAAGGGAAATTTCTTCATTTTTGCCCCAAAATAAGAGGAATTTCTGCCTTTTTACGTCAAAATAAGTGAAATTTCTGCCTTTTTATTCAAAAATATACGGAATTTCTGTATTTTTGCCCCAAAATAAATGCAATTTTTGAATTTTGCCCTGAAATAAGTGAAATTTCTCCAATTTTGCTTCAAAATAAGGGAAATTTCTGCCTTTTTGCCACAAAATAAGGGGAATTTCTGTCTTTTTGCCGCAAAATAAAAGGAATTTCAGACTTTTTACCTAATAATAAGGGGAATCTCTTCTTTTTGCCTTAAAATATGGGAAATTTCTGTATTTTTGCCCCAAAATAAAAAAAAATTCTGCAATTTTGTACCAAAAGAAAAGTAATTTCTGCATTTTTGCCCCAAAATAAGAGAAATTTCTGCGTTTTTTCCCTGAAATAAGTGAAATTTCTGTAATTTTGCCCCAAAATTAGGGAGATTTCTGCAATTTTGCCCCAAAATAAAGGAAATTTCTGGAATTTTGCCCCAAAGTAAGGGGAATTTCTGACTTTTTGCCCTGAAATAAGGAGAATTTCTGTCTTTTTGCCCCAAAATAATGTGAATTTCTAAATTTTCCCTCAAAATTAGGGGAATATGTGCAATTTTGCTTCAAAATACGGGGAATTTTTGCCTTATTGCACCAAAATAAAAGGAATTTCTGCATTTTTGCACCAATATAAGGGGAATTTCTGAAATTTTGCTCCAAAATACAGGGAATTTTTGCCTTATTGCCCGAAATAACGTGTAATTTCTGCCTTTTTGCCCTGAAATATTTGAAATTTCCGCAATTTTACCCCAAAATAAAAGGAATTTCTGCTTTTTTGCCCCAAAATTAGGGGAATTTCTGCAATTTTGCTCCAAAATACGGGGTATTTCTGCCTTTTTGCCCGAAAATAAAAGGAATGTATAACTTTTTGCCATAAAAAGGGAAATTTCTTCATTTTTACCCCAAAATAAGGGGATTTTCTGCCTTTTTGACTCTAAATAAGTGCAATTTCTGACTTTTTTCCAAAAATAAATGGAATTTTTGTCTTTTTGCCCCAAAATAAGGGGAATTTCCGACTTTTTGCCCTGAAATAAGTTAAATTTCAAAAATTTTTCCCCAAAATAATTGAAATTTCTGCAGTTTTGCCCCAAAATAAGGGGAATTTCTGTATTTTTGCCCCAAAATAAGGGAAATTTCTGCCTTTTTACCTCAAAATAAGGGGAATTTCTGCATTTTTGCCACCAAATATAAGGAATTTTTGCATTTTGCCCCAAAATAAGAAAAATTTCTGCATTTTTTCCCTGAAATAAGTGATATTTCTGCAATTTTGGCCCAAAAAAATTGAAATTTCAGCAATTTTGTCCCAAAATAAAAGAAATTTCTAGAAATTTGCCCAAAAATAATTGGAATTTCTTAGTTTTGCCCCAAAATAAGGAGAATTTCTGTCTTTTTGCACCAACATATAGGGAATTTCTGCCTTTTTGCCCCAAAATTAGGGGAGTTTTTGCAATTTTGCTTCAAAATACAGGGAATTTCTGCCTCTTTTCCCGAAAATAAGGGGAACTTCTGCCGATTTGCCCCAAATAAAGGGAATTTCTGCACATTTGCCCCAATATTTGGGGAATTTCTGCAATTTTGCTTTAAAATACGGGGAATTTCTGCCTTTTTGCCCAAAATTAAGGGGATTTTCTGACTTTTTGCCCCCAAACAAGGGAAATTTCTGCAGTTTTATCCCAAAATAAAAGGAATTTCTGCCTTTATGCCCTCAAATAATGGGAATTTCTGCCTTTTGCCCTGAAATATTTGAAACTTCTGCAATTTTACCCCAAAATAAGGTGAATTTCTAACTTTTTGCCCCCAAATAATGGGAATTTCTGCCTTTTTGCCCCAAAATATGAAAAATTTTTGCTTTTTTCTCTGAAATATGTGAAATTTCTGCAATTTTGCCTTAAAATAAAAGAAATTTCTGCAATTTTTCCCCATAATAAAGGAATTTTTTGCAATTTTGCCCCAAAATAAGGGGATTTTTTGTTTTTTGTCCCCAAATAAGGGAAATTTCTGCAATTTTGCCCTAAAATAAGGGTAATTTCTGCCTTTTGCCCCAAAATAAGAGAATTTCTGCCATTTTGCCCCAAAACAAAGAAAATTACTACATGTTTTACGCCAAAATTAGGTGAATTTCTGCAATTTTGCTCCAAAATACAAGGATTTTCTGCCTTTTTCGCAGAAAATAAGGGGAATTTCTGCCATTTTGCCGCGAAATAAGTGAAATTTCTGCAGTTTTACCCCAAAATAAGGAAAATTTCTGCCTTTTTGCCCCAAAATTAGGGGAATTTTTGCAATTTTGCTCCAAAATACGGGGAATTTCTGCCTTTTTTCCCAAAAATAAAGGGAATGTATACCTTTTTGCCATAAAAAGGGAAATTTCTTCATTTTTAGCCCAAAATAAGGGGATTTTCCGTCTTTTTGACTCAAAATAAGTGCAATTTCTGACTTTTTTCCAAAAATAAATGGAATTTCTCTCTTTTTGCCCCAAAATAAGGGGAATTTCTGATTTTTTGCCCTGAAATAAGTTAAATTTCAAAATTTTTTCCCCAAAATAATTGAAATTTCTGCAGTTTTGCCCCAAAATAAGGGGAATTTTTGTATTTTTGCTCCAAAATAAAGGAAATTTCTGCCTTTTTACCTCAAAATAAGGGGAATTTCTACATTTTTGCCACAAAATATAAGGAATTTTTGCCTTTTTGCCCCAAAATAAGAAAAATTTCTGCCTTTTTTCCCTGAAATAAGTGAAATTTCTGCAATTTTGGCCCAAAAAAATTGAAATTTCTGCAATTTTGTCCCAAAATAAGAGAAATTTCTGGAATTATGCCCCAAAATATTTGGAATTTCTGAGTGTTGCCCCAAAATAAGGAGAATTTCTCTCTTTTTGCGATAACATATAGGGAATTTCTGTCTTTTTGCCCCACAATTAAGGGAATATGTGCAAATTTGCTTCAAAATACCGGGAATTTTTGCCTTATTGCACCAAAATAAAAGGAATTTCTGCATTTTTGCACCAATATAAGGGGAATTTCTGAAATTTTGCTCCAAAATACGGGGAATTTTTGCCTTATTTCCCGAAATAAAGTGGAATTTCTGCATTTTTGCCCTGAAATATTTGAAATTTCCAACAATTTTACCCCAAAATAAGGGGAATTTCTGTTTTTGGCCCCAAATAAGGGAAATTTTTGCAATTTTGCCCTAAAATAAGGGGAATGTCTGCCTTTTGCCCCAAAATAAGGAGAATTTCTGCCTTTTTGCCCAAAAACAAAGAAAATTACTGCATGTTTTACGCCAAAATTACGTGAATTTTTGCAATTTTGCTCCAAAATACGGGGTATTTCTGCCTTTTTGCCCGAAAATAAAGGGAATGTATACCTTTTTGCCCTAAAAAGGGAAATTTCTTCATTTTTACCTCAAAATAAGGGGATTTTCCGCATTTTTGACTCAAAATAAGTGCACTTTCTGACTTTTTTCCAAAAATAAATGGAATTTCTGTCTTTTTGCCCCAAAATAAGGGTAATTTCCGAATTTTTGCCCTAAAATAAGTTAAATTTCAAGAAATTTTCCCCAAAATAATTGAAATTTCTGCAGTTTTGCGCAAAAATAAGGGGAATTTCTGTATTTTTGCCCCAAAATAAGGGAAATTTCTGCCTTTTTACCTCAAAATAAAGGGAATTTCTGCATTTTTTGCCACAAAATATAAGAAATTTCTGCCTTTTTGCCCCAAAATAAGAAAAATTTCTGCCTTTTTTCCCTGAAATAAGTGAAATTTCTGCAATTTTAGCCCAAAAAAATTGAAATTTCTGCAATTTTGTCCCAAAATAAGAGAAATTTCTGGAATTATGCCCCAAAATAATTGGAATTTCTGAGTTTTGCCCCAAAATAAAAAGAATTTCTGTCTTTTTGCCCCAACATATAAGGAATTTCTGCCTTTAAGCCCCACAATTAGGGGAATTTCTGCAATTTTGCTCCAAAATATGGGGAATTTCTGCTTTTTTGCCCAAAAATAAGGGGAATGTTTACCTTTTGCCACAAAAAAGGGAAATTTCTTCATTTTTGCCCCAAAATAAGAGGAATTTCTGCCTTCTTACGTCAAAATAAGTGAAATTTCTGCCTTTTTACTCAAAAATATACAGAATTTCTGTATTTTTGCCTTAAAATAAAAGGAATTTTTGAAATATGCCCTGAAATAAATGAAATTTCTCCAATTTTGCCTCAAAATAAGGGAAATTTCTGCTTTTTTGCCCCCAAATAAAAGGAATTTCAGCCTTTTTACCTAATAATAATGGGAATCTCTCCTTTTTGCCCTAAAATATAGGGAATTTGTGTATTTTTGCCCCAAAATTAAAAAATTTTCTGCAATTTTGTACCAAAGTAAAAGTAATTTCTGCCTTTTTGCCCCAAAATAAGAGAAATTTCTGCGTTTTTTTCCCTGAAATAAGTGAAATTTCTGTAATTTTGCCCCAAAATTAGGGAGATTTCTGCAATTTTGACCCAAAATAAAAAAAATTTCTGGAATTTTGCCCCAAAATAAGGGGAATTTCTGACTTTTTGCCCTGAAATAAGGACAATTTCTGTCTTTTTGCCCCAAAATAAAGTGAATTTCTGCATTTTCCCTCAAAATTAGAAGAATATGTGCAATTTTGCTTCAAAATACGGGGAATTTTTGCTTTATTGCACCAAAATAAAAGGAATTTCTGCATTTTTGCACCAATATAAGGGGAATTTCTCAAATTTTGCTCCAAAATACGGGGAATTTTTGCCTTATTTCCCGAAATAAAGTGAAATTTCTGCCTTTTTGCTCTGAAATATTTGAAATTTCCGCAATTTTACCCCAAAATAAGGGGAATTTCTGTTTTTGGCCCCAAAATTAGGAGAATTTCTGCTTTTTGCCCCAAATTAAGGCAAATTTCTGACTTTTTGCCCTGAAATAAGTGAAATTTCTGCAATTTTGCCCCAAAATAATGGGAATTTCTGCCTTTTTGCCAAAATAAGGGGAATTTCAGCATTTTACCTTCAAATAAGGGGAATTTCTGCCTTTTTGCCACAAAATATAGGGAATTTCTGCCTTATTGCCCCCAAATAAGGAAAAGTTTTGCTTTTCTGCCACAATTAATGGGAATTTCTGCCTTTTTGCCACAAAGTAAAGGGAATTTCTGCCTTTTTGCCCCAAAATAACGGGAATTTCAGCCTTTTTACCCCAAAATAAGGGGAATTTCTGCCTTTTGCCCAAAATATGGGGAATTTCTGACTTTTTGTTCCAAAATAAGGAAAATTTCTTCAATTTTGTACCAAAATAAAAGAAATTTCTGCTTTTTGCCCCAAAATAAAAGTAATTTCTGACTTTTTGCCCTGAAATAAATGAAATTTCTGCAATTTTGCTCGAAAATAAGGGAAATTTGTGCCTTTTTGCCCAAAATGAGGGGAATTTCTGCCTTTTAACCCTAAAATATGGGGAATTTCAACATTTTACATCAAAATAAGGAGAATTGCAGCCTTTTTGCACCAAAATATAGGGAATTTCTGCATTTTTGCAACAAAATAAGAAAAATTTCTGCAATTCTGTACCAAAATAAAAGAAATTTTTAAAATTTTGCCCCAAAATAAGGGAAATTTCTGATTTTTGCCCCGAAATAAGGAGAATTTCTGTATGTTTGCCCCCCCCAAAAAAGAAATTTCTGCCTTTTTGCCCCAAAATTAGGGGAGTTTCTGCAATTTTGCTTCAAAATACAGGGAATTTCTGCCTCTTTTCCCGAAAATAAGGGGAACTTCTGCCGATTTGCCCCAAATAAAGGGAATTTCTGCATGTTTGCCCTAATATTTAGGGAATTTCTGCAATTTTGCTTTAAAATACAGGGAATTGTTGCCTTTTTGCCCAAAATTAAGGGGATTTTCTGCCTTTTTGCCCCCAAACAAGGGAAATTTCTGCAATTTTATCCCAAAATAAAAGGAATTTCTGCCTTTATGCCCTCAAATAACGGAAATTTCTGCCTTTTTGCCCTGAAATATGTGAAATGTCTGCAATTTTACCCCAAAATTAGGTGAATTTCTACCTTTTGCCCCAAAATAATGGGAATTTCTGGCTTTTTGCCCCAAAATATGAAAAATTTTTGCTTTTTTTCTCTGAAATATGTGAAATTTCTGCAATTTTGCCTTAAAATAAAAGAAATTTCTGCAATTTTTCCCGATAATAAAGAAATTTTTTGCAATTTTGCCCCAAAAAAAAGGGAATTTCTGTTTTTTGTCCCCAAATAAGGGAAATTTCTGAAATTTTGCCCTAAAATAAGGCGAATTTCTGCCTTTTGCCCCAAAATAAGGAGAATTTCTGCCTTTTTGCCCCAAAACAAAGAAAATTACTGCATGTTTTACGCCAAAATTAGGTGAATTTCTGTAATTTTGCTCCAAAACATGGGGATTTTCTGCCTTTTAGCAGAAAATAAGGGGAATATCTGCCATTTTGCCGCGATATAAGTGAAATTTCTGCAGTTTTACCCCAAAATAAGGGGAATTTCTGCCTTTTTGCCCCAAAATTAGGGGAATTTCTGCAATTTTGCTCCAAAATACGGGGAATTTCTGCCTTTTTGCCCGAAAATAAAGGGAATGTATACCTTTTTGCCATAAAAAGGGAAATTTCTTCATTTTTACCCCAAAATAAGGGGATTTTCCGCCTTTTTGATTCAAAATAAGTGCAATTTCTGACTTTTTTCCAAAAATAAATGGAATTTCTGTCTTTTTGCCCCAAAATAAGGGAAATTTCCGACTTTTTGCCCTGAAATAAGTTAAATTTCAAAAATTTTTCCCCAAAATAATTGAAATTTCTTCAGTTTTGCCCCAAAATAAGGGAAATTTCTGTATTTTTGCCCCCAAATAATGGAAATTTCTGCCTTTTTACCTAAAAATAAGGGGAATTTCTGCATTTTTTGCCACAAAATATAAGAAATTTCTGCCTTTTTGCCCCAAAATAAGAAAAATTTCTGCCTTTTTTCCCTGAAATAAGTCAAATTTCTGCAATTTTGGCCCAAAAAAATTGAAATTTCTGCAATTTTGTCCTAAAATAAAACAAATTTCTGGAATTTTGCCCCAAAATAAGTGGAATTTCTGAGTTTTGCCCCAAAATAATGTGAATTTCTGTCTTTTTGCCCCAACATATAGGGAATTTCTGCATTTTTGCCCCACAATTAGGAGAATTTCTGCAATTTTGCTCCAAAATACGGGGAATTTCTGCTTTTTTGCCCGAAAATAAGGAGAATGTTTACCTTTTGCCACAAAAAAGGGAAATTTCTTCATTTTTGCCCCAAAATAAGAGGAATTTCTGCCTTTTTACGTCAAAATAAGTGAAATTTTTGCCTTTTTACTCAAAAATATACGGAATTTCTGTATTTTTGCCCCAAAATAAATGCAATTTTTGAATTTCTCCCTGAAATAAGTGAAATTTCTCCAATTTTGCCACAAAATAAGGGAAATTTCTGCTTTTTTGCCACAAAATAAGGGGAATTTCTGTCTTTTTGCCGCAAAATAAAAGGAATTTCAGACTTTTTACCTAATAATAAGGGGAATCTCTTCTTTTTGCCCTAAAATTTGGGGAATTTCTGTATTTTTGCCCCAAAATAAAAAAATTTTCTGCAATTTTGTACCAAAATAAAAGTAATTTCTGCCTTTTTGCCCCAAAATAAGAAAAATTTCTGCGTTTTTTCCCTGAAATAAGTGAAATTTCTGTAATTTTGCCCCAAAATTAGGGAGATTTCTGCAATTTTGCCCCAAAATAAAGGAAATTTCTGGAATTTTGCCCCAAAATAAGGGGAATTTCTGACTTTTTGCCCTGAAATAATGAGAATTTCTGTCTTTTTGCACCAAAATAATGTGAATTTCTAAATTTTCCCTCAAAATTAGGGGAATATGTGCAATTTTGCTTCAAAATACGGGGAATTTTTGCCTTATTGCACCAAAATAAAAGGAATTTCTGCATTTTTGCACCAATATAAGGTGAATTACTGAAATTTTGCTCCAAAATACGGGAAATTTTTGCCTTATTTCCCAAAATAACGTGGAATTTCTGCCTTTTTGCCCTGAAATATTTGAAATTTCCGCAATTTTACCTCAAAATAAAAGGAATTTCTGCTTTTTTGCCCCAAAATTAGGGGAATTTCTGCAATTTTGCTCCAAAATACGGGGTATTTCTGCCTTTTTGCCCGAAAATAAAAGGAATGTATAACTTTTTGCCATAAAAAGGGAAATTTCTTCATTTTTACCCCAAAATAAGGGGATTTTCTGCCTTTTTGACTCAAAATAAGTGCAATTTCTGACTTTTTTCCAAAAATAAATGGAATTTCTGTCTTTTTGCCCCAAAATAAGAGGAATTTCCGACTTTTTGCCCTGAAATAAGTTAAATTTCAAAAATTTTTCTCCAAAATAATTGAAATTTCTGCAGTTTTGCCCCAAAATAAGGGGAATTTCTGTATTTTTGCCCCAAAATAAGGGAAATTTCTGCCTTTTTACCTCAAAATAAGGGGAATTTCTGCATTTTTGCCACAAATATAAGGAATTTTTGCATTTTGCCCCAAAATAAGAAAAATTTCTGCATTTTTTCCCTGAAATAAGTGAAATTTCTGCAATTTTGGCCCAAAAAAATTGAAATTTCAGCAATTTTGTCCCAAAATAAAAGAAATTTCTAGAAATTTGCCCAAAAATAATTGGAATTTCTTAGTTTTGCCCCAAAATAAGGAGAATTTCTGTCTTTTTGCACCAACATATAGGGAATTTCTGCCTTTTTGCCCCAAAATTAGGGAAGTTTTTGCAATTTTGCTTCAAAATACAGGGAATTTCTGCCTCTTTTCCCGAAAATAAGGGGAACTTCTGCCGATTTGCCCCAAATAAAGGGAATTTCTGCATTTTTGCCCCAATATTTGAGGAATTTCTGCAATTTTGCTTTAAAATACGGGGAATTTCTGCCTTTTTGCCCAAAATTAAGGGGATTTTCTGACTTTTTGCCCCCAAACAAGGGAAATTTCTGCAGTTTTATCCCAAAATAAAAGGAATTTCTGCCTTTATGCCCTCAAATAATGGGAATTTCTGCCTTTTGCCCTGAAATATGTGAAATTTCTACAATTTTACCCCAAAATAAGGTGAATTTCTAACTTTTTGCCCCCAAATAATGGGAATTTCTGCCTTTTTGCCCCAAAATATGAAAAATTTTTGCTTTTTTTCTCTGAAATATGTGAAATTTCTGAAATTTTGCCTTAAAATTAAAGAAATTTCTGCAATTTTTCCCCATAATAAAGGATTTTTTTGCAATTTTGCCCCAAAATAAAGGGAATTTCTGTTTTTTGTCCCCAAATAAGGGAAATTTCTGCAATTTTGCCCTAAAATAAGGGTAATTTCTGGGTTTTGCCCCAAAATAAGGAGAATTTCTGCCATTTTGCCCCAAAACAAAGAAAATTACTGCATGTTTTACGCCAAAATTAGGTGAATTTCTGCAATTTTGCTCCAAAATACGGGGATTTTCTGCCTTTTTCACAGAAAATAAGGGGAATTTCTGCCATTTTGCCGCGAAATAAGTGAAATTTCTGCAGTTTTACCCCAAAATAAGGAAAATTTCTGCCTTTTTGCCCCAAAATTAGGGGGATTTTTGCAATTTTGCTCCAAAATACGGGGAATTTCTGCCTTTTTTCCCAAAAATAAAGGAAATGTATACCCTTTTGCCATAAAAAGGGAAATTTCTTCATTTTTAGCCCAAAATAAGGGGATTTTCCGTCTTTTTGACTCAAAATAAGTGGAATTTCTGACTTTTTTCCAAAAATAAATGGAATTTCTGTCTTTTTGCCCCAAAATAAGGGGAATTTCTGATTTTTTGCCCTGAAATAAGTTAAATTTCAAAAATTTTTCCCCAAAATAATTGAAATTTCTGCAGTTTTGCCCCAAAATAAGGGGAATTATTGTATTTTTGCTCCAAAATAAGGGAAATTTCTGCCTTTTTACCTCAAAATAAGGGGAATTTCTACATTTTTGCCACAAAATATAAGGAATTTTTGCCTTTTTGCCCCAAAATAAGAAAAATTTCTGGCTTTTTTCCCTGAAATAAGTGAAATTTCTGCAATTTTGGCCCAAAAAAATTGAAATTTCTGCAATTTTGTCCAAAATAAGAAAAATTTCTGGAATTTTGCCCCAAAATAAGTGGAATTTCTGAGTATTGCCCCAAAATAAGGAGAATTTCTCTCTTTTTGCGATAACATATAGGGAATTTCTGTCTTTTTGCCCCACAATTAAGGGAATATGTGCAAATTTGCTTCAAAATACCGGGAATTTTTGCCTTATTGCACCAAAATAAAAGGAATTTCTGCATTTTTGCACCAATATAAGGGGAATTTCTGAAATTTTGCTCCAAAATACGGGGAATTTTTGCCTTATTTCCCGAAATAAAGTGGAATTTCTGCATTTTTGCCCTGAAATATTTGAAATTTCCAACAATTTTACCCCAAAATAAGGGGAATTTCTGTTTTTGGCCCCAAATAAGGGAAATTTTTGCAATTTTGCCCTAAAATAAGGGGAATTAATGCCTTTTGCCCCAAAATAAGGAGAATTTCTGCCTTTTTGCCCAAAAACAAAGAAAATTACTGCATGTTTTACGCCAAAATTACGTGAATTTTTGCAATTTTGCTCCAAAATACGGGGATTTTCTGCCTTTTTGCCTGAAAATAAAGGGAATGTATACCTTTTTGCCATAAAAAGGGAAATTTCTTCATTTTTACCCCAAAATAAGGGGATTTTCCGCCTTTTTGACTCAAAATAAGTGCAATTTCTGACTTGTTTCCAAAAATAAATGGAATTTCTGTCTTTTTGCCCCAAAATAAGGGGAATTTCCGATTTTTTGCCCTAAAATAAGTTAAATTTCAAGAATTTTTCCCCAAAATAATTGAAATTTCTGCAGTTTTGCGCAAAAATAAGGGGAATTTCTGTATTTTTGCCCCAAAATAAGGGAAATTTCTGCCTTTTTACCTCAAAATAAGGGGAATTTCTGCATTTTTTGCCACAAAATATAAGGAATTTCTGCCTTTTTGCCCCAAAATAAGAAAAATTTCTGCCTCTTTTCCCTGAAATAAGTGAAATTTCTGCAATTTTAGCCCAAAAAAATTGAAATTTCTGCAATTTTGTCCCAAAATAAGAGAAATTTCTGGAATTATGCCCCAAAATAAGTGGAATTTCTGAGTTTTGCCCCAAAATAAAAAGAATTTCTGTCTTTTTACCCCAACATATAAGGAATTTCTGCCTTTTAGCCCCACAATTAGGGGAATTTCTGCAATTTTGCTCCAAAATACGAGGAATTTCTGCTTTTTTGCCCAAAAATAAGGGGAATGTTTACCTTTTGCCACAAAAAAGGGAAATTTCTTCATTTTTGCCCCAAAATAAGAGGAATTTCTGCCTTCTTACGTCAAAATAAGTGACATTTCTGCCTTTTTACTCAAAAATATACGGAATTTCTGTATTTTTGCCTTAAAATAAAAGGAATTTTTGAATTATGCCCTGAAATAAATGAAATTTCTCCAATTTGCCTCAAAATAAGGGAAATTTCTGCTTTTTTGCCACAAAATAATGGGAATTTCTGTCTTTTTGCCCCAAAATAAAAGTAATATCAGCCTTTTTACCTAATAATAAGGGGAATCTCTCCTTTTTGCCCTAAAATATAGGGAATTTGTGTATTTTTGCCCCAAAATAAAAAAATTTTCTGCAATTTTGTACCAAAATAAAAGTAATTTCTGCCTTTTTGCCCCAAAATAAGAGAAATTTCTGCGTTTTTTTTCTGAAATAAGTGAAATTTCTGTAATTTTGCCCCAAAATTAGGGAGATTTCTACAATTTTGACCCAAAATAATAAAAATTTCTGGAATTTTGCCCCAAAATAAGGGGAATTTCTCTCTTTTTCCCTGAAATAAGGAGAATTTCTGTCTTTTTGCCCCAAAATAATGTGAATTTCTGCATTTTCCCTCAAAATTAGAAGAATATGTGCATTTTGCTTCAAAATACGGGGAATTTTTACCTTATTGCACCAAAATAAAATGAATTTCTGCATTTTTGCACCAATATAAGGGGAATTTCTCAAATTTTGCTCCAAAATACGGTTAATTTTTGCCTTATTTCCGAAAATAAAGTGAAATTTCTGCCTTTTTGCTCTGAAATATTTGAAATTTCCGCAATTTTACCCCAAAATAAGGGGAATTTCTGTTTTTGGCTCCAAAATTAGGAGAATTTCTGCTTTTTGCCCCAAATTAAGGCAAATTTCTGACTTTTTGCCCTGAAATAAGTGAAATTTCTGCAATTTTGCCCCAAAATAATGGGAATTTCTGCCTTTTTGCCAAAATAAGGGGAATTTCAGCATTTTACCTTCAAATAAGGGGAATTTCTGCCTTTTTGCCACAAAATATGGGGAATTTCTGCCTTATTGCCCCCAAATAAGGAAAAGTTTTGCTTTTCTGCCACAATTAATGGGAATTTCTGCCTTTTTGCCACAAAGTAAAGGGAATTTCTGCCTTTTTGCCCCAAAATAACGGGAATTTCAGCCTTTTTACCCCAAAATAAGGGGAATTTCTGCCTTTTGCCCAAAATATGGGGAATTTCTGACTTTTTGTTCCAAAATAAGGAAAATTTCTTCAATTTTGTACCAAAATAAAAGAAATTTCTGCTTTTTGCCCCAAAATAAAAGTAATTTCTGACTTTTTGCCCTGAAATAAATGAAATTTCTGCAATTTTGCTCGAAAATAAGGGAAATTTGTGCCTTTTTGCCCCAAAATGAGGGGAATTTCTGCCTTTTAACCCTAAAATATGGAAAATTTCAACATTTTACATCAAAATAAGGAGAATTTCAGCCTTTTTGCACCAAAATATAGGGAATTTCTGCATTTTTGCCACAAAATAAGAAAAATTTCTGCAATTCTGTACCAAAATAAAAGAAATTTTTAAAATTTTGCCCCAAAATAAGGGAAATTTCTGATTTTTGCCCCGAAATAAGGAGAATTTCTGTATGTTTGCCCCCCCCAAAAAAGAAATTTCTGCCTTTTTGCCCCAAAATTAGGGGAGTTTCTGCAATTTTGCTTCAAAATACAGGGAATTTCTGCCTCTTTTCCCGAAAATAAGGGGAACTTCTGCCGATTTGCCCCAAATAAAGGGAATTTCTGCATGTTTGCCCTAATATTTAGGGAATTTCTGCAATTTTGCTTTAAAATACGGGGAATTGTTGCCTTTTTGCCCAAAATTAAGGGGATTTTCTGCCTTTTTGCCCCCAAACAAAGGAAATTTCTGCAATTTTATCCCAAAATAAAAGGAATTTCTGCCTTTATGCCCTCAAATAATGGAAATTTCTGCCTTTTTGCCCTGAAATATGTGAAATGTCTGCAATTTTACCCCAAAATTAGGTGAATTTCTACCTTTTGCCCCAAAATAATGGGAATTTCTGGCTTTTTGCCCCAAAATATGAAAAATTTTTGCTTTTTTTCTCTGAAATATGTGAAATTTCTGCAATTTTGCCTTAAAATAAAAGAAATTTCTGCAATTTTTCCCCATAATAAAGAAATTTTTTGCAATTTTGCCCCCAAAAAAGGGAATTTCTGTTTTTTGTCCCCAAATAAGGGAAATTTCTGAAATTTTGCCCTAAAATAAGGCGAATTTCTGCCTTTTGCCCCAAAATAAGGAGAATTTCTGCCTTTTTGCCCCAAAACAAAGAAAATTACTGCATGTTTTACGCCAAAATTAGGTGAATTTCTGTAATTTTGCTCCAAAACATGGGGATTTTCTGCCTTTTTCGCAGAAAATAAGGGGAATTTCTGCCATTTTGCCGCGATATAAGTGAAATTTCTGCAGTTTTACCCCAAAGTAAGGGGAATTTCTGCCTTTTTGCCCCAAAATTAGGGGAATTTCTGCAATTTTGTTCCAAAATACGGGGAATTTCTGCCTTTTTGCCCGAAAATAAAGGGAATGTATACCTTTTTGCCATAAAAAGGGAAATTTCTTCATTTTTACCCCAAAATAAGGGGATTTTCCGCCTTTTTGATTCAAAATAAGTGCAATTTCTGACTTTTTTCCAAAAATAAATGGAATTTCTGTCTTTTTGCCCCAAAATAAGGGAAATTTCCGACTTTTTGCCCTGAAATAAGTTAAATTTCAAAATTTTTTCCCCAAAATAATTGAAATTTCTTCAGTTTTGCCCCAAAATAAGGGAAATTTCTGTATTTTTACCCCCAAATAATGGAAATTTCTGCCTTTTTACCTAAAAATAAGGGGAATTTCTGCATTTTTTTGCCAAAAAATATAAGAAATTTCTGCCTTTTGGCCCAAAATAAGAAAAATTTCTGCCTTTTTTTTCTGAAATAAGTCAAATTTCTGCAATTTTGGCCCAAAAAAATTGAAATTTCTGCAATTTTGTCCTAAAATAAGACAAATTTCTGGAATTTTGCCCCAAAATAAGTGGAATTTCTGAGTTTTGCCCCAAAATAAGGAGAATTTCTGTCTTTTTGCCCCAACATATAGGGAATTTCTGATTTTTTGCCCCACAATTAGGAGAATTTCTGCAATTTTGCTCCAAAATACGGGGAATTTCTGCTTTTTTGCCCGAAAATAAGGGGAATGTTTACCTTTTGCCACAAAAAAGGGAAATTTCTTCATTTTTGCCCCAAAATAAGAGGAATTTCTGCCTTTTTACGTCAAAATAAGTGACATTTCTGCCTTTTTACTCAAAAATATACGGAATTTCTGTATTTTTGCCTTAAAATAAAAGGAATTTTTGAATTATGCCCTGAAATAAGTGAAATTTCTCCAATTTTGCCACAAAATAAGGGAAATTTCTGCTTTTTTGCCACAAAATAAGGGGAATTTCTGTTTTTTTGCCGCAAAATAAAAGGAATTTCAGACTTTTTACCTAATAATAAGGGGAATCTCTTCTTTTTGCCCTAAAATTTGGGGAATTTCTGTATTTTTGCCCCAAAATAAAAAAATTTTCTGCAATTTTGTACCAAAATAAAAGTAATTTCTGTTTTTTGCCCCAAAATAAGAGAAATTTCTGCGTTTTTTTCCCTGAAATAAGTGAAATTTCTGTAATTTTGCCCCAAAATTAGGGAGATTTCTGCAATTTTGCCCCCAAATAAGGGGAATTTCTGTATTTTTGCCCCAAAATAAAGGAAATTTCTGCTTTTTTACCTCAAAATAAGGGGAATTTCGGCATTTTTTCCACAAAATATAAGGAATTTCTGCATTTCGCCACAAAATAAGAAAAATTTCTGCATTTTTTCCCTGAAATAAGTGAAATTTCTGCAATTTTGGCCCAAAAAAATTGAAATTTCAGCATTTTTGTTTCAAAATAAAAGAAATTTCTAGAAATTTGCCCCAAAATAAGTGGAATTTCTTAGTTTTGCCCCAAAATAAGGAGAATTTCTGTCTTTTTGCACCAACATATAGGGAATTTCTGCCTTTTTGCCCCAAAATTAGGGGAGTTACTGCAATTTTGCTTCAAAATACAGGGAATTTCTGCCTCTTTTCCCGAAAATAAGGGGAACTTCTGCCGATTTGCCCCAAATAAAGGGAATTTCTGCATTTTTGCCTCAATATTTGAGGAATTTCTGCAATGTTGCTTTAAAATACGGGGAATTTCTGCCTTTTTGCCCAAAATTAAGGGGATTTTCTGCATTTTTGCCCCCAAACAAGGGAAATTTCTGCAATTTTATCCCAAAATAAAAGGAATTTCTGCCTTTATGCCCTCAAATAACGGGCAATTCTGCCTTTTTGCCCTGAAATATGTGAAATGTCTGCAATTTTACCCCAAAATAAGGTAAATTTCTACCTTTTTGCCCCAAAATAATGGGAATTTCTGCCTTTTTGCTCCAAAATATGAAAATTTTTTGCTTTTTTTCTTTGAAATATGTGAAATTTCTGCAATTTTGCCTTAAAATAAAAGAAATTTCTGCAATTTTTTTCCATAATGAAGGAATTTTTTGCAATTTTGCCCCAAAATAAAGGGAATTTCTGTTTTTTGTCCCCAAATAAGGGAAATTTCTGCAATTTTGCCCTAAAATAAGGGTAATTTCTGCCTTTTGCCCCAAAATAAGGAGTATTTCTGCCTTTTTGCCCCAAAACAAAGAAAATTACTGCATGTTTTACCCCAAAATTAGGTGAATTTCTGCAATTTTGCTCCAAAATACAGGGATTTTCTGCTTTTTTCGCAGAAAATAAGGGGAATTTCTGCCATTTTGCCGCGAAGTAAGTGAAATTTCTGCAGTTTTACCCCAAAATAAGGGGAATTTCTGACTTTTTGCCCCAAAATTAAGGGAATTTCTTCAATTTTGCTCCAAAATACGGAGAATTTCTGCCTTTTCGCCTGAAAATAAAGGGAATATATACCTTTTTGCCATAAAAAGGAAAATTTCTTCATTTTTACCCCAAAATAAGGGGATTTTTCGCCTTTTTGACACAAAATAAGTGCAATTTCTGACTTTTTTCCAAAAATAAATGGAATTTCTGTCTTTTTGCCCCCAAATAAGGGGAATTTCCTACTTTTTGCCCTGAAATAAGTTAAATTTCAAAAATTTTACCCCAAAATAATTGAAATTTCTGCAACTTTGCCCCAAAATAAGGGGAATTTCTGTATTTTTGCCCCAAAATAAGGGAAATTTCTGCCTTTTTGCCTCCAAATAAGAGGAATTTTAGCCTTTTTACCTCAAAATAAAGGGAATTTCTGCATTTTTGCCACAAAATATTAAGAATTTCTGCATTTTTGCTTCAAAATAAGGAAAATTTCTGCCTTTCTTTTCTGAAATAAGTGAAATTTCTGCAATTTTGCCCCAAAATAAGTGAAATTTCTGCAATTTTGTCCCAAAATAAGGGAAATTTCTGGAATTTTGCTTCAAAATAAGTGGAATTTCTGAGTTTTGCCCTAAAATAAGGAGAATTTCTGTCTTTTTGCCCTAACGTATAGGAAATTTCTGCCTTTTTGCCCCACAATTAGAGGAATTTCTGCAATTTTGCTCCAAAATACAGGAAATTTCTGTTTTTTTTTTTTTTGAAAATAATGGGAATGTATACCTATTGCCATAAAAAAGGGAAATTTCTTCATTTTTGCCCCAAAATAAGAGGAATTTCTTACTTTTTACCTCAAAAGTAAGTGAAATTTCTGCCTTTTTACCCAAAAATAAACGGAATTTCTGTCTTTTTGCCCCAAAATAAAAGGAATTTTTGAATTATGCCTTGAAATTAGTGAAATTTCTGCAATTTTGCCCTAAAATAAAAGAAATTTCTTCCTTTTTGCCACAAAAAAGGGAATTTCTGTCTTTTTGCCCCAAAATAAGGGAAATTTCAGCCTTTTTGCCTCCAAATAAGGGGAATTTCAGCCTTTTTACCTCAAAATAAAAGGAATTTCTGCATTTTTGCCACAAAATATTAGGAATTTCTTCATTTTCGCTCCAAAATAAAGAAAATTTCTGCCTTTTTTCCCTGAAATAAGTGAAATTTCTGCAATTTTGCCCCAAAATAAGTGAAATTTCTGCAATTTTGCCCCAACATAAGGAAAATTTCTGGAATTTTGCCCCAAAATAAGTGGAATTTCTGAGTTTTGCCCCAAAATAAGTAGAATTTCTGTCTTTTTGCCCCAACAAATAGGGAATTTCTGTCTTTTTGCCCCACAACTAGGGGAATTTCTGCAATTTTGCTCCAAAATACGAAGAATTTCTCCCTTTTTTCCTAAAAATAAGAGATACGTATACCTTTTGCCACAAAAAAAGGGAAATTTCTTCATTTTTGCACTAAATAAGAAGAATTTCTGCCTTTTTACCTCAAAATAAGTGAAATTTCTGCCTTTTTACCCAAAAATAAACGGAATTTCTGTCTTTTTGCCCCAAAATAAAAGGAATTTTTGAATTATGCACTGAAATTAGTGAAATTTCTGCAATTTTGCTCTAAAATAAAAGAAATTTCTGCCTTTGCGCCACAAAATAAGGGGAATTTCTGTCTTTTTGTCCCAAAACAAAGGAAATTTCTGCCTTTTTGCCCACAAATAAGGGGAATTTCAGCTTTTTTACCTCAAAATAAGGTGAATTTCTGCATTTCTGCCACAAAATACTAGGAATTTCTGCCTTTTTGCTCCAAAATAAGAAAATTTCTGCCTTTTTTCCCTGAAATAAGTGAAATTTGTGCAATTTTGCCCCTAAATAAGGCGAAATTCTGTCTTTTTGCCCCACAATAAGGGGAATTTCAGCCTTTTTACCTAATAATAAGGGGAATCTCTGCCTTTTTGCCCTAAAATATGGAGAATTTCTGTATTTTTGCCCCAAAATAAAGAAATTTTCTGCAATTTTGTACCAAAATAAAAGTAATTTCTGCCTTTTTGCCCCAAAATAAGAGAAATTTCTGCGTTTTTTCCCTTAAATAAGTGAAATTTCTGTAATTTTGCCCCAAAATAAGGGAGATTTCTGCAATTTTGCCCCAAAATAATAAAAATTTCTGGAATTTTGCCCCAAAGTAAGGGGAATTTCTGAGTTTTTGCCCTGAAATAAGGAGAATCTCTATCTTTTTGCCCCAAAATATTGTTAATTTCTGCATTTTCCCTCAAAATTAGGGGAATATGTGCAATTTTGCTTCAAAATACGGAGAATTTCTGCGTTATTGCACCAAAATAAAGGAAATTTCTGCATTTTTGCAACAATATAAGGGGAATTTTTGAAATTTTGCTCTAATGTACGGGGAATTTTTGCCTTATTGCCCGAAATAAAGTAAAATTTCTGCCTTTTTGCCCTGAAATATTTGAAATTTCCGCAATTTTACCCCAAAATAATAGGAATTTCTGTTTTTGGCCCCAAAATTAGTAGAATTTCTGCTTTTTGCCAAAATAAGGGAAATTTCAGCATTTTACCTCCAAATAAGGGGAATTTCTGCCTTTTTGCCACAAAATATGGGGAATTTCTGCCTTATTGCACCCAAATAAAATTTTTGCTTCTCTGCCTCAATTAACGGGAATTTCTGCCTTTTTGCCACAAAGTAAAGGGAATTTCTGCCTTTTTGCCCCAAAATAACGGGAATTTCAGCCTTTTTACCCCAAAATAAGGGGAATTTCTGCCTTTTGGCCAAAATTTCAGGAATTTCTGATTTTTGTTCCAAAATAAGGAAATTTTCTTCAATTTTGTACCAAAATAAAAGAAATTTCTGCTTTTTGCCCCAAAATAAAAGTAATTTCTGACTTTTTGCCCTGAAATAAATGAAATTTCTGCAATTTTGCTTGAAAATAAGGGAAATTTGTGCCTTTTTGCAACAAAATGAGGGGAATTTCTGCCTTTTAACCCCAAAATATGAGGAATTTCAGCATTTTACCTTAAAATAAGGGGAACTTCAGCCTTTTTGCACCAAAATATGGGGAATTTCTGCCTTTTTGCCACAAAATAAGAAAAATTTCTGCAATTCTGTACCAAAATAAAAGAAATTTCTAAAATTTTGCCCCAAAATAAGGGAAATTTCTGATTTATGCTCCGAAATAAGGAGAATTTCTGTATTTTTGCCCCCAAAAAAGAGAATTTCTGCCTTTTTGCCCCAAAATGAGTGGAGTTTCTGCAATTTTGCTTCAAAATACAGGAAATTTCTGCCTCTTTTCCCGAAAATAAGGGGAACTTCTGCCGATTTGCCTCAAATAGAGGAAATTTCTGCATTTTTGCCCCAATATTTGGGGAATTTCTGCAATTTTGCTTTAAAATACGGGGAATTTCTGCCTTTTTGCCCAAAATTAAGGGGATTTTCTGCCTTTTTGCCCCCAAACAAGGTAAATTTCTGCAATTTTATCCCAAAATAAGGGGAATTTCTGCCTTTTTGCTCCCAAATAACAGGAATTTCTGCCTTTTTGCCCTAAAATATGTGAAACGTCTGCAATTTTACCACAAAATTAGGTGAATTTATGCATTTTTGCCCCAAAATAATGGGAATTTCTGCATTTTTGCCCCAAAATAAGAAAAATTTTTGATTTTTTTCTCTGAAATAAGTGAAATTTCTGCAATTTTGCCTTAAAATAAAAGAAATTTCTACAGTTTTTTTCCAAAATAATTGAAATTTCTGCAATTTTGCCCCAAAATAAGGGGAATTTCTGTATTTTTGCCAAAATATAAGGGAAATTTCTGCTTTTGCCCCCAAATAAGGTGAATTTCAGCCTTTTTAACTAAAAATAAGTTGTAATTTCTGCATTTTTGCCACAAAATATTAGGAATTTCTGCATTTTTGCTCTAAAATGAGGAAAATTTCTGCCTTTCTTGGCTGAAATAAGTAAAATTTCTGCAATTTTGCCCCAAAATAAGTGAAATTTCTGCAATTTTGTCTTAAAATATAGGATATTTCTAGAATTTTGCCCCAAAATAAGTGGAATTTCTGAGTTTTGCCCCAAAATAAGGAGAATTTCTGTCTTTTTGCCACAACATATAGGGAATTTCTGCCTTTTTGCCCCACAATTAGGGGAATTTCTGCAATTTTGCTCCAAAATACGGGGAATTTCTGCTTTTTTGCCCGAAAATAAGGGGAATGTTTACCTTTTGCTACAAAAAAGGGAAATTTCTTCATTTTTGCCCCAAAATAGGAGGAATTTCTGCATTTTTACCTCAAAATAAGTGAAATTTCTGCCTTTTTACCTAAAAATATACGGAATTTCTGTATTTTTGCCCCAAAATAAAAGGAATTTTTGAATTTTACCCTGAAATAAGTGAAATTTCTGCAATTTTGCCCCAAAATAAGGGAAATTTCTGCCTTTTGCCACAAAATAAGAGGAATTTCTGACTTTTTGCCCCAAAATAAGGGGAATTTCAGCCTTTTTACCTAATAATAAGGGGAATCTCTGCCTTTTTGCCCTAAAATATGGGGAACTTCTGTATTTTTGCCTCTAAATAAAAAAAATTTTCTGCAATTTTGTACCAAAATAGAAGTAATTTCTGCCTTTTTGCCCCAAAATAAGAGAAATTTCTGCCTTTATTCCTGAAATAAGTGAAATTTCTGTAATTTTGCCCCAAAATTAGGGAGATTTCTGCAATTTTGCCCCAAAATAATGGACATTTCTGGAATTTTGCACCAAAATAAGGGGGATTTCTATATTTTTGCCCCAAAATAAGGGAAATTTCTGCCCTTTTTCCCCTAAATAATGGGATTTTCATCATTTTTAACTCAACATAATGGGAATTTCTGCATTTTTTGCCACTAAATTCTAGGAATTTCTGCATTTTTGCTCCAAATTAAGGAAAATTTCTGCCTTTCTTCCCTGAAACAAGTAAAATTTCTGCAATTTTGCCCCAAAATAAGTGAAATTTCTGCAATTTTGCCCCAAAATAAAAGAAATTTCTGGAATTTTGCCCCAAAATAAGTGGAATTTCTGAGTTTTGCCCCTAAATAAGGAGAATTTCTGTCTTTTTGCCCCAACAAATAGGGAATTTCTGCTTTTTTGCCCCACAACTAAAGGAATTTCTGCAATTTTGCTCCAAAATACGGGGAATTTCTGCCTTTTTTCCCAAAAATAAAGGAAATGTATACCCTTTTGCCATAAAAAGGGAAATTTCTTCATTTTTAGCCCAAAATAAGGGGATTTTCCGTCTTTTTGACTCAAAATAAGTGGAATTTCTGACTTTTTTCCAAAAATAAATGGAATTTCTGTCTTTTTGCCCCAAAATAAGGGGAATTTCTGATTTTTTGCCCTGAAATAAGTTAAATTTCAAAAATTTTTCCCCAAAATAATTGAAATTTCTGCAGTTTTGCCCCAAAATAAGGGGAATTATTGTATTTTTGCTCCAAAATAAGGGAAATTTCTGCCTTTTTACCTCAAAATAAGGGGAATTTCTACATTTTTGCCACAAAATATAAGGAATTTTTGCCTTTTTGCCCCAAAATAAGAAAAATTTCTGGCTTTTTTCCCTGAAATAAGTGAAATTTCTGCAATTTTGGCCCAAAAAAATTGAAATTTCTGCAATTTTGTCCAAAATAAGAAAAATTTCTGGAATTTTGCCCCAAAATAAGTGGAATTTCTGAGTATTGCCCCAAAATAAGGAGAATTTCTCTCTTTTTGCGATAACATATAGGGAATTTCTGTCTTTTTGCCCCACAATTAAGGGAATATGTGCAAATTTGCTTCAAAATACCGGGAATTTTTGCCTTATTGCACCAAAATAAAAGGAATTTCTGCATTTTTGCACCAATATAAGGGGAATTTCTGAAATTTTGCTCCAAAATACGGGGAATTTTTGCCTTATTTCCCGAAATAAAGTGGAATTTCTGCATTTTTGCCCTGAAATATTTGAAATTTCCAACAATTTTACCCCAAAATAAGGGGAATTTCTGTTTTTGGCCCCAAATAAGGGAAATTTTTGCAATTTTGCCCTAAAATAAGGGGAATTAATGCCTTTTGCCCCAAAATAAGGAGAATTTCTGCCTTTTTGCCCAAAAACAAAGAAAATTACTGCATGTTTTACGCCAAAATTACGTGAATTTTTGCAATTTTGCTCCAAAATACGGGGATTTTCTGCCTTTTTGCCTGAAAATAAAGGGAATGTATACCTTTTTGCCATAAAAAGGGAAATTTCTTCATTTTTACCCCAAAATAAGGGGATTTTCCGCCTTTTTGACTCAAAATAAGTGCAATTTCTGACTTGTTTCCAAAAATAAATGGAATTTCTGTCTTTTTGCCCCAAAATAAGGGGAATTTCCGATTTTTTGCCCTAAAATAAGTTAAATTTCAAGAATTTTTCCCCAAAATAATTGAAATTTCTGCAGTTTTGCGCAAAAATAAGGGGAATTTCTGTATTTTTGCCCCAAAATAAGGGAAATTTCTGCCTTTTTACCTCAAAATAAGGGGAATTTCTGCATTTTTTGCCACAAAATATAAGGAATTTCTGCCTTTTTGCCCCAAAATAAGAAAAATTTCTGCCTCTTTTCCCTGAAATAAGTGAAATTTCTGCAATTTTAGCCCAAAAAAATTGAAATTTCTGCAATTTTGTCCCAAAATAAGAGAAATTTCTGGAATTATGCCCCAAAATAAGTGGAATTTCTGAGTTTTGCCCCAAAATAAAAAGAATTTCTGTCTTTTTACCCCAACATATAAGGAATTTCTGCCTTTTAGCCCCACAATTAGGGGAATTTCTGCAATTTTGCTCCAAAATACGAGGAATTTCTGCTTTTTTGCCCAAAAATAAGGGGAATGTTTACCTTTTGCCACAAAAAAGGGAAATTTCTTCATTTTTGCCCCAAAATAAGAGGAATTTCTGCCTTCTTACGTCAAAATAAGTGACATTTCTGCCTTTTTACTCAAAAATATACGGAATTTCTGTATTTTTGCCTTAAAATAAAAGGAATTTTTGAATTATGCCCTGAAATAAATGAAATTTCTCCAATTTGCCTCAAAATAAGGGAAATTTCTGCTTTTTTGCCACAAAATAATGGGAATTTCTGTCTTTTTGCCCCAAAATAAAAGTAATATCAGCCTTTTTACCTAATAATAAGGGGAATCTCTCCTTTTTGCCCTAAAATATAGGGAATTTGTGTATTTTTGCCCCAAAATAAAAAAATTTTCTGCAATTTTGTACCAAAATAAAAGTAATTTCTGCCTTTTTGCCCCAAAATAAGAGAAATTTCTGCGTTTTTTTTCTGAAATAAGTGAAATTTCTGTAATTTTGCCCCAAAATTAGGGAGATTTCTACAATTTTGACCCAAAATAATAAAAATTTCTGGAATTTTGCCCCAAAATAAGGGGAATTTCTCTCTTTTTCCCTGAAATAAGGAGAATTTCTGTCTTTTTGCCCCAAAATAATGTGAATTTCTGCATTTTCCCTCAAAATTAGAAGAATATGTGCATTTTGCTTCAAAATACGGGGAATTTTTACCTTATTGCACCAAAATAAAATGAATTTCTGCATTTTTGCACCAATATAAGGGGAATTTCTCAAATTTTGCTCCAAAATACGGTTAATTTTTGCCTTATTTCCGAAAATAAAGTGAAATTTCTGCCTTTTTGCTCTGAAATATTTCAAATTTCCGCAATTTTACCCCAAAATAAGGGGAATTTCTGTTTTTGGCTCCAAAATTAGGAGAATTTCTGCTTTTTGCCCCAAATTAAGGCAAATTTCTGACTTTTTGCCCTGAAATAAGTGAAATTTCTGCAATTTTGCCCCAAAATAATGGGAATTTCTGCCTTTTTGCCAAAATAAGGGGAATTTCAGCATTTTACCTTCAAATAAGGGGAATTTCTGCCTTTTTGCCACAAAATATGGGGAATTTCTGCCTTATTGCCCCCAAATAAGGAAAAGTTTTGCTTTTCTGCCACAATTAATGGGAATTTCTGCCTTTTTGCCACAAAGTAAAGGGAATTTCTGCCTTTTTGCCCCAAAATAACGGGAATTTCAGCCTTTTTACCCCAAAATAAGGGGAATTTCTGCCTTTTGCCCAAAATATGGGGAATTTCTGACTTTTTGTTCCAAAATAAGGAAAATTTCTTCAATTTTGTACCAAAATAAAAGAAATTTCTGCTTTTTGCCCCAAAATAAAAGTAATTTCTGACTTTTTGCCCTGAAATAAATGAAATTTCTGCAATTTTGCTCGAAAATAAGGGAAATTTGTGCCTTTTTGCCCCAAAATGAGGGGAATTTCTGCCTTTTAACCCTAAAATATGGAAAATTTCAACATTTTACATCAAAATAAGGAGAATTTCAGCCTTTTTGCACCAAAATATAGGGAATTTCTGCATTTTTGCCACAAAATAAGAAAAATTTCTGCAATTCTGTACCAAAATAAAAGAAATTTTTAAAATTTTGCCCCAAAATAAGGGAAATTTCTGATTTTTGCCCCGAAATAAGGAGAATTTCTGTATGTTTGCCCCCCCCAAAAAAGAAATTTCTGCCTTTTTGCCCCAAAATTAGGGGAGTTTCTGCAATTTTGCTTCAAAATACAGGGAATTTCTGCCTCTTTTCCCGAAAATAAGGGGAACTTCTGCCGATTTGCCCCAAATAAAGGGAATTTCTGCATGTTTGCCCTAATATTTAGGGAATTTCTGCAATTTTGCTTTAAAATACGGGGAATTGTTGCCTTTTTGCCCAAAATTAAGGGGATTTTCTGCCTTTTTGCCCCCAAACAAAGGAAATTTCTGCAATTTTATCCCAAAATAAAAGGAATTTCTGCCTTTATGCCCTCAAATAATGGAAATTTCTGCCTTTTTGCCCTGAAATATGTGAAATGTCTGCAATTTTACCCCAAAATTAGGTGAATTTCTACCTTTTGCCCCAAAATAATGGGAATTTCTGGCTTTTTGCCCCAAAATATGAAAAATTTTTGCTTTTTTTCTCTGAAATATGTGAAATTTCTGCAATTTTGCCTTAAAATAAAAGAAATTTCTGCAATTTTTCCCCATAATAAAGAAATTTTTTGCAATTTTGCCCCCAAAAAAGGGAATTTCTGTTTTTTGTCCCCAAATAAGGGAAATTTCTGAAATTTTGCCCTAAAATAAGGCGAATTTCTGCCTTTTGCCCCAAAATAAGGAGAATTTCTGCCTTTTTGCCCCAAAACAAAGAAAATTACTGCATGTTTTACGCCAAAATTAGGTGAATTTCTGTAATTTTGCTCCAAAACATGGGGATTTTCTGCCTTTTTCGCAGAAAATAAGGGGAATTTCTGCCATTTTGCCGCGATATAAGTGAAATTTCTGCAGTTTTACCCCAAAGTAAGGGGAATTTCTGCCTTTTTGCCCCAAAATTAGGGGAATTTCTGCAATTTTGTTCCAAAATACGGGGAATTTCTGCCTTTTTGCCCGAAAATAAAGGGAATGTATACCTTTTTGCCATAAAAAGGGAAATTTCTTCATTTTTACCCCAAAATAAGGGGATTTTCCGCCTTTTTGATTCAAAATAAGTGCAATTTCTGACTTTTTTCCAAAAATAAATGGAATTTCTGTCTTTTTGCCCCAAAATAAGGGAAATTTCCGACTTTTTGCCCTGAAATAAGTTAAATTTCAAAATTTTTTCCCCAAAATAATTGAAATTTCTTCAGTTTTGCCCCAAAATAAGGGAAATTTCTGTATTTTTACCCCCAAATAATGGAAATTTCTGCCTTTTTACCTAAAAATAAGGGGAATTTCTGCATTTTTTTGCCAAAAAATATAAGAAATTTCTGCCTTTTGGCCCAAAATAAGAAAAATTTCTGCCTTTTTTTTCTGAAATAAGTCAAATTTCTGCAATTTTGGCCCAAAAAAATTGAAATTTCTGCAATTTTGTCCTAAAATAAGACAAATTTCTGGAATTTTGCCCCAAAATAAGTGGAATTTCTGAGTTTTGCCCCAAAATAAGGAGAATTTCTGTCTTTTTGCCCCAACATATAGGGAATTTCTGCCTTTTTGCCCCACAATTAGGAGAATTTCTGCAATTTTGCTCCAAAATACGGGGAATTTCTGCTTTTTTGCCCGAAAATAAGGGGAATGTTTACCTTTTGCCACAAAAAAGGGAAATTTCTTCATTTTTGCCCCAAAATAAGAGGAATTTCTGCCTTTTTACGTCAAAATAAGTGACATTTCTGCCTTTTTACTCAAAAATATACGGAATTTCTGTATTTTTGCCTTAAAATAAAAGGAATTTTTGAATTATGCCCTGAAATAAGTGAAATTTCTCCAATTTTGCCACAAAATAAGGGAAATTTCTGCTTTTTTGCCACAAAATAAGGGGAATTTCTGTTTTTTTGCCGCAAAATAAAAGGAATTTCAGACTTTTTACCTAATAATAAGGGGAATCTCTTCTTTTTGCCCTAAAATTTGGGGAATTTCTGTATTTTTGCCCCAAAATAAAAAAATTTTCTGCAATTTTGTACCAAAATAAAAGTAATTTCTGTTTTTTGCCCCAAAATAAGAGAAATTTCTGCGTTTTTTTCCCTGAAATAAGTGAAATTTCTGTAATTTTGCCCCAAAATTAGGGAGATTTCTGCAATTTTGCCCCCAAATAAGGGGAATTTCTGTATTTTTGCCCCAAAATAAAGGAAATTTCTGCTTTTTTACCTCAAAATAAGGGGAATTTCGGCATTTTTTCCACAAAATATAAGGAATTTCTGCATTTCGCCACAAAATAAGAAAAATTTCTGCATTTTTTCCCTGAAATAAGTGAAATTTCTGCAATTTTGGCCCAAAAAAATTGAAATTTCAGCATTTTTGTTTCAAAATAAAAGAAATTTCTAGAAATTTGCCCCAAAATAAGTGGAATTTCTTAGTTTTGCCCCAAAATAAGGAGAATTTCTGTCTTTTTGCACCAACATATAGGGAATTTCTGCCTTTTTGCCCCAAAATTAGGGGAGTTACTGCAATTTTGCTTCAAAATACAGGGAATTTCTGCCTCTTTTCCCGAAAATAAGGGGAACTTCTGCCGATTTGCCCCAAATAAAGGGAATTTCTGCATTTTTGCCTCAATATTTGAGGAATTTCTGCAATGTTGCTTTAAAATACGGGGAATTTCTGCCTTTTTGCCCAAAATTAAGGGGATTTTCTGCATTTTTGCCCCCAAACAAGGGAAATTTCTGCAATTTTATCCCAAAATAAAAGGAATTTCTGCCTTTATGCCCTCAAATAACGGGCAATTCTGCCTTTTTGCCCTGAAATATGTGAAATGTCTGCAATTTTACCCCAAAATAAGGTAAATTTCTACCTTTTTGCCCCAAAATAATGGGAATTTCTGCCTTTTTGCTCCAAAATATGAAAATTTTTTGCTTTTTTTCTTTGAAATATGTGAAATTTCTGCAATTTTGCCTTAAAATAAAAGAAATTTCTGCAATTTTTTTCCATAATGAAGGAATTTTTTGCAATTTTGCCCCAAAATAAAGGGAATTTCTGTTTTTTGTCCCCAAATAAGGGAAATTTCTGCAATTTTGCCCTAAAATAAGGGTAATTTCTGCCTTTTGCCCCAAAATAAGGAGTATTTCTGCCTTTTTGCCCCAAAACAAAGAAAATTACTGCATGTTTTACCCCAAAATTAGGTGAATTTCTGCAATTTTGCTCCAAAATACAGGGATTTTCTGCTTTTTTCGCAGAAAATAAGGGGAATTTCTGCCATTTTGCCGCGAAGTAAGTGAAATTTCTGCAGTTTTACCCCAAAATAAGGGGAATTTCTGACTTTTTGCCCCAAAATTAAGGGAATTTCTTCAATTTTGCTCCAAAATACGGAGAATTTCTGCCTTTTCGCCTGAAAATAAAGGGAATATATACCTTTTTGCCATAAAAAGGAAAATTTCTTCATTTTTACCCCAAAATAAGGGGATTTTTCGCCTTTTTGACACAAAATAAGTGCAATTTCTGACTTTTTTCCAAAAATAAATGGAATTTCTGTCTTTTTGCCCCCAAATAAGGGGAATTTCCTACTTTTTGCCCTGAAATAAGTTAAATTTCAAAAATTTTACCCCAAAATAATTGAAATTTCTGCAACTTTGCCCCAAAATAAGGGGAATTTCTGTATTTTTGCCCCAAAATAAGGGAAATTTCTGCCTTTTTGCCTCCAAATAAGAGGAATTTTAGCCTTTTTACCTCAAAATAAAGGGAATTTCTGCATTTTTGCCACAAAATATTAAGAATTTCTGCATTTTTGCTTCAAAATAAGGAAAATTTCTGCCTTTCTTTTCTGAAATAAGTGAAATTTCTGCAATTTTGCCCCAAAATAAGTGAAATTTCTGCAATTTTGTCCCAAAATAAGGGAAATTTCTGGAATTTTGCTTCAAAATAAGTGGAATTTCTGAGTTTTGCCCTAAAATAAGGAGAATTTCTGTCTTTTTGCCCTAACGTATAGGAAATTTCTGCCTTTTTGCCCCACAATTAGAGGAATTTCTGCAATTTTGCTCCAAAATACAGGAAATTTCTGTTTTTTTTTTTTTTGAAAATAATGGGAATGTATACCTATTGCCATAAAAAAGGGAAATTTCTTCATTTTTGCCCCAAAATAAGAGGAATTTCTTACTTTTTACCTCAAAAGTAAGTGAAATTTCTGCCTTTTTACCCAAAAATAAACGGAATTTCTGTCTTTTTGCCCCAAAATAAAAGGAATTTTTGAATTATGCCTTGAAATTAGTGAAATTTCTGCAATTTTGCCCTAAAATAAAAGAAATTTCTTCCTTTTTGCCACAAAAAAGGGAATTTCTGTCTTTTTGCCCCAAAATAAGGGAAATTTCAGCCTTTTTGCCTCCAAATAAGGGGAATTTCAGCCTTTTTACCTCAAAATAAAAGGAATTTCTGCATTTTTGCCACAAAATATTAGGAATTTCTTCATTTTCGCTCCAAAATAAAGAAAATTTCTGCCTTTTTTCCCTGAAATAAGTGAAATTTCTGCAATTTTGCCCCAAAATAAGTGAAATTTCTGCAATTTTGCCCCAACATAAGGAAAATTTCTGGAATTTTGCCCCAAAATAAGTGGAATTTCTGAGTTTTGCCCCAAAATAAGTAGAATTTCTGTCTTTTTGCCCCAACAAATAGGGAATTTCTGTCTTTTTGCCCCACAACTAGGGGAATTTCTGCAATTTTGCTCCAAAATACGAAGAATTTCTCCCTTTTTTCCTAAAAATAAGAGATACGTATACCTTTTGCCACAAAAAAAGGGAAATTTCTTCATTTTTGCACTAAATAAGAAGAATTTCTGCCTTTTTACCTCAAAATAAGTGAAATTTCTGCCTTTTTACCCAAAAATAAACGGAATTTCTGTCTTTTTGCCCCAAAATAAAAGGAATTTTTGAATTATGCACTGAAATTAGTGAAATTTCTGCAATTTTGCTCTAAAATAAAAGAAATTTCTGCCTTTGCGCCACAAAATAAGGGGAATTTCTGTCTTTTTGTCCCAAAACAAAGGAAATTTCTGCCTTTTTGCCCACAAATAAGGGGAATTTCAGCTTTTTTACCTCAAAATAAGGTGAATTTCTGCATTTCTGCCACAAAATACTAGGAATTTCTGCCTTTTTGCTCCAAAATAAGAAAATTTCTGCCTTTTTTCCCTGAAATAAGTGAAATTTGTGCAATTTTGCCCCTAAATAAGGCGAAATTCTGTCTTTTTGCCCCACAATAAGGGGAATTTCAGCCTTTTTACCTAATAATAAGGGGAATCTCTGCCTTTTTGCCCTAAAATATGGAGAATTTCTGTATTTTTGCCCCAAAATAAAGAAATTTTCTGCAATTTTGTACCAAAATAAAAGTAATTTCTGCCTTTTTGCCCCAAAATAAGAGAAATTTCTGCGTTTTTTCCCTTAAATAAGTGAAATTTCTGTAATTTTGCCCCAAAATAAGGGAGATTTCTGCAATTTTGCCCCAAAATAATAAAAATTTCTGGAATTTTGCCCCAAAGTAAGGGGAATTTCTGAGTTTTTGCCCTGAAATAAGGAGAATCTCTATCTTTTTGCCCCAAAATATTGTTAATTTCTGCATTTTCCCTCAAAATTAGGGGAATATGTGCAATTTTGCTTCAAAATACGGAGAATTTCTGCGTTATTGCACCAAAATAAAGGAAATTTCTGCATTTTTGCAACAATATAAGGGGAATTTTTGAAATTTTGCTCTAATGTACGGGGAATTTTTGCCTTATTGCCCGAAATAAAGTAAAATTTCTGCCTTTTTGCCCTGAAATATTTGAAATTTCCGCAATTTTACCCCAAAATAATAGGAATTTCTGTTTTTGGCCCCAAAATTAGTAGAATTTCTGCTTTTTGCCAAAATAAGGGAAATTTCAGCATTTTACCTCCAAATAAGGGGAATTTCTGCCTTTTTGCCACAAAATATGGGGAATTTCTGCCTTATTGCACCCAAATAAAATTTTTGCTTCTCTGCCTCAATTAACGGGAATTTCTGCCTTTTTGCCACAAAGTAAAGGGAATTTCTGCCTTTTTGCCCCAAAATAACGGGAATTTCAGCCTTTTTACCCCAAAATAAGGGGAATTTCTGCCTTTTGGCCAAAATTTCAGGAATTTCTGATTTTTGTTCCAAAATAAGGAAATTTTCTTCAATTTTGTACCAAAATAAAAGAAATTTCTGCTTTTTGCCCCAAAATAAAAGTAATTTCTGACTTTTTGCCCTGAAATAAATGAAATTTCTGCAATTTTGCTTGAAAATAAGGGAAATTTGTGCCTTTTTGCAACAAAATGAGGGGAATTTCTGCCTTTTAACCCCAAAATATGAGGAATTTCAGCATTTTACCTTAAAATAAGGGGAACTTCAGCCTTTTTGCACCAAAATATGGGGAATTTCTGCCTTTTTGCCACAAAATAAGAAAAATTTCTGCAATTCTGTACCAAAATAAAAGAAATTTCTAAAATTTTGCCCCAAAATAAGGGAAATTTCTGATTTATGCTCCGAAATAAGGAGAATTTCTGTATTTTTGCCCCCAAAAAAGAGAATTTCTGCCTTTTTGCCCCAAAATGAGTGGAGTTTCTGCAATTTTGCTTCAAAATACAGGAAATTTCTGCCTCTTTTCCCGAAAATAAGGGGAACTTCTGCCGATTTGCCTCAAATAGAGGAAATTTCTGCATTTTTGCCCCAATATTTGGGGAATTTCTGCAATTTTGCTTTAAAATACGGGGAATTTCTGCCTTTTTGCCCAAAATTAAGGGGATTTTCTGCCTTTTTGCCCCCAAACAAGGTAAATTTCTGCAATTTTATCCCAAAATAAGGGGAATTTCTGCCTTTTTGCTCCCAAATAACAGGAATTTCTGCCTTTTTGCCCTAAAATATGTGAAACGTCTGCAATTTTACCACAAAATTAGGTGAATTTATGCATTTTTGCCCCAAAATAATGGGAATTTCTGCATTTTTGCCCCAAAATAAGAAAAATTTTTGATTTTTTTCTCTGAAATAAGTGAAATTTCTGCAATTTTGCCTTAAAATAAAAGAAATTTCTACAGTTTTTTTCCAAAATAATTGAAATTTCTGCAATTTTGCCCCAAAATAAGGGGAATTTCTGTATTTTTGCCAAAATATAAGGGAAATTTCTGCTTTTGCCCCCAAATAAGGTGAATTTCAGCCTTTTTAACTAAAAATAAGTTGTAATTTCTGCATTTTTGCCACAAAATATTAGGAATTTCTGCATTTTTGCTCTAAAATGAGGAAAATTTCTGCCTTTCTTGGCTGAAATAAGTAAAATTTCTGCAATTTTGCCCCAAAATAAGTGAAATTTCTGCAATTTTGTCTTAAAATATAGGATATTTCTAGAATTTTGCCCCAAAATAAGTGGAATTTCTGAGTTTTGCCCCAAAATAAGGAGAATTTCTGTCTTTTTGCCACAACATATAGGGAATTTCTGCCTTTTTGCCCCACAATTAGGGGAATTTCTGCAATTTTGCTCCAAAATACGGGGAATTTCTGCTTTTTTGCCCGAAAATAAGGGGAATGTTTACCTTTTGCTACAAAAAAGGGAAATTTCTTCATTTTTGCCCCAAAATAGGAGGAATTTCTGCATTTTTACCTCAAAATAAGTGAAATTTCTGCCTTTTTACCTAAAAATATACGGAATTTCTGTATTTTTGCCCTAAAATAAAAGGAATTTTTGAATTTTACCCTGAAATAAGTGAAATTTCTGCAATTTTGCCCCAAAATAAGGGAAATTTCTGCCTTTTGCCACAAAATAAGAGGAATTTCTGACTTTTTGCCCCAAAATAAGGGGAATTTCAGCCTTTTTACCTAATAATAAGGGGAATCTCTGCCTTTTTGCCCTAAAATATGGGGAACTTCTGTATTTTTGCCTCTAAATAAAAAAAATTTTCTGCAATTTTGTACCAAAATAGAAGTAATTTCTGCCTTTTTGCCCCAAAATAAGAGAAATTTCTGCCTTTATTCCTGAAATAAGTGAAATTTCTGTAATTTTGCCCCAAAATTAGGGAGATTTCTGCAATTTTGCCCCAAAATAATGGACATTTCTGGAATTTTGCACCAAAATAAGGGGGATTTCTATATTTTTGCCCCAAAATAAGGGAAATTTCTGCCCTTTTTCCCCTAAATAATGGGATTTTCATCATTTTTAACTCAACATAATGGGAATTTCTGCATTTTTTGCCACTAAATTCTAGGAATTTCTGCATTTTTGCTCCAAATTAAGGAAAATTTCTGCCTTTCTTCCCTGAAACAAGTAAAATTTCTGCAATTTTGCCCCAAAATAAGTGAAATTTCTGCAATTTTGCCCCAAAATAAAAGAAATTTCTGGAATTTTGCCCCAAAATAAGTGGAATTTCTGAGTTTTGCCCCTAAATAAGGAGAATTTCTGTCTTTTTGCCCCAACAAATAGGGAATTTCTGCTTTTTTGCCCCACAACTAAAGGAATTTCTGCAATTTTGCTCCAAAATACTGGTAATTTCTGCATTATTTCCTGAAAAGAAGGGGAATGTATACCTTTTGCAACAAAAAAGGGAAATTTCTCCATTTTTGTCCCAAAATAAGAGGATTTCTGCCTTTTTACCTCAAAATAACTGATATTTCTGCCTTTTTACCCCAAAATTAACGGAATTTCTGTCTTTTTGCCCCAAAATAAAAGGAATTTTTGAATTATGCCCTGAAATAAGTTAAATTTCTGCCTTTTTGCCACAAAATAAAAGGAATTTCTGCATTTTTGCCACAAAATATTAGGAATTTCTGCCTTTTTGCCTTAAAATAAGGAAAATTTCTGCATTTTTTACCTGAAATAAGTGAAATTTCTGCAATTTTGCCCCAAAATAATTGAAATTTCTGCAAATTTGTCCCAAAATAAGGGAAATTTCTGGAATTTTGTGCAAAAATATGTGGAATTTCTGAGTTTTGCCCCATAATAAAGAGAATTTCTGTCTTTTTGCCACAACATATAGGGAATTTCTGCCTTTTTGCCCCACAATTAGGGGAATTTCTGCAATTTTGCTCCAAAATTCGAGGAATTTCTGCTTTTTTGCCCGAAAATAAGGAAAATGTTTACCTTTTGCCACAAAAAAGGGAAATTCTTCATTTTTGCCCCAAAATAAGAGGAATTTCTGCCTTTTTACCTCAAAATAAGTGAAATTTCTGCCTTTTTACCCAAAAATATACGGAATTTCTGTATTTTTGCCCCAAAATAAAAGGAATTTATGAATTTTGCCCTGAAATAAGTGAAATTTCTGCAATTTTGCCCCAAAATAAGGGAAATTTCTGCCTTTTTGCCACAAAATAAGGGAAATTTTTGTCTTTTTTTCCCAAAATAAGAGGAATTTCAGCCTTTTTACCTAATAATAAGGGGAATCTCTGCCTTTTTGCCCTAAAATATGGGGAATTTCTGTATTTTTGCCCCAAAATAAAGAAATTTTCTGCAATTCTTTACCAAAATAAAAGTAATTTCTGCCTTTTTGCCCCAAAATAAGAGAAATTTCTTTGTTTTTTCCCTGAAATAAGTTAAATTTCTGTAATTTTGCCCCAAAATAAGGGAGATTTCTGCAATTTTGCCCCAAAATAATGGACATTTCTAGAACTTTGCACCAAAATAAGGGGAATTTCTGACTTTTTGCCTTGAAATAAGGAGAATTTCTGTCTTTTTGCCCCAAAATAATGTGAATTTCTGCATTTTCCCTCAAAATTAGGGGAATATGTGCAATTTTGCTTCAAAATACAGGGAATTTCTATCTTATTGCACCAAATAAAGTGAATTTCTGCCTTTTTGCACAAATTAAAGGGGAATTTCTGAAATTTTGCTCCAAAATATGGGGAATTTCTGCCTTATTGCCCGAAATAAAGTGGAATTTCTGCCTTTTTGCCCTGAAATATATGAAATTTCCGCAATTTTACCTCAAAAGAAGGGCAATTTCTATTTGGTCCCAAAATTAGGAGAATTTCTGCTTTTGCCCCAAAATAAGGCAAATTTCTGACTTTTTGCCCTGAAATAAGTGAAATTTCTGCAATTTTGCCCCAAAATAAGGGGAATTACAGCATTTTACCTCAAAATAAGGGGAATTTCTGCCTTATTGCAGCCAAATAAGGAAAATTTTGCTTTTCTTCCCCAATTAACGGGAATTTCTGCCTTTTTGCCACAAAGTAAAGGGATTTCTGTCTTTTTGCCCCAAAATAACAGTAATTTCAGCCTTTTTACCTCAAAATAAGGGGAATTTCTGCCTTTTTCCAAAATATGGGGAATTTCTGACTTTTTGTTCCAAAATAAAGAAACTTTCTTCAATTTTGTACCAAAATAAACAAAATTTCTGCTTTTTGCCCCAATGTAAAAGTAATTTCTAAATTTTTGCCCTGAAATAAATGAAATTTCTGCAATTTTGCCCAAAAATAAAAGAAATTTGTGCTTTTTTGCCCCAAAATGTGGGGAATTTCTGCCTTTTAACTCCAAAATATGGGGTATTTTAGCATTTTACCAAAAAATAAGGGGAATTTCAGCCTTTTTGCACCAAAATATGGAGAATTTCTGACTTTTTGCCACAAAATAAAAAAAATTTCTGCAATTCTGTTCCAAAATAAAAGAAATTTCTAAAATTTTGCCGCAAAATAAAGAAAATTTCTGATTGTTGCCCCGAAATAAGGAGAATTTCTGTATTTTTGCCCCAAAATAAAGGGAATTTCTGCATTTTTGCCCCAAAATTAGCGGAGTTTCTGCAATTTTTCTTCAAAATACAGGGAATTTCTGCCTTTTTTCCCGAAAATAAAGGGAACTTCTGCCGATTTGCTTCAAATAGAGGGAATTTCTGCATTTTTACCCCAATATTAGGGGATTTTCTGCAATTTTGCTCCAAAATACGGGGAATTTCTGCCTTTTTGCCCGAAATTAAGGAGATTTTCTGCCTTTTTGCCCCCAATCAAGGGAAATTTCTGCAATTTTATCCCAAAATAAGGGGAATTTCTGCCTTTTTGCCCCCAAATAACGGGAATTTCTGCCTTTTTGCCCTGAAATATGTGAAATGTCTGCAATTTTACCCCAAATAAGATAAATTTCTTCCTTTCTGCCCCAAAATAATGGGAATTTCTGCCTTTTTGCCGCAAAATAAGAAAAAATTTTGCATTTATTCTCTGAAAGAAGTGAAATTTCTGCAATTTTGCCTTAAAATAAAAGAAATTTCTGCAATTTTTCCCCATAATAAAGGAATTTTCTGCAATTTTGCCCCAAAATAAAGGGAATTTCTGTTTTTTGTCCCGAAACAAGGGAAATTTCTGCAATTTTGCCTTAAAATAAGGGGAATTTCTGCCTTTTTGCCCCAAAACAAAGAAAATTACTGCATGTTTTACCCCAAAATTAGGTGAATTTCTGCAATTTTTCTCCAAATTACGGGGATTTTCTCCCTTTTTCGCCGAAAATAAGGGGAATTTCTGCCATATTGGCATGAAATAAGTGAAATTTTTGCAGTTTTACTCCGAAATAAAAGGAATTTCTTCCTTTTTGCCCCAAAATTCTGGGAATTTCTGCAATTTTGCTCCTAAATATGGGGAATTTCTTCCTTTCTGCCCAAAAATAAAGGGAATATATACCTTTTTGCCATAAAAAGGGAAATTTCTTCATTTTTACCCCAAAATAAGGGGATTTTCCGCCTTTTTGCCTCAATAAGTGCAATTTCTGACTTTTCCCAAAAAATAAACGGAATTTCTGTCTTTTTGCCCCAAAATAAGGGGAATTTCTGACTTTTTGCCCTGAAATAAGTTAAATTTCTAAAATTTTTCCCCATAATAAGGGAAATGTCTGCTTTTTGCCCCAAAATAAAAGGAATTTCTGCATTCTTGCCCCAAAATAAGGGGAATTTCGGCCTTTTTTCCTCAAAATAAGGGGAATTTCTGCCTTTTGCCCCAAAGTATGGGGAATTCTTCCTTTTTGCCCCAAAATAAGAAAAATTTCTGCAATTTTGTACCAAAATAAAAGAAATTTCTGCCTTTCTGCCCCAAAATAAGAAAAATTTCTGCCTTTTTTACCTGAAATAAGTGAAATTTCTGCAATTTTGCCCCAAAATAATTGAAATTTCTGCAAATTTGTCCCAAAATAAGGGAAATTTCTGGAATTTTGTCCAAAAATATGTTGAATTTCTTAGTTTTGCCTTAAAATAAAGAGAATTTCTGTCTTTTTGCCACAACATATAGGGAATTTCTGCCTTTTTGCCCCACAATTAGAGGAATTTCTGCAATTTTGCTCCAAAATTCGAGGAATTTCTGCTTTTTTGCCCGAAAATAAGGAAAATGTTTACCTTTTGCCACAAAAAAGGGAAATTTCTTTATTTTTGCCCCAAAATAAGAGGAATTTCTGCCTTTTTACCTCAAAATAAGTGAAATTTCTGCTTTTTTACCCAAAAATATACGGAATTTCTCTATTTTTGCCCCAAAATAAAAGGAATTTATGAATTTTGCCCTGAAATAAGTGAAATTTCTGCAATTTTGCCCCAAAATAAGGGAAATTTCTGCCTTTTTGCCACAAAATAAGGGGAATTTTTGTCTTTTTTTCCCAAAATAAGAGGAATTTCAGCCTTTTTACCTGATAATAAGGAGAATCTCTGCCTTTTTGCCCTAAAATAGGGGGAATTTCTGTATTTTTGCCCTAAAATAAAGAAATTTTCTGCAATTTTTTACCAAAATAAAAGTAATTTCTGCCTTTTTGCCCCAAAATAAGAGAAATTTCTGTGTTTTTTCCCTGAAATAAGTGAAATTTATGTAATTTTGCCCCAAAATAATTAACATTTCTGGAATTTTGCACCAAAATAAGGGGAATTTCTGATTTTTTGCCTTGAAATAAGGAGAATTTCTGTCTTTTTGCCCCAAAATAATGTGAATTTCTGCATTTTCCCTCAAAATTAGGGGAATATGTGCAATTTTCCTTCAAAATACGGGGAATTTCCACCTTATTGCACCAAATAAAGGGAATTTCTGCGTTTTTGCACCAATAAAAGGGGAATTTCTGAAATTTTGCTCCAAAATACGGGGAATTTTTTTCCTTATTGCCTGAAATAAAGTGGAATTTCTGCCTTTTTGCCCTGAAATATATGAAATTTCCGCAATTTTAACTCAAAATAAGGGCAATTTCTATTTGGCCCCAAAATTAGGAGAATTTCTGCTTTTTGCCCCAAAATAAGGCAAATTTCTGACTTTTTGCCCTGAAATAAGTGAAATTTCTGCAATTTTGCCCCAAAATAAGGGGAATTTCAGCATTTTACCTCCAAATAAGGGGAATTTCTGCCTTTTTGCCACAAAATATGGGGAATTTCTGACTTATTGCCCCCAAATAAGGAAAATTTTGCTTTTCTTCCGCAATTAACGGGAATTTCTGCCTTTTTGCCACAAAGTAAAGGGATTTCTGTCTTTTTGCCCCAAAATAACGGGAATTTCAGCCTTTTTACCTCAAAATAAGGGGAATTTCTGCATTTTCCCTCAAAATTAGGGGAATATGTCCAATTTTGCTTCAAAATACGGGGAATTTCCACCTTATTGCACCAAATAAAGGGAATTTCTGCCTTTTTGCACCAATAAAAGGGGAATTTCTGCCTTTTGCCCCAAAGTATGGGGAATTCTTCCTATTTGCCCCAAAATAAGAAAAATTTCTGCAATTTTGTACCAAAATAAAAGAAATTTCTGCCTTTTTGCCCCAAAATAAGAAAAATTTCTGCCTTTTTTACCTGAAATAATTGAAATTTCTGCAATTTTGCCCCATAATAAGGGAAATTTCTTCAATTTTTTCCCAAAGTAAAGGAAATTTCTGCAATTATGCCTCAAATAAGGGGAATTTCTGACTTTTTGCCCTTGAAAAACGGAGATATTCTTCCTTTTTGCACCAAAATAAGGAGAATTTCAGCCTTTTTCCCCTAAAATTATGAGATTTTCTGCAATTTTGCTTAAAAATACGGGGAATTTCTGCCTTTCAGCCCCAAAATAAATGGAATTTCTGCATTTTTCTTCAAAATTAGGGGAATTTCTGCATTTTACCTCTAAATAAGGGGAATTCCTGCATTTTGCCCCAAAATATGGGGAATTTCTGCCTTTTTGTTCCAAAATAAGGAAAATTTTATCAATTTTGTACTAAAATAAAAGAAATTTCTGCTTTTTGCCCCAAAATAAAAGTAATTTCTGACTTTTTGCCCAAAATAAATGAAATTTCTGCAATTTTGCCCGAAAATAAGGGAAATTTGTGCCTTTTTGCCCCAAAATGAGGGGAATTTCTGCCTTTTAACGCCAAAATATGGGGAAATTCAGCATTTTACCTCAAAAAAAGAGGAATTTCAGCCTTTTTGCACCAAAATATGGGGAATTTCTTCCTTTTTGCCACAAAATAAGAAAAATTTCTGCAATTCTGTACCAAAATAAAAGAAATTTCTAAAATTTTGCCCCAAAAAAAAGGAAATTTCTGATTTTTTCTCGGAAATAAGGAGAATTTCTGTATTTTTGCCCCAAAATAAAGGAAATTTCTGCCTTTTTGCCCCAAAATTAGGGGAGTTTCTGCAATTTTGCTTCAAAATACAGGGAATTTCTGCCTCTTTTCCCGAAAATAAGGGGAACTTCTGCCGATTTGCCCCAAATAAAGAGAATTTCTGCATTTTTGCCCCAATATTAGGGGAATTTCTGCAATTTTGCTTCAAAATACAAGGATTTTCTTCCTTTTTGCCCCCAAAAAAGGGAAATTTCTGCAATTTTATCCCAAAATAAAATGAATTTCTGCATTTTTGCCTCCAAATAAGGGGAATTTCTGCCTTTTTGCCCTGAAATATGTGAAATGTCTGCAATTTTACCTCAAAATTAGGAGAATTTCTGCCTTTTTGCCCCAAAATAATGGGAATTTCTGCGTTTTTGCCCCAAAATAAGAAAAATTTTTTGTTTATTCTCAAATAAGTGAAATTTCTCCAATTTTGCCTTAAAATAAAAGAAATTTCTGCAATTTTTTCCCAAAATAAAGGAATTTTCTTCAATTTTGCCCCAAAATAAAGGGAATTTCTGTTGTTTGTCCCCAAATAAGCGAAATTTCTGCAATTTTTCCCTAAAATAAGGGGAATTTCTGCCTTTTGCCCCAAAACAAAGAAAATTACTGCATGTTTTACCCCAAAATTAGGTGAATTTCTGCAATTTTGCTCCAAAATACTGGGATTTTCTGCCTTTTTTCGCCGAAAATAAGGGGAATTTCTGCCATTTTGCCACGAAATAAGTAAAATTTCTTCAGTTTTACCTCAAAATAAGGGGAATTTCTGCCTTTTTGCCCCTAAATGAGGGGAATTTCTGCCTTTTGCCCCAAAATATGAGGAGTTTCAGCATTTTACCTCAAAATAAGGGGAATTTCAGTCTTTTTGCTCCAAAATAGGGGTCATTTCTGCCTTTTTACCCAAAATTAAGTTGAATTTCTGCCTTTTTTTCCCAAAATAAGTGAAATATCTGCAATTTTAGCCAAAAATTAGGGATTTAATTTTTTTGCCCCAAAATAAGGGGAATTTCTGCCATTTTGCCCTTAAATATTTGAAATTTCTGCAATTTTACCCCAAAATAAAAAGAATTTCTGCCTTTTTGCCCCAAGATAAGGGGAATTTCAGCCTTATTACCTCAAAATAAGGGGAATTTCTGCCATTTGCCCCAAAATACGGGGAATTTCTGCCTTTTTGCCCTAAAATTATGAGAATTTCTGCAATTTTGCTTCAAAATACGGGGAATTTCTGCCTTTTAGCCTCAAAATAAAAGGAATTCCTGCATTTTGCCCCAAAATATGGGGAATTTCTGAATTTTTGTTCCAAAATAAAGAAAATTTCTTCAATTTTGTACCAAAATAAAAGAAATTTCTGATTTTGCCCCAAAATAAAAGTAATTTCTGACTTTTTGCCCTGAAATAAATGAAATTTCTGCAATTTTGCCCCAAAATAAAGGGAATTTCTGCCTTTTTGCCCCAAAATTATGGGTGTTTCTGCAATTTTGCTTCAAAATACAGGGAATTTCTGCATATTTCCCGAAAATAAAGAGAACTTTTGCCGATTTGCCCCAAATAAAGGTAATTTCTGCAATTTTGCTCCAAAATACGGGGAATTTCTGCCTTTTTGCCCGAAAATAAGGGGAATGCATACCTTTTTGCCATAAAAAAGGGAAATTTCTTCATTTTTGCCCCAAAATAAGGCGAATTTCTGCCTTTTTGCCTTTAAATAAGTGGAATTTCTGTCTTATTCCCCCAAAACAAAGGGAATTTCTGTCTATTTTGCAACAAAATAAGGGGAATTTCTGACTTATTCCCCTGAAATAAGTGAAATTTCTTCAATTTTGCCCTAAAATAAGAAAAATTTCTGCCTTTTTGCCACAAAATAAGGGGAATTTCAGCCTTTTTACCTCAAAATAAGGGGAATTTCTCCATTTTTGCCACAAAATATTATGAATTTCTGCCTTTTTGCCCTAAAATAAAGAAAATTTCTGCCTTTTTTCCTGAAATAAGTGAAATTTTTGCAATTCTGACCCAAAATAAGGGAAATTTCTACAATTTGGCCCCAAAATAAGGGAAATTTCTGGAATTTTGCCCCAAAATAAGTGGAATTTCTGAGGTTTGCCCCAAAATAAGGAGAATTTTTGTTTTTTGGCTCAACATATAGGGAATTTCTGCCTTTTTGCCCGACAACTAGGGGAATTTCTGCAATTTTGCTCCAAAATACGGGGAATTTCTGCTTTTTTGCCCGAAAATAAGGGGAATGTAAACCGTTTGCCACAAAAAAGAAAAATTTCTTCATTTTTGCCCCAAAATAAGAGGAATTTCTGCCTTTTCCCCTCAAAATAAGTGAAATTTCTGTCTTTTTACACAAAAGTAAACGGAATTTTTGGCTTTTTCCCCCAAAAATAAGGGAAATTTTTGAATTTTGCCCAGAAATAAGTGAAATTTCTGCAATTTTGCCCCAAAATAAGAGAAATTTCTCCCTTTTTGCCACAAAATAAGGGGAATTTCTGTCTTTTTGCCCCAAAATAAGGGGAATTTCAGCCTTTTTCCTCATAATAAGGGGAATCTCTGCATTTTTGCCCCAAAATATGGGGAATTTCTGCATTTTTGCTACAAAATAAAGAAATTATCTGCAATTTTGTACCAAAATACAAGAAATTTCTGCCCTTTTGCTCTAAAACAAAAGAAATTCCTGTCTTCTTATTCTGAAATAAGTGAAATTTCTGCAATTTTGAACAAAATAAGAAAAACTTCTGCAATTTTGCCACAAAATAAGGGAAATTTCTGCAATTTTGCCCCAATATAAGGGGAATTTCTGACTTTTTGCCCTGAAATAGGAAGAATTTCTGTCTTTTTTCCCCAAAATAATGTGTATTTCTGCATTTTCCCTCAAAATTAGGGGAATTTGTGCAATTTTGCTTCAAAATACGGGGGATTTCAGCCTTATTGCACCAAAATAAAGGGAATTTCTACATTTTTCACCTATATAGTGGAATTTCTGAAATTTTGCTCCAGAATACGGGGAATTTCTGCCTTATAGCCCGATATTATGTGGAATTTCTGCATTTTTGCCCTGAAATATTTGAAATTTCCGCAATTTTACCCCAAAATAAAGGGAATTTCTGTTTTTGGCCCCAAAATTAAGGGAATTTCTGCTTTTTGCCCCAAAATAAGGCAAATTTCTGACTTTTTGCCCTGAAATAAGTGAAATTTCTGCAATTTTGAACAAAAGAAGAAAAATTTCTGCAATTTTGCCACAAAATAAGGGAAATTTCTGCAATTTTGCCCCAAAATAAGGGGAATTTCTGACTTTTTGCCCTGAAATAAGGAGAATTTCTGTCTTTTTTCCCCAAAATTATGTGTATTTCTGCATTTTTCCTCAAAATTAGGGGAATTTGTGCAATTTTGCTTCAAAATACGGGGGATTTCAGCCTTATGCACCAAAATAAAGGGAATTTCTGCATTTTTCACCAATATAAGGGGAATTTCTGAAATTTTGCTCCAGAATACGGGGTATTTCTGCCTTATAGCCCGAAGTTAAGTGGAATTTCTGCCTTTTTGCCCTGAAATATTTGAAATTTCCGCAATTTTACCACAAAATAAGGGGAATTTCTGTTTTGGCCCCAAAATTAGGGGAATTCCTGCTTTTTGCCCCAAATTAAGGCAAATTTCTGACTTTTTGCCCTGAAATAAGTGAAATTTCTGTAATTTTACCCCAAAATAAGGGGAATATCTGCCTTTTTGCCCAGAATAAGGGGAATTTCAGCATTTTACCTCCAAATAAGGGGAATTTCTGCCTTTTTGCCACAAAATATGGGGAATATCTGCCTTATTGCCCCCAAATAAGGAAAATTTCTGCTTTTCTGCACCAATTAACAGGAATTTCTGCCTTTTTGCCCCAAAATAAGAGGAATTTCATCCTTTTAACCTCAAAATAAGGGGAATTTCTGCCTTTTGCCCCAAAATATGGGGAATTTCTGCCATGTTGTTCCAAAATAAGGAAAATTTCTTCAAATTTGTACCAAAATAGAAGAAATTTCTGCTTTTTGTCCCAAAATAAAAGGAATTTCTGACTTTTTGTTCTGAAATAAATGAAATTTCTGCAATTTTGCACGAAAATAAGAAAAATTTGTGCCTTTTTGCCACAAAATATAAAAAATTTCTGCCTTCTTGCCACAAAATAAAAAAAATTTCTGCAATTCTGTACCAAAATAAAAGAAATTTCTCCAATTTTGACCCAAAATAAGGGAAATTTCTGCAATTTTGCCCCGAAATAATGAGAATTTCTGTATTTTTGCACCAAAATAAAGGGAATTTCTGCCTTTTTGTCCCAAAATTAGGGGAGTTTCTGCAATTTTGCTTCAAAATACAGGGAATTTCTGCCTCTTTCCCCGAAAATAAGAGGAACTTCTGCCTTTTTGCCCCAAATAAATGGAATTTCTGCATTTTTGCCCCAATATTAGGAAAATTTCTGCAATTTGGCTCCAAAATACGGGGAATTTTTGCCTTTTTGCCCGAAATTAAGGGGATTTTCTGTTTTTTGCCCCCAAATAAGTAAAATTTCGGCAATTTTATCCCAAAATAAGGGGAATTTCTGCTTTTTTGCCCCAAAGCAAAGAAAATTACTGCATGTTTTACGCCAAAATTAGGTGAATTTCTGCAATTTTTCTCCAAATTACGGTGATTTTCTCCCTTTTTCGCCGAAAATAAGGGGAATTTCTGCCATATTGCCGTGAAATAAGTGAAATTTCTGCAGTTTTACTCCGAAATAAAAGGAATTTCTTCCTTTTTGCCCCAAAATTAGGGGAATTTCTGCAATTTTGCTCCAAAATACGGGGAATTTCTTCCTTTTTGCCCGAAAATAAAGGGAATGTATACCTTTTTGCCATAAAAAGGGAAATTTCTTCATTTTTACCCCAAAATAAGGGGATTTTCCGCCTTTTTGCCTCAATAAGTGCAATTTCTGACTTTTCCCAAAAAATAAACGGAATTTCTGTCTTTTTGCCCCAAAATAAGGGGAATTTCTGACTTTTTGCCCTGAAATAAGTTAAATTTCTAAAATTTTTCCCCATAATAAGGGAAATGTCTGCTTTTTGCCATAAAATAAAAGGAATTTCTGCATTCTTGCCCCAAAATAAGGGGAATTTCGGCCTTTTTTCCTCAAAATAAGAGGAATTTCTGCCTTTTGCCCCAAAGTATGGGGAATTCTTCCTTTTTGCCCCAAAATAAGAAAAATTTCTGCAATTTTGTACCAAAACAAAAGAAATTTCTGCCTTTTTTACCTGAAATAAGTGAAATTTCTGCAATTTTGCCCCAAAATAATTGAAATTTCTGCAAATTTGTCCCAAAATAAGGGAAATTTCTGGAATTTTGTCCAAAAATATGTGGAATTTCTTAGTTTTGCCTTAAAATAAAGAGAATTTCTGTCTTTTTGCCACAACATATAGGGAATTTCTGCCTTTTTGCCCCACAATTAGGGGAATTTCTGCAATTTTGCTCCAAAATTCGAGGAATTTCTGCTTTTTTGCCCGAAAATAAGGAAAATGTTTACCTTTTGCCACAAAAAAATGGAAATTTCTTTATTTTTGCCCCAAAATAAGAGGAATTTCTGCCTTTTTACCTCAAAATAAGTGAAATTTCTGCCTTTTTACCCAAAAATATATGGAATTTCTGTATTTTTGCCCCAAAATAAAAGGAATTTATGAATTTTGCCCTGAAATAAGTGAAATTTCTGCAATTTTGCCCCAAAATAAGGGAAATTTCTGCCTTTTTGCCACAAAATAAGAGGAATTTTTGTCTTTTTCTCCTAAAATAAGAGGAATTTCAGCCTTTTTACCTAATAAGAAGGAGAATCTCTGCCTTTTTGCCCTAAAATATGGGGAATTTCTGTATTTTTGCCCTAAAATAAAGAAATTTTCTGCAATTTTTTACCAAAATAAAAGTAATTTCTGCCTTTTTGCCCCAAAATAAGAGAAATTTCTGTGTTTTTTCCTGAAATAAGTGAAATTTCTGTAATTTTGCCCCAAAATAAAGGAGATTTCTGCAATTTTGCCCCAAAATAATGGACATTTCTGGAATTTTGCACCAAAAAAAGGGGAATTTCTGACTTTTTGCCTTGAAATAAGGAGCATTTCTGTCTTTTTGCCCCAAAATAATGTGAATTTCTGCATTTTCCCTCAAAATTAGGGGAATATGTGCAATTTTGCTTCAAAATACGGGGAATTTCCACCTTATTGCACCAAATAAAGGGAATTTCTGCCTTTTTGCACCAATAAAAGGGGAATTTCTGAAATTTTGCTCCAAAATACGGGGAATTTTTTTCCTTATTGCCTGAAATAAAGTGGAATTTCTGCCTTTTTGCCCTGAAATATATGAAATTTCCGCAATTTTAACTCAAAATAAGGGCAATTTCTATTTGGCCCCAAAATTAGGAGAATTTCTGGTTTTTGCCCCAAAATAAGGCAAATTTCTGACTTTTTGCCCTGAAATAAGTGAAATTTCTGCAATTTTGCCCCAAAATAAAGGGAATTTCAGCATTTTACCTCCAAATAAGGGGAATTTCTGCCTTTTTGCCACAAAATATGGGGAATTTCTGCCTTATTGCCCCCAAATAAGGAAAATTTTGCTTTTCTTCCGCAATTAACGGGAATTTCTGACTTTTTGCCACAAAGTAAAGGGATTTCTGTCTTTTTGCCCCAAAATAACGGGAATTTCAGCCTTTTTACCTCAAAATAAGGGGAATTTCTGCCTTTTTCCAAAATATGGGGAATTTCTGACTTTTTGTTCCAAAATAAGGAAACTTTCTTCAATTTTGTACCAAAATAAACAAAATTTCTGCTTTTTGCCCCAATGTAAAAGTAATTTCTAACTTTTTGCCCTGAAATAAATGAAATTTCTGCAATTTTGCCCGAAAATAAGAGAAATTTGTGCTTTTTTGCCCCAAAATGTGGGGAATTTCTGCCTTTTAACTCCAAAATATGGGGTATTTCAGCATTTTACCTCAAAATAAGGGGAATTTCAGCCTTTTTGCACCAAAATATGGGGAATTTCTGACTTTTTGCCACAAAATAAGAAAAATTTCTGCAATTCTGTACCAAAATAAAAGAAATTTCTAAAATTTTGCCGCAAAATAAAGGAAATTTCTGATTGTTGCCCCGAAATATTGAGAATTTCTGTATTTTTGCACCAAAATAAAGGGAATTTCTGCCTTTTTGCCCCAAAATAAGCGGAGTTTCTGCAATTTTGCTTCAAAATACAGGGAATTTCTGCCTTTTTTCCCGAAAATAAAGGGAACTTCTGCCGATTTGCTTCAAATAGAGGGAATTTTTGCATTTTTGCCCCAATATTAGGGGATTTTCTGCAATTTTGCTCCAAAATACGGGGAATTTCTGCCTTTTTGCCCGAAATTAAGGAGATTTTTTGCCTTTTTGCCCCCAATCAAGGGAAATTTCTGCAATTTTATCCCAAAATAAGGGGAATTTCTGCCTTTTTGCCCCCAAATAACGGGAATTTCTGCCTTTTTGCCCTTAAATATGTGAAATGTCTGCAATTTTACCCCAAATAAGGTAAATTTCTGCCTTTTTGCCACAAAATAATGGGAATTTCTGCATTTTTGCCCCAAAATAAGAAAAATTTTTGCATTTATTCTCTGAAAGAAGTGAAATTTCTGCAATTTTGCCTTAAAATAAAAGAAATTTCTGCAATTTTTCCCCATAATAAAGGAATTTTCTGCAATTTTGCCCCAAAATAAAGGGAATTTATGTTTTTTGTCCCGAAACAAGGGAAATTTCTGCAATTTTGCCTTAAAATAAGGGGAATTTCTGCCTTTTTGCCCCAAAACAAAGAAAATTACTGCATGTTTTACCCCAAAATTAGGTGAATTTCTGCAATTTTTTTCCAAATTACGGGGATTTTCTCCCTTTTTCGCCGAAAATAAGGGGAATTTCTGCCATATTGCCGCGAAATAAGTGAAATTTCTGCAGTTTTACTCCGAAATAAAAGGAATTTCTTCCTTTTTGCCCCAAAATTAGGGGAATTTCTGCAATTTTGCTCCAAAATACGGGGAATTTCTTCCTTTTTGCCCGAAAATAAAGGGAATGTATACCTTTTTGCCATAAAAAGGGAAATTTCTTCATTTTTACCCCAAAATAAGGGGATTTTCCGCCTTTTTGCCTCAATAAGTGCAATTTCTGACTTTTCCCAAAAAATAAACGGAATTTCTGTCTTTTTGCCCCAAAATAAGGGGAATTTCTGACTTTTTGCCCTGAAATAAGTTAAATTTCTAAAATTTTTCCCCATAATAAGGGAAATGTCTGCTTTTTGCCATAAAATAAAAGGAATTTCTGCATTCTTGCCCCAAAATAAGGGGAATTTCGGCCTTTTTTCCTCAAAATAAGAGGAATTTCTGCCTTTTGCCCCAAAGTATGGGGAATTCTTCATTTTGCCCCAAAATAAGAAAAATTTCTGCAATTTTGTAAAAAATAAAAGAAATTTCTGCCTTTTTGCCCCAAAATAAGAAAAATTTCTGCCTTTTTTACCTGAAATAATTGAAATTTCTGCAATTTTGCCCCATAATAAGGGAAATTTCTTCAATTTTTTCCCAAAGTAAAGGAAATTTCTGCAATTATGCCTCAAATAAGGGGAATTTCTGACTTTTTGCCCTTGAAAAACGGAGATATTCTTCCTTTTTGCACCAAAATAAGGAGAATTTCAGCCTTTTTCCCCTAAAATTATGAGATTTTCTGCAATTTTGCTTAAAAATACGGGGAATTTCTGCCTTTCAGCCCCAAAATAAATGGAATTTCTGCATTTTTCCTCAAAATTAGGGGAATTTCTGCATTTTACCTCTAAATAAGGGGAATTCCTGCATTTTGCCCCAAAATATGGGGAATTTCTTCCTTTTCGTTCCAAAATAAGGAAAATTTTATCAATTTTGTACCAAAATAAAAGAAATTTCTGCTTTTTGCCCCAAAATAAAAGTAATTTCTGACTTTTTGCCCTGAAATAAATGAAATTTCTGCAATTTTGCCCGAAAATAAGGGAAATTTGTGCCTTTTTGCCCCAAAATGAGGGGAATTTCTGCCTTTTAACGCCAAAATATGGGGAAATTCAGCATTTTACCTCAAAATAAGAGGAATTTCAGCCTTTTTGCACCAAAATATGGGGAATTTCTTCCTTTTTGCCACAAAATAAGAAAAATTTCTGCAATTCTGTACCAAAATAAAAGAAATTTCTAAAATTTTGCCCCAAAATAAGGGAAATTTCTGATTTTTTCTCGGAAATAAGGAGAATTTCTGTATTTTTTCCCCAAAATAAAGGGAATTTCTGCCTTTTTGCCCCAAAAGTAGGGGAGTTTCTGCAATTTTGCTTCAAAATACAGGGAATTTCTGCCTCTTTTCCCGAAAATAAGGGGAACTTCTGCCGAATTGCCCCAAATAAATGGAATTTCTGCATTTTTGCCCCAATATTAGGGGAATTTCTGCAATTTTGCTTCAAAATACAAGGATTTTCTTCCTTTTTGCCCCCAAAAAAGGGAAATTTCTGCAATTTTATTCCAAAATAAAATGAATTTCTGCCTTTTTGCCCCCAAATAAGGGGAATTTCTGCCTTTTTGCCCCCAAATAAGGGGAATTTCTGCCTTTTTGCCCTGAAATATGTGAAATGTCTGCAATTTTACCTCAAAATTAGGAGAAATTCTGCCTTTTTGCCCCAAAATAAGAAAAATTTTTTGTTTATTCTCAAATAAGTGAAATTTCTGAAATTTTGCCTTAAAATAAAAGAAATTTCTGCAATTTTTTCCCGAAATAAAGGAATTTTCTTCAATTTTGCCCCAAAATAAAGGGAATTTCTGTTGTTTGTCCCCAAATAAGGAAACTTTCTGCAATTTTTCCCTAAAATAAGGGGAATTTCTGCCTTTTGCCCCAAAACAAAGAAAATTACTGCATGTTTTACCCCAAAATTAGGTGAATTTCTGCAATTTTGCCCCAAAATACGGGGATTTTCTGCCTTTTTCGCCGAAAATAGGGAATTTCTGCCATTTTGCCGCGAAATAAGTAAAATTTCTTCAGTTTTACCTCAAAATAAGGGGAATTTCTGCCTTTTTGCTCCTAAATGAGGGGAATTTCTGCCTTTTGCCCCAAAATATGAGGAGTTTCAGCATTTTACCTCAAAATAAGGGGAATTTCAGTCTTTTTGCTTCAAAATACGGGTCATTTCTGCCTTTTTACCCAAAATTAAGTTGAATTTCTGCCTTTTTTTCCCGAAATAATTGAAATATCTGCAATTTTAGCCAAAAATTAGGGATTTCATTTTTTTGCCCCAAAGTAAGGGGAATTTCTGCCATTTTGCCCTTAAATATTTGAAATTTCTGCAATTTTACCCCAAAATAAAAAGAATTTCTGACTTTTTGCCCCAAAATAAGGGGAATTTCAGCCTTATTACCTCAAAATAAGGGGAATTTCTGCCATTTGCCCCAAAATACGGGGAATTTCTGCCTTTTTGCCCTAAAATTATGAGAATTTCTGCAATTTTGCTTCAAAATATGGGGAATTTCTGCCTTTTAGCCCCAAAATAAAAGGAATTTCTGCATTTTTCCTCAAAATTAGGGGAATTTTTGCATTTTACCTCTAAATAAAGGGAATTCCTGCATTTTGCCCCAAAATATGGGGAATTTCTGACTTTTTGTTCCAAAATAAAGAAAATTTCTTCAATTTTGTACCAAAATAAAAGAAATTTCTGATTTTTGCCCCAAAATAAAAGTAATTTCTGAATTTTTGCCCTGATATAAATGAAATTTCTGCAATTTTGCCCGAAAATAAGTGAAATTTGTGCCTTTTTGCCCCAAAATGAGGTGAATTTCTGCCTTTTAACCCCAAAATATGCGGAATTTCAGCATTTTACCTCAAAATAAAGGGAATTTCAGCCTTTTTGCACCAAAATATGGGGATTTTCTGCCTTTTTGCCACAAAATAAGAAAAATATCTGCAATTCTGTACCAGAATAAAAGAAATTTCTAAAATTTTGCGCCAAAATAAGGAAAATTTCTGATTTTTTTCCCCGAAATAAAAAGAATTTCTGTATTTTTGCCCCAAAATAAAGGGAATTTCTGCCTTTTTGCCCCAAAATAATGGGTGTTTCTGCAATTTTGCTTCAAAATACAGAAAATTTCTGCATATTTCCCGAAAATAAGGGGAACTTTTGCCGATTTGCCCCAAATAAAGGGAATTTCTGCAATTTTGCTCCAAAATACGGGGAATTTCTGCCTTTTTGCCCGAAAATAAGGGGAATGCATAACTTTTTGCCATAAAAAAGGGAAATTTCTTCATTTTTGCCCCAAAATAAGGCGAATTTCTGCCTTTTTGCCTTTAAATAAGTGGAATTTCTGTCTTATTCCCCCAAAACAAAGGGAATTTCTGTCTATTTTGCCCCAAAATAAGGGGAATTTCTGACTTATTACCCTGAAATAAGTGAAATTTCTTCAATTTTGCCCTAAAATAAGAAAAATTTTTGCCTTTTTGCCACAAAATAAGGGGAATTTCAGGCTTTTTACCTCAAAATAAGGGGAATTACTGCATTTTTGCCACAAAATATTAAGAATTTCTGCCTTTTTGCCCTAAAATAAAGAAAATTTCTGCCTTTTTTCCTGAAATAAGTGAAATTTTTGCAATTCTGACCCAAAATAAGGGAAATTTCTACAATTTGGCTCCAAAATAAGGGAAATTTCTGGAATTTTGCCCCAAAATAAGTGGAATTTCTGAGTTTTGCCCCAAAATAAGGAGAATTTGTGTTTTTTGGCCCAACATATGGGGAATTTCTGCCTTTTTGCCCCACAACTAGGGGAATTTCTGCAATTTTGCTCCAAAATACGGGGAATTTCTGCTTTTTTGCCCGAAAATAAGGGGAATGTATACCGTTTGCCACAAAAAAGGAAAATTTCTTCATTTTTGCCCCAAAATAAGAGGAATTTCTGCCTTTTCCCCTCAAAATAAGTGAAATTTCTGCCTTTTTACCCAAAAATAAACGGAATTTTTGCCTTTTTGCCCCAAAATAAGGGGAATTTTTTAATTTTGCCCAGAAATAAGTGAAATTTCTGCAATTTTGCCCCAAAATAAGAGAAATTTCTGCCTTTTTGCCACAAAATAAGGGGAATTTCTGTCTTTTTGCCCCCAAAAAAAGGGGAATTTCAGCCTTTTTCCTCATAATAAGGGGAATCTCTGCATTTTTGCCCCAAAATATGGGGAATTTCTGCATTTTTGCTACAAAATAAAGAAATTATCTGCAATTTTGTACCAAAATACAAGAAATTTCTGCCCTTTTGCTCTAAAACAAAAGAAATTCCTGTCTTCTTATTCTGAAATAAGTGAAATTTCTGCAATTTTGAACAAAATAAGAAAATCTTCTGCAATTTTGCCACAAAATAAGGGAAATTTCTGCAATTTTGCCCCAATATAAGGGGAATTTCTGACTTTTTGCCCTGAAATAGGGAGAATTTCTGTCTTTTTTCTCCAAAATAATGTGTATTTCTGCATTTTCCCTCAAAATTAGGGGAATTTGTGCAATTTTGCTTCAAAATACGGGGGATTTCAGCCTTATTGCACCAAAATAAAGGGAATTTCTACATTTTTCACCTATATAGTGGAATTTCTGAAATTTTGCTCCAGAATACGGGGAATTTCTGCCTTATAGCCCGATATTATGTGGAATTTCTGCATTTTTGCCCTGAAATATTTGAAATTTCCGCAATTTTACCCCAAAATAAAGAAAATTTCTGTTTTTGGCCCCAAAATTAAAGGAATTTCTGCTTTTTACCCCAAAATAAGGCAAATTTCTGACTTTTTGCCCTGAAATAAGTGAAATTTCTGCAATTTTGACAAAAATAAGAAAAATTTCTGCAATTTTGCCTCAAAATTAGGGAAATTTCTGCAATTTTGCCCTAAAATAAGGGGAATTTCTGACTTTTTGCCCTGAAATAAGGAGAATTTCTGTCTTTTTCCCCCAAAATTATGTGTATTTCTGCATTTTTCCTCAAAATTAGGGGAATTTGTGCAATTTTGCTTCAAAATACGGGGGATTTCAGCCTTATGCACCAAAATAAAGGGAATTTCTGCATTTTTCACCAATATAAGGGGAATTTCTGAAATTTTGCTCCAGAATACGGGGTATTTCTGCCTTATAGCCCGAAGTTAAGTGGAATTTCTGCCTTTTTGCCCTGAAATATTTGAAATTTTCGCAATTTTACCACAAAATAAGGGGAATTTCTGTTTTTGGCCCCAAAATTAGGGGAATTTCTGCTTTTTGCCCCAAAATAAGGCAAATTTCTGACTTTTTGCCCTGAAATAAGTGAAATTTCTGCAATTTTAACCCAAAATAAGGGGAATATCTGCCTTTTTGCCCAGAATAAGGGGAATTTCAGCATTTTACCTACAAATAAGGGGAATTTCTGCCTTTTTGCCACAAAATATGGGGAATATCTGCCTTATTGCCCCCAAATAAGGAAAATTTCTGCTTTTCTGCACCAATTAACAAGAATTTCTGCCTTTTTGCCCCAAAATAAGAGGAATTTCATCCTTTTAACCTCAAAATAAGGGGAATTTCTGCCTTTTGCCCCAAAATATGGGGAATTTCTGCCTTGTTGTTCCAAAATAAGGAAAATTTCTTCAAATTTGTACCAAAATAGAAGAAATTTCTGCTTTTGTCCCAAAATAAAAGGAATTTCTGACTTTTTGTTCTGAAATAAATGAAATTTCTGCAATTTTGCACGAAAATAAGAAAAATTTGTGCCTTTTTGCCACAAAATATAAAAAATTTCTGCCTTCTTGCCACAAAATAAAAAAAAATTTTTGCAATTCTGTACCAAAATAAAAGAAATTTCTCCAATTTTGACCCAAAATAAGGGAAATTTCTGCAATTTTGCCCCAAAATAATGAGAATTTCTGTATTTTTGCACCAAAATAAAGGAAATTTCTGCCTTTTTGTCCCAAAATTCGGGGAGTTTCTGCAATTTTGCTTCAAAATACAGGGAATTTCTGCCTCTTTCCCCGAAAATAAGAGGAACTTCTGCCTTTTTGCCCCAAATAAATGGAATTTCTGCATTTTTGCCCCAATATTAGGAAAATTTCTGCAATTTTGCTCCAAAATACGGGGAATTTTTGCCTTTTTGCCCGAAATTAAGGGGATTTTCTGTTTTTTGCCCCCAAATAAGTAAAATTTCGGCAATTTTATCCCAAAATAAGGGGAATTTCTGCTTTTTTGCCCCAAAACAAAGAAAATTACTGCATGTTTTACGCCAAAATTAGGTGAATTTCTGCAATTTTTCTCCAAATTACGGTGATTTTCTCCCTTTTTCGCCGAAAATAAGGGGAATTTCTGCCATATTGCCGTGAAATAAGTGAAATTTCTGCAGTTTTACTCCGAAATAAAAGAAATTTCTTCCTTTTTGCCCCAAAATTAGGGGAATTTCTGCGATTTTGCTCCTAAATACGGGGAATTTCTTCCTTTTTGCCCGAAAATAAAGGGAATGTATACCTTTTTGCCATAAAAAGGGAAATTTCTTCATTTTTACCCCAAAATAAGGGGATTTTCCGCCTTTTTGCCTCAATAAGTGCAATTTCTGACTTTTCCCAAAAAATAAACGGAATTTCTGTCTTTTTGCCCCAAAATAAGGGGAATTTCTGACTTTTTGCCCTGAAATAAGTTAAATTTCTAAAATTTTTCCCCATAATAAGGGAAATGTCTGCTTTTTGCCCCAAAATAAAAGGAATTTCTGCATTCTTGCCCCGAAATAAGGGGAATTTCGGCCTTTTTTCCTCAAAATAAGAGGAATTTCTGCCTTTTGCCCCAAAGTATGGGGAATTCTTCCTTTTTGCCCCAAAATAAGAAAAATTTCTGCAATTTTGTATCAAAACAAAAGAAATTTCTGCCTTTTTTACCTGAAATAAGTGAAATTTCTGCAATTTTGCCCCAAAATAATTGAAATTTCTGCAAATTTGTCCCAAAATAAGGGAAATTTCTGGAATTTTGTCCAAAAATATGTGGAATTTCTTAGTTTTGCCTTAAAATAAAGAGAATTTCTGTCTTTTTGCCACAACATATAGGGAATTTCTGCCTTTTTGCCCCACAATTAGGGGAATTTCTGCAATTTTGCTCCAAAATTCGAGGAATTTCTGCTTTTTTGCCCGAAAATAAGGAAAATGTTTACCTTTTGCCACAAAAAAATGGAAATTTCTTTATTTTTGCCCCAAAATAAGAGGAATTTCTGCCTTTTTACCTCAAAATAAGTGAAATTTCTGCCTTTTTACCCAAAAATATACGGAATTTCTGTATTTTTGCCCCAAAATAAAAGGAATTTATGAATTTTGCCCTGAAATAAGTGAAATTTCTGCAATTTTGCCCCAAAATAAGGGAAATTTCTGCCTTTTTGCCACAAAATAAGAGGAATTTTTGTCTTTTTTTCCTAAAATAAGAGGAATTTCAGCCTTTTTACCTAATAAGAAGGAGAATCTCTGCCTTTTTGCCCTAAAATATGGGGAATTTCTGTATTTTTGCCCTAAAATAAAGAAATTTTCTGCAATTTTTTACCAAAATAAAAGTAATTTCTGCCTTTTTGCCCCAAAATAAGAGAAATTTCTGTGTTTTTTCCTGAAATAAGTGAAATTTTTGTAATTTTGCCCCAAAATAAAGGAGATTTCTGCAATTTTGCCCCAAAATAATGGACATTTCTGGAATTTTGCACCAAAAAAAGGGGAATTTCTGACTTTTTGCCTTGAAATAAGGAGCATTTCTGTCTTTTTGCCCCAAAATAATGTGAATTTCTGCATTTACCCTCAAAATTAGGGGAATATGTGCAATTTTGCTTCAAAATACGGGGAATTTCTACCTTATTGCACCAAATAAAGGGAATTTCTGCCTTTTTGCACCAATAAAAGGGGAATTTCTGAAATTTTGCTCCAAAATACGGGGAATTTTTTTCCTTATTGCCCGAAATAAAGTGGAATTTCTGCCTTTTTGCCCTGAAATATATGAAATTTCCACAATTTTACTTCAAAATAAGGGCAATTTCTATTTGGCCCCAAAATTAGGAGAATTTCTGCTTTTTGCCCCAAAATAAGGCAAATTTCTGACTTTTTGCCCTGAAATAAGTGAAATTTCTGCAATTTTGCCCCAAAATAAGGGGAATTTCAGCATTTTACCTCCAAATAAGGGGAATTTCTGCCTTTTTGCCACAAAATGTGGGGAATTTCTGCCTTATTGCCCCCAAATAAGGAAAATTTTGCTTTTCTTCCGCAATTAACGGGAATTTCTGCCTTTTTGCCACAAAGTAAAGGGATTTCTGTCTTTTTGCCCCAAAATAACGGGAATTTCAGCCTTTTTACCTCAAAATAAGGGGAATTTCTGCCTTTTTCCAAAATATGGGGAATTTCTGACTTTTTGTTCCAAAATAAGGAAACTTTCTTCAATTTTGTACCAAAATAAACAAAATTTCTGCTTTTTGCCCCAATGTAAAAGTAATTTCTAACTTTTTGCCCTGAAATAAATGAAATTTCTGCAATTTTGCCCGAAAATAAGAGAAATTTGTGCTTTTTTGCCCCAAAATGTGGGGAATTTCTGCCTTTTAACTCCAAAATATGGGGTATTTCAGCATTTTACCTCAAAATAAGGGGAATTTCAGCCTTTTTGCACCAAAATATGGGGAATTTCTGACTTTTTGCCACAAAATAAGAAAAATTTCTGCAATTCTGTACCAAAATAAAAGAAATTTCTAAAATTTTGCCGCAAAATAAAGGAAATTTCTGATTGTTGCCCCGAAATATTGAGAATTTCTGTATTTTTGCCCCAAAATAAAGGGAATTTCTGCCTTTTTGCCCCAAAATTAGCGGAGTTTCTGCAATTTTGCTTCAAAATACAGGGAATTTCTGCCTTTTTTCCCGAAAATAAAGGGAACTTCTGCCGATTTGCTTCAAATAGAGAGAATTTTTGCATTTTTGCCCCAATATTAGGGGATTTTCTGCAATTTTGCTCCAAAATACGGGGAATTTCTGCCTTTTTGCCCGAAATTAAGGAGATTTTTTGCCTTTTTGCCCCCAATCAAGGGAAATTTCTGCAATTTTATCCCAAAATAAGGGGAATTTCTGCCTTTTTGCCCCCAAATAACGGGAATTTCTGCCTTTTTGCCCTGAAATATGTGAAATGTCTGCTATTTTACCCCAAATAAGGTAAATTTCTCCCTTTTTGCCACAAAATAATGGGAATTTCTGCCTTTTTGCCCCAAAATAAGAAAAATTTTTGCATTTATTCTCTGAAAGAAGTGAAATTTCTGCAATTTTGCCTTAAAATAAAAGAAATTTCTGCAATTTTTCCCCATAATAAAGGAATTTTCTGCAATTTTGCCCCAAAATAAAGGGAATTTCTGTTTTTTGTCCCGAAACAAGGGAAATTTCTGCAATTTTGCCTTAAAATAAGGGGAATTTCTGCCTTTTTGCCCCAAAACAAAGAAAATTACTGCATGTTTTACACCAAAATTAGGTGAATTTCTGCAATTTTTCTCCAAATTATGGGGATTTTCTCCCTTTTTCGCCGAAAATAAGGGGAATTTCTGCCATATTGCCGCGAAATAAGTGAAATTTCTGCAGTTTTACTCCGAAATAAAAGGAATTTCTTCCTTTTTGCCCCAAAATTAGGGGAATTTCTGCAATTTTGCTCCAAAATACAGGGAATTTCTTCCTTTTTGCCCGAAAATAAAGGGAATGTATACCTTTTTGCCATAAAAAGGGAAATTTCTTCATTTTTACCCCAAAATAAGGGGATTTTCCGCCTTTTTGCCTCAATAAGTGCAATTTCTGACTTTTCCCAAAAAATAAACGGAATTTCTGTCTTTTTGCCCCAAAATAAGGGGAATTTCTGACTTTTTGCCCTGAAATAAGTTAAATTTCTAAAATTTTTCCCCATAATAAGGGAAATGTCTGCTTTTTGCCATAAAATAAAAGGAATTTCTGCATTCTTGCCCCAAAATAAGGGGAGTTTCGGCCTTTTTTCCTCAAAATAAGGGGAATTTCTGCCTTTTGCCCCAAAGTATGGGGAATTCTTCCTTTTTGCCCCGAAATAAAAAAAAAATTTCTGCAATTTTGTACCAAAATAAAAGAAATTTCTGCCTTTTTGCCCCAAAATAAGAAAAATTTCTGCCTTTTTTACGTGAAATAATTGAAATTTCTGCAATTTTGCCCCATAATAAGGGAAATTTCTTCAATTTTTTCCCAAAGTAAAGGAAATTTCTGGAATTATGCCTCAAATAAGGGGAATTTCTGACTTTTTCCCCTTGAAAAACGGAGATATTCTTCCTTTTTGCACCAAAATAAGGAGAATTTCAGCCTTTTTCCCCTAAAATTATGAGATTTTCTGCAATTTTGCTTAAAAATACGGGGAATTTCTGCCTTTATGCCCCAAAATAAATGGAATTTCTGCATTTTTCCTCAAAATTAGGGGAATTTCTGCATTTTACCTCTAAATAAGGGGAATTCCTGCATTTTGCCCCAAAATATGGGGAATTTCTTCCTTTTCGTTCCAAAATAAGGAAAATTTTATCAATTTTGTACCAAAATAAAAGAAATTTCTGCTTTTTGCCCCAAAATAAAAGTAATTTCTGACTTTTTGCCCTGAAATAAATGAAATTTCTGCAATTTTGCCCGAAAATAAGGGAAATTTGTGCCTTTTTGCCCCAAAATGAGGGGAATTTCTGCCTTTTAACGCCAAAATATGGGGAAATTCAGCATTTTACCTCAAAATAAGAGGAATTTCAGCCTTTTTGTACCAAAATATGGGGAATTTCTTCCTTTTTGCCACAAAATAAGAAAAATTTCTGCAATTCTGTACCAAAATAAAAGAAATTTCTAAAATTTTGCCCCAAAATAAGGGAAATTTCTGATTTTTTCTCGGAAATAAGGAGAATTCTGTATTTTTTCCCCAAAATAAAGGGAATTTCTGCCTTTTTGCCCCAAACGTAGGGGAGTTTCTGCAATTTTGCTTCAAAATACAGGGAATTTCTGCCTCTTTTCCCGAAAATAAGGGGAACTTCTGCCGAATTGCCCCAAATAAATGGAATTTCTGCATTTTTGCCCCAATCTTAGGGGAATTTCTGCAATTTTGCTTCAAAATACAAGGATTTTCTTCCTCTTTGCCCCCAAAAAAGGGAAATTTCTGCAATTTTATTCCAAAATAAAATGAATTTCTGCCTTTTTGCCCCCAAATAAGGGGAATTTCTGCCTTTTTGCCCTGAAATATGTGAAATGTCTGCAATTTTACCTCAAAATTAGGAGAAATTCTGCCTTTTTGCCCCAAAATAATGGGAATTTCTGCGTTTTTGCCCCAAAATAAGAAAAATTTTTTGTTTATTCTCAAATAAGTGAAATTTCTGCAATTTTGCTTTAAAATAAAAGAAATTTCTGCAATTTTTTCCCAAAATAAAGGAATTTTCTTCAATTTTGCCCCAAAATAAAGGGAATTTCTGTTGTTTGTCCCCAAATAAGGAAACTTTCTGCAATTTTTCCCTAAAATAAGGGGAATTTCTGCCTTTTGCCCCAAAACAAAGAAAATTACTGCATGTTTTACCCCAAAATTAGGTGAATTTCTGCAATTTTGCCCCAAAATACGGGGATTTTCTGCCTTTTTCGCCGAAAATAGGGAATTTCTGCCATTTTGCCACGAAATAAGTAAAATTTCTTCAGTTTTACCTCAAAATAAGGGGAATTTCTGCCTTTTTGCCCCTAAATGAGGGGAATTTCTGCCTTTTGCCCCAAAATATGAGGAGTTTCAGCATTTTACCTCAAAATAAGGGGAATTTCAGTCTTTTTGCTCCAAAATACGGGTCATTTCTGCCTTTTTACCCAAAATTAAGTTGAATTTCTGCCTTTTTTTCCCGAAATAAGTGAAATATCTGCAATTTTTGCCAAAAATTAGGGATTTCATTTTTTTGCCCCAAAGTAAGGGGAATTTCTGCCATTTTGCCCTTAAATATTTGAAATTTCTGCAATTTTACCCCAAAATAAAAAGAATTTCTGACTTTTTGCCCCAAAATAAGGGGAATTTCAGCCTTATTACCTCAAAATAAGGGGAATTTCTGCCATTTGCCCCAAAATACGGGGAATTTCTGCCTTTTTGCCCTAAAATTATGAGAATTTCTGCAATTTTGCTTCAAAATACGGGGAATTTCTGCCTTTTAGCCCCAAAATAAAAGGAATTTCTGCATTTTTCCTCAAAATTAGGGGAATTTTTGCATTTTACCTATAAATAAAGGGAATTCCTGCATTTTGCCCCAAAATATGGGGAATTTCTGACTTTTTGTTCCAAAATAAAGAAAATTTCTTCAATTTTGTACCAAAATAAAAGAAATTTCTGCTTTTTGCCCCAAAATAAAAGTAATTTCTGACTTTTTGCCCTGATATAAATGAAATTTCTGCAATTTTGCCCGAAAATAAGTGAAATTTGTGCCTTTTTGCCCCAAAATGAGGTGAATTTCTGTTTTTTAACCCCAAAATATGCAGAATTTCAGCATTTTACCTCAAAATAAAGGGAATTTCAGCCTTTTTGCACCAAAATATGGGGAATTTCTGCCTTTTTGCCACAAAATAAGAAAAATATCTGCAATTCTGTACCAGAATAAAAGAAATTTCTAAAATTTTGCGCCAAAATAAGGAAAATTTCTGATTTTTTTCCCCGAAATAAAAAGATTTTTTGTATTTTTGCCCCAAAATAAAGGGTATTTCTGCCTTTTTGCCCCAAAATAATGGGTGTTTCTGCAATTTTTCTTCAAAATACAGGGAATTTCTGCCTCTTTTCCCGAAAATAATAGGAACTTTTGCCGATTTGCCCCAAATAAAGGGAATTTCTGCAATTTTGCTCCAAAATACGAGGAATTTCTGCCTTTTTGCCCGAAAATAAGGGGAATGCATACCTTTTTGCCATAAAAAAGGGAAATTTCTTCATTTTTGCCCCAAAATAAGGGTAATTTCGGTCTTTTTGCCTTTAAATAAGTGGAATTTCTGTCTTATTCCCCCAAAACAAAGGGAATTTTTGTCTATTTTGCCCCAAAATAAGGGGAATTTCTGGCTTATTACCCTGAAATAAGTAAAATTTCTTCAATTTTGCCCTAAAATAAGAAAAATTTCTGCCTTTTTGCCACAAAATAAGGGGAATTTCAGCCTTTTTACCTCAATATAAGGGGAATTTCTGCATTTTTGCCACAAAATATTAAGAATTTCTGCCTTTTTGCCAAAAATTAGGGGAGTTTCTGCAATTTTGCTTCAAAATACAGGGAATTTCTGCCTCTTTCCCCGAAAATAAGAGGAATTTCTGCCTTTTTGCCCCAAATAAATGGAATTTCTGCATTTTTGCCCCAATATTAGGAAAATATTTGCAATTTTGCTCCAAAATGCGGGGAATTTTTGCCTTTTTGTCCGAAATTAAGGGGATTTTCTGTTTTTTGCCCCCAAATAAGTAAAATTTCGGCAATTTTATCCCAAAATAAGGAGAATTTCTGCTTTTTTGCCCCAAAATAAAGAAAATTTCTGCATTTTTGCCCCAAAATAAGAAAAATTTTTGATTTTTTTCTCTGAAATAAGTGAAATTTCTGCAATTTTGCCCTAAAATAAGAGAAATTTCTGCAATTTTACCCAATAATAAAGGAAATTTCTGCATTTTTCCCCAAATTAAGGGAATTTCTGTTTTTTGGCCCCAAATATAAGAAATTTCTGCAATTTTGCCCTAAAATAAGGGGAATTTCTGACTTTTTCCCCAAAATAAGAAGAATTTCTGCCCTTTAGCCCCAAAATAAAAGGAATTTCTTCATTTTCCACCAATATTAGGGGAATTTCTGCGTTTTACCTCTAAATAAATGGAATTTCTGGATTTTATCCCAAAAAATGGGGAATTTCTGCCTTTTTGTTCCAAAAAAAGGAAAATTTCTTAAATTTTGTACCATAATAAAAGAAATTTCTGCTTTTTGCCACAAAATAAGGGGAATTTCTGACTTTTTACCCTGAAATAAATGAAATTTCTGCAATTTTGCCTAAAATAAGGGAAATTTGTGCCTTTTTGCCCCAAAATGAGGTGAATTTCTGCCTTTTAACCCCAAAATATGCGGAATTTCAGCATTTTACCTCAAAATAAAGGGAATTTCAGCCTTTTTGCACCAAAATATAGGGATTTTCTGCCTTTTTGCCACAAAATAAGAAAAATATCTGCAATTCTGTACCAGAATAAAAGAAATTTCTAAAATTTTGCGCCAAAATAAGGAAAATTTCTGATTTTTTTCCCCGAAATAAAAAGAATTTCTGTATTTTTGCCCCAAAATAAAGGGAATTTCTGCCTTTTTGCCCCAAAATAATGGGTGTTTCTGCAATTTTGCTTCAAAATACAGAAAATTTCTGCATATTTCCCGAAAATAAGGGGAACTTTTGCCGATTTGCCCCAAATAAAGGGAATTTCTGCAATTTTGCTCCAAAATACGGGGAATTTCTGCCTTTTTGCCCGAAAATAAGGGGAATGCATAACTTTTTGCCATAAAAAAGGGAAATTTCTTCATTTTTGCCCCAAAATAAGGCGAATTTCTGCCTTTTTGCCTTTAAATAAGTGGAATTTCTGTCTTATTCCCCCAAAACAAAGGGAATTTCTGTCTATTTTGCCCCAAAATAAGGGGAATTTCTGACTTATTACCCTGAAATAAGTGAAATTTCTTCAATTTTGCCCTAAAATAAGAAAAATTTTTGCCTTTTTGCCACAAAATAAGGGGAATTTCAGGCTTTTTACCTCAAAATAAGGGGAATTACTGCATTTTTGCCACAAAATATTAAGAATTTCTGCCTTTTTGCCCTAAAATAAAGAAAATTTCTGCCTTTTTTCCTGAAATAAGTGAAATTTTTGCAATTCTGACCCAAAATAAGGGAAATTTCTACAATTTGGCTCCAAAATAAGGGAAATTTCTGGAATTTTGCCCCAAAATAAGTGGAATTTCTGAGTTTTGCCCCAAAATAAGGAGAATTTGTGTTTTTTGGCCCAACATATGGGGAATTTCTGCCTTTTTGCCCCACAACTAGGGGAATTTCTGCAATTTTGCTCCAAAATACGGGGAATTTCTGCTTTTTTGCCCGAAAATAAGGGGAATGTATACCGTTTGCCACAAAAAAGGAAAATTTCTTCATTTTTGCCCCAAAATAAGAGGAATTTCTGCCTTTTCCCCTCAAAATAAGTGAAATTTCTGCCTTTTTACCCAAAAATAAACGGAATTTTTGCCTTTTTGCCCCAAAATAAGGGGAATTTTTTAATTTTGCCCAGAAATAAGTGAAATTTCTGCAATTTTGCCCCAAAATAAGAGAAATTTCTGCCTTTTTGCCACAAAATAAGGGGAATTTCTGTCTTTTTGCCCCAAAAAAAGGGGAATTTCAGCCTTTTTCCTCATAATAAGGGGAATCTCTGCATTTTTGCCCCAAAATATGGGGAATTTCTGCATTTTTGCTACAAAATAAAGAAATTATCTGCAATTTTGTACCAAAATACAAGAAATTTCTGCCCTTTTGCTCTAAAACAAAAGAAATTCCTGTCTTCTTATTCTGAAATAAGTGAAATTTCTGCAATTTTGAACAAAATAAGAAAATCTTCTGCAATTTTGCCACAAAATAAGGGAAATTTCTGCAATTTTGCCCCAATATAAGGGGAATTTCTGACTTTTTGCCCTGAAATAGGGAGAATTTCTGTCTTTTTTCTCCAAAATAATGTGTATTTCTGCATTTTCCCTCAAAATTAGGGGAATTTGTGCAATTTTGCTTCAAAATACGGGGGATTTCAGCCTTATTGCACCAAAATAAAGGGAATTTCTACATTTTTCACCTATATAGTGGAATTTCTGAAATTTTGCTCCAGAATACGGGGAATTTCTGCCTTATAGCCCGATATTATGTGGAATTTCTGCATTTTTGCCCTGAAATATTTGAAATTTCCGCAATTTTACCCCAAAATAAAGAAAATTTCTGTTTTTGGCCCCAAAATTAAAGGAATTTCTGCTTTTTACCCCAAAATAAGGCAAATTTCTGACTTTTTGCCCTGAAATAAGTGAAATTTCTGCAATTTTGACAAAAATAAGAAAAATTTCTGCAATTTTGCCTCAAAATTAGGGAAATTTCTGCAATTTTGCCCTAAAATAAGGGGAATTTCTGACTTTTTGCCCTGAAATAAGGAGAATTTCTGTCTTTTTTCCCCAAAATTATGTGTATTTCTGCATTTTTCCTCAAAATTAGGGGAATTTGTGCAATTTTGCTTCAAAATACGGGGGATTTCAGCCTTATGCACCAAAATAAAGGGAATTTCTGCATTTTTCACCAATATAAGGGGAATTTCTGAAATTTTGCTCCAGAATACGGGGTATTTCTGCCTTATAGCCCGAAGTTAAGTGGAATTTCTGCCTTTTTGCCCTGAAATATTTGAAATTTTCGCAATTTTACCACAAAATAAGGGGAATTTCTGTTTTTGGCCCCAAAATTAGGGGAATTTCTGCTTTTTGCCCCAAAATAAGGCAAATTTCTGACTTTTTGCCCTGAAATAAGTGAAATTTCTGCAATTTTAACCCAAAATAAGGGGAATATCTGCCTTTTTGCCCAGAATAAGGGGAATTTCAGCATTTTACCTACAAATAAGGGGAATTTCTGCCTTTTTGCCACAAAATATGGGGAATATCTGCCTTATTGCCCCCAAATAAGGAAAATTTCTGCTTTTCTGCACCAATTAACAAGAATTTCTGCCTTTTTGCCCCAAAATAAGAGGAATTTCATCCTTTTAACCTCAAAATAAGGGGAATTTCTGCCTTTTGCCCCAAAATATGGGGAATTTCTGCCTTGTTGTTCCAAAATAAGGAAAATTTCTTCAAATTTGTACCAAAATAGAAGAAATTTCTGCTTTTGTCCCAAAATAAAAGGAATTTCTGACTTTTTGTTCTGAAATAAATGAAATTTCTGCAATTTTGCACGAAAATAAGAAAAATTTGTGCCTTTTTGCCACAAAATATAAAAAATTTCTGCCTTCTTGCCACAAAATAAAAAAAAATTTTTGCAATTCTGTACCAAAATAAAAGAAATTTCTCCAATTTTGACCCAAAATAAGGGAAATTTCTGTAATTTTGCCCCAAAATAATGAGAATTTCTGTATTTTTGCACCAAAATAAAGGAAATTTCTGCCTTTTTGTCCCAAAATTAGGGGAGTTTCTGCAATTTTGCTTCAAAATACAGGGAATTTCTGCCTCTTTCCCCGAAAATAAGAGGAACTTCTGCCTTTTTGCCCCAAATAAATGGAATTTCTGCATTTTTGCCCCAATATTAGGAAAATTTCTGCAATTTTGCTCCAAAATACGGGGAATTTTTGCCTTTTTGCCCGAAATTAAGGGGATTTTCTGTTTTTTGCCCCCAAATAAGTAAAATTTCGGCAATTTTATCCCAAAATAAGGGGAATTTCTGCTTTTTTGCCCCAAAACAAAGAAAATTACTGCATGTTTTACGCCAAAATTAGGTGAATTTCTGCAATTTTTCTCCAAATTACGGTGATTTTCTCCCTTTTTCGCCGAAAATAAGGGGAATTTCTGCCATATTGCCGTGAAATAAGTGAAATTTCTGCAGTTTTACTCCGAAATAAAAGAAATTTCTTCCTTTTTGCCCCAAAATTAGGGGAATTTCTGCAATTTTGCTCCTAAATACGGGGAATTTCTTCCTTTTTGCCCGAAAATAAAGGGAATGTATACCTTTTTGCCATAAAAAGGGAAATTTCTTCATTTTTACCCCAAAATAAGGGGATTTTCTGCCTTTTTGCCTCAATAAGTGCAATTTCTGACTTTTCCCAAAAAATAAACGGAATTTCTGTCTTTTTGCCCCAAAATAAGGGGAATTTCTGACTTTTTGCCCTGAAATAAGTTAAATTTCTAAAATTTTTCCCCATAATAAGGGAAATGTCTGCTTTTTGCCCCAAAATAAAAGGAATTTCTGCATTCTTGCCCCGAAATAAGGGGAATTTCGGCCTTTTTTCCTCAAAATAAGAGGAATTTCTGCCTTTTGCCCCAAAGTATGGGGAATTCTTCCTTTTTGCCCCAAAATAAGAAAAATTTCTGCAATTTTGTATCAAAACAAAAGAAATTTCTGCCTTTTTTACCTGAAATAAGTGAAATTTCTGCAATTTTGCCCCAAAATAATTGAAATTTCTGCAAATTTGTCCCAAAATAAGGGAAATTTCTGGAATTTTGTCCAAAAATATGTGGAATTTCTTAGTTTTGCCTTAAAATAAAGAGAATTTCTGTCTTTTTGCCACAACATATAGGGATTTTCTGCCTTTTTGCCCCACAATTAGGGGAATTTCTGCAATTTTGCTCCAAAATTCGAGGAATTTCTGCTTTTTTGCCCGAAAATAAGGAAAATGTTTACCTTTTGCCACAAAAAAATGGAAATTTCTTTATTTTTGCCCCAAAATAAGAGGAATTTCTGCCTTTTTACCTCAAAATAAGTGAAATTTCTGCCTTTTTACCCAAAAATATACGGAATTTCTGTATTTTTGCCCCAAAATAAAAGGAATTTATGAATTTTGCCCTGAAATAAGTGAAATTTCTGCAATTTTGCCCCAAAATAAGGGAAATTTCTGCCTTTTTGCCACAAAATAAGAGGAATTTTTGTCTTTTTTTCCTAAAATAAGAGGAATTTCAGCCTTTTTACCTAATAAGAAGGAGAATCTCTGCCTTTTTGCCCTAAAATATGGGGAATTTCTGTATTTTTGCCCTAAAATAAAGAAATTTTCTGCAATTTTTTACCAAAATAAAAGTAATTTCTGCCTTTTTGCCCCAAAATAAGAGAAATTTCTGTGTTTTTTCCTGAAATAAGTGAAATTTTTGTAATTTTGCCCCAAAATAAAGGAGATTTCTGCAATTTTGCCCCAAAATAATGGACATTTCTGGAATTTTGCACCAAAAAAAGGGGAATTTCTGACTTTTTGCCTTGAAATAAGGAGCATTTCTGTCTTTTTGCCCCAAAATAATGTGAATTTCTGCATTTTCCCTCAAAATTAGGGGAATATGTGCAATTTTGCTTCAAAATACGGGGAATTTCTACCTTATTGCACCAAATAAAGGGAATTTCTGCCTTTTTGCACCAATAAAAGGGGAATTTCTGAAATTTTGCTCCAAAATACGGGGAATTTTTTTCCTTATTGCCCGAAATAAAGTGGAATTTCTGCCTTTTTGCCCTGAAATATATGAAATTTCCGCAATTTTACTTCAAAATAAGGGCAATTTCTATTTGGCCCCAAAATTAGGAGAATTTCTGCTTTTTGCCCCAAAATAAGGCAAATTTCTGACTTTTTGCCCTGAAATAAGTGAAATTTCTGCAATTTTGCCCCAAAATAAGGGGAATTTCAGCATTTTACCTCCAAATAAGGGGAATTTCTGCCTTTTTGCCACAAAATGTGGGGAATTTCTGCCTTATTGCCCCCAAATAAGGAAAATTTTGCTTTTCTTCCGCAATTAACGGGAATTTCTGCCTTTTTGCCACAAAGTAAAGGGATTTCTGTCTTTTTGCCCCAAAATAACGGGAATTTCAGCCTTTTTACCTCAAAATAAGGGGAATTTCTGCCTTTTTCCAAAATATGGGGAATTTCTGACTTTTTGTTCCAAAATAAGGAAACTTTCTTCAATTTTGTACCAAAATAAACAAAATTTCTGCTTTTTGCCCCAATGTAAAAGTAATTTCTAACTTTTTGCCCTGAAATAAATGAAATTTCTGCAATTTTGCCCGAAAATAAGAGAAATTTGTGCTTTTTTGCCCCAAAATGTGGGGAATTTCTGCCTTTTAACTCCAAAATATGGGGTATTTCAGCATTTTACCTCAAAATAAGGGGAATTTCAGCCTTTTTGCACCAAAATATGGGGAATTTCTGACTTTTTGCCACAAAATAAGAAAAATTTCTGCAATTCTGTACCAAAATAAAAGAAATTTCTAAAATTTTGCCGCAAAATAAAGGAAATTTCTGATTGTTGCCCCGAAATATTGAGAATTTCTGTATTTTTGCCCCAAAATAAAGGGAATTTCTGCCTTTTTGCCCCAAAATTAGCGGAGTTTCTGCAATTTTGCTTCAAAATACAGGGAATTTCTGCCTTTTTTCCCGAAAATAAAGGGAACTTCTGCCGATTTGCTTCAAATAGAGAGAATTTTTGCATTTTTGCCCCAATATTAGGGGATTTTCTGCAATTTTGCTCCAAAATACGGGGAATTTCTGCCTTTTTGCCCGAAATTAAGGAGATTTTTTGCCTTTTTGCCCCCAATCAAGGGAAATTTCTGCAATTTTATCCCAAAATAAGGGGAATTTCTGCCTTTTTGCCCCCAAATAACGGGAATTTCTGCCTTTTTGCCCTGAAATATGTGAAATGTCTGCAATTTTACCCCAAATAAGGTAAATTTCTCCCTTTTTGCCACAAAATAATGGGAATTTCTGCCTTTTTGCCCCAAAATAAGAAAAATTTTTGCATTTATTCTCTGAAAGAAGTGAAATTTCTGCAATTTTGCCTTAAAATAAAAGAAATTTCTGCAATTTTTCCCCATAATAAAGGAATTTTCTGCAATTTTGCCCCAAAATAAAGGGAATTTCTGTTTTTTGTCCCGAAACAAGGGAAATTTCTGCAATTTTGCCTTAAAATAAGGGGAATTTCTGCCTTTTTGCCCCAAAACAAAGAAAATTACTGCATGTTTTACACCAAAATTAGGTGAATTTCTGCAATTTTTCTCCAAATTATGGGGATTTTCTCCCTTTTTCGCCGAAAATAAGGGGAATTTCTGCCATATTGCCGCGAAATAAGTGAAATTTCTGCAGTTTTACTCCGAAATAAAAGGAATTTCTTCCTTTTTGCCCCAAAATTAGGGGAATTTCTGCAATTTTGCTCCAAAATACAGGGAATTTCTTCCTTTTTGCCCGAAAATAAAGGGAATGTATACCTTTTTGCCATAAAAAGGGAAATTTCTTCATTTTTACCCCAAAATAAGGGGATTTTCCGCCTTTTTGCCTCAATAAGTGCAATTTCTGACTTTTCCCAAAAAATAAACGGAATTTCTGTCTTTTTGCCCCAAAATAAGGGGAATTTCTGACTTTTTGCCCTGAAATAAGTTAAATTTCTAAAATTTTTCCCCATAATAAGGGAAATGTCTGCTTTTTGCCATAAAATAAAAGGAATTTCTGCATTCTTGCCCCAAAATAAGGGGAGTTTCGGCCTTTTTTCCTCAAAATAAGGGGAATTTCTGCCTTTTGCCCCAAAGTATGGGGAATTCTTCCTTTTTGCCCCGAAATAAAAAAAAAATTTCTGCAATTTTGTACCAAAATAAAAGAAATTTCTGCCTTTTTGCCCCAAAATAAGAAAAATTTCTGCCTTTTTTACGTGAAATAATTGAAATTTCTGCAATTTTGCCCCATAATAAGGGAAATTTCTTCAATTTTTTCCCAAAGTAAAGGAAATTTCTGGAATTATGCCTCAAATAAGGGGAATTTCTGACTTTTTCCCCTTGAAAAACGGAGATATTCTTCCTTTTTGCACCAAAATAAGGAGAATTTCAGCCTTTTTCCCCTAAAATTATGAGATTTTCTGCAATTTTGCTTAAAAATACGGGGAATTTCTGCCTTTATGCCCCAAAATAAATGGAATTTCTGCATTTTTCCTCAAAATTAGGGGAATTTCTGCATTTTACCTCTAAATAAGGGGAATTCCTGCATTTTGCCCCAAAATATGGGGAATTTCTTCCTTTTCGTTCCAAAATAAGGAAAATTTTATCAATTTTGTACCAAAATAAAAGAAATTTCTGCTTTTTGCCCCAAAATAAAAGTAATTTCTGACTTTTTGCCCTGAAATAAATGAAATTTCTGCAATTTTGCCCGAAAATAAGGGAAATTTGTGCCTTTTTGCCCCAAAATGAGGGGAATTTCTGCCTTTTAACGCCAAAATATGGGGAAATTCAGCATTTTACCTCAAAATAAGAGGAATTTCAGCCTTTTTGCACCAAAATATGGGGAATTTCTTCCTTTTTGCCACAAAATAAGAAAAATTTCTGCAATTCTGTACCAAAATAAAAGAAATTTCTAAAATTTTGCCCCAAAATAAGGGAAATTTCTGATTTTTTCTCGGAAATAAGGAGAATTTCTGTATTTTTTCCCCAAAATAAAGGGAATTTCTGCCTTTTTGCCCCAAACGTAGGGGAGTTTCTGCAATTTTGCTTCAAAATACAGGGAATTTCTGCCTCTTTTCCCGAAAATAAGGGGAACTTCTGCCGAATTGCCCCAAATAAATGGAATTTCTGCATTTTTGCCCCAATCTTAGGGGAATTTCTGCAATTTTGCTTCAAAATACAAGGATTTTCTTCCTTTTTGCCCCCAAAAAAGGGAAATTTCTGCAATTTTATTCCAAAATAAAATGAATTTCTGCCTTTTTGCCCCCAAATAAGGGGAATTTCTGCCTTTTTGCCCTGAAATATGTGAAATGTCTGCAATTTTACCTCAAAATTAGGAGAAATTCTGCCTTTTTGCCCCAAAATAATGGGAATTTCTGCGTTTTTGCCCCAAAATAAGAAAAATTTTTTGTTTATTCTCAAATAAGTGAAATTTCTGCAATTTTGCTTTAAAATAAAAGAAATTTCTGCAATTTTTTCCCAAAATAAAGGAATTTTCTTCAATTTTGCCCCAAAATAAAGGGAATTTCTGTTGTTTGTCCCCAAATAAGGAAACTTTCTGCAATTTTTCCCTAAAATAAGGGGAATTTCTGCCTTTTGCCCCAAAACAAAGAAAATTACTGCATGTTTTACCCCAAAATTAGGTGAATTTCTGCAATTTTGCCCCAAAATACGGGGATTTTCTGCCTTTTTCGCCGAAAATAGGGAATTTCTGCCATTTTGCCACGAAATAAGTAAAATTTCTTCAGTTTTACCTCAAAATAAGGGGAATTTCTGCCTTTTTGCCCCTAAATGAGGGGAATTTCTGCCTTTTGCCCCAAAATATGAGGAGTTTCAGCATTTTACCTCAAAATAAGGGGAATTTCAGTCTTTTTGCTCCAAAATACGGGTCATTTCTGCCTTTTTACCCAAAATTAAGTTGAATTTCTGCCTTTTTTTCCCGAAATAAGTGAAATATCTGCAATTTTTGCCAAAAATTAGGGATTTCATTTTTTTGCCCCAAAGTAAGGGGAATTTCTGCCATTTTGCCCTTAAATATTTGAAATTTCTGCAATTTTACCCCAAAATAAAAAGAATTTCTGACTTTTTGCCCCAAAATAAGGGGAATTTCAGCCTTATTACCTCAAAATAAGGGGAATTTCTGCCATTTGCCCCAAAATACGGGGAATTTCTGCCTTTTTGCCCTAAAATTATGAGAATTTCTGCAATTTTGCTTCAAAATACGGGGAATTTCTGCCTTTTAGCCCCAAAATAAAAGGAATTTCTGCATTTTTCCTCAAAATTAGGGGAATTTTTGCATTTTACCTATAAATAAAGGGAATTCCTGCATTTTGCCCCAAAATATGGGGAATTTCTGACTTTTTGTTCCAAAATAAAGAAAATTTCTTCAATTTTGTACCAAAATAAAAGAAATTTCTGCTTTTTGCCCCAAAATAAAAGTAATTTCTGACTTTTTGCCCTGATATAAATGAAATTTCTGCAATTTTGCCCGAAAATAAGTGAAATTTGTGCCTTTTTGCCCCAAAATGAGGTGAATTTCTGTTTTTTAACCCCAAAATATGCAGAATTTCAGCATTTTACCTCAAAATAAAGGGAATTTCAGCCTTTTTGCACCAAAATATGGGGAATTTCTGCCTTTTTGCCACAAAATAAGAAAAATATCTGCAATTCTGTACCAGAATAAAAGAAATTTCTAAAATTTTGCGCCAAAATAAGGAAAATTTCTGATTTTTTTCCCCGAAATAAAAAGATTTTTTGTATTTTTGCCCCAAAATAAAGGGTATTTCTGCCTTTTTGCCCCAAAATAATGGGTGTTTCTGCAATTTTTCTTCAAAATACAGGGAATTTCTGCCTCTTTTCCCGAAAATAATAGGAACTTTTGCCGATTTGCCCCAAATAAAGGGAATTTCTGCAATTTTGCTCCAAAATACGAGGAATTTCTGCCTTTTTGCCCGAAAATAAGGGGAATGCATACCTTTTTGCCATAAAAAAGGGAAATTTCTTCATTTTTGCCCCAAAATAAGGGTAATTTCGGTCTTTTTGCCTTTAAATAAGTGGAATTTCTGTCTTATTCCCCCAAAACAAAGGGAATTTTTGTCTATTTTGCCCCAAAATAAGGGGAATTTCTGGCTTATTACCCTGAAATAAGTAAAATTTCTTCAATTTTGCCCTAAAATAAGAAAAATTTCTGCCTTTTTGCCACAAAATAAGGGGAATTTCAGCCTTTTTACCTCAAAATAAGGGGAATTTCTGCATTTTTGCCACAAAATATTAAGAATTTCTGCCTTTTTGCCAAAAATTAGGGGAGTTTCTGCAATTTTGCTTCAAAATACAGGGAATTTCTGCCTCTTTCCCCGAAAATAAGAGGAATTTCTGCCTTTTTGCCCCAAATAAATGGAATTTCTGCATTTTTGCCCCAATATTAGGAAAATATTTGCAATTTTGCTCCAAAATGCGGGGAATTTTTGCCTTTTTGTCCGAAATTAAGGGGATTTTCTGTTTTTTGCCCCCAAATAAGTAAAATTTCGGCAATTTTATCCCAAAATAAGGAGAATTTCTGCTTTTTTGCCCCAAAATAAAGAAAAATTTCTGCATTTTTGCCCCAAAATAAGAAAAATTTTTGATTTTTTTCTCTGAAATAAGTGAAATTTCTGCAATTTTGCCCTAAAATAAGAGAAATTTCTGCAATTTTACCCCATAATAAAGGAAATTTCTGCATTTTTCCCCAAATTAAGGGAATTTCTGTTTTTTGGCCCCAAATATAAGAAATTTCTGCAATTTTGCCCTAAAATAAGGGGAATTTCTGACTTTTTCCCCAAAATAAGAAGAATTTCTGCCCTTTAGCCCCAAAATAAAAGGAATTTCTTCATTTTCCACCAATATTAGGGGAATTTCTGCGTTTTACCTCTAAATAAATGGAATTTCTGGATTTTATCCCAAAAAATGGGGAATTTCTGCCTTTTTGTTCCAAAAAAAGGAAAATTTCTTAAATTTTGTACCATAATAAAAGAAATTTCTGCTTTTTGCCACAAAATAAGGGGAATTTCTGACTTTTTACCCTGAAATAAATGAAATTTCTGCAATTTTGCCTAAAATAAGGGAAATTTGTGCCTTTTTGCCCCAAAATGAGGGGAATTTCTGCCTTTTAACCCCAAAATATGAGGAATTTCAGCATTTTACCTCAAAATACAGGGAATTTCTGCCTCTTTTCCCGAAAATAAGGGGAACTTCTGCCGATTTGCCCCAAATACAGGGAATTTCTGCATTTTTGCCCCAATATTCAGGGAATTTCTGCAATTTTGCTTTAAAATACGAGGAATTTCTGCCTTTTTGCCCAAAATTAAGGGGATTTTCTGCCTTTTTGCTTCCAAAGAAGAAAAATTTCTGCAATTTTATACCAAAATAAAAGGAATTTCTGCATTTATGCTCTCAAATAACGGGAATTTCTGCCTTTTTGCCCTGAAATATGTGAAATGTCTGCAATTTTACCCCAAAATAAAGTGAATTTCTACATTTTTGCCCCAAAATAATGGGAATTTCTGCCTTTTTGCCCCAAAATATGAAAAATTTTTGATTTTTTTCTCTGAAATATGTGAAATTTCTGCAATTTTGCCTTAAAATAAGAGAAATTTCTGCAATTTTTCCCCATAATAAAGGAATTTTTTGCAATTTTGCCCAAAAATAAGGGGAATTTCTGTTTTTTGTCCCCAAATAAGGGAAATTTCTGCAATTTTGCTCTAAAATACGGGGAATTTCTGCTTTTTTGCCCGAAAATAAGGGGAATGTTTACCTTTTTCCACAAAAAAAGGAAATTTCTTCATTTTTGCCCCAAAATAAGAGGAATTTCTGCCTTTTTACGTCAAAATAAATGAAATTTCTGCCTTTTTACCTCAAAATAAGGGAAATTTCTGAATTTTTGCCACAAAATATAAGGAATTTCTGCCTTTTTGCCCCAAAATAAGTAAAATTTCTGCCTTTTTTCCCTGAAATAAGTGAAATTTCTGCAATTTTGACCCAAAAAAATTGAAATTTCTGCAATTTTGTCCCAAAATAAGAGAAATTTCTGGATTTTTGCCCCAAAATAAGTGGAATTTCTGAGTTTTGCCCCAAAATAAAAAGAATTTCTGTCTTTATGCCCCAACATATAGGGAAATTCTACCTTTTAGTCCCACAATTAGGAGAATTTCTGCAATTTTGCTCCAAAATACGGGAAATTTCTGCTTTCTTGCCCGAAAATAAGGGGAATGTTTACCTTTTGCCACAAAAAAGGGAAATTTCTTTATTTTTGCCCCAAAATAAGAGGAATTTCTGCCTTTTTACGTAAAAATATGTGAAATTTCTGCCTTTTTACTCAAAAATATACGGAATTTCTGTATTTTGGCCCCAAAATAAAAGTATTTTTTGAATTATGCCCTGAAAGAAATGAAATTTCTCCTATTTTGCCTCAAAATAAGGGAAATTTCTGCTTTTTTGCCACAAAATAAGAGGAATTTCTGTCTTTTTGCCCTAAAATAAAAGGAATTTCAGCCTTTTTACCTAATAATAAGGGGAATCTCTCCTTTTTGCCCTAAAATATGGGGAATTTGTGTATTTTTGCCCCAAAATAAAAAAATTTTCTGCAATTTTGTACCAAAATAAAAGTAATTTCTGCCTTTATGCCCCAAAATAAGAGAAATTTCTGCGTTTTTTCCCTGAAATAAGTGAAATTTCTTTAATTTTTCCCCAAAATTAGGGAGATTTCTGCAATTTTGCCCCAAAATAATAAAAATTTCTGGAATTTTGCCCCAAAATAAAGGGAATTTTTGACTTTTGGCCCTGAAATAAGGAGAATTTCTGTCTTTTTGCCCCAAAATAATGTGAATTTCTGCATTTTCCCTCAAAATTAGGGGAATATGTGCAATTTTGCTTCAAAATACGGGGAATTTTTGCCTTATTGCACCAAAATAAAAGGAATTTCTGCATTTTTGCACCAATATAAGGGGAATTTCTGAAATTTTGCTCCAAAATACGGGGAATTTTTGCCTTATTGCCTGAAATAAAGTGGAATTTCTCCCTTTTTGCCCTGAAATATTTGAAATTTCTGCAATTTTACCCCAAAATAAAGGCAATTTCTGTTTTTGGCCCCAAAATTAGGAAAATTTCTGCTTTTTGCCCCAAATTAAGGCAAATTTCTGACTTCTTGCCCTGTAATAAGTGAAATTTCTGCAATTTTGCCCCAAAATAAGGGGAATTTCTGCCTTTTTGCCAAAATAAGGGGAATTTCAGCATTTTACCTTCAAATAAATGGAATTTCTGCCTTTTTGCCACAAAATATGGGGAATTTCTGCCTTATTGCCCCCAAATAAGGAAAATTTTTGCTTTTCTGCCCCAATTAATGGGAATTTCTGCCTTTTTGTCACAAAGTAAAGGGAATTTCTGCCTTTTTGCCACAAAGTAAAGGGAATTTCTGCTTTTTTGCCCCATATAACGGGAATTTCAGCCTTTTTACCCCAAAATAAGGGGAATTTCTGCCTTTTGCCCAAAATATGGTGAATTTCTGACTTTTTGTTCCAAAATAAGGAAAATTTCTTCAATTTTGTACCAAAATAAAAGAAATTTCGGCTTTTTGCCCCAAAATAAAAGTAATTTCTGACTTTTTGCCCTGAAATAAATGAAATTTCTGCAATTTTGCCCGAAAACAAGGGAAATTTGTGCCTTTTTGCCCCAAAATGAGGGGAATTTCTGCCTTTTAACCCCAAAATAAGGGGAATTTCAGCATTTTACCTCAAAATAAGGGGAATTTAAGACTTTTTGCACCAAAATATGGGGAATTTCTTCCTTTTTGCCACAAAATAAGAAAAATTTCTGCAATTCTGTACCAAAATAAAAGAAATTTCTAACATTTTGCCCCAAAATAAGGGAAATTTCTGATTTTTGCCCCGAAATAAGGAGAATTTCTGTATTTTTGCCCCCCAAAAAAAGGAATTTCTGCCTTTTGCCCCAAAATTAGGGGAGTTTCTGCAATTTTGCTTCAAATACAGGGAATTTCTGCATATTTCCCGAAAGTAAGGGAAACTTCTGCCGATTTGACCCAAATAAAGGGAATTTCTGCATTTTTGCCCCAATATTTAGGGAATTTCTGCAATTTTGCTTTAAAATACGGGGAATTTCTGCCTTTTTGCCCAAAATTAAGGGGATTTTCTGCTTTTCTGCGCCCTAACAAGGGAAATTTCTGCAATTTTATCCAAAAATAAAAGGAATTTCTGTCTTTATGCCCTCAAATAACGGGAATTCCTGCCTTTTTGCCCTGAAATATGTGAAATGTCTGCAATTTTACCCCAAAATAAGGTGAATTTCTACCTTTTTGCCCCAAAATAATGGGAATTTCTGCCTTTTTGCCCCAAAATATGAAAATTTTTTGCTTTTTTTCTTTGAAATATGTGAAATTTCTGCAATTTTGCCTTAAAATTAAAGAAATTTCTGCAATTTTTCCCCATAATAAAGAATTTTTTGCAATTTTGCCCCAAAATAAGGGGAATTTCTGTTTTTTGTCCCCAAATAAGGGAAATTTCTGAAATTTTGCCCTAAAATAAGGGGAATTTCTGCCTTTTGCCCCAAATTAAGGAGAATTTCTGCCTTTTTGCCCCAAAACAAAGAAAATTACTGCATGTTTTACGCCAAAATTAGGTGAATTTCTGCAATTTTGCTCCAAAATACAGGGATTTTCTGCCTTTTTCGCAGAAAATAAGGGGAATTTCTGCCATTTTGCCGCGAAATAAGTGAAATTTCTGCAGTTTTACCCCAAAATAAGGGGAATTTCTGCTTTTTTGCCCCCAAATTAGGGGAATTTCTGCAATTTTGCTCCAAAATACGGGGAATTTCTTCCTTTTTGCCCGAAAATAAAGGGAATGTATATCTTTTTGCCATAAAAAGGGAAATTTCTTCATTTTTACCCCAAAATAAGGGGATTTTCCGCCTTTTTGACTCAAAATAAGTGCAATTTCTGACTTTATTCCAAAAATAAATGGAATTTCTGTCTTTTTGCCACAAGATAAGGGGAATTTCCGACTGTTTGCCCTGAAATATGTTAAATTTCAAAAATTTTTCCCCAAAATAATTGAAATTTCTGCAGTTTTGCCCCAAAATAAGGAAAATTTCTGTATTTTTGCCCCAAATTAAGGGAAATTTCTGCCTTTTTACCTCAAAATAAGGGGAATTTCTGCATTTTTGCCACAAAATATAAGGAATTTCTGCCTTTTTGCCACAAAATAAGTAAAATTTCTGCCGTTTTTCCCTGAAATAAGTGAAATTTCTGCAATTTTGGCCCAAAAAAATTGAAATTTCTGCAATTTTGTCCCAAAATAAGAGAAATTTCTGGAATTTTGCCCCAAAATAAGTGGAATTTCTGAGTTTTGCCCCAAAATAAAAAGAATTTCTGTCTTTATGCCCCAACATATAGGGAAATTCTGCCTTTTAGCCCTACAATTAGGGGAATTTCTGCAATTTTGCTCCAAAATACGGGAAATTTCTGCTTTCTTGCCCGAAAATAAGGGGAATGTTTACCTTTTGCCACAAAAAAAAGAAATTTCTTCATTTTTGCCCTAAAATAAGAGGAATTTCTGCCTTTTTACGTCAAAATATGTGAAATTTCTGCCTTTTTACTCAAAAATATACGGAATTTCTGTATTTTTGCCCCAAAATAAAAGGATTTTTTGAATTATGCCCTGAAAGAAATGAAATTTCTCCTATTTTGCCTCAAAATAAGGGAAATTTCTGCTTTTTGCCACAAAATAAGAGGAATTTCTGTCTTTTTGCCCTAAAATAAAAGAAATTTCAGCCTTTTTACCTAATAATAAGGGGAATATCTCCTTTTTGCCCTAAAATATGGGAAATTTCTGTATTTTTGCCCCAAAATAAAAAAATTTTCTGCAATTTTGTACCAAAATAAAAGTAATTTCTGCCTTTATGCCCCAAAATAAGAGAAATTTCTGCGTTTTTTCCCTGAAATAAGTGAAATTTCTGTAATTTTGCCCCAAAATTAGGGAGATTTCTGCAATTTTGCCACAAAATAAAGGAAATTTCTGGAATTTTGCCCCAAAATAAACGGAATTTCTGACTTTTGGCCCTGAAATAAGGAGAATTTCTGTCTTTTTGCCCCAAAAAATGTGAATTTCTGCATTTTCCCTCAAAATTAGGGGAATATGTGCAATTTTGCTTCAAAATACGGGGAATTTTTGCCTTATTGCACCAAAATAAAAGGAATTTCTGCATTTTTGCACCAATATAAGGGGAATTTCTGAAATTTTGCTCAAAAAATACGGGGAATTTTTGCCTTATTTCCCGAAATAAAGTGGAATTTCTGCCTTTTTGCCCTGAAATATTTGAAATTTCTGCAATTTTACCCCAAAATAAAGGCAATTTCTGTTTTTGGCCCCAAAATTAGGAAAATTTCTGCTTTTTGCCCCAAATTAAGGCAAATTTCTGACTTTTTGCCCTGTAATAAGTGAAATTTCTGCAATTTTGCCCCAAAATAAGGGGAATTTCTGCCTTTTTGCCAAAAAAAAAAAAGAATTTCAGCATTTTACCTTCAAATAAGGGGAATTTCTGCCTTTTTGCCACAAAATATGGGGAATTTCTGCCTTATTGCCCCCAAATAAGGAAAATTTTTGCTTTTCTGCCCCAATTAATGGGTATTTCTGCCTTTTTGTCACAAAGTAAAGGGAATTTCTGCCTTTTTGCCACAAAGTAAAGGGAATTTCTGCTTTTTTGCCCCATATAACGGGAATTTCAGCCTTTTTACCCCAAAATAAGGGGAATTTCTGCCTTTTGCCCAAAATATGGTGAATTTCTGACTTTTTGTTCCAAAATAAGGAAAATTTCTTCAATTTTGTACCAAAATAAAAGAAATTTCTGCTTTTTGCTCCAAAATAAAAGTAATTTCTGACTTTTTGCCCTGAAATAAATGAAATTTCTGCAATTTTGCCCGAAAACAAGGGAAATTTGTGCCTTTTTGCCCCAAAATGAGGGGAAATTCTGCCTTTTAACCCCAAAATATGGGGAATTTCAGCATTTTACTTCAAAATAAGGGGAATTTCAGCCTTTTTGCACCAAAATATGGGGAATTTCTTCCTTTTTGCCACAAAAAAGAAAAATTTCTGCAATTCTGTACCAAAATAAAAGAAATTTCTAACATTTTGCCCCAAAATAAGGGAAATTTCTGATTTTTGCCCCGAAATAAAAAGAATTTCTGTATTTTTGACCCCCCAAAAAAGGAATTTCTGCCTTTTGCCCCAAAATTAGGGGAGTTTCTGCAATTTTGCTTCAATTACAGGGAATTTCTGCCTATTTCCTGAAAGTAAGGGGAACTTCTGCCGATTTGCCCCCAATAAAGGAAATTTCTGCATTTTTGCCTCAATATTTAGGGAATTTCTGCAATTTTGCTTTAAAAAACGGGGAATTTCTGCCTTTTTGCCCAAAATTAAGGGGATTTTCTGTCTTTTTGCCCCCTAACAAGGGAAATTTCTGCAATTTTATCCAAAAATAAAAGTAATTTCTGTCTTTATGCTCTCAAATAACGGGAATTCCTGCCTTTTTGCCCTGAAATATGTGAAATGTCTGCAATTTTACCCCAAAATAAAGTGAATTTCTACCTTTTTGCCCCAAAATAATGGGAATTTCTGCCTTTTTGCCCCAAATAAGAAAAATTTTTGTTTTTTTTCTTTGAAATATGTGAAATTTCTGCAATTTTGCCTTAAAATTAAAGAAATTTCTGCAATTTTTCCCCATAATAAAGAATTTTTTGCAATTTTTCCCCAAAATAAGGGGAATTTCTGTTTTTTGTCCCCAAATAAGAAAAATTTCTGAAATTTTACCCTAAAATAAGGGGAATTTCTGCCTTTTGCCCCAAAATAAGGAGAATTTCTGCCTTTTTGCCCCAAAACAAAGAAAATTACTGCATGTTTTACGCCAAAATTAGGTGAATTTCTGCAATTTTGCTCCAAAATACAGGGATTTTCTGCCTTTTTCGCAGAAAATAAGGGGAATTTCTGCCATTTTGCCGCGAAATAAGTGAAATTTCTGCAGTTTTACCCCAAAATAAGGGGAATTTCTGCTTTTTTGCCCCAAAATTAGGGGAATTTCTGCAATTTTGCTCCAAAATACGGGGAATTTCTGCCTTTTTGCCCGAAAATAAAGGGAATGTATACCTTTTTGCCATAAAAAAGGGAAATTTCTTCATTTTTACCCCAAAATAAGGGGATTTTCCGCCTTTTTGACTCAAAATAAGTGCAATTTCTGACTTTTTTCCAAAAATAAATGGAATTTCTGTTTTTTGCCCCAAGATAAGGGGAATTTCCGTCTTTTTGCCCTGAAATAATTTAAATTTCAAAAATTTTTCCCCAAAATAATTGAAATTTCTGCAGTTTTGCCCAAAAATAAGTGGAATTTCTGTATTTTTGCCCCAAAATAAGGAAAATTTCTGCCTTTTTACCTCAAGATAAAGGAAATTTCTGCATTTTTTGCCACAAAATATAAGGAATTTCTGCCTTTTTGCCCCAAAATAAAAAAAATTTCTGCCTTTTTTCCCTGAAATAAGTGAAATTTCTGCAATTTTGGCCCAAAAAAATTAAAATTTCTGAAATTTTGTAACAAAATAAGAGAAATTTCGGGAAATTTGCCCCAAAATAAGTAAAATTTCTGAGTTTTGCCCCAAAATAAGGAGAATTTCTGTCTTTTTGCCCCAACATATAGGGAATTTCTGCCTTTTTACCCCAAAATTAGGAAAGTTTCTGCAATTTTGCTTCAAAATACAGGAAATTTCTGCCTCTTTTCCCGAAAATAAGGGGAACTTCTGCCGATTTTCCCCAAATAAAGGGAATTTCTGCATTTTTGCCCCAATATTTGGGGAATTTCTGCAAATTTGCTTTAAAATACGGGGAATTTCTGCCTTTTTGCCCCCAAACAAGGGAAATTTCTGCAATTTTATCCCAAAATAAAAGAATTTCTGCCTTTATGCCCTCAAATAACGGGAATTTCTGCCTTTTTGCCCTGAAATATGTGAAATGTCTGCAATTTTACCCCAAAATAAGGTGAATTTCTACCTTTTTGCCCCAAAGTAATGGGAATTTCTGATTTTTTGCCCCAAAATATGAAAAATTTTTGCTTTTTTTCTCTGAAATATGTGAAATTTCTGCAATTTTGCCTTAAAATAAAAGAAATTTCTGCAATTTTTCCCCATAATAAAGGAATTTTTTGCAAGTTTGCCCCAAAATAAGGGGAATTTCTGTTTTTTGTCTTCAAATAAGGGAAATTTCTGAAATTTTGCCCTAAAATAAGGGGAATTTCTGCCTTTTGCCTCAAAATAAGGAGAATTTCTACCTTTTTGCCCCAAAACAACGAAAATTACTGCATGTGTTACGCCAAAATTAGGTGAATTTCTGCAATTTTGCTCCAAAATACGGGGATTTTCTGCCTTTGTCACAGAAAATAAAGGGAATTTCTGCCATTTTGCCGCGAAATAAGTGAAATTTCTCCAGTTTTACCCCAAAATAAGGGGAATTTCTGCCTTTTAGCCCCAAAATTAGGAAAATTTCTGCAATTTTGCTCCAAAATACGGGGAATTTCTGCCTTTTTGCCCGAAAATAAAGGGAATGTATACCTTTTTGCCATGAAAAGGGAAATTTCTTCATTTTTACCCCCAAATAAGGGGATTTTCCGCCTTTTTGACTCAAAATAAGTGCAATTTCTGACTTTTTTCCAAAAATAAATGGAATTTCTGTCTTTTTGCCGCAAAATAAGGGGAATTTCCGACGTTTTGCCCTGAAATAATTTAAATTTCAAAAATTTTTCCCCAAAATAATTGAAATTTGTGCAGTTTTGCCCAAAAATAAGTGGAATTTCTGTATTTTTGCCCCAAAATAAGAGAAATTTCTGCCTTTTTACCTCAAAATAAGGGAAATTTCTGCATTTTTTGCCACAAAATATAAGGAATTTCTGCATTTTTGCCCCAAAATAAGTAAAATTTCTGCCTTTTTTACCTGAAATAAGTGAAATTTCTGCAATTTTGGCCCAAAAAAATTGAAATTTCTGCAATTTTGTCCCAAAATAAGAGAAATTTCTAGATTTTTGCCCCAAAATAAGTGGAATTTCTGAGTTTTGCCCCAAAATAAAAAGAATTTCTGTCTTTATGCCCCAACATATAGGAAAATTCTGCCTTTTAGCCCCACAATTAGGGGAATTTCTTCCATTTTGCTCCAAAATACGGGGAATTTCTGCTTTCTTGCCCGAAAATAAGGGGAATGTTTACCCTTTGCCACAAAAAAGGGAAATTTCTTCATTTTTGCCCCAAAATAAGAGGAATTAATGCCTTTTTACGTCAAAATATGTGAAATTTCTGCCTTTTTACTCAAAAATATACGGAATTTCTGTATTTTTGCCCCAAAATAAAAGGAATTTTTGAATTATGCCCTGAAATAAATGAAATTTCTCCTATTTTGCCTCAAAATAAGAAAAATTTCTGCTTTTTTGCCACAAAATAAGAGGAATTTTTGTCTTTTTGCCCTAAAATAAAAGGAATTTCAGCCTTTTTACCTAATAATAAGGGGAATCTCTCCTTTTTGCCCTAAAATATGGGGAATTTCTGTATTTTTGCCCCAAAATAAAAAAATTTTCTGCAATTTTGTACCAAAATAAAAGTAATTTCTTTCTTTATGCCCCAAAATAAGAGAAATTTCTGCGTTTTTTCCCTGAAATAAGTGAAATTTCTGTAATTTTGCCCCAAAATTAGGGAGTTTTCTGCAATTTTGCCCCAAGATAAAGGAAATTTCTGGAATTTTGCCCCAAAATAAGGGGAATTTCTGACTTTTGCCCCAAAATATGGGGAATTTCTGCCTTGTTGTTCCAAAATAAGGAAAATTTCTTCAAATTTGTACCAAAATAGAAGAAATTTCTGCTTTTGTCCCAAAATAAAAGGAATTTCTGACTTTTTGTTCTGAAATAAATGAAATTTCTGCAATTTTGCACGAAAATAAGAAAAATTTGTGCCTTTTTGCCACAAAATATAAAAAATTTCTGCCTTCTTGCCACAAAATAAAAAAAAATTTTTGCAATTCTGTACCAAAATAAAAGAAATTTCTCCAATTTTGACCCAAAATAAGGGAAATTTCTGCAATTTTGCCCCAAAATAATGAGAATTTCTGTATTTTTGCACCAAAATAAAGGAAATTTCTGCCTTTTTGTCCCAAAATTAGGGGAGTTTCTGCAATTTTGCTTCAAAATACAGGGAATTTCTGCCTCTTTCCCCGAAAATAAGAGGAACTTCTGCCTTTTTGCCCCAAATAAATGGAATTTCTGCATTTTTGCCCCAATATTAGGAAAATTTCTGCAATTTTGCTCCAAAATACGGGGAATTTTTGCCTTTTTGCCCGAAATTAAGGGGATTTTCTGTTTTTTGCCCCCAAATAAGTAAAATTTCGGCAATTTTATCCCAAAATAAGGGGAATTTCTGCTTTTTTGCCCCAAAACAAAGAAAATTACTGCATGTTTTACGCCAAAATTAGGTGAATTTCTGCAATTTTTCTCCAAATTACGGTGATTTTCTCCCTTTTTCGCCGAAAATAAGGGGAATTTCTGCCATATTGCCGTGAAATAAGTGAAATTTCTGCAGTTTTACTCCGAAATAAAAGAAATTTCTTCCTTTTTGCCCCAAAATTAGGGGAATTTCTGCAATTTTGCTCCTAAATACGGGGAATTTCTTCCTTTTTGCCCGAAAATAAAGGGAATGTATACCTTTTTGCCATAAAAAGGGAAATTTCTTCATTTTTACCCCAAAATAAGGGGATTTTCTGCCTTTTTGCCTCAATAAGTGCAATTTCTGACTTTTCCCAAAAAATAAACGGAATTTCTGTCTTTTTGCCCCAAAATAAGGGGAATTTCTGACTTTTTGCCCTGAAATAAGTTAAATTTCTAAAATTTTTCCCCATAATAAGGGAAATGTCTGCTTTTTGCCCCAAAATAAAAGGAATTTCTGCATTCTTGCCCCGAAATAAGGGGAATTTCGGCCTTTTTTCCTCAAAATAAGAGGAATTTCTGCCTTTTGCCCCAAAGTATGGGGAATTCTTCCTTTTTGCCCCAAAATAAGAAAAATTTCTGCAATTTTGTATCAAAACAAAAGAAATTTCTGCCTTTTTTACCTGAAATAAATGAAATTTCTGCAATTTTGCCCCAAAATAATTGAAATTTCTGCAAATTTGTCCCAAAATAAGGGAAATTTCTGGAATTTTGTCCAAAAATATGTGGAATTTCTTAGTTTTGCCTTAAAATAAAGAGAATTTCTGTCTTTTTGCCACAACATATAGGGATTTTCTGCCTTTTTGCCCCACAATTAGGGGAATTTCTGCAATTTTGCTCCAAAATTCGAGGAATTTCTGCTTTTTTGCCCGAAAATAAGGAAAATGTTTACCTTTTGCCACAAAAAAATGGAAATTTCTTTATTTTTGCCCCAAAATAAGAGGAATTTCTGCCTTTTTACCTCAAAATAAGTGAAATTTCTGCCTTTTTACCCAAAAATATACGGAATTTCTGTATTTTTGCCCCAAAATAAAAGGAATTTATGAATTTTGCCCTGAAATAAGTGAAATTTCTGCAATTTTGCCCCAAAATAAGGGAAATTTCTGCCTTTTTGCCACAAAATAAGAGGAATTTTTGTCTTTTTTTCCTAAAATAAGAGGAATTTCAGCCTTTTTACCTAATAAGAAGGAGAATCTCTGCCTTTTTGCCCTAAAATATGGGGAATTTCTGTATTTTTGCCCTAAAATAAAGAAATTTTCTGCAATTTTTTACCAAAATAAAAGTAATTTCTGCCTTTTTGCCCCAAAATAAGAGAAATTTCTGTGTTTTTTCCTGAAATAAGTGAAATTTTTGTAATTTTGCCCCAAAATAAAGGAGATTTCTGCAATTTTGCCCCAAAATAATGGACATTTCTGGAATTTTGCACCAAAAAAAGGGGAATTTCTGACTTTTTGCCTTGAAATAAGGAGCATTTCTGTCTTTTTGCCCCAAAATAATGTGAATTTCTGCATTTTCCCTCAAAATTAGGGGAATATGTGCAATTTTGCTTCAAAATACGGGGAATTTCTACCTTATTGCACCAAATAAAGGGAATTTCTGCCTTTTTGCACCAATAAAAGGGGAATTTCTGAAATTTTGCTCCAAAATACGGGGAATTTTTTTCCTTATTGCCCGAAATAAAGTGGAATTTCTGCCTTTTTGCCCTGAAATATATGAAATTTCCGCAATTTTACTTCAAAATAAGGGCAATTTCTATTTGGCCCCAAAATTAGGAGAATTTCTGCTTTTTGCCCCAAAATAAGGCAAATTTCTGACTTTTTGCCCTGAAATAAGTGAAATTTCTGCAATTTTGCCCCAAAATAAGGGGAATTTCAGCATTTTACCTCCAAATAAGGGGAATTTCTGCCTTTTTGCCACAAAATGTGGGGAATTTCTGCCTTATTGCCCCCAAATAAGGAAAATTTTGCTTTTCTTCCGCAATTAACGGGAATTTCTGCCTTTTTGCCACAAAGTAAAGGGATTTCTGTCTTTTTGCCCCAAAATAACGGGAATTTCAGCCTTTTTACCTCAAAATAAGGGGAATTTCTGCCTTTTTCCAAAATATGGGGAATTTCTGACTTTTTGTTCCAAAATAAGGAAACTTTCTTCAATTTTGTACCAAAATAAACAAAATTTCTGCTTTTTGCCCCAATGTAAAAGTAATTTCTAACTTTTTACCCTGAAATAAATGAAATTTCTGCAATTTTGCCCGAAAATAAGAGAAATTTGTGCTTTTTTGCCCCAAAATGTGGGGAATTTCTGCCTTTTAACTCCAAAATATGGGGTATTTCAGCATTTTACCTCAAAATAAGGGGAATTTCAGCCTTTTTGCACCAAAATATGGGGAATTTCTGACTTTTTGCCACAAAATAAGAAAAATTTCTGCAATTCTGTACCAAAATAAAAGAAATTTCTAAAATTTTGCCGCAAAATAAAGGAAATTTCTGATTGTTGCCCCGAAATATTGAGAATTTCTGTATTTTTGCCCCAAAATAAAGGGAATTTCTGCCTTTTTGCCCCAAAATTAGCGGAGTTTCTGCAATTTTGCTTCAAAATACAGGGAATTTCTGCCTTTTTTCCCGAAAATAAAGGGAACTTCTGCCGATTTGCTTCAAATAGAGAGAATTTTTGCATTTTTGCCCCAATATTAGGGGATTTTCTGCAATTTTGCTCCAAAATACGGGGAATTTCTGCCTTTTTGCCCGAAATTAAGGAGATTTTTTGCCTTTTTGCCCCCAATCAAGGGAAATTTCTGCAATTTTATCCCAAAATAAGGGGAATTTCTGCCTTTTTGCCCCCAAATAACGGGAATTTCTGCCTTTTTGCCCTGAAATATGTGAAATGTCTGCAATTTTACCCCAAATAAGGTAAATTTCTCCCTTTTTGCCACAAAATAATGGGAATTTCTGCCTTTTTGCCCCAAAATAAGAAAAATTTTTGCATTTATTCTCTGAAAGAAGTGAAATTTCTGCAATTTTGCCTTAAAATAAAAGAAATTTCTGCAATTTTTCCCCATAATAAAGGAATTTTCTGCAATTTTGCCCCAAAATAAAGGGAATTTCTGTTTTTTGTCCCGAAACAAGGGAAATTTCTGCAATTTTGCCTTAAAATAAGGGGAATTTCTGCCTTTTTGCCCCAAAACAAAGAAAATTACTGCATGTTTTACACCAAAATTAGGTGAATTTCTGCAATTTTTCTCCAAATTATGGGGATTTTCTCCCTTTTTCGCCGAAAATAAGGGGAATTTCTGCCATATTGCCGCGAAATAAGTGAAATTTCTGCAGTTTTACTCCGAAATAAAAGGAATTTCTTCCTTTTTGCCCCAAAATTAGGGGAATTTCTGCAATTTTGCTCCAAAATACAGGGAATTTCTTCCTTTTTGCCCGAAAATAAAGGGAATGTATACCTTTTTGCCATAAAAAGGGAAATTTCTTCATTTTTACCCCAAAATAAGGGGATTTTCCGCCTTTTTGCCTCAATAAGTGCAATTTCTGACTTTTCCCAAAAAATAAACGGAATTTCTGTCTTTTTGCCCCAAAATAAGGGGAATTTCTGACTTTTTGCCCTGAAATAAGTTAAATTTCTAAAATTTTTCCCCATAATAAGGGAAATGTCTGCTTTTTGCCATAAAATAAAAGGAATTTCTGCATTCTTGCCCCAAAATAAGGGGAGTTTCGGCCTTTTTTCCTCAAAATAAGGGGAATTTCTGCCTTTTGCCCCAAAGTATGGGGAATTCTTCCTTTTTGCCCCGAAATAAAAAAAAAATTTCTGCAATTTTGTACCAAAATAAAAGAAATTTCTGCCTTTTTGCCCCAAAATAAGAAAAATTTCTGCCTTTTTTACGTGAAATAATTGAAATTTCTGCAATTTTGCCCCATAATAAGGGAAATTTCTTCAATTTTTTCCCAAAGTAAAGGAAATTTCTGGAATTATGCCTCAAATAAGGGGAATTTCTGACTTTTTCCCCTTGAAAAACGGAGATATTCTTCCTTTTTGCACCAAAATAAGGAGAATTTCAGCCTTTTTCCCCTAAAATTATGAGATTTTCTGCAATTTTGCTTAAAAATACGGGGAATTTCTGCCTTTATGCCCCAAAATAAATGGAATTTCTGCATTTTTCCTCAAAATTAGGGGAATTTCTGCATTTTACCTCTAAATAAGGGGAATTCCTGCATTTTGCCCCAAAATATGGGGAATTTCTTCCTTTTCGTTCCAAAATAAGGAAAATTTTATCAATTTTGTACCAAAATAAAAGAAATTTCTGCTTTTTGCCCCAAAATAAAAGTAATTTCTGACTTTTTGCCCTGAAATAAATGAAATTTCTGCAATTTTGCCCGAAAATAAGGGAAATTTGTGCCTTTTTGCCCCAAAATGAGGGGAATTTCTGCCTTTTAACGCCAAAATATGGGGAAATTCAGCATTTTACCTCAAAATAAGAGGAATTTCAGCCTTTTTGCACCAAAATATGGGGAATTTCTTCCTTTTTGCCACAAAATAAGAAAAATTTCTGCAATTCTGTACCAAAATAAAAGAAATTTCTAAAATTTTGCCCCAAAATAAGGGAAATTTCTGATTTTTTCTCGGAAATAAGGAGAATTTCTGTATTTTTTCCCCAAAATAAAGGGAATTTCTGCCTTTTTGCCCCAAACGTAGGGGAGTTTCTGCAATTTTGCTTCAAAATACAGGGAATTTCTGCCTCTTTTCCCGAAAATAAGGGGAACTTCTGCCGAATTGCCCCAAATAAATGGAATTTCTGCATTTTTGCCCCAATCTTAGGGGAATTTCTGCAATTTTGCTTCAAAATACAAGGATTTTCTTCCTTTTTGCCCCCAAAAAAGGGAAATTTCTGCAATTTTATTCCAAAATAAAATGAATTTCTGCCTTTTTGCCCCCAAATAAGGGGAATTTCTGCCTTTTTGCCCTGAAATATGTGAAATGTCTGCAATTTTACCTCAAAATTAGGAGAAATTCTGCCTTTTTGCCCCAAAATAATGGGAATTTCTGCGTTTTTGCCCCAAAATAAGAAAAATTTTTTGTTTATTCTCAAATAAGTGAAATTTCTGCAATTTTGCTTTAAAATAAAAGAAATTTCTGCAATTTTTTCCCAAAATAAAGGAATTTTCTTCAATTTTGCCCCAAAATAAAGGGAATTTCTGTTGTTTGTCCCCAAATAAGGAAACTTTCTGCAATTTTTCCCTAAAATAAGGGGAATTTCTGCCTTTTGCCCCAAAACAAAGAAAATTACTGCATGTTTTACCCCAAAATTAGGTGAATTTCTGCAATTTTGCCCCAAAATACGGGGATTTTCTGCCTTTTTCGCCGAAAATAGGGAATTTCTGCCATTTTGCCACGAAATAAGTAAAATTTCTTCAGTTTTACCTCAAAATAAGGGGAATTTCTGCCTTTTTGCCCCTAAATGAGGGGAATTTCTGCCTTTTGCCCCAAAATATGAGGAGTTTCAGCATTTTACCTCAAAATAAGGGGAATTTCAGTCTTTTTGCTCCAAAATACGGGTCATTTCTGCCTTTTTACCCAAAATTAAGTTGAATTTCTGCCTTTTTTTCCCGAAATAAGTGAAATATCTGCAATTTTTGCCAAAAATTAGGGATTTCATTTTTTTGCCCCAAAGTAAGGGGAATTTCTGCCATTTTGCCCTTAAATATTTGAAATTTCTGCAATTTTACCCCAAAATAAAAAGAATTTCTGACTTTTTGCCCCAAAATAAGGGGAATTTCAGCCTTATTACCTCAAAATAAGGGGAATTTCTGCCATTTGCCCCAAAATACGGGGAATTTCTGCCTTTTTGCCCTAAAATTATGAGAATTTCTGCAATTTTGCTTCAAAATACGGGGAATTTCTGCCTTTTAGCCCCAAAATAAAAGGAATTTCTGCATTTTTCCTCAAAATTAGGGGAATTTTTGCATTTTACCTATAAATAAAGGGAATTCCTGCATTTTGCCCCAAAATATGGGGAATTTCTGACTTTTTGTTCCAAAATAAAGAAAATTTCTTCAATTTTGTACCAAAATAAAAGAAATTTCTGCTTTTTGCCCCAAAATAAAAGTAATTTCTGACTTTTTGCCCTGATATAAATGAAATTTCTGCAATTTTGCCCGAAAATAAGTGAAATTTGTGCCTTTTTGCCCCAAAATGAGGTGAATTTCTGTTTTTTAACCCCAAAATATGCAGAATTTCAGCATTTTACCTCAAAATAAAGGGAATTTCAGCCTTTTTGCACCAAAATATGGGGAATTTCTGCCTTTTTGCCACAAAATAAGAAAAATATCTGCAATTCTGTACCAGAATAAAAGAAATTTCTAAAATTTTGCGCCAAAATAAGGAAAATTTCTGATTTTTTTCCCCGAAATAAAAAGATTTTTTGTATTTTTGCCCCAAAATAAAGGGTATTTCTGCCTTTTTGCCCCAAAATAATGGGTGTTTCTGCAATTTTTCTTCAAAATACAGGGAATTTCTGCCTCTTTTCCCGAAAATAATAGGAACTTTTGCCGATTTGCCCCAAATAAAGGGAATTTCTGCAATTTTGCTCCAAAATACGAGGAATTTCTGCCTTTTTGCCCGAAAATAAGGGGAATGCATACCTTTTTGCCATAAAAAAGGGAAATTTCTTCATTTTTGCCCCAAAATAAGGGTAATTTCGGTCTTTTTGCCTTTAAATAAGTGGAATTTCTGTCTTATTCCCCCAAAACAAAGGGAATTTTTGTCTATTTTGCCCCAAAATAAGGGGAATTTCTGGCTTATTACCCTGAAATAAGTAAAATTTCTTCAATTTTGCCCTAAAATAAGAAAAATTTCTGCCTTTTTGCCACAAAATAAGGGGAATTTCAGCCTTTTTACCTCAAAATAAGGGGAATTTCTGCATTTTTGCCACAAAATATTAAGAATTTCTGCCTTTTTGCCAAAAATTAGGGGAGTTTCTGCAATTTTGCTTCAAAATACAGGGAATTTCTGCCTCTTTCCCCGAAAATAAGAGGAATTTCTGCCTTTTTGCCCCAAATAAATGGAATTTCTGCATTTTTGCCCCAATATTAGGAAAATATTTGCAATTTTGCTCCAAAATGCGGGGAATTTTTGCCTTTTTGTCCGAAATTAAGGGGATTTTCTGTTTTTTGCCCCCAAATAAGTAAAATTTCGGCAATTTTATCCCAAAATAAGGAGAATTTCTGCTTTTTTGCCCCAAAATAAAGAAAAATTTCTGCATTTTTGCCCCAAAATAAGAAAAATTTTTGATTTTTTTCTCTGAAATAAGTGAAATTTCTGCAATTTTGCCCTAAAATAAGAGAAATTTCTGCAATTTTACCCCATAATAAAGGAAATTTCTGCATTTTTCCCCAAATTAAGGGAATTTCTGTTTTTTGGCCCCAAATATAAGAAATTTCTGCAATTTTGCCCTAAAATAAGGGGAATTTCTGACTTTTTCCCCAAAATAAGAAGAATTTCTGCCCTTTAGCCCCAAAATAAAAGGAATTTCTTCATTTTCCACCAATATTAGGGGAATTTCTGCGTTTTACCTCTAAATAAATGGAATTTCTGGATTTTATCCCAAAAAATGGGGAATTTCTGCCTTTTTGTTCCAAAAAAAGGAAAATTTCTTAAATTTTGTACCATAATAAAAGAAATTTCTGCTTTTTGCCACAAAATAAGGGGAATTTCTGACTTTTTACCCTGAAATAAATGAAATTTCTGCAATTTTGCCTAAAATAAGGGAAATTTGTGCCTTTTTGCCCCAAAATGAGGGGAATTTCTGCCTTTTAACCCCAAAATATGAGGAATTTCAGCATTTTACCTCAAAATACAGGGAATTTCTGCCTCTTTTCCCGAAAATAAGGGGAACTTCTGCCGATTTGCCCCAAATACAGGGAATTTCTGCATTTTTGCCCCAATATTCAGGGAATTTCTGCAATTTTGCTTTAAAATACGAGGAATTTCTGCCTTTTTGCCCAAAATTAAGGGGATTTTCTGCCTTTTTGCTTCCAAAGAAGAAAAATTTCTGCAATTTTATACCAAAATAAAAGGAATTTCTGCATTTATGCTCTCAAATAACGGGAATTTCTGCCTTTTTGCCCTGAAATATGTGAAATGTCTGCAATTTTACCCCAAAATAAAGTGAATTTCTACCTTTTTGCCCCAAAATAATGGGAATTTCTGCCTTTTTGCCCCAAAATATGAAAAATTTTTGATTTTTTTCTCTGAAATATGTGAAATTTCTGCAATTTTGCCTTAAAATAAGAGAAATTTCTGCAATTTTTCCCCATAATAAAGGAATTTTTTGCAATTTTGCCCAAAAATAAGGGGAATTTCTGTTTTTTGTCCCCAAATAAGGGAAATTTCTGCAATTTTGCTCTAAAATACGGGGAATTTCTGCTTTTTTGCCCGAAAATAAGGGGAATGTTTACCTTTTTCCACAAAAAAAGGAAATTTCTTCATTTTTGCCCCAAAATAAGAGGAATTTCTGCCTTTTTACGTCAAAATAAATGAAATTTCTGCCTTTTTACCTCAAAATAAGGGAAATTTCTGAATTTTTGCCACAAAATATAAGGAATTTCTGCCTTTTTGCCCCAAAATAAGTAAAATTTCTGCCTTTTTTCCCTGAAATAAGTGAAATTTCTGCAATTTTGACCCAAAAAAATTGAAATTTCTGCAATTTTGTCCCAAAATAAGAGAAATTTCTGGATTTTTGCCCCAAAATAAGTGGAATTTCTGAGTTTTGCCCCAAAATAAAAAGAATTTCTGTCTTTATGCCCCAACATATAGGGAAATTCTACCTTTTAGTCCCACAATTAGGAGAATTTCTGCAATTTTGCTCCAAAATACGGGAAATTTCTGCTTTCTTGCCCGAAAATAAGGGGAATGTTTACCTTTTGCCACAAAAAAGGGAAATTTCTTTATTTTTGCCCCAAAATAAGAGGAATTTCTGCCTTTTTACGTCAAAATATGTGAAATTTCTGCCTTTTTACTCAAAAATATACGGAATTTCTGTATTTTGGCCCCAAAATAAAAGTATTTTTTGAATTATGCCCTGAAAGAAATGAAATTTCTCCTATTTTGCCTCAAAATAAGGGAAATTTCTGCTTTTTTGCCACAAAATAAGAGGAATTTCTGTCTTTTTGCCCTAAAATAAAAGGAATTTCAGCCTTTTTACCTAATAATAAGGGGAATCTCTCCTTTTTGCCCTAAAATATGGGGAATTTGTGTATTTTTGCCCCAAAATAAAAAAATTTTCTGCAATTTTGTACCAAAATAAAAGTAATTTCTGCCTTTATGCCCCAAAATAAGAGAAATTTCTGCGTTTTTTCCCTGAAATAAGTGAAATTTCTTTAATTTTTCCCCAAAATTAGGGAGATTTCTGCAATTTTGCCCCAAAATAATAAAAATTTCTGGAATTTTGCCCCAAAATAAAGGGAATTTTTGACTTTTGGCCCTGAAATAAGGAGAATTTCTGTCTTTTTGCCCCAAAATAATGTGAATTTCTGCATTTTCCCTCAAAATTAGGGGAATATGTGCAATTTTGCTTCAAAATACGGGGAATTTTTGCCTTATTGCACCAAAATAAAAGGAATTTCTGCATTTTTGCACCAATATAAGGGGAATTTCTGAAATTTTGCTCCAAAATACGGGGAATTTTTGCCTTATTGCCTGAAATAAAGTGGAATTTCTCCCTTTTTGCCCTGAAATATTTGAAATTTCTGCAATTTTACCCCAAAATAAAGGCAATTTCTGTTTTTGGCCCCAAAATTAGGAAAATTTCTGCTTTTTGCCCCAAATTAAGGCAAATTTCTGACTTCTTGCCCTGTAATAAGTGAAATTTCTGCAATTTTGCCCCAAAATAAGGGGAATTTCTGCCTTTTTGCCAAAATAAGGGGAATTTCAGCATTTTACCTTCAAATAAATGGAATTTCTGCCTTTTTGCCACAAAATATGGGGAATTTCTGCCTTATTGCCCCCAAATAAGGAAAATTTTTGCTTTTCTGCCCCAATTAATGGGAATTTCTGCCTTTTTGTCACAAAGTAAAGGGAATTTCTGCCTTTTTGCCACAAAGTAAAGGGAATTTCTGCTTTTTTGCCCCATATAACGGGAATTTCAGCCTTTTTACCCCAAAATAAGGGGAATTTCTGCCTTTTGCCCAAAATATGGTGAATTTCTGACTTTTTGTTCCAAAATAAGGAAAATTTCTTCAATTTTGTACCAAAATAAAAGAAATTTCGGCTTTTTGCCCCAAAATAAAAGTAATTTCTGACTTTTTGCCCTGAAATAAATGAAATTTCTGCAATTTTGCCCGAAAACAAGGGAAATTTGTGCCTTTTTGCCCCAAAATGAGGGGAATTTCTGCCTTTTAACCCCAAAATAAGGGGAATTTCAGCATTTTACCTCAAAATAAGGGGAATTTAAGACTTTTTGCACCAAAATATGGGGAATTTCTTCCTTTTTGCCACAAAATAAGAAAAATTTCTGCAATTCTGTACCAAAATAAAAGAAATTTCTAACATTTTGCCCCAAAATAAGGGAAATTTCTGATTTTTGCCCCGAAATAAGGAGAATTTCTGTATTTTTGCCCCCCAAAAAAAGGAATTTCTGCCTTTTGCCCCAAAATTAGGGGAGTTTCTGCAATTTTGCTTCAAATACAGGGAATTTCTGCATATTTCCCGAAAGTAAGGGAAACTTCTGCCGATTTGACCCAAATAAAGGGAATTTCTGCATTTTTGCCCCAATATTTAGGGAATTTCTGCAATTTTGCTTTAAAATACGGGGAATTTCTGCCTTTTTGCCCAAAATTAAGGGGATTTTCTGCTTTTCTGCGCCCTAACAAGGGAAATTTCTGCAATTTTATCCAAAAATAAAAGGAATTTCTGTCTTTATGCCCTCAAATAACGGGAATTCCTGCCTTTTTGCCCTGAAATATGTGAAATGTCTGCAATTTTACCCCAAAATAAGGTGAATTTCTACCTTTTTGCCCCAAAATAATGGGAATTTCTGCCTTTTTGCCCCAAAATATGAAAATTTTTTGCTTTTTTTCTTTGAAATATGTGAAATTTCTGCAATTTTGCCTTAAAATTAAAGAAATTTCTGCAATTTTTCCCCATAATAAAGAATTTTTTGCAATTTTGCCCCAAAATAAGGGGAATTTCTGTTTTTTGTCCCCAAATAAGGGAAATTTCTGAAATTTTGCCCTAAAATAAGGGGAATTTCTGCCTTTTGCCCCAAATTAAGGAGAATTTCTGCCTTTTTGCCCCAAAACAAAGAAAATTACTGCATGTTTTACGCCAAAATTAGGTGAATTTCTGCAATTTTGCTCCAAAATACAGGGATTTTCTGCCTTTTTCGCAGAAAATAAGGGGAATTTCTGCCATTTTGCCGCGAAATAAGTGAAATTTCTGCAGTTTTACCCCAAAATAAGGGGAATTTCTGCTTTTTTGCCCCCAAATTAGGGGAATTTCTGCAATTTTGCTCCAAAATACGGGGAATTTCTTCCTTTTTGCCCGAAAATAAAGGGAATGTATATCTTTTTGCCATAAAAAGGGAAATTTCTTCATTTTTACCCCAAAATAAGGGGATTTTCCGCCTTTTTGACTCAAAATAAGTGCAATTTCTGACTTTATTCCAAAAATAAATGGAATTTCTGTCTTTTTGCCACAAGATAAGGGGAATTTCCGACTTTTTGCCCTGAAATATGTTAAATTTCAAAAATTTTTCCCCAAAATAATTGAAATTTCTGCAGTTTTGCCCCAAAATAAGGAAAATTTCTGTATTTTTGCCCCAAATTAAGGGAAATTTCTGCCTTTTTACCTCAAAATAAGGGGAATTTCTGCATTTTTGCCACAAAATATAAGGAATTTCTGCCTTTTTGCCACAAAATAAGTAAAATTTCTGCCTTTTTTCCCTGAAATAAGTGAAATTTCTGCAATTTTGGCCCAAAAAAATTGAAATTTCTGCAATTTTGTCCCAAAATAAGAGAAATTTCTGGAATTTTGCCCCAAAATAAGTGAAATTTCTGAGTTTTGCCCCAAAATAAAAAGAATTTCTGTCTTTATGCCCCAACATATAGGGAAATTCTGCCTTTTAGCCCTACAATTAGGGGAATTTCTGCAATTTTGCTCCAAAATACGGGAAATTTCTGCTTTCTTGCCCGAAAATAAGGGGAATGTTTACCTTTTGCCACAAAAAAAAGAAATTTCTTCATTTTTGCCCTAAAATAAGAGGAATTTCTGCCTTTTTACGTCAAAATATGTGAAATTTCTGCCTTTTTACTCAAAAATATACGGAATTTCTGTATTTTTGCCCCAAAATAAAAGGATTTTTTGAATTATGCCCTGAAAGAAATGAAATTTCTCCTATTTTGCCTCAAAATAAGGGAAATTTCTGCTTTTTGCCACAAAATAAGAGGAATTTCTGTCTTTTTGCCATAAAATAAAAGAAATTTCAGCCTTTTTACCTAATAATAAGGGGAATATCTCCTTTTTGCCCTAAAATATGGGAAATTTCTGTATTTTTGCCCCAAAATAAAAAAATTTTCTGCAATTTTGTACCAAAATAAAAGTAATTTCTGCCTTTATGCCCCAAAATAAGAGAAATTTCTGCGTTTTTTCCCTGAAATAAGTGAAATTTCTGTAATTTTGCCCCAAAATTAGGGAGATTTCTGCAATTTTGCCACAAAATAAAGGAAATTTCTGGAATTTTGCCCCAAAATAAACGGAATTTCTGACTTTTGGCCCTGAAATAAGGAGAATTTCTGTCTTTTTGCCCCAAAAAATGTGAATTTCTGCATTTTCCCTCATAATTAGGGGAATATGTGCAATTTTGCTTCAAAATACGGGGAATTTTTGCCTTATTGCACCAAAATAAAAGGAATTTCTGCATTTTTGCACCAATATAAGGGGAATTTCTGAAATTTTGCTCAAAAAATACGGGGAATTTTTGCCTTATTTCCCGAAATAAAGTGGAATTTCTGCCTTTTTGCCCTGAAATATTTGAAATTTCTGCAATTTTACCCCAAAATAAAGGCAATTTCTGTTTTTGGCCCCAAAATTAGGAAAATTTCTGCTTTTTGCCCCAAATTAAGGCAAATTTCTGACTTTTTGCCCTGTAATAAGTGAAATTTCTGCAATTTTGCCCCAAAATAAGGGGAATTTCTGCCTTTTTGCCAAAAAAAAAAAGAATTTCAGCATTTTACCTTCAAATAAGGGGAATTTCTGCCTTTTTGCCACAAAATATGGGGAATTTCTGCCTTATTGCCCCCAAATAAGGAAAATTTTTGCTTTTCTGCCCCAATTAATGGGTATTTCTGCCTTTTTGTCACAAAGTAAAGGGAATTTCTGCCTTTTTGCCACAAAGTAAAGGGAATTTCTGCTTTTTTGCCCCATATAACGGGAATTTCAGCCTTTTTACCCCAAAATAAGGGGAATTTCTGCCTTTTGCCCAAAATATGGTGAATTTCTGACTTTTTGTTCCAAAATAAGGAAAATTTCTTCAATTTTGTACCAAAATAAAAGAAATTTCTGCTTTTTGCTCCAAAATAAAAGTAATTTCTGACTTTTTGCCCTGAAATAAATGAAATTTCTGCAATTTTGCCCGAAAACAAGGGAAATTTGTGCCTTTTTGCCCCAAAATGAGGGGAATTTCTGCCTTTTAACCCCAAAATATGGGGAATTTCAGCATTTTACTTCAAAATAAGGGGAATTTCAGCCTTTTTGCACCAAAATATGGGGAATTTCTTCCTTTTTGCCACAAAAAAGAAAAATTTCTGCAATTCTGTACCAAAATAAAAGAAATTTCTAACATTTTGCCCCAAAATAAGGGAAATTTCTGATTTTTGCCCCGAAATAAAAAGAATTTCTGTATTTTTGACCCCCCAAAAAAGGAATTTCTGCCTTTTGCCCCAAAATTAGGGGAGTTTCTGCAATTTTGCTTCAATTACAGGGAATTTCTGCCTATTTCCTGAAAGTAAGGGGAACTTCTGCCGATTTGCCCCCAATAAAGGAAATTTCTGCATTTTTGCCTCAATATTTAGGGAATTTCTGCAATTTTGCTTTAAAAAACGGGGAATTTCTGCCTTTTTGCCCAAAATTAAGGGGATTTTCTGTCTTTTTGCCCCCTAACAAGGGAAATTTCTGCAATTTTATCCAAAAATAAAAGTAATTTCTGTCTTTATGCTCTCAAATAACGGGAATTCCTGCCTTTTTGCCCTGAAATATGTGAAATGTCTGCAATTTTACCCCAAAATAAAGTGAATTTCTACCTTTTTGCCCCAAAATAATGGGAATTTCTGCCTTTTTGCCCCAAATAAGAAAAATTTTTGTTTTTTTTCTTTGAAATATGTGAAATTTCTGCAATTTTGCCTTAAAATTAAAGAAATTTCTGCAATTTTTCCCCATAATAAAGAATTTTTTGCAATTTTTCCCCAAAATAAGGGGAATTTCTGTTTTTTGTCCCCAAATAAGAAAAATTTCTGAAATTTTACCCTAAAATAAGGGGAATTTCTGCCTTTTGCCCCAAAATAAGGAGAATTTCTGCCTTTTTGCCCCAAAACAAAGAAAATTACTGCATGTTTTACGCCAAAATTAGGTGAATTTCTGCAATTTTGCTCCAAAATACAGGGATTTTCTGCCTTTTTCGCAGAAAATAAGGGGAATTTCTGCCATTTTGCCGCGAAATAAGTGAAATTTCTGCAGTTTTACCCCAAAATAAGGGGAATTTCTGCTTTTTTGCCCCAAAATTAGGGGAATTTCTGCAATTTTGCTCCAAAATACGGGGAATTTCTGCCTTTTTGCCCGAAAATAAAGGGAATGTATACCTTTTTGCCATAAAAAAGGGAAATTTCTTCATTTTTACCCCAAAATAAGGGGATTTTCCGCCTTTTTGACTCAAAATAAGTGCAATTTCTGACTTTTTTCCAAAAATAAATGGAATTTCTGTTTTTTGCCCCAAGATAAGGGGAATTTCCGTCTTTTTGCCCTGAAATAATTTAAATTTCAAAAATTTTTCCCCAAAATAATTGAAATTTCTGCAGTTTTGCCCAAAAATAAGTGGAATTTCTGTATTTTTGCCCCAAAATAAGGGAAATTTCTGCCTTTTTACCTCAAGATAAAGGAAATTTCTGCATTTTTTGCCACAAAATATAAGGAATTTCTGCCTTTTTGCCCCAAAATAAAAAAAATTTCTGCCTTTTTTCCCTGAAATAAGTGAAATTTCTGCAATTTTGGCCCAAAAAAATTAAAATTTCTGAAATTTTGTAACAAAATAAGAGAAATTTCGGGAAATTTGCCCCAAAATAAGTAAAATTTCTGAGTTTTGCCCCAAAATAAGGAGAATTTCTGTCTTTTTGCCCCAACATATAGGGAATTTCTGCCTTTTTACCCCAAAATTAGGAAAGTTTCTGCAATTTTGCTTCAAAATACAGGAAATTTCTGCCTCTTTTCCCGAAAATAAGGGGAACTTCTGCCGATTTTCCCCAAATAAAGGGAATTTCTGCATTTTTGCCCCAATATTTGGGGAATTTCTGCAAATTTGCTTTAAAATACGGGGAATTTCTGCCTTTTTGCCCCCAAACAAGGGAAATTTCTGCAATTTTATCCCAAAATAAAAGAATTTCTGCCTTTATGCCCTCAAATAACGGGAATTTCTGCCTTTTTGCCCTGAAATATGTGAAATGTCTGCAATTTTACCCCAAAATAAGGTGAATTTCTACCTTTTTGCCCCAAAGTAATGGGAATTTCTGATTTTTTGCCCCAAAATATGAAAAATTTTTGCTTTTTTTCTCTGAAATATGTGAAATTTCTGCAATTTTGCCTTAAAATAAAAGAAATTTCTGCAATTTTTCCCCATAATAAAGGAATTTTTTGCAAGTTTGCCCCAAAATAAGGGGAATTTCTGTTTTTTGTCTTCAAATAAGGGAAATTTCTGAAATTTTGCCCTAAAATAAGGGGAATTTCTGCCTTTTGCCTCAAAATAAGGAGAATTTCTACCTTTTTGCCCCAAAACAACGAAAATTACTGCATGTGTTACGCCAAAATTAGGTGAATTTCTGCAATTTTGCTCCAAAATACGGGGATTTTCTGCCTTTGTCACAGAAAATAAAGGGAATTTCTGCCATTTTGCCGCGAAATAAGTGAAATTTCTCCAGTTTTACCCCAAAATAAGGGGAATTTCTGCCTTTTAGCCCCAAAATTAGGAAAATTTCTGCAATTTTGCTCCAAAATACGGGGAATTTCTGCCTTTTTGCCCGAAAATAAAGGGAATGTATACCTTTTTGCCATGAAAAGGGAAATTTCTTCATTTTTACCCCCAAATAAGGGGATTTTCCGCCTTTTTGACTCAAAATAAGTGCAATTTCTGACTTTTTTCCAAAAATAAATGGAATTTCTGTCTTTTTGCCGCAAAATAAGGGGAATTTCCGACGTTTTGCCCTGAAATAATTTAAATTTCAAAAATTTTTCCCCAAAATAATTGAAATTTGTGCAGTTTTGCCCAAAAATAAGTGGAATTTCTGTATTTTTGCCCCAAAATAAGAGAAATTTCTGCCTTTTTACCTCAAAATAAGGGAAATTTCTGCATTTTTTGCCACAAAATATAAGGAATTTCTGCATTTTTGCCCCAAAATAAGTAAAATTTCTGCCTTTTTTACCTGAAATAAGTGAAATTTCTGCAATTTTGGCCCAAAAAAATTGAAATTTCTGCAATTTTGTCCCAAAATAAGAGAAATTTCTAGATTTTTGCCCCAAAATAAGTGGAATTTCTGAGTTTTGCCCCAAAATAAAAAGAATTTCTGTCTTTATGCCCCAACATATAGGAAAATTCTGCCTTTTAGCCCCACAATTAGGGGAATTTCTTCAATTTTGCTCCAAAATACGGGGAATTTCTGCTTTCTTGCCCGAAAATAAGGGGAATGTTTACCTTTTGCCACAAAAAAGGGAAATTTCTTCATTTTTGCCCCAAAATAAGAGGAATTAATGCCTTTTTACGTCAAAATATGTGAAATTTCTGCCTTTTTACTCAAAAATATACGGAATTTCTGTATTTTTGCCCCAAAATAAAAGGAATTTTTGAATTATGCCCTGAAATAAATGAAATTTCTCCTATTTTGCCTCAAAATAAGAAAAATTTCTGCTTTTTTGCCACAAAATAAGAGGAATTTTTGTCTTTTTGCCCTAAAATAAAAGGAATTTCAGCCTTTTTACCTAATAATAAGGGGAATCTCTCCTTTTTGCCCTAAAATATGGGGAATTTCTGTATTTTTGCCCCAAAATAAAAAAATTTTCTGCAATTTTGTACCAAAATAAAAGTAATTTCTTTCTTTATGCCCCAAAATAAGAGAAATTTCTGCGTTTTTTCCCTGAAATAAGTGAAATTTCTGTAATTTTGCCCCAAAATTAGGGAGTTTTCTGCAATTTTGCCCCAAGATAAAGGAAATTTCTGGAATTTTGCCCCAAAATAAAGGGAATTTCTGACTTTTGGCCCTGAAATAAGGAGAATTTCTGTCTTTTTGCCCCAAAATAATGTGAATTTCTGCATTTTCCCTCAAAATTAGGGGAATATGTGCTATTTTGCTTCAAAATACGGGGAATTTTTGCCTTATTGCACCAAAATAAAAGGAATTTCTGCATTTTTGCACCAATATAAGGGGAATTTCTGAGATTTTACTCCAAAATACGGAAAATTTTTGCCTTATTGCCCGAAATAAAGTGTAATTTCTGCCTTTTTGCCCTGAAATATTTGAAATTTCTGCAATTTTACCCCAAAATAAGGGGTATTTCTGTTTTTGGCCCCAAAATTAGGAGAATTTCTGCTTTTTGCCCCAAATTAAGGCAAATTACTGACTTTTTGCCCTGTAATAAGTGAAATTTCTGCAATTTTGCCCCAAAATAAGGGGAATTTCTGCCTTTTTGCCAAAAAAAAAAGAATTTCAGCATTTTACCTTCAAATAAGGGGAATTTCTGCCTTTTTGCCACAAAGTAAAGGGAATTTCTGCTTTTTTGCCCCATATAACGGGAATTTCAGCCTTTTTACCCCAAAATAAGGGGAATGGGGAATTTCTGACTTTTTGTTCCAAAATAAGGAAAATTTCTTCAATTTTGTACCAAAATAAAAGAAATTTCTGCTTTTTGCCCCAAAATAAAAGTAATTTCTGACTTTTTGCCCTGAAATAAATGAAATTTCTGCAATTTTGCCCGAAAATAAGGGAAATTTGTGTCTTTTTGCCCCAAAATGAGGGGAATTTCTGCCTTTTATCCCCAAAATATGGGGAATTTCAGCATTTTACTTCAAAATAAGGGGAATTTCAGCCTTTTTGCACCAAAATATGGGGAATTTCTTCCTTTTTGCCACAAAATAAGAAAAATTTCTGCAATTCTGTACCAAAATAAAAGAAATTTCTAACATTTTGCCCCAAAATAAGGGAAATTTCTGATTTTTGCCCCGAAATAAGGAGAATTTCTGTATTTTTGCCCCCCCAAAAAAGGAATTTCTGCCTTTTGCCCCAAAATTAGGGGAGTTTCTGCAATTTTGCTTCAAATACAGGGAATTTCTGCCTATTTCCCGAAAGTAAGGGGAACTTCTGCCGATTTGCCCCAAATCAAGGGAATTTCTGCATTTTTGCCCCAATATTTAGGGAATTTCTGCAATTTTGCTTTAAAATACGGGGAATTTCTGCCTTTTTGCCCAAAATTAAGGGGATTTTCTGTCTTTTTGCCTTCTAACAAGGGAAATTTCTGCAATTTTATCCAAAAATAAAAGGAATTTCTGTCTTTATGCCCTCAAATAACGGGAATTCCTGCCTTTTTGCCCTGGAATATGTGAAATGTCTGCAATTTTACCCCAAAATAATGTGAATTTCTCCCTTTTTGCCCCAAAATAATGGGAATTTCTGCCTTTTTGCCCCAAAATATGAAAAAATTTTGCTTTTTTTCTTTGAAATATGTGAAATTTCTGCAATTTTGCCTTAAAATTAAAGAAATTTCTGCAATTTTTCCCCATAATAAAGAATTTTTTGCAATTTTGCCCCAAAATAAGGGGAATTTCTGTTTTTTGTCCCCAAATAAGGAAAATTTCTGAAATTTTGCCCTAAAATAAGGGGAATTTCTGCCTTTTGCCCCAAAATAAGGAGAATTTCTGCCTTTTTGCCCCAAAACAAAGAAAATTACTGCATGTTTTACGCCAAAATTAGGTGAATTTCTGCAATTTTGCTCCAAATTACAGGGATTTTCTGCCTTTTTCGCAGAAAACAAGGGGAATTTCTGCCATTTTGCCGCGAAATAAGTGAAATTTCTGCAGTTTTACCCCAAAATAAGGGGAATTTCTGCTTTTTTGCCCCAAAATTAGGGGAATTTCTGCAATTTTGCTCCAAAATACGGGAAATTTCTGCCTTTTTGCCCGAAAATAAAGGGAATGTAAACCTTTTTGCCATAAAAAAAAAATTTCTTCATTTTTACCCCAGAATAAGGGGATTTTCCGCCTTTTTGACTCAAAATAAGTGCAATTTCTGACTTTTTTCCAAAAATAAATGGAATTTCTGTCTTTTTGCCCCAAGATAAGGGGAATTTCCGTCTTTTTGCCCTGAAATAATTTAAATTTCAAAAATTTTTCCCCAAAATAATTGAAATTTCTGCAGTTTTGCCCGAAAATAAGGGAAATTTCTGTATTTTTGCCCCAAATTAAGGGAAATTTCTGCCTTTTTACCTCAAAATAAGGGGAATTTCTGCATTTTTGCCACAAAATATAAGGAATTTCTACCTTTTTGCCCCAAGATAAAAAAAATTTCTGCCTTTTTTCCCTGAAATAAGTGAAATTTCTGCAATTTTGGCTCAAAAAAATTGAAATTTCTGCAATTTTGTCCCAAAATAAGAGAAATTTCGGGAAATTTGCCCCAAAATAAGTAAAATTTCTGAGTTTTGCCCCAAAATAAGGAGAATTTCTGTCTTTTTGCCCCAACATATAGGGAATTTCTGCCTTTTTGCCCCAAAATTAGGAAAGTTTCTGCAATTTTGCTTCAAAATACAGGGAATTTCTGCCTCTTTTTCGGAAAATAAGGGGAACTTCTGCCGATTTGCCCCAAATAAAGGGAATTTATGAATTTTTGCCCCAATATTTGGGGAATTTCTGCAATTTTGCTTTAAAATACGGGGAATTTCTGCCTTTTTGCCCAAAATTAAGGGGATTTTCTGCCTTTTTGCCCCCAAACAAGGGAAATTTCTGCAATTTTATCCCAAAATAAAAGGAATTTCTGCCTTTATGCCCTCAAATAACAGGAATTTCTGCCTTTATGCCCTGAAATAGGTGAAATGTCTGCAATTTTACCCCAAAATAAGGTGAATTTCTACCTTTTTGCCCCAAAGTAATGGGAATTTCTGCCTTTTGCCCCAAAATATGAAAAATTTTTGCTTTTTTTCTCTGAAATATGTGAAATTTCTGCAATTTTGCCTTAAAATAAAAGAAATTTCTGCAATTTTTCCCCATAATAAAGGAATTTTTTGTAAGTTTGCCCCAAAATAAGGAAAACTTCTGTTTTTTGTCTTCAAATAAGGGAAATTTCTGAAATTTTGCCCTAAAATAAGGGGAATTTCTGCCTTTTGCCTCAAAATAAGGAGAATTTCTACCTTTTTGCCCCAAAACAAAAAAAATTACTGCATGTGTTACGCCAAAATTAGGTGAATTTCTGCAATTTTGCTCCAAAATACGGGGATTTTCTGCCTTTTTCGCAGAAAATAAGAGGAATTTCTGCCATTTTGCCGCGAAATAAGTGAAATTTCTGCAGTTTTACCCCAAAATAAATGGAATTTCTGATTTTTTGCCCCAAAATTAGAAGAATTTCTGCAATTTTGCTCCAAAATACGGGGAATTTCTGCCTTTTTGCCCGAAAATAAAGGGAATGTATACCTTTTTGCCATAAAAAAAAAATTTCTTCATTTTTACCCCAGAATAAGGGGATTTTCCGCCTTTTTGACTCAAAATAAGTGCAATTTCTGACTTTTTTCCAAAAATAAATGGAATTTCTCTCTTTTTGCCCCAAAATAAGGGGAATTTCCGACTTTTAGCTCTGAAATATGTTAAATTTCAAAAATTTTTCCCCAAAATATTTGAAATTTCTGCAGTTTTGCCCCAAAATAAGGGAAATTTCTGTATTTTTGCCACAAAATAAGAGAAATTTCTGCCTTTTTACCTCAAAATAATGGGAATTTCTGCATTTTTGCCACAAAATATAAGGAATTTCTGCCTTTTTGCCCCAAAATAAAAAAAATTTCTGCCTTTTTTTCCCTGAAATAAGTGAAATTTCTGCAATTTTGGCCCAAAAAAATTAAAATTTCTGCAATTTTGTCCCAAAATAAGAGAAATTTTGGGAAATTTGCCCCAAAATAAGTAAAATTTCTGAGTTTTGCCCCAAAATAAGGAGAATTTCTGTCTTTTTGCCCCAACATATAGGGAATTTCTGCCTTTTTACTCCAAAATTAGGAAAGTTTCTGCAATTTTGCTTCAAAATACAGGGAATTTCTTCCTCTTTTCCTGAAAATAAAGGGAACTTCTGCCGATTTGCCCCAAAAAAAGGGAATTTCTGCATTTTTGCCCCAATATTTGGGGAATTTCTGCAATTTTGCTTTAAAATACGGGGAATTTCTGCCTTTTTGCCCAAAATTAAGGGGATTTTCTGCCTTTTTGCCCCCAAACAAGGGAAATTTCTGCAATTTTATCCCAAAATAAAAGGAATTTCTGCCTTTATTTCCTCAAATAATGGGAAATTCGGCCTTTTTGCCCTGAAATTTGTGAAATGTCTGCAATTTTACCCCAAAATAAGGTAAATTTCTACCTTTTTGCCCCAAAATAATGGGAATTTCTGCCTTTTTGCCCCAAAATATGAAAAATGTTTGCTTTTTTTCTTTGAAATATGTGAAATTTCTGCAATTTTGCCTTAAAATTAAAGAAATTTCTGCAATTTTTCTCCATAATAAAGAATTTTTTGCAATTTTGCCCGAAAATAAGAGGAATTTCTGTTTTTTGTCCCCAAATAAGGGAAATTTCTGAAATTTTGCCTTAAAATAAGGGGAATATCTGCCTTTTGCCCCAAAATAAGGAGAATTTCTGCCTTTTTGCCCCAAAAGAAAGAAAATTACTGCATGTTTTACGCCAAAATTAGGTGAATTTCTGCAATTTTGCTCCAAAATACAGGGATTTTCTGCCTTTTTCGCAGAAAATAAGAGGAATTTCTGCCATTTTGCCGCGAAATAAGTGAAATTTCTGCAGTTTTACCCCAAAATAAATGGAATTTCTGATTTTTTGCCCCAAAATTAGAAGAATTTCTGCAATTTTGCAACAAAATACGGGGAATTTCTGCCTTTTTGCCCGAAAATAAAGGGAATATAAACCTTTTTGCCATAAAAAAAAAATTTCTTCATTTTTACCCCAGAATAAGGGGATTTTCCGCCTTTTTGACTCAAAATAAGTGCAATTTCTGACTTTTTTCCAAAAATAAATGGAATTTCTGTCTTTTTGCCCCAAAATAAGGGGAATTTCCGACTTTTAGCTCTGAAATATGTTAAATTTCAAAAATTTTTCCCCAAAATATTTGAAATTTCTGCAGTTTTGCCCCAAAATAAGGGAAATTTCTGTATTTTTGCCCCAAAATAAGAGAAATTTCTGCCTTTTTACCTCAAAATAATGGGAATTTCTGCATTTTTGCCACAAAATATAAGGAATTTCTGCCTTTTTGCCCCAAAATAAAAAAAATTTCTGCCTTTTTTTCCCTGAAATAAGTGAAATTTCTGCAATTTTGGCCCAAAAAAATTAAAATTTCTGCAATTTTGTCCCAAAATAAGAGAAATTTTGGGAAATTTGCCCCAAAATAAGTAAAATTTCTGAGTTTTGCCCCAAAATAAGGAGAATTTCTGTCTTTTTGCCCCAACATATAGGGAATTTCTGCCTTTTTGCCCCAAAATTAGGAAAGTTTCTGCAATTTTGCTTCAAAATACAGGGAATTTCTTCCTCTTTTCCCGAAAATAAAGGGAACTTCTGCCGATTTGCCCCAAAAAAAGGGAATTTCTGCATTTTTGCCCCAATATTTGGGGAATTTCTGCAATTTTGCTTTAAAATACGGGGAATTTCTGCCTTTTTGCCCAAAATTAAGGGGATTTTCTGCCTTTTTGCCCCCAAACAAGGGAAATTTCTGCAATTTTATCCCAAAATAAAAGGAATTTCTGCCTTTATTTCCTCAAATAATGGGAAATTCGGCCTTTTTGCCCTGAAATTTGTGAAATGTCTGCAATTTTACCCCAAAATAAGGTAAATTTCTACCTTTTTGCCCCAAAATAATGGGAATTTCTGCCTTTTTGCCTCAAAATATGAAAATTTTTTGCTTTTTTTCTCTGAAATATGTGAAATTTCTGCAATTTTGCCTTAAAATAAAAGAAATTTCTGCAATTTTTCCACACAATGAAAGAATTCTTTGCAATTTTGCCCCAAAATAAAGGGAACTTTTGTTTTTTGTCCCCAAATAAAGGAAATTTCTGAAATTTTGCCCTAAAATAAGGGAAATTTCTGCTTTTTGCCCCAAAATAAGGAGAATTTCTGCCTTTTTGCCCCAAAACAAAGAAAATTACTGCATGTTTTACGCCAAAATTAGGTGAATTTCTGCAATTTTGCTCCAAAATACAGGGATTTTCTGCATTTTTCGCAGAAAATAAGGGGAATTTCTGCCATTTTGCCGCGAAATAAGTGAAATTTCTGCAGTTTTACCCCAAAATAAGGGGAATTTCTGCCTTTTTGCCCCAAAATTAGGGGAATTTCTGCAATTTTACTCCAAAATACGGAGAATTTCTGCCTTTTTGCCCGAAAATAAAGGGAATGTATAACTTTTTGCCATAAAACGGAAATTTCTTTATTTTTACCCCAAAATAAAGGGATTTTCCGCCTTTTTGACACAAAGTAAGTGAAATTTCTGCCTTTTTACCCAAAAATAAACGGAATTTCTGTCTTTTTGCCCCAAAATAAAAGGAATTTTTGAATTATGCACTGAAATTAGTGAAATTTCTGCAATTTTGCCCTAAAATAAAAGAAATTTCTTGCTTTTTGCCACAAAAAAAGGAATTTCTGTCTTTTTGCCCCAAAATAAGGGAAATTTCTGCCTTTTTGCCCCCAAATAAGGGGAATTTCAGCCTTTTTACCTCAAAATAAAAGGAATTTCTGCATTTTTGCCACAAAATATTAGGAATTTCTGCACTTTTGCTCCAAAATAAAAAAAAAATCTACCTTTTTTCCCTGAAATAAGTGAAATTTCTGTAATTTTGCCCCAAAATAAGTGAAATTTCTTCAATTTTGCCCCTACATATAGAAAATTTCTGGAATTTTGCCCCAAAATAAGTGGAATTTCTGAGTTTTGCCCTAAAATAAGGAGAATTTCTGTCTTTTTGCCCCAACAAATAGGGAATTTCTGTCTTTTTGCCCCACAACTAGGGGAATTTCTGCAATTTGCTCCAAAATACATGGAATTTCTGCTTTTTTTCCCGAAAATAAGGGGAATGTATACATTTTGCCACAAAAAAAAGAAAAATTTCTTCATTTTTGCCCCAAAATAAGAGGAATTTCTGCCTTTTTACCTCAAAATAAGTGAAATTTCTGCCTTTTTACCCAAAAATAAACTGAATTTCTTTCTTTTTTTCCCAAAAAAAAGAAATTTTTGAATTATGCCCTGAAATTAGTGAAATTTCTGCAATTTTGCCCTAAAATAAAAGAAATTTCTGCCTTTGTGCCACAAAATAAGGGGAATTTCTGTCTTTTTGCCCCAAAATAAGGGAAATTTCTGCCTTTTTGCCCCCAAATAAGGGGAATTTCAGCCTTTTTACGTCAAATAAAGTGAATTTCTGCATTTTTGCCACAAAATACTAGGAATTTCTGCCTTTTTTGCTCCAAAATAAGAAAATTTCTGCCTTTTTTCCCTGAAATAAGTGAAATTTGTGCAATTCTGCCCCCAAATAAGGGGAATTTCTGTCTTTTTGCTCCAAAATAAGGGGAATTTCAGCCTTTTTACCTAATAATAAGGGGAATCTCTCTATTTGCCCTAAAATATGGGGAATTTCTGTATTTTTGCCCCAAAATAAAGAAGTTTTCTGCAATTTTGTATCATAATAAAAGTAATTTCTGCCTTTTTGCCCCAAAATAAGAGAAATTTCTGCGTTTTTTCCATGAAATAAGTGAAATTTCTGTAATTTTGCCCCAAAATAAAGGAGATTTCTGCAATTTTGCCCCAAAATAATGGACATTTCTGGAATTTTGCCCCAAAATAAAGGGAATTTCTGACTTTTTGCCCTGAAATAAGGAGAATTTCTGTCTTTTTGCCCCAAATAATGTTAATTTCTGTATTTTCCCTCAAAATTAGGGGAATATGTGCAATTTTGCTTCAAAATACGAGGAATTTCTGCCTTATTGCACCAAAATAAAGGGAATTTCTGCATTTTTGCACCAATATAAGGGGAATTTCTGAAATTTTGCTCCAATATACGGGGAATTTCTGCCTTATTGCCCGAAATAAAGTGGAATTTCTGCCTTTTTGCCCTGAAATATTTGAAATTTCCGCAATTTTACCCCCCAAAAAAGGGAATTTCTGTTTTTGGCCCCAAAATTAGGAGAATTTCTGCTTTTTGCCCCAAAATGAGGCAAATTTCTGACTTTTTGCCCTGAAATACGTGAAATTTCTGCAATTTTGCCCCAAAATAAGGGGAATTTTTGCCTTTTTGCCCGAAAATAAAGGGAATGTATACCTTTTTGCCATAAAAAAAATTTCTTCATTTTTACCCCAAAATAAGGGGATTTTCCGCTTTTTTGCCCAAATAAGTGCAATTTCTGACTTTTCCCCAAAAATAAACGGAATTTCTGTCTTTTTGCCCCGAAATATGGGGAATTTCTGACTTTTTGCCCTGAAATAAGTTAAATTTCTAAAATTTTGCCCCAAAATAAGGGAAATGTCTGTATTTTGCCCCAAAATAAGGGGAATTTCTGCATTCTTGTTCCAAAATAAGGGGAATTTCAGCCTTTTTTTCTCAAAATAAGGGGAATTTCTGCCTTTTTCCCCAAAGTATGGGGAATTTCTGCCTTTTTGCCCCAAAATAAGAAAAATTTCTGCAATTTTGTACCAAAATAAAAGAAATTTCTGCCTTTTTGCCCCCAAATAAGAAAAATTTCTGCCTTTTTTCCCTGAAATAATTGAAATTTCTGCAATTTTGCCCCATAATAAGGGAAATTTCTTCAATTTTGCCCCAAAATAAAGGAAATTTCTGCAATTTTGCCTCAAATAAGGGGAATTTCTGACTTTTTGCCCTTGAAAAACGGAGATATTTTTTCTTTTTTCACCAAAATAAGGAGAATTTCAGCCTTTTCCCCCTAAAATTATGAGATTTTCTGCAATTTTGCTTCAAAATACGGGGAATTTCTGCCTTTCAGCCCCAAAATAAAGGGAATTTCTGCATTTTTCCTCAAAATTAAAGGAATTTCTGCATTTTACCTCTAAATAAGGGGAATTCCTGCATTTTGCCCCAAAATATGGGGAATTTCTGCCTTTTTGTTCCAAAATAAGGAAAATTTCTTCAATTTTGTACCAAAATAAAATAAATTTCTGCTTTTTGCCCCAAAATAAAAGTAATTTCTGACTTTTTGCTCTGAAATAAATAAAATTTCTGCAATTTTGCCCGAAAATAAGGGAAATTTTGCCTTTTTGCCCCAAAATAAGGGGAATTTCTGCCTTTTAACCCCAAAATATGGGGAAATTCAGCATTTTACCTCAAAATAAGGGGAATTTCAGTCTTTTTGCACCAAAATATGGGGAATTTCTTCCTTTTTGCCACAAAATAAGAAAAATTTCTGAAATTCTGTACAAAAATAAAATTAATTTCTAAAATGCTGCCCCAAAATAAGGGAAATTTCTGATTTTTTCTCCGAAATAAGGAGAATTTCTGTATTTTTGCCCCAAAATAAAAAGAATTTCTGCCTTTTTGCCCCAAAATTAGGGGAGTTTCTGCAATTTTGCTTAAAAATACAGGGAATTTCTGCCTCTTTTCCCGAAAATAAGAGGAACTTCTGACGATTTGCCCCAAATCAAGGGAATTTCTGCATTTTTGCCCCAATATTTAGGGAATATCTGCAATTTTGCTTCAAAATACGAGGATTTTCTTCCTTTTTGCCCCCCAAAAAGGGAAATTTCTGCAATTTTATCCCAAAATAAGGGGAATTTCTGCCTTTTTGCCCCCAAATAAGGGGAATTTCTGCATTTTTGCCCTGAAATATGTGAAATTTCTGCAATTTTACCGCAAAATTAGGAGAATTTCTGCCTTTTTGCCCCAAAATAATGGGAATTTCTGCGTTTTTGCCCCAAAATAAGAAAAATTTTTGCTTTTTTTCTCTGAAATAAGTGAAATTTCTGCAATTTTGCCTTAAAATAAAAGAAATTTCTGCAATTTTTTCTCAAAATAAAGGAATTTTCTGCAATTTTGCACCAAAATAAAGGGAATTTCTGTTGTTTGTCCCCAAATAATGGAAATTTCTGCAATTTTTCCCTAAAATAAGGGGAATTTCTGCCTTTTGCCCCAAAACAAAGAAAATTACTGCATGTTTTACACCAAAATTAGGTGAATTTCTGCAATTTTGCTCCAAAATACAGGGATTTTCTGCCTTTTTCGCCGAAAATAACGGGAATTTCTGCCATTTTGCCGCGAAATAAGTAAAATTTCTTCAGTTTTACATCAAAATAAGGGGAATTTCTGCCTTTTTGCCCCTAAATGAGGGGAATTTCTGCTTTTTGCCCCAAAATATGAGGAGTTTCAGCATTTTACCTCAAAATAAGAGGAATTTCAGTCTTTTTGCTCCAAAATACGGGTCATTTCTGCCTTTTTACCCAAAATTAAGTGGAATTTCTGCCTTTTTTTCCGAAATAAGTGAAATATCTGCAATTTTAGCCAAAAATTAGGGATTTCATTATTTACCCCAAAATAAGGGGAATTTCTGCCATTTAGCCCTTAAATAAGTGAAATTTCTGCAATTTTACCCCAAAATAAAAAGAATTTCGGCCTTTTTGCCCGAAAATAAGTGAAATTTCAGTCTTATTACCTCAAAATAAGGGGAATTTCTGCCATTTGCCCCAAAATAAGGGGAATTTCTGCAATTTTGCCCAAAAATTATGAGAATTCCTGCAATTTTGCTTCAAAATATGGAGAATTTCTGCCTTTTAGCCCCAAAATAAAGGGAATTTCTGCATTTTTCCTCAAAATTAGGGGAATTTCTGCATTTTACCTCTAAATAAGGGGAATTCCTGCATTTTGCCCCAAAATATGGGAAATTTCTGCCTTTTTGTTCCAAAATAAGGAAAATTTCTTCAATTTTGTACCAAAATAAAAGAAATTTCTGCTTTTTGCCCCAAAATAAAAGTAATTTCTGACTTTTTGCCCTGAAATAAATGAAATTTCTGCAATTTTGCCCGAAAATAAGGGAAATTTGTGCCTTTTTGCCCCAAAATGAGGGGAATTTCTGCCTTTTAACCCCAAAATATGGGGAAATTCAGCATTTTACCTCAAAATAAGGGCAATTTCAGCCTTTTTGCACCAAAATATGGGGAATTTCTTCCTTTTTGCCACAAAATAATAAACATATCTGCAATTCTGTACCAAAATAAAAGAAATTTCTAAAATTTGGCCCCAAAATAAGGGAAATTTCTGATTTTTTCCCCGAAATAAAAAGAATTTCTGTATTTTTGCCCCAAAATAAAGGGAATTTCTGCCTTTTTGCCCCAAAATTAGGGGAGTTTCTGCAATTTTTCTTCAAAATACAGGGAATTTCTGCCTCTTTTCCCGAAAATAAGGGGAACTTCTGCCGATTTGCCCCAAATAAAGGGAATTTCTGCATTTTTGCCACAATATTAGATGAATTTCTTCAATTTTGCTTCAAAATACGGGGATTTTCTTCCTTTTTGCCCCCAAAAAAGGGAAATTTCTGCAATTTTATCCCAAAATAAGGGGAATTTCTGCCTTTTTGCCCCCAAATAAGGGGAATTTCTGCCTTTTGGCCCTGAAATATGTGAAATGTCTGCAATTTAACCGCAAAATTAAAAGAATTTCTGCCTTTTTGCCCCAAAATAATGGGAATTTCTGCGTTTTTGCCCCAAAATAAGAAAAATTTTTGCTTTTTTTTTTTTGAAATAAGTGAAATTTCTGCAATTTTGCCTTAAAATAAAAGAAATTTCTGCAATTTTTTCCCATAATATAGGAATTTTCTGCAATTTTGCCCCAAAATATAGGGAATTTCTGTTTTTTGTCCCCAAATAAGGGAAATTTCTGCAATTTTTCCCTAAAATAAGGGGAATTTCTGCCTTTTGCCCCAAAACAAAGAAAATTACTGCATGTTTTACTCCAAAATTAGGTGAATTTCTTCAATTTTGCTCCAAATTACAGGGATTTTCTGCCTTTTTCGCCGAAAATAAGGGGAATTTCTGCCATTTTGCCGCGAAATAAGTGAAATTTCTTCAGTTTTACCTCAAAATAAGGGGAATTTCTGCCTTTTTGCACCAAAAAGAGGGGAATTTCTGCCTTTTGCCCCAAAATATGAGGAATTTCATCATTTTACCTCAAAATAAGGGGAATTTCAGCCTTTTTGCTCCAAAATACTGGTCATTTCTGTTTTTTTGCCCAAAATTAAGTGCAATTTCTGCCTTTTTGTCCCAAAATAAGTGAAATATCTGCAATTTTAGCCAAAAATTAGGGATTTCATCTTTGTGCCCCAAAATAAGGGGAATTTCTGCCATTTTGCCCTGAAATATTTGAAATTTCTGCAATTTTACCCCAAAATAAAAAGAATTTCGGCCCTTTTGCCCCAAAATAAGGGGAATTTCAGCCTTATTACCTCTAAATAAGGGGAATTTCTGCCATTTGCCCCAAAATAAGGGGAATTTCTGCCTTTTTGCCACAAAATAAAGAAAATTACTGCATGTTTTACCCCAAAATTAGGTAAATTTTTGCAATGTTGCTCCAAAATACGAGGATTTTCTGCATTTTTCGATGAAAATAAGGGGAATGCATACCTTTTTGCCATAAAAAAGGGAAATTTCATCATTTTTGCCCCAAAATAAGGGGAATTTCTGCCTTTTTGCCTTTAAATAAGTGGAATTTCTGTCTTATTTCCCCAAAACAAAGGGAATTTCTGTCTATTTTGCCCCAAAATAAGGAAAATTTCTGACTTATTACCCTGAAATAAGTGAAATTTCTTCAATTTTGCCCTAAAATAAGGAAAATTTCTGCCTTTTTGCCCCAAAATAAAGGGAATTTCAGCCTTTTTACCACAAAATAAGGGGAATTTCTGCATTTTTGCCACAAAATATTAAGAATTTCTGCCTTTTTGCCCTAAAATAGAGAAAATTTCTGCCTTTTTTCCGGAAATAAGTGAAATATCTGCAATTCTGACCCAAAATAAGAGAAATTTCTGCAATTTGGCCCCAAAATAAGGGAAATTTCTGGAATTTTGCCCCAAAATAAGTGGAATTTCTGAGTTTTGCTCCAAAATAAGGAGAATTTGTGTTTTTTGGCACAACATATAGGGAATTTCTGCCTTTTTGCCCCACAACTATGGGAATTTCTGCAATTTTGCTCCAAAATACAGGGAATTTCTGCTTTTTTGCCCGAAAATAAGGGGAATGTATACCTTTTGCCACAAAAAAGGGAAATTTCTTCATTTTTGCCCCAAAATAAGAGGAATTTCTGCTTTTTCCCCTCAAAATAAGTGAAATTTCTGCTTTTTTACCCAAAAATAAACGGAATTTTTGCCTTTTTGCCCCAAAATAAGGGGAATTTTTGAATTTTGCCCAGAAATAAGTGAAATTTCTGCAATTTTGCCCCAAAATAAGAGAAATTCCTGCCTTTTTGCCACAAAATAAGGGGAATTTCTGTCTTTTTGCCCCAAAATAAGGGAAATTTCAGATTTTTCCTCATAATAAGGGGAATCTCTGCATTTTTGCCCCAAAATATGGGGAATTTCTGCATTTTTGCTACAAAATAAAGAATTTTTCTTCAATTTTGTACCATTTTACAAGAAATTTCTGCCCTTTTGCTCTAAAACAAGAGAAATTCCTGTCTTCTTATTCTGAAATAAGTGAAATTTCTGCAATTTTGAACAAAATAAGAAAAACTTCTGCAATTTTGCCACAAAATAAGGGAAATTTCAGCCTTTTTGCTCCAAAATACTGGTCATTTCTGCCTTTTTGCCCTGAAATAAGGAGAATTTCTGTCTTTTTTCTCCAAAATAATGTGTATTTCTGCATTTTTCCTCAAAATCAGGGGAATTTGTGCAATTTTGCTTCAAAATACGGGAGATTTCAGCCTTATTGCACCAAAATAAAGGGGATTTCTACATTTTTCACCTATATAAGTGGAATTTCTGAAATTTTTCTCCAGAATACGGGGAATTTCTGCCTTATAGCCCAATATTATGTGGAATTTCTGCCTTTTTGCCCTGAAATATTTGAAATTTGCGCAATTTTACCTGAAAATAAAGGGAATTTCTGTATTTGGCCCCAAAATTAGGGGAATTTCTGCTTTTTGCCCCAAAATAAGGCAAATTTCTGACTTTTTGCCCTGAAATAAGTGAAATTTCTGTAATTTTGACCAAAATAAGAAAAATTTCTGCAATTTTGCCACAAAATAAGGGAAATTTCTGCAATTTTGCCCCAAAATAAGGGGAATTTCTGACTTTTTGCCCTGAAATAAGGATAATTTCTGTATTTTTGCCCCAAAATTATGTGTATTTCTGCATTTTCCCTCAAAATTAGGGAAATTTGTGCAATTTTGCTTCAAAATACGGGGGATTTCAGCATTATTGCACCAAAATAAAGGGAATTTCTGCATTTTTGCACCAATATAAGGGGAATTTCTGAAATTTTGCTCCAGAATACGGGGAATTTCTGCCTTATAGCCCGAAATTAAGTGGAATTTCTGCCTTTTTGTCCTGAAATATTTGAAATTTCCGCAATTTTACCCCTAAAAAGGGGAATTTCTGTTTTTAGCCCCAAAATTAGGGGAATTTCTGCTTTTTGCCCCAAAATAAGGCAAATTTCTGACTTTTTGCCCTGAAATAAGTGAAATTTCTGCAATTTTACCCCAAAATAAGGGGAATATCTGCCTTTTTGCCCAGAATAAGGGGAATTTCAGCATTTTACCTCCAAATAAGGGGAATTTCTGCATTTTTGCCCAAAATTAAGGGGATTTTCTGCCTTTTTGCCCCCTAACAAGGGAAATTTCTGCAATTTTATCCAAAAATAAAAGGAATTTCTGCCTTTATGCTTTCAAATAACGGGAATTCCTGCCTTTTTGCCCTGAAATATGTGAAATGTCTGCAATTTTACCCCAAAATAAGGTGAATTTCTACCTTTTTGCCCCAAAATAATGGGAATTTCTGCCTTTTTGCCCCAAAATATGAAAAATTTTTGCTTTTTTTCTTTGAAATATGTAAAATTTCTGCAATTTTGCCTTAAAATTAAAGAAATTTCTGCAATTTTTCCCCATAATAAAGAATTTTTTGCAATTTTGCCCCAAAATAAGGGGAATTTCTGTTTTTTGTCCACAAATAAGGGAAATTTCAGAAATTTTGCCCTAAAATAAGGGGAATTTCTGCCTTTTGCCCCAAAATAAGGAGAATTTCTGCCTTTTTGCCCCAAAAGAAAGAAAATTACTGCATGTTTTACGCCAAAATTAGGTGAATTTCTGCAATTTTGCTACAAAATACAGAGATTTTCTGCCTTTTTCGCAGAAAATAAGGGGAATTTCTGCCATTTTGCCGCGAAATAAGTGAAATTTCTGCAGTTTTACCCCAAAATAAGGGGAATTTCTGCCTTTTTGCCCCAAAATTAGGGGAATTTCTGCAATTTTGCTCCAAAATACGGGGAATTTCTGCCTTTTTGCCCGAAAATAAAGGGAATGTATAGCTTTTTGCCATAAAAAGGGAAATTTCTTCATTTTTTTGCCCAAAATAAGGGGATTTTCCGCTTTTTTGACTCAAAATAAGTGCAATTTCTGACTTTTTTCAAAAAATAAATGGAATTTCTGTCTTTTTGCCCCAAAATAAAAGGAATTTCCGACTTTTTGCCCTGAAATAAGTTAAATTTCAAAAATTTTTCCCCAAAATATTTGAAATTTCTGCAGTTTTGCCCCAAAATAAGGGAAATTTCTGTATTTTTGCCCCAAAATAAGAGAAATTTCTGTATTTTTACCTCAAAATAAGGGGAATTTCTGCATTTTTGCCACAAAATATAAGGAATTTCTGCCTTTTTGCCCCAAAATAAAAAAAAATTCTGCCTTTTTTCCCTGAAATAAGTGAAATTTCTGCAATTTTGGCCCAAAAAAATTGAAATTTCTGCAATTTTGTCCCAAAATAAGAGAAATTTTGGGAAATTTGCACCTAAATAAGTAAAATTTCTGAGTTTTGCCCCAAAATAAGGAGAATTTCTGTCTTTTTGCCCCAACATATAGGGAATTTCTGCCTTTTTGCCCCAAAATTAGGAAAGTTTCTGCAATTTTGCTTCAAAATACAGGAAATTTCTGCCTCTTTTCCCGAAAATAAGGGGAACTTCTGTCGATTTGCCTCAAATAAAGGGAATTTCTGCATTTTTGCCCCAATATTTGGGGAATTTCTGCAATTTTGCTTTAAAATACGGGGAATTTCTGCCTTTTTGCCCAAAATTAAGGCGATTTTCTGCCTTTTTGCCCCCAAACAATGAAAATTTCTGCAATTTTATCCCAAAATAAAAGGAATTTCTGCCTTTATTCCCTCAAATAACGAGAAATTCGGCCTTTTTGCCCTGAAATATGTGAAATGTCTGCAATTTTACCCCAAAATAAGGTAAATTTCTATTTTTTTGCCCCAAAATAATGGGAATTTCTGCCTTTTTGCCTCAAAATATGAAAATTTTTTCCTTTTTTTCTCTGAAATATGTGAAATTTCTGCAATTTTGCCTTAAAATAAAAGAAATTTCTGCAATTTTTCCCCACAATGAAAGAATTTTTTGCAATTTTGCCCCAAAATAAAGGGAATTTCTGTTTTTTGTCCCCAAATCAAGGAAATTTCTGAAATTTTGCCCTAAAATAAGGGGAATTTCTACTTTTTGCCCCAAAATAAGGAGAATTTCTGCCTTTTTGCCCCAAAACAAAGAAAATTACTGCATGTTTTACGCCAAAATTAGGTGAATTTCTGCCATTTTGCGACAAATTACAGGGATTTTCTGCCTTTTTCGCAGAAAATAAGGGGAATTTCTGCCATTTTGCCGCGAAATAAGTGAAATTTCTGCAGTTTTACCCCAAAATAAGGGGAATTTCTGCCTTTTTGCCCCAAAATTAGGGGAATTTCTGCAATTTTGCTTAAAAATACGGAGAATTTCTGCCTTTTTGCCCGAAAATAAAGGGAATGTATAACTTTTTGCCAAAAAACGGAAATTACTTTATTTTTACCCCAAAATAAGGGGATTTTCTGCCTTTTTGACACAAAATAAGTGCAATTTCTGACTTTTTTCCAAAAATAAATGGAATTTCTGTCTTTTTGCCCCCAAATAAGGGGAATTTCCTACTTTTTGCCCTGAAATAAGTTAAATTTCAAAAATTTTTCCCCAAAATAATTGAAATTTCTGCAATTTTGCCCCAAAATAAGGGGAATTTCTGTATTTTTGCCCCAAAATAAGGGAAATTTCTGCCTTTTTGCCACCAAATAAGAAAAATTTTAGCCTTTTTACCTCAAAATAAGGGGAATTTCTGCATTTTTGCCACAAAATATTAAGAATTTCTGCATTTTTGCTTCAAAATAAGAAATATTTCTGCCTTTCTTTTTTGAAATAAGTGAAATTTCTGCAATTTTGCCCCAAATTTGTGAAATTTCTGCAATTTTGCACCAAAATAAGGGAAATTTCTGGAATTTTGCCCCAAAATAAGTGGAATTTCTGAGTTTTGCCCTAAAATAAGGAGAATTTCTCTCTTTTTGCCCCAACATATAGGAAATTTCTGCCTTTTTGCCCCACAATTAGAGGAATTTCTGCAATTTTGCTCCAAAATACGGGGAATTTCTGCTTTTTTTCCCGAAAATAAGGGGAATGTATACCTTTTGCCACAAAAAAGGGAAATTTCTTCATTTTTGTCCAAAAATAAGAGGAATTTCTGACTTTTTACCTCAAAGTAAGTGAAATTTCTGCCTTTTTACCCAAAAATAAACGGAATTTCTGTCTTTTGCCCCAAAATAAAAGGAATTTTTGAATTAGGCCCTGAAATTAGTGAAATTTCTGCAATTTTGCCCTAAAATAGAAGAAATTTCTTCCTTTTTGCCACAAAAAAAGGGAATTTCTGTCTTTTTGCCCCAAAATAAGGGAAATTTCTGTCTTTTGCCCCCAAATAAGGGGAATTTCAGCCTTTTTACCTCAAAATAAAAGGAATTTCTGCATTTTTGCCACAAAATATTAGGAATTTCTGCACTTTTGCTCCAAAATAAAAAAAAAATTCTACCTTTTTTCCCTGAAATCAGTGAAATTTCTGTAATTTTGCCCCAAAATAAGTGAAATTTCTTCAATTTTGCCCCTACATAAGGAAAATTTCTGTAATTTTGCCCCAAAATAAGTGGAATTTCTGAGTTTTGCCCTAAAATAAGGAGAATTTCTGTCTTTTTGCCCCAACAAATAGGGAATTTCTGCCTTTTTGCCCCACAACTAGGGGAATTTCTGCAATTTTGCTCCAAAATACATGGAATTTCTGCTTTTTTTCCTGAAAATAAGGGGAATGTATACCTTTTGCCACAAAAAAGGGAAATTTCTTCATTTTTGCCCCAAAATAAGAGGAATTTCTGCCTTTTTAACCTCAAAATAAGTGAAATTTCTGCCTTTTTACCCAAAAATAAACTGAATTTCTTTCTTTTTTTTCCCAAAATAAAAGGAATTTTTGAATTATGCCCTGAAATTAGTGAAATTTCTGCAATTTTGCCCTAAAATAAAAGAAATTTCTGCCTTTGTGCCACAAAATAAGGGGAATTTCTGTCTTTTTGCCCCAAAATAAGGGAAATTTCTGCCTTTTTGCCCCCAAATAAGGGGAATTTCAGCCTTTTTACGTCAAAATAAAGTGAATTTCTGCATTTTTGCCACAAAATACTAGGAATTTCTGCCTTTTTGCTCCAAAATAAGAAAATTTCTGCCTTTTTTTCCCGGAAATAAGTGAAATTTGTGCAATTTTGCCCCTAAATAAAGGGAATTTCTGTCTTTTTGCCCCAAAATAAGGGGAATTTCAGCCTTTTTACCTAATAATAAGGGGAATCTCTCTATTTGCCCTAAAATATGGGGAATTTCTGTATTTTTGCCCCAAAATAAAGAAGTTTTCTGCAATTTTGTATCAAAATAAAAGTAATTTCTGCCTTTTTGCCCCAAAATAAGAGAAATTTCTGCGTTTTTTCCATGAAATAAGTGAAATTTCTGTAATTTTGCCCCAAAATAAAGGAGATTTCTGCAATTTTGCCCCAAAATAATGGACATTTCTGGAATTTTGCCCCAAAATAAGGGGAATTTCTGACTTTTTGCCCTGAAATAAGGAGAATTTCTGTCTTTTTGCCCCAAAATAATGTTAATTTCTGCATTTTCCCTCAAAATTAGGGGAATATGTGCAATTTTGCTTCAAAATACAAGGAATTTCTGCCTTATTGCACCAAAATAAAGGGAATTTCTGCATTTTTGCACCAATATAAGGGGAATTTCTGAAATTTTGCTCCAATATACGGGGAATTTCTGCCTTATTGCCCGAAATAAAGCGGAATTTCTGCTTTTTTGCCCTGAAATATTTGAAATTTCCGCAATTTTACCCCCCAAAAAAGGGAATTTCTGTTTTTGGCCCCAAAATTAGGAGAATTTCTGCTTTTTGCCCCAAAATGAGGCAAATTTCTGACTTTTTGCCCTGAAATAAGTGAAATTTCTGCAATTTTGCCCCAAAATAAGGGGAATTTCTGCCTTTTTGCCCGAAAATAAAGGGAATGTATATCTTTTTGCCATAAAAAAATTTCTTCATTTTTACCTTAAAATAAGGGGATTTTCCACTTTTTTGCCTCAATAAGTGCAATTTCTGACTTTTCCCCAAAAATAAACGGAATTTCTGTCTTTTTGCCCCGAAATATGGGGAATTTCTGACTTTTTGCCCTGAAATAAGTTAAATTTCTAAAATTTTGCCCCAAAATAAGGGAAATGTCTGCTTTTTGCCCCAAAATAAGGGGAATTTCTGCATTCTTGCCCCAAAATAAGGGGAATTTCAGCCTTTTTTCCTCAAAATAAGGGGAATTTCTGCCTTTTGTCCCAAATTACGGGGATTTTCTGCCTTTTTCGCCGAAAATAAGGGGAATTTCTGCCATTTTGCTGCGTAATAAGTGAAATTTCTTCAGTTTTACCTCAAAATAAGGGGAATTTCTGCCTTTTTGCCCCCAAAAGAGGGGAATTTCTGCCTTTTGCCCCAAAATATGAGGAATTTCAGCATTTTACCTCAAAATAAGGGGAATTTCAGCCTTTTTGCTCCAAAATACTGGTCATTTCTGCCTTTTTGCCCAAAATTAAGTGCAATTTTGCCTTTTTGTCCCAAAATAAGTGAAATATCTGCAATTTTAGCCAAAAATTAGGGATTTCATCTTTGTGCCCCAAAATAAGGGGAATTTCTGCCATTTTGCCCTGAAATATTTGAAATTTCTGCAATTTTACCCCAAAATAAAAAGAATTTCGGCCCTTTTGCCCAAAAATAAGGGGAATTTCTGTCTTATTACCTCAAAATAAGGGGAATTTCTGCCATTTGCCCCAAAATAAGGGGAATTTCTGGCTTTTTGCCACAAAATAAAGAAAATTACTGCATGTTTTACCCAAAAATTAGGTAAATTTTTGCAATGTTGCTCCAAAATACGAGGATTTTTTGCCTTTTTCGCTGAAAATAAGGGGAATGCATACCTTTTTGCCATAAAAAAGGGAAATTTCATCATTTTTGCCCCAAAATAATGGGAATTTCTGCCTTTTTGCCTTTAAATAAGTGGAATTTCTGTCTTATTTCCCCAAAACAAAGGGAATTTCTGTCTATTTTGCCCCAAAATAAGGAAAATTTCTGACTTATTACCCTGAAATAAGTGAAATTTCTTCAATTTTGCCCTAAAATAAGGAAAATTTCTGCCTTTTTGCCCCAAAATAAAAGGAATTTCAGCCTTTTTACCTCAAAATAAGGGGAATTTCTGCATTTTTGCCACAAAATATTAAGAATTTCTGCCTTTTTGCCCTAAAATAGAGAAAATTTCTGCATTTTTCCGGAAATAAGTGAAATATCTGCAATTCTGACCCAAAATAAGGGAAATTTCTGCAATTTGGCCCCAAAATAAGGGAAATTTCTGGAATTTTGCCCCAAAATAAGTGGAATTTTTGAGTTTTGCCCCAAAATAAGGAGAATTTGTGTTTTTTGGCCCAACATATAGGGAATTTCTGCCCTTTTGCCCCACAACTATGGGAATTTCTGCAATTTTGCTCCAAAATACAGAGAATTTCTGCTTTTTTGCCCGAAAGTAAGGGGAATGTATACCTTTTGCCACAAAAAAGGGAAATTTCTTCATTTTTGCCCCAAAATAAGAGGAATTTCTGCTTTTTCCCCTCAAAATAAGTGAAATTTCTGCCTTTTTACCCAAAAATAAACGGAATTTTTGCCTTTTTGCCCCAAAATAAGGGGAATTTTTTAATTTTGCCCAGAAATAAGTTAAATTTCTGCAATTTTGCCCCAAAATAAGAGAAATTTCTGCCTTTTTGCAACAAAATAAGGGGAATTTCTGTCTTTTTGCCCCAAAATAAGGGGAATTTCAGCCTTTTTCCTCATAATAAGGGGAATTTCTGCATTTTTGCCCCAAAATATGGGGAATTTCTGCATTTTTGCTACAAAATAAAGAAATTTTCTGCAATTTTGTACCAAAATACAAAAAATTTCTGCCCTTTTGCTCTAAAACAAGAGAAATTCCTATCTTCTTATTCTGAAATAAGTGAAATTTCTGCAATTTTGAACAAAATAAGAAAAACTTCTGCAATTTTGCCACAAAATAAGGGAAATTTCAGCCTTTTTGCTCCAAAATACTGGTCATTTCTGCCTTTTTGCCCTGAAATAAGAAGAATTTCTGTCTTTTTTCTCCAAAATAATGTGTATTTCTGCATTTTCCCTCAAAATTAGGGGAATTTGTGCAATTTTGTTTCAAAATACAGGAGATTTCAGCCTTATTGCAACAAAGGGGATTTCTACATTTTTCACCTATATAAGTGGAATTTCTGAAATTTTTCTCCAGAATACGGGGAATTTCTGACTTATAGCCCGATATTATGTGGAATTTCTGCCTTTTTGCCCTGAAATATTTGAAATTTCCGCAATTTTACCCCAAAATAAAGGGAATTTCTCTTTTTGGCCCCAAAATTAGGGGAATTTTTGCTTTTTGCCCCAAAATAAGGCAAATTTCTGACTTTTTGCCCTGAAATAAGTGAAATTTCTGCAATTTTGACCAAAATAAGAAAAATTTCTGCAATTTTGCCACAAAATAAGGGAAATTTCTGCAATTTTGCCCCAAAATAATGGGAATTTCTGACTTTTTGCCCTGAAATAAGGAGAATTTCTGTCTTTTTGCCCCAAAATTATGTGTATTTCTGCATTTTCCCTCAAAATTAGTGAAATTTGTGCAATTTTGCTTAAAAATACGGGGGATTTCAGCCTTATTGCACCAAAATAAAGGGAATTTCTGCATTTTTGCACCAATATAAGTGGAATTTCTGAAATTTTGCTCCAGAATACGGGGAATTTCTGCCTTATAGCCCGAAATTAAGTGGAATTTCTGCCTTTTTGCCTTGAAATATTTGAAATTTCCGCAATTTTACCCCAAAAAAGGGAATTTCTGTTTTTGGCCCCAAAATTAGGGGAATTTCTGCTTTTTGCCCCAAAATAAGGCAAATTTCTGACTTTTTGCCCTGAAATAAGTGAAATTTCTGCAATTTTACCCCAAAATAAGGGGAATATCTGCCTTTTTGCCTAGAATAAGGGGAATTTCAGCATTTTACCTCCAAATAAGGGGAATTTCTGCCTTTTGCCACAAAATATGGGGAATATCTGCCTTATTGCCCCCAAATAAGGAAAATTTCTGCTTTTCTGCCCCAATTAACGGGAATTTCTGTTTTTTTGCTGCAAAGTAAAGGGAATTTCTACCTTTTTGTTTGAAAATAAGAGGAATTTCATCCTTTTTACCTCAAAATAAGGGGAATTTCTGCCTTTTGCTCCAAAATATGGGGAATTTCTGCCTTGTTGTTCCAAAATAAGGAAAATTTCTTCAATTTTGTACCAAAATAGAAGAAATTTCTGCTTTTTGTCCCAAAATAAAAGGAATTTCTGACTTTTCGTCCTGAAATAAATGAAATTTCTGCAATTTTGCCCAAAAATAAGAAAAATTTGTGCCTTTTTGCCACAAAATATAAAAAATTTCTGCCTTCTTGCCACAAAATAAGAAAAATTTCTGCAATTCTGTACCAAAATAAAAGAAATTTCTCCAATTTTGACCCAAAATAAGGGAAATTTCTGCAATTTTGCCCCGAAATAAGGAGAATTTCTGTATTTTTGCACAAAAATAAAGGGAATTTCTGCCTTTTTGCCAAAAATTAGGGGAGTTTCTGCAATTTTGCTTCAAAATACAGGGAATTTCTGCCTCTGTCCCCGACAATAAGAGGAACTTCTGCCTTTTTGCCCCAAATAAAAGGAATTTCTGCATTTTTGCCCCAATATTAGGAGAATTTCTGCAATTTTGCTTCAAAATACAGGGAATTTCTGCCTCTGTCCCCGACAATAAGAGGAACTTCTGCCTTTTTGCCCCAAATAAAAGGAATTTCTGCATTTTTGCCCCAATATTAGGAGAATTTCTGCAATTTTGCTCCAAAATACGGGGAATTTTGCCTTTTTGCCCGAAATTTAGGGGATTTTCTGCTTTTTGCCCCCAAATAAGGGAAATTTCGGCAATTTTATCCCAAAATAAGAGGAATTTGTGCTTTTTTGCCCCAAAATAAAAGAAATTTCTGCATTTTTGCCCCAAAATAAAAAAAATTTTTGCTTTTTTTCTCTGAAATAAGTGAAATTTCTGCAATTTTGCCCTAAAATAAGAGAAATTTCTGCAATTTTTCCCCATAATAAAGGAAATTTCTGCAATTTTCCCCAAATTAAGGGAAATTCTGTTTTTTGCCCCCAAATATAAGAAATTTCTGCAATTTTGCCCTAAAATAAGGGGAATTTCTGCCTTTTTCCCCAAAATAAGGGGAATTTCTGCCTTTACCACGAAAATAAAAAGAATTTCTTCATTTTCCCCCAATATTAGGGGAATTTCTGCGTTTTACCTCTAAATAAGGGGAATTTCTGGATTTTACCCCAAAAAATGGGGAATTTCTGCCTTTTTGTTGCAAAAAAAGGAAAATTTCTTAAATTTTGTACCATAATATAAGAAATTTCTGCTTTTTGCCCCAAAATAAGGGGAATTTCTGACTTTTTAACCTGAAATAAATGAAATTTCTGCAATTTTGCCTGAAAATAAGGGAAATTTGTGTTTTTTTGCCCCAAAATGAGGGGAATTTCTGCCTTTTGCCCCAAAATATGAGGAATTTCAGCATTTTACCTCAAAATGAGGGAAATTTCAGCCTTTTTGCACCATAATATGGGGAATATCTGCCTTTTTGCTCCAAAATAAAGGGAATTTGTGCATTATTGCATCAATATTAGAGGAATTTCTGCAATTTTGCTCCAAAATACGGGTCATTTCTGCCTTTTTGCCTGAAATTAAGTGGAATTTTTGCCTTTTTGTCCCAAAATACATGAAATATTGTCAATTTTAGCCAGAAAAAAGGGATTTAATCTTTTTGCCTCAAAATAAGTGGAATTTCTATTATTTTGCCCTGAAATTTTTGAAATTTTTTAAATTTTACCGCAAAATAAATAGAATTTCTGCCTTTTTGCCCCAAAATAAGGTGAATTTCAGCCTTATTACCTCAAAATAAGGGAAATTTCTGCCTTTTGCCACAAAATATGGGGAATTTCTGCCTTTTTGTTCCAAAATAAGGAAAATTTCTTCAATTTTGTACCAAAATAGAAGAAATTTCTGCTTTTTCCCTCAAAATAAAAGGAATTTCTGACTTTTGGTCCTGAAATAAATGAAATTTCTGCAATTTTGCCTGAAAATTAGAAAAATTTGTGCCTTTTTGCCACAAAATATAAAAAATTTCTGCCTTATTGCCACAAAATAAGAAAAATTTCTGCAATTCTGTACCAAAATAAAAGAAATTTCTTCAATTTTGCCCCAAAATAAGGGAAATTTCTGCAATTTTGCCCCAAAATAAGGAAATTTTCTTCAATTTTGCCCCAAAATAAGGGGAATTTCTAATTTTTGCCCCGAAATAAGGAGAATTTCTGTATTTTTGCCCCAAAATAAAGGGAATTTTTGCCTTTTTGCCCCAAAATTAGGGGAGTTTCTGAAATTTTGCTTCAAAATACAGGGAATTTCTGCCTCTTTCCCCGAAAATAAGAGGAACTTCTGCCTTTTTGCCCCAAATGAAAGTAATTTCTGCATTTTTGCCCCAATATTAGGGGAATTTCTGCAATTTTGCTCCAAAATACGGGGAATTTTTGCCTTTTTGCCCGAAATTAAGGGGATTTTCTGCCTTTTTGCCCCCAAATAAGGGAAATTTCGGAAATTTTATCCCAAAATAAGGGGAATTTCTGCTGTTTTGCCCAAAAATAAAGGAAATTTCTGCATTTTTGCCCCAAAATAAAAAAAATTTTTCCTTTTTTTCTCTGAAATAAGTGAAATTTCTGCAATTTTGCCCTAAAATAAGAGAAATTTCTGCAATTTTTCCCCATAATAAAGAAAATTTCTGCAATTTTCCCCAAATTAAGGGAATTTCTGTTTTTTACCGCCAAATAAAAGAAATTTCTGCAATTTTGCCCTAAAATAAAGGGAATTTGTGACAATTTCCCCAAAATAAGGGGAATTTCTGCCTTTTAGCCCCAAAATAAAGGGAATTTCTTCATTTTCCCCCAATATTAGGGGAATTTCTGCGTTTTACCTCTAAATAATGGGAATTTCTGGACTTTACCCCAAAAAATGGGGTATTTCTGCCTTTTTGTTCCAAAAAAAGGAAAATTTCTTAAATTTTGTACCATAATAAAAGAAATTTCTGCTTTTTGCCCCAAAATAAGGGGAATTTCTGACTTTTTACCCTGAAATAAATGAAATTTCTGCAATTTTGCCTGAAAATAAAGGAAATTTGTGCCTTTTTGCCCCAAAATGAGGGGAATTTCTGCCTTTGCCACAAAATATGAGGAATTTCAGCATTTTATCTCAAAATGAGGGAAATTTCAGCCATTTTGGACCATAATATAGGGAATATCTGCCTTTTTGCTCCAAAATAAAAGGAATTTGTGCATTATTGCACCAATATTAGAGGAATTTCTGCAATTTTGCTCCAAAATACGGGTCATTTCGGCCTTTTTGCCTGAAATTAAGTGGAATTTTTGCCTTTTTGTCCCAAAATACATGAAATATTTGCAATTTTAGCCAAAATAAGGGATTTAATCTTTTTGCCCCAAAATAAGGGGAATTTCTGCCATTTTGCCCTGAAATATTTGAAATTTTTTCAATTTTACCCCAAAATAAAAAGAATTTCTGCCTTTTTGCCTCAAAATAAGGGGAAATTCAGCCTTATTACCTCAAAATAAGGGGAATTTCTGCCTTTTGCCACAAAATATGGGGAATTTCTGCCTTTTTGTTCCAAAATAAAGAAAATTTCTTCAATTTTGTACCAAAATAGAAGAAATTTATGCTTTTTGCCCCAAAATAAAAGGAATTTTTGCCCTGAAATATGTGAAATGTCTGCAATTTTACCACAAAATAAGGTGAATTTCTGCCTTTTTGCTTAAAAATAATGGGAATTTCTGCCTTTTTGCCACAAAATAAGAAACATTTTTGCTTTTTTCTCTGAAATAAGTTAAATTGCTGCAATTTTGCCTTAAAATAAAAGAAATTTCTGCAATTTTTTTCCATAATATAAGAATTTTCTGCAATTTTGCCCCAAAATATAGGGAATTTCTGTTTTTGTCCTAAAATAAGGGAAATTTCTGCAATTTTTCCCTAAAATAAGGGGAATTTCTGCCTTTTGCCCCAAAACAAAGAAAATTACTGCATGTTCTACTCCAAATTTGGTGAATTTCTTCAATTTTGCTCCAAAATACGGGGATTTTCTGCCTTTTTCGCCAAAAATAAGGGGAATTTCTGCCATTTTGCCGTGAAATAAGTGAAATTTGTTCAGTTTTACCTCAAAATAAGGGGAATTTCTGCCTTTTTGCCCCAAAATGAGGGGAATTTCTGCCTTTTACCTCATTATATGAAGAATTTCAGCATTTTACCTCAAAATAAGGGGAATTTCAGCCTTTTTGCTCCAAAATACTGGTCATTTCTGCCTTTTTGCCCAAAATTAAATGCAATTTCTGTCTTTTGGTCCCAAAATAAGTGAAATATCTGCAATTTTAGCCAAAAATTAGGGATTTCATGTTTTGCCCAAAAATAAGGGGAATTTCTGCCATTTTGCCCTGAAATATTTGAAATTTCTGCAATTTTACCCCAAAATAAAAAGAATTTCGGCACTTTTGCCCCAAAATAAGGGGAATTTCAGCCTTATTACCTCAAAATAAGGGGAAATTCTGCCATTTGCCCCAAAATAAGGGGAATTTCTGCCTTTTTGCCACAAAATAAAGAAAATTACTGCATGTTTTACCCCAAAATTAGGTAAATTTCTTCAATGTTGCTCCAAAATACAAGGATTTTCTGCCTTTTTCGCTGAAAATAAGGGGAATGCATACCTTTTTGCCATAAAAAAAGAGAAATTTCATCATTTTTGCCCCAAAATAAAGGGAATTTCTACCTTTTTGCCTCTAAATAAGTGGAATTTCTGTCTTTTTCCCCAAAAACAAAGGGAATTTCTGTCTATTTTGCCCCAAAATAAGGGGAAATTCTGACTTATTACCCTGAAATAAGTGAAATTTCTTCAATTTTGCCTTAAAATAAGGAAAATTTCTGCTTTTGCCCCCAAATAAGGGGAATTTCAGCTTTTTTACTTCGAAATAAAGGGAATTTCTGCAATTTTGCTCCAAAATACGGGGAATTTCTGCCTTTTTGCCCGAAAATAAGGGGAATGCATACTTTTTGCCATAAAAAAGGGAAATTTCTTCATTTTTGCCCCAAAATAAGGGGAATTTCTGCCTTTTTGCCTTTAAATAAGTGGAATTTCTGTCTTATTCCCCCAAAACAAAGGGAATTTCTGTCTATTTTGCCCCAAAATAAGGGGAATTTCTGACTTATTACCCTGAAATAAGTGAAATTTCTTCAATTTTGCCCTAAAATAAGGAAAATTTCTGCCTTTTTGCCCCAAAATAAAAGGAATTTCAGCCTTTTTACCTCAAAATAAGGGGAATTTCTGCATTTTTGCCACAAAATATTAAGAATTTCTGCCTTTTTGCCCTAAAATAGAGAAAATTTCTGCATTTTTCCGGAAATAAGTTAAATATCTGCAATTCTGACCCAAAATAAGGGAAATTTCTGCAATTTGGCCCCAAAATAAGGGAAATTTCTGGAATTTTGCCCCAAAATAAGTGGAATTTCTGAGTTTTGCTCCAAAATAAGGAGAATTTGTGTTTTTTGGCCCAACATATAGGGAATTTCTGCCTTTTTGCCCCACAACTATGGGAATTTCTGCAATTTTGCTAAAAAATACAGGGAATTTCTGCTTTTTTGCCCGAAAATAAGGGGAATGTATACCTTTTGCCACAAAAAAGGGAAATTTCTTCATTTTTGCCCCAAAATAAGAGGAATTTCTGCTTTTTCCCCTCAAAATAAGTGAAATTTCTGCTTTTTTACCCAAAAATAAACGGAATTTTTGCCTTTTTGCCCCAAAATAAGGGGAATTTTTGAATTTTGCCCAGAAATAAGTGAAATTTCTGCAATTTTGCCCCAAAATAAGAGAAATTCCTGCCTTTTTGCCACAAAATAAGGGGAATTTCTGTCTTTTTTCCCCAAAATAAGGGAAATTTCAGATTTTTCCTCATAATAAGGGGAATCTCTGCATTTTTGCCCCAAAATATGGGGAATTTCTGCATTTTTGCTACAAAATAAAGAAATTTTCTTCAATTTTGTACCATTTTACAAGAAATTTCTGCCCTTTTGCTCTAAAACAAGAGAAATTCCTGTCTTCTTATTCTGAAATAAGTGAAATTTCTGCAATTTTGAACAAAATAAGAAATACTTCTGCAATTTTGCCACAAAATAAGGGAAATTTCTGCAATTTTGCCCCAAAATAAGGGGAATTTCAGCCTTTTTGCTCCAAAATACTGGTCATTTCTGCCTTTTTGCCCAAAATTAAGTGCAATTTCTGCCTTTTTGTCCCAAAATAAGTGAAATATCTGCAATTTTAGCCAAAAATTAGGGATTTCATCTTTTTGCCCCAAAATAAGGGGAATTTCTGCCATTTTGCCCTGAAATATTTGAAATTTCTGCAATTTTACCCCAAAATAAAAAGAATTTCGGCCCTTTTTCCCCAAAATAAGGGGAATTTCAGCCTTATTACCTCGAAATAAGGGAAATTTCTGCCATTTGCCTCAAAATAAGGGGAATTTCTGCCTTTTTGCCACAAAATAAAGAAAATTACTGCATGTTTTACCCGAAAACTAGGTAAATTTCTGCAATGTTGCTCCAAAATACGAGGATTTTCTGCCTTTTTCGCTGAAAATAAGGGGAATGCATACCTTTTTGCCATTAAAAATGGAAATTTCATCATTTTTGCCCCAAAATAAGTTGAATTTCTACCTTTTTGCCTCTAAATAAGTGGAATTTCTGTCTTTTTCTCCCAAAACAAAGGGAATTTCTGTCTTTTTTGCCCCAAAATAAGGGGAAATTCTGACTTATTACCCTGAAAGAAGTGAAATTTGTTCAATTTTGCCCCAAAATAAGGAAAATTTCTGCTTTTGCCCCCAAATAAGGGGAATTTCAGCTTTTTTACCTCGAAATAAAGGGAATTTCTGCAATTTTGCTCCAAAATACGGGGAATTTCTGCCTTTTTGCCTGAAAATAAGGGGAATGCATACTTTTTGCCATAAAAAAGGGAAATTTCTTCATTTTTGCCCAAAATTAAGGGAAATTTCTGCCTTTTTGTTCTGAAATATGTGAAATTTCTGCAATTTTAGCCCAAAATAAGGTGAATTTCTGCCTTTTTGCCCCAAAATAATGGGAATTTCTGCATTTTTGCCCCAAAATAAGAAAAATTTTTGCTTTTTTTCTCTGAAATAAATGAAATTTCTGCAATTTTGCACTAAAATAAAAGAAATTTCTGCAATTTTTCCCCATAATAAATGAAATTTCTGGAATTTTGCCCAAAAATAAGAAGAATTTCTGTTTTTTTGCCAGCAAATAAGGGAAATTTCTGCAATTTTGCCCTAAATTATGGGGATTTTCTGCTTATTGACTCTAAATAAGTGGAATTTCTGATGTTTTCCCCCAAAACAAAGTGAATTTCTGTCATTTTTGCCCTAAAATAAGGAAAATTTCTGACTTATTATGCTAAAATAATTGAAATTTCTGCAATTTTGCCCCAATATAAGGGAAATTTCTGTCTTTTTGCCCCCATATAAGGGGAATTTCAGCCTTTTTATCTCAAAATAAGAGGAATTTCTGAATTATGGCACAAAATATTAGGAATTATTGCCTTTTTGCCCCAAAATAAGGAAAATTTCTGCCTTTTTTCCCTGAAATAAGTGAAATTTCTGCAATTTTGCCCCAAAATAAATAAAATTTCTGGAATTTTGCCCCAAAATAAGGGGAATTTCTGTTATTTTGCTTCCAAATAAGGGAAATTTCTGCAATTTTGCCCTAAAATAAGGGGAATTTCTGCTTTTTTGCCTCTAAATAAGTGGAATTTTTGTCTTTTTCCCCCTAAACATAGGAAATCTCTGTCTTTTTTGCCGCAAAATAATGAAAATTTCTGACTTATTACCCTGAAATAAGTGAAATTTCTGCAATTTTGCCCCTAAATAAGGGAAATTTCTGCCTTTTTGCCCCCAAATAAAGGGAATTTCAGCCTTTTTACATCAAAATAAGGGGAATTTCTGCATTTTTGCCCAAAAATATGGGAAATTTGTCCTTTTTTGCCCCAAAATAAGTGAAATTTCTGCAATTTTGCCCCCAAAAATAGGAAATTTCTGGAATTTTGCCCCAAAATAAGTGCGATTTCTGAGTTTTGCCCCAAAATAAGGAGAATTTCTGCCTTTTTGCCCCACAATTAGGAGAATTTCTGCAATTTTGCTCCAAAATATGCGGAATTTCTGCCTTTTTGCCCGAAAATAAGTGGAATGCATACCTTTTTGCCATAAAAAAAGGAAATGTCTTCATTTTTGCCACAAATTAAGGGAAATTTCTGCCTTTTTGCCCTGAAATGTGTGAAATTTCTGCAATTTTAGCCCAAAATAAGGTGAATTTCTGCCTTTTGCCCCAAAATAATGGGAATTTCTGCCTTTTTGCCCCAAATAAGATAAATTTTTGCTTTTTTTCTCTGAAATAAGTGAAATTTCTGCAATTTTGCCCTAAAATAAAAGAAATGTCTTCAATTTTTCACCATAATAAAGGAAATTTCTGGAATTTTGCCCCAAAATAAGGGGAATTTCTGTTTTTTTGCCCCCAAATAAAGGAAAATTCTGCAAGTTTGCCCTAAAATAAGAAGAATTTCTGCTTTTTTGCCTCTAAATAAGTGGAATTTCTGTCTTTTCCCCCCAAAACAAAGGGAATTTCTCTCATTTTTGCCCCAAAATAAGGAAAATTTCTGACTTATTACCCGGAAATAAGTGAAATTTCTTCAATTTTGCCCCAATATAAGGGAAATTTCTGCCTTTTTGCTGCCCAATAAGGGGAATTTCAGCCCTTTTACCTCAAAATAAGGGGAATTTCTGAATTTTGGCCCAAAATATTAGGAATTTCTGCTTTTTTGCCCCAAAATAAGAAATATTTCTGCATTTTTGCCTCAAAATAAGGAAAATTTCTGGAATTTTGCCCCAAAATAAGTGGAATTTCTGAGTTTTGCCCTAAAATAAGGAGAATTTCTGCCTTTTGGCATCTAAATAAGTGGAATTTTTGTCTTTTTCCACAAAACAAAGGAAATTTCTGTCTTTTTTGTTCCAAAATAAAAGGAATTTCTTCCTTCTTACCTCAAAAAAAGTGAAATTTCTGCCTTTTTACCCGAAAATAAATGGAATTTCTGTCTTTTTGCCCCAAAATAAAAGGAATTTTTGAATTTTGCCCCGAAATATGTGAAATTTCTGCAATTTTGCCCCAAAATAAGGGAATTTTCTGCCTTTTTGCCACAAAATAAAGGGAATTTCTGTCTTTTTGCCCCAAAATAAGGGGAATTTCAGCATTTTACCTCATAATCAGGGGAATCTCTGCATTTTTGCCCCAAATTATGGAGAATTTCTGCCTTTTTGCTTAAAATTAAGTGGAATTTCTGCCTTTTTGTCCGAAATAAGTGAAATTTCTGCAATTTTAGCAAAAAATTAGGGATTTCATCTTTTTGCCCTAAAATAAGGGAAATTTCTGCCATTTTGCCCTGAAATATTTGAAATTTCTGCAATTTTACCCCAAAATAAGGGGAATTTCTGCCTTTTTGCCCAAAATAAGGGGAATTTCAGCCTTATTACCTCAAAATAAGGGGAATTTCTGCCTTTTTGCTCCAAAATATAAGGAATTTCTGCCTTTTTGCCCCAAAAAAGGAAAATTGTGCAATTTTGCCCTGAAAATGAGTATTTCTCCCTTTTTGCCCCAAAATAAAGGAAATTTCATCCTTTTTACCTGAAAATAAGTGAAATTTCTGCAATTTTGCCTCAAATAAGGGAAATTTCTGATTTTTGCCCCAAAATAAAGAGAATATCTGTATTTTTGCCCCAAAATAAAGAAAATTTCTGCCTTTTTGCCCTAAAATTAGGAGTTTCTGCAATTTTGCTTCAAAATACAGGGAATTTTTTCCTCTTTTCCAAAAAATAAGGAGAACTTCTGCCTTTTGCCCCAAATAAAGGGAATTTCTGCATTTTTGTCCCAATATTAGGGGAATTTCTGCAATTTTGCTCCAAAATATGGAAAATTTCTGCAATTTTATCCCAAAATAAGGGGAATTTCTGCCTTTTTGCCCCAAAATAAGCGGAATTTCTGCCTTTTGCCCGAAATTAAGTGGAATTTTTGCCTATTTGTCCAAAAAAGTGAAATTTCTTTAATTTTAGACAAAAATTAGGGATTTCATCTTTTTGCCCCAAAATAAGGGGAATTTCTGCAATTTTGCCCCAAAATAAATGAAATTTCTGCAATTTTGCCCCAAAATAAGGGAAATTTCTGAAATTTTGCTCCAAAAAAGTGGAATTTCTGAGTTTTGCCCCAAAATAAGGAGAATTTCTGTCTTTTTGCCCCAACATATAGGGAATTTCTGCCCTTTTGCCCCACAATTATGAGAATTTCTGCAATTTTGCTCCAAAATACGGGAAATTTCTGCATTTTTGCCTGAAAATAAGGGGAATGCATACCTTTTTGCCATAAAAAGAAAAATTTCTTCATTTTTGCCCCAAATTAAGGGAAATTTCTGCCTTTATGCCCTGAAATATGTGAAATTTCTGCAATTTTAGGCCAAAATAAGGTGAATTTCTGCCTTTTTGCCCCAAAATAATGGGAATTTCTGCCTTTTTGCCATAAATAAGAAAAATTTTTGCTTTTTTTCTCTCAAATAAGTGAAATTTCTGCAATTTTGCCCTAAAATAAGGGAAATTTCTGCAATTTTTTCCATAATAAGGGAAATTTCTGCAATTTTGCCCCAAAATAAGGGGAATTTCTGGTTTTTTGCCCCCAAATAAGGGAAATTTCTGCAATTTTGCCCTAAAATAAGGGTAATTTCTGCCTTTTGCCCCAAAATAAGGAGAATTTCTGCCTTTTTGCCCCAAAATAAAAAATATTACTGTATTTTTTACCCCAAAATTAGGTGAATTTCTGCAATTTTGCTCCAAAATACGAGGATTTTCTGCCTTTTTCGCCGAAAATATGGGGAATTTCTGCCATTTTGCTGCGAAATAAGTAAAATTTCTGGAGTTTTACCCCAAAATAAAAGGAATTTCTGCCTTTATGCCCCAAAATTAAAGGAATTTCTGCAATTTTGCTCCAAAATATGGGGAATTTCTGCCTTTTTTCCCGAAAATAAAGGGAATGTTTACCTTTTTGTTATAAAAAATAGAAATTTCTTCATTTTTCCCCAAAATAAGGGGATTTTCCGCCTTTTTGACTGAAAAGAAGTGCAATTTCTGCCTTTTCCCCAAAAAATAAATGAAATTTCTGCTTTTTGCCCCAAAATAAGGGGAATTTCTTACTTTTTGCCCTGAAATAAATGAAATTTCTGCAATTTTGCCTGAAAATAGGGGAAATTTGTGCCTTTTTGCCCCAAAATAAGGGGAATTTCTGCCTATTGCCCCATAATATGAGAATTTCAGCATTTTACCTCAAAATAAGGGGAATTTCAGCCTTTTTGCAACAAAATAAGAAGAATGCATATCTTTTTGCCATAAAAAAGAGAAATTTCTTCATTTTTGCTCCAAAATAAGGGGAGTTTCTGCCTTTTGCCCCAAAATATGGGGAATTTCTGCCTTTTTGCCCGAAAATAAGAAGAATGCATAACTTTTTGCCATAAAAAAGGGAAATTTCTTCATTTTTGCTCCAAAATAAGGGGAATTTCTGCTTTTTTGCCTCTAAAAGTGGAATTTCTGTCTTTTTCCCCCAAAACAAAGGGAATTTCTGTCATTTTTGCCCCAAAATAATGGGAATTTCTGACTTTAGCCCCAAAAAATGGAAAATTTCAGCATTTTACCTCAAAATAAGGGGAATTTCTGACTTTTTGCCCTGAAATATATGAAATTTCTGCAATTTTACCCCAAAATAATGTGAATTTCTGCCTTTTTGCCCCAAAATAATGGGAATGTCTGCATTTTTGCCTCAAAATAAGGAAAATTTTTGCTTTTTTTTTCTGAAATAAGTGAAATTTCTGCAATTTTGCCCTAAAATAAGGGAAATTTCTGCAATTTTTCCCCATAATAAAGAAAATTTCTGCAATTTTGCTGCAAAATAAGGGGAATTTCTGTTTTTTGCCCCCAAATAAAACAAATTTCTGCAATTTTGCCCCAAAATAAAAGGAATTTCTGTTTTTTGCCCCCAAATAATGAAAATTTCTGCAATTTTGCCCTAAAATAAGGGGAATTTCTGCCTTTTTGCCACAAAATAAAGAAAATTACTGCGTGTTTTACCCCAAAATTAGGTGAATTTCTGCAATTTTGCTCCAAAATACGAGGATTTTCTGCCTTTTTCGCCGAAAATAAGGGGAATTTCTGCCATTTTGCCGCAAAATAAGTGAAATTTCTGCAGTTTTACCCCAAAATTAGGGGAATTTCTGCAATTTTGTTCCAAAATACAAGGAATTTCTGCCTTTTTGTCCAAAAATAAGAAGAATGCACACCTTTTTGCAATAAAAAAGGGAAATTTCTTCATTTTTGCTCCAAAAGAAGGGTAACTTTTGCCTTTTTTCCTCTAAATAAGTGGAATTTCTGTCTTTTTCCCCCAAAACAAAGGGAATTTCTGGTTTTTTTTTGCCCCAAAATAAGGAAAATTTCTGACTTATTACCCTGAAATAAGTGAAATTTCTGCAAATTTGCCCCAAAAATAGGGACATTTCTGCCTTTTGCCCCAAAATAAGGGAAATTTCAGCATTTTACCTCAAAATAAGGGAAATTTCTGATTTTTGCACTAAAATATGGAGAATTTCTGTTTTTTGTCCCAAAATAAAGAAAATTTCGGCCTTTTTTTCCCTGAAATAAGTGAAATTTCTGCAATTTTGCCCCAAAATAAGTGAAATTTCTGCAATTTTGCCCCAAAATAAGTGGAATTTCTGAGTTTTGCCCAAAAATAAGGAGAATACTTGCCTTTTTGCCTCTAAATAAGTGGAATTTCTGTCTTTTTCCACAAAACAAAGGAAATTTCTTTCTTTTTTGTTCTAAAATAAGAGGAATTTCTTCCTTCTTACCTCGAAATAAGTGAAATTTCTGCCTTTTTACCAAAAAATAAACGGAATTTCTGTCTTTTTGCCCCAAAATAAAAGGAATTTTTGAATTTTGTCCTGAAATATGTGAAATTTCTGCAATTTTGCCCCAAAATAAGGGAAATTTCTGCCTTTTTGACACAAAATAAAGGGAATTTCTGTCTTATTGCCCCAAAATAAGGGGAATTTCAGCATTTTACCTCATAATAAGAGGAATCTCTGCATTATTGTCCCAAAATATGGGGAATTTCTGCATTTTTGCCCCCAAATAATGAAAATTTCTACAATTTTGTACCAAAATAAAAGAAATTTCTGCATTTTGGCCCAAAATAAGAGAAATTTCTGAGTTTTTTTCTTTGAAATAAGTGAAATTTCTGCAATTTTGCCCCAAAATAATTGAAATTTCTGCAATTTTTTTTCATAATAAGGGAAATTTCTGCAATTTTGCCCCAAAATAAGGCGAATTTATCTTTTTTGCCCCCAAATAAGGGAAATTTCTGCAATTTTATCCCAAAGTAAGGGGAATTTCTGCCTTTTTGCCAGAAAATAAGAAAAATATCTGCAAGTCTGTAACAAAATAGAAGAAATTTCTAAAATTTTGCCCCAAAATAAAGGAAATTTCTGATTTTTGCCCCAAAATAAGGAGAATTTCTGTATTTTTGCCCCAAAATTAGAAGAGTTTTTGCAATTTTGCTTCAAAATACAAGGAATTTCTTCCTCTTTTCCCGAAAATAAGGGGAACTTCTGCCTTTTTGCCCCAAATAAAGGGAATTTCTGCATTTTTGCCCCAATATTAGGGGAATTTCTGCAATTTTGCTCCAAAATACGGGGAAATTCTGCCTTTTTACCCAAAATTAAAAGGATTTTCTGCCTTTTTGCTACCGAATAAGGGAAATTTCTGCAATTTTATACCAAAATAAAGGGAATTTCTGCCTTTTTGCCCCAAAATAAGGGGAATTTCTGCCTTTTTTCCCTGAAATATGTGAAATTTCTGCAATTTTACCCCAAAATAAGGTGAATTTCTGCCTTTTTGCCCATAAAATAATAGAAATTTCTGCCTTTTTGCCCCAAAATAAGAAAAATTATTTCTTTTTTCTCTGAAAGAAGTGAAATTTCTGCAATTTTGTTCTAAAATAAGGGAAATTTCTGCAATTTTTTTCCATAATAAGGGAAATTCATGCAATTTTGCCCCAAAATAATGGGAATTTTTGTTTTTTGCCCCCAAATAAAGGAAATTTCTTCAATTTTGCCCTAAAATAAGGGGAATTTCTGCCTTTTGCCCCAAAATAAAGAGAATTTCTGCCTTTTTGCTCCAAAATAAGAAAATTACTGTATTTTTTATCCCAAAATTAGGTGAATTTCTGCAATTTTGCTCCAAAATACGGGGATTTTCTACTTTTTTCGCCGAAAATAAAGGGAGTTTCTGCCATTTTTCCGCGAAGTAAGTGAAATTTCTGCAGTTTTACCCCCAAAAATAGGGGAATTTCTGCCTTTTTGCCCAAAAATTAGGGGAATTTTTGCAATTTTGCTCAAAAATACAGGGAATTTCTGTCTTTTGGCCCGAAAATAAAGGGAATGTATACCTTTTTGCCATAAAAAAAGGAAATTTCTTCATTTTTACCCTAAAATAAGGGGATTTTCCGCCTTTTTGACTCAAAATAAGTGCAATTTCTGCCTTTTCCCCAAAAATAAACGAAATTTCTGTATTTTTCCCAAAAATAAAGGGAATTTCTGACTTTTTGCCCCAAAATAAGGGGAATTTCAGCCTTTTTACCTAAAAATAAGGGGAATTTCTGCATTTTTGCCCCCAAAGTAAAGGGAATTTTTGCACCAATATTAGGGGAATTTCTGCAATTTTGCTCCAAAATATGGGTCATTTCTGCCTTTTTGCCCAAAATTAAGTGGAATTTCTGCTTTTTGTCCGAAATAAGTGAAATTTCTGCAATTATAGCCAAAAATTAGGGATTTCATCTTTTTGCCCTAAAATAAAGGAAATTTCTGCCATTTTGCCCTGAAATATTTGAAATTTCTGCAATTTTACCCCAAAATAAGGGGAATGTCTGCCTTTTTGCCCCAAATAAGGGGAATTTCAGCCTTATTACCTCAAAATAAGGGGAATTTCTGCCTTTTGGCCCCAAAATATAAGGAATTTCTGCCTTTTAGCCCCAAAAAAGAAAATTGTGCAATTTTGCCCTAAAAAGAAGAATTTCTCCCTTTTTGCCCCAAAATAAAGGAAATTTCAGCCTTTATACCTGAAAATAAGTGAAATTTCTGCAATTTTGCCCCAAATAAGGGAAATTTCTGATTTTTGCCCCAAAATAAGGAGAATATCTGTATTTTTGCCCCAAAATAAAGGGAATTTCTGCATTTTTGCCCCAAAATTAGGGAAGTTTCTGCAATTTTGCTTCAAAACACAGGGATTTTCTTCCTCTTTTCCCGAAAATAAGGGGAATTTCTGCCTTTTGCCCCAAATAAAGGGAATTTCTGCATTTTTGCCCCAATATTAGGAGAATTTCTGCAATTTTGCTCCAAAATATGGGGAATTTCTGCCTTTTTAACCGAAATTAATAGGATTTTCTGCCATTTGCTCCCAAATAAGGGAAATTTCTTCAATTTTATCCCAAAATAAGGGGAATTTCTGCCTTTTTGCCCCAAAATAAAGGGAATTTCTGCCTTTTTGCTTGAAATTAAGTGGAATTTTTGCCTTTTTGTCCCGAAATAAGTGAAATTTCTTTAATTTTAGCCAAAAATTAGGGATTTCAACTTTTTGCTCCAAAATAAGGGGAATTTCTGCAATTTTGCCCCAAAATAAATGAAATTTCTACAATTTTGCCCCAAAATAAGGAAAATTTCTGCAATTTTGCTCCAAAATGAGTGGAATTTCTGAGTTTTGCCCCAAAATAAGGAGAATTTCTGTCTTTTTGCCCCAACATATAGGGAATTTCTGTTTTTTTGCCCCACAATTAGGGGAATTTTTGCAATTTTGCTCCAAAATACGGGAAATTTCTGCATTTTTGCCTGAAAATAATGGGAATGCATACCTTTTCGCCATAAAAAAAGAAATTTCTTCATTTTTGCCCCAAATTAAGGGAAATTTCTGCCTTTTTGCCCTGAAATATGTGAAATTTCTGCAATTTTAGGCCAAAATAAGGTGAATTTCTGCCTTTTTGACCCAAAATAATGGGAATTTCTGCCTTTTTGCCCCAAAATAAGAAAAATTTTTGCTTTTTTTTCTGAAATAAGTGAAATTTCTGCAATTTTCCCTATAATAAGGGAAATTTCTGCAATTTTTCCCCAAAATAAGGGGAATTTCTGGTTTTTTGCCCCCAAATAAGAAAAATTTCTGCAATTTTGCCCTAAAATAAGGGTAATTTCTGCCTTTTGCCCCAAAATAAGGAGAATTTCTGCCTTTTTGCCCCAAAATTAAAAATATTACTGTATTTTTAACACCAAAATTAGGTGAATTTCTGCAATTTTGCTCCAAATTACGGGGATTTTCTGCCTTTTTCGCCGTAAATAAGGGGAATTTCTGCCATTTTGCTGCGAAATAAGTGAAATTTCTGGAGTTTTACTTCAAAATAACGGAAGTTTCTGCCTTTTTGCCCCAAAATTAGGGGAATTCCTGCAATTTTGGTCCATATATGGGGAATTTCTGCCTTTTTGCCTGAAAATAAACAGAATGTTTATCTTTTTGTTATAAAAAATAGAAATTTCTTCATTTTTGCCCCAAAATAAGGGGATTTTCCGCCTTTTTGACTCAAAATAAGTGCAATTTCTGACTTTTCCCCAAAAATAAACGAAATTTCTGTCTTTTTGCCCCAAAATAATGGGAATTACTGACTTTATGCTTTAGAAAAAAGGAGATCTTCTGTCTTTTTGACCCAAAATAAAGAGAATTTCTTCCTTTTTGCCCGAAAATTATGAGAATTTCTGCAATTTTTCTTCAAAATATGGTTAATTTCTGGCTTTTATCTACAAAATAAATATAATTTCTGCACTTTCCCCCAATATTTGAGAATTTCTGCATTTTACATCTAAATAAGGGGAATTTCTGCATTTTACCTCAAAGTAAGAAGAATTTCTGCCTTTTGCCCCAAAATATGGGGAATTTCTGCCTTTTTGTTCCAAAATAAGGAAAATTTTTTAAATTTTGTACCATAATAAAAAAAATTTCTGCTTTTTTCCCCAAAATAAGGGGAATTTCTTACCTTTTGCCCTGAAATAAATGAAATTTCTGCAATTTTGCCCGAAAATAAGGGAAATTTGTGCCTTTTTGCCCCCAAAATAAGGGGAATTTCTGCCTTTTGCCTAAAAATATGGGGAATTTCAGCATTTTACCTCAAAATAAGGGGAATTTCAGCCGTTTTGCACCAAAATAAGAAGAATGCTTAACTTTTTGCCATAAAAAAGGGAAATTTCTTCATTTTTGCTCCAAAATAAGGGGAATTTCTGCCTTTTTGCCTCTAAATAAGTGGAATTTCTGTCTTTTCCCCCAAAACAGAGGGAATTTCTGTTATTTTTGCCTCAAAATAAAGAAAATTTCTGACTTATTACCCTGAAATAAGTGAAAATTCTTCAATTTTACCCCAAAATAAGGGAAATTTCTGCCTTTTTGCCCTCAAATAAGGGGAATTTCTGACTTTTGCACCCGAAAAACCGAGATTTTCTGTCTTTTTGCCCCAAAATAAGGAGAATTTCAGCCTTTTTGCCCAAAAATTATGAGAATTTTTGCAATTTTTCTTCAAAATACGGAAAATTTCTGCTTTTTAGCCCCAAAAAAAGGCAATTTCTGCATTTTCCCCAAATATTAGGGGAATTTCTGCATTTTACCTCTAAATAATGGGAATTTCTGCATTTTACCTCAAAATAAGAAGAATTTCTGCCTTTTACCTCAAATTATGGGGAATTTCTGCCTTTTTTTCAAAAATAAAGAAAATTCCTTCAATTTTGTACCATAATAAAAGAAATTTCTACTTTTTGCCCCGAAATAAGGGGAATTTCTGACTTTTTACACTGAAATAAATGAAATTTGTGCAATTTTGCCCGAAAATAAGGGAAATTTGTGCCTTTTTGCCCCAAAATAATGGGAATTTCTGCCTTTTTGCCTCAAAATAAGAATAATTTTTGCTTTTTTTTCTGAAATAAGTGAAATTTCTGCAATTTTGCCCTAAAATAAGGGAAATTTCTGCAATTTTTCCCCATAATAAAGAAAATTTCTGCAATTTTGCCGCAAAATAAGGGGAATTTCTGTTTTTTGCCCCCCAAAAAAGCAAATTTCTGCAATTTTGCCCCAAAATAAGGGGAATTTCTGTTTTTTGCCCCCAAATAAAAGAAATTTCTGCAATTTTGCCCTAAAATAATGGAAATTTCTGCTATTTGCCCCAAAATAAGGGGAATTTCTGCCTTTTTGCCACAAAATAAAGAAAATTACTGCATGTTTTACGCAAAAATTAGGGGAATTTCTGCAGTTTTGCTCCAAAATACAAGGATTTTTTGCCTTTTTCGCCGAAAATAAGGGAAATTTCTGCCATCTTGCTGCGAATTTGTGAAATTTCTGCAGTTTTACATCAAAATAAGGGGAATTTCTGCCTTTTTGCCCCAAAATTAGGGGAATTTCTGCCATTTTGCTCCTAAATACGGGGAATTTCTGCCTTTTTGCCCGAAAATAAAGGGAATGTATACATTTTTGCCATGAAAAAGGATATTTCTTCACTTTTGCCCCAAAATAAGGGGATTTTCCGCCTTTTTGACTCAAAATAAGTGCAATTTCTGCCTTTTGCCCAAAAATAAACAAAATTTCTGTCTTTTTGCCCCAAAATAAGGGGAATTTCTGACTTTTTGCCCTGCAATAAGTGAAATTTCTAAAATTTTTCCCCAAAATAAGGGAAATGTCTGCTTTTTGCCCAAAAAAAAGGGGAATTTCTGCTTTTTTGCCCCCAAATAAGGGGAATTTCAGCCTTTTTTCCTCAAAATAAGGGGAATTTCTGCTTTTTGCCCCAAAATATGGGGAATTTCTCTCTTTTTGCCCCAAAATAAGAAAAATTTCTTCAATTTTGTACCAAAATAAAAAAAATTTCTGCCTTTTTTGCTCCAAAATAAGAGAAATTTCTGCCTTTTTTCCCTGAAATAAGTGAAATTTCTGCAATTTTGCCCCAAAATAGAAGAAATTTCTGCAATTTTGCCCCAAAGTAGAGGAAATTTCTGCAATTTTGCCCCAAATAAGTGGAATTTCTGACTTTTTGCACCCGAAAAAAGGAGATTTTCTGGTTTTTTGCCCCCAAATAAGGAGAATTTCAGACTTTTTGCCCGAAAATTATGAGAATTTCTGCAATTTTTCTTCAAAATACGGAAAATTTTTGCCTTTTAGCCCCAAAATAAAGTAAATTTCTGCATTTTCTCTAAATATTAGGGGAATTTCTGAATTTTACCTCTAAATAATGGGAATTTCTGCATTTTTCCTCAAAATAAAAAGAATTTCAGCCTTTTACCTCAAATTATGGGGAATTTCTGCTTTTTGTTCTGAAAGAAAGAAAATTTCTTCAATTTTGTACCATAATAAAAGAAATTTCTACTTTTTGCCCCGAAATAAGGGGAATTTCTGACTTTTTACCCTGAAATAAATGAAATTTGTGCCTTTTTGCCCCAAAATAATGGGAATTTCTGCCTTCAGCCCCAAAAAATGGGAAATTTCAGCATTTTACCTCAAAATAATAAGAATTTCTGCCTTTTTGCCCTGAAATATATGAAATTTCTGCAATTTTACCCCAAAATAAGGTGAATTTCTGCCTTTTTGCCCCAAAATAATGGGAATTTCTGCCTTTTTGCCTCAAAATAAGAAAAATTTTTGCTTTTTTTCTGAAATAAGTGAAATTTCTGCAATTTTGCGTTAAAATAAGGGAAATTTCTCCAATTTTTCCCCATAATAATGAAAATTTCTGCAATTTTGCCCCAAAATAAGGGGAATTTCTGTTTTTTGCCCCCAAATAAGGGAAATTTCTGCAATTTTGCCCTAAAATAAGAGGAATTTCTGCCATTTGCCCCAAAATAAGGGGAATTTCTGCCTTTTTGCCACAAAATAAAAAAATTACTGCATGTTTTACGCCAAAATTAGGTGAATTTCCGCAATTTTGCTCCAAAATACGATGATTTTCTGCCTTTTTCGCCGAAAATAAGGGGAATTTCTGCCATCTTGCCGCGAAATAAGTGAAATTTCTGCAGTTTTACATAAAAATAAAAGGAATTTCTGCCTTTTTGCCCTAAAATTAGGGGAATTTCTGCAATTTTGCTCCAAAATACGGGGAATTTCTGCCTTTTTGCCCGAAAATAAAGGCAATGTATACCTTATTGCTATAAAAAAGGGAAATTTCTTCACTTTTGCCCCAAAATAAGGGGATTTTCCGCCTTTTTGACTCAAAATAAGTGCAATTTCTGCCTTTTCCCCAAAAATAAATGGAATTTCTGTCTTTTTGCCCCAAAATAAGGGGAATTTCTGACTTTTTGCCCTGAAATAAGTGAAATTTCTAAAATTTTTCTCCAAAATAAGAGAAATGTCTGCTTTTTGCCCCAAAATAAGGGGAATTTCTGATTTTTTGCCCCCAAATAAGAAAAATTTCTGCAATATTGCCCTAAAATAAGGGTACTTTCTGCCTTTTGCCCCAAAATAAGAAGAATTTCTGCCTTTTTGCCCCAAAATAAAAAATATTACTGTATTTTTTACACCAAAATTAGGTGAATTTCTGCAATTTTGCTCCAAATTACGGGGATTTTCTGCCTTTTTCGCCATAAATAAGAGGAATTTCTGCCATTTTGCTGCGAAATAAGTGAAATTTCTGGAGTTTTACTTCAAAATAAGGGAAGTTTCTGCCTTTTTGCCCCCAAATTAGGGGAATTTCTGCAATTTTGGTCCATATATGGGGAATTTCTGCCTTTTTGCCTGAAAATAAACGGAATGTTTATCTTTTTGTTATAAAAAATAGAAATTTCTTCATTTTTGCCCCAAAATAAGGGGATTTTCCGCCTTTTTGACTCAAAATAAGTGCAATTTCTGACTTTTCCCCAAAAATAAACGAAATTTCTGTCTTTTTGCCCCAAAATAATGGGAATTACTGACTTTATGCTTTAGAAAAAAGGAGATCTTCTGTCTTTTTGCCCCAAAATAAAGAGAATTTCTTCCTTTTTGCCCGAAAATTATGAGAATTTCTGCAATTTTTCTTCAAAATATGGTTAATTTCTGGCTTTTAGCTACAAAATAAATATAATTTCTGCATTTTTCCCCAATATTTGAGAATTTCTGCATTTTACATCTAAATAAGGGGAATTTCTGCATTTTACTTCAAAGTAAGAAGAATTTCTGCCTTTTGCCCCAAAATATGGGGAATTTCTGCCTTTTTGTTCCAAAATAAGGAAAATTTTTTTAATTTTGTACCATAATAAAAAAAATTTCTGCTTTTTGCCCCAAAATAAGGGGAATTTCTTACCTTTTGCCCTGAAATAAATGAAATTTCTGCAATTTTGCCCGAAAATAAGGAAAATTTGTGCCTTTTTTCCCCAAAATAAGGGGAATTTCTGCCTTTTGCCTAAAAATATGGGGAATTTCAGCATTTTACCTCAAAATAAGGGGAATTTCAGCCGTTTTTCACCAAAATAAGAAGAATGCTTAACTTTTTGCCATAAAAAAGGGAAATTTCTTCATTTTTGCTCCAAAATAAGGGGAATTTCTGCCTTTTTGCCTCTAAATAAGTGGAATTTCTGTCTTTTCCCCCAAAACAGAGGGAATTTCTGTTATTTTTGCCTCAAAATAAAGAAAATTTCTGACTTATTACCCTGAAATAAGTGAAAATTCTTCAATTTTACCCCAAAATAAGGGAAATTTCTGCCTTTTTGCCCTCAAATAAGGGGAATTTCTGACTTTTGCACCCGAAAAACGGAGATTTTCTGTCTTTTTGCCCCAAAATAAGGAGAATTTCAGCCTTTTTGCCCAAAAATTATGAGAATTTCTGCAATTTTTCTTCAAAATACAGAAAATTTCTGCTTTTTAGCCCCAAAATAGGCAATTTCTGCATTTTCCCCAAATATTAGGGGAATTTCTGCATTTTACCTCTAAATAATGGGAATTTCTGCATTTTACCTCAAAATAAGAAGAATTTCTGCCTTTTACCTCAAATTATGGGGAATTTCTGCCTTTTTTTCAAAAATAAAGAAAATTCCTTCAATTTTGTACCATAAAAAGAAATTTCTACTTTTAGCCCCGAAATAATGGGAATTTCTGACTTTTTACACTGAAATAAATGAAATTTGTGCAATTTTGCCCGAAAATAAGGGAAATTGGTGCCTTTTTGCCCCAAAATAATGGGAATTTCTGCCTTTAGCCCAAAAAATGATAAATTTTATCATTTTACCTCAAAATAAGGGGAATTTCTGCCTTTTTGCCCTGAAATATATGAAATTTCTGCAATTTTACCCCAAAATAAGGTGAATTTCTGCCTTTTTGCCCCAAAATAATGGGAAATTCTGCCTTTTTGCCTCAAAATAAGAATAATTTTTGCTTTTTTTTCTGAAATAAGTGAAATTTCTCCAATTTTGCCCGAAAATAAGGGAAATTTCTGCAATTTTTCCCCATAATAAAGAAAATTTCTGCAATTTTGCCGCAAAATAAGGGGAATTTCTGTTTTTTGCCCCCCAAAAAAGCAAATTTCTGCAATTTTGCCCCAAAATAAGGGGAATTTCTGTTTTTTGCCCCCAAATAAAAGAAATTTCTGCAATTTTGCCCTAAAATAATGGAAATTTCTGCTATTTGCCCCAAAATAAGGGGAATTTCTGCCTTTTTGCCACAAAATAAAGAAAATTACTGCATGTTTTACGCAAAAATTAGGGGAATTTCTGCAGTATTGCTCCAAAATACGAGGATTTTCTGCCTTTTTCGCCGAAAATAAGGGGAATTTCTGCCATCTTTCCGCGAATTTGTGAAATTTCTGCAGTTTTACATCAAAATAAGAGGAATTTCTGCCTTTTTGCCCCAAAATTAGGGGAATTTCTGCCATTTTGCTCCTAAATACGGGGAATTTCTGCCTTTTTGCCCGAAAATAAAGGGAATGTATACATTTTTGCCATGAAAAAGGATATTTCTTCACTTTTGCCCCAAAATAAGGGGATTTTCCGCCTTTTTGACTCAAAATAAGTGCAATTTCTGCCTTTTGCCCAAAAATAAACAAAATTTCTGTCTTTTTGCCCCAAAATAAGGGGAATTTCTGACTTTTTGCCCTGCAATAAGTGAAATTTCTAAAATTTTTCCTCAAAATAAGGGAAATGTCTGCTTTTTGCCCCAAAATAAGGGGAATTTCTGCTTTTTTGCCCCCAAATAAGGGGAATTTCAGCCTTTCTTCCTCAAAATAAGGGGAATTTCTGCTTTTTGCCCCAAAATATGGGGAATTTCTCTCTTTTTGCCCCAAAATAAGAAAAATTTCTTCAATTTTGTACCAAAATAAAAAAAAAATTCTGCCTTTTTTGCTCCAAAATAAGAGAAATTTCTGCCTTTTTCCCTGAAATAAGTGAAATTTCTGCAATTTTGCCCCAAAATAGAAGAAATTTCTGCAATTTTGCCCCAAAGTAGAGGAAATTTCTGCAATTTTGCCCCAAATAAGTGGAATTTCTGACTTTTTTCACCCAAAAAAAGAGATTTTCTGGTTTTTTGCCCCCAAATAAGGAGAATTTCAGACTTTTTGCCCAAAAATTATGAGAATTTCTGCAATTTTTCTTCAAAATACGGAAAATTTTTGCCTTTTAGCCCCAAAATAAAGGGAATTTCTGCATTTTCTCTAAATATTAGGGGAATTTCTGAATTTTACCTCTAAATAATGGGAATTTCTGCATTTTTCCTCAAAATAAAAAGAATTTCTGCCTTTTACCTCAAATTATGGGGAATTTCTGCTTTTTGTTCCGAAAGAAAGAAAATTTCTTCAATTTTGTACCATAATAAAAGAAATTTCTACTTTTTGCCCCGAAATAAGGGGAATTTCTGACTTTTTACCCTGAAATAAATGAAATTTGTGCAATTTTGCCCGAAAATAAGGGAAATTTGTGCCTTTTTGCCCCAAAATAATGGGAATTTCTGCCTTTAGCCCCAAATAATGGGAAATTTCAGCATTTTACCTCAAAATAATAAGAATTTCTGCCTTTTTGCCCTGAAATATATGAAATTTCTGCAATTTAACCCCAAAATAAGATGAATTTCTGCCTTTTTGCCCCAAAATAATGGGAATTTCTGCCTTTTTGCCTCAAAATAAGAAAAATTTTTGCTTTTTTTCTGAAATAAGTGAAATTTCTGCAATTTTGCGCTAAAATAAGGGAAATTTCTCCAATTTTTCCCCATAATAATGAAAATTTCTGCAATTTTGCCCCAAAATAAGGGGAATTTCTGTTTTTTGCCCCCAAATAAGGGAAATTTCTGCAATTTTGCTCTAAAATAAGAGGAATTTCTGCCATTTGCCTCAAAATAAGGGGAATTTCTGCATTTTTGCCACAAAATAAAAAAATTACTGCATGTTTTACGCCAAAATTAGGTGAATTTCCGCAATTTTGCTCCAAAATACGATGATTTTCTGCCTTTTTCGCCGAAAATAAGGGGAATTTCTGCCATCTTGCCGCGAAATAAGTGAAATTTCTGCAGTTTTACATAAAAATAAAGGGAATTTCTGCCTTTTTTCCCCAAAATTAGGGGAATTTCTGCAATTTTGCTCCAAAATACGGGGAATTTCTGCCTTTTTACCCGAAAATATAGGGATTGTATACATTTTTGCCATGAAAAATGGAAATTTCTTCACTTTTGCCCCAAAATAATGGGATTTTCCGCCTTTTTGACTCAAAATAAGTGCAATTTCTGCCTTTTCCCCCAAAATAAAGGGAATTTCTGCAATTTTGCCCCAAAATAAGGGGAATTTCTGACATTTTGCACCCGAATCAAGGAGATTTTCTCTCTTTTTGCCCCAAAATTAGGAGTATTTCAGCCCTTTTGCCCGAAAATTATGAGAATTTCTGCAATTTTTCTTCAAAATACGGAAAATTTCTGCCTTTTAGCCCCAAAATAAAGGGAATTTCTGCATTTTTCTTCAATATTAGGGGAATTTCTGTATTTTACCTCTAAATAAAATGAATTTCTGCATGTTACCTCAAAATAAGAAGAATTTCTGACTTTTACCACAAAATATGGGGAATTTCTGCCTTTTTGTTCCAAAATAAAGAAAATTTCTTCAATTTTGTACCATAATAAAAGAAATTTGTCCTTTTTGCCCCAAAATAAGGAGAATTTCTGACTTTTTACCCTGAAATAAATGAAATTTCTACAATTTTGCCCGAAAATAAGGGAAATTTGTGTATTTTGCCCTAAAATAAGGAGAATTTCTGCCTTTTGCCCCAAAATATGGGGAATTTCAGCATTTTACCTCAAAATAAGGGGAATTTCTGCGTTTTTGCCGTGAAATATGTGAAATTTCTGCAATTTTACCCCAAAATAAGGTGAATTTCTGCTTTTTTGCCCCAAAATAATGGGAATTTCTGCATTTTTGCCCCAAAATAAGAAAAAATTTTGCTTTTTTCTTCGGAAATAAGGGAAATTTCTGCAATTTTGTCCTATAATAAGAGAAATTTCTGCAATTTTAGCCCATAAAAAAGCAAATTTCTGATATTTTGCTGCAAAATAAGGGGAATTTCTTTTTTTTGCCCCCTAATAAAGCAAATTTCTGCAATTTTGCCCCAAAATAAGGGGAATTTCTGTTTTTTGCCCCCAAATAATGGAAATTTCTGCAATTTTGCCCTAAAATAAGGGGAATTTCTGCAATTTTCCTCAAAATAAGGGGAATTTCTACCTTTTTGCCACAAAATAAAGAAAATTACTGCATGTTTTACCCCCAAATTAGGTGAATTTCTGCAATTTTGCTCCAAAATACGAGGATTTTCTGCGTTTTTCGCCGAAAATAAGGGGAATTTTTGCCATTTTGCCGCGAAATAAGTGAAATTTCTGGAGTTTTACCCCAAAATAAGGGGAATTTCTGCCTTTTTGCCCCAAAATTAGATGAATTTCTGCAATTTTGCTCCAAAATACAAGGAATTTCTGCCTTTTTTCCCAAAAATAAAGGCAATGTATACCTTTTTGCTATAAAAAAATGAAATTTCTTCACTTTTGCCCCAAAATAAGGCGATTTTCTGCCTTTTTGACTCAAAAAAAGTGCAATTTCTGCCTTTTCCCCAAAAATAAATGGAATTTCTGTCTTTTTGCCCCAAAATAAGGGGAATTTCTGACTTTTTGCCTTGAAATAAGTAAAATTTCTAAAATGTTTCTACCAAATAAGGGAAATGTCTGCTTTTTGCCCAAAAATAAGGGGAATTTCTGCCTTTTTGCCCCAAAATAAGGGGAATTTCAGCATTTTTTCCTCAAAATAAGAGGAATTTCTGCCTTTTGCCCCAAAATATGGAAAATTTCTGCCTTTTTGCCCTAAAATAAGAAAAATTTCTGCAATTTTTTACCAAAATAAAAGAAATTTCTGCCTTTTTGTTCCAAAATAAGAGAAATTTCTGCCTTTTTTTTCCCTGAAATAAGTGAAATTTCTGCAATTTTGCCCCAAATTAATGGAAATTTCTGCAATTTTGCCCCAAAGTAGAGGAAATTTCTGCACTTTTGCCCCAAATAAGGGGAATTTCTGACTTTTTGCACCCGAAAAAAGGAGATTTTCTGTCTTTTGCCTCAAAATAAAAAGAATTTCAGCCTTTTTGCCCGAATATTATGAGAATTTCTGCAATTTTTCTTCAAAATACGGAAAATTTCTGCCTTTTAGCCCCAAAATAAAGGGAATTTCTGCATTTTTCCCCAATATTAGGGGAATTTGTGCATTTTACCTCTAAATAAAAGTAATTTCTGCATGTTACCTCAAAATAAGAAGAATTTCTGCCTTTTGCCCCAAAATATGGGAAATTTCTGCATTTTTTTTCCAAAATAAAGAAAATTTCTTCAATTTTGTACCATAATAAAAGAAATTTCTCCTTTTTGCCCCAAAATAAGGGGAATTTCTGCCTTTTGCCCTGAAATATGTGAAATTTCTGCAATTTCACTCTAAAATAAGGTAAATTTCTGCCTTTTTGCTCAAAAATAATGGGAATTTCTGTCTTTTTGCCCCAAAATAAGAAAAATTTTTGTTTTGTCTTCTGAAATAAGTGAAATTTCTGCAATTTTGCCCTAAAATAAGGGAAATTTCTGCAATTTTACCCCATAATAAAGCAAATTTCTGCAATTTTGCTGCAAAATAAGTGGAATTTCTGTTTTTTGCCCCTAAAAAAAGCAAATTTCTGCAATTTTGCCCCAAAATAAAATGAATTTGTTTTTTGCCCCCAAATAATGGAAATTTCTGCAATTTTGCCCTAAAATAAGGGGAATTTCATTTTTTTTTCCTCAAAATAAGGGAAATTTTTGCCTTTTGCCCCAAAATATGGTAAATTTCTGCCTTTTTGCCCCAAAATAAGAAAAATTTCTGCCATTTTGTACCAAAATAAAAGAAATTTCTGCCTTTTTGTTCCAAAATAAAAGAAATTTCTGCCTTTTTTCCCTGGAATAAGTGAAATTTCTGCAATTTTGCCCCAAAATAAGGGAAATTTCTTCAATTTTGCCCAAAGTAGAGGAAATTTCTGCAATTTTGCCCCAAATAAGGGGAATTTCTGACATTTTGCACCCGAATCAATGAGATTTTCTCTCTTTTTGCCCCAAAATTAGGAGTATTTCAGCCCTTTTGCCCCAAAATTATTAGAATTTCTGCAATTTTTCTTCAAAATATGGAAAATTTCTGCCTTTTAGCCCCAAAATAAAGGGAATTTCTGCATTTTTCTTCAATATTAGGGGAATTTCTGTATTTTACCTCTAAATAAAATGAATTTCTGCATGTTACCTCAAAATAAGAAGAATTTCTGACTTTTGCCCCAAAATATAGGGAATTTCTGCCTTTTTGTTCCAAAATAAAGAAAATTTCTTCAATTTTGTACCATAATAAAAGAAATTTGTCCTTTTTGCCCCAAAATCAAGAGAATTTCTGCCTTTTTGCCCTGAAAAATGTGAAATTTCTGCAATTTTACCCCAAAATAAGGTAAATTTCTGCCTTTTTGCCTCAAAATAATGGGAATTTCTGCCTTTTTGCCCAAAAATAAAAAAAAATTTTGTTTTTTCTTTTGAAATAAGTGAAATTTCTGCAATTTTGCCCTAAAATAAAGGAAATTTCTGCAATTTTACCCCATAATATAGGAAATTTCTGCAATTTTGCTGCAAAATAAAAAGGAATTTCTGTTTTTTGCCCCCAAATAAAGCAAATTTCTGCAATTTTGCCCTAAAATAAGGGGAATTTCTGCCATTTGCCCCAAAATAAGGGGAATTTCTGCCTTTTTGCTACAAATTAAAGAAAATTACTGCATGTTTTACCCCAAAATTAGGTGAATTTCTGCAATTTTGCTCCAAAATATGAGGATTTTCTGCCTTTTTCGCCAAAAATAAGGGGAATTTCTGCGATTTGGCCGCGAAATAAGTGAAATTTCTGCAGTTTTACCCCAAAATAAGGGGAATTTCTGCCTTTTTGCCCCAAAATTAGGGGAATTTCTTAAATTTTGCTCCAAAATACGGGGAATTTCTGCCTTTTTGCCCGAAATTAAAGGCAATGTATACCTTTTTGCTATAAAAAAGGGAAATTTCTTCACTTTTGCCCCAGAAAAAGGCGATTTTCTGCCTTTTTGACTCAAAATATGTGCAATTTCAGCCTTTTTCCCAAAAATAAATGGAATTTCTGTCTTTTTGCCCCAAAATAAGGGGAATTTCTGAATTTTTTGCCCTGAAATAAGTGAAATTTCTAAAATTTTTCCACAAAATAAGGGAAAAATCTGCTTTTTGCCCCAAAATAAGGAGAATTTCTGCCTTTTTGCCACAAAATAAGAAGAATTTCAGACTTTTTTCCTCAAAATAAGGGGAATTACTGCCTTTGCCCCAAAATATGGGAAATTTCTGCCTTTTTGCCCCAAAATAAGAAAAATTTCTGCAATTTTGTACCAAAATAAAAGAAATTTCTGCCTTTTTGTTCCAAAATAAGAGAAATTTCTGCCTTTTTTCCCTGAAATAAGTGAAATTTCTGCAATTTTGCCCCAAAATAAGGGAAATTTCTGCAATTTTGCCCCAAAGTAGAGGAAATTTCTGCAATTTTGCCCCAAATAAGGGGAATTTCTGACTTTTGCACCCGAAAAAAGGAGATTTTCTGTCTTTTTGACCCAAAATAAGGAGAATTTCAGCCTTTTTTGCCCGAAAATTATGAGAATTTCTGCAATTTTTCTTCAAAATACGAAAAATTTCTGCCTTTTAGCCCTAAAATAAAGGGAATTTCTGCTTTTTTCTCCAATATTAGGGGAATTTCTGCATTTTACCTCTAAATAAAAGGAATTTCTGCATGTTACGTCAAAATAAGAAGAATTTCTGCCTTTTACCCCAAAATATGGGGAATTTCTGCCTTTTTGTTCCAAAATAAAGAAAATTTCTTCAATTTTCTACCATAATAAACGAAATTTCTCCTTTTTGCCCCAAGATAATGGGAATTTCTGACATTTTACCCTGAAATAAATGAAATTTCTGCAATTTTGCCCGAAAATAACGGAAATTTGTGCCTTTTTTGCCCCAAAATAAGGGGAATTTCTGCCTTTTGCCCCAAAATATGGGAAATTTCAGCGTTTTACCTCAAAAGAAGGGGAATTTCTGCGTTTTTGCCCTGAAATATGTGAAATTTCTGCAATTTTAATCCAAATTAAAGTGAATTTCTGCCATATTGCCTCAAAATTATGGGAATTTCTGCCTTTTTGCCCCAAATTAAGAAAAATTTTTGATTTTTCTTCTGAAATAAGTGACATTTCTGCAATTTTGCCCCAAAATAAGGGAAATGTCTGCAATTTTTCCCCATAATAAAGCAATTTTCTGCAATTTCGCCCTAAAATAAGGGGAATTTCTGCCATTTGCCCCAAAATAAGGGGAATTTCTGCCTTTTTGCCACAAAATAAAGATAATTAGTGCATGTTTTACCCCAAAATTAGGTGAATTTCTGCAATTTTACTCCAAAATACGAGGATTTTCTGCATTTTTCGCCGAAAATAAGAGGAATTTCTGCCATTTTGCCGTGAAATAAGTGAAATTTCTGCAGTTTTACTCCAAAATAAGGAAAATTTCTGCCTTTTTGCCCCAAAATTAGGGGAATTTCTGCAATTTTGCTCCAAAATACGGGTAATTTCTGCCTTTTTGCTCGAAAATAAAGGCAATGTATACCTTATTGCTATAAAAAAGGGAAATTTCTTCACTTTTGCCCCAAAATAAGGCGATTTTTCGTCTTTTTGACTCAAAATAAGTTTCTGCCTTTTCCCCAAAAATAAACGGAATTTCTGTCTTTTTGCCCCAAAATAAGGGGAATTTCTGACTTTTTGCCCAAAAATAAGTGAAATTTCTAAAATTTTTCCACAAAATAAGGGAAATGTCTGCTTTTTGCCCCAAAATAAGGATAATTTCTTCCTTTTGCCCCAAAATAAGGGGAATTTCAGCCTTTTTTCCTCAAAATAAGGGGAATTTCTGCCTTTTGCCCCAAAATATGGGAAATTTCTGCATTTTTGCCCCAAAATAAGAAAAATTTCTGCAATTTTGACCAAAATAAAAGAAATTTCTGCATTTTTGTTCCAAAATAAGAGAAATTTCTGCCTTATTTCCCTGACATAAGTGAAATTTCTGCAATTTTGCCCCAAAATAATAGAAATTTCTGCAATTTTGCCCCAAAGTAGAGGAAATTTCTGCAATTTTGCCCCAAATAAGGGGAATTTCTGACTTTTGCACCCGAAAAAAGGAGATTTTCTGTCTTTTTGCTCCAAAAAAAAGGAGAATTTCAGCCTTTTTGCCCGAAAATTATGAGAATTTCTGCTATTTTTCTTCAAAATACGGAAAATTTCTGCCTTTTAGCCCCAAAATAAAGGGAATTTCTGCATTTGATACCCGATATTAGGGGAATTTCTGCATTTTACCTCTAAATAAAAGGAATCTGCATGTTACCTCAAAATAAGAAGAATTTCTGCCTTTTACTCCAAAATATGGGGAATTTCTGCCTTTTTGTTCCAAAATAAAGAAAATTTCTTCAATTTTGTACCATAATAAAAGAAATTTCTACTTTTTGTCCCAAAATAAGTTGAATTTCTGACTTTTTACCCTGAAATAAATTAAATTTCTGCAATTTTGCCCGAAAATAAGGGAAATATGTGCCTTGTTTGTCCCAAAATAAGGGGAATTTCTGACTTTTGCCCCAAAATATGATGGAATTTCAGCATTTTACCTCAAAATAAGGGGAATTTCTGCTTTTTTGCCCTGAAATATGTGAAATTTCTGCAATTTTACCCCAAAATAAGGTGAATTTCTGACTTTTTGCCACAAAATAATGGAAATTTCTGACTTTTTGCCCCAAATTAAGAAAAATTTTTGTTTTTTCTTTTGAAATAAGTGAAATTTCTGCAATTTTGCCCTAAAATAAGGGAAATTTCTGCAATTTTTTCCCATAATAAAGCAAATTTCGACAATTTTGCCGCAAAATAAGAGGAATTTGTGGTTTTTGCCCCCAAATAAAGCAAATTTCTGCAATTTTGCCCCAAAATAAGGGGAATTTCAGTTTTTTGGCCCCAAATAAGGGAAATTTCTGCTATTTTGCCCTAAAATAAGGGGAATTTCTGCCATTTGCCCCAAAATAAGGGGAATTTCTGCATTTTGCCACAAAATAAAGAAAATTACTGCATGTTTTACCCCAAAATTGGGTGAATGTCTGCAATTTTGCTCCAAAATACGAGGATTTTCTGCCTTTTCGCCGAAAATATAGGGAATTTCTGCCATTTTGCCGCGAAATAAGTGAAATTTCTGCAGTTTTACCCCAAAATAAGGGAATTTCTGCCTTTTTGCACCAAAATTAGGGGAATTTCTGCAATTTTGCTATAAAATGCGGGGAATTTCTGCCTTTTTGCCCGAAAATAAAGGCAATGTATATCTTTTTGCTGTAAAAAAAAGAAATTTCTTCACTTTTGCCCCAAAATAAAGCGATTTTCCGCTTTTTTGACTCAAAATAAGTGCAAATTCTGCCTTTTCCCCAAAAATAAACAGAATTTCTGTCTTTTTGCCCCAAAATAAGGGGAATTTCTGACGTTTTGCCCTGAAATAAGTGAAATTTCTAAAATGTTTCCCCAAAATAAGGGAAATGTCTGCTTTTTGCCCCAAAATAAGGAGAATTTCTGCCTTTTTGCCCCCAAATAAGGGGAATTTCAGCCTTTTTTCCTCAAAATAAGGGGAATTTCTGCCTTTTGCCCCAAAATATGGGAAATTTCTGCCTTTTTCCCCCAAAATAAGAAAAATTTCTGCAATTTTGTACCAAAATAAAAGAAATTTCTGCATTTTTGTTCCAAAATAAGAGAAATTTCTGCCTTATTTCCCTGACATAAGTGAAATTTCTGCAATTTTGCCCCAAAATAAGGGAAATTTCTGCAATTTTGCCCCAAAGTAGAGGAAATTTCTGCAATTTTGCACCAAATAAGGGGAATTTCTGACTTTTTCTACCGGAAAAAAGGAGATTTTCTGTCTTTTTGCCCCAAAATAAGGAGAATTTCAGCCTTTTTGCCCAAAAATTATGAGAATTTCTGCTATTTTTCTTCAAAATATGGAAAATTTCTGCCTTTTAGCCCCAAAATAAAGGGAATTTCTGCATTTGATACCCGATATTAGGGGAATTTCTGCATTTTACCTCTAAATAAAAGGAATTTCTGCATGTTACCTCAAAATAAGAAGAATTTCTGCCTTTTACCCCAAAATATGGGGAATTTCTGCCTTTTTGTTCCAAAATAAAGAAAATTTCTTCAATTTTGTACCATAATAAAAGAAATTTCTACTTTTTGCCCCAAAATAAGGGGAATTTCTGACTTTTTACCCTGAAATAAATGATATTTCTGCAATTTTGCCCGAAAATAAGGGAAATATGTGCATTTTTTGACCCAAAATAAGGGGAATTTCTGCCTTTTGTCCCAAAATATGGAAAATTTCAAAATTTTACCTCAAAATAAGGGGAATTTCTGCCTTTTGCCCTGAAATATGGTAAATTTCTGCAATTTTACCCCAAAATAAGGTGAATTTCTGCTTTTTGCCCCAAAATAATGGGAATTTCTGCCTTTTTGCCCCAAAATAAGAAAAATTTTTGTTTTTTCTTCTGAAATAAGTGAAATTTCTGCAATTTTGCCCTAAAATAAGGGAAATTTCTGCAATTTTTCCCCATAATAAAGCAAATTTCGGCAATTTTGCCGCAAAATAAGAGGAATTTCTTTTTTTTGCCCCCAAATAAAGAAAATTTCTGCAATTTTGCCCCAAAATAAGGGGAATTTCTGTTTTTTGCCCCCAAATAAGGGAAATTTCTGCAATTTTGCCCTAAAATAAGGGGAATTTCATTTTTTTTCCTCAAAATAAGGGGAATTTTTGCCTTTTGCCCCAAAAATATGGTAAATTTCTGCCTTTTTGCCCCAAAATAAGAAAAATTTCTGCCATTTTGTACCAAAATAAAAGAAATTTCTTCCTTTTTGTTCCAAAATAAAAGAAATTTCTGCCTTTTTTCCCTGGAATAAGTGAAATTTCTGCAATTTTGCCCCAAAATAAGGGAAATTTCTTCAATTTTGCCCAAAGTAGAGGAAATTTCTGCAATTTTGCCCCAAATAAGGGGAATTTCTGACATTTTGCACCCGAATCAAGGAGATTTTCTCTCTTTTTGCCCCAAAATTAGGAGTATTTCAGCCCTTTTGCCCCAAAATTATTATAATTTCTGCAATTTTTCTTCAAAATACGGAAAATTTCTGCCTTTTAGCCCCAAAATAAAGGGAATTTCTGCATTTTTCTTCAATATTAGAGGAATTTCTGTATTTTACCTCTAAATAAAATGAATTTCTGCATGTTACCTCAAAATAAGAAGAATTTCTGACTTTTGCCCCAAAATATAGGGAATTTCTGCCTTTTTGTTCCAAAATAAAGAAAATTTCTTCAATTTTGTACCATAATAAAAGAAATTTGTCCTTTTTGCCCCAAAATAAGGAGAATTTCTGACTTTTTACCCTGAAATAAATGAAATTTCTACAATTTTGCCCGAAAATAAGGGAAATTTGTGTATTTTGCCCTAAAATAAGGAGAATTTCTGCCTTTTGCCCCAAAATATGGGGAATTTCAGCATTTTACCTCAAAATAAGGGGAATTTCTGTGTTTTTGCCATGAAATATGTGAAATTTCTGCAATTTTACCCCAAAATAAGGTGAATTTCTGCTTTTTTTGCCCCAAAATAATGGGAATTTCTGCATTTTTGCCCCAAAATAAGAAAAAATTTTGCTTTTTTCTTCGGAAATAAGGGAAATTTCTGCAATTTTGTCCTATAATAAGAGAAATTTCTGCAATTTTAGCCCATAAAAAAGCAAATTTCTGATATTTTGCTGCAAAATAAGGGGAATTTCTTTTTTTTGCCCCCTAATAAAGCAAATTTCTGCAATTTTGCCCCAAAATAAGGGGAATTTCTGTTTTTTGCCCCCAAATAAGGGAAATTTCTGCAATTTTGCCCTAAAATAAGGGGAATTTCTGCAATTTTCCTCAAAATAAGGGGAATTTCTACCTTTTTGCCACAAAATAAAGAAAATTACTGCATGTTTTACCCCAAAATTAGGTGAATTTCTGCAATTTTGCTCCAAAATATGAGGATTTTCTGCGTTTTTCGCCGAAAATAAGGGGAATTTTTGCCATTTTGCCGCGAAATAAGTGAAATTTCTGGAGTTTTACCCCAAAATGAGGGGAATTTTTGCCTTTTTGCCCCAAAATTAGATGAATTTCTGCAATTTTGCTCCAAAATACAAGGAATTTCTGCCTTTTTTCCCGAAAATAAAGGCAATGTATACCTTTTTGCTATAAAAAAATGAAATTTCTTCACTTTTGCCCCAAAATAAGGCGATTTTCTGCCTTTTTGACTCAAAAAAAGTGCAATTTCTGCCTTTTCCCCAAAAATAAATGGAATTTCTGTCTTTTTGCCCCAAAATAAGGGGAATTTCTGACTTTTTGCCTTGAAATAAGTGAAATTTCTAAAATGTTTCTACCAAATAAGGGAAATGTCTGCTTTTTGCCCAAAAATAAGGGGAATTTCTGCCTTTTTGCCCCAAAATAAGGGGAATTTCAGCATTTTTCCCTCAAAATAAGAGGAATTTCTGCCTTTTGCCCCAAAATATGGAAAATTTCTGCCTTTTTGCCCTAAAATAAGAAAAATTTCTGCAATTTTTTACCAAAATAAAAGAAATTTCTGCCTTTTTGTTCCAAAATAAGAGAAATTTCTGCCTTTTTTTCCCTGAAATAAGTAAAATTTCTGCAATTTTGCCCCAAATTAATGGAAATTTCTGCAATTTTGCCCCAAAGTAGAGGAAATTTCTGCACTTTTGCCCCAAATAAGGGGAATTTCTGACTTTTTGCACCCGAAAAAAGGAGATTTTCTGTCTTTTGCCTCAAAATAAGGAGAATTTCAGCCTTTTTGCCCGAATATTATGAGAATTTCTGCAATTTTTCTTCAAAATATGGAAAATTTCTGCCTTTTAGCCCCAAAATAAAGGGAATTTCTGCATTTTTCCCCAATATTAGGGGAATTTGTGCATTTTACCTCTAAATAAAAGTAATTTCTGCATGTTACCTCAAAATAAGAAGAATTTCTGCCTTTTGCCCCAAAATATGGGAAATTTCTGCATTTTTTTTTCCAAAATAAAGAAAATTTCTTCAATTTTGTACCATAATAAAAGAAATTTCTCCTTTTTGCCCCAAAATAAGGGGAATTTCTGCCTTTTGCCCTGAAATATGTGAAATTTCTGCAATTTTACTCCAAAATAAGGTAAATTTCTGCCTTTTTGCTCAAAAATAATGGGAATTTCTGTCTTTTTGCCCCAAAATAAGAAAAATTTTTGCTTTTGTCTTCTGAAATAAGTGAAATTTCTGCAATTTTGCCCTAAAATAAGGGAAATTTCTGCAATTTTACCCCATAATAAAGCAAATTTCTGCAATTTTGCTGCAAAATAAGTGGAATTTCTGTTTTTTGCCCCTAAAAAAAGCAAATTTCTGCAATTTTGCCCCAAAATAAAATGAATTTCTGTTTTTTGCCCCCAAATAATGGAAATTTCTGCAATTTTGCCCTAAAATAAGGGGAATTTCATTTTTTTTTCCTCAAAATAAGGGAAATTTTTGCCTTTTGCCCCAAAATATGGTAAATTTCTGCCTTTTTGCCCCAAAATAAGAAAAATTTCTGCCATTTTGTACCAAAATAAAAGAAATTTCTGCCTTTTTGTTCCAAAATAAAAGAAATTTCTGCCTTTTTTCCCTGGAATAAGTGAAATTTCTGCAATTTTGCCCCAAAATAAGGGAAATTTCTTCAATTTTGCCCAAAGTAGAGGAAATTTCTGCAATTTTGCCCCAAATAAGGGGAATTTCTGACATTTTGCACCCGAATCAATGAGATTTTCTCTCTTTTTGCCCCAAAATTAGGAGTATTTCAGCCCTTTTGCCCCAAAATTATTAGAATTTCTGCAATTTTTCTTCAAAATACGGAAAATTTCTGCCTTTTAGCCCCAAAATAAAGGGAATTTCTGCATTTTTCTTCAATATTAGGGGAATTTCTGTATTTTACCTCTAAATAAAATGAATTTCTGCATGTTACCTCAAAATAAGAAGAATTTCTGACTTTTGCCCCAAAATATAGGGAATTTCTGCCTTTTTGTTCCAAAATAAAGAAAATTTCTTCAATTTTGTACCATAATAAAAGAAATTTGTCCTTTTTGCCCCAAAATCAAGAGAATTTCTGCCTTTTTGCCCTGAAAAATGTGAAATTTCTGCAATTTTACCCCAAAATAAGGTAAATTTCTGCCTTTTTGCCTCAAAATAATGGGAATTTCTGCCTTTTTGCCCAAAAATAAAAAAAAATTTTGTTTTTTCTTTTGAAATAAGTGAAATTTCTGCAATTTTGCCCTAAAATAAAGGAAATTTCTGCAATTTTACCCCATAATATAGGAAATTTCTGCAATTTTGCTGCAAAATAAAAAGGAATTTCTGTTTTTTGCCCCCAAATAAAGCAAATTTCTGCAATTTTGCCCTAAAATAAGGGGAATTTCTGCCATTTGCCCCAAAATAAGGGGAATTTCTGCCTTTTTGCTACAAATTAAAGAAAATTACTGCATGTTTTACCCCAAAATTAGGTGAATTTCTGCAATTTTGCTCCAAAATATGAGGATTTTCTGCCTTTTTCGCCAAAAATAAGGGGAATTTCTGCGATTTGGTCGCGAAATAAGTGAAATTTCTGCAGTTTTACCCCAAAATAAGGGGAATTTCTGCCTTTTTGCCCCAAAATTAGGGGAATTTCTTAAATTTTGCTCCAAAATACGGGGAATTTCTGCCTTTTTGCCCGAAATTAAAGGCAATGTATACCTTTTTGCTATAAAAAAGGGAAATTTCTTCACTTTTGCCCCAGAAAAGGGCGATTTTCTGCCTTTTTGACTCAAAATATGTGCAATTTCAGCCTTTTTCCCAAAAATAAATGGAATTTCTGTCTTTTTGCCCCAAAATAAGGGGAATTTCTGAATTTTTTGCCCTGAAATAAGTGAAATTTCTAAAATTTTTCCACAAAATATGGGAAAAATCTGCTTTTTGCCCCAAAATAAGGAGAATTTCTGCCTTTTTGCCCCAAAATAAGAAGAATTTCAGACTTTTTTCCTCAAAATAAGGGGAATTACTGCCTTTGCCCCAAAATATGGGAAATTTCTGCCTTTTTGCCCCAAAATAAGAAAAATTTCTGCAATTTTGTACCAAAATAAAAGAAATTTCTGCCTTTTTGTTCCATAATAAGAGAAATTTCTGCCTTTTTTCCCTGAAATAAGTGAAATTTCTGCAATTTTGCCCCAAAATAAGGGAAATTTCTGCAATTTTGCCCCAAAGTAGAGGAAATTTCTACAATTTTGCCCCAAATAAGGGGAATTTCTGACTTTTGCACCCGAAAAAAGGAGATTTTCTGTCTTTTTGACCCAAAATAAGGAGAATTTCAGCCTTTTTGCCCGAAAATTATGAGAATTTCTGCAATTTTTCTTCAAAATACGAAAAATTTCTGCCTTTTAGCCCTAAAATAAAGGGAATTTCTGCTTTTTTCTCCAATATTAGAGGAATTTCTGCATTTTACCTCTAAATAAAAGGAATTTCTGCATGTTACGTCAAAATAAGAAGAATTTCTGCCTTTTACCCCAAAATATGGGGAATTTCTGCCTTTTTGTTCCAAAATAAAGAAAATTTCTTCAATTTTCTACCATCATAAACGAAATTTCTCCTTTTTGCCCCAAGATAATGGGAATTTCTGACATTTTACCCTGAAATAAATGAAATTTCTGCAATTTTGCCTGAAAATAACGGAAATTTGTGCCTTTTTTGCCCCAAAATAAGGGGAATTTCTGCCTTTTGCCCCAAAATATGGGAAATTTCAGCGTTTTACCTTAAAAGAAGGGGAATTTCTGCGTTTTTGCCCTGAAATATGTGAAATTTCTGCAATTTTAATCCAAATTAAAGTGAATTTCTGCCATATTGCCTCAAAATTATGGGAATTTCTGCCTTTTTGCCCCAAATTAAGAAAAATTTTTGATTTTTCTTCTGAAATAAGTGACATTTCTGCAATTTTGCCCCAAAATAAGGGAAATGTCTGCAATTTTTCCCCATAATAAAGCAATTTTCTGCAATTTCGCCCTAAAATAAGGGGAATTTCTGCCATTTGCCCCAAAATAAGGGGAATTTCTGCCTTTTTGCCACAAAATAAAGATAATTAGTGCATGTTTTACCCCAAAATTAGGTGAATTTCTGCAATTTTACTCCAAAATACGAGGATTTTCTGCATTTTTCGCCGAAAATAAGAGAAATTTCTGCCATTTTGCCGTGAAATAAGTGAAATTTCTGCAGTTTTACTCCAAAATAAGGAAAATTTCTGCCTTTTTGCCCCAAAATTAGGGGAATTTCTGCAATTTTGCTCCAAAATACGGGTAATTTCTGCCTTTTTGCCCGAAAATAAAGGCAATGTATACCTTATTGCTATAAAAAAGGGAAATTTCTTCACTTTTGCCCCAAAATAAGGCGATTTTTCGTCTTTTTGACTCAAAATAAGTTTCTGCCTTTTCCCCAAAAATAAACGGAATTTCTGTCTTTTTGCCCCAAAATAAGGGGAATTTCTGACTTTTTGCCCTGAAATAAGTGAAATTTCTAAAATTTTTCCACAAAATAAGGGAAATGTCTGCTTTTTGCCCCAAAATAAGGATAATTTCTTCCTTTTGCCCCAAAATAAGGGGAATTTCAGCCTTTTTTCCTCAAAATAAGGGGAATTTCTGCCTTTTGCCCCAAAATATGGGAAATTTCTGCATTTTTGCCCCAAAATAAGAAAAATTTCTGCAATTTTGACCAAAATAAAAGAAATTTCTGCATTTTTGTTCCAAAATAAGAGAAATTTCTGCCTTATTTCCCTGACATAAGTGAAATTTCTGCAATTTTGCCCCAAAATAATAGAAATTTCTGCAATTTTGCCCCAAAGTAGAGGACATTTCTGCAATTTTGCCCCAAATAAGGGGAATTTCTGACTTTTGCACCCAAAAAACGGAGAATTTCAGCCTTTTTGCCCGAAAATTATGAGAATTTCTGCTATTTTTCTTCAAAATACGGAAAATTTCTGCCTTTTAGCCCCAAAATAAAGGGAATTTCTGCATTTGATACCCGATATTAGGGGAATTTCTGCATTTTACCTCTAAATAAAAGGAATCTGCATGTTACCTCAAAATAAGAAGAATTTCTGCCTTTTACTCCAAAATATGGGGAATTTCTGCCTTTTTGTTCCAAAATAAAGAAAATTTCTTCAATTTTGTACCATAATAAAAGAAATTTCTACTTTTTGTCCCAAAATAAGTTGAATTTCTGACTTTTTACCCTGAAATAAATTAAATTTCTGCAATTTTGCCCGAAAATAAGGGAAATATGTGCCTTGTTTGCCCCAAAATAAGGGGAATTTCTGCCTTTTGCCCCAAAATATGATGGAATTTCAGCATTTTACCTCAAAATAAGGGGAATTTCTGCTTTTTTGCCCTGAAATATGTGAAATTTCTGCAATTTTACCCCAAAATAAGGTGAATTTCTGACTTTTTGCCCCAAAATAATGGAAATTTCTGACTTTTTGCCCCAAATTAAGAAAAATTTTTGTTTTTCTTCTGAAATAAGTGAAATTTCTGCAATTTTGCCCTAAAATAAGGGAAATTTCTGCAATTTTTTCTTATAATAAAGCAAATTTCGACAATTTTGCCGCAAAATAAGAGGAATTTGTGGTTTTTGCCCCCAAATAAAGCAAATTTCTGCAATTTTGCCCCAAAATAAGGGGAATTTCAGTTTTTTGGCCCCAAATAAGGGAAATTTCTGCTATTTTGCCCTAAAATAAGGGGAATTTCTGCCATTTGCCCCAAAATAAGGGGAATTTCTGCCTTTTTGCCACAAAATAAAGAAAATTACTTCATGTTTTACCCCAAAATTGGGTGAATGTCTGCAATTTTGCTCCAAAATACGAGGATTTTCTGCCTTTTCGCCGAAAATATGGGGAATTTCTGCCATTTTGCCGCAAAATAAGTGAAATTTCTGCAGTTTTACCCCAAAATAAGGGAATTTCTGCCTTTTTGCACCAAAATTAGGGGAATTTCTGCAATTTTGCTATAAAATGCGGGGAATTTCTGCCTTTTTGCCCGAAAATAAAGGCAATGTATATCTTTTTGCTGTAAAAAAAAGAAATTTCTTCACTTTTGCCCCAAAATAAAGCGATTTTCCGCTTTTTTGACTCAAAATAAGTGCAAATTCTGCCTTTTCCCCAAAAATAAACAGAATTTCTGTCTTTTTGCCCCAAAATAAGGGGAATTTCTGACGTTTTGCCCTGAAATAAGTGAAATTTCTAAAATTTTTCCCCAAAATAAAAGAAATGTCTGCTTTTTGCCCCAAAATAAGGAGAATTTCTGCCTTTTTGCCCCCAAATAAGGGGAATTTCAGCCTTTTTTCCTCAAAATAAGGGGAATTTCTGCCTTTTGCCCCAAAATATGGGAAATTTCTGCCTTTTTCCCCCAAAATAAGAAAAATTTCTGCAATTTTGTACCAAAATAAAAGAAATTTCTGCATTTTTGTTCCAAAATAAGAGAAATTTCTGCCTTATTTCCCTGACATAAGTGAAATTTATACAATTTTGCCCCAAAATAAGGGAAATTTCTGCAATTTTGCCCCAAAGTAGAGGAAATTTCTGCAATTTTGCACCAAATAAGTTGAATTTCTGACTTTTTCTACCGGAAAAAAGGAGATTTTCTGTCTTTTTGCCCCAAAATAAGGAGAATTTCAGCCTTTTTGCCCGAAAATTATGAGAATTTCTGCTATTTTTCTTCAAAATATGGAAAATTTCTGCCATTTAGCCCAAAAATAAAGGGAATTTCTGCATTTGATACCCGATATTAGGGGAATTTCTGCATTTTACCTCTAAATAAAAGGAATTTCTGCATGTTACCTCAAAATAAGAAGAATTTCTGCCTTTTACCCCAAAATATGGGGAATTTCTGCCTTTTTGTTCCAAAATAAAGAAAATTTCTTCAATTTTGTACCATAATAAAAGAAATTTCTACTTTTTGCCCCAAAATAAGGGGAATTTCTGACTTTTTACCCTGAAATAAATGATATTTCTGCAATTTTGCCCGAAAATAAGGGAAATATGTGCATTTTTTGACCCAAAATAAGGGGAATTTCTGCCTTTTGTCCCAAAATATGGAAAATTTCAAAATTTTACCTCAAAATAAGGGGAATTTCTGCCTTTTGCCCTGAAATATGGTAAATTTCTGCAATTTTACCCAAAATAAGGTGAATTTCTGCTTTTTGCCCCAAAATAATGGGAATTTCTGCCTTTTTGCCCCAAAATAAGAAAAATTTTTGTTTTTTCTTCTGAAATAAGTGAAATTTCTGCAATTTTGCCCTGAAATAAGGGAAATTTCTGCAATTTTTCCCCATAATAAAGCAAATTTCGGCAATTTTGCCGCAAAATAAGAGGAATTTCTTTTTTTTGGCCCCAAATAAAGAAAATTTCTGCAATTTTGCCCCAAAATAAGGGGAATTTCTGTTTTTTGCCCCCAAATAAGGGAAATTTCTGCTATTTTGCCCTAAAATAAGGGGAATTTCTGCCATTTGCCCCAAAATAAGGGGAATTTCTGCCTTTTTGCCACAAAATAAAGAAAATTACTGCATGTTTTACCCCAAAATTGGGTGAATGTCTGCAATTTTGCTCCAAAATACGAGGATTTTCTGCCTTTTTCGCCGAAAATATGGGGAATTTCTGCCATTTTGCCGCGAAATAAGTGAAATTCCTGCAGTTTTACCCCAAAATAAGGGGAATTTCTGCCTTTTTGCCCCAAAATTAGGGGAATTTCTGCAATTTTGCTCCAAAATACAGGGAATTTCTGCCTTTTTGCCCGAAAATAAAGGCAATGTATACCTTTTTGCTATAAAAAAGGGAAATTTCTTCACTTTTGCCTCAAAATAAGGCGATTTTCCGCCTTTTTGACTCAAAATAAGTGCAAATTCTGCCTTTTCCCCAAAAATAAATGGAATTTCTGTCTTTTTGCCCCAAAATAAGGGGAATTTCTGACGTTTTGCGCTGAAATAAGTGAAATTTCTAAAATTTTTCCCCAAAATAAAGGATATGTCTGCTTTTTGCCCCAAAATAAAAAGAATTTCTGCCTTTTTGCCCCAATATAAGGGGAATTTATGCCTTTTTGCTCTAAAATAAGAAAAATTTCTGCAATTTTGTACTAAAATAAAAGAAATTTCTGCCTTTTTGCTCCAAAATAAGAGAAATTTCTGCCTTTTCTCCCTGAAATAAGTGAAATTCCTGCAATTTTGCCCCAAATTAAGGGAAATTTCTGCAATTTTGCCCCAAAGTAAAGGAAATTTCTGCAATTTTCCACCAAATAAGGGAAATTTCTGACTTTTTGCACCCAAAAAAAGGAGATTTTCTGTCCTTTTGCCCCAAAATAAGGAGAATTTCAGCCATTTGCCAGAAAATTATGAGAATTTCTGCAATTTTTCTTCAAAATACGGAAAATTTCTTTCTTTTAGCCCCAAAATAAAGGGAATTTCTGCATTTTCCCCCAATATTAGGGTAATTTCTGTATTTTACCGATAAATAAAAGAAATTTCTGCATTTTACCTCAAAATAAGAAGAATTTCTGACTTTTACCAAAAAATATGGGGAATTTCTGCCTTTTTGTTCCAAAATAAAGAAAATTTCTTCAATTTTGTACAATAATAAAAGAAATTTCTCCTTTTTGCCCCAAAATAAGGGGAATTTCTGACTTTTTACCGTGAAATAAATGAAATTTCTACATTTTTTCTCGAAAATAAGGGAAATATTTGCCTTTTTTGCCCCAAAATAAGGGGAATTTCTGCCTTTTGCCCCAAAATATGGGGAATTTCAGCATTTTGCCTCAAAATAAGGGGAATTTTTGCCTTTTTGCCCTGAAATATGTAAAATTTCTGCAATTTTACCCCAAAATAAGGTGAATATCTGCCTTTTTGCCCCAAAATAATAGGAATTTCTGCCTTTTTGCCCCAAAATAAGAAATTTTTTTTGTTTTTTCTTCTGAAATAAGTGAAATTTCTGCAATTTTGTCCTAAATTAAGGGAAATTTCTGCAATTTTTCCCCATAATAAAGCAAATTTCGCAATTTTGCCGCAAAATAAGAGGAATTTCTGTTTTTTGCCCCCAAATAAAGGAAATTTCTGCTATTTTGCCCTAAAATAAAGGGAATTCCTGCCATTTGCCCCAAAATAAGGGGAATTTCTGCTTTTTTTGCCACAAAATAAAGAAAATTACTTCATGTTTTACCCCAAAATTGGGTGAATGTCTGCAATTTTGCTCCAAAATACGAGGATTTTCTGCCTTTTTCGCCGAAAATATGGGGAATTGCTACCATTTTGCTGCGAAATAAGTGAAATTTCTGCAGTTTTACCCCAAAATAAGGGGAATTTCTGCCTTTTTGCCCTAAAATTAGGAGAATTTCTGCAATTTTGCTCCAAAATACGGGGAATTTCTGCCTTTTTGCCCGAAAATAAAGGCAATGTATACCTTTTTGCTATAAAAAAAAGAAATTTCTTCACTTTTGCCTCAAAATAAGGCGATTTTCTGCCTATTGACTCAAAATAAGTGCAAATTCTGCCTTTTCCCCAAAAATAAACGGAATTTCTGTCTTTTTGCCCAAAAATAAGCGGAATTTCTGACGTTTTGCCCCAATATAAGGGGAATTTCTGCCTTTTTTCTCCAAAATAAGAAAAATTTCTGCAATTTTATACCAAAATAAAAGAAATTTCTGCCTTTTTGCTCCAAAATAAGAGAAATTTCTGCCTTTTCTCCCTGAAATAAGTGAAATTCCTGCAATTTTGCCCCAAATTAAGGGAAATTTCTGCAATTTTGCCCCAAAGTAAAGGAAATTTCTGCAATTTTGCCCCAAATAAGTGGAATTTCTGATTTTTGCACCCAAAAAAAGGAGATTTTTTGTCCTTTTGCCCCAAAATATGGAGAATTTCAGCCATTTGCCCGAAAATTATGAGAATTTCTGCATTTTTTCTTCAAAATACAGAAAATTTCTTCTTTTTAGCCCCAAAATAAAGGGAATTTCTGCATTTTCCCCCAATATTAGGGGAATTTCTTTATTTTACCTCTAAATAAAAGAAATTTCTGCATTTTACCTCAAAATAAAAAGAATTTCTGACTTTTACCCCAAAATATGGGGAATTTCTGCCTTTTTGTTCCAAAATACAGAAAATTTCTTCAATTTTGTACCATAATAAAAGAAATTTCTCCTTTTTGCCCCAAAATAAGTGGAATTTCTGACTTTTTACCCTAAAATAAATGAAATTTCAGCAATTTTGCCTGAAAATAAGGGAAATTTGTGCCTTTTGCCCCAACATAAAAAGAATTTCTGCCTTTTGCCCCAAAATATGGGGAATTTCAGCATTTTACCTCAAAATAAGGGGAATTTCTGCCTTTTTGCCCTGAAATATGTAAAATTTCTGCAATTTTACCCCAAAATAAGGTGAATTTCTGCCTTTTTGCCCCAAAATAATGGGAATTTCTGCCTTTTAGCCCCAAAATAAGAAAAATTTTTGCTTTTTTTCTGAAATAAGTGAAATTTCTGCAATTTTGCCCTAAAATAAGGAAAATATCTGAAATTTTTCCTCATAATAAAGCAAATTTCTGCTATTTAGCCCCCAAATAAGGAATATTTCTGTTTTTTGCCCCCAAATAAGGGAAATTTCTGCAATTTTGCCCTAAAATAAGGAAAATTTCTGAAATTTTTCCCCATAATAAAGCAAATTTCTGCAATTTTGCTGCAAAATAAGGGGAATTTCTGTTTTTTGCCCCCAAATAAAGCAAATTTCTGCAATTTTGCCCCAAAATAAGGGGAATTTCTGTTTTTTGCCCACAAATGAGGGAAATTTCTGTAATTTTGCCCTAAAACAAGGGGCATTTCTGCCATTTGCCCCAAAATAAGGGGAATTTCTGCCTTTTTGCCACAAAATAAAGAAAATTAGTGCATGTTTTCTTCCAAAATTAGGTGAATATCTGCAATTTTGCTCCAAAATACGAGGATTTTCTGCCTTTTTCGCCGAAAATAAGGGGAATTTCTGCCATTTTGCCGCGAAATAAGTGAAATTTCTGAAGTTTTACTCCAAAATAAGGGGAATTTCTGCCTTTTTGCCACAAAATTAGGGGAATTTCTACAATTTTTCTCCAAAATACGGGGAATTTCTGCCTTTTTGCCCGAAAATAAAGGCAATGTATACCTTATTGCTATAAAAAAAGGAAATTTCTTCACTTTTGCACCAAAATAAGGAGATTTTCCATCTTTTTGACTCAAAATAAGTGCAATTTCTGCCTTTTCCCCAAAAACAAATGGAATTTCTGTCTTTTTGCCCCAAAATAAGGGGAATTTCTGACTTTTTGCCCTGAAATAAGTGAAATTTCTAAAATTTTTCCCAAAAATAAGGGAAATGTCTGCTTTTTGCCCCAAAATAAGGAGAATTTCTGCCTTTTTGCCCCAATAAAGGGGAATTTCTGCCTTTTTGCTCCAAAATAAGAAAAATTTCTGCAATTTTGTACCAAAATAAAAGAAATTTCTGCCTTTTTGCTCCAAAATAAAAGAAATTTCTGCCTTTTCTCCCTGAAATAAGTGAAATTCCTGCAATTTTGGCCCAAATTAAGGGAAATTTCTGCAATTTTGCCCCAAAGTAAAGGAAATTTCTGCAATTTTCCACCAAATAAGGGGAATTTCTGACTTTTTGCTCCCAAAAAAAAGAAGATTTTCTGTCCTTTTGCCCCAAAATATGGAGAATTTCAGCCATTTGCCCGAAAATTATGAGAATTTCTGCATTTTTTTCTTCAAAATACAAAATATTTCTTCTTTTTAGCCCCAAAATAAAGGGAATTTCTGCATTTCCCCCCTATATTAGGGGAATTTTTGTATTTTACCTCTAAATAAAAGAAATTTCTGCATTTTACCTCAAAATAAGAAAAATTTCTGACTTTTACCCAAAATATGGGGAATTTCTGCCGTTTTGTTCCAAAATACAGAAAATTTCTTCAATTTTGTACCATAATAAAAGAAATTTCCCCTTTTTGCCCCAAAATAAGTGGAATTTCTGACTTTTTACCCTGAAATAAATGAAACTTCTGCAATTTTGCCTGAAAATAAGGGAAATTTGTGCCTTTTGCCCCTACATAAGAAGAATTTCTGCCTTTTGCCCCAATATATGGGGAATTTCAGCATTTTACTTCAAAATAAGGGGAATTTCTGACTTTTTGCCCTGAAATATGTGAAATTTCTGCAATTTTACCCCAAAATAAGGTGAATTTCTGCCTTTTTGCCCCAAAATAATTGGAATTTCTGCCTTTTTGCCCCAAAATAAGAAAAATTTTTGTTTTTTCTTCTGAAATAAGTGAAATTTCTGCAATTTTGCCATAAAATAAAGGAAATTTCTGCAATTTTATCCCATAATAAAGCAAATTTCTGCAATTTTGCCCCAAAATAAGGGGAATTTCTGTTTTTTGCCCCCAAATGAGGGAAATTTCTGTAATTTGCCCTAAAACAAGGGGAATTTCTGCCATTTGCCCCAAAATAAGGGGAATTTCTGCCTTTTTGCCACAAAATAAAGAAAATTAGTGCATGTTTTATTCCAAAATTAGGTGAATATCTGCAATTTTGCTCCAAAATACGAGGATTTTCTGCCTTTTTCGCCGAAAATAAGGGGAATTTCTGCCATTTTGCCGCGAAATAAGTGAAATTTCTGAAGTTTTACTCCAAAATAAGGGGAATTTCTGCCTTTTTGCCCCAAAATTAGGGGAATTTCTACAATTTTGCTCCAAAATACGGGGAATTTCTGCCTTTTTACCCGAAAATAAAGGCAATGTATACCTTATTGCTATAAAAAAGGGAAATTTCTTCACTTTTGCACCAAAATAAGGAGATTTTCCATCTTTTTGACTCAAAATAAGTGCAATTTCTGCCTTTTCCCCAAAAATAAATGGAATTTCTGTCTTTTTGCCCCAAAATAAGGGGAATTTCTGACTTTTTGCCCTGAAATAAGTGAAATTTCTAAAATTTTTCCCCAAAATAAGGGAAATATCTGCTTTTTGCCCCAAAATAAGGAGAATTTCTGCCTTTTTGCCCCAATATAAGGGGAATTTCTGCCTTTTTGCTCCAAAATAAGAAAAATTTCTGCAATTTTGTACTAAAATAAAAGAAATTTCTGCCTTTTTGCTCCAAAATAAGAGAAATTTCTGCCTTTTCTCCCTGAAATAAGTGAAATTCCTGCAAGTTTGGCCCAAATTAAGGGAAATTTCTGTAATTTTGCCCCAAAGTAAAGGAAATTTCTGCAATTTTCCACCAAATAAGGGGAATTTCTGACTTTTTGCACCCAAAAAAAGAAGATTTTCTGTCCTTTTGCCCCAAAATATGGAGAATTTCAGCCATTTGCCCGAAAATTATGAGAATTTCTGCATTTTTTCTTCAAAATACAGAAAATTTCTTCTTTTTAGCCCCAAAATAAAGGGAATTTCTGCATTTTCCCCCAATATTAGGGGAATTTTTGTATTTTACCTCTAAATAAAATAAATTTCTGCATTTTACCTCAAAATAAGAAGAATTTCTGACTTTTACCCCAAAATATGGGGAATTTCTGCCTTTTTGTTCCAAAATACAGAAAATTTCTTCAATTTTGTACCATAATAAAAGAAATTTCCCCTTTTTGCCCCAAAAAATGGAATTTCTGACTTTTTACTCTGAAATAAATGAAACTTCTGCAATTTTGCCTGAAAATAAGGGAAATTTGTGCCTTTTGCCCCTACATAAGAAGAATTTCTGCCTTTTACCCCAATATATGGGGAATTTCAGCATTTTACTTCAAAATAAGGGGAATTTCTGACTTTTTGCCCTGAAATATGTGAAATTTCTGCAATTTTACCCCAAAATAAGGTGAATTTCTGCCTTTTTGCCCCAAAATAATGGGAATTTCTGCCTTTTTGCCCCAAAATAAGAAAAATTTTTGCTTTTTTTTCTGAAATATATTAAATTTCTTCAAATTTGCCCTAAAATAAGGGAAATATCTGAAATTTTTCCACATAATAAAGCAAATTTCTGCAATTTTGCCCCAAAATAAGGGGAATTTCTGTTTTTTGCCCCCAAATAAGAGAAATTTCTGCAATTTTGCCCTAAAATAAGGGAAATTTCTGCAATTTTTCCCCATAATAAAGCAAATTTCTTCAATTTTGCTGCAAAATAAGGGGTATTTCTGTTTTTTGCCCCCAAATAAAGCAAATTTCTGCAATTTTGCCCTAAAATAAGGGGAATTTCTGCCATTTGCCCCAAAATAAGGGGAATTTCTTCCTTTTTGCCACAAAATAATGAAAATTAGTGCATGTTTTACCCCAAAATTAGGTGAATATCTGCAATTTTGCTCCAAAATACGAGAATTTTCTGCCTTTTTCGCCGAAAATAAGGGGAATTTCTGCCATTTTGCCGCGAAATAAGTGAAATTTCTGCAGTTTTACTCCAAAATAAGGGGAATTTCTGCCTTTTTGCCCCAAAATTAGGGGAATTTCTGCAATTTTGCTCCAAAATACGGGGAATTTCTGCCTTTTTGCCCGAAAATAAAGGCAATGTATACCTTATTGCTATAAAAAAGGGAAATTTCTTCACTTTTGCCCCAAAATAAGGCGATTTTCCGTCTTTTTGACTCAAAATAAGTGCAATTTCTGCCTTTTTCCCAAAAATAAACGGAATTTCTGTCTTTTATCCCCAAAATAAGGGGAATTTCTGACTTTTTGCCCTGAAATAAGTGAAATTTCTAAATTTTTTCCCTAAAATAAGGGAAATGTCTGCTTTCTGCCCCCAAATAAGGAGAATTTCTTCCTTTTGCCCCAAAATAAGGGGAATTTCAGCCTTTTTTCCTCAAAATAAAGGGAATTTTTGCCTTTTGCCCCAAAATATGGGAAATTTCTTCATTTTTGCCCCAAAATAAGAAAAATTTCTGCAATTTTGTACCAAAATAAAAAAAATTTCTGCATTTTTTTTCCAAAATAAGAGAAATTTCTTCCTTTTTTTCCCTGACATAAGTGAAATTTCTGCAATTTTGCCCCAAAATAAGGGAAATTTCTGCAATTTTGCCCCAAAGTAGAGGAAATTTCTGCAATTTTGCCCCAAATAAGGGGAATTTCTTAATTTTTGCACCCAAAAAAAGGAGATTTTTTGTCCTTTTGCCCCAAAATAAGGAGAATTTCAGCCATTTGCCCGAAAATTATGAGAATTTCTGCAATTTTTCTTCAAAATACAGAAAATTTCTTCCTTTTAGCCCCAAAATAAAGGAAATTTCTGCATTTTCCCCCAATATTAGGGGAATTTCTGTATTTTACCTCTAAATAAAAGAAATTTCTGCATTTTACCTCAAAATAAGAAGAATTTCTGACTTCTATCCCAAAATATGGGGAATTTCTGCCTTTTTGTTCCAAAATAAAGAAAATTTCTTCAATTTAGTACCATAATAAAAGAAATTTCTCCTTTTTGCCCCAAAATAAGGGGAATTTCTGACTTTTTACCCTGAAATAAATTAAATTTCTGCAATTTTGCCTGAAAATAAGAAAAATTTGTGCCTTTTGCCCCAAAATAAAAAGAATTTCTCCCTTTTGCCCCCAAAAATGGGGAATTTCAGCATTTTACCTCAAAATAAGGGGAATTTCTGACTTTTTGCCCTGAAGTATGTGAAATTTCTGCAATTTTACCCCAAAATAAGGTGAATTTCTGCCTTTTTGCCCCAAAATAATGGGAATTTCTATTTTTTTGCCCCAAAATAAGAAAAATTTTGTTTTTTTTCCTGAAATAAGTTAAATTTCTGCAATTTTGCCCTAAAATAAGGGAAATATCTGAAATTTTTCCCCATAATAAAGAAAATTTCTGCAATTTTGCACCAAAATAAGGGGAATTTCTGTTTTTTGCCCCCAAATAAAGGAAATTTCTGCAATTTTGCTCTAAAATAAGGGAAATTTCTGACATTTGCCTTAAAATAAGGGGAATTTCTGCCTTTTTGCCACAAAATAAAGAAAATTACTGCATATTATACCCCAAAATTAGGTGAATTTCTGCAATTTTGCTCCAAAATACGAGGATTTTCTGCCTTTTTCACCGAAAATAAGGGGAATTTCTGCCATTTTGCCGCGAAATAATTAAAATTTCTGCAGTTTTACGCCAAAATAAGGGGAATTTCTGACTTTTTGATCCAAAATTAGGGGAATTAATGCAATTTTGCTCCAAAATACGGGTCATTTCTGCCTTTTTGCCTGAAATTAAGTGGAATTTCTGCCTTTTTGTCCGGAAATAAGTGAAATTTCTGCAATTTTAGCCAAAAATTAGGGATTCCATTTTTGCCCGAAAATAAGGGAAATTTCTGCCATTTTGCACTGAAATATTTGAAATTTCTGCAATTTTACCCCAAAATAAAGGAAATTTCTTCCTTTTTGCCCCAAAATATAAGGAATTTCTGCCTTTTTGCCCCAAAATAAGGAAAATTTCTGCAATTTTGCCCCAAAATAAGGGGAATTTCTCCCTCTTTACCCCAAAATAAAGGGAATTTCAGACTTTTTACCTGAAAATAAGTTAATTTTCTGCAATTTTGCCCAAAATAAGAAAAATTTCTGCAATTTTGCCCCAAAATAAGGTAAATTCCTGCAATTTTGCCCCACAATAAATGGAATTTCTGAGTTTTGCCCCAAAATAAGGAGAATTTTTGCCTTTTTGCCCCACAATTAGGGGAATTTCTGCAATTTTGCTCAAAAATACGGGGAATTTCTGCCTTTTTACCCGGAAATAAGTGGAATGCATACCTTTTTGCCATAAAAAAGGGAAATTTCTTCATTTTTGTCCAAAATAAGGGGAATTTCTGCCTTTATGCCTCTAAATAAGTGGAATTTCTGTCTTTTTCCCCCATAATAAGGGGAATTTCTGACTTATTACCCTGAAATAAGTGAAATTTCTGCAATTTTTCCCCAAAATAAGGGAAATTTCTGCCTTTTTCCCCCAAATAAAGGGAATTTCGGCCTTTTTACCTCAAAATAATGGGAATTTCTGCATTTTGCCACAAAATATTAGGAATTTCTGCCTTTTTGCCCCAAAATAAGGAAAGTTTTTGCCTTTTTTCCCTGAAATAAGTGAAATTTTTTCAATTTTGCCCCAAAATAAGTGAAATTTCGAGTTTTGCCCCAAAATAAGGAGAATTTCTCTGTTTTTGCCTGAACATATAGGGATTTTCTGCCTTTTTGCTCCACAATTAGGGGATTTTCTGCAATTGTGTTCCAAAATACAAGGAATTTCTGCTTTTTTGCCCGAAAATAAGAAGAATGTATACCTTTTGCCACAAAAGAGAGAAATTTCTTCATTATTGCCCCAAAATAAGAGGAATTTCTTCCTTCTTACGTCAAATTAAGTGAAATTTCTGCCTTTTTACCCAAAAATAAACGGAATTTCTGTCTTTTTGCCCCAAAATAAAAGAAATTTTTGAATTTTGCCCTGAAATATGTGAAATTTCTGCAAATTTGCCCCAAAATAAGGGAAATTTCTGCCTTTTTGCCACAAAATAAAGGGAATTTCTGTCTTTTTGCCCCAAAATAAGGGGAATTTCAGCATTTTACATCATAATAAGGGGAATCTCTGCATTTTTGCCCCAAAATATGGGGAATGTCTGCATTTTTGCCCCAAAATAAAGAAAATTTCTACAATTTTGTACCAAAATAAAAGAAATTTCTGCCTTTTTGCCCCAAAATAAGAGAAATTTCTGAGTTTTTTTCTCTGAAATAAGTGAAATTTCTGCAATTTTGCCCCAAAATAAGGGAAATTTCTGCAATTTTTTTCCATAATAAGGGAAATTTCTGCAATTTTGCCATAAAATAAGGGGAATTTCTGTTTTTTGCCCCCAAATAAGGGAAATTTCTGCAATTTTGCCCTAAAATAAGGAAAATTTCTGACATTTGCCTTAAAATAAGGGGAATTTCTGCCTATTTGCCACAAAATAAAGAAAATTACTGCATATTATACCCCAAAATTAGGTGAATTTCTGCAATTTTGTTCCAAAATACGAGGATTTTCTGCCTTTTTCACCGAAAATAAGAGGAATTTCTGCCATTTTGCCGCGAAATAATTAAAATTTCTGCAGTTTTACGCCAAAATAAGGGGAATTTCTGACTTTTTGATCCAAAATTAGGAGAATTAATGCAATTTTGCTCCAAAATACGGGTAATTTCTGCCTTTTTGCCTGAAATTAAGTGGAATTTCTGCCTTCTTGTCCGGAAATAAGTGAAATTTCTGCAATTTTAGCCAAAAATTAGGGATTCCATTTTTGCCCCAAAATAAGGGAAATTTCTGCCATTTTGCACTGAAATATTTGAAATTTCTGCAATTTTACCCCAAAATAAAGGGAATTTCTGCCTTTTTGCCCCAAAATATAAGGAATTTCTGCCTTTTTGCCCCAAAATAAGGAAAATTTCTGCAATTTTGCCCCAAAATAAGGGGAATTTCTCCCTTTTTACCCCAAAATAAAGGGAATTTCAGCCTTTTTACCTGAAAATAAGTGAATTTTCTGCAATTTTGCCCAAAATAAGGGAAATTTCTGCAATTTTGCCCCAAAATAAGGTAAATTCCTGCAATTTTGCCCCACAATAAATGGAATTTCTGAGTTTTGCCCCAAAATAAGGAGAATTTTTGCCTTTTTGCCCCACAATTAGGGGAATTTCTGCAATTTTGTTCCAAAATACGGGGAATATCTGCCTTTTTACCCGGAAATAAGGGGAATGCATACCTTTTTGCCATAAAAAAGGGAAATTTCTTCATTTTTTTCCAAGATAAGGGGAATTTCTGCCTTTATGCCTCTAAATAAGTGGAATTTCTGTCTTTTTCCCCCATAATAAGGGGAATTTCTGACTTATTACCCTGAAATAAGTGAAATTTCTGCAATTTTTCCCCAAAATAAGGGAAATTTCTGCCTTTTTCCCCCAAATAAAGGGAACTTCAGCCTTTTTACCTCAAAATAAGGGGAATTGCTGCATTTTGCCACAAAATATTAGGAATTTCTGCCTTTTTGCCCCAAAATAATGAAAGTTTTTGCCTTTTTTCCCTGAAATAAGTGAAATTTCTTCAATTTTGCCCCAAAATAAGTGAAATTTCTGAGTTTTGCCCCAAAATAATGAGAATTTCTGTGTTTTTGCCTGAACATATAGGGATTTTCTGCCTTTTTGCTCCACAATTAGGGGATTTTCTGCAATTGTGCTCCAAAATACGAGGAATTTCTGCTTTTTTGCCCGAAAATAAGAAGAATGTATACCTTTTCCACAAAAAAGAGAAATTTCTTCATTTTTGCCCCAAAATAAGAGGAATTTCTTCCTTCTTACGTCAAATTAAGTGAAATTTCTGCCTTTTTACCCAAAAATAAACGGAATTTCTGTCTTTTTGCCCCAAAATAAAAGAAATTTTTGAATTTTGCCCTGAAATATGTGAAATTTCTGCAATTATGCCCCAAAATAAGGGAAATTTCTGCCTTTTGGCCACAAAATAAAGGGAATTTCTGTCTTTTTGCCCCAAAATAAGGGGAATTTCAGCATTTTACCTCATAATAAGGGGAATCTCTGCATTTTTGCCCCAAAATATGGGAAATTTCTTCATTTTTGCCCCAAAATAAGAAAAATTTCTGCAATTTTGTACCAAAATAAAAGAAATTTCTGCATTTTTGTTCCAAAATAAGAGAAATTTCTGCTTTTTTTTCCTGACATAAGTGAAATTTCTGCAATTTTGCCCCAAATAAGGGAAATTTCTACAATTTTGCCCCAAAGTAGAGGAAATTTCTGCAATTTTGCCCCAAATAAGGGGAATTTCTGACTTTTTGCACCCAAAAAAAGGAGATTTTCTGTCCTTTTGAACCAAAATAAGGAGAATTTCAGCCATTTGCCCGAAAATTATGAGAATTTCTGCAATTTTTCTTCGAAATACCAAAAATTTCTTCCTTTTAGCCCCAAAATAAAGGGAATTTCTGCATTTTCCCCCAATATTAGGGGAATTTCTGTATTTTACCTCTAAATAAAAGAAATGTCTGCATTTTACCTCAAAATAAGAAGAATTTCTGACTTTTACCCCAAAATATGGGGAATTTCTGCTTTTTGTTCCAAAATAAAGAAAATTTCTTCAATTTTGTACCATAATAAAAGAAATTTCTCCTTTTTGCCCCAAAAAAGGGGAATTTCTGACTTTTTACCCTGAAATAAATTAAATTTCTGCAATTTTGCCTGAAAATAAGGGAAATTTGTGCCTTTTGCCCCAAAATAAGAAGAATTTCTCCCTTTTGCCCCAAAATATGGGGAATTTCAGCATTTTACCTCAAAATAAGGGGAATTTCTGACTTTTTGCCCTGAAGTATGTGAAATTTCTGCAATTTTACCCCAAAATAAGGTGAATTTCTGCCTTATTGCCCCAAAATAATGGGAATTTCTTTTTTTTGCCCCAAAATAAGAAAAATTTTTGCTTTTTTTTTCCTGAAATAAGTTAAATTTCTGCAATTTTGCCCTAAAATAAGGGAAATTTCTGAAATTTTTCCCCGTAATAAAGCAAATTTCTGCAATTTTGCACCAAAATAAGGGGAATTTCTGTTTTTTGCCCCCAAATAAAGGAAATTTCTGCAATTTTGCCCTAAAATAAGGGAAATTTCTGACATTTGCCTTAAAATAAGGGGAATTTCTGCCTTTTTGCCACAAAATAAAGAAAATTACTGCATATTATACCCCAAAATTAGGTGAATTTCTGCAATTTTGCTCCAAAATACGAGGATTTTCTGCCTTTTTCACCGAAAATAAGGGGAATTTCTGCCATTTTGCCGCGAAATAATTGAAATTTCTGCAGTTTTACGCCAAAATAAGGGGAATTTCTGACTTTTTGATCCAAAATTAGGGGAATTAATGCAATTTTGCTCCAAAATAAGGGTCATTTCTGCCTTTTTGCCTGAAATTAAGTGGAATTTCTGCCTTTTTGTCCATAAATAAGTGAAATTTCTGCAATTTTTGCCAAAAATTAGGGATTCTATTTTTGCCCCAAAATAAGGGAAATTTCTGCCATTTTGCACTGAAATATTTGAAATTTCTGCAATTTTACCCCAAAATAAAGGGAATTTCTGCCTTTTTGCCCCAAAATATAAGGAATTTCTGCCTTTTTGCCCCAAAATAAGGAAAATTTCTGCAATTTTGCCCCAAAATAAGGGGAATTTCTCCCTTTTTACCCCAAAATAAAGGGAATTTCAGCCTTTTTACCTGAAAATAAGTGAATTTTCTGCAATTTTGCCCAAAATAAGGGAAATTTCTGCAATTTTGCCCCAAAATAAGGTAAATTCCTGCAATTTTGCCCCACAATAAATGGAATTTCTGAGTTTTGCCCCAAAATAAGGAGAATTTTTGCCTTTTTGCCCCACAATTAGGGGAATTTCTGCAATTTTGCTCCAAAATACGGGGAATTTCTGCCTTTTTACCCGGAAATAAGGAGAATGCATACCTTTTTGCCATAAAAAAGGGAAATTTCTTCATTTTTTTCCAAGATAAGGGGAATTTCTGCCTTTATGCCTCTAAATAAGTGGAATTTCTGTCTTTTTCCCCCATAATAAGGGGAATTTCTGACTTATTACCCTGAAATAAGTGAAATTTCTGCAATTTTTCCCCAAAATAAGGGAAATTTCTGCCTATTTCCCCAAAATAAAGGGAATTTCAGCCTTTTTACCTCAAAATAAGGGGAATTTCTGCATTTTGCCACAAAATATTAGGAATTTCTGCCTTTTTGCCCCAAAATAAGGAAAGTTTTTGCCTTTTTTCCCTGAAATAAGTGAAATTTTTTCAATTTTGCCCCAAAATAAGTGAAATTTCTGAGTTTTGCCCCAAAATAAGGAGAATTTCTGTGTTTTTGCCTGAACATATAGGGATTTTCTGCCTTTTTGCTCCACAATTAGGGGATTTTCTGCAATTGTGTTCCAAAATACGAGGAATTTCTGCTTTTTTGCCCGAAAATAAGAAGAATGTATACCTTTTGCCACAAAAGAGAGAAATTTCTTCATTTTTGCCCCAAAATAAGAGGAATTTCTTCCTTCTTACGTCAAATTAAGTGAAATTTCTGCCTTTTTACCCAAAAATAAACGGAATTTCTGTCTTTTTGCCCCAAAATAAAAGAAATTTTTGAATTTTGCCCTGAAATATGTGAAATTTCTGCAATTTTGCCCCAAAATAAGGGAAATTTCTGCCTTTTTGCAACAAAATAAAGGGAATTTCTGTCTTTTTGCCCCAAAATAAGGGGAATTTCAGCATTTTACATCATAATAAGGGGAATCTCTGCATTTTTGCCCCAAAATATGGGGAATTTCTGCATTTTTGCCCCAAAATAAAGAAAATTTCTACAATTTTGTACCAAAATAAAAGAAATTTCTGCCTTTTTGCCCCAAAATAAGAGAAATTTCTGAGTTTTTTTCTCTGAAATAAGTGAAATTTCTGCAATTTTGCCCCAAAATAAGGGAAATTTCTGCAATTTTTTTCCATAATAAGGGAAATTTCTGCAATTTTGCAACAAAATAAGGGGAATTTCTGTTTTTTGCCCCCAAATAAGGGAAATTTCTGCAATTTTGCCCTAAAATAAGGGAAATTTCTGACATTTGCCTTAAAATAAGGGGAATTTCTGCCTTTTTGCCACAAAATAAAGAAAATTACTGCATATTATACCCCAAAATTAGGTGAATTTCTGCAATTTTGCTCCAAAATACGAGGATTTTCTGCCTTTTTCACCGAAAATAAGGGGAATTTCTGCCATTTTGCCGCGAAATAATTGAAATTTCTGCAGTTTTACGCCAAAATAAGGGGGATTTCTGACTTTTTGATCCAAAATTAGGGGAATTAATGCAATTTTGCTCCAAAATATGGGTCATTTCTGCCTTTTTGCCAGAAATTAAGTGGAATTTCTGCCTTTTTGTCCGGAAATAAGTGAAATTTCTGCAATTTTAGCCAAAAATTAGGGATTCCATTTTTGCCCCAAAATAAGGGAAATTTCTGCCATTTTGCACTGAAATATTTGAAATTTCTGCAATTTTACCCCAAAATAAAGGGAATTTCTGCCTTTTTGCCCCAAAATATAAGGAATTTCTGCCTTTTTGCCCCAAAATAAGGAAAATTTCTGCAATTTTGCCCCAAAATAAGGGGAATTTCTCCCTTTTTACCCCAAAATAAAGGGAATTTCAGGCTTTTTACCTGAAAATAAGTGAATTTTCTGCAATTTTGCCCAAAATAAAGGAAATTTTTGCAATTTTGCCCCAAAATAAGGTAAATTCCTGCAATTTTGCCCCACAATAAATGGAATTTCTGAGTTTTGCCCCAAAATAAGGAGAATTTTTGCCTTTTTGCCCAACAATTAGGGGAATTTCTGCAATTTTGCTCCAAAATACGGGGAATTTCTGCCTTTTTACCCGGAAATAAGGATAATGCATACCTTTTTGCCATAAAAAATGGAAATTTCTTCATTTTTTTCCAAGATAAGGGGAATTTCTGCCTTTATGCCTCTAAATAAGTGGAATTTCTGTCTTTTTCCCCCATAATAAGGGGAATTTCTGACTTATTACCCTGAAATAAGTGAAATTTCTGCAATTTTTCCCCAAAATAAGGGAAATTTCTTCCTTTTTCCCCCAAATAAAGGGAATTTCAGCCTTTTTACCTCAAAATAAGGGGAATTTCTGCATTTTGCCACAAAATATTAGGAATTTCTGCCTTTTTGCCCCAAAATAAGGAAAGTTTTTGCCTTTTTTCCCTGAAATAAGTGAAATTTTTTCAATTTTGCCCCAAAATAAGTGAAATATCTGAGTTTTGCTCCAAAATAAGGAGAATTTCTGTGTTTTTGCCTGAACATATAGGGATTTTCTGCCTTTTTGCTCCACAATTAGGGGATTTTCTGCAATTGTGTTCCAAAATACGAGGAATTTCTGCTTTTTTGCCCGAAAATAAGAAGAATGTATACCTTTTGCCACAAAAGAGAGAAATTTCTTCATTTTTGCCCCAAAATAAGAGGAATTTCTTCCTTCTTACATCAAATTAAGTGAAATTTCTGCCTTTTTACCCAAGAATAAACGGAATTTCTGCAATTTTGCCCCAAAATAAGGGAAATTTCTGCCTTTTTGCCACAAAATAAAGGGAATTTCTGTCTTTTTGCCCCAAAATAAGGGGAATTTCAGCATTTTACATCATAATAAGGGGAATCTCTGCATTTTTGCCCCAAAATATGGGGAATTTCTGCATTTTTGCCCCAAAATAAAGAAAATTTCTACAATTTTGTACCAAAATAAAAGAAATTTCTGCCTTTTTGCCCCAAAATAAGAGAAATTTCTGAGTTTTTTTCTCTGAAATAAGTGAAATTTCTGCAATTTTGCCCCAAAATAAGGGAAATTTCTGCAATTTTTTTCCATAATAAGGGAAATTTCTGCAATTTTGCAATAAAATAAGAGGAATTTCTGTTTTTTGCCCCCAAATAAGGGAAATTTCTGCAATTTTGCCCTAAAATAAGGGAAATTTCTGACATTTGCCTTAAAATAAGGGGAATTTCTGCCTTTTTGCCACAAAATAAAGAAAATTACTGCATATTATACCCCAAAATTAGGTGAATTTCTGCAATTTTGCTCCAAAATACGAGGATTTTCTGCCTTTTTCACCGAAAATAAGGGGAATTTCTGCCATTTTGTCGCGAAATAATTAAAATTTCTGCAGTTTTACGCCAAAATAAGGGGAATTTCTGACTTTTTGATCCAAAATTAGGGGAATTAATGCAATTTTGCTTCAAAATATGGGTCATTTCTGCCTTTTTGCCAGAAATTAAGTGGAATTTCTGCCTTTTTGTCCGGAAATAAGTGAAATTTCTGCAATTTTAGCCAAAAATTAGGGATTCCATTTTTGCCCCAAAATAAGGGAAATTTCTGCCATTTTGCACTGAAATATTTGAAATTTCTGCAATTTTACCCCAAAATAAAGGGAATTTCTGCCTTTTTGCCCCAAAATATAAGGAATTTCTGCCTTTTTGCCCCAAAATAAGGAAAATTTCTGCAATTTTGCCCCAAAATAAGGGGAATTTCTCCCTTTTTACCCCAAAATAAAGGGAATTTCAGCCTTTTTACCTGAAAATAAGTGAATTTTCTGCAATTTTGCCCAAAATAAGGGAAATTTCTGCAATTTTGCCCCAAAATAAGGTAAATTCCTGCAATTTTGCCCCACAATAAATGGAATTTCTGAGTTTTGCCCCAAAATAAGGAGAATTTTTGCCTTTTTGCCCCACAATTAGGGGAATTTCTGCAATTTTGCTCCAAAATACGGGGAATTTCTGCCTTTTTACCCGGAAATAAGGAGAATGCATACCTTTTTGCCATAAAAAAGGGACATTTCTTCATTTTTTTCCAAGATAAGGGGAATTTCTGCCTTTATGCCTCTAAATAAGTGGAATTTCTGTCTTTTTCCCCCATAATAAGGGGAATTTCTGACTTATTACCCTGAAATAAGTGAAATTTCTGCAATTTTTCCCCAAAATAAGGGAAATTTCTGCCTTTTTCCCCCAAATAAAGGGAATTTCAGCCTTTTTACCTCAAAATAAGGGGAATTTCTGCATTTTGCCACAAAATATTAGGAATTTCTGCCTTTTTGCCCCAAAATAAGGAAAGTTTTTGCCTTTTTTCGCTGAAATAAGTGAAATTTTTTCAATTTTGCCCCAAAATAAGTGAAATTTCTGAGTTTTGCCCCAAAATAAGGAGAATTTCTGTGTTTTTGCCTGAACATATAGGGATTTTCTGCCTTTTTGCTCCACAATTAGGGGATTTTCTGCAATTGTATTCCAAAATACGAGGAATTTCTGCTTTTTTGCCCGAAAATAAGAAGAATGTATACCTTTTGCCACAAAAGAGAGAAATTTCTTCATTTTTGCCCCAAAATAAGAGGAATTTCTTCCTTCTTACGTCAAATTAAGTGAAATTTCTGCCTTTTTACCCAAAAATAAACGGAATTTCTGTCTTTTTGCCCCAAAATAAAAGAAATTTTTGAATTTTGCCCTGAAATATGTGAAATTTCTGCAATTTTGCCCCAAAATAAGGGAAATTTCTGCCTTTTTGCCACAAAATAAAGGGAATTTCTGTCTTTTTGCCCCAAAATAAGGGGAATTTCAGCATTTTACATCATAATAAGGGGAATCTCTGCATTTTTGCCCCAAAATATGGGGAATTTCTGCATTTTTGCCCCAAAATAAAGAAAATTTCTACAATTTTGTACCAAAATAAAAGAAACTTCTGCCTTTTTGCCCCAAAATAAGAGAAATTTCTGAGTTTTTTTCTCTGAAATAAGTGAAATTTCTGCAATTTTGCCCCAAAATAAGGGAAATTTCTGCAATTTTTTTCCATAATAAGGGAAATTTCTGCAATTTTGCAATAAAATAAGAGGAATTTCTGTTTTTTGCCCCCAAATAAGGGAAATTTCTGCAATTTTGCCCTAAAATAAGGGAAACTTCTGACATTTGCCTTAAAATAAGGGGAATTTCTGCCTTTTTGCCACAAAATAAAGAAAATTACTGCATATTATACCCCAAAATTAGGTGAATTTCTGCAATTTTGCTCCAAAATAGGAGGATTTTCTGCATTTTTCACCGAAAATAAGGGGAATTTCTGCCATTTTGCCGCGAAATAATTAAAATTTCTGCAGTTTTACGCCAAAATAAGGGGAATTTCTGACTTTTTGATCCAAAATTAGGGGAATTAATGCAATTTTGCTCCAAAATACGGGTCATTTCTGCCATTTTGCACTGAAATATTTGAAATTTCTGCAATTGTACCTCAAAATAAAGGGAATTTCTGCCTTTTTGCCCCAAAATATAAGGAATTTCTGCCTTTTTGCCCCAAAATAAGGAAAATTTCTGCAATTTTGCCCCAAAATAAGGGGAATTTCTCCCTTTTTACCCCAAAATAAAGGGAATTTCAGCCTTTTTACCTGAAAATAAGTGAATTTTCTGCAATTTTGCCCAAAATAAGGGAAATTTCTGCAATTTTGCCCCAAAATAAGGTAAATTCCTGCAATTTTGCGCCACAATAAATGGAATTTCTGAGTTTTGCCCCAAAATAAAGAGAATTTTTGCCTTTTTGCCCCACAATTAGGGGAATTTCTGCAATTTTGCTCCAAAATACGGGGAATTTCTGCCTTTTTACCCGGAAATAAGGAGAATGCATACCTTTTTGCCATAAAAAAGGGAAATTTCTTCATTTTTTTCCAAGATAAGGGGAATTTCTGCCTTTATGCCTCTAAATAAGTGGAATTTCTGTCTTTTTCCCCCATAATAAGGGGAATTTCTGACTTATTACCCTGAAATAAGTGAAATTTCTGCAATTTTTCCCCAAAATAAGGGAAATTTCTGCCTTTTTCCCCCAAATAAAGGGAATTTCAGCCTTTTTACCTCAAAATAAGGGGAATTTCTGCATTTTGCCACAAAATATTAGGAATTTCTGCCTTTTTGCCCCAAAATAAGGAAAGTTTTTGCCTTTTTTCGCTGAAATAAGTGAAATTTTTTCAATTTTGCCCCAAAATAAGTGAAATTTCTGAGTTTTGCCCCAAAATAAGGAGAATTTCTGTGTTTTTGCCTGAACATATAGGGATTTTCTGCCTTTTTGCTCCTCAATTAGGGGATTTTCTGCAATTGTGTTCCAAAATACGAGGAATTTCTGCTTTTTTGCCCGAAAATAAGAAGAATGTATACCTTTTGCCACAAAAGAGAGAAATTTCTTCATTTTTGCCCCAAAATAAGAGGAATTTCTTCCTTCTTACGTCAAATTAAGTGAAATTTCTGCCTTTTTACCCAAAAATAAACGGAATTTCTGTCTTTTTGCCCCAAAATAAAAGAAATTTTTGAATTTTGCCCTGAAATATGTGAAATTTCTGCAATTTTGCCCCAAAATAAGGGAAATTTCTGCCTTTTTGCCACAAAATAAAGGGAATTTCTGTATTTTTGCCCCAAAATAAGGGGAATTTCAGCATTTTACATCATAATAAGGGGAATCTCTGCATTTTTGCCCCAAAATATGGGGAATTTCTGCATTTTTGCCCCAAAATAAAGAAAATTTCTACAATTTTGTACCAAAATAAAAGAAATTTCTGCCTTTTTGCCCCAAAATAAGAGAAATTTCTGAGGTTTTTCCTCTGAAATAAGTGAAATTTCTGCAATTTTTCCCCAAAATAAGGGAAATTTCTGCAATTTTTTTCCATAATAAGGGAAATTTCTGCAATTTTGCAACAAAATAAGGGGAATTTCTGTTTTTTGCCCCCAAATAAGGGAAATTTCTGCAATTTTGCCCTAAAATAAGGAAAATTCCTGACATTTGCCTTAAAATAAGGGGAATTTCTGCCATTTTGCCACAAAATAAAGAAAATTACTGCATATTATACCCCAAAATTAGGTGAATTTCTGCAATTTTGCTCCAAAATACGAGGATTTTCTGCCTTTTTCACCGAAAATAAGGGGAATTTCTGCCATTTTGCCGCGAAATAATTAAAATTTCTGCAGTTTTACGCCAAAATAAGGGGAATTTCTGACTTTTTGATCCAAAATTAGGGGAATTAATGCAATTTTGCTCCAAAATATGGGTCATTTCTGCCTTTTTGCCAGAAATTAAGTGGAATTTCTGCCTTTTTGTCCGGAAATAAGTGAAATTTCTGCAATTTTAGCCAAAAATTAGGGATTCCATTTTTGCCCCAAAATAAGGGAAATTTCTGCCATTTTGCACTGAAATATTTGAAATTTCTGCAATTTTACCCCAAAATAAAGGGAATTTCTGCTTTTTTGCCCCAAAATATAAGGAATTTCTGCCTTTTTGCCCCAAAATAAGGAAAATTTCTGCAATTTTGCCCCAAAATAAGGGGAATTTCTCCCTTTTTACCCCAAAATAAAGGGAATTTCAGCCTTTTTACCTGAAAATAAGTGAATTTTCTGCAATTTTGCCCAAAATAAGGGAAATTTTTGCAATTTTGCCCCAAAATAAGGTAAATTCCTGCAATTTTGCCCCACAATAAATGGAATTTCTGAGTTTTGCCCCAAAATAAGGAGAATTTTTGCCTTTTTGCCCCACAATTAGGGGAATTTCTGCAATTTTGCTCCAAAATACGGGGAATTTCTGCCTTTTTACCCGGAAATAAGGAGAATGCATACCTTTTTGCCATTAAAAAGGGAAATTTCTTCATTTTTTTCCAAGATAAGGGGAATTTCTGCCTTTATGCCTCTAAATAAGTGGAATTTCTGTCTTTTTCCCCCATAATAAGGGGAATTTCTGACTTATTACCCTGAAATAAGTGAAATTTCTGCAATTTTTCCCCAAAATAAGGGAAATTTCTGCCTTTTTCCCCCAAATAAAGGGAATTTCAGCCTTTTTACCTCAAAATAAGGGGAATTTCTGCATTTTGCCACAAAATATTAGGAATTTCTGCCTTTTTGCCCCAAAATAAGGAAAGTTTTTGCCTTTTTTCCCTGAAATAAGTGAAATTTTTTCAATTTTGCCCCAAAATAAGTGAAATTTCTGAGTTTTGCCCCAAAATAAGGAGAATTTCTGTGTTTTTGCCTGAACATATAGGGATTTTCTGCCTTTTTGCTCCACAATTAGGGGATTTTCTGCAATTGTGTTCCAAAATACGAGGAATTTCTGCTTTTTTGCCCGAAAATAAGAAGAATGTATACCTTTTGCCACAAAAGAGAGAAATTTCTTCATTTTTGCCCCAACATAAGAGGAATTTCTTCCTTCTTACGTCAAATTAAGTGAAATTTCTGCCTTTTTACCCAAAAATAAATGGAATTTCTGTCTTTTTGCCCCAAAATAAAAGAAATTTTTGAATTTTGCCCTGAAATATGTGAAATTTCTGCAATTTTGCCCCAAAATAAGGGAAATTTCTGCCTTTTTGCCACAAAATAAAGGGAATTTCTGTCTTTTTGCCCCAAAATAAGGGGAATTTCAGCATTTTACATCATAATAAGGGGAATCTCTGCATTTTTGCCCCAAAATATGGGGAATTTCTGCATTTTTGCCCCAAAATAAAGAAAATTTCTACAATTTTGTACCAAAATAAAAGAAATTTCTGCCTTTTTGCCCCAAAATAAGAGAAATTTCTGAGTTTTTTTCTCTGAAATAAGTGAAATTTCTGCAATTTTGCCCCAAAATAAGGGAAATTTCTGCAATTTTTTTCCATAATAAGGGAAATTTCTGCAATTTTGCAATAAAATAAGAGGAATTTCTGTTTTTTGCCCCCAAATAAGGGAAATTTCTGCAATTTTGCCCTAAAATAAGGGAAACTTCTGACATTTGCCTTAAAATAAGGGGAATTTCTGCCTTTTTGCCACAAAATAAAGAAAATTACTGCATATTATACCCCAAAATTAGGTGAATTTCTGCAATTTTGCTCCAAAATAGGAGGATTTTCTGCATTTTTCACCGAAAATAAGGGGAATTTCTGCCATTTTGCCGCGAAATAATTAAAATTTCTGCAGTTTTACGCCAAAATAAGGGGAATTTCTGACTTTTTGATCCAAAATTAGGGGAATTAATGCAATTTTGCTCCAAAATACGGGTCATTTCTGCCATTTTGCACTGAAATATTTGAAATTTCTGCAATTGTACCCCAAAATAAAGGGAATTTCTGCCTTTTTGCCCCAAAATATAAGGAATTTCTGCCTTTTTGCCCCAAAATAAGGAAAATTTCTGCAATTTTGCCCCAAAATAAGGGGAATTTCTCCCTTTTTACCCCAAAATAAAGGGAATTTCAGCCTTTTTACCTGAAAATAAGTGAATTTTCTGCAATTTTGCCCAAAATAAGGGAAATTTCTGCAATTTTGCCCCAAAATAAGGTAAATTCCTGCAATTTTGCCCCACAATAAATGGAATTTCTGAGTTTTGCCCCAAAATAAGGAGAATTTTTGCCTTTTTGCCCCACAATTAGGGGAATTTCTGCAATTTTGCTCCAAAATACGGGGAATTTCTGCCTTTTTACCCGGAAATAAGGAGAATGCATACCTTTTTGCCATAAAAAAGGGAAATTTCTTCATTTTTTTCCAAGATAAGGGGAATTTCTGCCTTTATGCCTCTAAATAAGTGGAATTTCTGTCTTTTTCCCCCATAATAAGGGGAATTTCTGACTTATTACCCTGAAATAAGTGAAATTTCTGCAATTTTTCCCCAAAATAAGGGAAATTTCTGCCTTTTTCCCCCAAATAAAGGGAATTTCAGCCTTTTTACCTCAAAATAAGGGGAATTTCTGCATTTTGCCACAAAATATTAGGAATTTCTGCCTTTTTGCCCCAAATAAGGAAAGTTTTTGCCTTTTTTCCCTGAAATAAGTGAAATTTTTTCAATTTTGCCCCAAAATAAGTGAAATTTCTGAGTTTTGCCCCAAAATAAGGAGAATTTCTGTGTTTTTGCCTGATCATATAGGGATTTTCTGCCTTTTTGCTCCACAATTAGGGGATTTTCTGCAATTGTGTTCCAAAATACGAGGAATTTCTGCTTTTTTGCCCGAAAATAAGAAGAATGTATACCTTTTGCCACAAAAGAGAGAAATTTCTTCATTTTTGCCCCAAAATAAGAGGAATTTCTTCCTTCTTACGTCAAATTAAGTGAAATTTCTGCCTTTTTACCCAAAAATAAACGGAATTTCTGTCTTTTTGCCCCAAAATAAAAGAAATTTTTGAATTTTGCCCTGAAATATGTGAAATTTCTGCAATTTTGCCCCAAAATAAGGGAAATTTCTGCCTTTTTGCCACAAAATAAAGGGAATTTCTGTCTTTTTGCCCCAAAATAAGGGGAATTTCAGCATTTTACATCATAATAAGGGGAATCTCTGCATTTTTGCCCCAAAATATGGGGAATTTCTGCATTTTTGCCCCAAAATAAAGAAAATTTCTACAATTTTGTACCAAAATAAAAGAAATTTCTGCCTTTTTGCCCCAAAATAAGAGAAATTTCTGAGTTTTTTTCTCTGAAATAAGTGAAATTTCTGCAATTTTGCCCCAAAATAAGGGAAATTTCTGCAATTTTTTTCCATAATAAGGGAAATTTCTGCAATTTTGCAATAAAATAAGAGGAATTTCTGTTTTTTTGCCCCCAAATAAGGGAAATTTCTGCAATTTTGCCCTAAAATAAGGGAAATTTCTGACATTTGCCTTAAAATAAGGGGAATTTCTGCCTTTTTGCCACAAAATAAAGAAAATTACTGCATATTATACCCCAAAATTAGGTGAATTTCTGCAATTTTGCTCCAAAATACGAGGATTTTCTGCCTTTTTCACCGAAAATAAGGGGAATTTCTGCCATTTTGCCGCGAAATAATTAAAATTTCTGCAGTTTTACGCCAAAATAAGGGGAATTTCTGACTTTTTGATCCAAAATTAGGGGAATTAATGCAATTTTGCTCCAAAATACGGGTCATTTCTGCCTTTTTGCCTGAAATTAAGTGGAATTTCTGCCTTTTTGTCCGGAAATAAGTGAAATTTCTGCAATTTTAGCCAAAAATTAGGGATTCCATTTTTGCCCCAAAATAAGGGAAATTTCTGCCATTTTGCACTGAAATATTTGAAATTTCTGCAATTTTACCCCAAAATAAAGGGAATTTCTGCCTTTTTGCCCCAAAATATAAGGAATTTCTGCCTTTTTGCCCCAAAATAAGGAAAATTTCTGCAATTTTGCCCCAAAATAAGGGGAATTTCTCCCTTTTTACCCCAAAATAAAGGGAATTTCAGCTTTTTTACATGAAAATAAGTGAATTTTCTGCAATTTTGCCCAAAATAAGGGAAATTTCTTCAATTTTGCCCCAAAATAAGGTAAATTCCTGCAATTTTGCCCCACAATAAATGGAATTTCTGAGTTTTGCCCCAAAATAAGGAGAATTTTTGCCTTTTTGCCCCACAATTAGGGGAATTTCTGTAATTTTGCTCCAAAATACGGGGAATTTCTGCCTTTTTACCCGGAAATAAGGAGAATGCATACCTTTTTACCATTATAAAAGGGAAATTTCTTCATTTTTTTCCAAGATAAGGGGAATTTCTGCCTTTATGCCTCTAAATAAGTGGAATTTCTGTCTTTTTCCCCCATAATAAGGGGAATTTCTGACTTATTACCCTGAAATAAGTGAAATTTCTGCAATTTTTCCCCAAAATAAGGGAAATTTCTGCCTTTTTCCCCCAAATAAAGGGAATTTCAGCCTTTTTACCTCAAAATAAGGGGAATTTCTGCATTTTGCCACAAAATATTAGGAATTTCTGCCTTTTTGCCCCAAAATAAGGAAAGTTTTTGCCTTTTTTCCCTGAAATAAGTGAAATTTTTTCAATTTTGCCCCAAAATAAGTGAAATTTCTGAGTTTTGCCCCAAAATAAGGAGAATTTCTGTGTTTTTGCCTGAACATATTGGGATTTTCTGCCTTTTTGCTCCACAATTAGGGGATTTTCTGCAATTGTGTTCCAAAATACGAGGAATTTCTGCTTTTTTGCCCGAAAATAAGAAGAATGTATACCTTTTGCCACAAAAAAGAGAAATTTCTTCATTTTTGCCCCAAAATAAGAGGAATTTCTTCCTTCTTACGTCAAATTAAGTGAAATTTCTGCCTTTTTACCCAAAAATAAACGGAATTTCTGTCTTTTTGCCCCAAAATAAAAGAAATTTTTGAATTTTGCCCTGAAATATGTGAAATTTCTGCAATTTTGCCCCAAAATAAGGGAAATTTCTGCCTTTTTGCCACAAAATAAAGGGAATTTCTGTCTTTTTGCCCCAAAATAAGGGGAATTTCAGCATTTTACATCATAATAAGGGGAATCTCTGCATTTTTGCCCCAAAATATGGGGAATTTCTGCATTTTTGCCCCAAAATAAAGAAAATTTCTAAAATTTTGTACCAAAATAAAAGAAATTTCTGCCTTTTTGCCCCAAAATAAAAGAAATTTCTGAGTTTGTTTCTCTGAAATAAGTGAAATTTCTGCAATTTTGCCCCAAAATAAGGGAAATTTCTGCAATTTTTTTCCATAATAAGGGAAATTTCTGCAATTTTGCAATAAAATAAGGGGAATTACTGTTTTTTGCCCCCAAATAAGGGAAATTTCTGCAATTTTGCCCTAAAATAAGGGAAATTTCTGACATTTGCCTTAAAATAAGGGGATTTTCTGCCTTTTTGCCACAAAATAAAGAAAATTACTGCATATTATACCCCAAAATTAGGTGAATTTCTGCAATTTTGCTCCAAAATACGAGGATTTTCTGCCTTTTTTACCGAAAATAAGGGGAATTTCTGCCATTTTCCGCGAAATAATTGAAATTTCTGCAGTTTTACGCCAAAATCAGGGGAATTTCTGACTTTTTGATCCAAAATTAGGGGAATTAATGCAATTTTGCTCCAAAATACGGGTCATTTCTGCCTTTTTGCCAGAAATTAAGTGGAATTTCTGCCTTTTTGTCCGGAAATAAGTGAAATTTCTGCAATTTTAGCCAAAAATTAGGGATTCCATTTTTGCCCCAAAATAAGGGAAATTTCTGCCATTTTGCACTGAAATATTTGAAATTTCTGCAATTTTACCCCAAAATAAAGGGAATTTCTGCCTTTTTGCCCCAAAATATAAGGAATTTCTGCCTTTTTGCCCCAAAATAAGGAAAATTTCTGCAATTTTGCCCCAAAATAAGGGGAATTTCTCCCTTTTTACCCCAAAATAAAGGGAATTTCAGCCTTTTTACCTGAAAATAAGTGAATTTTCTGCAATTTTGCCCAAAATAAGGGAAATTTCTGCAATTTTCCCCCAAAATAAGGTAAATTCCTGCAATTTTACCCCACAATAAATGAAATTTCTGAGTTTTGCCCCAAAATAAGGAGAATTTTTGCCTTTTTGCCCCACAATTAGGGGAATTTCTGCAATTTTGCTATAAAATACGGGGAATTTCTGCCTTTTTACCCGGAAATAAGGAGAATGCATACCTTTTTGCCATAAAAAAGGGAAATTTCTTCATTTTTTTCCAAGATAAGGGGAATTTCTGCCTTTCTGCCTCTAAATAAGTGGAATTTCTGTCTTTTTCCCCCATAATAAGGGGAATTTCTGACTTATTACCCTGAAATAAGTGAAATTTCTGCAATTTTTCCCCAAAATAAGGGAAATTTCTGCCTTTTTCCCCCAAATAAAGGGAATTTCAGCCTTTTTACCTCAAAATAAGGGGAATTTCTGCATTTTGCCACAAAATATTAGGAATTTCTGCCTTTTTGCCCCAAAATAAGGAGAATTTCTGTGTTTTTGCCTGAACATTTAGGGATTTTCTGCCTTTTTGCTCCACAATTAGGGGATTTTCTGCAATTGTGCTCCAAAATACAAGGAATTTCTGCTTTTTTGCCCGAAAATAAGAAGAATGTATACCTATTGCCACAAAAAAGAGAAATTTCTTCATTTTTGCCCCAAAATAAAAGGAATTTCTTCCTTCTTACATAAAATTAAGTGAAATTTCTGCCTTTTTACCCAAAAATAAACGGAATTTCTGTCTTTTTGCCCCAAAATAAAAGAAATTTTTGAATTTTGCCCTGAAATATGTTAAATTTCTGCAATTTTGCCCCAAAATAAGGGAAATTTCTGCCTTTTTGCCACAAAATAAAGGGAATTTCTGTCTTTTTGCCCCAAAATAAGGGGAATTTCTGCCTTTTTTCCCTGACATAAGTGAAATTCCTGCAATTTTGCCCCAAAATAAGGGAAATTTCTGCAATTTTGCCCCAAAGTAGAGGAAATTTCTGCAATTTTGCCCCAAATAAAAGGAATTTCTGACTTTTTGCACCCAAAAAAAGGAGATTTTCTGTCCTTTTGAACCAAAATAAGGAGAATTTCAGCCATTTACCCGAAAATAATGAGAATTTCTTCAATTTTTCTTCAAAATACAGAAAATTTCTTCCTTTTAGCCCCATAATAAAGGGAATTTCTGCATTTTCCCCCAATATTAGGGGAATTTCTGTATTTTACCTCTAAATAAAAGGAATTTCTGCATTTTACCTCAAAATAAGAAGAATTTCTGACTTTTACCCCAAAATATGGGGAATTTCTGCCTTTTTGTTCCAAAATAAAGAAAATTTCTTCAATTTTGTACCATAATAAAAGAAATTTTTCCTTTTTGCCCCAAAATAAGGGGAATTTCTGACTTTTTACCCTGAAATAAATTAAATGTCTGCAATTTTGCCTGAAAATAAAAGAAATTTGTGCCTTTTGCCCCAAAATAAGAAGAATTTCTCCCTTTTGCCCCAATATATGGGGAATTTCAGCATTTTACCTCAAAATAAGGGGAATTTCTGACTTTTTGCCCTGAAGTATGTGAAATTTCTGCAATTTTACCAAAAATAAGGTGAATTTCTGCCTTTTTGCCCCAAAATAATGGGAATTTCATTATTTTGCCCCAAAATAAGAAAAATTTTTGCTTTTTTTTCCTGAAATAAGTTAAATTTCTGCAATTTTGCCCTAAAATAAGGGAAATATCTGAAATTTTTCCCCATAATAAAGCAAATTTCTGGAATTTTGCACCAAAATAAGGGGAATTTCTGTTTTTTGCCCCCAAATAAAGGAAATTTCTGCAATTTTGCCCTAAAATAAGGGAAATTTCTGACATTTGCCTTAAAATAAGGGAAATTTCTGCCTTTTTGCCACAAAATAAAGAAAATTACTGCATATTATACCCCAAAATTAGGTGAATTTCTGCAATTTTGCTCCAAAATACGAAGATTTTCTGCCTTTTTCACCGAAAATAAGGGGAATTTCTGCCATTTTGCCGCGAAATAATTAAAATTTCTGCAGTTTTACGCCAAAATAAGGGGAATTTCTGACTTTTTGATCCAAAATTAGGGGAATTAATGCAATTTTGCTCCAAAATACGGGTAATTTCTGCCTTTTTGCCTGAAATTAAGTGGAATTTCTGCCTTTTTGTCCAGAAATAAGTGAAATTTCTGCAATTTTAGCCAAAAATTAGGGATTCCATTTTTGCCCCAAAATAAGGGAAATTTCTGCCATTTTGCACTGAAATATTTGAAATTTCTGCAATTTTACCCCAAAATAAAGGGAATTTCTGCCTTTTTGCCCCAAAATATAAGGAATTTCTGCCTTTTTGCCCCAAAATAAGGAAAATTTCTGCAATTTTGCCCCAAAATAAGGGGAATTTCTCCCTTTTTACCCCAAAATAAAGGGAATTTCAGCCTTTTTACCTGAAAATAAGTGAATTTTCTGCAATTTTGCCCAAAATAAGGGAAATTTCTGCAATTTTGCCCCAAAATAAGGTAAATTCCTGCAATTTTGCCCCACAATAAATGGAATTTCTGAGTTTTGCCCCAAAATAAGGAGAATTTTTGCCTTTTTGCCCCACAATTAGGGGAATTTCTGCAATTTTGCTCCAAAATACGGGGAATTTCTGCCTTTTTACCCGGAAATAAGGAGAATGCATACCTTTTTGCCATAAAAAAGGGAAATTTCTTCATTTTTTTCCAAGATAAAGGGAATTTCTGCATTTATGCCTCTAAATAAGTGGAATTTCTGTCTTTTTCCCCAATAATAAGGGGAATTTCTGATTTATTACCCTGAAATAAGTGAAATTTCTGCAATTTTTCCCCAAAATAAGGGAAATTTCTGCCTTTTTCCCCCAAATAAAGGGAATTTCAGCCTTTTTACCTCAAAATAAGGGGAATTGCTGCATTTTGCCACAAAATATTAGGAATTTCTGCTCTTTTGCCCCAAAATAATGAAAGTTCTTGCCTTTTTTCCCTGAAATAAGTGAAATTTCTTCAATTTTGCCCCAAAATAAGTGAAATTTCTGAGTTTTGCCCCAAAATAAGGAGAATTTCTGTGGTTTTGCCTGAACATATAGGGATTTTCTGCCTTTTTGCTCCACAATTAGGGGATTTTCTGCAATTGTGCTCCAAAATACGAGGAATTTCTGCTTTTTTGCCCGAAAATAAGAAATGTATACCTTTTGCCACAAAAAAGAGAAATTTCTTCATTTTTGCCCCAAAATAAGAGGAATTTCTTCCTTCTTACATCAAATTAAGTGAAATTTCTGCCTTTTTACCCAAAAATAAACGGAATTTCTGTCTTTTTGCCCCAAAATAAAAGAAATTTTTGAATTTTGCCCTGAAATATGTGAAATTTCTGCAATTTTGCCCCAAAATAAGGGAAATTTCTGCCTTTTTGCCACAAAATAAAGGGAATTTCTGTCTTTTTGCCCCAAAATAAGAAGAATTTCAGCATTTTACCTCATAATAAGGGGAATCTCTGCATTTTTGTCCCAAAATATGGGGAATTTCTACATTTTTGCCCCAAAATAAAGAAAATTTCTACAATTTTGTACCAAAGTAAAAGAAATTTCTGCCTTTTTGCCCCAAAATAAGAGAAATTTCTGAGTTTTTTTCTCTAAAATAAGTGAAATTTCTGCAATTTTGCCCCAAAATAAGGGAAATTTCTGCAATTTTTTTCCATAATAAGGAAAATTTCTGCCTTTTTGCCACAAAATAAGAAAAATTTCTGCAAGTCTGTAACAAAATAGAAAAAGTTTCTAAAATTTTGCCCCAAAATAAGGGAAATTTCTGATTTTTGCCCCAAAATAAGGAGAATTTCTGTATTTTTGCCACAAAATAAAGTGAATTTCTGCCTTTTTGCCCCAAAATTAGGGGAGTTTCTGCAATTTTGCTTCAAAATACAGGGAATATCATCCTCTTTTCCCAAAAATAAGGGTAACTTCTGCCTTTTTGCCCCAAATAAAGGGAATTTCTGCATTTTTGCCCCAATATTATGGGAATTTCTGCAATTTTGCTCCAAAATAGGAGAAAATTCTGCCTTTTTACCCAAAATTAAAAAGATTTTCTGCCTTTTTGCTCCAAAATAAGGGAAATTTCTGCAATTTTATTCCAAAATAAAGGGAATTTCTGCCTTTTTGCCCCAAAATAATGGGAATTTCTGCCTTTTTGCCCATAAAATAATAGAAATTTCTGCCTTTTGCCCCAAAATATTAAAAATTATTGCTTTTTTTCTCTGAAATAAGTAAAATTTCTGCAATTTTGCCCTTAAATAAGGGAAATTTCTGCAATTTTTTTCCATAATAAGGGAAATTCCTGTAATTTTGCCCCAAAATAAAGGGAATTTCTGTTTTTTGCCCCCAAATAAGGGAAATTTCTTCAATTTTGCCCTAAAATAAGGGGAATTTCTGCCTTTTGCCCCAAAATAAGGAGAATTTCTGCCTCTTTGCCCCAAAATAAGAAAATTACTGTATATTTATCCAAAAATTAGGTGAATTTCTGCAATTTTGCTCCAAAATACGGGGATTTTCTTCTTATATCGCCGAAAATAAAGGGAATTTCTGCCATTTTTCCGCGAAATAAGTGAAATTTCTGCAGTTTTACCCCAAAATAAGGGAAATTTCTGCCTTTTTACCCAAAAATTAGGGGAATTTTTGCAATTTTGCTCCAAAATACGGGTAATTTCTGCCTTTTGGCCCGAAAATAAAGGGAATGTATACCTTTTTGCCATAACAAAAGGAAATTTATTCATTTTTACCTCAAATAAGGGGATTTTTCACTTTTTTGACTCAAAATAATTGCAATTTCTGCCTTTTCCTCAAAAATAAACGAAATTTCTGTTTTTTTGCCCAAAAATAAGGGAAATTTCTGACTTTTTGCCCAAAAATAAGGGGAATTTCAGCCTTTTTACCTAAAAATGAGGGGAATTTCTGCCTTTTTGCTCCCAAAATAAAGGGAATTTCTGCATTTTTGCACCAATATTAGGGGAATTTCTGCAATTTTGCTACAAAATATGGGTCATTTCTGCCTTTTTGCCCAAAATTAAGTGGAATTTCTGCTTTTTTGTCCGAAATAAGTGAAATTTCTGCAATTTTAGCCAAAAATTAGGGATTTCATCTTTTTGCCCTAAAATAAGGGAAATTTCTGCCATTTTGCCCTGAAATATTTGAAATTTCTGCAATTTTACCCCAAAAGAAGGGGAATTTCTGCCTTTTTGCCCCAAATAAGGGAAATTTCAGCCTTATTACTTCAAAATAAGGGGAATTTCTGACTTTTTGCCCCAAAATATAAGGAATTTCTGCCTTTTTGCCCCAAAAAAGGAAAATTCTGCAATTTTGCCCTGAAAAGGAGAATTTCTCCCTTTTTGCCCCAAAATAAAGGAAATTTCAGCCTTTTTACCTGAAAATAAGTGATATTTCTGCAATTTTGCCCCAAAGAAGGTAAATTTTTGATTTTTGCCCCAAAATAAGGAGAATATCTGTATTTTTGCCCCAAAATAAAGGGAATTTCTGCCTTTTTGCCCCCAAATTAGGGGAGTTTCTGCAATTTTGCTTCAAAATACAGGGAATTTCTTCCTCTTTTCCCAAAAATAAGGGGAACTTCTGCCTTTTGCCCCAAATAAAGGGATTTTATGCATTTTTGCTCCAATATAAGGGAATTTCTGCAATTTTGCTCCAAAATATGGGGAATTTCTGCCTTTTTACCCGAAATTAAGGGGATTTTCTGCCTTTTTGCTCTTAAATAAGAAAAATTTCTGCAATTTTATCCCAAAATAAGGGAAATTTCTGCCTTTTTGCTCCAAAATAAGGGGAATTTCTGCCTTTTGGCCCAAAATTAATTGGAATTTTTGCTTTTTTGTCCCGAAATAAGTGAAATTTCTTCTATTTTAGCCAAAAATTAGGGATTTCATCTTTTTGCCCCAAAATAAGGGGAATTTCTGCAATTTTGCTCCAAAATAAATGAAATTTCTGCAATTTTGCCACAAAATAAGGGAAATTGCTGGAATTTTGCCCCAAAATAAGTGGAATTTCTGAGTTTTGCCCCAAAATAAGGAGAATTTCTGTCTTTTTGCCCCAACATATAGAGAATTTCTGCCTTTTTGCCCCACAATTAGGGGAATTTCTGCAATTTTGCTCCAAAATACGGGGCATTTCTGCCTTTTTGTCCGAAAATAAGAAGAATGCATAACTTTTTGCCATAAAAAAGGGAAATTTCTTCATTTTTGCTCCAAAATAAGGGGAATTTCTGCTTTTTAGGCTCTAAATAAGTGGAATTTCTGTCATTTTCCCCCAAAACAAAGGGAATTCTTGTCTTTTTTGCCCCAAAATAAGAAAAATTTCTGACTTATTACCCTGAAATAAGTGAAATTTCTGCAATTTTATCCCAAAATAATTTGAATTTCTGCATTTTTGCCCCAAAATAATGGGAATTTCTGCATTTTTGCCCCAAAATAAAAAGTTTTTTGCTTTTTTTCTCTTAAATAAGTGAAATTTCTGCAATTTTGCACTAAAATAAGGGAAATTTCTGCAATTTTTCATCATAATAAGAGAAATTTCTGCAATTTTGCCCCAAAATAAGGGGAATTTTTATTTTTTGCCCTTAAATTAGGGAAATTTCTGCTATTTTGCCCTATAATAAAGAAAATTTCTGCCTTTTGCCCCAAAATAAGGAGAATTTCTGCCTTTTGGCCCCAAAATAAAGTAAATTACTGTATTTTTTACCCCAAAATTAGGTGAATTTCTGCAATTTTGCTCCAAAATATGGGGATTTTCTGCCTTTTTCGCCGAAAATAAGGAGAATTTCTGCCATTTTGCCGTGAAATAAGTGAAATTTCTGCAGTTTTATCCCAAAATAAGAAAAATTTCTGCCTTTTTTTTCCTCAAATAAGTGAAATTTCTGCAATTTTGCCCCAAAATAAGGGAAATTTCTGCAATTTTGCCCCAAAATAATGGAAATTTCTGGAATTTTGCCCCAAAATAAGTGGAATGTCTGAGTTTTGCCACAAAATAAGAAGAATTTCTGCCTTTCTGCCCTAAAATAAGGGAAATTTCTGACATTTGCCCCAAAATAAGGGGAATTTCTGCCTTTTTGCCACAAAATAAAGAAAATTACTGCATGTTTTACCCCAAAATTAAGTGAATTTCTGCAATTTTGCTCCAAAATACGAGAATTTTCTGCCTTTTTCGCCGAATATAAAAGCAATTTCTGCCATCTTGCCGCGAAATAAGTGAAATTTCTGCAGTTTTACATCAAAATAAGGGGAATTTCTGCCTTTTTGCCCCAAAATTAAGGGAATTTCTGCAATTTTGCTACAAAATACAGGGAATTTCTTCCTTTTTGCAGGAAAATAAAGGGAATGTATACATTTTTGCCATGAAAATGGAAATTTCTTCACTTTTACCCCAAAATAAGGGGATTTTCCGCCTTTTTGAATAAAATAAGTGCAATTTCTGCCTTTTCCCCAAAAATAAACAGAATTTCTGTCTTTTTGCCCCAAAATAAGGGGAATTTTTGACTTTTTGCCATGAAATAATGGGAATTTCTGACTTTTTTCCCAAAAATAAGAAAAATTTTTGTATTTTCTTCTGAAATAAGTGAAATTTTTGCAATTTTGCCCTAAAATAAGGGAAATTTCTGCAATTTTTTCCCATAATAAAGCAAATTTCGGCAATTTTGCTGCAAAATAAGAGGAATTTCTGTTTTTTGCCCCCAAATAAAGCAAATTTCTGCAATTTTGCCCCAAAATAAGGGGAATTTCTGTTTTTTGCCCCCAAATAAGGGAAATTTCTGCTATTTTGCCCTCAATTAAGGGGAATTTCTGCCATTTGCCCCAAAATAAGAGGAATTTCTGCCTTTTTGCCACAAAATAAAGAAAATTACTGCATGTTTTACCCCAAAATTGGGTGAATGTCTGCAATTTTGCTCCAAAATACGAGGATTTTCTGCCTTTTTCGCCAAAAATATGGGGAATTTCTGCCATTTTGCCCGAAAGTAAAGGCAATGTATACCTTTTTGCTATAAAAAAGGGAAATTTCTGCCTTTTTGCCCCAAAATTAGGGGAATATCTGCAATGTTGCTCCAAAATACGGGGAATTTCTGCCTTTTTGCCCGAAAATAAAGGCAATGTATACCTTTTTGCTATAAAAAAGGGAAATTTCTTCACTTTTGCCTCAAAATAAGGCGATTTTCCGCCTTTTTGACTCAAAATAAGTGCAAATTCTGCCTTTTCCCCAAAAATAAACGGAATTTCTGTCTTTTTGCCCCAAAATAAGGGGAATTTCTGATGTTTTGCCCTGAAATATGTGAAATTTCTAAAATTTTTCCCCAAAATAAGGGAAATGTCTCCTTTTTGCCCCAAAATAAAAAAATTTTCTGCCTATTTGCCCCAATATAAAAAGAATTTCTGCCTTTTTGCTCCAAAATAAGAAAAATTTCTGCAATTTTGTACCAAAATAAAAGAAATTTCTGCCTTTTTGCTCCAAAATAAGAGAAATTTCTGCCTTTTCTCCCTGAAATAAGTGAAATTCCTGCAATTTTGCCCCAAATTAAGGGAAATTTCTGCAATTTTGCCCCAAAGTAAAGGAAATTTCTGCAATTTTCCACCAAATAAGGGGAATTTCTGACTTTTTGCACCCAAAAAAAGGAGATTTTCTTTCCTTTTCCCCCAAAATAAGGAGAATTTCATCCATTTGCCCGAAAATTATGAGAATTTCTGCAATTTTTCTTCAAAATACGGAAAATTTCTTCCTTTTAGCCCCAAAATAAAGGGAATTTCTGCATTTTCCCCAAATATTAGAGGAATTTCTGTATTTTACCTCTAAATAAAAGAAATTTCTGCATTTACCTCAAAATAAGAAGAATTTCTGACTTTTACCCCAAAATATGGGGAATTTCTGCCTTTTTGTTCCAAAATACAGAAAATTTCTTCAATTTTGTACCATAATAAAAGAAATTTCTACTTTTTGACCCAAAATAAGTGGAATTTCTGACTTTTTACACTGAAATAAATGAAATTTCTGCAATTTTGCCTGAAAATAAGGGAAATTTGTGCCTTTTGCCCCAGCATAAGAAGAATTTCTGCCTTTTGCCCCAAAATATGGGGAATTTCAGCATTTTACCTCAAAATAAGGGGAATTTCTGCCTTTTTGCCCTGAAATATGTGAAATTTCTGCAATTTTACCCCAAAATAAGGTGAATTTCTGCCTTTTTGCCCCAAAATAATGGGAATTTCTGCCTTTTTACCCCAAAATAAGAAATTTTTTGCTTTTTTTCTATGAAATAAGTTAAATTTCTGCAATTTTGCCCTAAAATAAGGTAAATATCTGAAATTTTTCCCTATAATAAAGCAAATTTCGGCAATTTTGCCTCAAAATAAGGGGAATTTCTGTTTTTTGCCCCAAATAAGGGAAATTTCTGCAATTTTGCCCTAAAATAAGAGAAATTTCTGCAATTTTTCCCCATAGTAAAGCAAATTTCTGCAATTTTGCTGCAAAATAAGGGGAATTTCTGTTTTTTGCCCCCAAATAAAGCAAATTTCTGCAATTTTGCCCCAAAATAAGGGGAATTTCTGTTTTTTGCCCCCAAATAAGGGAAATTTCTGCAATTTTGCCCTAAAATAAGGGGAATTTCTGCCATTTGCCCCAAAATAAGGAGAATTTCTGCCTTTTTGCCACAAAATAAAGAAAATTACTGCATGTTTTACCTCAAAATTAGGTGAATTTCTGCAATTTTGCTCCAGAATACGAGGATTTTCTGCCTTTTTTGGCGAAAATAAGGGGAATTTCTGCCATTTTGCCGCGAAATAAGTGAAATTTCTGAAGTTTTACTCCAAAATAAGGGGAATTTCTGCATTTTTGCCACAAAATTAGGGGAATTTCTGCAATTTTGCTCCAAAATACGAGGAATTTCTGCCTTTTTGCCCGAAAATAAAGGCAATGTATACCTTATTGCTATAAAAACGGGAAATTTCTTCACTTTTGCCCCAAAATAAGGCGATTTTCCGTCTTTTTGACTCAAAAGAATTGCAATTTCTGTCTTTTTCCCCCAAAATAAACGGAATTTCTCTCTTTTTGCCCCAAAATAATGGGAATTTCTGACTTTTTGCCCTGAAATAAGTGAAATATCTAAAATTTTTCCCCAAAATAAAAGAAATGTCTGCTTTTTGCCCCAAAATAAGGAGAATTATTTCCTTTTGTCCCAAAATAAGGGGAATTTCAGCCTTTTTTCCTCAAAATAAGTGGAATTTCTGCCTTTTGCCCCAAAATATGGGAAATTTCTGCATTTTTGCCCCAAAATCAGAAAAATTTCTGCAATATTGTACCAAAATAAAAGAAATTTCTGCATTTTTGTTCCAAAATAATAGAAATTTCTGCCTTTTTTCCCTGACATAAGTGAAATTTCTGCAATTTTGCCCCAAAATAAGGGAAATTTTTGCAATTTTGCCCCAAAGTAGAGGAAATTTCTGCAATTTTGCCCCAAATAAGGGGAATTTCTGATTTTTTGCACCCAAAAAATGGAGATTTTCTGTCCTTTTGCCCCAGAATAAGGAGAATTTCAGCCATTTGCCCGAAAATTATGAGAATTTCTGCAATTTTTCTTCAAAATACGGAAAATTTCTTCCTTTTAGCCCCAAAATAAAGGGAATTTCTGCATTTTCCCCCAATATTAGGGGAATTTCTGTATTTTACCTCTAAATAAAGAAATTTCTGCATTTTACTTCAAAATAAGAATTTCTGACTTTTACCCCAAAATATGGGGAATTTCTGCCTTTTTGTTCCAAAATAAAGAAAATTTCTTCAATTTTGTACCATAATATAAGAAATTTCTCCTTTTTGACCCAAAATAAGGGGAATTTCTGACTTTTTACCCTGAAATAAATGAAATTTCTGCAATTTTGCCTGAAAATAAGGGAAATTTGTGCCTTTTGCCCCAAAATCAGAAGAATTTCTGCCTTTTGCTCCAAAATATGGGGAATTTCAGCATTTTACCTCAAAATAAGGGGAATTTCTGCCTTTTTGCCCTGAAGTATGTGAAATTTCTGCAATTTTACCCCCAAAATAAGGTGAATTTCTGCCTTTTTGCCCCAAAATAATGGGAATTTCTGCCTTTTTGCCCCAAATTAAGAAAAATTTTTGCTTTTTTTTCTGAAATAAGTTAAATTTTTGCAATATTTCCCTAAAATAAGGGAAATATCTCAAATTTTGCCCCATAATAAAGCAAATTTCTGCAATTTTGCCCCAAAATAAGGGGAATTTCTGTTTTTTGCCCCCAAATAAGGGAAATTTCTGCAATTTTGCCCTAAAATAAGGGGAATTTCTGACATTTGCCCTTAAATAAGGGGAATTTCTGCCTTTTTGCCACAAAATAAAAAAAATTACTGCATATTATACCCCTAAAATTAGGTTAATTTCTGCAATTTTGCTCCAAAATACGAGGATTTTCTGCCTTTTTCACCGAAAATAAGGGGAATTCTGCCATTTTGCCGCGAAATAATTAAAATTTCTGCAGTTTTACGCCAAAATAAGGGGAATTTCTGCCTTTTTGATCCAAAATTAGGGGAATTAATGCAATTTTTCTCCAAAATACGGGTCATTTCTGCCTTTTTGCCTGAAATCAAGTGGAATTTATGCCTTTTTGTTCGGAAATAAGTGAAATTTCTGCAATTTTAGCCAAAAATTAGGGATTCCATTTTTGCCCCAAAATAAGGGAAATTTCTGCCATTTTGCACTGAAATATTTGAAATTTCTGCAATTTTACCCCAAAATAAGGGGAATTTCTGCCTCTTTGCCCCAAAATATAAGGAATTTCTGCCTTTTTGCCCCAAAATAAGGAAAATTTCTGCAATTTTGCCCCAAAATAAGGGGAATTTCTCCCTTTTTACCCCAAAATAAAGGGATTCAGCCTTTTTATTTGAAAATAAGTGAATTTTTTGCAATTTTGCCCAAAATAAGGGAAATTTCTACAATTTTGCCCCAAAATAATGTAAATTCCTGCAATTTTGCCTCACAATAAGTGGAATTTCTGAGTTTTTCCCCAAAATAAGGAGAATTTTTGCCTTTTTGCCCCACAATTAGGGGAATTTCTGCAATTTTGCTCCAAAATACGGGGAATTTCTGCCTTTTTACCCGGAAATAAGGGGAATGCATACCTTTTTGCCATAAAAAGGAAATTTCTTCATTTTTGTCCAAAATAAGGGGAATTTCTGCCTTTATGCCTCTAAATAAGTGGAATTTCTGTCTTTTTCCCCCATAATAAGGGGAATTTCTGACTTATTACCCTGAAATAAGTGAAATTTCTGCAATTTTGCACCAAAATAAGGGAAATTTCTGCCTTTTTCCCCCAAATAAAGGGAATTTCAGCCATTTTACCTCAAAATAAGAGGAATTTCTGCATTTTGCCACAAAATATTAGGAATTTCTGCCTTTTTGCCTCAAAATAATGAAAGTTTCTGCCTTTTTTCCCTGAAATAAGTGAAATTTCTTCAATTTTGCCCCAAAATAAGTTAAATTTCTGAGTTTTGCCCCAAAATAAGGAGAATTTCTGTGTTTTTGCCTGAACATATAGGGATTTTCTGCCTTTTTGCTCCACAATTAGGGGATTTTCTGCAATTGTGCTCCAAAATACGAGGAATTTCTGCTTTTTTGCCCGAAAATAAGAAGAATGTATACCTTTTGCCACAAAAAAGAGAAATTTCTTCATTTTTGCCCCAAAATAAGAGGAATTTCTTCTTTCTTACGTCAAATTAAGTGAAATTTCTGCCTTTTTACCCAAAAATAAACGGAATTTCTGTCTTTTTGCCCCAAAATAATAGGAATTTTTGAATTTTGCCCTGAAATATGTGAAATTTCTGCAATTTTGGTCAAAATAAAGGAAATTTCTGCCTTTTTGCCACAAAATAAAGGGAATTTCTGTCTTTTTGCCCGAAAATAAGGGGAATTTCAGCATTTTACCTCATAATAAGGGGAATCTCTGCATTTTTGCCCCAAAATATGGGAAATTTCTGCATTTTGAACCCAAAATAACGAAAATTTCTACAATTTTGTACCAAAATAAAAGAAATTTCTGCCTTATTGCCCCAAAATAAGAGAAATTTCTGAGTTTTTTTCTCTGAAATAAGTGAAATTTCTGCAATTTTGCCCCAAAATAAGGGAAAATTCTGCAATTTTTTTCCATAATAAGGAAAATTTCTGCAATTTTGCCCCAAAATAATGGGAATTTCTGTTTTTTGCCCCCAAATAAGGGAAATTTTTGCAATTATATCCCAAAATAAGGAGAATTTCTGCCTTTTTGTTACAAAATAAGAAAAATTTCTGCAAGTCTGTAACAAAATAGAAGAAATTTCTAAAATTTTGCTCCAAAATAAGGGAAATTTCTGATTTTTGCCCCAAAATAAGGGGAATTTCTGTATTTTTGCCCCAAAATAAAGTGAATTTCTTCCTTTTTGCCCCAAAATTAGGGGAGTTTCTGCAATTTTGCTTCAAAATACAGGGAATTTCTTCCTCTTTTCCCGAAAATAAGGGGAACTTCTGCCTTTTTGCCCCAAATAATAGGAATTTCTGCATTTTTGCCCCAATATTAGGGGAATTTCTGCAATTTTGCTCCAAAATACGGGGAAATTCTGCCTTTTTACCCAAAATTAAAAGGATTTTCTGCCTTTTTGCTCCAAATTAAGGGAAATTTCTACAATTTTATCCCAAAATAAAGGGAATTTCTGCCTTTTTGCCCCAAAATAAGGGGAATTTCTTCATTTTTGCCCTAAAATATGTGAAATTTTGCAATTTTACCCCAAAATAAGGGGAATTTCTGGCTTTTTTGATCAAAAATTAGAGGAATTAATGCAATTTTGCTTCAAAATATAGGTCATGTCTGCCTTTTTGCCCGAAATTAAGTGGAATTTATACCTTTTTGTCCAGAAATAAGTGAAATTTCTGCAATTTTAGCCAAAAAATTAGGGATTCCATTTTTGCCCCAAAATAAGAGAAATTTCTGCCATTTTGCACTAAAATATTTGAAATTTCTGCAATTTTACCACAAAATAAGGGGAATTTCTGCCTTTTTGCACCCAAAATATAAGGAATTTCTGCCTTTTTGCCCCAAAATAAGGAAAATTTCTGCAATTTTGCCCCAAAATAAGGGGAATTTTTTCCTTTTTACCCCAAAATATAGAGAATTTCAGCCTTTTTACCAGAAAATAAGTTAATTTCCTGCAATTTTGCCCCAAATAATGGAAATTTCTGCAATTTTGCCCCAAAATAAGGTAAATTCCTGCAATTTTGCCTCACAATAAATGGAATTTCTGAGTTTTGCCCCAAAATAAGGAGAATTTTTGCCTTTTTGCCCCACAATTATGGGAATTTCTGCAATTTTGCTCCAAAACACGGGGAATTTCTGCCTTTTTTCCTGAAAATTAGGGGAATGCATACCTTTTTGCCATAAAAAAGGGAAATTTCTTCATTTTTTGCTCCAAAATAAGGGAAATTTCTGCATTTATGCCTCTAAATATGTGGAATTTCTGTCTTTTTCCCCCAAAACAAAGAGAATTTCTGTCTTTTTTGCCCCAAAATAAGGGGAATTTCTGACTTATTACCCTGAAATAAGTGAAAATTCTGCAATTTTGCCCCAAAATAAGGGAAATTTCTGCCTTTTTGCCCCCGAATAAAGGGAATTTCAGCCTATTTACCTCAAAATAAGGGGAATTTCTGCATTTTGCCACAAAATATTAGGAATTTCTGCTTTTTTGCCCCAAAATAAGGAAAGTTTCTGCCTTTTTTCACTGAAATAAGTGAAATTTCTTCACTTTTGCCCCAAAATAAGTGAAATTTCTGAGTTTTGCCCCAAAATAAGGAGAATTTCTGTGTTTTTGCCTGAACATATAGGGATTTTCTGTTTTTTTGCCCCACAATTAGGGGATTTTCTGCAATTGTGCTCCAAAATCTGAGGAATTTCTGCTTTTTTCCTTGAAAAGAAAGAGAATGTATATCTATTGCCACAAAAAAAGAAATTTCTTCATTTTTGCCCCAAAATAAGAAAAATTTCTTCCTTCTTACCTCAAAATAAGTGAAATTTTTGCCTTTTTACCCAAAAATAAACGGAATTTCTGTCTTTTTGCCCCAAAATAAAAGGAATTTTTGAATTTTGCCCTGAAATAAGTGAAATTTCTGCAATTTTGCCCTAAAATAAGGGAAATTTCTGCCTTTTGCCACAAAATAAAAGGAATTTCTGTCTTTTTGCCCCAAGATAAGAAGAATACAGAATTTTACCTCATAATAAGGGGAATCTCTGCATTTTTGCCCCAAAATATGGGGAATTACTGCATTTATGCCCCAAAATAAAGAAAATTTCTACAATTTTGTACCAAAATAAAAGAAATTTCTGCCTTTTTGCCCCAAAATAAGAGAAATTTCTGAGTTTTTTTCTCTGAAATAAGTGAAATTTCTGCAATTTTACCCCAACATAAGGGAAATTTCTGCAATTTTTTTTCATAATAAGGGAAATTTTTGCAATTTTGCCCCAAAATAAGGGGAATTTTTGTTTTTTGCCCCCAAATAAGGGAAATTTCTGCAATTTTATCCCAAAATAAGGGGAATTTCTGCCTTTTTGCCACAAAATAAGAAAAATTTCTGAAAGTCGGTAACAAGATAGAAGAAATTTCTAAAATTTTGCCCGAAAATAAAGGAAATATCTAATTTTTGCCCCAAAATAAGGAGAATTTCTATATTTTTGCCCCAAAATAAAGGGAATTTCTGCCTTTTTGCCCCCAAATTAGGGGAGTTTCTGCAATTTTACTTCAAAATACAGGGAATTTCTTCCTCTATTCCCGAAAATAAGGGGAACTTCTGTCTTTTTGCCCCAAATAAAGGGAATTTCTGCATTTTTGCCCCAATATTAGGGGAATTTCTGCAATTTTGCTCCAAAATACGGGGAAATTCTGCCTTTTTACCCAAAATTAAAAGGATTTTCTCCCTTTTTGCTCCCAAATAAGAGAAATTTCTGCAATTTTATCCCAAAATAAAGGGAATTTCTGTCCTTTTGCCCCCCCAAAAAAAAGAATTTCTGCCTTTTTGCATTGAAATATGTGAAATTTCTGCAATTTTACCCCAAAATAAGGTGAATTTCTGCCTTTTTGCCCATAAAATAATAGGAATTTCTGCCTTTTTGCCCCAAAATAAGAAAAATTATTGCTTTTTTTCTCTGAAATAAGTGAAATTTCTGCAATTTTGCCCTAAAATATAAGAAATTTCTGCAATTTTTTCCATAATAAGGGAAATTCCTGCAATTTTGCCCCAAAATAAGGGGAATTTCTGTTTTTTGCCCCCAAATAAGGGAAATTTCTTCAATTTTCCCCTAAAATAAGGGGAATTTCTGCCTTTTGCCCCAAAATAAGGAGAATTTCTGCCTTTTTGCCCCAAATAAGGGGAATTTTAGCCTTATTACCTCAAAATAAGGGGAATTTCTGCATTTTTGCCCCTAAATATAAGGAATTTCTGCCTTTTTGCCCCCAAAAAAGGAAAATTCTGCAATTTTGCCCTGAAAAGGAGAATTTCTCCCTATTTGCCCCAAAATAAAGGAAATTTCAGCCTTTTTACCTGAAAATAAGTGAAATTTCTGCAATTTTGCCCCAAATAAGGGAAATTTCTGATTTTTGCCCCAAAATAAGGAGAATATCTGTATTTTTGCACCAAAATAAAGGGAATTTCAGCATTTTTGCCCCAAAATTAGGGGAGTTTCTGCAATTTTGCTTCAAAATACAGGGAATTTCTTCTTCTTTTCCCAAAAATAAGGGGAACTTCTGCCTTTTTGCCCCAAATAAAGGGAATTTCTTCATTTTTGCCCCAATATTAGGGGAATTTCTGCAATTTTGCTCCATAATATGGGGAATTTCTGCCTTTTTACCCGAAATTAAGAGGATTTTTTTCCTTTTTGCTCCCAAATAAGGGAAATTTCTGCAATTTTATCCCAAAATAAGGGGAATTTCTGCCTTTTTGCCCCAAAATAAGGAGAATTTCTGCCTTTTTGCCCGAAATTAAGTGGAATTTCTGCCTTTTTGTCCCGAAATAAGTGAAATTTCTTCAATTTTAGCCAAAATTTAGGGATTTCATCTTTTTGCACCAAAATAAGGGAAATTTCTGCAATTTTGCCCCAAAATAAATGAAATTACTGCAATTTTGCCCCAAAATAAGGGAAATTTCTGTTTTTTGCCCGCAAATAATAGAAATTTCTTCAATTTTACCCTAAAATAAGGGGAATTTCTGCCTTTTTGCCCAAAAATAAGAAAATTACTGTATTTTTTACCCCAAAATTAGGTGAATTTCTGCAATTTTGCTCCAAAATACAGGGATTTTCTTCCTTTTTCGCCGAAAATAAAGGGAATTTCTGCCATTTTGCCATGAAATAAGTGAAATTTCTGCAGTTTTACACAAAAATAAGGAAAATTTCTGCCTTTTTGCCCAAAAATTAGGGGAATTTTTGCAATTTTGCTCCAAAATACGGGGAATTTCTGCCTTTTGGCCCGAAAATAAAGGGAATGTATACTTTTTTGCTATAAAAAAAGGAAATTTCTTCATTTTTACCCCAAAATAAGGAGATTTTTCACCTTTTTGACTCAAAATAAGTGCAATTTCTGCCTTTTCCCCAAAAATAAACGAAATTTCTGTCTTTTTGCCCAAAAATATGGGGAATTTCTGACTTTTTGCCCCAAAACAAGGGGAATTTCAGCCTTTTTACCTAAAAATAAGAGGAATTTCTGCCTTTTTGCCCCCAAAATAAAGGGAATTTCTGAATTTTTGCACCAATATTAGGGGAATTTCTGCAATTTTGCTCCAAAATATGGGTCATTTATGCCTTTTTGCCCAAAATTAAGTGGAATTTCTTATTTTTGTCCGAAATAAGTGAAATTTCTGCAATTTTATGTAAAAATTAGGGATTTCATATTTTGCCCCAAAATAAGGGAAATTTCTGCCATTTTGCCCTGAAATATTTGAAATTTCTGCAATTTTACCCCAAAATAAGGGGAATTTCTACCTTTTTGCCCCAAATAAGGGGAATTTTAGCCTTATTACCTCAAAATAAGGGGAATTTCTGACTTTTGCCCCAAAATATAAGGAATTTCTGCCTTTTTGCCCCCAAAAAAAGAAAATTCTGCAATTTTGCCCTGAAAAGGAGAATTTCTCCCTATTTGCCCCAAAATAAAGGAAATTTCAGCCTTTTTACCTGAAAATAAGTGAAATTTCTGCAATTTTGCCCCAAATAAGGGAAATTTCTGATTTTTGCCCCAAAATAAGGAGAATATCTGTATTTTTGCACCAAAATAAAGGGAATTTCAGCATTTTTGCCCCAAAATTAGGGGAGTTTCTGCAATTTTGCTTCAAAATACAGGGAATTTCTTCTTCTTTTCCCAAAAATAAGGGGAACTTCTGCCTTTTTGCCCCAAATAAAGGGAATTTCTACATTTTTGCCCCTATATTAGGGGAATTTCTGCAATTTTGCTCCATAATATGGGGAATTTCTGCCTTTTTACCCGAAATTAAGGGGATTTTTTTCCTTTTTGCTCCCAAATAAGGGAAATTTCTGCAATTTTATCCCAAAATAAGGGGAATTTCTGCCTTTTTGCCCCAAAATAAAGGGGAATTTCTGCCTTTTTGCCCGAAATTAAGTGGAATTTTTGCCTTTTTGTCCTGAAATAAGTGAAATTTCTTCAATATTAGCCAAAAATTAGGGATTTCATCTTTTTGCCCCAAAATAAGGGGAATTTCTGCAATTTTGCCCCAAAATAAATGAAATTACTGCAATTTTGCCCCAAAATAAGGGAAATTTCTGAAATTTTTCTCCAAAATAAGTGGAATTTCTGAGTTTTGCCCCATAATAAGGATAATTTCTGTTTTGTTGCCCCAACATATAGGGAATTTCTGCCTTTTTGCCCCACAATTAGGGGAATTTCTGCAATTTTGCTCCAAAATACGGGGAATTTCTGCATTTTTGCCCAAAAATAAGGGGAATGCATACCTTTTTGCCATAAAAAAGTATAATTTCTTCCTTTTTGCTCCAAAATAGGAGAAATTTCTGCCTTTTTGCCTCTAAATAAGTGGAATTTCTGTCTTTACCCCCAAAACAAAGGGAATTTCTGTCTTTTTTGCTCGAAAATAAGGAAAATTTCTGACTTATTACCGTGAAATAATTGAAATTTCTGCAATTTTGCCCCAAAATAAGGGAAATTTCTGCCTTTTTGCCCTAAAATTTGTGAAATTTCTGCAATTTTACCCCAAAATAATTTGAATTTCTGCATTTTTGCCCCAAAATAATGGGAATTTCTGCCTTTTTGCCCCAAAATAAAAAAATTTTTTGCTTTTTTTCTCTTAAATAAGTGAAATTTCTGCAATTTTGCCCTAAAATAAGGGAAATTTTTGCAATTTTTTTCCATAATAAGGGAAATTTCTGCAATTTTGCCCCAAAATAAGGGGAATTTCGGGTTTTTTGCCCCCAAATAAGGGAAATTTCTGCAATTTTGCCCTAAAATAAAGAGAATTTCTGCCTTTTGCCCAAAAATAAGGAGTATTTCTGCCTTTTTGCCCCACAATAAAGTAAATTACTGTATTTTTTATCCCAAAATTAGGCTAATTTCTGCAATTTTGCTCCAAAATACGGGGATTTTTTTCCTTTTTCGCCGAAGATAAGGGGAATTTCTGCCATTTTGCCGCGAAATAAGTGAAATTTCTGCAGTTTTACCCCAAATTAAGGTGAATTTCTGCTTTTTGCACCAAAATAAGGGGAATCTCTGCCTTTTTGCCCCAAAATAAGGGGAATTTCTGCCTTTTTGCCCCAAAATAAGAAAAATTTCTGAAATTTTGTACTAAAATAAAAGAAATTTCTGCCTTTTTGCCCCACAATAAGAAAATTTCTGCCTTTTTTTCTGAAATAAATGAAATTTCTGCAATTTTGCCCCAAAATAAGGGAAATTTCTGCCTTTTTGCCCTAAAATTTGTGAAATTTCTGCAATTTTACCCCAAAATAATTTGAATTTCTGCATTTTTGCCCCAAAATAATGGGAATTTCTGCCTTTTTGCCCCAAAATAAAAAATTTTTTTGCTTTTTTTCTCTTAAATAAGTGAAATTTCTGCAATTTTGCCCTAAAATAAGGGAAATTTTTGCAATTTTTTTCCATAATAAGGGAAATTTCTGCAATTTTGCCCCAAAATAAGGGGAATTTCGGGTTTTTTGCCCCCAAATAAGGGAAATTTCTGCAATTTTGCCCTAAAATAAAGAGAATTTCTGCCTTTTGCCCAAAAATAAGGAGTATTTCTGCCTTTTTGCCCCACAATAAAGTAAATTACTGTATTTTTTACCCCAAAATTAGGCTAATTTCTGCAATTTTGCTCCAAAATACGGGGATTTTTTGCCTTTTTCGCCGAAGATAAGGGGAATTTCTGCCATTTTGCCGCGAAATAAGTGAAATTTCTGCAGTTTTACCCCAAATTAAGGTGAATTTCTGCTTTTTGCACCAAAATAAGGGGAATCTCTGCCTTTTTGCCCCAAAATAAGGGGAATTTCTGCCTTTTTGCCCCAAAATAAGAAAAATTTCTGAAATTTTGTACTAAAATAAAAGAAATTTCTGCCTTTTTGCCCCACAATAAGAAAATTTCTGCCTTTTTTTCTGAAATAAATGAAATTTCTGCAATTTTGCCCCAAAATAAGGGAAATTTCTGCAATTTGCCCCAATGTAAAGGAAATTTCTGCAATTTTGCCCAAAAATAAGGGGAATTTCTTACTTTTTGCTCCCGAAAAAAGGAGATTTTCTGTCTTTTTGCCCGAAAATTATGAGAATTTCTGCAATTTTGCTTCAAAATATGGTTAATTTCTGCCTTTTAGCCCAAAAATAAAGGGAAGTTCTGCATTTTCCCCCAATATTTGGGGAATTTCTGCATTTTACGTCTAAATAAGGGGAATTTCTGCATTTTACCGCAAAATAAGAAGAATTTCTGCCTTTTGCCCCCAAATTTGGGGAATTTCTGCCTTTTTGTTCCAAAATAAGAAAAATTTCTGCAATTTTGCCCCAATATAAGGGAAGTTTCTACCTTTTTGCCCACAAATATGGGGAATTTCAGCCTTTTTACCTCAAAAAAATGGGAATTTCTGAATTTTGGCACAAAATATTAGGAATTTCTGCCTTTTTGCCCCAAAATAAAGAAAATTTCTGCCTTTTTTCCCTAAAATAAGTGAAATTTCTGGAATTTTGCCCCAAAATAAGTAAAATTTCTGCAATTTTGCCCCAAAATAAGAGAAATTTCTGGAATTTTGCCCCAAAATAAGTGGAATTTCTGAGTTTTGCCCCAAAATAAAGAGAATTTCTGCCTTTTTGCCCCACAATTAGTGAAATTTCTGCAATTTTGCCCTAAAATAAGGGAAATTTCTCCAATTTTTCCCCATAATAAGGGAAATTTCCGCAATATTGCTTCAAAATAAGGGGAATTTCTGTTTTTTGCCCAACAATTAGTGAAATTTCTGCGATTTTGTCCCAAAATAAGGGGAATTTCTGACATTTGCCTTAAAATATGGGGAATTTCAGCATTTTACCTCAAATTAAGGGGAATTTCTGCCTTTTCGCACCAAAATAAGAAGGATGCATACCTTTTTGCCATAAAAAAGGAAAATTTCTTCATTTTTGCTTTAAAATAAGGAGAATTTCTGCCTTTTGCCCCAAAATATGGGGAATTTTTGCCTTTTTGCCTGAAAATAAGAAAAATGCATACCTTTTTGCCATAAAAAAAGGAAATTTCTTCATTTTTGCTCCAAAATAAAGAAAAATTCTGCTTTTTTGCCTTTAAATAAGTGGAATTTTTGTCTTTTCCCCCCAAAAAAATGGAATTTCTGTCATTTTTGCCCCAAAATAAGAAAAATTTCTGACTTATTACCCTGAAATAAGTGAAATTTCTGCAATTTTGCCCCAATATAAGGAAAATTTCTGCCTTTTTGCCCCCAAATAAGGGGAATTTCAGCCTTTTTACCTCAAAATAAGGGGAATTTCTGAATTTTGGCACAAAATATTAGGAATTTTTGCCTTTTTGCCCCAAAATAAGGAAAATTTCTGCCTTTTTTCCCTGAAATAAGTGAAATGTCTGCAATTATTTTGCTTCAAAATAATAAAATTTCTGCAATTTTGCCCCAAAATAAGGGAAATTTCTGGAATTTTGCCCCAAAACAAGTGGAATTTCTGAGTTTTGCCCCAAAATAAGGAGAATTTCTGCCTTTTTGCGCAACAATTATTGAATTTTCTGAAATTTTGCCCTAATATAAGGGAAATTTCTGCAATTTTTCCCCATAATAAGGAAAATTTCGGCAATTTTGCCCAAAAATAAGGGGAATTTCTGCCTTTTGCCTCAAAATATGGGGAATTTCTGCCTTTTTGTCTGAAAATAAGAAGAATGCATACCTTTTTGGCATAAAAAAGGGAAATTTCTTCATTTTGCTCCAAAATAAGAGGAACATTTGCATTTTTGCCCCTAAATAAGTGGAATTTCTGTTTTTCCCCCAAAATAAAGGAATTTCTGTCTTTTTTGCCCCAAAATAAGAAAAATTTCTGACTTATTACCCTGAAATAAGTGAAATTTCTGCAAATTTGCCCCAAAAAAGGGAAATTTCTGCCTTTTGCCCCAAAATAAGGGGAATTTCAGCATTTTACCTCAAAATAAGGGAAATTTCTGATTTTTGTACCAAAATATGGAGAATTTCGTCCTTTTTGCCCCAAAATAAGGAAAATTTCTGCCTTTTTTCCCTGAAATAAGTGAAATTTCTTCAATTTTACCCGAAAATATGTGAAATTTCTGCAATTTTGCCCCAAAATAAGGGAAATTTCTGGAATTTTGCCCCAAAATAAGTGGAATTTCTAAGTTTTGCCCCAAAATAAGGTGAATTTCTGCCTTTTTGCCCCACAATTAGGGGAATTTCTGCAATTTTGCTCCAAAATACCAGGAATTTCTGCCTTTTTGCCCGAAAATAAGGGGAATGAATACCTTTTTGCCATAAAAAAGGGAAATTTCTTCATTTTTCCCCAAAATTAAGGGAAATTTCTGCCTTTTTGTTCTGAAATATGTGAAATTTCTGCAATTTTAGCCCAAAATAAGGTGAATTTCTGCCTTTTTGCCCCAAAATAATGGGAATTTCTGCATTTTTGCCCCAAAATAAGAAAAATTTTTGCTTTTTTTCTCTGAAATAAATGAAATTTCTGCAATTTTGCGCTAAAATAAAAGAAATTTCTGCAATTTTCCCCCATAATAAATGAAATTTCTGGAATATTGCCCCAAAATAAGAAGAATTTCTGATTTTTGCCCGCAAATAAGGGAAATTTCTGCAATTTTGCCCTAAATTATGGGGATTTTCTGCTTTTTTGACTCTAAATAAGTGGAATTTCTGATGTTTTCCCCCAAAACAAAGGGAATTTCTGTCATTTTTGCCCTAAAATAAGGAAAATTTCTTACTTATTACCCTGAAATAATTGAAATTTCTGCAATTTTGCCCCAATATAAGGGAAATTTCTGCCTTTTTGCCCTCATATAAGGAGAATTTCAGCCTTTTTATCTCAAAATTAGAGGAATTTCTGAATTATGGCACAAACTATTAAGAATTATTGCCTTTTTGCCTCAAAATAAGGAAAATTTCTGCCTTTTTTCCCTGAAATAAGTGAAATTTCTGCAATTTTGCCCCAAAATAAATAAAATTTCTGGAATTTTGCCCCAAAATAAGGGGAATTTCTGGTTTTTTTTCTTCCAAATAAGAAAAATTTCTGCAATTTTGCCCTAAAATAATGGGAATTTCTGCTTTTTGGCCTCTAAATAAGTGGAATTTTTGTCTTTTTCCCCCAAAACATAGGGAATCTCTGTCTTTTTTGCCCCAAAATAAGGAAAATTTCTGACTTATTACCCTGAAATAAGTGAAATTTCTGCAATTTTGCCCCTAAATAAGGGAAATTTCTGCCTTTTTGCACCCAAATAAAGGGAATTTCAGCTTTTTTACCTCAAAATAAGGGGAATTTCTGCATTTTGGCCCCAAAATATGGGAAATTTCTCCTATTTTGCCCCAAAATAAGTGAAATTTCTGCAATTTTGCTCCCAAAAATAGAAAATTTCTGGAATTTTGCCCCAAAATAAGTGGGATTTCTGAGTTTTGCCCCAAAATAAGGAGAATTTCTGCATTTTTGCCCCACAATTAGGGGAATTTCTGCAATTTTGCTCCAAAATACGGGGAATTTCTGCCTTTTTGCCCGAAAATAAGTGTAATGCATACCTTTTTGCCATAAAAAAAGGAAATTTCTTCATTTTTGCCCCAAATTATAGGAAATTTCTGCCTTTTTGCCCTGAAATGTGTGAAATTTCTGCAATTTTTGCCAAAATAAGGTGATTTTCTGCCTTTTGCCCCAAAATAATGGGAATTTTCCGCCTTTTTGCCCCAAAATAAGATAAATTTTTGCTTTTTTTTTCTGAAATAAGTGAAATTTCGGCAATTTTGCCCTAAAATAAAAAAAAATGTCTGCAATTTTTCTTCATAATAAAGGAAATTTCTGGAATTTTGCCCCAAAATAAGGGGAATTTCTGTTTTTTTGCCCGCAAATAAGGGAAATTTCTGCAATTTTGCCCTAAAATAAGGGGAATTTCTGCTTTTTTGCCTCTAAATAAGTGGAATTTCTGTCTTTTCCCCCAAAACAATAGGAATTTCTGTTATTTTTGCCCCAAAATAAGGAAAATTTTTGACTTATTACCCTGAAATAAGAGAAATTTCTGCAATTTTGCCCCAATATAAGGGAAATTTCTGCCTTTTTGCCCCCAAATAAGGGGAATTTCAGCCTTTTTACCTCAAAATAAGGGGAATTTCTGAATTTTGGCCCAAAATATTAGGAATTTCTGCTTTTTTGCCCCAAAATAAGAAAAATTTCTGCAATTTCCCCCAAAATAAGGAAAATTTCTGGAATTTTGCCCCAAAATAAGTGGAATTTCTGAGTTTTGCCCTAAAATAAGGAGAATTTCTTCCTCTTTGCCTCTAAATAAGTGGAATTTCTGTCTTTTTCAACAAAACAAAGGAAATTTCTGTCTTTTTTGTTCCAAAATAAGAGGAATTTCTTCCTTCTTACATCAAAATAAGTGAAATTTCTGCCTTTTTACCCAAAAATAAATGGAATTTCTGTCGTTTTGCCCCAAAATAAAAGGAAGTTTTGAATTTTGCCCTGAAATATGTGAAATTTCTGCAATTTTTCCCTAAAATAAGGGAAATTTCTGCCTTTTTGCCACAAAATAAAGGGAATTTCTGTCTTTTTGCCCCAAAATAAGGGTATTTTCAGCATTTTACCTCATAATAAAGGGAATCTCTGCATTTTTGCCCCAAAATATGGAGAATTTCTGCCTTTTTGCTTAAAATTAAGTGGAATTTCTGCCTTTTTGTCCGAAATAAGTTAAATTTCTGCAATTTTAGCAAAAAATTAGGGATTTCATCTTTTTGCCCTCAAATAAGGGAAATTTCTGCCATTTTGCCCTGAAATATTTGAAATTTCTACAATTTTACCCCAAAATAAGGGGAATTTCTGCCTTTTTTGCCCCAAATAAGGGGAATTTCAGCCTTATTACCTCAAAATAAGGGGAATTTCTGCCTTTTTGCTCCAAAATATAAGGAATTTCTGCCTTTTTGCCCCAAAAAAGGAAAATTCTGCAATTTTGCCCTGAAAAGGAGTATTTCTCCTTTTTTCCACAAAATAAAGGAAATTTCAGCCTTTTTACCTGAAAATAAGTGAAATTTCTGCAATTTTGCCTCAAATAAGGGAAATTTCTGATTTTTGCCCCAAAATAAAGAGAATATCTGTATTTTTGCCCCAAAATAAAGAAAATTTCTGCCTTTTTGCCCTAAAATTAGGGGAGTTTCTGCAATTTTGCTTTAAAATACAGGGAATTTCTTCCTCTTTTCCCAAAAATAAGGGGAACTTCTGCCTTTTGCCCCAAATAAAGGGAATTTCTGCATTTTTGTCCCAATATTAGGGGAATTTCTGCAATTTTGCTCCAAAATATGGGGAATTTCTGCTTTTTAACCGAAATTAAGGGGATTTTCTGCCTTTTTGCTCCCAAATAAGGGAAATTTCTGCAATTTTACCCCAAAATAAGGGGAATTTCTGCCTTTTTGCCCCAATATAAGGGGAATTTCTGCCTTTTTGCCCGAAATTTTGTGGAATTTTTGCCTTTTTGTCCCGAAAAAAGTGAAATTTCTTTAATTTTAGCCAAAAATTAGAAATTTCATCTTTTTGCCCCAAAATAAGGGGAATTTTTGCCATTTTGCCCCAAAATAAATGAAATTTCTGCAATTTTGCCCCAAAATAAGGGAAATTTCTGAAATTTTGCTCCAAAAAAAGTGGAATTTCTGAGTTTTGCCCCAAAATGAGGAGAATTTCTGTCTTTTTGCCCCAACATATAGGGAATTTCTGCCTTTTTGCCCCACAATTGGGGAAATTTCTGCAATTTTGCTCCAAAATAAGGGAAATTTCTGCATTTTTGCCTGAAAATAAGGGGAATGCATACCTTTTTGCCATAAAAAGAAAAATTTCTTCATTTTTACGCCAAATTAAGGGAAATTTCTGCCTTTTTGCCCTGAAATATGTGAAATTTCTGCAATTTTAGCCCAAAATAAGGTGAATTTCTGCCTTTTTGCCCCAAAATAATGGGAATTTCTGCCTTTTTGCCCCAAAATAAGAAAAATTTTTGCTTTTTTTCTCTCAAATAAGTGAAATTTCTGCAATTTTCCCTATAATAAGGGAAATTTCTGCAATTTTGCCCTAAAATAAGGGGAATTTCTGCCATTTGCCCCAAAATAAGGAGAATTTCTGCATTTTTGCCCCAAAATAAAGAATATTACTGTATTTTTTACCCCAAAATTAGGTGAATTTCTGCAATTTTGCTCCAAAATACGAGGATTTTCTGCCTTTTTCGCCGAAAATATGGGGGATTTCTGCCATTTTGCTGCGAAATAAGTGAAATTTCTGGAGTTTTACCCCAAAATAAGGGGAATTTCTGCCTTTATGCCCCAAAATTAAAGGAATTTCTGCAATTTTGCTCCAAAATATGGGGATTTTCTGCCTTTTGGCCCGAAAATAAATGGAATGTTTACCTTTTTGTTATAAAAAATAGAAATTTCTTCATTCTTGCCCCAAAATAAGGGGATTTTCCGCCTTTTTGACTCAAAATAAGTGCAATTTCTGCCTTTTCCCCAAAAAATAAATGAAATTTCTGCTTTTTGGCTCAAAATAAGGGGAATTTCTTACTTTTTGCTCTGAAATAAATGAAATTTCTGCAATTTTGCCCGAAAATAAGGGAAATTTGTTCCTTTTTGCCCCAAAATAAGGGGAATTTCTGCCTTTTGCCCAATAATATGGGGAATTTCAACATTTTACCTCAAAATATGGGGAATTTAAGCCTTTTTGCAACAAAATAAGAAGAATGCATACCTTTTTGCCATAAAAAAGAGAAATTTCTTCATTTTTGCTCCAAAATAAGGGGAGTTTCTGCCTTTTGCCCCAAAATATGGGGAATTTCTGCCTTTTTGCCCGAAAATAAGAAGAATGCATGACTTTTTGCCATAAAAAAGGTAAATTTCTTCCTTTTTTACTCCAAAATAAGGGGAATTTCTGCTTTTTTGCCTCTAAATAAGTGGAATTTCTGTCTTTTTCCCCCAAAACAAAGGGAATCTCTGTCATTTTTGCCCCAAAATATTGGGAATTTCTGCCTTTAGCCCCCAAAAATGGGAAATTTCGGCATTTTACCTCAAAATAAGGGGAATTTCTGCCTTTTTGCCCTGAAATATATGAAATTTCTACAATTTTACCCCAAAATAAGGTGAATTTCTGCCTTTTTGCTCCAAAATAATAGGAATGTCTGCATTTTTGCCTCAAAATAAGAAAAATTTTTGCTTTTTTTTTCTGAAATAAGTGAAATTTCTGCAATTTTGCCCTTAAAATAAGGGAAATTTCTGTAATTTTTCCCCATAATAAAGAAAATTTCTGCAATTTTGCCGCAAAATAAGGGGAATTTCTGTTTTTTGCCCCCAAATAAAGCAAATTTCTGCAATTTTGCCCTAAAATAAGGGGAATTTCAGCCCTTTGCCCCAAAATAAGGGGAATTTCTGCCTTTTGCCCCAAAATATGGGGAATTTCTGCCTTTTTGTCCGAAAATAAGAAGAATGCACACCTTTTTGCCATAAAAAAGGGAAATTTCTTCATTTTTGCTCCAAAAGAAGGTTAACTTTTGCCTTTTTGCCTCTAAATAAGTGGAATTTCTGTCTTTTTCTCCAAAAACAAAGGGAATTTCTGGTTTTTTTTGCCCCAAAATAAGGAAAATTTCTGACTTATTACCCTGAAATAAGTGAAATTTCTGCAAATGTTCTCCAAAAATAGGGACATTTCTGCCTTTTGCCCCAAAATAAGGGGAATTTCAGCATTTTACCTCAAAATAAGGGAAATTTCTTATTTTTGCACCAAAATATGTAGAATTTCTGCCTTTTTGCCCCAAAATAAAGAGAATTTCTGCATTTTTCACCAATATTAGGGGAATTTCTGCAATTTTGCTCCACAATACAGGTCATTTCTGCCTTTTACCACGAAATTAAGTGGAATTTCTGCCTTTATGTCCCGAAATAAGTGAAATTTCTTCAATTTTAGCCAAAAATTAGGGATTTCATCTTTTTGCCCCAAAATAAGTGGAAATTTAGCCATTTTGCACGAAAATATGGAGAATTTCTGCTTTTTGCCCCAAAATAAGGAAGATTTCTGCCTTTTTTCCCTGAAATAAATGAAATTTCTGCAATTTTGCCCCAAAATAAGTGAAATTTCTGGAATTTTGCCCCAAAATAATTGGAATTTCTGAGTTTTGCCCAAAAATAAGGAGAATTTCTGCCTTTTTGCCTTTAAATAAGTGGAATTTGTGTCTTTTTCCACAAAACAAAGGAAATTTCTGTCTTTTTTGTTCGAAAATAAGAGGAATTTCTTCCTTCTTACCTCAAAATAAGTGAAATTTCTGCCTTTTTACCAAAAAATAATCGGAATTTCTGTCTTTTTGCCCCAAAATAAAAGGAATTTTTGAATTTTGCCCTGAAATATGTGAAATTTCTACAATTTTGCCCCAAAATAAGGGAAATTTCTGCCTTTTTGACACAAAATAAAGGGAATTTCTGTCTTATTGCTCCAAAATAAGGGGAATTTCAGCATTTTACCTCATAATAAGAAGAATCTCTGCATTTTTGCCCCAAAATATGGGGAATTTTTGCATTTTTGCCCCAAAATAAAAAAATTTCTACAATTTTGTACCAAAATAAAAGAAATTTCTGCATTTTTGCACCAAAATAAGAGAAATTTCTGAGTTTTTTTCTTTGAAATAAGTGAAATTTCTGCAATTTTGCCCCAAAATAATTGAAATTTCTGCAATTTTTTTCCATAATAAGGGAAATTTCTGCAATTTTGCCCCAAAATAAGGCGAATTTATCTTTTTTGCCCCCAAATAAGGGAAATTTCTGCAATTTTATCCCAAAGTAAGGGGAATTTCTGCCTTTTTGCCAGAAAATAAGAAAAATATCTGCAAGTCTGTAACAAAATAGAAGAAATTTCTAAAATTTTTCCCCAAAATAAAGGAAATTTCTGATTTTTTCCCCAAAATAAGGAGAATTTCTGTATTTTTGCCCCAAAATTAGAAGAGTTTTTGCAATTTTGCTTCAAAATACAAGGAATTTCTTCCTCTTTTCCCGAAAATAAGGGGAACTTCTTCCTTTTTGCCCCAAATAAAGGAATTTCTGCATTTTTGCCCCAATATTAGGGGAATTTCTGCAATTTTGCTCCAAAATACGGGGAAATTCTGCCTTTTTACCCAAAATTAAAAGGATTTTCTGCCTTTTTGCTACTGAATAAGGGAAGTTTCTGCAATTTTATACCAAAATAAAGGGAATTTCTGCCTTTTTGCCCCAAAATAAGGGGAATTTCTGCCTTTTTGCCCTGAAATATGTGAAATTTCTGCAATTTTACCCCAAAATAAGGTGAATTTCTGCCTTTTTGCCCATAAAATAATAGAAATTTCTGCCTTTTTGCCCCAAAATAAGAAAAATTATTGCTTTTTTCTCTGAAATAAGTGAAATTTCTGCAATTTTGTTCTAAAATAAGGGAAATTTGTGCAATTTTTTTCCATAATAAGGGAAATTCATGCAATTTTGCCCCAAAATAATGGGAATTTCTGTTTTTTGCCCCCAAATAAGGGAAATTTCTTCAATTTTGCCCTAAAATAAGGGGAATTTCTGCCTTTTGCCCCAAAATAAGAATTTCTGCCTTTTTGCTTCAAAATAAGAAAATTACTGTATTTTTTATCCCAAAATTGGGTGAATTTCTGCAATTTTGCTCCAAAATATGGGGATTTTCTTCTTTTTTCGCCGAAAATAAAGGGAATTTCTGCCATTTTGCCGCGAAGTAAGTGAAATTTCTGCAGTTTTACCCCAAAAAAGGTGAATTTCTGCCTTTTTGCCCAAAAATTAGGGGAATTTTTGCAATTTTGCTCAAAAATACAGGGAATTTCTGCCTTTTGGCCCGAAAATAAAGGGAATGTATACCTTTTTGCCATAAAAAAATGAAATTTCTTAATTTTGACCCTAAAATAAGGGGATTTTCCGCCTTTTTGACTCAAAATAAGTGCAATTTCTGCCTTTTCCCCAAAAATAAATGAAATTTCTGTATTTTTCCCCAAAAATAAAGGGAATTTCTGACTTTTTGCCCCAAAATAAGGGGAATTTCAGCCTTTTTACCTAAAAATAAAGGGAATTTCTGCATTTTTGCCCCTAAAATAAAGGGAATTTCTGCATTTTTGCACCAATATTAGGGGAATTTCTGCAATTTTGCTCCAAAATATGGGTCATTTCTGCCTTTTTGCCCAAAATTAAGTGGAATTTCTGCTTTTTGTTCGAAATAAGTGAAATTTCTGCAATTTTAGCCAAAAATTAGGGATTTCATCTTTTTGCCCTAAAATTAGAGAAATTTCTGCCATTTTGCCCTGAAATATTTGAAATTTCTGCAATTTTACCCCAAAATAAGGGGAATGTCTGCCTTTTTGCCCCAAATAAGGGGAATTTCAGCCTTATTACCTCAAAATAAGGGGAATTTCTACCTTTTGGCCCCAAAATATAAGGAATTTCTGCCTTTTTGATCCAAAAATGGAAAATTCTGCAATTTTGCCCTGAAAAGAAGAATTTTTCCCTTTTTGCCCCAAAATAAAGGGAATTTCAGCCTTTTTACCTGAAAATAAGTGAAATTTCTGCAATTTTGCCTCAAATAAGGGAAATTTCTGATTTTTGCCCCAAAATAAGGAGAATATCTGTATTTTTGCCCCAAAATAAAGGGAATTTCTGCCTTTTTGCCCAAAAATTAGGGGAGTTTCTGCAATTTTGCTTCAAAATACTGGGAAGTTCTTCATCTTTTCCCGAAAATAAGGGGAATTACTGCCTTTTGCCCCAAATGAAGGGAATTTCTGCATTTTTGCCCCAATATTTGGGGAATTTCTGCAATTTTGCTCCAAAATATGGGAAATTTCTGCCTTTTTAACCGAAATTAAGGGGATTTTATGCCTTTTTGCTCCCAAATAAGGGAAATTTCTGCAATTTTATCCCAAAATAAGGGGAATTTCTGCCTTTTTGCCCCAAAATAAAGGGAATTTCTGCCTTTTTGCTTGAAATTAAGTGGAGTTTTTGCCTTTTTCCCGAAATAAGTGAAATTTCTTTAATTTTTGCCAAAAATTAGGGATTTCATCATTTTGCTCCAAAATAAGGGGAATTTCTGCAATTTTGCCCCAAAATAAATGAAATTTCTGCAATTTTGCTCCAAAATAAGGGAAATTTCTGAGTTTTGCCCCAAAATAAGAAGAATTTCTGTCTTTTTGCCCCAACATATAGGGAATTTCTGCCTTTTTGCCCCACAATTAGTGGAATTTCTGCAATTTTGCTCCAAAATATGGGAAATTTCTGCATTTTTGCCTGAAAATAAGGGGAATGCAAAATTTTTTGCCATAAAAAGGGAAATTTCTTCATTTTTGCCCCAAATTAAGGGAAATTTCTGCCTTTTTGCCCTGAAATATGTGAAATTTCTGCAATTTTAGCCCAAAATAAGGTGAATTTCTGCCTTTTTGCCCCAAAATAATGGGAATTTCTGCCTTTTTGCCCCAAAATAAGAAAAATTTTTGCTTTTTTTCTCTGAAATAAGTGAAATTTCTGCAATTTTCCTTATAATAAGGGAAATTTCTGCAATTTTTCCCCAAAATAAGGGGAATTTCTTGTTTTTTGCCCCCAAATAAGAAAAATTTCTGCAATTTTGCCCTAAACTAAGGGTAATTTCTGCCTTTTGCCCCAAAATAAGGAGAATTTCTGCCTTTTTGCCCCAAAATAAAGAATATTACTGTATTTTTTACACCAAAATTAGGTGAATTTCTGCAATTTTGCTCCAAATTACGAGGATTTTCTGCCTTTTTCGCCGTAAATAAGGGGAATTTCTGCCATTTTGCTGCGAAATAAGTGAAATTTCTGCAGTTTTACCCCAAAATAAGGGGAATTTCTGCCTTTTTGCCCCAAAATTAGGGGAATTTCTGCAATTTTGGTCCAAAATATGGGGAATTTCTGCCTTTTTGCCCAAAAATAAACGGAATGTTTATCTTTTTGTTATAAAAAATAGAAATATCTTCATTTTTGCCCCAAAATAAGGGGATTTTCTGCCTTTTTGACTCAAAATAAGTGCAATTTCTGCCTTTTCCCCAAAAATAAACGAAATTTCTGTCTTTTTGCCCCAAAATAAGGGGAATTACCGACTTTATGCTTTCGGAAAAAGGAGATCTTCTGTCTTTTTGCCCCAAAATAAGGAGAATTTCTTCCTTTTTGCCCGAAAATTATGAGAATTTCTGCAACATTTCTTCAAAATATGGTTAATTTCTGCCTTTTAGCTACAAAATAAAGGGAATTTGTGCATTTTCCCCCAATATTTGGGAATTTCTGCATTTTACATCTAAATAAGGGGAATTTCTGCATTTTACCTCAAAGTAAGAAGAATTTCTGCCTTTTGCCCCAAAATATGGGGAATTTCAGCCTTTTTGTTCCAAAATAAGGAAAATTTTTTCAATTTTTTACCATAATAAAAACAATTTCTGCTTTTTGCCCCAAAATAAGGGGAATTTCTTACTTTTTGCCCTTAAATAAATGAAATTTCTGCAATTTTGCCCGAAAATAAGGGAAATTTGTGCCTTTTTGCCCCAAAATAAGGGGAATTTCTGCCTTTTGCCCCAAAATATCGGGAATTTCAGCATTTTACCTCAAAAGAAGGGGAATTTCAGCCTTTTTGCACCAAAATAAGAAGAATGCATAACTTTTTGCCTTAAAAAAGTGAAATTTCTTCATTTTTGCTCCAAAATAAGGGGAATTTCTGCCTTTTTGCCTCTAAATAAGTGGAATTTCTGTCTTTTCCCTCAAAACAGAGAGAATTTCTGTCATTTTTGCCCCAAAATAAGGAAAATTTCTGACTTATTACCCTGAAATAAGTGAAAATTTTTCAATTTTACCCCAAAATAATGGAAATTTCTGCCTTTTTGCCCTCAAATAAGGGGAATTTCTGACTTTTTGCACCCGAAAAACGGAGATTTTCTGTCTTTTTGCCCCAAAATAAGGAAAATTTCAGCCTTTTTGCCCAAAAATTATGAGAATTTCTGCAATTTTTATTCAAAATACGGAAAATTTCTGCTTTTTAGCCCCAAAAAAAGGCAATTTCTGCATTTTCCCCAAAATAAGAAGAATTTCTGCCATTTGCCCCAAAATAAGGGGAATTTCTGCATTTTTGCCCCAAAATTAGGGGAATTTCTGCAATTTTGCTCCAAAATACGGGGAATTTCTGCCTTTTTGCCCGAAAATAAAGGGATTGTATACATTTTTGCCATGAAAAAGGGAAATTTCTTCACTTTTGCCCCAAAATAAGGGGATTTTCCGCCTTTTTGACTCAAAACAAGTGCAATTTCTGCCTTTTCCCCCAAAATAAATGGAATTTCTGTCTTTTTGCCCCAAAATAAGGGGAATTTCTGACTTTTTGCCCTGAAATAAGTGAAGTTCTAAAATTTTTCCCCAAAATAAGGGAAATGTCTGCTTTTTCCCCCAAATAAGGGGAATTTCTGCCTTTTTGCCCCCAAATAAGGGGAATTTCAGCCTTTTTTCCTCAAATTAAGGGGAGTTTCTGCCTTTTGCCCCAAAATATGGAGAATTTCTCCTTTTGCCCCAAAATAAGAAAAATTTCTGCAATTCTGTAACAAAATAAATGAAATTTCTGCCTTTTTTGCTCCAAAATAAAAGAAATTTCTGCCTTTTTTCCCTGAAATAAGTGAAATTTCTGCAATTTTGCCCCAAATTAAGGGAAATTTCTGCAATTTTGCCCCAAAGTAAAGGAAATTTCTGCAATTTTGCCCCAAATAAGAGGAATTTCTGATTTTTTTGCAGCCAAAAAAAGGAGATTTTCTGTCTTTTTGCCCCCAAATAAGGAGTATTTCAGCCTTTTTGCCCGAAAATTATGAGAATTTCTGCAATTTTTCTTCCAAATACGGAAAATTTTTGCCTTTTATCTCCAAAATAAAGGGAATTTCTGCAATTTCCCCAAATATTAGGGGAATTTCTGCATTTTACCTCTAAATAATGGGAATTTCTGCATTTTACCTCAAAATAAGAAGAATTTCTGCCTTTTACCTCAAATTATGGGGAATTTCTGCATTTTTGTTCCAAAATAAAGAAAATTTCTTCAATTTTGTACCATAATAAAAGAAATTTCTACTCTTTGCCCCGAAATAAGGGGAATTTCTGACTTTTTACCCTGAAATAAATGAAATTTGTGCAATTTTGCCCGAAAATAAGGAAATTTTGTGCCTTTTTGCCCCAAAATAATGGGAATTTCTGCCTTTAGCCCAAAAAATGGGAAATTTCAGCATTTTACCTCAAAATAAGGGGAATTTCTGCCTTTTTGCCCTGAAATATATGAAATTTCTGCAATTTTACCCCAAAATAAGGTGAATTTTTGCCTTTTTGCCCCAAAATAATAGAAATTTCTGCCTTTTTTCCTCAAAATAAGAAAAATTTTTGCTTTTTTTCTGAAATAAGTGAAATTTCTGCAATTTTGCCCTAAAATAAGAGAAATTTCTGCAATTTTTCCCCATAATAAAGAAAATTTCTGCAATTTTGCCGCAAAATAAGGGGAATTTCTGTTTTTTGCCCCCAAATAAAGCAAATTTCTGCAATTTTGCCCCAAAATAGAGGAATTTCTGTTTTTTGCCCCCAAATAAGGGAAATTTCTGCAATTTTGCCCTAAAATAAGGGAAATTTCTGCTATTTTCCCCAAAATAAGGGGAATTTCTGCCTTTTTGCCACAAAATAAAGAAAATTATTGCATGTTTTACGCCAAAATTAGGTGAATTTTTGCAATTTTGCTCCAAAATACGAGGATTTTCTGCCTTTTTCGCCGAAAATAAGGGGAATTTCTGCCATCTTGCCGCGAAATAAGTGAAATTTCTGCAGTTTTACATCAAAATAAGGGGAATTTCTGCCTTTTTGCCCCAAAATTAGGAGAATTTCTGCCATTTTGCTCCTAAATACGGGGAATTTCTGCCTTTTTGCCCGAAAATAAAGGGAATGTATAAATTTTTGCCATGAAAAAGGATATTTCTTCACTCTTGCCCCAAAATAAGTGGATTTTCTGCCTTTTTGACTCAAAATATGTGCAATTTCTGCCTTTTCCCCAAAAATAAACGGAATTTCTGACTTTTTGTTCCAAAATAATGGGAATTTCTGACTTTTTGCCCTGAAATAAGTGAAATTTCTAAAATTTTTCCCCAAAATAAGGGAAATGTCTGCTTTTTGCCCCAAAATAAGGGGAATTTCTGCCTTTTTGCCCCCAAATAAGGGGAATTTCAGCCTTTTTTCCTCAAAATAAGGGGAATTTCTGCCTTTTGCCCCAAAATATGGGGAATTTCTACCTTTTTGCCCCAAAATAAGAAAAATTTCTGCAATTTTGTACCAAAATAAAAAAAATTCTGCCTTTTTTGCTCCAAAATAAGAGAAATTTCTGACTTTTTTCCTTGAAATAAGTGAAATTTCTGCAATTTTGCCCCAGAATAAAAGAAATTTCTGCAATTTTGCCCCAAAGTAAAGGAAATTTCTGCAATTTTGCCCCAAATAAGCGGAATTTCTGACTTTTTGCACCCGAAAAAAGGAGATTTTCTGTCTTTTTGCCCCAAAATAAGGAGAATTTCAGACTTTTTGCCCGAAAATTATGAGAATTTCTGCAATTTTTCTTCAAAATACGGAAAATTTTTGCCTTTTAGCCCCAAAATAAAGGGAATTTCTGCATTTTCCCTAAATATTAGGGGAATTTCTGAATTTTACCTCTAAATAATGGGAATTTCTGCATTTTTCCTCAAAATAAAAAGAATTTCTGCCTTTTACCTCAAATTATGGGGAATTTCTGCTTTTTGTTCCGAAATAAAGAAAATTTCTTCAATTTTGTATCATAATAAAAGAAATTTCTAATTTTTACCCCGAAATAAGGGGAATTTCTGACTTTTTACCCTGAAATAAATGAAATTTGTGCAATTTTGCCCGAAAATAAGGGAAATTTGTGCCTTTTTGCCCCAAAATAATGGGAATTTCTGCCTTTAGACCCAAAAAATGGGAAATTTCAGCATTTTACCTCAAAATAAGTGGAATTTCTGCCTTTTTGCCCTGAAATATATGAAATTTCTGCAATTTTACCCCAAAATAAGTTGAATTTCTGCCTTTTTGCCCCAAAATAATAGGAATTTCTGCCTTTTTGCTTCAAAATAAGAAAAATTTTTGCTTTGTTTTCTGAAATAAGTGAAATTTCTGCAATTTTGCCCTAAAATAAGGGAAATTTCTGTAATTTTTCCACATAATAATGAAAATTTCTGGAATTTTGCCTTAAAATAAAGGGAATTTCTTTTTTTTTGCCCCCAAATAAAGCAAATTTCTGCAATTTTGCCCCAAAATGAGAGGAATTTCTGTTTTTTGCCCCCAAATAAGGGAAATTTCTGCAATTTTACCCTAAAATAAGGGGAATTTCTGCCATTTGCCCCAAAATAAGGGGAATTTCTGCCTTTTTGCCACAAAATAAAAAAATTACTTCATGTTTTACGCCAAAATTAGGTGAATTTCCGCAATTTTGCTCCAAAATATGATGATTTTCTGCCTTTTTCACCGAAAATAAGGGGAATTTCTGCCATCTTGCCGCGAAATAAGTGAAATTTCTGCAGTTTTACATCAAAATAAAGGGAATTTCTGCCTTTTTGCCCCAAAATTAGAGGAATTTCTGCAATTTTGCTCCAAAATACGGGGAATTTCTGCCTTTTTGCCCGAAAATAAAGGGTTTGTATACATTTTTGCCATGAAAAAGGGAAATTTCTTCACTTTTGCCCCCAAAAAGGGATTTCCGCCTCTTTGACTAAAAACAAGTGCAATTTCTGCCTTTTCCCCAAAAATAAATGGAATTTGTGTCTTTTTGCCCCAAAATAAGGGGAATTTCTGACTTTTTGCCCTGAAATAAGTGAAATTTCTAAAATTTTTCCCCAAAATAAGGGAAATGTCTGCTTTTTGCCCCAAAATAAGGGGATTTTCTGCCTTTTTGCCCCCAAATAAGGGGAATTTCAGCCTTTTTTCCTCAAAATAAGGGGAGTTTCTGCATTTTGCCCCAAAATATGGGGAATTTCTCCCTTTTTGCCCGAAAATAAGAAAAATTTCTGCAATTTTGTAACAAAATATAAGAAATTTCTGCCTTTTTTGCTTCAAAATAAGAGAAATTTCTGCCTTTTTTCCCTGAAATAAGTGAAATTTCTGCAATTTTGCCCCAAATTAAGGAAAATTTCTGCAATTTTGCCCCAAAATAAAGGAAATTTCTGCAATTTTTCCCCAAATAAGGGGAATTTCTGACGTTTGGCTACCAAAAATAGCAGATTTTCTGTCTTTTTGCCCAAAAATAAGGAGTATTTCAGCCTTTTTGCCCGAAATTTATGAGAATTTCTGCAATTTTTCTTCAAAATATGGAAAAATTTTGCCTTTTATTCCCAAAATAAAGGGAATTTCTGCATTTTTCTCAAATATTAGGGGAATTTCTGCATTTTACCTCTAAATAATGGGAATTTCTGCATTTTACCTCAAAATAAGAAGAATTTCTGCCTTTTACCTCAAAATATGGGGAATTTCTGCCTTTTTGTTCCAAAATAAAGAAAATTTCTTCAATTTTGAACCATAATAAAAGAAATTTCTACTTTTTGCCCCGAAATAAGGGGAATTTCTGACTTTTTACCCTGAAATAAATGAAATTTGTGCAATTTTGCCCGAAAATAAGGGAAATTTGTGCCTTTTTGCCCCAAAATAATGGGAATTCCTGCCTTTAGCCCCAAAAAATGGGAAATTTCAGCATTTTACCTCAAAATAAGGGGAATTTCTGCCTTTTTGCCCTGAAATATATGAAATTTCTGCAATTTTACCCCAAAATAAGGTGAATTTTTGCCTTTTTGCCCCAAAATAATAGAAATTTCTGCCTTTTTTCCTCAAAATAAGAAAAATTTTTGCTTTTTTTTCTGAAATAAGTGAAATTTCTGCAATTTTGCCCTAAAATAAGGGAAATTTCTGCAATTTTTCCTCATAATAAAGAAAATTTCTGCAATTTTGCCGCAAAATAAGGGGAATTTGTATTTTTTGCCCCCAAATAAAGCAAATTTCTGCAATTTTGCCCCAAAATAAGGGGAATTTCTGTTTTTTGCCCCCAAATAAGGGAAATTTCTGCAATTTTGCCCTAAAATAAGGGGAATTTCTGCCATTTGCCCCAAAATAAGGGGAATTTCTGCCTTCTTGCCACAAAATAAAGAAAATTACTGCATGTTTTACGCCAAAATTAGGTGAATTTCTGCAATTTTGTTTCAAAATACGAGGATTTTCTGCCTTTTTCGTCGAAAATAAGGGGAATTTCTGCCATTTTGCCGTGAAATAAGTGAAATATCTGCAGTTTTAACCCAAAATAAGGAAAATTTCTGCCTTTTAGCCCCAAGATTAGTAGAATTTCTGCAATTTTGCTCCAAAATACGGGGAATTTCTGCCTTTTTGCCCAAAAATATAGGGACTGTATACCTTTTTGCCATAAAAAAGGGAAATTTCTTCACTTTTGCCCCAAAATAAGGGGATTTTCCGCCTTTTTGACTCAAAATAAGTGCAATTTCAGCCTTTTCCCCAAAAATAAATGGAATTTCTGTCTTTTTGTTCCAAAATAAGAGGAATTTCTGACTTTTTGCCCTGAAATAAGTGAAATTTCTAAAATTTTTCCCCAAAATAAGGGAAATGTCTGCTTTTTGCCCCAAAATAAGGGGAATTTCAGCATTTTTTCCTCAAAATAAAGGGAATTTCTGCCTTTTGCCCCAAAATATGGGAAATTTCTGCCTTTTTGCCCCAAAATAAGAAACATTTCTGCAATTTTGTACCAAAATAGAAAAAATTTCTGCCTTTTTGCCCCCAAAAAGAGAAATTTCTGCCTTTTTTCCCTGAAATAAGTAAAATTTCTGCAATTTTGCCTAAAAATAAGGGAAATTTCTGCAATTTTGCCCCAAAGTAAAGGAAATTTCTTCAATTTTGCCCTAAATAAGGGGAATTTCTGCCTTTTTGCGCCAAAATTAGGGGAATTTCTGCAATTTTGCTCCAAAATACCTGGAATTTCTGCCTTTTTGCCCAAAAATAAAGGGAATGTATACATTTTTCCTATAAAAAAGGGAAATTTCTATATTTTGCCCCAAAAATAGCGCATTTTCCGCCTTTTTGACTCAAAATAAGTGCAATTTCTGCCTTTTTCCCAAAAATAAACGGAATTTCTGTCTTTTTGCCCCAAAATAAGGGGAATTTCTGACTTTTTGCCCTGAAATAAGTGAAATTTCTAAAATTTTTCCCCAAAATAAGGAAAATGTCTGCTTTTTGCCCAAAATAAAAGGAATTTCTGCCTTTTTGCCCCAAAATAGGGGGAATTTCAGCCTTTTTTCCTCAAAATAAGGGGAATTTCTGCCTTTTGCCCCAAAATATGGGGAATTTCTGTCTTTTTGCCCCAAAATAAGAAAAATTTCTGCAATTTTGTACCGAAAAAAAAGAAATTTCTGCTTTTTTGCCCCAAAAAAAGAGAAATTTCTGCCTTTTTTCCCTGAAATAAGTGAAATATCTGCAATTTTGCCCCAAAATAAGGGAAATTTCTGCAATTTTGCCCCAAAATAAGGGAAATTTCGGCAATTTTGCCCCAAAGTAAAGGAAATTTCTGAAATTTTGCCCCAAAATAAGGGGAATTTCAGCCTTTTATTCTTAAAATAAGGGGAATTTCTGCCTTTTTACCCAAAATATGGGGAATTTCTGCCTTTTTGCACCGAAAAAAGGAGATTTTCTGTCTTTTTGTCCCAAAATAAGGAGAATTTTAGCCATTTGCCCGAAAATTAGGAGAATTTCTGCAATTTTTCTTCAAAATACAGAAAATTTCTTCCTTTTAGCCCCAAAATAAAGGGAATATCTGCATTTTCCCATAACATTAGGGGAATTTCTGTATTTTACCTCTAAATAAAAGAAATTTCTGCCTTTTACCGCAAAATATGAAGAATTTCTGACTTTTACCCTAAAATATGGGGAATTTCTGCCTTTTTGTCCCAAAATAAAGCCAATTTCTTCAATTTTGTACCATAATAAAAGAAATTTCTACTTTTTGCCCCGAAATAAGGGGAATTTCTGAATTTTACCCTGAAATAAATGAAATTTGTGTAATTTTGCCCGAAAATAAAGGGAAATTTGTGCCTTTTTGCCCCAAAATAATGGGAATTTCTGCCTTTAGCCCCAAAAAATGGGAAATTTCAGAATTTTACCTCAAAATAAAGGGATTTCTGCCTTTTTGCCCTGAAATATATGAAATTTCTGCAATTTTACCCCAAAATAAGGTGAATTTCTGCCTTTTTGCCCCAAAATGAAAATTTCTACCTTTTTGCCACAAAATAAAAAAAAATTTTTCTTTTTTTTTCTGAAATAAGTGAAATTTCTGCAATTTTGCCCTAAAATAAGGGAAATTTCTGCAATTTTTCCCCATAATAAAGAAAATTTCTGCAATTTTGCCGCAAAATAAGGGGAATTTCTGTTCTTTGCTCCCAAATAAAGCAAATTTCTGCAATTTTGCCCCAAAATAAGGGGAATTTCTGTTTTTTGCCCCCAAATAAGGGAAATTTCTGCAATTTTGCCCTAAAATAAGGGGAATTTCTGCCATTTGCCCCAAAATAAGGGGAATTTCTGCCTTTTTGCCACAAAATAAAGAAAATTACTGCATGTTTTACGCCAAAATTAGGTGAATTTCTGCAATTTTGTTCCAAAATACGAGGATTTTCTGCCTTTTTCGTCGAAAATAAGGGGAATTTCTGCCATTTTGCCGTGAAATAAGTGAAATATCTGCAGTTTTAACCCAAAATTAGGGAAATTTCTGCCTTTTAGCCCCAAGATTAGTAGAATTTCTGCAATTTTGCTCCAAAATACGGGGAATTTCTGCCTTTTTGCCCAAAAATAAAGGGACTGTATACCTTTTTGCCATAAAAAAGAGAAATTTCTTCACTTTTGCCCCAAAATAAGGGGATTTTCCGCCTTTTTGACTCAAAATAAGTGCAATTTCAGCCTTTTCCCCAAAAATAAATGGAATTTCTGTCTTTTTGTTCCAAAATAAGGGGAATTTCTGACTTTTTGCCCTGAAATAAGTGAAATTTCTAAAATTTTTCCCCAAAATAAGGAAAATGTCTGCTTTTTGTTCCAAAATAAGGGGAATTTCAGCATTTTTTCCTCAAAATAAAGGGAATTTCTGCCTTTTGCCCCAAAATATGGGAAATTTCTGCCTTTTTGCCCCAAAATAAGAAACATTTCTGCAATTTTGTACCAAAATAGAAGAAATTTCTGCCTTTTTGCCCCCAAAAAGAGAAATTTCTGCCTTTTTTCCCTGAAATAAGTAAAATTTCTGCAATTTTGCCTAAAAATAAGGGAAATTTCTGCAATTTTGCCCCAAAGTAAAGGAAATTTCTTCAATTTTGCCCCAAATAAGGGGAATTTCTGCCTTTTTGCGCCAAAATTAGGGGAATTTCTGCAATTTTGCTCCAAAATACCTGGAATTTCTGCCTTTTTGCCCAAAAATAAAGGGAATGTATACATTTTTCCTATAAAAAAGGGAAATTTCTATATTTTGCCCCAAAAATAGCGCATTTTCCGCCTTTTTGACACAAAATAAGTGCAATTTCTGCCTTTTTCCCAAAAATAAACGGAATTTCTGTCTTTTTGCCCCAAAATAAGGGGAATTTCTGACTTTTTGCCCTGAAATAAGTGAAATTTCTAAAATTTTTCCCCAAAATAAGGAAAATGTCTGCTTTTTGCCCAAAATAAAAGGAATTTCTGCCTTTTTGCCCCAAAATAGGGGGAATTTCAGCCTTTTTTCCTCAAAATAAGGGCAATTTCTGCCTTTTGCCCCAAAATATGGGGAATTTCTGTCTTTTTGCCCCAAAATAAGAAAAATTTCTGCAATTTTGTACCGAAAAAAAAGAAATTTCTGCCTTTTTGCCCCCCAAAAAAAGAAATTTCTGCCTTTTTTCCCTGAAATAAGTGAAATATCTGCAATTTTGCCCCAAAATAAGGGAAATTTCTACAATTTTGCCCCAAAATAAGGGAAATTTCGGCAATTTTGCCCCAAAGTAAAGGAAATTTCTGAAATTTTGCCCCAAAATAAGGGGAATTTCAGCCTTTTTTCCTTAAAATAAGGGGAATTTCTGCCTTTTGACCCAAAATATGGGGAATTTCTGCCTTTTTGCACCGAAAAAAAGGAGATTTTCTGTCTTTTTGTCCCAAAATAAGGAGAATTTTAGCCATTTGCCCGAAAATTAGGAGAATTTCTGCAATTTTTCTTCAAAATACAGAAAATTTCTTCCTCTTAGCCCCAAAATAAAGGGAATTTCTGCATTTTCCCACAATATTAGGGGAATTTCTGTATTTTACCTCTAAATAAAAGAAATTTCTGCATTTTACCTCAAAATATGAAGAATTTCTGACTTTTACCCTAAAATATGGGGAATTTCTGCCTTTTTGTTCCAAAATAAAGCAAATTTCTTCAATTTGGTACCATAATAAAAGAAATTTCTACTTTTTGCCCCGAAATAAGGGGAATTTCTGAATTTTACCCTGAAATAAATGAAATTTGTGTAATTTTGCCCGAATATAAAGAGATATTTGTGCCTTTTCACTCCAAAATAATGTCAATTTCTGCCTTTAGCCCCAAAAAATGGGAAATTTCAGGATTTTACGTCAAAATAAAGGGATTTCTGCCTTTTTGCCCTGAAATATATGAAATTTCTGCAATTTTACCCCCAAATAAGGTGAATTTCTGCCTTTTTGCCCCAAAATCATGAAAATTTCTACCTTTTTGCCACAAAATAAAAAAAATCTTTGATTTTTTTTCTGAAATAAGTGAAATTTCTGCAATTTTGCCCTAAAATAAGGGAAATTTCTGCAATTTTTCCCCATAATAAAGAAAATTTCTGCAATTTTGCCGCAAAATAAGAGAATTTCTGTTCTTTGCCCCCAAATAAAGCAAATTTCTGCAATTTTGCCCCAAAATAAGGGGAATTTCTGTTTTTTGCCCCCAAATAAGGGAAATTTCTGCAATTTTGCCCTAAAATAAGCGGAATTTCTGCCATTTGCCCCAAAATAAGGGGAATTTCTGCATTTTTGCCACAAAATAAAGAAAATTACTGCATTTTTTACGCCAAAATTAGGTGAGTTTCTGCAATTTTGCTCCAAAATACGAGGATTTTCTGCTTTTTTCGCCGAAAATAAGGGAAATTTCTGCCATTTTGCCGTGAAATAAGTGAAATTTCTGCAGTTTTACCCCAAAATAAAAGAAATTTCTGCCTTTTAGCCCCAAAATTAGGGGAATTTCTGAAATTTTGCTCCAACATATGGGGAATTTCTGCCTTTTTGCACGAAAATAAAGGGAATGTATACCTTTTTGCCATAAAAAAGGGAAATTTCTTCACTTTTGCCCCAAAAAAGGGGATTTTCCGCCTTTTTGACTCAAAATAAGTGCATTTTATGCCTTTTCCCCAAAAATAAACGGAATTTCTGTCTTTTTGCCCCAAATAAGGGGAATTTCTGAGTTTTTGCCCTGAAATAAGTGAAATTTCTAAAATTTTTCCCCAAAATAAGGGAAATGTCTGCTTTTTGCCCCAAAAAAGGGGAATTTCTGCCTTTTTGCCCCAAAATAGATGGAATTTCCGCCTTTTTTTCTCAAAATAAGGGGAATTTCTGCCTTTTGCCCCCAAATATGGGGAATTTCTTCTTGCCCCAAAATAAGAAAAATTTCTGCAATTTTGTACCAAAATAAAAGAAATTTCTGCCATTTTGCCCCAAAATAAGAGAAATTGCTGCTTTTTTTCCCTGAAATAAGTGAAATTTCTGCAATTTTGCCCCAAAATAAGGGAAATTTCTGCAATTTTGCCCCAAAATAAGGGAAATTTCTGCAATTTTGCCCCAAAGTATAGGAAATTTCTGCAATTTTGCCCCAAAATAAGGGGAATTTCAGCCTTTTTTCCTTAAACTAAGGGGAATTTCTGCCTTTTGACCCAAAATATGGGGAATTTCTGCCTTTTTGCACCCGAAAAAAGGAGATTATCTGTCTTTTTGCCCCAAAATAAAGAGAATTTCAGCCATTTGCCAGAAAATTATGAGAATTTCTGCAATTTTTCTTAAAAATACGGAAAATTTCTTCCTTTTAGCCCCAAAATAAAGGGAATTTCTGCATTTTCCCACAATATTAGGGAAATTTCTGTATTTTACCTCTAAATAAAAGAAATTTCTGCATTTTACCTCAAAATAAGAAGAATTTCTGACTTTTACCCCAAAATATGGGGAATTTCTGCCTTTTTGTTCTAAAATAAAGAAAATTTCTTCAATTTTGTACCATAATAAAAGAAATTTCTCCTTTTTGCCCCAAAATAAGGGGAATTTCTGACTTTTTACCATGAAATAAATGAAATTTCTGCAATTTTGTCTGAAAATAAGGGAAATTTGTGCCTTTATGCCCCAAAATAAGGGGATTTTCTGACTTTTGCCCCAAAATATGGGGAATTTCAGCATTTTACCTCAAAATAAGGGGAATTTCTGGCTTTTTGCCCCAAAATAATGGGAATTTCTGCATTTTTGCCCCAAAATTAGAAAAATTTTTGTTTTTTTTCTGAAATAAGTGAAATTTCTGCAATTTTGCCCTAAAATTAGGGAAATATCTGCAATTTTTCCCCATAATAAAGCAAATTTCTGCAATTTTGCCGCAAAATAAGAAGAATTTCTGTTTTTGCCCCCAAATAAGGGAAATTTCTGCAATTTTGCCCTAAAATAATGGGAATTTCTGACATTTGCCCCAAAATAAGGGGAATTTCTGCCTTTTTGCCACAAAATAAAGAAAATTACTGCATGTTTTACCCCAAAATTAGGTGAATTTCTAAAATTTTGCTCCAAAATACGAGGATTTTCTGCCTTTTTCGCCAAAAATAAGGGGAATTTCTTCCATTTTGCCGCGAAATAATAGAAAGTTCTGCAGTTTTACCCCAAAATAAGGGGAATTTCTTTTTTTTTGATCAAAAATTAGGGGAATTAATGCAATTTTACTCCAAAATAGGGGTCATGTCTGCATTTTTGCCGGAAATTAAATGGAATTTCTGCCTTTTTGTCCGGAAATAAGTGAAATTTTTGCAATTTTAGCCAAAAATTAGGGATTCCATTTTTGCTCCAAAATAAGAGAAATTTCTGCCATTTTGCACTGAAATATTTGAAATTTCTGCAATTTTACCCAAAAATAAGGGGAATTTCTGCCTTTTTGCCCCAAAATATAAGGAATTTCTGCCTTTTTGCCCCAAAATAAAGAAAATTTCTGCAATTTTGCCCCAAAATAAGGGGAATTTTTTCCTTTTTACTCCAAAATAAAGGGAATTTCAGCCTTTTTACCTGAAAATAAGTGAATTTCCTGCAATTTTGCCCCAAATAAGGGAAATTTCTTCAATTTTGCCCCAAAATAAGGTAAATTCCTGCAATTTTGCCCCAAAAAAAGTGGAATTTCTGAGTTTTGCCCCCAAAAAAGGAGAATTTTTGCCTTTTTGCCCCAAAATTATGGGAATTTCTGCAATTTTGCTCCAAAATACGGGGAATTTCTGCCTTTTTACTCAAAAATAAGGGGAATGCATACCTTTTTGCCATAAAAAAGGGAAATTTCTTCATTTTTTTCCAAGATAAGGGGAATTTCTGCCTTTATGCCTCTAAATAAGTGGAATTTCTGTCTTTTTCCCCCAAAACAAAGAGAATTTCTGTCTTTTTTGCCCCAAAATAAGGGAAATTTCTGACTTATTCCCCTGAAATAAGTGAAATTTCTGCAATTTTGCCCCAAAATAAGGGAAATTTCTGCCTTTTTGCCCCCAAATAAAGGGAATTTCAGCCTTTTTCCTCAAAATAAGGGAAATTTCTGCATTTTGCCACAAAATATTAGGAATTTCTGCCTTTTTGCCCCAAAATAAGGAAAATTTCTGCAATTTTGCCCCAAAATAAGGGGAATTTTTTCCTTTTTACTCCAAAATAAAGGGAATTTCAGCCTTTTTACCTGAAAATAAGTGAATTTCCTGCAATTTTGCCCCAAATAAGGGAAATTTCTTCAATTTTGCCCCAAAATAAGGTAAATTCCTGCAATTTTGCCCCAAAATAAGTGGAATTTCTGAGTTTTGCCCCCAAAAAAGGAGAATTTTTGCCTTTTTGCCCCAAAATTATGGGAATTTCTGCAATTTTGCTCCAAAATACGGGGAATTTCTGCCTTTTTACTCAAAAATAAGGGGAATGCATACCTTTTTGCCATAAAAAAGGGAAATTTCTTCATTTTTGCTCCAAAATAAGGGGAATTTCTGCCTTAATGCCTCTAAATAAGTGGAATTTCTGTCTTTTTCCCCCAAAACAAAGAGAATTTCTGTCTTTTTTGCCCCAAAATAAGGGAAATTTCTGACTTATTACCCTGAAATAAGTGAAATTTCTGCAATTTTGCCCCAAAATAAGGGAAATTTCTGCCTTTTTGCCCCCAAATAAAGGGAATTTCAGCCTTTTTCCTCAAAATAAAAGGAATATCTGCATTTTGCCACAAAATATTAGGAATTTCTGCCTTTTTGCCCCAAAATAAGGAAAGTTTCTGCCTTTTTTCCCTGAAATAAGTGAAATTTCTTCAATTTTGCCCCAAAATAAGTGAAATTTCTGAGTTTTTCCCCAAAATAAGAAGAATTTCTGTGTTTTTGCCTGAACATATAGGGATTTTCTGGCTTTTTGCCCCACAATTAGGAGATTTTCTGCAATTGTGCTCCAAAATATGAGGAATTTTTGCTTTTTTGCCCGAAAATAAGTGGAATGTATACCTTTTGCCACAAAAAAGAAAAATTTCTTCATTTTTGCCCCAAAATAAGAGGAATTTCTTCCTTCTTACCTCAAAATATGTGAAATGTCTGCCTTTTTACCCAAAAATAAATGGAATTTCTGTCTTTTTGCCCCAAAATAAAAGGAATTTTTGAATTTTGCCCTGAAATAAGTGAAATTTCTGCAATTTTGCCCCAAAATAAGGGAAATTTCTGCCTTTTGCCACAAAATAAAGGGAATTTCTGTCTTTTTGCCCCAACATAAGGGGAATTTCAGCATTTTACCACATAATAAGGGGAATCTCTGCATTTTCGCCCCAAAATATGGGGAATTTCTGCATTTTTGCCCCAAAATAAAGAAAATTTCTACAATTTTGTACCAAAATAAAAGAAATTTCTGCCTTATTGCCCCAAAATAAGAGAAATTTCTGAGTTTTTTTCTCTGAAATAAGTGAAATTTCCGCAATTTTGCCCCAAAATAAGGGAAATTTCTGCAATTTTTTTCCATAATAAGGGAAATTTTTGCAATTTTGCCCCAAAATAAGGGGAATTTCTGTTTTTTGCCCCCAAATAAGGGAAATTTTTGCAATTATATCCCAAAATAAGGGGAATTTTTGCCTTTTTGCCACAAAATAAGAAATATTTCTGCAAGTCTGTAAAAAGATAGATAAAATTTCTAAAATTTTGCCCCAAAATAAGGGAAATTTCTGATTTTTGCCCCAAAATAAGGAGAATTTTTATATTTTTGCCCCAAAATAAATGGAATTTCTGCCTTTTTGCCCCAAAATTAGGGGAGTTTCTGCAATTTGCTTCAAAATACAGGGAATTTCTTCCTCTTTTCCTGAAAATAAGGGGAACTTCTGCCTTTTTGCCCCAGATAAAAAGAATTTCTGCATTTTTGCCCCAATATTAGGGGAATTTCTTCAATTTTGCTCCAAAATACGGAAAAATTCTGCCTTTTTACTCAAAATTAAAAGGATTTTCTGCCTTTTTGCTCCCAAATAAGGGAAATTTCTGCAATTTTATCCCAAAATAAAGGGAATTTCTGCCTTTTTGCCCCAAAATAAGGGGAATTTCTGCCTTTTTGCCCTGAAATATGTGAAATTTCTGCAATTTTACCCCAAAATAAGGTGAATTTCTGCCTTTTTGCCCATAAAATAATAGAAATTTCTGCCTTTTTGCCCCAAAATAAGAAAAATTATTGCTTTTTTCTCTGAAATAAGTGAAATTTCTGCAATTTTGCCCTAAAATAAGAAAAGTTTCTGCAATTTTTTTCCGTAATAAAGGAAATTCCTGCAATTTTGCCCCAAAATAAGGGGAATTTCTTTTTTTTGCCTCCAAATAAGGGAAATTTCTTCAATTTTGCCCTAAAATAAAAAGAATTTCTGCCTTTTGCCCCAAAATAAGGAGAATTTCTGCCTTTTTGCCCCAAAATAAGAAAATTACTGTATTTTTTACCGCAAAATTAGGTGAATTTTTGCAATTTTGCTCCAAAATACAGGGATTTTCTTCCTTTTTCGCCGAAAATAAAGGGAATTTCTGCCATTTTGCAGCGAAATAAGTGAAATTTCTGTAGTTTTACCCCAAAATAAGGAAAATTTCTGCCTTTTTGCCCAAAAATTAGGGGAATTTTTACAATTCTGCTCCAAAATACGGGGAATTTCTGCCTTTTGGCCCGAAAATAAAGGGAATGTAATCCTTTTTGCCATAAAAAAAGGAAATTTCTTCATTTTTACCCCAAAATAAGGGGATTTTTCACCTTTTTGACTCAAAATAAGTGCAATTTCTGCCTTTTCCCCAAAAATAAACGAAATTTCTGTCTTTTTGCCCAAAAATAAGGGGAATTTCTGACTTTTTGCCCCAAAATTAGGGGAATTTCAGCCTTTTTACCTAAAAATAAAAGGAATTTCTGCCTTTTTGCCCCCAAAATAAACAGAATTTCTGCATTTTTGCACCAATATTACGGGAATTTTTGCAATTTTGCTCCAAAATATGGGTCATTTCTGCCTTTTTGCCCAAAATTAAGTGGAATTTCTGCCTTTTTGTCCGAAATAAGTGAAATTTCTGCAATTTTAGCCAAAAATTAGGGATTTCATTTTTTTTTCCCCAAAATAAGGGAAATTTCTGCCATTTTGCTCTGAAATTTTGAAATTTCTGCAATTTTACCCCAAAATAAGGGGAATTTCTGCCGTTTTGCCCCAAATAAGGGGAATTTCATCTTTATTACCTTAAAATAAGGGGAATTTCTGCTTTTTTGCCCCAAAATATAAGGAATTACTGCCTTTTTGCCCCAAAAAGAGGAAAATTCTGCAATTTTGCCCTGAAAAGGAGAATTTCTCCCTTTTTGCCCCAAAATAAAGGAAATTTTAGCCTTTTTACCTGAAAATAAATGAAATTTCTGCAATTTTGCCCCAAATAAGGGAAATTTCTGATTTTTGCCCCAAAATAAGGAGAATATCTGTATTTTTGCTCCAAAATAAAGGGAATTTCTGCATTTTTGCCCCCAAATCAGGGGAGTTTCTTCAATTTTGCTTCAAAATACAGGGAATTTCTTCTTCTTTTTCCGTAAATAAGGGGAACTTCTGCCTTTTTGCCCCAAATAAAGGAAATTTCTGCAATTTTGCCCCAATATTAGGGGAATTTCTGCAATTTTGCTCTAAAATATGGGGAATTACTGCCTTTTTACCCGAAATTAAGGGGATTTTCTGACTTTTTGCTCCAAAATAAAGGGAATTTCTGCAATTTTATCCCAAAATAAGGGGAATTTCTGCCTTTTTGCCCCAAAATAAGGGGAATTTCTGCCTTTTTGCCTGAAATTAATTGCAATTTCTGCCTTTTAGTCCCGAAATAAGTGAAATTTCTTCAATTTTAGCCAAAAATAAGGGATTTCATCGTTTTGCCCCAAAATAAGGGGAATTTCTGCCATTTTGCCCTGAAATATTTGAAATTTCTGAAATTTTATTCCAAAATAAGGGGAATTTCTGCCTTTTTGCTTCAAATAAGGAGAATTTCAGCCTTATTACCTCAAAATAAAAGGAATTTCTGCCTCTTTGCCCCAAAATATAAGGAATTTCTGTCTTTTTGCCCCCAAAAAAGGAAATTTCAGCCTTTTTACCTGAAAATAAGTGAAATTTCTGCAATTTTGCCCCAAATAAGAGAAATTTCTGATTTTTGCCCCAAAATAAGGAGAATATCTGTATTTTTGCTCCAAAATAAAGGGAATTTCTGCATTTTGCCCCAAAATTTTGGGAGTTTCTGCAATTTTGCTTCAAAATACAGGGAATTTCTTCTTCTTTTCCCGAAAATAAGGAGAACTTCTGCCTTTTTTCCCCAAATAAAGGGAATTTCTGCATTTTTGCCCCAATATTAGGGAAATCTCTGCAATTTGGCTCCAAAATATGGGGAATTTCTGCCTTTTTACCCGAAATTAAGGGGATTTTTTGCCTTTTTGCTCTCAAATAAAAGAAATTTCTGCAATTTTATCCCAAAATAAGGGGAATTTCTGCTTTTTTGCCCCAAAATAAGGGGAATTTCTGCCTTTTTGCCCGAAATTAAGTGGAATTTCTGCCTTTTTGTCCTGAAATAAGTGAAATTTCTTAAATTTTAGCCAAAAATTAGGGATTTCATCATTTTGCCCCAAAATAAGGGGAATTTCTGCAATTTTGCCCCAAAATAAATGAAATTTCTGCAATTTTGCCCCAAAATTAGGGAAATTTCTGGAATTTTACTCCAAAAAAGTGGAATTTCTGAGTTTTGCCCCAAAATAAGGAGAATTTCTGTCTTTTTGCCCCAACATATAGGGAATTTCTGCATTTTGCCCCACAATTAGGGGAATTTCTGCAATTTTGCTCCAAAATACGGGGAATTTCTGCATTTTTGCTCAAAAATAAGGGGAATGCATACCGTTTTGCCAAAAAAAGGATAATTTCTTCCTTTTTGCTCCAAAATAAGAGGAATTTCTGCCTTTTTGCCTCTAAATAAGTGGAATTTCTGTCTTTACCCCCAAAACAAAGGGAATTTCTGTCTTTTTTGCTCCAAAATAAGGAAAATTTCTGACTTATGACCCTGAAATAAGTGAAATTTCTGCAATTTTGCCACAAAATAAGGGAAATTTCTGCAATTTTTCCTCATAATATGGGAAATTTCTGCAATTTTGCCCCAAAATAAGGGGAATTTCGGTTTTTTGCCCCCAAATAAGGGAAATTTCTGCAATTTTGCTTTATAATAAAGAGAATTTTTCCCTTTTGCCCCTAAAGAAGGAGAATTTCTGCCTTTTTGCCCCAAAATAAAGTAAATTACTGTATTTTTTACCCCCAAATTAGGTGAATTTCTGCAATTTTGCTCCAAAATACGGGGATTTTCTGCCTTTTTCGCCGAAAATAAGGGGAATTTCTGCCATTTTGCCGCTAAATAAGTGAAATTTCTGCAGTTTTACCCCAAAAAAGCGGAATTTCTGCTTTTTTGCACCAAAATAGGGGGAATTTCTGCCATTTTGCCGCTAAATAAGTGAAATTTCTGCAGTTTTACCCCAAAAAAGCGGAATTTCTGCCTTATTGCCCCAAAATATGGGGAATTTCTGCCTTTTAACCCCAAAATAAGAAAAATTTCTGCAATTTTGTACCAAAATAAAAGGAATTTCTGCCTTTTTGCCCCAAAATAAGAAAATTTCTGCCTCTTTTCTGAAATAAGTGAAATTTCTGCAATTTTGCCCCAAAATAAGGGAAATTTCTGCAATTTTGCCCCAATGTAAAGGAAATTTCTGCAATTTTGCCCCAAAATATGGGGAATTTCTGACTTTTTGCTCCCGAAATAAGGAGATTTTCTGTATTTTGCCCCAAAATTATGAGAATTTCTGCAATTTTGCTTCAAAATGCGGTTAATTTCTGCCTTTTAGCCCCAAAATAAAGGGAATTTCTGCATTTTCCCCCAATATTTTGGGAATTTCTCATTTTACCTCTAAATAAGGGGAATTTATGCATTTTACTGCAAAATAAGAAGAATTTCTGCCTTTTACCCCAAAATATGGGGAATTTCTGTTTTTTTGATCTAAAATAAGGAAAATTTCTTCAATTTTGTACCATAATAAAAGAAATTTCTGCTTTTTGCCCTAAAATAAATGAAATTTCTGCAATTTTTCCCAATATAAGGGAAATTTCTGCCTTTTTGCCCCCAAATAAGGGGAATTTCAGCCTTTTTACCTCAAAATAATAAGAATTTCTGAATTTTGGCACAAAATATTAGGAATTTCTACCTTTTTGCCCCAAAATAAGGAAAATTTCTGCCTTTTTTCCCTGAAATGAGTGAAATTTCTGCAATTTTGCCCCAAATTAAGTAAAATTTCTGCAATTTTGCCCCAAAATAAGAAAAATTTCTGGAATTTTGCCCCAAAATAAGTGGAATTTCTGAGTTATGCCCCAAAATAAGGAGAATTTCTGCCTTTTTGCCTTACAATTAGTGAAATTTCTGAAATTTTGCGCCAAAAAAAGGGGAATTTCTGCCTTTTGCCCCAAAATATGGGAAATTTCTGCCTTTTTCTCTGAAAATAAGAAGAATGCATACCTTTTTGCCATAAAAAAAGAAATTTCTTCATTTTGCTCCAAAATAAGGGAAAATTTTGCCTTTTTACCTTTAAATAAGTGGAATTTCTGTCTTTTTCCCCCAAAACAAAGAGAATTTCTGTCTTTTTTGCCCCAAAATAAAGAAAATTTCTGAGTTATTACCCTGAAATAAGTGAAATTTCTGCAAATTTGCACCAAAAAATGGAAATTTCTGCCTTTTGCCACAAAATAAGGGCAATTTCAGACTTTTACCTCAAAATAAGGGAAGTTTCTGATTTTTGTACCAAAATATGGAGAATTTCTGCCTTTTTGCCCCAAAATAAGGAAAATTTCTGGAATTTTGCCCCAAAACAAGTGGAATTTCTGAGTTTTGCCCCAAAATAAAAAGAATTTCTGCCTTTTGCCCCACAATTAGAGGAATTTCTGCAATTTTGCTCCAAAATACAAGGAATTTCTGCCCTTTTGCCCGAAAATAAGGGGAATGCATACCTTTTTGCCATAGAAAAGCGAAATTTCCTCATTTTTACCCCCAATTAAGGGAAATTTCTGCCTTTTTGCCCTGAAATATGTGAAATTTCTGCAATTTTAGCCCAAAATAAGGTGAATTTCTGCCTTTTTGCCCCAAAATAATGGGAATTTCTGCCTTTTTGCCCCAAAATAAGAAAAATTTTTGCATTTTTTCTCTGAAATAAGTAAAATTTCTGCAATTTTGCACTAAAATAAAGAAAATTTCTGCAATTTTTCCCCATAATAAGAAAAATTTCTGGAATTTTGCCCCAAAATAAAGGGAATTTCTGTTTTTTTGCCCCCAAATAAGGGAAATTTCTGCAATTTTGCTCTAATATAAGGAAAATTTCTGCTTTTTTGCCTCTAAATAAGTGGAATTTCTGTCTTTTTCCCCCAAAACAAAGGGAATTTCTGTCATTTTTGCCCCAAAATAAGGAAAATTTCTGACTTATTACCCTGAAATAAGTGAAACTTCTGCAATTTTGCCTCAATATAAGGGAAATTTCTGCCTTTTTGCCCCCAAATAAGGGGAAATTTAGCCTTTTTACCTCAAAATAAGGGGAATATCTGAATTTTGGCTCAAAATTTAGGAATTTCTGACTTTTTGCCCCAAAATAAAAAAATTTCTGCCTTTTTTCCCTGAAATAAGTGAAATTTCTGCAATTTTTCCCCAAAATAAGTAAAATTTCTGCAATTTTGCCCCAAAATAAGTGGAATTTCTGAGTTTTGCCCCAAAATAAGTGGAATTTCTGAGTTTTGCCCCAAAATAAGGAGAATTTCTGCCTTTTTGCCACACAATTAGTGAAATTTCTGCAATTTTGCCCCAAATTAAAGAAATTTCTGCCTTTTTGCCCTGAAATATGTGAAATTTCTGCAATTTTAGCCCAAAATAAGTTGAATTTCTGCCTTTTTGCCCCAAAATAATGGGAATTTCTGCCTTTTTGCCCCAAAATAAGTGGAATTTCTGAATTTTGCTCCAAAATAAGGAGAATTTCTTCCTTTTTGCCCCACAATATGGGGAATTTCTGCAATTTTGCTCCAAAATACAGGGAATTTCTCCCTTTTTGCCCGAAAATAAGGGGAATTCATACCTTTTTGCCATAAAAAAGCGAAATTTCTTCATTTTTGCCCCAAATTAAGGGAAATTTCTGCTTTTTGCCCTGAAATATGTGAAATTTCTGCAATTTTAGCCCAAAATAAGGTGAATTTCTGCTTTTTTGCCCCAAAAAAAATGGGAATTTCTGTCTTTTTGCCCCAAAATAAGAAAAATTTTTGCATTTTTTCTCTGGAATAAGTGAAATTTCTGCAATTTTGCCCTAACATAAAGGAAATTTCTGCAATTTTTCCCGATAATAAGGGAAATTTCTGGAATTTTGCCCCAAAATAAGAAGAATTTCTGTTTTTTTGCCCCTAAATAAGGGAAATTTTTGCAATTTTGCCCTAAAATAAGAGAAATTTCTGCCTTTTGCCCCAAAATATGGGAAATTTCTGCCTTCTGTCCGAAAATAAGAAGAATGCATAACTTTTTGCCATAAAAAAGGGAAATTTCTTCATTTTTGGTCCAAAATAAGGGGAACTTTACCCTTTTTACCTCTAAATAAGTGGAATTTCTGTATTTTTTCCCCAAAAACAAAGCAAATTTCTGTATTTTGCCCCAAAATAAGGAAAATTTCTGACTTATTACTCTGAAATAAGTGAAATTTCTGCAAATTTGCCCCAAAAATAGAGAAATTTCTGCCATTTTTCCCCATAATAAAGGAAATTTCGGGAATTTTGCCTTAAAATAAGGGGAATTTTTGTTTTTTTGCCCCCAAATAAGGGAAATTTCTGCAATTTTGCCCTAAAATAAGGGGAAGTTCTGCTATTTTGCCTCTAAATAAGTGGAATTTCTGTCTTTTTCCCCCCAAAAAAAGGGAATATCTGTCATTTTTGCCCCAAATTAAGGAAAATTTCTGACTTATTACCCTGAAATAAGTGAAATTTCTGCAATTTTGCCCCAATATAAGGGAAATTTCTGCCTTTTTGCCCCCAAATAAGGGGAATTTCAGCCTTTTTACCTCAAAATAAGGGGAATTTCTAAATTTTGGCACAAAATATTAGGAATTTCTGCCTTTTTGCCCCAAAATAAGGAAAATTTCTGCTTTTTCCCTGAAATAAGTGAAATTTCTGTAAATTTGCCCCCCAAAAAAGAAATTTCTGCCTTTTGCCCCAAAATAAGGGGAATTTCTGCATTTTACCTCAAAATAAGGGAAATTTCTGATTTTTGCACCAAAATATGGAGAATTTCTGCCTATTTGCCCCAAAATAAGAAAAATTTCTGCCTTTTTTCCCTGAAATAAGTGAAATTTCTGCAATTTTGCCCCAAAATAAGTGAAATTTCTGCAATTTTGCCCCAAAATAAGGAAAATTTCTGGAATTTTGCCCCAAAATAAGTGGAATTTCTGAGTTTTGCCCCAAAATAAGGAGAATTTCTGCCTTTTTGCCCCACAATTAGTGAAATTTCTGCAATTTTGCCCTAAAATAAGAGAAATTTCTGCAATTTTTCCCCATAATAAGGGAAATTTCTGCAATTTTGCTTCAAAATAAGGGGAATTTCTCTTTTTTGCCCCACAATTAGGGAAATTTCTACAATTTTGCCTTAAAATAAAAGGAATTTCAGCCTTTTGCCCCAAAATATGGGGAATTTCTGACTTTTTGTCCAAAAATAAGAAGAATGCATAACTTTTTGCCATAAAAAAGGGAAATTTCTTCATTTTTGCTCCAAAATTAGTGGAAATTTTGCCTTATTGCCTCTAAATAAGCGGAATTTCTGTCTTTTCTCCCCAAAACAAAGGGAATTTCTGTCTTTTTTGCCCCAAAATAAGGAAAATTTCTGCCTTTTTGCCACCAAATAAGGGGAATTTCTCCAATTTTGAAGTAAAATATGTAAAATTTCTGCAATTTTGCCCAAATATAAAGGAAATTTCTGGAATTTTGCCCCAGAATAAGTGGAATATCTGAGTTTTGCCCCAAAATAATTAGAATTTCTGCTTTTTTGTGCCACAATTAGTGAAATTTCTGCAATTTTGCCCTAAAATAACGGAAATTTCTGCAATTTTTCCTCATAATAAGGGAAATTTCTGCAATTTTGCCCCAAAATAAGGGGAATATCTGTTTTTTGCCCCACAATTAGGGAAATTACTGCAATTTTGCCCAAAAATAAGGGTAATTTCTGCCTTTTGCCCCAAAATATGGGGAATTTCTGCCTTTTTGTCTGAAAATAATAAAAATGCATACCTTTTTGCCATAAAAAAGGGAAATTTCTTCATTTTTGCTCCAAAATAAGGGGAACTTTTGCCTTTTTGTCTCTACATAAGTGGAATTTCTGTCTTTTATCCCCCAAAATAAAGGGAATTTCTGTCTTTTTTGCCCCAAAATAAGGAAAATTTCTGCCTTTTTTCCCTGAAATAAGTGAAATTTCTGCAATTTTGCCTCAAAATAAGTGAAATTTCTGCAATTTTGCCCCAAAATAAGGAAAATTTCTGCAATTTTGCCCCAAAATAAGTGGAATTTCTGAGTTTTGCCCCAAAATAAGGAGAATTTCTACCTTTTTGCCCCACAATTAGGGGAATTTCTGCAATTTTGCTTCAAAATACGGGGAATTTCTGCCTTTTTTTCCCGAAAATAAGGGGAATGCAAACCTTTTTGCCATAAAAAAGGGAAATTTCTTCATTTTTGCCCCAAATTAAGGGAAATATCTGCCTTTTTGCCCTGAAATATGTGAAATTTCTGCAATTTTAGCCCAAAATAAGGTGAATTTATGTTTTTTTGCTCCAAAAAATGGGAATTTCTGCCTTTTTGCCACAAAATAAGAAAAATTTTTGCCTTTTTTCTCTGAAATAAGTGAAATTTCTGCAATTTTGCCTTAAATAAAGGAAATTTCTGCAATTTTTCCCGATAATAAGGGAAATTTCTGGAATTTTGCCCCAAAATAAGGGGAATTTCGGTTTTTTTGCCCCCAAATAAGGGAAATTTCTGCAATTTTGCCCTAAAATAAGAGGAATTTCTGCTTTTTTGCCTCTAAATAAGTGGAATTTCTGTCTTTTTCCCCCAAAACAAAGGAAATTTCTGTCATTTTTGCCTCAAAATAAAGAAAATTTCTGACTTATTACCCTGAAATAAGTAAAATTTCTGCAATTTTGCCCCAATATAAGGGAAATTTCTGCCTTTTTGCCCCCAAATAAGGGGAATTTAAGCATTTTTACCTCCAAATAAGGGGAATTTCTGAATTTTGGCACAAAATATTAGGAATTTCTGCCTTTTTGCCCCAAAATAAGGAAAATTTCTGACTTATTACCGTGAAATAAGTGAAATTTCTGCAAATTTGCCCCAAAAAAGGGAAATTTCTGCCTTTTGCCCCAAAATATGGGGAATTTCTGCATTTTACCTCAAAATAAGGGAAATTTCTGCAATTTTGCCCCAAAATAAGTAAAATTTCTGCAATTTTGCCCCAAAATAAGGAAAATTTCTGGAATTTTGCCCCAAAATAAGTGGAATTTCTGAGATTTGCCCCAAAATAAGGAGAATTTCTGCCTTTTTGCCCCACAATTAGTGAAATTTCTGCAATTTTGCCCTAAAATAAGGGAAATTTCTGCAATTTTTCCCCATAATAAGGGAAATTTCTGCAATTTTGCATCAAAATAAGGGGAATTTCTGTTTTTTGCCCCACAATTAGAGAAATTTCTGCAATTTTGCACAAAAATAAGGGGAATTTTTGCCTTTTGCTCCAAAATATGGGGAATTTCTGCCTTTTTGTTCGAAAATTAAAAAAATGCATACCTTTTTGCCCTAAAAAAGGGAAATTTTTTCATTTTTGCTCCAAAATAAGGGGAACTTTTGCCTTTTTGCCTCTAAATAAGTGGAATTTCTGTCGTTTTCCCCCAAAACAAAGAGAATTTTTGTCTTTTTTGCCCCAAAATAAGGTAAATTTCTGACTTATTACCATGAAATAAGTGGAATTTCTGCAATTTTGCCCCCAAAATAGGGAAATTTCTGGCTTTTGCTTCAAAATAAGGTGAATTTCAGCATTTTATCTCCAAATAAGTTGAATTTATGCATTTCTGCCACAAAATATTAGCAATTTCTGCCTTTTTGCTCCAAAATAAGGAAAATTTTTGCCTTTTTTCTTTGAAATAAGTGAAATTTCTGCAATTTTGCCCCAAAATAAGTGAAATTTCTGCAATTTTGCCCCAAAATAAGGTAAATTTCTGCTATTTTGCCGCAAAATAAGTGGAATTTCTGAGTTTTGCCGCAAAATAAGGAAAATTTCTGCCTTTTTATCCCACATTAGGGGAATTTCTGCAATTTTGCCTCAAAATACGAGAAATTTCTGACATTTGCCCCAAAATAAGAAAAATTTTTGCCTTTTTTCTCTGAAATAAGTGAAATTTCTGCAAATTTGCCCTAAAATAAAGGAAATTTCTGCAATTTTCCCCGATAATAAGGAAATTTCTGGAATTTTGCTCCTAAATAAAGGGAATTTCTGTTTTTTTGCCCCCAAATAAGCGAAATTTCTGCAATTTTGCCCAAAAATAAGGGTAATTTTTGCTTATTTGCCTCTAAATAAGTGGAATTTCTGTCTTTTTCCTCCAAAACGAAAAGAATTTTTGTCATTTTTGCCCCAAAATAAGGAAAATTTCTGACTTATTACCCTGAAATAAGTGAAATTTCTGCAATTTAGCCCCAATATAAGGGAAATTTCTGCCTTTTTGCCCCCAAATAAGGGGAATTTCAGCCTTTTTACCTCAAAATAAGGGGAATTTCTGAATTTTGGCACAAAATATTAGGAATTTCTGCCTTTTTGCCCCAAAATAAGGACAATTTCTGCCATTTTCCCTGAAATAAGTGAAATTTCTGCAATTTTGCCCCAAAATAAGTAAAATTTCTGCAATTTTGCCCCAAAATAAGGAAAATTTCTGGAATTTTGCCCCAAAATAAGTGGAATTTCTGAGTTTTGCCCCAAAATAAGGAGAATTTCTGCCTTTTTGCCCACAATTAGTGAAATCTCTGCAATTTTGCCCTAAAATAAGAGAAATTTCTGCAGTTTTTCCCCATAATAATGGAAATTTCTGCAATTTTGCTTCAAAATAAGGGGAATTTCTGTTTTTTGCCCTACAATTAGGGAAATTTCTGCAATTTTGCCCAAAAATAAGGGGAATTTCTGCCTTTTGCCCCAAAATATGGGGAATTTCTGCCTTTTTTTCTGAAAATAAGAAAAATGCATACCTTTTTGTCATAAAAAAGGGAAATTTCTTCATTTTTGCTCCAAAATCAGAGGAACTTTTGCCTTTTTGCCTCTAAATAAGTGGAATTTCTGTTTTTTCCCCCAAAACAAAGAGAATTAATGTCATTTTTGCCCCAAAATAAGGAAAATTTCTGACTTATTACCATGAAATAAGTGAAATTTCTGCAAATTTGCCAGAAAAAAAGGGAAATTTCTGCCTATTGCCCCAAAATAAGGGGAATTTCGAGCATTTTACCTCAATATAAGGGGAATTTCTGCATTTTTGCGACAAAATATTAGGAATTTCTGCTTTTTTGCCCCAAAATAAGGAGAATTTCTGCCTTTTTGCCACACAATTAGTGAAATTTCTGCAACTGTGCCCTAAAATAAGAGAAATTTCTGCAATTTTTCCCCATAATAAGGGAAATTTCTGCAATTTTGCTTCAAAATAAGGGAAATTTCTGTTTTTTGCCCCACAATTAGGGAAATTTCTGCAATTTTCCCAAGAATAAGGGGAATTTCGGCCTTTTGCCCCAAAATATGGGGAATTTCTGCCTTTTTGTCCGAAAATAAGAAAAATGCATACCTTTTTGCCATAAAAAAGGGAAATTTCTTCATTTTTGCTCCAAAATAAGGGGAACTTTTGCCTTTTTGCCTCTAAATAAGTGGAATTTCTGTTTTTTTCCCCCAAAACAAAGAGAATTTCTGCTTTTTGCCCTAAAATAAATGAAATTTCTGCAATTTTGCCCAATATAAGGGAAATTTCTGCCTTTTTGCCCCCAAATAACGGGAATTTCAGCCTTTTTACCTCAAAATAAGAAGAATTTCTGAATTTTGGCACAAAATATTAGGAATTTCTACCTTTTTGCCCCAAAATAAGGAAAATTTCTGCCTTTTTTCCCTGAAATAAGTGAAATTTCTGAAATTTTGCCCCAAAATAAGTAAAATTTCTGCAATTTTGCCCCAAAATAAGGGAAATTTCTGGAATTTTGCCCCAAATTAAGTGGAATTTCTGATTTTTGCCCAAAAATAAGGGGAATTTCTGCCTTTTTGCGCCACAATTAGTGAAATTTCTGCAATTTTGCCCTAAAATAAGGAAATTTTCTGCAATTTTTCCTCATAATAAGGAAAATTTCTGACATTTTGCCCCAAAATAAGGGGAATTTCTGTTTTATACCCCACAATTAGGGAAATTTCTGCAATTTTGCCCAAAAATAAGGGAAATTTCTTCCTTTTGCCCCAAAATATGGGGAATTTCTGCCTTTTTGCCTGAAAATAAGAAGAATGCATACCTTTTTGCCATAAAAAAGGGAAATTTCTTCATTTTTGCTCCAAAATAAGGGGAACTTTTGACTTTTTGCCTCTATATAAGTGGAATTTCTGTTTTTTTCTCTCAAAACAAAGAGAATTTCTGTCTATTTTGCCCAAAAATAAGGAAAATTTCTGACTTATTACCATGAAATAAGTGAAATTTCTGCAAATTTGCCCCAAAAATAGGGAAATTTCTGCCTTTTGCCCCAAAATAAGGAAAATTTCTGCCTTTTTATTTTGAAATAAGTGAAATTTCTGCAATTTTGCCCCAAAATAAGTGAAATTTCTGCAATTTTGCTCCAAAATAAAGAGAAATTTCTGCAATTTTGCCTCAAAATAAGTGGAATTTCTGAGTTTTGCCCCAAAATAAGGAGAATTTCTGCCTTTTTGCCCCACATTAGCGGAATTTCTGCAATTTTGCTCCAAAATACGGGGAATTTCTGCCTTTTTGCCCCAAAATAAGAAAAATTTTTGCCTTTTTTCTCTGAAATAAGTGAAATTTCTTCAATTTTGCCCTAAAATAAAGGAAATTTCTGCAATTTTTACCGATAATAAGGGAAATTTCGCCCCAAAATAAGGGGAATTTTTATTTTTTTGCCCCCAAATAAAGGAAATTTCTGCAATTTTGCCCTAAAATAGGGGAATTTCTGCTTTTTGCCTCTAAATAAGTGGAATTTCGGTCTTTTTCCCCCAAAACCAAGGGAATTTCTGTCATTTTTGCCCCAAAATAAGGAAAATTTCTGACTTATTACCCTGAAATAAGTGAAATTTCTGCAATTTAGCCCCAATATAAGGGAAATTTCTGCCTTTTTGCCCCCAAATAAGGGGAATTACAGACTTTTTAACCTCAAAATAAGGGGAATTTCTGAATTTTGGCACAAAATATTAGGAATTTCTGCCTTTTTGCCCCAAATAAGGAAAATTTCTGCTTTTTCCCTGAAATAAGTGAAATTTCTGCAAATTTGCCCCAAAAAAGGGAAATTTCTGCCTTTTGCCCCAAAATATGGGGAATTTCTGCATTTTACCTCAAAATAAGGGAAATTTCTGCAATTTTGCCCCAAAATAAGTAAAATTTCTGCAATTTTGCCCCAAAATAAGGAAAATTTCTGGAATTTTGCCCCAAAATAAGTGGAATTTCTGAGATTTGCCCCAAAATAATGGTAATTTCTGCTTTTTGCCCCACAATTAGTGAAATTTCTGCAATTTTGCCCTAAAATAAGGGAAATTTCTGCAATTTTTCCCCATAATAAGGGAAATTTCTACAATTTTGCATCAAAATAAGGGGAATTTCTGTTTTTTGCCCCACAATTAGGGAAATTTCTGCAATTTTGCCCAAAAATAAGGGGAATTTTTGCCTTTTGCTCCAAAATATGGGGAATTTCTGCCTTTTTGTTCGAAAATTAAAAAAAATGCATACCTTTTTGCCATAAAAAAGGGAAATTTCTTCATTTTTGCTCCAAAATAAGGGGAACTTTTGCCTTTTTGCCTCTAAATAAGTGGAATTTCTGTCATTTTCCCCCAAAACAAAAATAATTTTTGTCTTTTTTGCCCCAAAATAAGGAAAATTTTTGACTTATTACTATGAAATAAGTGAAATTTCTGCAAATTTGCCCCCAAAATAGGGTAATTTCTGGCTTTTGCCCCAAAATAAGGTGAATTTCAGAATTTTACCTCAAAATAAGGTGAATTTATGCATTTCTGCCACAAAATATTAGGAATTTCTGCTTTTTTGCCCCAAAATAAGGAAAATTTTTGCCTTTTTTCCTTGAAATAAGTGAAATTTCTGCAATTTTGCCCCAAAATAAGATAAATTTCTGCTATTTTGCCGCAAAATAAGTGGAATTTCTGAGTTTTGCCGCAAAATAAGGAAAATTTCTGCCTTTTTACCCCACATTAGGGGAATTTCTGCAATTTTGCCTCAAAATACGGGAAATTTCTGACATTTGTCCCAAAATAAGAAAAATTTTTGTCTTTTTTCTCTGAAATAAGTGAAATTTCTGCAAATTTGCCCTAAAATAAAGGAAATTTCTGCAATTTTCCCCGATAATAAGGGAAATTTCTGGAATTTTGCCCCAAAATAAGGGGAATTTCTGTTTTTTTGCCCCCAAATAAGGGAAATTTCTGCAATTTTGCCCTAAAATAAGGGTAATTTCTGCTTATTTGCCTCTAAATAAGTGGAATTTCTGTTTTTTCCTCCAAAACGAAAGGAATTTTTGTCATTTTTGCCCGAAAATAAGGAAAATTTCTTACTTATTACCCTGAAATAAGTGAAATTTCTGCAATTTAGCCCCAATATAAGGGAAATTTCTGCCTTTTTGCCCCCAAATAAGGGGAATTTCAGCCTTTTTACCTCAAAATAAGGGGAATTTCTGAATTTTGGCACAAAATATTAGGAATTTCTGCCTTTTTGCCCCAAAATAAGGACAATTTCTGGAATTTTGCCCCAAAATAAGTGGAATTTCTGAGTTTTGCCCCAAAATAAGGAGAATTTCTGCCTTTTTGCCCACAATTAGTGAAATTTCTGCAATTTTGCCCTAAAATAAGAGAAATTTCTGCAGTTTTTCCCCATAATAACGGAAATTTCTGCAATTTTGTTTCAAAATAAAAGGAATTTCTGTTTTTTGCCCTACAATTAGGGAAATTTCTGCAATTTTGCACAAAAATAAAGGGAATTTCTGCCTTTTGCCCCAAAATATGGGGAATTTCTGCCTTTTTGTCCGAAAATAAAAAAAATGCATACCTTTTTGCCATAAAAAAGGGAAATTTCTTCATTTTTGCTCCAAAATAAGAGGAACTTTTGCCTTTTTGCCTCTAAATAAGTGGAATTTCTGTTTTTTTCCCCCAAAACAATGAGAATTAATGTCATTTTTGCCCCAAAATAAGGAAAATTTCTGACTTATTACCATGAAATAAGTGAAATTTCTGCAAATTTGCCCGAAAAATAGGGAAATTTCTGCCTTTTGCCCCAAAATAAGGGGAATTTCAGCATTTTACCTCAAAATAAGGGGAATTTCTGCATTTTTGCCACAAAATATTAGGAATTTCTGCTTTTTTGCCCCAAAATAAGGAGAATTTCTGCCTTTTTGCCCACAATTAGTGAAATTTCCGCAACTTTGCCCTAAAATAAGAGAAATTTCTGCAATTTTTCCCCATAAAAAGGGAAATATTTGCAATTTTGCTTCAAAATAAGGGGAATTTCTGTTTTTTGCCGCACAATTAGGGAAATTTCTGCAATTTTGCCCAAAAATAAGGGGAATTTCTGCCTTTTGCCCCAAAATATGGAAAATTTCTGACTTTTTGTTCGAAAATAAGAAAAATGCATACCTTTTTGCCATAAAAAAGGGAAATTTCTTCATTTTTGCTCCAAAATAAGGGGAACTTTTGTCTCTTTGCCTCTAAATAAGTGGAATTTCTGTTTTTTTCCCCAAAACAAAGAGAATTTCTGTCTTTTTTGCCCCAAAATAAGGAAAATTTCTGACTTATTACCATGAAATAAGTGAAATTTATGCAAATTTGCCCTAAAAATAGGGAAATTTCTGCCTTTTGCCCCACAATATTGGGAATTTCAGCATTTTACCTCAAAATAAGGTGAATTTCTGCATTTTTGCCACAAAATATTAAGAATTTCTGCCTTTTTGCCCCAAAATAAGGAAAATTTCTGCCTTTCTTCGTTGAAATAAGTGAAATTTCTGCAATTTTGCCCCAAAATAAGTGAAATTTCTGCAATTTTGTCCTAAAATAAGGGAAATTTCTGCAATTTTGCCCCAAAATAAGTGGAATTTCTGAGTTTTGCCCCAAAATAAGGAGAATTTCTGCCTTTTTGCCCCACATTAGAAGAATTTCTGCAATTTTGCTCCAAAATACGTGGAATTTCTGCCTTTTTGCCCCAAAATAAGGGGAATGCATTCTTTTTTCCCATAATAAAGGGAAATTTCTTCATTTTTGCCCCAAATTAAGGGAAATTTCTGCCTTTTTGCCCTGAAATAAGTGAAATTTCTGCAATTTTAGCCTAAAATAAGGTGAATTTCTGCATTTTTGCCCCAAAATAATGGGAATTTCTGCCTTTTTGCCCCAAAATAAGAAAAATTTTTGCATTTTTTCTCTGAAATAAGTGAAATTTCGGCAATTTTGCCCTATTTAATGGAAATTTCTGCAATTTTTCCCCATAATAAGGGAAATTCTGGAATTTTGCCACAAAATAAGGGGAATTTCTGTTTTTTTGCCCACAAATAAGGGAAATTTCTGCAATTTTGCCCTAATATAAGGCGAATTTCTGCTCTTTTGCCTCTAAATAAGTGGAATTTCTGTCTTTTTCCCCCAAAACAAAGGGAATTACTGTCATTTTTGACCCAAAATAAGAAAAATTTCTGACTTATTACCCTGAAATAAGTGAAATTTCTGCAATTTAGCCCCAATATAAGGGAAATTTCTGCCTTTTTGCCCCCAAATAAGGGGAATTTCAGCCTTTTTACCTCAAAATAAGGGGAATTTCTGAATTTTGGCACAAAATATTAGGAATTTCTGCCTTTTTGCCCCAAAATAAGGACAATTTCTGGAATTTTGCCCCAAAATAAGTGGAATTTCTGAGTTTTGCCCCAAAATAAGGAGAATTTCTGCCTTTTTGCCCACAATTAGTGAAATTTCTGCAATTTTGCCCTAAAATAAGAGAAATTTCTGCAGTTTTTCCCCATAATAACGGAAATTTCTGCAATTTTGTTTCAAAATAAAAGGAATTTCTGTTTTTTGCCCTACAATTAGGGAAATTTCTGCAATTTTGCACAAAAATAAAGGGAATTTCTGCCTTTTGCCCCAAAATATGGGGAATTTCTGCCTTTTTGTCCGAAAATAAAAAAAATGCATACCTTTTTGCCATAAAAAAGGGAAATTTCTTCATTTTTGCTCCAAAATAAGAGGAACTTTTGCCTTTTTGCCTCTAAATAAGTGGAATTTCTGTTTTTTTCCCCCAAAACAAAGAGAATTAATGTCATTTTTGCCCCAAAATAAGGAAAATTTCTGACTTATTACCATGAAATAAGTGAAATTTCTGCAAATTTGCCCGAAAAATAGGGAAATTTCTGCCTTTTGCCCCAAAATAAGGGGAATTTCAGCATTTTACCTCAAAATAAGGGGAATTTCTGCATTTTTGCCACAAAATATTAGGAATTTCTGCTTTTTTGCCCCAAAATAAGGAGAATTTCTGCCTTTTTGCCCACAATTAGTGAAATTTCCGCAACTTTGCCCTAAAATAAGAGAAATTTCTGCAATTTTTCCCCATAAAAAGGGAAATATTTGCAATTTTGCTTCAAAATAAGGGGAATTTCTGTTTTTTGCCGCACAATTAGGGAAATTTCTGCAATTTTGCCCAAAAATAAGGGGAATTTCTGCCTTTTGCCCCAAAATATGGAAAATTTCTGACTTTTTGTTCGAAAATAAGAAAAATGCATACCTTTTTGCCATAAAAAAGGGAAATTTCTTCATTTTTGCTCCAAAATAAGGGGAACTTTTGTCTCTTTGCCTCTAAATAAGTGGAATTTCTGTTTTTTTCCCCAAAACAAAGAGAATTTCTGTCTTTTTTGCCCCAAAATAAGGAAAATTTCTGACTTATTACCATGAAATAAGTGAAATTTATGCAAATTTGCCCTAAAAATAGGGAAATTTCTGCCTTTTGCCCCACAATATTGGGAATTTCAGCATTTTACCTCAAAATAAGGTGAATTTCTGCATTTTTGCCACAAAATATTAAGAATTTCTGCCTTTTTGCCCCAAAATAAGGAAAATTTCTGCCTTTCTTCGTTGAAATAAGTGAAATTTCTGCAATTTTGCCCCAAAATAAGTGAAATTTCTGCAATTTTGTCCTAAAATAAGGGAAATTTCTGCAATTTTGCCCCAAAATAAGTGGAATTTCTGAGTTTTGCCCCAAAATAAGGAGAATTTCTGCCTTTTTGCCCCACATTAGAAGAATTTCTGCAATTTTGCTCCAAAATACGTGGAATTTCTGCCTTTTTGCCCCAAAATAAGGGGAATGCATTCTTTTTTCCCATAATAAAGGGAAATTTCTTCATTTTTGCCCCAAATTAAGGGAAATTTCTGCCTTTTTGCCCTGAAATAAGTGAAATTTCTGCAATTTTAGCCTAAAATAAGGTGAATTTCTGCATTTTTGCCCCAAAATAATGGGAATTTCTGCCTTTTTGCCCCAAAATAAGAAAAATTTTTGCATTTTTTCTCTGAAATAAGTGAAATTTCGGCAATTTTGCCCTATTTAATGGAAATTTCTGCAATTTTTCCCCATAATAAGGGAAATTCTGGAATTTTGCCACAAAATAAGGGGAATTTCTGTTTTTTTGCCCACAAATAAGGGAAATTTCTGCAATTTTGCCCTAATATAAGGCGAATTTCTGCTCTTTTGCCTCTAAATAAGTGGAATTTCTGTCTTTTTCCCCCAAAACAAAGGGAATTACTGTCATTTTTGACCCAAAATAAGAAAAATTTCTGACTTATTACCCTGAAATAAGTGAAATTTCTGCAATTTTGCCCCAATATAAGGGAAATTTCTAGCTTTTTGCCCCCAAATAACGGGAATTACAGCGTTTTTACCTCAAAATAAGGGGAATTTCTGAATTTTGGCACAAAATATTAGGAATTTCTGCATTTTTGCCCCAAAATAAGGAAAATTTCTGCTTTTTTCCCTGAAATAAGTGAAATTTCTGCAATTTTGCTCCAAAATAAGTAAAATTTCTGCAATTTTGCTCCAAAATAAGGGAAATTTCTGGAATTTTGCCCCAAATTAAGTGGAATTTCTGATTTTTGCCCAAACATAAGGAGAATTTCTGCCTTTTTGCGCCACAATTAGTGAAATTTCTGCAATTTTCCCCTAAAATAAGGAAAATTTCTGCAATTTTTCCTCATAATAAGGGAAATTTCTGACATTTTGCCCCAAAATAAGGGGAATTTCTGTTTTATACCCCACAATTAGGAAAATTTCTGCAATTTTGCCCAAAAATAAGGGAAATTTCTTCTTTTGCCCCAAAATATGGGGAATTTCTGCCTTTTTGTCTGAAAATAAGAAGAATGCATACCTTTTTGCCATAAAAAAGGGAAATTTCTTCATTTTTGCTCCAAAATAAGGGGAAGTTTTGCCTTTTTGCCTCTATATAAGTGGAATTTCTGTTTTTTTCTCTCAAAACAAAGAGAATTTCTGTCTATTTTGCCCAAAAATAAGGAAAATTTCTGACTTATTACCATGAAATAAGTGAAATTTCTGCAAATTTGCCCCCAAAATAGGGAAATTTCTGCCTTTTGCCCCAAAATAACGGGAATTTCAGCATTTTACCTCAAAATAAGGGGAATTTCTGCATTTTTGCTACAAAATATTAGGAATTTCTGCCTTTTTGCCAAAAAATAAGGAAAATTTCTGCTTTTTTCCCTGAAATAAGTGAAATTTCTGCAATTTTGCCCCAAAATAAGTAAAATTTCTGCAATTTTGCTCCAAAATAAGGGAAATTTTTGGAAATTTGCCCCAAATTAAGTACAATTTCTGATTTTTGCCCAAACATAAGGAGAATTTCTGCCTTTTTGCCCACAATTAGTGAAATTTCTGCAATTTTGCCCTAAAATAAGGGAAATTTCTGCAATTTTTCTCCATAATAATGGAAATTTCTGCAATTTTGCTTCAAAATAAGGGGAATTTCTGTTTTTTGCCCTACAATTAGGGAAATTTCTGCAATTTTGCCCAAAAATAAGGGGAATTTCTGCCTTTTGCCCCAAAATATGGGGAATTTCTGCCTTTTTGTCCGAAAATAAGAAAAATGGATACCTTTTTGTCATAAAAAAGGGAAATTTCTTCATTTTTGCTCCAAAATCAGAGGAACTTTTGCCTTTTTGCCTCTAAATAAGTGGAATTTCTGTTTTTTCCCCCAAAACAAAGAGAATTAATGTTATTTTTGCCCCAAAATAAGGAAAATTTCTGACTTATTACCAGGAAATAAGTGAAATTTCTGCAAATTTGCCCGAAATAAAGGGAAATTTCTGCCTATTGCCCCAAAATAAGGGGAATTTCAGCATTTTACCTCAAAACAAGGGGAATTTCTGCATTTTTTCCACAAAATATTAGGAATTTCTGCTTCTTTGCCCCAAAATAAGGAGAATTTCTGCATTTTTGCCCCACAATTAGTGAAATTTCTGCAACTTTGCCCTAAAATGAGAGAAATTTCTGCAATTTTTCCCCATAATAAGGGAAATTTCTGCAATTTTGCTTCAAAATAAAGGAAATTTCTGTTTTTTGCCCCACAATTAGGGAAATTTCTGCAATTTTCCCAAAAATAAGGGGAATTTCGGCCTTTTGCCCCAAAATATGGGGAATTTCTGCCTTTTTGTCCGAAAATAAGAAAAATGCATACCTTTTTGCCATAAAAAAGGGAAATTTCTTCATTTTTGCTCCAAAATAAGGGGAACTTTTGCCTTTTTGCCTCTAAATAAGTGGAATTTCTGTTTTTTTCCCCCAAAACAAAGAGAATTTCTGCTTTTTGCCCTAAAATAAATGAAATTTCTGCAATTTTGCCCAATATAAGGGAAATTTCTGCCTTTTTGCCCCCAAATAACGGGAATTTCAGCCTTTTTACCTCAAAATAAGAAGAATTTCTGAATTTTGGCACAAAATATTAGGAATTTCTACCTTTTTGCCCCAAAATAAGGAAAATTTCTGCCTTTTTTCCCTGAAATAAGTGAAATTTCTGAAATTTTGCCCCAAAATAAGTAAAATTTCTGCAATTTTGCCCCAAAATAAGGGAAATTTCTGGAATTTTGCCCCAAATTAAGTGGAATTTCTGATTTTTGCCCAAAAATAAGGGGAATTTCTGCCTTTTTGCGCCACAATTAGTGAAATTTCTGCAATTTTGCCCTAAAATAAGGAAATTTTCTGCAATTTTTCCTCATAATAAGGAAAATTTCTGACATTTTGCCCCAAAATAAGGGGAATTTCTGTTTTATACCCCACAATTAGGGAAATTTCTGCAATTTTGCCCAAAAATAAGGGAAATTTCTTCCTTTTGCCCCAAAATATGGGGAATTTCTGCCTTTTTGCCTGAAAATAAGAAGAATGCATACCTTTTTGCCATAAAAAAGGCAAATTTCTTCATTTTTACTCCAAAATAAGGGCACCTTTTGCCTTTTTGCGTCTATATAAGTGGAATTTGTTATTTTCTCTCAAAACAAAGAGAATTTCTGTCTATTTTGCCCAAAAATAAGGAAAATTTCTGACTTATTACCATGAAATAAGTGAAATTTCTGCAAATTTGCCCCAAAAATAGGGAAATTTCTGCCTTTTGCCCCAAAATAAGAGGAATTTCAGCATTTTACCTCAAAATTAGGGGAATTTCTGCATTTTTGCTACAAAATATTAGGAATTTCTGCCTTTTTGCCCCAAAATAAAGAAAATTTCTGCGTTTTTCCCTGAAATAAGTGAAATTTCTGCAATTTTGCCCCAAAATAAGTATAATTTCTGCAATTTTGCCCCAAAATAAGGGACATTTTTGAAATTTTGCCCCAAATTAAGTGGAATTTCTGATTTTTGCCCAAAAATAAGGGGAATTTCTGCCTTTTTGCGCAACAATTAGTGAAATTTCTGCAATTTTGCCCTAAAATAAGGAAAATTTCTGCAATTTTTCCTCATAATAAGGGAAATTTCTGACATTTTGTCCCAAAATAAGGGGAATTTCTGTTTTATACCCCACAATTAGGGAAATTTCTGCAATTTTGCCCAAAAATAAGGGAAATTTCTGCCTTTTGCCCCAAAATATGGGGAATTTCTGCCTTTTTGTCTGAAAATAAGAAGAATGCATACATTTTTGCCTTAAAAAAGGGAAATTTCTTCATTTTTGCTCCAAAATAAGGGGAACTTTTGCCTTTTTGCCTCTATATAAGTGGAATTTCTGTTTTTTTTCTCTCAAAACAAAGAGAATTTCTGTCTTTTTTGCCCAAAAATAAGGAAAATTTCTGACTTATTACCATGAAATAAGTGAAATTTCTGCAAATTTGCCCCAAAAATAGGGAAATTTCTGCCTTTTGCCCCAAAATAAGGAAAATTTCTGCCTTTTTATTTTGAAATAAGTGAAATTTCTGCAATTTTGCCCCAAAATAAGTGAAATTTCTGCAATTTTGCTCCAAAATAAGGGAAATTTCTGCAATTTTGCCTCAAAATAAGTGGAATTTCTGAGTTTTGCCCCAAAATAAGTAGAATTTCTGCCTTTTTGCCACACATTAGCGGAATTTCTGCAATTTTGCTCCAAAATACGGGGAATTTCTGCCTTTTTGCCCCAAAATAAGAAAAATTTTTGCCTTTTTTCTCTGAAATAAGTGAAATTTCTTCAATTTTGCCCTAAAATAAAGGAAATTTCTGCAATTTTTACCGATATTAAGGGAAATTTCGCCCCAAAATAAGGGGAATTTTTATTTTTTTCCCCAAATAAAGGAAATTTCTGCAATTTTGCCCTAAAATAAGGGGAATTTCTGCTTTTTGCCTCTAAATAAGTGGAATTTCGGTCTTTTTCCCCCAAAACCAAGGGAATTTCTGTCATTTTTGCCCCAAAATAAGGAAATTTTCTGACTTATTACCCTGAAATAAGTGAAATTTCTGCAATTTAGCCCCAATATAAGGGAAATTTCTGCCTTTTTGCTCCCAAATAAGGGGAATTTCAGCCTTTTTACCTCAAAATAAGGGGAATTTCTGAATTTTGGCACAAAATATTAGGAATTTCTGCCTTTTTGCCCCAAAATAAGGAAAATTTCTGCTTTTTCCTTGAAATAAGTGAAATTTCTGCAAATTTGCCCCAAAAAAGGGAAATTTCTGCCATTTGCCCCAAAATAAAAGAAATTTCTGCATTTTACCTCAAAATAAGGGAAATTTCTGATTTTTGCACCAAAATATGGAGAATTTCTGCCTTTTTGCCCCAAAATAAAGGGAATTTCTGCCTTTTTTCCCTGAAATAAGTGAAATTTCTGCAATTTTGCTTCAAAATAATTGAAATTTCTTCAATTTTGACCCAAAATAATGAAAATTTCTGGAATTTTGCCCCAAAATAAGTGGAATTTCTGAGTTTTTCCCCAAAATAAGGAGAATTTCTGCCTTTTTGACCCACAATTAGTGAAATTTCTGCAATTTTGCCCTAAAATAAGGAAAATTTCTGCAATTTTTCCTCATAATAAGGGAAATTTCTGCAATTTTGCCCTAAAATAAGGAAAATTCCTGCAATTTTTCCCCATAATAAGGGAAATTTCTGCAATTTTGCTTCAAAATAAGGAGAAATTCTGTTTTTTGCCCCACAATTAGAGAAATTTCTGCAATTTTGCCCAAAATAAATGGAATTTCTGCCTTTTGCCCCAAAATATGGGGAATTTCTGCCTTTTTGTCCGAAAATAAGAAAAATGCATACCTTTTTGCCATAAAAAAGGGAAATTTCTTCATTTTTGCTCCAAAATAAGGGGAACTTTTGACTTTTTGCCTCTAAATAAGTGGAATTTCTGTTTTTTCCCCAAAAACAATGAGAATTTCTGTCTTTTTTGCCCCAAAATAAAAAAATTTCGGACTTATTACCATGAAATAAGTGAAATTTCTGCAAATTTGCCCCAAAAATTGGGAAATTTCTGCCTTTTGCCCCAATATAAGGGAAATTTCAGCATTTTACCTCAAAATAAGGGGAATTTCTGCATTTTTGCAACAAAATATTAGGAATTTCTGCCTTTTTGCCCCAAAATAAGGAAAATTTCTGCCTTTTTTTCCCTGAAATAAGTGAAATTTCTGCAATTATGCCCCAAAATAAGTGAAATTTCTGCAAATTTGCCCCAAAATAAGGGAAATTTCTGGAATTTTGCCCCAAAATAAGTGGAATTTCTGAGTTTTGCCCCAAAATAAGGAGAATTTCTGCCTTTTTGCCCCACAGTTAGTGAAATTTCTGCAATTTTGCCCCAAAAAAAGGAAATTTCTGCCTTTTGCCCCAAAATAAGGGGAATTTCAGCATTTTACCTAAAAATAAGGGAAATTTCTGATTTTTGCACCAAAATATGGAGAATTTCTGCCTTTTTGCCACAAAATAAGAAAAATTTCTGCCTTTTTTCCCTGAAATAAGTGAAATTTCTGCAATTTTGCCCCAAAATAAGTGAAATATCTGCAATTTTGCCCCAAAATAAGGGAAATTTCTGGAATTTTGCCCCAAAATAAGTGGAATTTCTGAGTTTTGCCTCAAAATAAGGAGAATTTCTGCCTTTTTGCCCCACAATGAGTGAAATTTCTTCAATTTTGCCCTAAAATAAGGGCAATTTCTGCAATTTTTCCCCATAATAAGGGAAATTTCTGTAATTTTGCTTCAAAATAAGGGGAATTTCTGTTTTTTGCCCCACAATTAGGGATATTTCTGCAATTTTGCCCCAAAATAAGGGGAATTTCTGCCTTTTGCCCCAAAATATGGGGAATTTCTGCCTTTTTGTTTTAAAATAAGAAGAATGCATACCTTTTTGCCATAAAAATGTGAAATTTCTTCATTTTTGCTTCTAAATAAGAGGAACTTTTGCCTTTTTGCCTCTAAATAAGTAGAATTTCTGTTTTTTCGCCCAAAACAAAGAGAATTTCTGTCTTTTTTGCCCCAAAATAAGTAAAATTTCTGACTTATTACACTGAAATAAGTGAAATTTCTGCAAATTTGCCCCAAAAAAGGGAAATTTCATCCTTTTGCCCAAAAATAAGGGGAATTTCAGCATTTTACCTCAAAATAATGGAAATTTCTGATTTTTGCACCAAAATATGGAGAATTTCTGCCTTTTGCACCAAAATAAGGAAAATTTCTGGCTTTTTTCCCTGAAATAAGTGAAATTTCTGCAATTTTGCCCCAAAATAAGGAGAACTTCTGCCTTTTTGCCCCACAATTAGGGGAATTTCTGCAATTTTGCTCCAAAATATAGGGAATTTCTGCCTTTTTGCCCGAAAATAAGGGGAATGCATAGCTTTTTGCTATAAAAAAGGGAAATTTCTTCATTTTTGCCCCATAATAGGGAAAATTTCTGCCTTTTTTTTGCCTGAAATAAGTGAAATTTCTGAAAATTTGCCCCAAATAAAGGGAAATTTCTGCCTTTTGCCCCAAAATAAGAAGAATTTCAGCATTTTACCTCAAAATAAGGAAAATTTCTGATTTTTGCACCAAAATATGGAGAATTTCTGCATTTTTGCCCCAAAATTAAGAAAATTTCTGCATTTTTTCCCTGAAATAAGTGAAATTTTTGCAATTTTGCCCTAAAATAAGTGAAATTTCTGCAATTTTGCCCCAAAATAAGGAAAATTTCTGAAATTTTGCCCCACAATTAGGGGAATTTCTGCAATTTTGCTCCAAAATACAGGGAATTTCTGCTATTTTGCCCGAAAATAAGGGGAATGCATACCTTTTTGCCATAAAAAGGGAAATTTCTTCATTTTTGCCCCAAATTAAGGGAAATTTCTGAATTTTTGCCCTGAAATATGTAAAATTTCTGCAATTTTAGCCCAAAATACGGTGAATTTCTGCCTTTTTGCCCCAAAATAATGGGAATTTCTGCCTTTTTGCTCCAAAATAAGAAAAAATTTTTGAATTTTTTCTCTGAAATAAGTGAAATTTCTGCAATTTTGCCCTAAAATAAGGGAAATTTCTGAAATTTTTCCCCATAATAAGGGAAATTTCTGGAATTTTGCCACAAAATAAGGGGAATTTCTGTTTTTTTGCCCCCAAATAAGGGAAATTTCTGCAATTTTGCCCTAAAATAAAAGGAATTTCTGGTTTTTTGCCTCTAAATAAGTGGAATTTCTGTCTTTTTCCCCCAAAACAAAGAAAATTTCTGTCATTTTTGCCCCAAAATAATGAAAATTTCTGACTTATTACCCTGAAATAAGTGAAATTTCTGCAATTTTGTCCCAATATAAGGGAAATTTCTGCGTTTTTGCCCCCAAATAAGGGGAATTTCAGCCTTTTTACCTCAAAATAAGGGGATTTTCTGAATTTTGGCACAACATATTAGGAATTTCTGCCTTTTTGCCCCAAAATAATAAAAAATTTCTGCCTTTTTTCCCTGAAATAAGTGAAATTTCTGCAATTTTGCCCCAAAATAAGTAAAATTTCTGCAATTTTGCCCCACAATAAGGGAAATTTCTGGTTTTTTGCCCCAAAATAAGTGGAATTTCTGAGTTTTGCCCCAAAATAAGGAGAATTTCTGCATTTTTGCCCAACAATTAGTGAAATTTCTGCAATTTTTCCCTAAAATAAGGGAAATTTCTGCAATTTTTCCTCATAATAAGGGAAATTTCTGCCATTTTGCCCCAAAATAAGGGAAATTTCTGAAATTTTGCCCCAAAATAAGTGGAATTTCTGAGTTTTGCCCCAAAATAAGGGGAATTTCTGCCTTTTGCCCCACAATTAGGGAAATTTCTGCAATTTTACCCAAAAAGAAGGGAAATTTCTGCCTTGTGCCCCAAAATATGGGGAATTTTTGCCATTTTGTCTGAAAATAAGAAGAATGCATACCTTTTTGCCATAAAAATGGAAAATTTCTTCATTTTTGCTCCAAAATAAAAGGAATTTCTGCTTTTTTGCCTCTAAATAAGTGGAATTTCTGTCTTTTTCCCCCAAAACAAAGGGAATTTCTGTCTTTTTTGCTCCAAAATAAGGAAAATTTCTGACTTATAACCCTGAAATAAATGAAATTTCTGCAAATTTGCCCCAAAATAAGAAAAATTTCTGCCTTTGTGCCCCTAAATAAGGAGAATTTCAGCCTTTTTACCTCAAAATAACGGAACTTTCTGCATTTTTGCAACAAAATATTAGGAATTTCTGCATTTTTGCCACAAAATATTAGGAATTTCTGCCTCTTTGCCCCAAAATAAGGAAAATTTCTGCCTTTTTTTCCCCTGAAATAAGTGAAATTTCTGCAAATTTGCCCCCCCAAAAAAGAAATTTCTGCCTTTTGCCCCATAATAAAAAGAATTTCAGCATTTTACCTCAAAATAAGGGAAATTTCTGATTTTTGCACCAAAATATGGAGAATTTCTGCCTTTTTGCCCCAAAATAAGGAAAATTTCTGCATTTTCTCCCTGAAATAAGTGAAATTTCTGCAATTTTGCCCCAAAATAAAGAAAATTTCTGAAATTTTGCCCCACAATTAGGGGAATTTCTGCCATTTTGCTCCAAAATACCGGGAATTTCTGCTATTTTGCCCGAAAATAAGGGGAATGCATACCTTTTTGCCATAAAAAAGGGAAATTTCTTCATTTTTGCCTCAAATTAAGGGAAATTTCTGACTTTTTGCCTTGAAATATGTAAAATTTCTGAAATTTTGCCCTAAAATAAGGGAAATTTCTGCAATTTTTCCCCATAATAATGGAAATTTCTGGAATTTTGCCACAAAATAAGGGGAATTTCTGTTTTTTTTTCCCCCAAATAAGGGAAATTTCTGCAATTTTGCCCTAAAATAAGGGAAATTTCTGGTTTTTTGCCTTTAAATAAGTGGAATTTCTGTCTTTTTCCCCCAAAACAAAGGGAATTTCTGTCATTTTTGCCCCAAAATAATGAAAATTTCTGACTTATTACCCTGAAATAAGTGAAATTTCTGCAATTTTGTCCCAATATAAGGGAAATTTCTGCGTTTTTGCCCCCAAATAAGGGGAATTTCAGCCTTTTTACCTCAAAATAAGGGGAATTTCTGAATTTTGGCAGAAAATATTAGGAATTTCTTCCTTTTTGCCCCAAAATAAAAAAATTTCTGCCTTTTTTTCCCTGAAATAAGTAAAATTTCTGCAATTTTGCCCCTAAATAAGTAAAATTTCTGCAATTTTGCCCCACAATAAGGGAAATTTCTGGAATTTTGCCCCAAAATAAGTGGAATTTCTGATTTTTGCCCCAAAATAAGGAGAATTTCTGCCTTTTTGCCCTACAATTAGTGAAATTTCTGCAATTTTGCCCTAAAATAAGGGAAATTTCTGCAATTTTTCCCCATAATAAGGGAAATTTCTGCAATTTTGCTTCAAAATAAGGGGAATTTCTGTTTTTTGCCCCACAATAAAGAAAATTTCTGCAATTTTGCCCCAAAATAAGGGGAATTTCTGCCTTTTTGTCCAAAAATAAGAAGAATGCATACCTTTTTGCCATAAAAAAGGAAATTTCTTCATTTTTACTCCAAAATAAAGGGACCTTTTGCCTTTTTGCCTCAAAATAAGTGGAATTTCTGTCTTTTTCCACCAAAACAAAGGGAATTTCTGTCTTTTTTGCCCCAAACTAAGAAAAATTTCTGACTTATTACCCTGAAATAAGTGAAATTTCTGCAAATTTGGCCCAAAATAAGGGAAATTTCTGCCTTTTTGCCTACAAATAATGGGAATTTTAGCCTTTTTACCTCAAAATAAAAGAAATTTCTGCATTTTTGCACCAAAATATGGAGAATTTCTGCATTTTGCCCCAAAATAAGAAAAATTTCTGCCTTTTTTCCCTGAAATAAGTGAAATTTCTGCAATTTTGCCCCAAACTAAGTGAAATTTCTGCAATTTTGCCCCAAAATAAAAAAAAATTTCTGGAATTTTGCCCCAAAATAAGTGGAATTTCTGAGTTTTGCCCCAACATAAGAAGAATTTCTTCATTTTTGCCCCACAAATTGTGAAATTTCTGCAATTTTGCCCTAAAATAAGGGAAATTTCTGCAATTTTTCCCCATAATAAGGGAAATTTCTGCAATTTTGCTTCAAAATAAGAGGAATTTCTGTTTTTTGCCCCACAATTAGGGAAATTTCTGCAATTTTGCCCTAAAATAAGGGGAATTTCTGCCTTTTGCCCCAAAATATGGGGAATTTCTGCCTTTTTGTTTGAAAATAAGAAGAATGCATAACTTTTTGCCATAAATAAGGGAAATTTCTTCATTTTTGCTCCAAAATAAGGGGAACTTTTGCATTTTTGCCTCTAAATTAGTAGAATTTCTGTTTTTTCCCCCAAAACAAAGAGAATTTCTGTCTTTTTTGCCCCAAAATAAGTAAAATTTCTGACTTATTACCCTGAAATAAGTGAAATTTCTGCAAATTTGCCCCAAAAATAGGGAAATTTCTGCCTTTTGCCCAAAAATAAGGGGAATTTCAGCATTTTACCTCAAAATAAATGAAATTTCTGATTTTTGCACCAAAATATGGAGAATTTCTGCCTTTTTGCAACAAAAAAAAATTTCTGCTTTTTTTCCCTGAAATAAGTGAAATTTCTGCAATTTTGCTCCAAAATATGGGAAATTTCTGCCTTTTTGCTTGAAAATAAGGGGAATGCATACCTTTTTGCCATAAAAAAGGGAAATTTCTTCATTTTTGCCCCAAATTAAGGGAATTTTCTGAATTTTTCCCTGAAATATGTGAAATTTCTGCAATTTTAGCCCAAAATAAGGTGAATTTCTCTCTTTTTGCCCCAAAATAATGGGAATTTCTGCCTTTTTGCCCCAAAATAAGAAATATTTTTGCTTTTTTTCTCTGAAATAAGTGAAATTTCTGCAATTTTGCCCTAAAATAAAAGAAATTTCTGCAATTTCTCCCCATAATAAAGATAATTTCTGGAATTTTGCCTTAAAATAAGGGGAATTTCTGTTTTTTTGCCCCCCAATAAGGGAAATTCCTGCAATTTTGTTCTAAAATAAGGGGAATTTCTGCTTTTTTGCCTCTAAATAAGTGGAATTTCTGTCTTTTTCCCCAAAAACAAAGGGAATTTCTCTCATTTTTGCCCCAAAATAATGAAAATTTCTGACTTATTACCCTGAAATAAGTGAAATTTCTGCAATTTTGCCCCAATATAAGGGAAATTTCTGCCTTTTTGCCCCCAAATAAGGGGAATTTCAGCCTTTTTACCTCAAAATAAGGGGAATTTCTGAATTTTGGAACAAAATTTTAGGAATTTCTGCCTTTTTGCCCCAAAATAAGGACAATTTCTGCCTTTTTTCCCTGATATAAGTGAAATTTCTGCAATTTTGCCCCAAAATAAGTAAAATTTCTGCAATTTTGCCCCAAAATAAGGGAAATTTCTGGAATTTTGCCCCAAAATAAGTGGAATTTCTGAGTTTTGCCCCAAAATAAGGAGAATTTTTGCCTTTTTGCCCACAATTAGTGAAATTTCTGCAATTTTCCTCTAAAATAAGAGAAATTTCTGCAATTTTTCCCCATAATAAGGGAAATTTCTGCAATTTTGCTTCAAAATAAGGGGAATTTTTGTTTTTTGCCCCACAATTAGGGAAATTTCTGCAATTTTGCTCCAAAATAAAAGGAATTTCTGCCTTTTGTCCTAAAATATGGGGAAATTCTGCCTTTTTGTCTGAAAATAAGAAGAATGCACACCTTTTTGCCATAGAAAAGGGAAATTTCTTCATTTTTGCTCCAAAATAAGGGGAACTTTTGCTTTTTGCTTCTAAAAAAGTGGAATTTCTGTGTTTTTCCCCCAAAACAAAGGGAATTTCTGTCTTTTTTTTGCACCAAAATAAGGAAAATTTCTGAATTATTACCCTGAAATAAGTGAAATTTCTGCAAATTTGCCCCAAAATTAGGGAAATTTCTGCCTTTTTTCCCCCAAATATGGGGAATTTCAGCCTTTTTACCTCAAAATAAAGGAAATTTCTGCAACTTTGCAACAAAATATTAGGAATTTCTGCATTTTTGCCACAAAATATTAGGAATTTCTGCCTTTTTGCCCCAAAATAAGGAAAATTTCTGCCTTTTTTTCCCTGAAATAAGTGAAATTTCTGCAATTATGCCCCAAAATAAGTGAAATTTCTGCAAATTTGCCCCAAAATAAGGGAAATTTCTGGAATTTTGCCCCAAAATAAGTGGAATTTCTGAGTTTTGCCCCAAAATAAGGAGAATTTCTGCCTTTTTGCCCCACAATTAGTGAAATTTCTGCAATTTTGCCCCAAAAAAAGGAAATTTCTGCCTTTTGCCCCAAAATAAGGGGAATTTCAGCATTTTACCTAAAAATAAGGGAAATTTCTGATTTTTGCACCAAAATATGGAGAATTTCTGCCTTTTTGCCACAAAATAAGAAAAATTTCTGCCTTTTTTCCCTGAAATAAGTGAAATTTCTGCAATTTTGCCCTAAAATAAGGGGAAGTTCTGCTTTTTTGCCTCTAAATAAGTGGAATTTCTGTCTTTTTCTTCCAAAACAAAGGGAATTTCTGTCATTTTTGCCCCAAAATAAGAAAAATTTCTGACTTATTACCCTAAAATAAGTGAAATTTCTGCAATTTTGCCCCAATATAAGGGAAATTTCTGCCTTTTTGCCCCCAAATAAGGGTAATTTTAACCTTTTTACCTCAAAATAAGGGGAATTTCTGAATTTTGGCACAAATATTAGGAATTTCTGCCTTTTTGCCCCAAAATAAGGACAATTTCTGCCTTTTTTCCCTGATATAAGTGAAATTTCTGCAATTTTGCCCCAAAATAAGTAAAATTTCTGCAATTTTGCCCCAAAATAAGGGAAATTTCTGGAATTTTGCCCCAAAATAAGTGGAATTTCTGAGTTTTGCCCCAAAATAATGGTAATTTCTGCTTTTTGCCCCACAATTAGGGAAATTTCTGCAATTTTGCCCAAAAAGAAGGGAAATTTCTGCCTTTTGCCCCAAAATATGGGGAATTTCTGCCTTTTTGTCTGAAAATAAGAAGAATGCATAACTTTTTGCAATAAAAATGGGAAATTTCTTCATTTTTGCTCCAAAATAAAAGGAATTTCTGCTTTTTTGACTCTAAATAGGTGGAATTTCTGTCTTTTTCCCCCAAAACAAAGGGAATTTCTGTTTTTTTGGTCCAAAATAAGGAAAATTTCCGACTTATAACCCTGAAATAAATGAAATTTCTGCAAATTTGCCCCAAAATAAGAAAAATTTCTGCCTTTGTGCCCCCAAATAAGGAGAATTTCAGCCTCTTTACCTCAAAATAAGGGAAATTTCTGCATTTTTGCAACAAAATATTAGGAATTTCTGCATTTTTGCCACAAAATGTTAGGAATTTCTGCCTTTTTGCCCCAAAATAAGGAAAATTTCTGCCTTTTTTTTCCCTGAAATAAGTGAAATTTCTGCAAATTTGCCCCAAATAAAGGGAAATTTCTGCCTTTTGCCCCAAAATAAGAAGAATTTCAGCATTTTACCTCAAAATGAGGAAAATTTCTGATTTTTGCACCAAAATATGGAGAATTTCTGCATTTTTGCCCCAAAATTAAGAAAATTTCTGCGTTTTTTCCCTGAAATAAGTGAAATTTTTGCAATTTTGCCCTAAAATAAGTGAAATTTCTGCAATTTTGCCCCAAAATAAGGAAAATTTCTGAAATTTTGCCCCACAATTAGGGGAATTTCTGCAATTTTGCTCCAAAATACAGGGAATTTCTGCTATTTTGCCCGAAAATAAGGGGAATGCATACCTTTTTGCCATAAAAAGGGAAATTTCTTCATTTTTGCCCCAAATTAAGGGAAATTTCTGAATTTTTGCCCTGAAATATGTAAAATTTCTGCAATTTTAGCCCAAAATACGGTGAATTTCTGCCTTTTTGCCCCAAAATAATGGGAATTTCTGCCTTTTTGCTCCAAAATAAGAAAAAATTTTTGAATTTTTTCTCTGAAATAAGTGAAATTTCTGCAATTTTGCCCTAAAATAAGGGAAATTTCTGAAATTTTTCCCCATAATAAGGGAAATTTCTGGAATTTTGCCACAAAATAAGGGGAATTTCTGTTTTTTTGCCCCCAAATAAGGGAAATTTCTGCAATTTTGCCCTAAAATAAAAGGAATTTCTGGTTTTTTGCCTCTAAATAAGTGGAATTTCTGTCTTTTTCCCCCAAAACAAAGGGAATTTCTGTCATTTTTGCCCCAAAATAATGAAAATTTCTGACTTATTACCCTGAAATAAGTGAAATTTCTGCAATTTTGTCCCAATATAAAGGAAATTTCTGCGTTTTTGCCCCCAAATAAGGGGAATTTCAGCCTTTTTACCTCAAAATAAGGGGATTTTCTGAATTTTGGCACAACATATTAGGAATTTCTGCCTTTTTGCCCCAAAATAATAAAAAATTTCTGCCTTTTTTCCCTGAAATAAGTGAAATTTCTGCAATTTTGCCCCAAAATAAGTAAAATTTCTGCAATTTTGCCCCACAATAAGGGAAATTTCTGGTTTTTTGCCCCAAAATAAGTGGAATTTCTGAGTTTTGCCCCAAAATAAGGAGAATTTCTGCATTTTTGCCCAACAATTAGTGAAATTTCTGCAATTTTTCCCTAAAATAAGGGAAATTTCTGCAATTTTTCCTCATAATAAGGGAAATTTCTGCCATTTTGCCCCAAAATAAGGGAAATTTCTGGAATTTTGCCCCAAAATAAGTGGAATTTCTGAGTTTTGCCCCAAAATAAGGGGAATTTCTGCCTTTTGCCCCACAATTAGGGAAATTTCTGCAATTTTGCCCAAAAAGAAGGGAAATTTCTGCCTTGTGCCCCAAAATATGGGGAATTTTTGCCTTTTTGTCTGAAAATAAGAAGAATGCATACCTTTTTGCCATAAAAATGGAAAATTTCTTCATTTTTGCTCCAAAATAAAAGGAATTTCTGCTTTTTTGCCTCTAAATAAGTGGAATTTCTGTCTTTTTCCCCCAAAACAAAGGGAATTTCTGTCTTTTTTGCTCCAAAATAAGGAAAATTTCTGACTTATAACCCTGAAATAAATGAAATTTCTGCAAATTTGTCCCAAAATAAGAAAAATTTCTGCCTTTGTGCCCCCAAATAAGGAGAATTTCAGCCTTTTTACCTCAAAATAAGGGAACTTTCTGCATTTTTGCAACAAAATATTAGGAATTTCTGCATTTTTGCCACAAAATATTAGGAATTTCTGCCTCTTTGCCCCAAAATAAGGAAAATTTCTGCCTTTTTTCCCCCTGAAATAAGTGAAATTTCTGCAAATTTGCCCCCCCAAAAAAGAAATTTCTGCCTTTTGCCCCATAATAAAAAGAATTTCAGCATTTTACCTCAAAATAAGGGAAATTTCTGATTTTTGCACCAAAATATGGAGAATTTCTGCCTTTTTGCCCCAAAATAAGGAAAATTTCTGCATTTTCTCCCTGAAATAAGTGAAATTTCTGCAATTTTGCCCCAAAATAAAGAAAATTTCTGAAATTTTGCCCCACAATTAGGGGAATTTCTGCCATTTTGCTCCAAAATACCGGGAATTTCTGCTATTTTGCCCGAAAATAAGGGGAATGCATACCTTTTTGCCATAAAAAAGGGAAATTTCTTCATTTTTGCCTCAAATTAAGGGAAATTTCTGACTTTTTGCCTTGAAATATGTAAAATTTCTGCAATTTTGCCCTAAAATAAGGGAAATTTCTGCAATTTTTCCCCATAATAATGGAAATTTCTGGAATTTTGCCACAAAATAAGGGGAATTTCTGTTTTTTTTTCCCCCAAATAAGGGAAATTTCTGCAATTTTGCCCTAAAATAAGGGAAATTTCTGGTTTTTTGCCTTTAAATAAGTGGAATTTCTGTCTTTTTCCCCCAAAACAAAGGGAATTTCTGTCATTTTTGCCCCAAAATAATGAAAATTTCTGACTTATTACCCTGAAATAAGTGAAATTTCTGCAATTTTGTCCCAATATAAGGGAAATTTCTGCGTTTTTGCCCCCAAATAAGGGGAATTTCAGCCTTTTTACCTCAAAATAAGGGGAATTTCTGAATTTTGGCAGAAAATATTAGGAATTTCTTCCTTTTTGCCCCAAAATAAAAAAATTTCTGCCTTTTTTCCCTGAAATAAGTAAAATTTCTGCAATTTTGCCCCTAAATAAGTAAAATTTCTGCAATTTTGCCCCACAATAAGGGAAATTTCTGGAATTTTGCCCCAAAATAAGTGGAATTTCTGATTTTTGCCCCAAAATAAGGAGAATTTCTGCCTTTTTGCCCTACAATTAGTGAAATTTCTGCAATTTTGCCCTAAAATAAGGGAAATTTCTGCAATTTTTCCCCATAATAAGGGAAATTTCTGCAATTTTGCTTCAAAATAAGGGGAATTTCTGTTTTTTGCCCCACAATAAAGAAAATTTCTGCAATTTTGCCCCAAAATAAGGGGAATTTCTGCCTTTTTGTCCAAAAATAAGAAGAATGCATACCTTTTTGCCATAAAAAAGGAAATTTCTTCATTTTTACTCCAAAATAAAGGGACCTTTTGCCTTTTTGCTTCAAAATAAGTGGAATTTCTGTCTTTTTCCACCAAAACAAAGGGAATTTCTGTCTTTTTTGCCCCAAACTAAGGCAAATTTCTGACTTATTACCCTGAAATAAGTGAAATTTCTGCAAATTTGGCCCAAAATAAGGGAAATTTCTGCCTTTTTGCCTACAAATAATGGGAATTTTAGCCTTTTTACCTCAAAATAAAAGAAATTTCTGCATTTTTGCACCAAAATATGGAGAATTTCTGCATTTTGCCCCAAAATAAGAAAAATTTCTGCCTTTTTTCCCTGAAATAAGTGAAATTTCTGTAATTTTGCCCCAAACTAAGTGAAATTTCTGCAATTTTGCCCCAAAATAAAAAAAAATTTCTGTAATTTTGCCCCAAAATAAGTGGAATTTCTGAGTTTTGCCCCAACATAAGAAGAATTTCTTCCTTTTTGCCCCACAAATTGTGAAATTTCTGCAATTTTGCCCTAAAATAAGGGAAATTTCTGCAATTTTTCCCCATAATAAGGGAAATTTCTGCAATTTTGCTTCAAAATAAGAGGAATTTCTGTTTTTTGCCCCACAATTAGGGAAATTTCTGCAATTTTGCCCTAAAATAAGGGGAATTTCTGCCTTTTGCCCCAAAATATGGGGAATTTCTGCCTTTTTGTTTGAAAATAAGAAGAATGCATAACTTTTTGCCATAAATAAGGGAAATTTCTTCATTTTTGCTCCAAAATAAGGGGAACTTTTGCCTTTTTGCCTCTAAATAAGTAGAATTTCTGTTTTTTCCCCCAAAACAAAGAGAATTTCTGTCTTTTTTGCCCCAAAATAATGAAAATTTCTGACTTATTACCCTGAAATAAGTGAAATTTCTGCAAATTTGCCCCAAAAATAGGGAAATTTCTGCCTTTTGCCCAAAAATAAGGGGAATTTCAGCATTTTACCTCAAAATAAATGAAATTTCTGATTTTTGCACAAAAATATGGAGAATTTCTGCCTTTTTGCAACAAAAAAAAAATTTCTGCTTTTTTCCCCTGAAATAAGTGAAATTTCTGCAATTTTGCTCCAAAATACGGGAAATTTTTGCCTTTTTGCTTGAAAATAAGGGGAATGCATACCTTTTTGCCATAAAAAAGGGAAATTTCTTCATTTTTGCCCCAAATTAAGGGAATTTTCTGAATTTTTGCCCTGAAATATGTGAAATTTCTGCAATTTTAGCCCAAAATAAGGTGAATTTCTGTGTTTTTGCCCCAAAATAATGGGAATTTCTGCCTTTTTGCCCCAAAATAAGAAATATTTTTGCTTTTTTTCTCTGAAATAAGTGAAATTTCTGCAATTTTGCCCTAAAATAAAAGAAATTTCTGCAATTTCTCCCCATAATAAAGGAAATTTCTGGAATTTTGCCTTAAAATAAGGGGAATTTCTGTTTTTTTGCCCCCCAATAAGGGAAATTCCTGCAATTTTGTTCTAAAATAAGGGGAGTTTCTGCTTTTTTGCCTCTAAATAAGTGGAATTTCTGTCTTTTTCCCCAAAAACAAAGGGAATTTCTCTCATTTTTGCCCCAAAATAAGGAAAATTTCTGACTTATTACCCTGAAATAAGTGAAATTTCTGCAATTTTGCCCCAATATAAGGGAAATTTCTGCCTTTTTGCCCCCAAATAAGGGTAATTTTAACCTTTTTACCTCAAAATAAGGGGAATTTCTGAATTTTGGCACAAATATTAGGAATTTCTGCCTTTTTGCCCCAAAATAAGGACAATTTCTGCCTTTTTTCCCTGATATAAGTGAAATTTCTGCAATTTTGCCCCAAAATAAGTAAAATTTCTGCAATTTTGCCCCAAAATAAGGGAAATTTCTGGAATTTTGCCCCAAAATAAGTGGAATTTCTGAGTTTTGCCCCAAAATAATGGTAATTTCTGCTTTTTGCCCCACAATTAGGGAAATTTCTGCAATTTTGCCCAAAAAGAAGGGAAATTTCTGCCTTTTGCCCCAAAATATGGGGAATTTCTGCCTTTTTGTCTGAAAATAAGAAGAATGCATAACTTTTTGCAATAAAAATGGGAAATTTCTTCATTTTTGCTCCAAAATAAAAGGAATTTCTGCTTTTTTGACTCTAAATAGGTGGAATTTCTGTCTTTTTCCCCCAAAACAAAGGGAATTTCTGTTTTTTTGGTCCAAAATAAGGAAAATTTCCGACTTATAACCCTGAAATAAATGAAATTTCTGCAAATTTGCCCCAAAATAAGAAAAATTTCTGCCTTTGTGCCCCCAAATAAGGAGAATTTCAGCCTCTTTACCTCAAAATAAGGGAAATTTCTGCATTTTTGCAACAAAATATTAGGAATTTCTGCATTTTTGCCACAAAATGTTAGGAATTTCTGCCTTTTTGCCCCAAAATAAGGAAAATTTCTGCCTTTTTTTTCCCTGAAATAAGTGAAATTTCTGCAAATTTGCCCCAAATAAAGGGAAATTTCTGCCTTTTGCCCCAAAATAAGAAGAATTTCAGCATTTTACCTCAAAATGAGGAAAATTTCTGATTTTTGCACCAAAATATGGAGAATTTCTGCATTTTTGCCCCAAAATTAAGAAAATTTCTGCGTTTTTTCCCTGAAATAAGTGAAATTTTTGCAATTTTGCCCTAAAATAAGTGAAATTTCTGCAATTTTGCCCCAAAATAAGGAAAATTTCTGAAATTTTGCCCCACAATTAGGGGAATTTCTGCAATTTTGCTCCAAAATACAGGGAATTTCTGCTATTTTGCCCGAAAATAAGGGGAATGCATACCTTTTTGCCATAAAAAGGGAAATTTCTTCATTTTTGCCCCAAATTAAGGGAAATTTCTGAATTTTTGCCCTGAAATATGTAAAATTTCTGCAATTTTAGCCCAAAATACGGTGAATTTCTGCCTTTTTGCCCCAAAATAATGGGAATTTCTGCCTTTTTGCTCCAAAATAAGAAAAAATTTTTGAATTTTTTCTCTGAAATAAGTGAAATTTCTGCAATTTTGCCCTAAAATAAGGGAAATTTCTGAAATTTTTCCCCATAATAAGGGAAATTTCTGGAATTTTGCCACAAAATAAGGGGAATTTCTGTTTTTTTGCCCCCAAATAAGGGAAATTTCTGCAATTTTGCCCTAAAATAAAAGGAATTTCTGGTTTTTTGCCTCTAAATAAGTGGAATTTCTTTCTTTTTCCCGCAAAACAAAGGGAATTTCTGTCATTTTTGCCCCAAAATAATGAAAATTTCTGACTTATTACCCTGAAATAAGTGAAATTTCTGCAATTTTGTCCCAATATAAGGGAAATTTCTGCGTTTTTGCCCCCAAATAAGGGGAATTTCAGCCTTTTTACCTCAAAATAAGGGGATTTTCTGAATTTTGGCACAACATATTAGGAATTTCTGCCTTTTTGCCCCAAAATAATAAAAAATTTCTGCCTTTTTTCCCTGAAATAAGTGAAATTTCTGCAATTTTGCCCCAAAATAAGTAAAATTTCTGCAATTTTGCCCCACAATAAGGGAAATTTCTGGTTTTTTGCCCCAAAATAAGTGGAATTTCTGAGTTTTGCCCCAAAATAAGGAGAATTTCTGCATTTTTGCCCAACAATTAGTGAAATTTCTGCAATTTTTCCCTAAAATAAGGGAAATTTCTGCAATTTTTCCTCATAATAAGGGAAATTTCTGCCATTTTGCCCCAAAATAAGGGAAATTTCTGGAATTTTGCCCCAAAATAAGTGGAATTTCTGAGTTTTGCCCCAAAATAAGGGGAATTTCTGCCTTTTGCCCCACAATTAGGGAAATTTCTGCAATTTTGCCCAAAAAGAAGGGAAATTTCTGCCTTGTGCCCCAAAATATGGGGAATTTTTGCCTTTTTGTCTGAAAATAAGAAGAATGCATACCTTTTTGCCATAAAATAGGAAAATTTCTTCATTTTTGCTCCAAAATAAAAGGAATTTCTGCTTTTTTGCCTCTAAATAAGTGGAATTTCTGTCTTTTTCCCCCAAAACAAAGGGAATTTCTGTCTTTTTTGCTCCAAAATAAGGAAAATTTCTGACTTATAACCCTGAAATAAATGAAATTTCTGCAAATTTGTCCCAAAATAAGAAAAATTTCTGCCTTTGTGCCCCCAAATAAGGAGAATTTCAGCCTTTTTACCTCAAAATAAGGGAACTTTCTGCATTTTTGCAACAAAATATTAGGAATTTCTGCATTTTTGCCACAAAATATTAGGAATTTCTGCCTCTTTGCCCCAAAATAAGGAAAATTTCTGCCTTTTTTCCCCCTGAAATAAGTGAAATTTCTGCAAATTTGCCCCCCCAAAAAAGAAATTTCTGCCTTTTGCCCCATAATAAAAAGAATTTCAGCATTTTACCTCAAAATAAGGGAAATTTCTGATTTTTGCACCAAAATATGGAGAATTTCTGCCTTTTTGCCCCAAAATAAGGAAAATTTCTGCATTTTCTCCCTGAAATAAGTGAAATTTCTGCAATTTTGCCCCAAAATAAAGAAAATTTCTGAAATTTTGCCCCACAATTAGGGGAATTTCTGCCATTTTGCTCCAAAATACCGGGAATTTCTGCTATTTTGCCCGAAAATAAGGGGAATGCATACCTTTTTGCCATAAAAAAGGGAAATTTCTTCATTTTTGCCTCAAATTAAGGGAAATTTCTGACTTTTTGCCTTGAAATATGTAAAATTTCTGAAATTTTGCCCTAAAATAAGGGAAATTTCTGCAATTTTTCCCCATAATAATGGAAATTTCTGGAATTTTGCCACAAAATAAGGGGAATTTCTGTTTTTTTTTTCCCCCAAATAAGGGAAATTTCTGCAATTTTGCCCTAAAATAAGGGAAATTTCTGGTTTTTTGCCTTTAAATAAGTGGAATTTCTGTCTTTTTCCCCCAAAACAAAGGGAATTTCTGTCATTTTTGCCCCAAAATAATGAAAATTTCTGACTTATTACCCTGAAATAAGTGAAATTTCTGCAATTTTGTCCCAATATAAGGGAAATTTCTGCGTTTTTGCCCCCAAATAAGGGGAATTTCAGCCTTTTTACCTCAAAATAAGGGGAATTTCTGAATTTTGGCAGAAAATATTAGGAATTTCTTCCTTTTTGCCCCAAAATAAAAAAATTTCTGCCTTTTTTCCCTGAAATAAGTAAAATTTCTGCAATTTTGCCCCTAAATAAGTAAAATTTCTGCAATTTTGCCCCACAATAAGGGAAATTTCTGGAATTTTGCCCCAAAATAAGTGGAATTTCTGATTTTTGCCCCAAAATAAGGAGAATTTCTGCCTTTTTGCCCTACAATTAGTGAAATTTCTGCAATTTTGCCCTAAAATAAGGGAAATTTCTGCAATTTTTCCCCATAATAAGGGAAATTTCTGCAATTTTGCTTCAAAATAAGGGGAATTTCTGTTTTTTGCCCCACAATAAAGAAAATTTCTGCAATTTTGCCCCAAAATAAGGGGAATTTCTGCCTTTTTGTCCAAAAATAAGAAGAATGCATACCTTTTTGCCATAAAAAAGGAAATTTCTTCATTTTTACTCCAAAATAAAGGGACCTTTTGCATTTTTGCTTCAAAATAAGTGGAATTTCTGTATTTTTCCACCAAAACAAAGGGAATTTCTGTCTTTTTTGCCCCAAACTAAGGCAAATTTCTGACTTATTACCCTGAAATAAGTGAAATTTCTGCAAATTTGGCCCAAAATAAGGGAAATTTCTGCCTTTTTGCCTACAAATAATGGGAGTTTTAGCCTTTTTACCTCAAAATAAAAGAAATTTCTGCATTTTTGCACCAAAATATGGAGAATTTCTGCATTTTGCCCCAAAATAAGAAAAATTTCTGCCTTTTTTCCCTGAAATAAGTGAAATTTCTGCAATTTTGCCCCAAACTAAGTGAAATTTCTGCAATTTTGCCCCAAAATAAAAAAAAATTTCTGTAATTTTGCCCCAAAATAAGTGGAATTTCTGAGTTTTGCCCCAACATAAGAAGAATTTCTTCCTTTTTGCCCCACAAATTGTGAAATTTCTGCAATTTTGCCCTAAAATAAGGGAAATTTCTGCAATTTTTCCCCATAATAAGGGAAATTTCTGCAATTTTGCTTCAAAATAAGAGGAATTTCTGTTTTTTGCCCCACAATTAGGGAAATTTCTGCAATTTTGCCCTAAAATAAGGGGAATTTCTGCCTTTTGCCCCAAAATATGGGGAATTTCTGCCTTTTTGTTTGAAAATAAGAAGAATGCATAACTTTTTGCCATAAATAAGGGAAATTTCTTCATTTTTGCTCCAAAATAAGGGGAACTTTTGCCTTTTTGCCTCTAAATAAGTAGAATTTCTGTTTTTTCCGCCAAAACAAAGAGAATTTCTGTCTTTTTTGCCCCAAAATAATGAAAATTTCTGACTTATTACCCTGAAATAAGTGAAATTTCTGCAAATTTGCCCCAAAAATAGGGAAATTTCTGCCTTTTGCCCAAAAATAAGGGGAATTTCAGCATTTTACCTCAAAATAAATGAAATTTCTGATTTTTGCACCAAAATATGGAGAATTTCTGCCTTTTTGCAACAAAAAAAAAATTTCTGCTTTTTTTCCCTGAAATAAGTGAAATTTCTGCAATTTTGCTCCAAAATACGGGAAATTTTTGCCTTTTTGCTTGAAAATAAGGGGAATGCATACCTTTTTGCCATAAAAAAGGGAAATTTCTTCATTTTTGCCCCAAATTAAGGGAATTTTCTGAATTTTTGCCCTGAAATATGTGAAATTTCTGCAATTTTAGCCCAAAATAAGGTGAATTTCTGTGTTTTTGCCCCAAAATAATGGGAATTTCTGCCTTTTTGCCCCAAAATAAGAAATATTTTTGCTTTTTTTCTCTGAAATAAGTGAAATTTCTGCAATTTTGCCCTAAAATAAAAGAAATTTCTGCAATTTCTCCCCATAATAAAGGAAATTTCTGGAATTTTGCCTTAAAATAAGGGGAATTTCTGTTTTTTTGCCCCCCAATAAGGGAAATTCCTGCAATTTTGTTCTAAAATAAGGGGAGTTTCTGGTTTTTTGCCTCTAAATAAGTGGAATTTCTGTCTTTTTCCCCAAAAACAAAGGGAATTTCTCTCATTTTTGCCCCAAAATAAGGAAAATTTCTGACTTATTACCCTGAAATAAGTGAAATTTCTGCAATTTTGCCCCAATATAAGGGAAATTTCTGCCTTTTTGCCCCCAAATAAGGGGAATTTCAGCCTTTTTACCTCAAAATAAGGGGAATTTCTGAATTTTGGAACAAAATTTTAGGAATTTCTGCCTTTTTGCCCCAAAAAAAGGACAATTTCTGCCTTTTTTCCCTGATATAAGTGAAATTTCTGCAATTTTGCCCCAAAATAAGTAAAATTTCTGCAATTTTGCCCCAAAATAAGGGAAATTTCTGGAAATTTGCCCCAAAATAAGTGGAATTTCTGAGTTTTGCCCCAAAATAAGGAGAATTTTTGCCTTTTTGCCCACAATTAGTGAAATTTCTGCAATTTTCCTCTAAAATAAGAGAAATTTCTGCAATTTTTCCCCATAATAAGGGAAATTTCTGCAATTTTGCTTCAAAATAAGGGGAATTTCTGTTTTTTGCCCCACAATTAGGGAAATTTCTGCAATTTTGCTCCAAAATAAAAGGAATTTCTGCCTTTTGTCCTAAAATATGGGGAAATTCTGCCTTTTTGTCTGAAAATAAGAAGAATGCACACCTTTTTGCCATAGAAAAGGGAAATTTCTTCATTTTTGCTCCAAAATAAGGGGAACTTTTGCTTTTTTGCTTTAAAAAAGTGGAATTTCTGTGTTTTTCCCCCAAAACAAAGGGAATTTCTGTCTTTTTTTGCACCAAAATAAGGAAAATTTCTGACTTATTACCCTGAAATAAGTGAAATTTCTGCAAATTTGCCCCAAAATTAGGGAAATTTCTGCCTTTTTCCCCCCAAATATGGGGAATTTCAGCCTTTTTACCTCAAAATAAAGGAAATTTCTGCAACTTTGCAACAAAATTTTAGGAATTTCTGCATTTTTGCCACAAAATATTAGGAATTTCTGCCTTTTTGCCCCATAATAAGGAAAATTTCTGCCTTTTTTTTCCTGAAATAAGTGAAATTTCTGCAATTATGCCCCAAAATAAGTGAAATTTCTGCAAATTTGCCCCAAAATAAGGGAAATTTCTGGAATTTTGCCCCAAAATAAGTGGAATTTCTGAGTTTTGCCCCAAAATAAGGAGAATTTCTGCCTTTTTGCCCCACAATTAGTGAAATTTCTGCAATTTTGCCCCCAAAAAAGGAAATTTCTGCCTTTTGCCCCAAAATAAGGGGAATTTCAGCATTTTACCTAAAAATAAGGGAAATTTCTGATTTTTGCACCAAAATATGGAGAATTTCTGCCTTTTTGCCACAAAATAAGAAAAATTTCTGCCTTTTTCCCTGAAATAAGTGAAATTTCTGCAATTTTGCCCCAAAATAAGTGAAATATCTGCAATTTTGCCCCAAAATAAGGGAAATTTCTGGAATTTTGCCCCAAAATAAGTGGAATTTCTGAGTTTTGCCTCAAAATAAGGAGAATTTCTGCCTTTTTGCCCCACAATGAGTGAAATTTCTTCAATTTTGCCCTAAAATAAGGGCAATTTCTGCAATTTTTCCCCATAATAAGGGAAATTTCTGTGTTTTTGCCCCAAAATAATGGGAATTTCTGCCTTTTTGCCCCAAAATAAGAAATATTTTTGCTTTTTTTCTCTGAAATAAGTGAAATTTCTGCAATTTTGCCCTAAAATAAAAGAAATTTCTGCAATTTCTCCCCATAATAAAGGAAATTTCTGGAATTTTGCCTTAAAATAAGGGGAATTTCTGTTTTTTTGCCCCCCAATAAGGGAAATTCCTGCAATTTTGTTCTAAAATAAGGGGAGTTTCTGCTTTTTTGCCTCTAAATAAGTGGAATTTCTGTCTTTTTCCCCAAAAACAAAGGGAATTTCTCTCATTTTTGCCCCAAAATAAGGAAAATTTCTGACTTATTACCCTGAAATAAGTGAAATTTCTGCAATTTTGCCCCAATATAAGGGAAATTTCTGCCTTTTTGCCCCCAAATAAGGGGAATTTCAGCCTTTTTACCTCAAAATAAGGGGAATTTCTGAATTTTGGAACAAAATTTTAGGAATTTCTGCCTTTTTGCCCCAAAAAAGGACAATTTCTGCCTTTTTTCCCTGATATAAGTGAAATTTCTGCAATTTTGCCCCAAAATAAGTAAAATTTCTGCAATTTTGCCCCAAAATAAGGGAAATTTCTGGAAATTTGCCCCAAAATAAGTGGAATTTCTGAGTTTTGCCCCAAAATAAGGAGAATTTTTGCCTTTTTGCCCACAATTAGTGAAATTTCTGCAATTTTCCTCTAAAATAAGAGAAATTTCTGCAATTTTTCCCCATAATAAGGGAAATTTCTGCAATTTTGCTTCAAAATAAGGGGAATTTCTGTTTTTTGCCCCACAATTAGGGAAATTTCTGCAATTTTGCTCCAAAATAAAAGGAATTTCTGCCTTTTGTCCTAAAATATGGGGAAATTCTGCCTTTTTGTCTGAAAATAAGAAGAATGCACACCTTTTTGCCATAGAAAAGGGAAATTTCTTCATTTTTGCTCCAAAATAAGGGGAACTTTTGCTTTTTTGCTTTAAAAAAGTGGAATTTCTGTGTTTTTCCCCCAAAACAAAGGGAATTTCTGTCTTTTTTTGCACCAAAATAAGGAAAATTTCTGACTTATTACCCTGAAATAAGTGAAATTTCTGCAAATTTGCCCCAAAATTAGGGAAATTTCTGCCTTTTTCCCCCCAAATATGGGGAATTTCAGCCTTTTTACCTCAAAATAAAGGAAATTTCTGCAACTTTGCAACAAAATTTTAGGAATTTCTGCATTTTTGCCACAAAACATTAGGAATTTCTGCCTTTTTGCCCCATAATAAGGAAAATTTCTGCCTTTTTTTTCCTGAAATAAGTGAAATTTCTGCAATTATGCCCCAAAATAAGTGAAATTTCTGCAAATTTGCCCCAAAATAAGGGAAATTTCTGGAATTTTGCCCCAAAATAAGTGGAATTTCTGAGTTTTGCCCCAAAATAAGGAGAATTTCTGCCTTTTTGCCCCACAATTAGTGAAATTTCTGCAATTTTGCCCCCAAAAAAGGAAATTTCTGCCTTTTGCCCCAAAATAAGGGGAATTTCAGCATTTTACCTAAAAATAAGGGAAATTTCTGATTTTTGCACCAAAATATGGAGAATTTCTGCCTTTTTGCCACAAAATAAGAAAAATTTCTGCCTTTTTTCCCTGAAATAAGTGAAATTTCTGCAATTTTGCCCCAAAATAAGTGAAATATCTGCAATTTTGCCCCAAAATAAGGGAAATTTCTGGAATTTTGCCCCAAAATAAGTGGAATTTCTGAGTTTTGCCTCAAAATAAGGAGAATTTCTGCCTTTTTGCCCCACAATGAGTGAAATTTCTTCAATTTTGCCCTAAAATAAGGGCAATTTCTGCAATTTTTCCCCATAATAAGGGAAATTTCTGTAATTTTGGTTCAAAATAAGGGGAATTTCTGTTTTTTGCTTCACAATTAGGGATATTTCTGCAATTTTGCCCCAAAATAAGGGGAATTTCTGCCTTTTCCCCAAACTATGGGGAATTTCTGCCTTTTTGTTTTAAAATAAGAAGAATGCATACCTTTTTGCCATAAAAAAGTGAAATTTCTTCATTTTTGCTTCTAAATAAGAGGAACTTTTGCCTTTTTGCCTCTAAATAAGTAGAATTTCTGTTTTTTCGCCCAAATCAAAGAGAATTTCTGTCATTTTTGCCCCAAAATAAGTAAAATTTCTGACTTATTACACTGAAATAAGTGAAATTTCTGCAAATTTGCCCCAAAAAAGGGAAATTTCATCCTTTTGCCCAAAAATAAGGGGAATTTCAGCATTTTACCTCAAAATAATGGAAATTTCTGATTTTTGCACCAAAATATGGAGAATTTCTGCCTTTTGCACCAAAATAAGGAAAATTTCTGGCTTTTTTCCCTGAAATAAGTGAAATTTCTGCAATTTTGCTCCAAAATATAGGGAATTTCTGCCTTTTTGCCCGAAAATAAGGGGAATGCATAGCTTTTTGCTATAAAAAAGGGAAATTTCTTAATTTTTGCCCCAAATTAAGGGAAATTTCTGCCTTTTTGCCCTGAAATATGTGAAATTTCTTCAATTTTAGCCCAAAATAAGGTGAATTTCAGCTTTTTTTCCCCAAAATAATTGGAATTTCTGCCTTTTTGCCCCAAAATAAGAAAAATTTTTGCTTTCTTTCTCTGAAATAAGTGAAATTTCTGCAATTTTGCCCTAAAATAAAAGAAATTTCTGCAATTTTTCCCCATAATAAAAGAAATTTCTGGAATTTTGCCTTAAAACAAGGGGAATTTTTGTTTTTTTTGCCCCCAAATAAGGGAAATTTCTGCAATTTTGCCCTAAAATAAGGGGAAGTTCTGCTGTTTTGCCTCTAAATAAGTGGAATTTCTGTCTTTTTCTTCCAAAACAAAGGGAATTTCTGTCATTTTTGCCCCAAAATAAGAAAAATTTCTGACTTATTACCCTAAAATAAGTGAAATTTCTGCAATTTTGCCCCAATATAAGGGAAATTTCTGCCTTTTTGCCCCCAAATAAGGGGAATTTTAACCTTTTTACCTCAAAATAAAGGGAATTTCTGAATTTTGGCACAAATATTAGGAATTTCTGCCTTTTTGCCCCAAAATAAGGACAATTTCTGCCTTTTTTCCCTGATATAAGTGAAATTTCTGCAATTTTGCCCCAAAATAAGTAAAATTTCTGCAATTTTGCCCCAAAATAAGGGAAATTTCTGGAATTTTGCCCCAAAATAAGTGGAATTTCTGAGTTTTGCCCCAAAATAAGGGTAATTTCTGCTTTTTGCCCCACAATTAGGGAAATTTCTGCAATTTTGCCCAAAAAGAAGGGAAATTTCTGCCTTTTGCCCCAAAATATGGGGAATTTCTGCCTTTTTGTCTGAAAATAAGAAGAATGCATAACTTTGTGCAATAAAAATGGGAAATTTCTTCATTTTTGCTCCAAAATAAAAGGAATTTCTGCTTTTTTGCCTCTAAATAAGTGGAATTTCTGTCTTTTTCCCCCAAAACAAAGGGATTTTCTGTTTTTTTGGTCCAAAATAAGGAAAATTTCCGACTTATAACCCTGAAATAAATGAAATTTCTGCCAATTTGCCCCAAAATAAGAAAAATTTCTGCCTTTGTGCCCCCAAATAAGGAGAATTTCAGCCTTTTTACCTCAAAATAAGGGAAATTTCTGCATTTTTGCAACAAAATATTAGGAATTTCTGCATTTTTGCCACAAAATGTTAGGAATTTCTGCCTTTTTGCCCCAAAATAAGGAAAATTTCTGCCTTTTTTTTCCCTGAAATAAGTGAAATTTCTGCAAATTTGCCCCAAATAAAGGGAAATTTCTGCCTTTTTTTTCCCTGAAATAAGTGAAATTTCTGCAAATTTGCCCCAAATAAAGGGAAATTTCTGCCTTTTGCCCCAAAATAAGAAGAATTTCAGCATTTTACCTCAAAATAAGGAAAATTTCTGATTTTTGCACCAAAATATGGAGAATTTCTGCATTTTTGCCCCAAAATTAAGAAAATTTCTGCGTTTTTTCCCTGAAATAAGTGAAATTTTTGCAATTTTGCCCTAAAATAAGTGAAATTTCTGCAATTTTGCCCCAAAATAAGGAAAATTTCTGAAATTTTGCCCCACAATTAGGGGAATTTCTGCAATTTTGCTCCAAAATACAGGGAATTTCTGCTATTTTGCCCGAAAATAAGGGGAATGCATACCTTTTTGCCATAAAAAGGGAAATTTCTTCATTTTTGCCCCAAATTAAGGGAAATTTCTGAATTTTTGCCCTGAAATATGTAAAATTTCTGCAATTTTAGCCCAAAATAAGGTGAATTTCTGCCTTTTTGCCCCAAAATAATGGGAATTTCTGCCTTTTTGCTGCAAAATAAGAAAAAATTTTTGAATTTTTTCTCTGAAATAAGTGAAATTTCTGCAATTTTGCCCTAAAATATGGGAAATTTCTGAAATTTTTCCCCATAATAAGGGAAATTTCTGGAATTTTGCCACAAAATAAGGGGAATTTCTGTTTTTTTGCCCCAAAATAAGGGAAATTTCTGCAATTTTGCCCTAAAATAAAAGGAATTTCTGGTTTTTTGCCTCTAAATAAGTGGAATTTCTGTCTTTTTCCCCCAAAACAAAGGGAATTTCTGTCTTTTTTGCCCCAAAATAAGGGGAATTTCTGACTTATTACCCTGAAATAAGTGAAATTTCTGCAATTTTGTCCCAATATAAGGGAAATTTCTGCATTTTTGCCCCCAAATAAGGGGAATTTCAGCCTTTTTACCTCAAAATAAGGGGATTTTCTGAATTTTGGCACAACGTATTAGGAATTTCTGCCTTTTTGCCCCAAAATAAAAAAAATTTGTGCCTTTTTTCCCTGAAATAAGTGAAATTTCTGCAATTTTGCTCCAAAATAAGTAAAATTTCTGCAATTTTGCCCCACAATAAGGGAAATTTCTGGTTTTTGCCCAAAAATAAGTGGAATTTCTGAGTTTTGCCCTAAAATAAGGAGAATTTCTGCAGTTTTGCCCAACAATTAGTGAAATTTCTGCAATTTTGCCCTAATATAATGGAAATTTCTGCAATTTTTCCCCATAATAATGGAAATTTCTGCAATTTTGCTTCAAAATAAGGGGAATTTCTGTTTTTTGCCCCACAATTAGGGAAATTTCTGCAATTTTGCCTCAAAATAAGGGGAATTTCTTACTTTTGCCCCAAAATATGGGGAATTTCTGCCTTTTTGTCCGAAAATAAGAAGAATGCATACCTTTTGCCATAAAAAAAGGAAATTTCTTCATTTTTACTCCAAAATAAAGGTACCTTTTGCCTTTTTGCCTCAAAATAAGTGGAATTTCTGTCTTTTTCCACCAAAACAAAAGGAATTCCTGTCTTTTTTGCCCCAGACTAAGGAAAATTTCTGACTTATTACCCTGAAATAAGTGATATTTTTGCAAATTTAGCCCAAAATAAGGGAAATTTCTGCCTTTTTGCCCACAAATATAGGGAAAGTTAGCCTTTTTACCTCAAAATAAGGGAAATTTCTTCATTTTTGCTCCAAAATAAGGGGAACTTTTGCCTTTTTGCCTCTAAATAAGTAGAATTTCTGTTTTTTTCCCCCAAAACAAATAGAATTTCTGTCTTTTTTGTGCCAAAATAAGAAAAATTTCTGACTTATTACCCTGAAATAAGTGAAATATCTGCAAATTTGCCCCAAAAATAGTGAAATTTCTGCCTTTTGCCCAAAAATAAGGGGAATTTAAGCATTTTACCTCAAAATAAATGAAATTTCTGATTTTTGCACCAAAATATGGAGAATTTCTGCCTTTTTGCACCAAAATAAGAAAAATTTCTGCTTTTTTTCCCTGAAATAAGTGAAATTTCTGTAATTTTGCCCCAAAATAAGAAGAATTTCTGCCTTTTTGCCCCACAATTAGGGGAATTTCTGCAATTTTGCTCCAAAATACGGGGAATTTCTGCCTTTTTGCCATAAAATAAGGGAAATGCATACCTTTTTGCCATAAAAAAGGGAAATTTCTTCATTTTTGCCCAAAATTAAGGGAATTTTCTGCCTTTTTGCCCTGAAATATGTGAAATTTCTGCAATTTTAGCCCAAAATAAGGTGAATTTCTGCCTTTTTGCCCCAAAATAATGGGAATTTCTGCCTTTTTGCCACAAAATAAAAAATATTTTTGCTTTTTTTCTATGAAATAAGTGAAATTTCTGCAATTTTGCCCTAAAATAAAAGAAATTTTTGCAATTTCTCCCCATAATAAAGGAAATTTCTGGAATTTTGCCTTAAAATAAAAGGAATTTCTGTTTTTTTGCCCCCCAATAAGGAAAATTTCTGCAATTTTGTTCTAAAATAAGGGGAATTTCTGCTTTTTTGCCTCTAAATAAGTGGAATTTTTGTCTTTTTCCCCAAAAACAAAGGGAATTTCTGTCATTTTTGCCCCAAAATAAGGAAAATTTCTGACTTATTACCCTGAAATATGTGAAATTTCTGCAATTTTGCCCCAATATAAGCAAATTTCTGCCTTTTTGCCCCCAAATAAGGGGAATTTCAGCCTTTTTACCTCAAAATAAGGGAAATTTCTGCATTTTGGCAAAAAATATTAGGAATTTCTGCCTTTTTTCCCTAAAATAAGTGAAATTTCTGAAATTTTGCCCCAAAATAAGTAAAATTTCTGCAATTTTGCCCCAAAATAAGGAGAATTTCTGGAATTTTGCCCCAAAATAGGTGGAATTTCTGAGTTTTGCCCCAAAAAAGGAGAATTTTTGCCTTTTTGCCCACAGTTAGTGAAATTTCTGCAGTTTTCCCCTAAAATAAGAGAAATTTCTGCAATTTTGCTTCAAAATAAGAGGAATTTCTGTTTTTTGCCCCACAATTAGGGAAATTTCTGCAATTTTGCCCTAAAATAAGGGGAATTTCTGCCTTTTGCCCCAAAATATGGGGAATTTCTGCCTTTTTGTTTGAAAATAAGAAGAATGCATACCTTTTTACCATAAATAAGGGAAATTTCTTAATTTTTGCTCCAAAATAAGGGGAACTTTTGCCTTTTTGCCTCTAAATAAGTAGAATTTCTGTTTTTTTCCCCCAAAACAAAGAGAATTTCTGTCTTTTTTGCCTCAAAATAATGAAAATTTCTGACTTATTACCCTGAAATAAGTGAAATTTCTGCAAATTTGCCCCAAAAATGGGGAAATTTCTGCCTTTTGCCCAAAAATAAGGGGAATTTCAGCATTTTACCTCAAAATAAATGAAATTTCTGATTTTTGCACCAAAATATGGAGAATTTCTGCCTTTTTGCAACAAAAAAAATTTCTGCCTTTTTTCCTTGAAATAAGTGAAATTTCTGCAATTTTGCTCCAAAATACGGGAAATTTTTGCCTTTTTGCTTGAAAATAAGGGGAATGCATACCTTTTTGCCATAAAAAAGGGAAATTTCTTCATTTTTGCCCCAAATTAAGGGAATTTTCTGAAATTTTGCCCTGAAATATGTGAAATTTCTGCAATTTTAGCCCAAAATAAGGTGAATTTCTGTGTTTTTGCCCCAAAATAATGGGAATTTCTGCCTTTTTGCCCCAAAATAAGAAATATTTTTGCTTTTTTTCTCTGAAATAAGTGAAATTTCTGCAATTTTGCCCTAAAATAAAAGAAATTTCTGCAATTTCTCCCCATAATAAAGGAAATTTCTGGAATTTTGCCTTAAAATAAGGGGAATTTCTGTTTTTTTGCCCCCCAATAAGGGAAATTCCTGCAATTTTGTTCTAAAATAAGGGGAGTTTCTGCTTTTTTGCCTCTAAATAAGTGGAATTTCTGTCTTTTTCCCCAAAAACAAAGGGAATTTCTCTCATTTTTGCCCCAAAATAAGGAAAATTTCTGACTTATTACCCTGAAATAAGTGAAATTTCTGCAATTTTGCCCCAATATAAGGGAAATTTCTGCCTTTTTGCCCCCAAATAAGGGGAATTTCAGCCTTTTTACCTCAAAATAAGGGGAATTTCTGAATTTTGGAACAAAATTTTAGGAATTTCTGCCTTTTTGCCCCAAAAAAAGGACAATTTCTGCCTTTTTTCCCTGATATAAGTGAAATTTCTGCAATTTTGCCCCAAAATAAGGGAAATTTCTGGAAATTTGCCCCAAAATAAGTGGAATTTCTGAGTTTTGCCCCAAAATAAGGAGAATTTTTGCCTTTTTGCCCACAATTAGTGAAATTTCTGCAATTTTCCTCTAAAATAAGAGAAATTTCTGCAATTTTTACCCATAATAAGGGAAATTTCTGCAATTTTGCTTCAAAATAAGGGGAATTTCTTTTTTTTGCCCCACAATTAGGGAAATTTCTGCAATTTTGCTCCAAAATAAAAGGAATTTCTGCCTTTTGTCCTAAAATATGGGGAAATTCTGCCTTTTTGTCTGAAAATAAGAAGAATGCACAACTTTTTGCCATAGAAAAGGGAAATTTCTTCATTTTTGCTCCAAAATAAGGGGAACTTTTGCTTTTTGCTTCTAAAAAAGTGGAATTTCTGTGTTTTTCCCCCAAAACAAAGGGAATTTCTGTCTTTTTTTGCACCAAAATAAGGAAAATTTCTGACTTATTACCCTGAAATAAGTGAAATTTCTGCAAATTTGCCCCAAAATTAGGGAAATTTCTGCCTTTTTGCACCCAAATATGGAGAATTTCAGCCTTTTTACCTCAAAATAAAGGAAATTTCTGCAACTTTGCAACAAAATATTAGGAATTTTTGCATTTTTGCCACAAAATATTAGGAATTTCTGCCTTTTTGCCCCATAATAAGGAAAATTTCTGCCTTTTTTTCCCTGAAATAAGTGAAATTTCTGCAATTATGCCCCAAAATAAGTGAAATTTCTGCAAATTTGCCCCAAAATAAGGGAAATTTCTGGAATTTTGCCCCAAAATAAATGGAATTTCTGAGTTTTGCCCCAAAATAAGGAGAATTTCTGCCTTTTTGCCCCACAATTAGTGAAATTTCTGCAATTTTGCCCCAAAAAAAGGAAATTTCTGCCTTTTGCCCCAAAATAAGGGGAATTTCAGCATTTTACCTAAAAATAAGGGAAATTTCTGATTTTTGCACCAAAATATGGAGAATTTCTGCCTTTTTGCCACAAAATAAGAAAAATTTCTGCCTTTTTTCCCTGAAATAAGTGATATTTCTGCAATTTTGCCCCTAAATAAGTGAAATATCTGCAATTTTGCCCCAAAATAAGGGAAATTTCTGGAATTTTGCCCCAAAATAAGTGGAATTTCTGAGTTTTGCCTCAAAATAAGGAGAATTTCTGCCTTTTTGCCCCACAATGAGTGAAATTTCTTCAATTTTGCCCTAAAATAAGGGCAATTTCTGCAATTTTTCCCCATAATAAGGGAAATTTCTGTAATTTTGCTTCAAAATAAGGGGAATTTCTGTTTTTTGCTTCACAATTAGGGATATTTCTGCAATTTGGCCCCAAAATAAGGGGAATTTCTGCCTTTTGCCCCAAACTATGGGGAATTTCTGCCTTTTTGTTTTAAAATAAGAAGAATGCATAACTTTTTGCCATAAAAAAGTGAAATTTCTTCATTTTTGCTTCTAAATAAGAGGAACTTTTGCCTTTTTGCCTCTAAATAAGTAGAATTTCTGTTTTTTCGCCCAAATCAAAGAGAATTTCTGTCTTTTTTGCCCCAAAATAAGTAAAATTTCTGACTTATTACACTGAAATAAGTGAAATTTCTGCAAAATTGCCCCAAAAAAGGGAAATTTCATCCCTTTGCCCAAAAATAAGGGGAATTTCAGCATTTTACCTCAAAATAAATGAAATTTCTGATTTTTGCACCAAAATATGGAGAATTTCTGCCTTTTGCACCAAAATAAGGAAAATTTCTGGCTTTTTTCCCTGAAATAAGTGAAATTTCTGCAATTTTGCTCCAAAATATAGGGAATTTCTGCCTTTTTGCCCGAAAATAAGGGGAATGCATAGCTTTTTGCTATAAAAAAGGGAAATTTCTTCATTTTTGCCCCAAATTAAGGGAAATTTCTGCCTTTTTGCCCTGAAATATGTGAAATTTCTTCAATTTTAGCCCAAAATAAGGTGAATTTCAGCTTTTTTTCCCCAAAATAATTGGAATTTCTGCCTTTTTGCCCCAAAATAAGAAAAATTTTTGCTTTCTTTCTCTGAAATAAGTGAAATTTCTGCAATTTTGCCCTAAAATAAAAGAAATTTCTGCAATTTTTCCCCATAATAAAGGAAATTTCTGGAATTTTGCCTTAAAATAAGGGGAATTTTTGTTTTTTTGCCTCTAAATAAGTGGAATTTCTTTCTTTTTCTTCCAAAACAAAGGGAATTTCTGTCATTTTTGCCCCAAAATAAGAAAAATTTCTGACTTATTACCCTAAAATAAGTGAAATTTCTGCAATTTTGCCCCAATATAAGGGAAATTTCTGCCTTTTTGCCCCCAAATAAGGGGAATTTTAACCTTTTTACCTCAAAATAAGGGGAATTTCTGAATTTTGGCACAAATATTAGGAATTTCTGCTTTTTTGCCCCAAAATAAGGACAATTTCTGCCTCTTTTCCCTGATATAAGTGAAATTTCTGCAATTTTGCCCAAAATAAGTAAAATTTCTGCAATTTTGCCCCAAAATAAGGGAAATTTCTGGAATTTTGCCCCAAAATAAGTGGAATTTCTGAGTTTTGCCCCAAAATAAGGGTAATTTCTACTTTTTGCCCCACAATTAGGGAAATTTCTGCAATTTTGCCCAAAAAGAAGGGAAATTTCTGCCTTTTGCCCCAAAATATGGGGAATTTCTGCCTTTTTGTCTGAAAATAAGAAGAATGCATAACTTTTTGCAATAAAAATGGGAAATTTCTTCATTTTTGCTCCAAAATAAAAGGAATTTCTGCTTTTTTGCCTCTAAATAAGTGGAATTTCTGTCTTTTTCCCCCAAAACAAAGGGAATTTCTGTTTTTTTAGTCCAAAATAAGGAAAATTTCTGACTTATAACCCTGAAATAAATGAAATTTCTGCAAATTTGCCCCAAAATAAGAAAAATTTCTGCCTTTGTGCCCCCAAATAAGGAGAATTTCAGCCTTTTTTTTCCCTGAAATAAGTGAAATTTCTGTAAATTTGCCCCAAATAAAGGGAAATTTCTGCCTTTTGCCCCAAAATAAGAAGAATTTCAGCATTTTACCTCAAAATAAGGAAAATTTCTGATTTTTGCACCAAAATATGGAGAATTTTTGCATTTTTGCCCCAAAATTAAGAAAATTTCTGCGTTTTTTCCCTGAAATAAGTGAAATTTTTGCAATTTTGCCCTAAAATAAGTGAAATTTCTGCAATTTTGCCCCAAAATAAGGAAAATTTCTGAAATTTTGCCCCACAATTAGGGGAACTTCTGCAATTTTGCTCCAAAATACAGGGAATTTCTGCTATTTTGCCCGAAAATAAGGGGAATGCATACCTTTTTGCCATAAAAAAGGAAATTTCTTCATTTTTGCCCCAAATTAAGGGAAATTTCTGAATTTTTGCCCTGAAATATGTAAAATTTCTGCAATTTTAGCCCAAAATAAGGTGAATTTCTGCCTTTTTGCCCCAAAATAATGGGAATTTCTGCCTTTTTGCTCCAAAATAAGAAAAAATTTTTGAATTTTTTCTCTGAAATAAGTGAAATTTCTGCAATTTTGCCCTAAAATAAGGGAAATTTCTGCAATTTTGCCCCAAAATAAGGGAAATTTCTGGAATTTTGCCCCAAAATAAGTGGAATTTCTGAGTTTTTCCCCAAAATAAGGGGAATTTCTGCCTTTTGCCCCACAATTAGGGAAATTTCTGCAATTTTGCCCAAAAATAAGGGAAATTTCTTCCTTGTGCCTCAAAATATGGGGAATTTTTGCCTTTTTGTCTGAAAATATAAGAATGCATACCTTTTTGCCATAAAAATGGAAAATTTCTTCATTTTTGCTCCAAAATAAAAGGAATTTCTGCTTTTTTGCCTCTAAATAAGTGGAATTTCTCTCTTTTTCCCCCAAAACAAAGGGAATTTCTGTCTTTTTTGCTCCAAAATAAGGAAAATTTCTGACTTATAACCCTGAAATAAATGAAATTTCTGCAAATTTGCCCCAAAATAAGAAAAATTTCTGCCTTTGTGCCCCCAAATATGGAGAATTTCAGCCTTTTTACCTCAAAATTAGGGAAATTTCTGCATTTTTGCAACAAAATATTAGGAATTTCTGCATTTTTGCCACAAAATATTAGGAATTTCTGCCTTTTTGCCCCAAAATAAAGAAAATTTCTGCCTTTTTTTTCCCTGAAATAAGTGAAATTTCTGCAAATTTGCCCCCCAAAAAAAGAAATTTCTGCCTTTTGCCCCAAAATAAAAAGAATTTCAGCATTTTACCTCAAAATAAGGGAAATTTCTGATTTTTGCACCAAAATATGGAGAATTTCTGCCTTTTTGCCCCAAAATAAGGAAAATTTCTGCATTTTCTCCCTGAAATAAGTGAAATTTCTGCAATTTTGCCCCAAAATAAAGAAAATTTCTGAAATTTTGCCCCACAATTAGGGGAATTTCTGCCATTTTGCTCCAAAATACGGGGAATTTCTGCTATTTTGCCCGAAAATAAGGGGAATGCATACCTTTTTGCCATAAAAAAGGGAAATTTCTTCATTTTTGCCTCAAATTAAGGGAAATTTCTGACTTTTTGCCTTGAAATATGTAAAATTTCTGCAATTTTGCCCTAAAATAAGGGAAATTTCTGCAATTTTTCCCCATAATAATGGAAATTTCTGGAATTTTGCCACAAAATAAGGGGAATTTCTGTTTTTTTTTTTCCCCAAATAAGGGAAATTTCTGCAATTTTGCCCTAAAATAAGGGAAATTTCTGGTTTTTTGCCTTTAAATAAGTGGAATTTCTGTCTTTTTCCCCCAAAACAAAGGGAATTTCTGTCATTTTTGCCCCAAAATAATGAAAATTTCTGACTTATTACCCTGAAATAAGTGAAATTTCTGCAATTTTGTCTCAATATAAGGGAAATTTCTGCGTTTTTGCCCCCAAATAAGGGGAATTTCAGCCTTTTTACCTCAAAATAAGGGGAATTTCTGAATTTTGGCAGAAAATATTAGGAATTTCTTCCTTTTTGCCCCAAAATAAAAAAATTTCTGCCTTTTTTCCCTGAAATAAGTAAAATTTCTGCAATTTTGCCCCTAAATAAGTAAAATTTCTGCAATTTTGCCCCACAATAAGGGAAATTTCTGGAATTTTGCCCCAAAATAAGTGGAATTTCTGATTTTTGCCCCAAAATAAGGAGAATTTCTGCATTTTTGCCCTACAATTAGTGAAATTTCTGCAATTTTGCCCTAAAATAAGGGAAATTTCTGCAATTTTTCCCCATAATAAGGGAAATTTCTGCAATTTTGCTTCAAAATAAGGGGAATTTCTGTTTTTTGCCCCACAATAAAGAAAATTTCTGCAATTTTGCCCCCAAATAAGGGGAATTTCTGCCTTTTTGTCCAAAAATAAGAAGAATGCATACCTTTTTGCCATAAAAAAAGGAAATTTCTTCATTTTTACTCCAAAATAAAGGGACCTTTTGCCTTTTTGCCTCAAAATAAGTGGAATTTCTGTCTTTTTCCACCAAAACAAAGGGAATTTCTGTCTTTTTTGCCCCAAACTAAGGAAAATTTCTGACTTATTACCCTGAAATAAGTGAAATTTCTGCAAATTTGGCCCAAAATAATGGAAACTTCTGCCTTTTTGCCCACAAATAATGGGAATTTTAGCCTTTTTACCTCAAAATAAAAGAAATTTCTGCATTTTTGCACCAAAATATGGAGAATTTCTGCATTTTGCCCCAAAATAAGAAAAATTTCTGCCATTTTTTCCCTGAAATAAGTGAAATTTCTGCAATTTTGCCCCAGACTAAGTGAAATTTCTGCAATTTTGCCCCAAAATAAAAAAAAATTTCTGTAATTTTGCCCCAAAATAAGTGGAATTTCTGAGTTTTGCCCCAACATAAGAAGAATTTCTTCCTTTTTGCCCCACAAATTGTGAAATTTCTGCAATTTTGCCCTAAAATAAGGGAAATTTCTGCAATTTTTCTCCATAATAAGGGAAATTTCTGCAATTTTGCTTCAAAATAAGAGGAATTTCTGTTTTTTGCCCCACAATTAGGGAAATTTCTGCAATTTTGCCCTAAAATAAGGGGAATTTCTGCCTTTTGCCCCATAATATGGGGAATTTCTGCCTTTTTGTTTGAAAATAAGAAGAATGCATACCTTTTTGCCATAAATAAGGGAAATTTCTTCATTTTTGCTCCAAAATAAGGGGAACTTTTGCATTTTTGCCTCTAAATTAGTAGAATTTCTGTTTTTTCCCCCAAAACAAAGAGAATTTCTGTCTTTTTTGCCCCAAAATAAGTAAAATTTCTGACTTATTACCCTGAAATAAGTGAAATTTCTGCAAATTTGCCCCAAAAATAGGGAAATTTCTGCCTTTTGCCCAAAAATAAGGGGAATTTCAGCATTTTACCTCAAAATAAATGAAATTTCTGATTTTTGCACCAAAATATGGAGAATTTCTGCCTTTTTGCAACAAAAAAAAATTTCTGCTTTTTTTCCCTGAAATAAGTGAAATTTCTGCAATTTTGCTCCAAAATACGGGAAATTTTTGCCTTTTTGCTTGAAAATAAGGGGAATGCATACCTTTTTGCCATAAAAAAGGGAAATTTCTTCATTTTTGCCCCAAATTAAGGGAATTTTCTGAATTTTTGCCCTGAAATATGTGAAATTTCTGCAATTTTAGCCCAAAATAAGGTGAATTTCTGTGTTTTTGCCCCAAAATAATGGGAATTTCTGCCTTTTTGCCCCAAAATAAGAAATATTTTTGCTTTTTTCTCTGAAATAAGTGAAATTTCTGCAATTTTGCCCTAAAATAAAAGAAATTTCTGCAATTTCTCCCCATAATAAAGGAAATTTCTGGAATTTTGCCTTAAAATAAGGGGAATTTCTGTTTTTTTGCCCCCCAATAAGGGAAATTCCTGCAATTTTGTTCTAAAATAAGGGGAGTTTCTGCTTTTTTGCCTCTAAATAAGTGGAATTTCTGTCTTTTTCCCCAAAAACAAAGGGAATTTCTCTCATTTTTGCCCCAAAATAAGGAAAATTTCTGACTTATTACCCTGAAATAAGTGAAATTTCTGCAATTTTGCCCCAATATAAGGGAAATTTCTGCCTTTTTGCCCCCAAATAAGGGGAATTTCAGCCTTTTTACCACAAAATAAGGGGAATTTCTGAATTTTGGAACAAAATTTTAGGAATTTCTGCCTTTTTGCCCCCAAAAAAGGACAATTTCTGCCTTTTTTCCCTGATATAAGTGAAATTTCTGCAATTTTGCCCCACAATAAGTAAAATTTCTGCAATTTTGCCCCAAAATAAGGGAAATTTCTGGAAATTTGCCCCAAAATAAGTGGAATTTCTGAGTTTTGCCCCAAAATAAGGAGAATTTTTGCCTTTTTGCCCACAATTAGTGAAATTTCTGCAATTTTCCTCTAAAATAAGAGAAATTTCTGCAATTTTCCCCCATAATAAGGGAAATTTCTGCAATTTTGCTTCAAAATAAGGGGAATTTCTGTTTTTTGCCCCACAATTAGGGAAATTTCTGCAATTTTGCTCCAAAATAAAAGGAATTTCTGCCTTTTGTCCTAAAATATGGGGAAATTCTGCCTTTTTGTCTGAAAATAAGAAGAATGCACACCTTTTTGCCATAGAAAAGGGAAATTTCTTCATTTTTGCTCCAAAATAAGGGGAACTTTTGCTTTTTGCTTCTAAAAAAGTGGAATTTCTGTGTTTTTCCCCCAAAACAAAGGGAATTTCTGTCTTTTTTTGCACCAAAATAAGGAAAATTTCTGACTTATTACCCTGAAATAAGTGAAATTTCTGCAAATTTGCCCCAAAATTAGGGAAATTTCTGCCTTTTTTCCCCCAAATATGGGGAATTTCAGCCTTTTTACCTAAAAATAAAGGAAATTTCTGCAACTTTGCAACAAAATATTAGGAGTTTCTGCATTTTTGCCACAAAATATTAGGAATTTCTGCCTTTTTGCCCCATAATAAGGAAAATTTCTGCCTTTTTTTCCCTGAAATAAGTGAAATTTCTGCAATTATGCCCCAAAATAAGTGAAATTTCTGCAAATTTGCCCCAAAATAAGGGAAATTTCTGGAATTTTGCCCCAAAATAAGTGGAATTTCTGAGTTTTGCCCCAAAATAAGGAGAATTTCTGCCTTTTTGCCCCACAATTAGTGAAATTTCTGCAATTTTGCCCCAAAAAAAGGAAATTTCTGCCTTTTGCCCCAAAATAAGGGGAATTTCAGCATTTTACCTAAAAATAAGGGAAATTTCTGATTTTTGCACCAAAATATGGAGAATTTCTGCCTTTTTGCCACAAAATAAGAAAAATTTCTGCCTTTTTTCCCTGAAATAAGTGAAATTTCTGCAATTTTGCCCCAAAATAAGTGAAATATCTGCAATTTTGCCCCAAAATAAGGGAAATTTCTGGAATTTTGCCCCAAAATAAGTGGAATTTCTGAGTTTTGCCTCAAAATAAGGAGAATTTCTGCCTTTTTGCCCCACAATGAGTGAAATTTCTTCAATTTTGCCCTAAAATAAGGGCAATTTCTGCAATTTTTCCCCATAATAAGGGAAATTTCTGTAATTTTGCTTCAAAATAAGGGGAATTTCTGTTTTTTGCTTCACAATTAGGGATATTTCTGCAATTTTGCCCCAAAATAAGGGGAATTTCTGCCTTTTCCCCAAACTATGGGGAATTTCTGCATTTTTGTTTTAAAATAAGAAGAATGCATACCTTTTTGCCATAAAAAAGTGAAATTTCTTCATTTTTGCTTCTAAATAAGAGGAACTTTTGCCTTTTTGCCTCTAAATAAGTAGAATTTCTGTTTTTTCGCCCAAATCAAAGAGAATTTCTGTCTTTTTTGCCCCAAAATAAGTAAAATTTCTGACTTATTACACTGAAATAAGTCAAATTTCTGCAAATTTGCCCCAAAAAAAGGAAATTTCATCCTTTTGCCCAAAAATAAGGGGAATTTCAGCATTTTACCTCAAAATAATGGAAATTTCTGATTTTTGCACCAAAATATTGAGAATTTCTGCCTTTTGCACCAAAATAAGGAAAATTTCTGGCTTTTTTCCCTGAAATAAGTGAAATTTCTGCAATTTTGCTCCAAAATATAGGGAATTTCTGCCTTTTTGCCCGAAAATAAGGGGAATGCATAGCTTTTTGCTATAAAAAAGGGAAATTTCTTCTTTTTTGCCCCAAATTAAGGGAAATTTCTACATTTTTGCCCTGAAATATGTGAAATTTCTTCAATTTTAGCCCAAAATAAGGTGAATTTCAGCTTTTTTTCCCCAAAATAATTGGAATTTCTGCCTTTTTGCCCCAAAATAAGAAAAATTTTTGCTTTCTTTCTCTGAAATAAGTGAAATTTCTGCAATTTTGCCCTAAAATAAAAGAAATTTCTGCAATTTTTCCCCATAATAAAGGAAATTTCTGGAATTTTGCCTTAAAATAAGGGGAATTTTTGTTTTTTTTGCCTCTAAATAAGTGGAATTTCTGTCTTTTTCTTCCAAAACAAAGGGAATTTCTGTCATTTTTGCCCCAAAATAAGAAAAATTTCTGACTTATTACCCTAAAATAAGTGAAATTTCTGCAATTTTGCCCCAATATAAGGGAAATTTCTGCCTTTTTGCCCCCAAATAAGGGGAATTTTAATCTTTTTACCTCAAAATAAGGGGAATTTCTGAATTTTGGCACAAATATTAGGAATTTCTGCCTTTTTGCCCCAAAATAAGGACAATTTCTGCCTTTTTTCCCTGATATAAGTGAAATTTCTGCAATTTTCCCCAAAATAAGTAAAATTTCTGCAATTTTGCCCCAAAATAAGGGAAATTTCTGGAATTTTGCCCCAAAATAAGTGGAATTTCTGAGTTTTGCCCCAAAATAAGGGTAATTTCTACTTTTTGCCCCACAGTTAGGGAAATTTCTGCAATTTTGCCCAAAAAGAAGGGAAATTTCTGCCTTTTGCCCCAAAATATGGGGAATTTCTGCCTTTTTGTCTGAAAATAAGAAGAATGCATAACTTTTTGCAATAAAAATGGGAAATTTCTTCATTTTTGCTCCAAAATAAAAGGAATTTCTGCTTTTTTGCCTCTAAATAAGTGGAATTTCTGTCTTTTTCCCCCAAAACAAAGGGAATTTCTGTTTTTTTAGTCCAAAATAAGGAAAATTTCTGACTTATAACCCTGAAATAAATGAAATTTCTGCAAATTTGCCCCAAAATAAGAAAAATTTCTGCCTTTGTGCCCCCAAATAAGGAGAATTTCAGCCTTTTTACCTCAAAATAAGGGAAATTTCTGCATTTTTGCAACAAAATATTAGGAATTTCTGCATTTTTGCCACAAAATGTTAGGAATTTCTGCCTTTTTGCCCCAAAATAAGGAAAATTTCTGCCTTTTTTTTCCCTGAAATAAGTGAAATTTCTGCAAATTTGCCCCAAATAAAGGGAAATTTCTGCCTTTTGCCCCAAAATAAGAAGAATTTCAGCATTTTACCTCAAAATAAGGAAAATTTCTGATTTTTGTACCAAAATATGGAGAATTTCTGCATTTTTGCCCCAAAATTAAGAAAATTTCTGCGTTTTTTCCCTGAAATAAGTGAAATTTTTGCAATTTTGCCCTAAAATAAGTGAAATTTCTGCAATTTTGCCCCAAAATAAGGAAAATTTCTGAAATTTTGCCCCACAATTAGGGGAATTTCTGCAATTTTGCTCCAAAATACAGGGAATTTCTGCTATTTTGCCCGAAAATAAGGGGAATGCATACCTTTTTGCCATAAAAAGGGAAATTTCTTCATTTTTGCCCCAAATTAAGGGAAATTTCTGAATTTTTGCCCTGAAATATGTAAAATTTCTGCAATTTTAGCCCAAAATAAGGTGAATTTCTGCCTTTTTGCCCCAAAATAATGGGAATTTCTGCCTTTTTGCTCCAAAATAAGAAAAAATTTTTGAATTTTTTCTCTGAAATAAGTGAAATTTCTGCAATTTTGCCCTAAAATAAGGGAAATTTCTGAAATTTTTCCCCATAATAAGGGAAATTTCTGGAATTTTGCCACAAAATAAGGGGAATTTCTGTTTTTTTGCCCCAAAATAAGGGAAATTTCTGCAATTTTGCCCTAAAATAAAAGGAATTTCTGGTTTTTTGCCTCTAAATAAGTGGAATTTCTGTCTTTTTCCCCCAAAACAAAGGGAATTTCTTTCATTTTTGCCCCAAAATAATGAAAATTTCTGACTTATTACCCTGAAATAAGTGAAACTTCTGCAATTTTGTCCCAATATAAGGGAAATTTCTGCATTTTTGCCCCCAAATAAGGGGAATTTCAGCCTTTTTACCTCATAATAAGGGGATTTTCTGAATTTTGGCACAACGTATTAGGAATTTCTGCCTTTTTGCCCCAAAATAAAAAAAATTTCTGCCTTTTTTCCCTGAAATAAGTGAAATTTCTGCAATTTTGCTCCAAAATAAGTAAAATTTCTGCAATTTTGCCGCACAATAAGGGAAATTTCTGGTTTTTGCCCCAAAATAAGTGGAATTTCTGAGTTTTGCCCCAAGATAAGGAGAATTTCTGCATTTTTGCCCAACAATTAGTGAAATTTCTGCAATTTTGCCCTAATATAATGGAAATTTCTGCAATTTTTCCCCATAATAATGGAAATTTCTGCAATTTTGCTTCAAAATAAGGGGAATTTCTGTTTTTTGCCCCACAATTAGGGAAATTTCTGCAATTTTGCCTCAAAATAAGGGGAATTTCTGACTTTTGCCCCAAAATATGGGGAATTTCTGCCTTTTTGTCCGAAAATAAGAAGAATGCATACCTTTTGCCATAAAAAAAGGAAATTTCTTCATTTTTACTCCAAAATAAAGGTACCTTTTGCCTTTTTGCCTCAAAATAAGTGGAATTTCTGTCTTTTTCCACCAAAACAAAAGGAATTCCTGTCTTTTTTGCCCCAGATTAAGGAAAATTTCTGACTTATTACCCTGAAATAAGTGAAATTTCTGCAAATTTAGCCCAAAATAAGGGAAATTTCTGCCTTTTTGCCCACAAATATAGGGAAAGTTAGCCTTTTTACCTCAAAATAAGGGAAATTTCTTCATTTTTGCTCCAAAATAAGGGGAACTTTTGCCTTTTTGCCTCTAAATAAGTAGAATTTCTGTTTTTTCCCCCAAAACAAATAGAATTTCTGTCTTTTTTGTGCCAAAATAAGAAAAATTTCTGACTTATTACCCTGAAATAAGTGAAATATCTGCAAATTTGCCCCAAAAATAGTGAAATTTCTGCCTTTTGCCCAAAAATAAGGGGAATTTAGCATTTTACCTCAAAATAAATGAAATTTCTGATTTTTGCACCAAAATATGGAGAATTTCTGCCTTTTTGCACCAAAATAAGAAAAATTTCTGCTTTTTTTCCCTGAAATAAGTGAAATTTCTGTAATTTTGCCCCAAAATAAGAAGAATTTCTGCCTTTTTGCCCCACAATTAGGGGAATTTCTGCAATTTTGCTCCAAAATACGGGGAATTTCTGCCTTTTTGCCATAAAATAAGGGAAATGCATACCTTTTTGCCATAAAAAAGGGAAATTTCTTCATTTTTGCCCAAAATTAAGGGAATTTTCTGCCTTTTTGCCCTGAAATATGTGAAATTTCTGCAATTTTAGCCCAAAATAAGGTGAATTTCTGCCTTTTTGCCCCAAAATAATGGGAATTTCTGCCTTTTTGCCACAAAATAAAAAATATTTTTGCTTTTTTTCTATGAAATAAGTGAAATTTCTGCAATTTTGCCCTAAAATAAAAGAAATTTTTGCAATTTCTCCCCATAATAAAGGAAATTTCTGGAATTTTGCCTTAAAATAAAAGGAATTTCTGTTTTTTTGCCCCCCAATAAGGAAAATTTCTGCAATTTTGTTCTAAAATAAGGGGAATTTCTGCTTTTTTGCCTCTAAATAAGTGGAATTTTTGTCTTTTTCCCCAAAAACAAAGGGAATTTCTGTCATTTTTGCCCCAAAATAAGGAAAATTTCTGACTTATTACCCTGAAATATGTGAAATTTCTGCAATTTTGCCCCAATATAAGCAAATTTCTGCCTTTTTGCCCCCAAATAAGGGGAATTTCAGCCTTTTTACCTCAAAATAAGGGAAATTTCTGCATTTTGGCAAAAAATATTAGGAATTTCTGCCTTTTTTCCCTAAAATAAGTGAAATTTCTGAAATTTTGCCCCAAAATAAGTAAAATTTCTGCAATTTTGCCCCAAAATAAGGAGAATTTCTGGAATTTTGCCCCAAAATAGGTGGAATTTCTGAGTTTTGCCCCAAAAAAGGAGAATTTTTGCCTTTTTGCCCACAGTTAGTGAAATTTCTGCAGTTTTCCCCTAAAATAAGAGAAATTTCTGCAATTTTGCTTCAAAATAAGAGGAATTTCTGTTTTTTGCCCCACAATTAGGGAAATTTCTGCAATTTTGCCCTAAAATAAGGGGAATTTCTGCCTTTTGCCCCAAAATATGGGGAATTTCTGCCTTTTTGTTTGAAAATAAGAAGAATGCATACCTTTTTACCATAAATAAGGGAAATTTCTTAATTTTTGCTCCAAAATAAGGGGAACTTTTGCCTTTTTGCCTCTAAATAAGTAGAATTTCTGTTTTTTTCCCCCAAAACAAAGAGAATTTCTGTCTTTTTTGCCCCAAAATAATGAAAATTTCTGACTTATTACCCTGAAATAAGTGAAATTTCTGCAAATTTGCCCCAAAAATGGGGAAATTTCTGCCTTTTGCCCAAAAATAAGGGGAATTTCAGCATTTTACCTCAAAATAAATGAAATTTCTGATTTTTGCACCAAAATATGGAGAATTTCTGCCTTTTTGCAACAAAAAAAATTTCTGCCTTTTTTCCTTGAAATAAGTGAAATTTCTGCAATTTTGCTCCAAAATACGGGAAATTTTTGCCTTTTTGCTTGAAAATAAGGGGAATGCATACCTTTTTGCCATAAAAAAGGGAAATTTCTTCATTTTTGCCCCAAATTAAGGGAATTTTCTGAAATTTTGCCCTGAAATATGTGAAATTTCTGCAATTTTAGCCCAAAATAAGGTGAATTTCTGTGTTTTTGCCCCAAAATAATGGGAATTTCTGCCTTTTTGCCCCAAAATAAGAAATATTTTTGCTTTTTTTCTCTGAAATAAGTGAAATTTCTGCAATTTTGCCCTAAAATAAAAGAAATTTCTGCAATTTCTCCCCATAATAAAGGAAATTTCTGGAATTTTGCCTTAAAATAAGGGGAATTTCTGTTTTTTTGCCCCCCAATAAGGGAAATTCCTGCAATTTTGTTCTAAAATAAGGGGAGTTTCTGCTTTTTTGCCTCTAAATAAGTGGAATTTCTGTCTTTTTCCCCAAAAACAAAGGGAATTTCTCTCATTTTTGCCCCAAAATAAGGAAAATTTCTGACTTATTACCCTGAAATAAGTGAAATTTCTGCAATTTTGCCCCAATATAAGGGAAATTTCTGCCTTTTTGCCCCCAAATAAGGGGAATTTCAGCCTTTTTACCTCAAAATAAGGGGAATTTCTGAATTTTGGAACAAAATTTTAGGAATTTCTGCCTTTTTGCCCCAAAAAAAGGACAATTTCTGCCTTTTTTCCCTGATATAAGTGAAATTTCTGCAATTTTGCCCCAAAATAAGGGAAATTTCTGGAAATTTGCCCCAAAATAAGTGGAATTTCTGAGTTTTGCCCCAAAATAAGGAGAATTTTTGCCTTTTTGCCCACAATTAGTGAAATTTCTGCAATTTTCCTCTAAAATAAGAGAAATTTCTGCAATTTTTACCCATAATAAGGGAAATTTCTGCAATTTTGCTTCAAAATAAGGGGAATTTCTTTTTTTTTGCCCCACAATTAGGGAAATTTCTGCAATTTTGCTCCAAAATAAAAGGAATTTCTGCCTTTTGTCCTAAAATATGGGGAAATTCTGCCTTTTTGTCTGAAAATAAGAAGAATGCACAACTTTTTGCCATAGAAAAGGGAAATTTCTTCATTTTTGCTCCAAAATAAGGGGAACTTTTGCTTTTTGCTTCTAAAAAAGTGGAATTTCTGTGTTTTTCCCCCAAAACAAAGGGAATTTCTGTCTTTTTTTGCACCAAAATAAGGAAAATTTCTGACTTATTACCCTGAAATAAGTGAAATTTCTGCAAATTTGCCCCAAAATTAGGGAAATTTCTGCCTTTTTGCCCCCAAATATGGGGAATTTCAGCCTTTTTACCTCAAAATAAAGGAAATTTCTGCAACTTTGCAACAAAATATTAGGAATTTCTGCATTTTTGCCACAAAATATTAGGAATTTCTGCCTTTTTGCCCCATAATAAGGAAAATTTCTGCCTTTTTTTCCCTGAAATAAGTGAAATTTCTGCAATTATGCCCCAAAATAAGTGAAATTTCTGCAAATTTGCCCCAAAATAAGGGAAATTTCTGGAATTTTGCCCCAAAATAAATGGAATTTCTGAGTTTTGCCCCAAAATAAGGAGAATTTCTGCCTTTTTGCCCCACAATTAGTGAAATTTCTTCAATTTTGCCCCCCAAAAAGGAAATTTCTGCCTTTTGCCCCAAAATAAGGGGAATTTCAGCATTTTACCTAAAAATAAGGGAAATTTCTGATTTTTGCACCAAAATATGGAGAATTTCTGCCTTTTTGCCACAAAATAAGAAAAATTTCTGCCTTTTTTCCCTGAAATAAGTGAAATTTCTGCAATTTTGCCCCTAAATAAGTGAAATATCTGCAATTTTGCCCCAAAATAAGGGAAATTTCTGGAATTTTGCCCCAAAATAAGTGGAATTTCTGAGTTTTGCCTCAAAATAAGGAGAATTTCTGCCTTTTTGCCCCACAATGAGTGAAATTTCTTCAATTTTGCCCTAAAATAAGGGCAATTTCTGCAATTTTTCCCCATAATAAGGGAAATTTCTGTAATTTTGCTTCAAAATAAGGGGAATTTCTGTTTTTTGCTTCACAATTAGGGATATTTCTGCAATTTTGCCCCAAAATAAGGGGAATTTCTGCCTTTTGCCCCAAACTATGGGGAATTTCTGCCTTTTTGTTTTAAAATACGAAGAATGCATAACTTTTTGCCATAAAAAAGTGAAATTTCTTCATTTTTGCTTCTAAATAAGAGGAACTTTTGCCTTTTTGCCTCTAAATAAGTAGAATTTCTGTTTTTTCGCCCAAATCAAAGAGAATTTCTGTCTTTTTTGCCCCAAAATAAGTAAAATTTCTGACTTATTACACTGAAATAAGTCAAATTTCTGCAAAATTGCCCCAAAAAAGGGAAATTTCATCCTTTTGCCCAAAAATAAGGGGAATTTCAGCATTTTACCTCAAAATAAATGAAATTTCTGATTTTTGCACCAAAATATGGAGAATTTCTGCCTTTTGCACCAAAATAAGGAAAATTTCTGGCTTTTTTCCCTGAAATAAGTGAAATTTCTGCAATTTTGCTCCAAAATATAAGGAATTTCTGCCTTTTTGCCCGAAAATAAGGGGAATGCATAGCTTTTTGCTATAAAAAAGGGAAATTTCTTCATTTTTGCCCCAAATTAAGGGAAATTTCTGCCTTTTTGCCCTGAAATATGTGAAATTTCTTCAATTTTAGCCCAAAATAAGGTGAATTTCAGCGTTTTTCCCCAAAATAATTGGAATTTCTGCATTTTTGCCCCAAAATAAGAAAAATTTTTGCTTTCTTTCTCTGAAATAAGTGAAATTTCTGCAATTTTGCCCTAAAATAAAAGAAATTTCTGCAATTTTTCCCCATAATAAAGGAAATTTCTGGAATTTTGCCTTAAAATAAGGGGAATTTTTGTTTTTTTGCCTCTAAATAAGTGGAATTTCTTTCTTTTTCTTCCAAAACAAAGGGAATTTCTGTCATTTTTGCCCCAAAATAAGAAAAATTTCTGACTTATTACCCTAAAATAAGTGAAATTTCTGCAATTTTGCCCCAATATAAGGGAAATTTCTGCCTTTTTGCCCCCAAATAAGGGGAATTTTAACCTTTTTACCTCAAAATAAGGGGAATTTCTGAATTTTGGCACAAATATTAGGAATTTCTGCCTTTTTGCCCCAAAATAAGGACAATTTCTGCCTTTTTTCCCTGATATAAGTGAAATTTCTGCAATTTTGCCCAAAATAAGTAAAATTTCTGCAATTTTGCCCCAAAATAAGGGAAATTTCTGGAATTTTGCCCCAAAATAAGTGGAATTTCTGAGTTTTGCCCCAAAATAAGGGTAATTTCTACTTTTTGCCCCACAGTTAGGGAAATTTCTGCAATTTTGCCCAAAAAGAAGGGAAATTTCTGCCTTTTGCCCCAAAATATGGGGAATTTCTGCCTTTTTGTCTGAAAATAAGAAGAATGCATAACTTTTTGCAATAAAAATGGGAAATTTCTTCATTTTTGCTCCAAAATAAAAGGAATTTCTGCTTTTTTGCCTCTAAATAAGTGGAATTTCTGTCTTTTTCCCCCAAAACAAAGGGAATTTTTGTTTTTTTAGTCCAAAATAAGGAAAATTTCTGACTTATAACCCTGAAATAAATGAAATTTCTGCAAATTTGCCCCAAAATAAGAAAAATTTCTGCCTTTGTGCCCCCAAATAAGGAGAATTTCAGCCTTTTTATCTCAAAATAAGGGAAATTTCTGCATTTTTGCAACAAAATATTAGGAATTTCTGCATTTATGCCACAAAATGTTAGGAATTTCTGCCTTTTTGCCCCAAAATAAGGAAAATTTCTGCCTTTTTTTCCCTGAAATAAGTGAAATTTCTGCAAATTTGCCCCAAATAAAGGGAAATTTCTGCCTTTTGCCCCAAAATAAGAAGAATTTCAGCATTTTACCTCAAAATAAGGAAAATTTCTGATTTTTGCACCAAAATATGGAGAATTTCTGCATTTTTGCCCCAAAATTAAGAAAATTTCTGCGTTTTTTCCCTGAAATAAGTGAAATTTTTGCAATTTTGCCCTAAAATAAGTGAAATTTCTGCAATTTTGCCCCAAAATAAGGAAAATTTCTGAAATTTTGCCCCACAATTAGGGGAATTTCTGCAATTTTGCTCCAAAATACAGGGAATTTCTGCTATTTTGCCCGAAAATAAGGGGAATGCATACCTTTTTGCCATAAAAAGGGAAATTTCTTCATTTTTGCCCCAAATTAAGGGAAATTTCTGAATTTTTGCCCTGAAATATGTAAAATTTCTGCAATTTTAGCCCAAAATACGGTGAATTTCTGCCTTTTTGCCCCAAAATAATGGGAATTTCTGCCTTTTTGCTGCAAAATAAGAAAAAATTTTTGAATTTTTTCTCTGAAATAAGTGAAATTTCTGCAATTTTGCCCTAAAATATGGGAAATTTCTGAAATTTTTCCCCATAATAAGGGAAATTTCTGGAATTTTGCCACAAAATAAGGGGAATTTCTGTTTTTTTGCCCCAAAATAAGGGAAATTTCTGCAATTTTGCCCTAAAATAAAAGGAATTTCTGGTTTTTTGCCTCTAAATAAGTGGAATTTCTGTCTTTTTCCCCCAAAACAAAGGGAATTTCTGTCTTTTTTGCCCCAAAATAAGGGGAATTTCTGACTTATTACCCTGAAATAAGTGAAATTTCTGCAATTTTGTCCCAATATAAGGGAAATTTCTGCATTTTTGCCCCCAAATAAGGGGAATTTCAGCCTTTTTACCTCAAAATAAGGGGATTTTCTGAATTTTGGCACAACGTATTAGGAATTTCTGCCTTTTTGCCCCAAAATAAAAAAAATTTGTGCCTTTTTTCCCTGAAATAAGTGAAATTTCTGCAATTTTGCTCCAAAATAAGTAAAATTTCTGCAATTTTGCCCCACAATAAGGGAAATTTCTGGTTTTTGCCCCAAAATAAGTGGAATTTCTGAGTTTTGCCCTAAAATAAGGAGAATTTCTGCAGTTTTGCCCAACAATTAGTGAAATTTCTGCAATTTTGCCCTAATATAATGGAAATTTCTGCAATTTTTCCCCATAATAATGGAAATTTCTGCAATTTTGCTTCAAAATAAGGGGAATTTCTGTTTTTTGCCCCACAATTAGGGAAATTTCTGCAATTTTGCCTCAAAATAAGGGGAATTTCTTACTTTTGCCCCAAAATATGGGGAATTTCTGCCTTTTTGTCCGAAAATAAGAAGAATGCATACCTTTTGCCATAAAAAAAGGAAATTTCTTCATTTTTACTCCAAAATAAAGGTACCTTTTGCCTTTTTGCCTCAAAATAAGTGGAATTTCTGTCTTTTTCCACCAAAACAAAAGGAATTCCTGTCTTTTTTGCCCCAGACTAAGGAAAATTTCTGACTTATTACCCTGAAATAAGTGATATTTTTGCAAATTTAGCCCAAAATAAGGGAAATTTCTGCCTTTTTGCCCACAAATATAGGGAAAGTTAGCCTTTTTACCTCAAAATAAGGGAAATTTCTTCATTTTTGCTTTAAAATAAGGGGAACTTTTGCCTTTTTGCCTCTAAATAAGTAGAATTTCTGTTTTTTTCCCCCAAAACAAATAGAATTTCTGTCTTTTTTGTGCCAAAATAAGAAAAATTTCTGACTTATTACCCTGAAATAAGTGAAATATCTGCAAATTTGCCCCAAAAATAGTGAAATTTCTGCCTTTTGCCCAAAAATAAGGGGAATTTAAGCATTTTACCTCAAAATAAATGAAATTTCTGATTTTTGCACCAAAATATGGAGAATTTCTGCCTTTTTGCACCAAAATAAGAAAAATTTCTGCTTTTTTTCCCTGAAATAAGTGAAATTTCTGTAATTTTGCCCCAAAATAAGAAGAATTTCTGCCTTTTTGCCCCACAATTAGGGGAATTTCTGCAATTTTGCTCCAAAATACGGGGAATTTCTGCCTTTTTGCCATAAAATAAGGGAAATGCATACCTTTTTGCCATAAAAAAGGGAAATTTCTTCATTTTTGCCCAAAATTAAGGGAATTTTCTGCCTTTTTGCCCTGAAATATGTGAAATTTCTGCAATTTTAGCCCAAAATAAGGTGAATTTCTGCCTTTTTGCCCCAAAATAATGGGAATTTCTGCCTTTTTGCCACAAAATAAAAAATATTTTTGCTTTTTTTCTATGAAATAAGTGAAATTTCTGCAATTTTGCCCTAAAATAAAAGAAATTTTTGCAATTTCTCCCCATAATAAAGGAAATTTCTGGAATTTTGCCTTAAAATAAAAGGAATTTCTGTTTTTTTGCCCCCCAATAAGGAAAATTTCTGCAATTTTGTTCTAAAATAAGGGGAATTTCTGCTTTTTTGCCTCTAAATAAGTGGAATTTTTGTCTTTTTCCCCAAAAACAAAGGGAATTTCTGTCATTTTTGCCCCAAAATAAGGAAAATTTCTGACTTATTACCCTGAAATATGTGAAATTTCTGCAATTTTGCCCCAATATAAGCAAATTTCTGCCTTTTTGCCCCCAAATAAGGGGAATTTCAGCCTTTTTACCTCAAAATAAGGGAAATTTCTGCATTTTGGCAAAAAATATTAGGAATTTCTGCCTTTTTTCCCTAAAATAAGTGAAATTTCTGAAATTTTGCCCCAAAATAAGTAAAATTTCTGCAATTTTGCCCCAAAATAAGGAGAATTTCTGGAATTTTGCCCCAAAATAGGTGGAATTTCTGAGTTTTGCCCCAAAAAAGGAGAATTTTTGCCTTTTTGCCCACAGTTAGTGAAATTTCTGCAGTTTTCCCCTAAAATAAGAGAAATTTCTGCAATTTTGCTTCAAAATAAGAGGAATTTCTGTTTTTTGCCCCACAATTAGGGAAATTTCTGCAATTTTGCCCTAAAATAAGGGGAATTTCTGCCTTTTGCCCCAAAATATGGGGAATTTCTGCCTTTTTGTTTGAAAATAAGAAGAATGCATACCTTTTTGCCATAAATAAGGGAAATTTCTTAATTTTTGCTCCAAAATAAGGGGAACTTCTGCCTTTTTGCCTCTAAATAAGTAGAATTTCTGTTTTTTTCCCCCAAAACAAAGAGAATTTCTGTCTTTTTTGCCCCAAAATAATGAAAATTTCTGACTTATTACCCTGAAATAAGTGAAATTTCTGCAAATTTGCCCCAAAAATGGGGAAATTTCTGCCTTTTGCCCAAAAATAAGGGGAATTTCAGCATTTTACCTCAAAATAAATGAAATTTCTGATTTTTGCACCAAAATATGGAGAATTTCTGCCTTTTTGCAACAAAAAAAAATTTCTGCTTTTTTTCCTTGAAATAAGTGAAATTTCTGCAATTTTGCTCCAAAATACGGGAAATTTTTGCCTTTTTGCTTGAAAATAAGGGGAATGCATACCTTTTTGCCATAAAAAAGGGAAATTTCTTCATTTTTGCCCCAAATTAAGGGAATTTTCTGAAATTTTGCCCTGAAATATGTGAAATTTCTGCAATTTTAGCCCAAAATAAGGTGAATTTCTGTGTTTTTGCCCCAAAATAATGGGAATTTCTGCCTTTTTGCCCCAAAATAAGAAATATTTTTGCTTTTTTTCTCTGAAATAAGTGAAATTTCTGCAATTTTGCCCTAAAATAAAAGAAATTTCTGCAATTTCTCCCCATAATAAAGGAAATTTCTGGAATTTTGCCTTAAAATAAGGGGAATTTCTGTTTTTTTGCCCCCCAATAAGGGAAATTCCTGCAATTTTGTTCTAAAATAAGGGGAGTTTCTGCTTTTTTGCCTCTAAATAAGTGGAATTTCTGTCTTTTTCCCCAAAAACAAAGGGAATTTCTCTCATTTTTGCCCCAAAATAAGGAAAATTTCTGACTTATTACCCTGAAATAAGTGAAATTTCTGCAATTTTGCCCCAATATAAGGGAAATTTCTGCCTTTTTGCCCCCAAATAAGGGGAATTTCAGCCTTTTTACCTCAAAATAAGGGGAATTTCTGAATTTTGGAACAAAATTTTAGGAATTTCTGCCTTTTTTCCCCAAAAAAGGACAATTTCTGCCATTTTTCCCTGATATAAGTGAAATTTCTGCAATTTTGCCCCAAAATAAGTAAAATTTCTGCAATTTTGCCCCAAAATAAGGGAAATTTCTGGAAATTTGCCCCAAAATAAGTGGAATTTCTGAGTTTTGCCCCAAAATAAGGAGAATTTTTGCCTTTTTGCCCACAATTAGTGAAATTTCTGCAATTTTCCTCTAAAATAAGAGAAATTTCTGCAATTTTTACCCATAATAAGGGAAATTTCTGCAATTTTGCTTCAAAATAAGGGGAATTTCTTTTTTTTGCCCCACAATTAGGGAAATTTCTGCAATTTTGCTCCAAAATAAAAGGAATTTCTGCCTTTTGTCCTAAAATATGGGGAAATTCTGCCTTTTTGTCTGAAAATAAGAAGAATGCACAACTTTTTGCCATAGAAAAGGGAAATTTCTTCATTTTTGCTCCAAAATAAGGGGAACTTTTGCTTTTTGCTTCTAAAAAAGTGGAATTTCTGTGTTTTTCCCCCAAAACAAAGGGAATTTCTGTCTTTTTTTGCACCAAAATAAGGAAAATTTCTGACTTATTACCCTGAAATAAGTGAAATTTCTGCAAATTTGCCCCAAAATTAGGGAAATTTCTGCCTTTTTGCCCCCAAATATGGGGAATTTCAGCCTTTTTACCTCAAAATAAAGGAAATTTCTGCAACTTTGCAACAAAATATTAGGAATTTCTGCATTTTTGCCACAAAATATTAGGAATTTCTGCCTTTTTGCCCCATAATAAGGAAAATTTCTGCCTTTTTTTCCCTGAAATAAGTGAAATTTCTGCAATTATGCCCCAAAATAAGTGAAATTTCTGCAAATTTGCCCCAAAATAAGGGAAATTTCTGGAATTTTGCCCCAAAATAAATGGAATTTCTGAGTTTTGCCCCAAAATAAGGAGAATTTCTGCCTTTTTGCCCCACAATTAGTGAAATTTCTTCAATTTTGCCCCCAAAAAAGGAAATTTCTGCCTTTTGCCCCAAAATAAGGGGAATTTCAGCATTTTACCTAAAAATAAGGGAAATTTCTGATTTTTGCACCAAAATATGGAGAATTTCTGCCTTTTTGCCACAAAATAAGAAAAATTTCTGCCTTTTTTCCCTGAAATAAGTGAAATTTCTGCAATTTTGCCCCAAAATAAGTGAAATATCTGCAATTTTGCCCCAAAATAAGGGAAATTTCTGGAATTTTGCCCCAAAATAAGTGGAATTTCTGAGTTTTGCCTCAAAATAAGGAGAATTTCTGCCTTTTTGCCCCACAATGAGTGAAATTTCTTCAATTTTGCCCTAAAATAAGGGCAATTTCTGCAATTTTTCCCCATAATAAGGGAAATTTCTGTAATTTTGCTTCAAAATAAGGGGAATTTCTGTTTTTTGCCCCACAATTAGGGATATTTCTGCAATTTTGCCCCAAAATAAGGGGAATTTCTGCCTTTTGCCCCAAACTATGGGGAATTTCTGCCTTTTTGTTTTAAAATACGAAGAATGCATAACTTTTTGCCATAAAAAAGTGAAATTTCTTCATTTTTGCTTCTAAATAAGAGGAACTTTTGCCTTTTTGCCTCTAAATAAGTAGAATTTCTGTTTTTTCGCCCAAATCAAAAAGAATTTCTGTCTTTTTTGCCCCAAAATAAGTAAAATTTCTGACTTATTACACTGAAATAAGTGAAATTTCTTCAAATTTGCCCCAAAAAAGGGAAATTTCATCCTTTTGCCCAAAAATAAGGGGAATTTCAGCATTTTACCTCAAAATAAATGAAATTTCTGATTTTTGCACCAAAATATGGAGAATTTCTGCCTTTTGCACCAAAATAAGGAAAATTTCTGGCTTTTTTCCCTGAAATAAGTGAAATTTCTGCAATTTTGCTCCAAAATATAGGGAATTTCTGCCTTTTTGCCCGAAAATAAGGGGAATGCATAGCTTTTTGCTATAAAAAAAGGGAAATTTCTTCATTTTTGCCCCAAATTAAGGGAAATTTCTGCCTTTTTGCCCTGAAATATGTGAAATTTCTTCAATTTTAGCCCAAAATAAGGTGAATTTCAGCTTTTTTCCCCAAAATAATTGGAATTTCTGCCTTTTTGCCCCAAAATAAGAAAAATTTTTGCTTTCTTTCTCTGAAATAAGTGAAATTTCTGCAATTTTGCCCTAAAATAAAAGAAATTTCTGCAATTTTTCCCCATAATAAAGGAAATTTCTGGAATTTTGCCTTAAAATAAGGGGAATTTTTGTTTTTTTGCCTCTAAATAAGTGGAATTTCTTTCTTTTTCTTCCAAAACAAAGGGAATTTCTGTCATTTTTGCCCCAAAATAAGAAAAATTTCTGACTTATTACCCTAAAATAAGTGAAATTTCTGCAATTTTGCCCCAATATAAGGGAAATTTCTGCCTTTTTGCCCCCAAATAAGGGGAATTTTAAACTTTTTACCTCAAAATAAGGGGAATTTCTGAATTTTGGCACAAATATTAGGAATTTCTGCTTTTTTGCCCCAAAATAAGGACAATTTCTGCCTTTTTTCCCTGATATAAGTGAAATTTCTGCAATTTTGCCCAAAATAAGTAAAATTTCTGCAATTTTGCCCCAAAATAAGGGAAATTTCTGGAATTTTGCCCCAAAATAAGTGGAATTTCTGAGTTTTGCCCCAAAATAATGGTAATTTCTGCTTTTTGCCCCACAATTAGGGAAATTTCTGCAATTTTGCCCAAAAAGAAGGGAAATTTCTGCCTTTTGCCCCAAAATATGGGGAATTTCTGCCTTTTTGTCTGAAAATAAGAAGAATGCATAACTTTTTGCAATAAAAATGGGAAATTTCTTCATTTTTGCTCCAAAATAAAAGGAATTTCTGCTTTTTTGCCTCTAAATAGGTGGAATTTCTGTCTTTTTCCCCCAAAACAAAGGGAATTTCTGTTTTTTTGGTCCAAAATAAGGAAAATTTCCGACTTATAACCCTGAAATAAATGAAATTTCTGCAAATTTGCCCCAAAATAAGAAAAATTTCTGCCTTTGTGCCCCCAAATAAGGAGAATTTCAGCCTCTTTACCTCAAAATAAGGGAAATTTCTGCATTTTTGCAACAAAATATTAGGAATTTCTGCATTTTTGCCACAAAATGTTAGGAATTTCTGCCTTTTTGCCCCAAAATAAGGAAAATTTCTGCCTTTTTTTTCCCTGAAATAAGTGAAATTTCTGCAAATTTGCCCCAAATAAAGGGAAATTTCTGCCTTTTGCCCCAAAATAAGAAGAATTTCAGCATTTTACCTCAAAATAAGGAAAATTTCTGATTTTTGCACCAAAATATGGAGAATTTCTGCATTTTTGCCCCAAAATTAAGAAAATTTCTGCGTTTTTTCCCTGAAATAAGTGAAATTTTTGCAATTTTGCCCTAAAATAAATGAAATTTCTGCAATTTTGCCCCAAAATAAGGAAAATTTCTGAAATTTTGCCCCACAATTAGGGGAATTTCTGCAATTTTGCTCCAAAATACAGGGAATTTCTGCTATTTTGCCCGAAAATAAGGGGAATGCATACCTTTTTGCCATAAAAAGGGAAATTTCTTCATTTTTGCCCCAAATTAAGGGAAATTTCTGAATTTTTGCCCTGAAATATGTAATATTTCTGCAATTTTAGCCCAAAATACGGTGAATTTCTGCCTTTTTGCCCCAAAATAATGGGAATTTCTGCCTTTTTGCTCCAAAATAAGAAAAAATTTTTGAATTTTTTCTCTGAAATAAGTGAAATTTCTGCAATTTTGCCCTAAAATAAGGGAAATTTCTGAAATTTTTCCCCATAATAAGGGAAATTTCTGGAATTTTGCCACAAAATAAGGGGAATTTCTGTTTTTTTGCCCCCAAATAAGGGAAATTTCTGCAATTTTGCCCTAAAAAAAAAGGAATTTCTGGTTTTTTGCCTCTAAATAAGTGGAATTTCTTTCTTTTTCCCCCAAAACAAAGGGAATTTCTGTCATTTTTGCCCCAAAATAATGAAAATTTCTGACTTATTACCCTGAAATAAGTGAAATTTCTGCAATTTTGTCCCAATATAAGGGAAATTTCTGCGTTTTTGCCCCCAAATAAGGGGAATTTCAGCCTTTTTACCTCAAAATAAGGGGATTTTCTGAATTTTGGCACAACATATTAGGAATTTCTGCCTTTTTGCCCCAAAATAATAAAAAATTTCTGCCTTTTTTCCCTGAAATAAGTGAAATTTCTGCAATTTTGCCCCAAAATAAGTAAAATTTCTGCAATTTTGCCCCACAATAAGGGAAATTTCTGGTTTTTTGCCCCAAAATAAGTGGAATTTCTGAGTTTTGCCCCAAAATAAGGAGAATTTCTGCATTTTTGCCCAACAATTAGTGAAATTTCTGCAATTTTTCCCTAAAATAAGGGAAATTTCTGCAATTTTTCCTCATAATAAGGGAAATTTCTGCCATTTTGCCCCAAAATAAGGGAAATTTCTGGAATTTTGCCCCAAAATAAGTGGAATTTCTGAGTTTTGCCCCAAAATAAGGGGAATTTCTGCCTTTTGCCCCACAATTAGGGAAATTTCTGCAATTTTGCCCAAAAAGAAGGGAAATTTCTGCCTTGTGCCCCAAAATATGGGGAATTTTTGCCTTTTTGTCTGAAAATAAGAAGAATGCATACCTTTTTGCCATAAAAATGGAAAATTTCTTCATTTTTGCTCCAAAATAAAAGGAATTTCTGCTTTTTTGCCTCTAAATAAGTGGAATTTCTGTCTTTTTCCCCCAAAACAAAGGGAATTTCTGTCTTTTTTGCTCCAAAATAAGAAAAATTTCTGACTTATAACCCTAAAATAAATGAAATTTCTGCAAATTTGTCCCAAAATAAGAAAAATTTCTGCCTTTGTGCCCCCAAATAAGGAGAATTTCAGCCTTTTTACCTCAAAATAAGGGAACTTTCTGCAATTTTGCAACAAAATATTAGGAATTTCTGCATTTTTGCCACAAAATATTAGGAATTTCTGCCTTTTTGCCCCAAAATAAGGAAAATTTCTGCCTTTTTTTCCCCTGAAATAAGTGAAATTTCTGCAAATTTGCCCCCCCAAAAAAGAAATTTCTGCCTTTTGCCCCATAATAAAAAGAATTTCAGCATTTTACCTCAAAATAAGGGAAATTTCTGATTTTTGCACCAAAATATGGAGAATTTCTGCCTTTTTGCCCCAAAATAATGAAAATTTCTGCATTTTCTCCCTGAAATAAGTGAAATTTCTGCAATTTTGCCCCAAAATAAAGAAAATTTCTGAAATTTTGCCCCACAATTAGGGGAATTTCTGCCATTTTGCTCCAAAATACCGGGAATTTCTGCTATTTTGCCCGAAAATAAGGGGAATGCATACCTTTTTGCCATAAAAAAGGGAAATTTCTTCATTTTTGCCTCAAATTAAGGGAAATTTCTGACTTTTTGCCTTGAAATATGTAAAATTTCTGAAATTTTGCCCTAAAATAAGGGAAATTTCTGCAATTTTTCCCCATAATAATGGAAATTTCTGGAATTTTGCCACAAAATAAGGGGAATTTCTGTTTTTTTTTCCCCCAAATAAGGGAAATTTCTGCAATTTTGCCCTAAAATAAGGGAAATTTCTGGTTTTTTGCCTTTAAATAAGTGGAATTTCTGTCTTTTTCCCCCAAAACAAAGGGAATTTCTGTCATTTTTGCCCCAAAATAATGAAAATTTCTGACTTATTACCCTGAAATAAGTGAAATTTCTGCAATTTTGTCCCAATATAAGGGAAATTTCTGCGTTTTTGCCCCCAAATAAGGGGAATTTCAGCCTTTTTACCTCAAAATAAGGGGAATTTCTGAATTTTGGCAGAAAATATTAGGAATTTCTTCCTTTTTGCCCCAAAATAAAAAAATTTCTGCCTTTTTTCCCTGAAATAAGTAAAATTTCTGCAATTTTGCCCCTAAATAAGTAAAATTTCTGCAATTTTGCCCCACAATAAGGGAAATTTCTGGAATTTTGCCCAAAAATAAGTGGAATTTCTGATTTTTGCCCCAAAATAAGGAGAATTTCTGCCTTTTTGCCCTACAATTAGTGAAATTTCTGCAATTTTGCCCTAAAATAAGGGAAATTTCTGCAATTTTTCCCCATAATAAGGGAAATTTCTGCAATTTTGCTTCAAAATAAGGGGAATTTCTGTTTTTTGCCCCACAATAAAGAAAATTTCTGCAATTTTGCCCCAAAATAAGGGGAATTTCTGCCTTTTTGTCCAAAAATAAGAAGAATGCATACCTTTTTGCCATAAAAAAGGAAATTTCTTCATTTTTACTCCAAAATAAAGGGACCTTTTGCCTTTTTGCTTCAAAATAAGTGGAATTTCTGTCTTTTTCCACCAAAACAAAGGGAATTTCTGTTTTTTTGGTCCAAAATAAGGAAAATTTCCGACTTATAACCCTGAAATAAATGAAATTTCTGCAAATTTGCCCCAAAATAAGAAAAATTTCTGCCTTTGTGCCCCCAAATAAGGAGAATTTCAGCCTCTTTACCTCAAAATAAGGGAAATTTCTGCATTTTTGCAACAAAATATTAGGAATTTCTGCATTTTTGCCACAAAATGTTAGGAATTTCTGCCTTTTTGCCCCAAAATAAGGAAAATTTCTGCCTTTTTTTTCCCTGAAATAAGTGAAATTTCTGCAAATTTGCCCCAAATAAAGGGAAATTTCTGCCTTTTGCCCCAAAATAAGAAGAATTTCAGCATTTTACCTCAAAATAAGGAAAATTTCTGATTTTTGCACCAAAATATGGAGAATTTCTGCATTTTTGCCCCAAAATTAAGAAAATTTCTGCGTTTTTTCCCTGAAATAAGTGAAATTTTTGCAATTTTGCCCTAAAATAAGTGAAATTTCTGCAATTTTGCCCCAAAATAAGGAAAATTTCTGAAATTTTGCCCCACAATTAGGGGAATTTCTGCAATTTTGCTCCAAAATACAGGGAATTTCTGCTATTTTGCCCGAAAATAAGGGGAATGCATACCTTTTTGCCATAAAAAGGGAAATTTCTTCATTTTTGCCCCAAATTAAGGGAAATTTCTGAATTTTTGCCCTGAAATATGTAAAATTTCTGCAATTTTAGCCCAAAATACGGTGAATTTCTGCCTTTTTGCCCCAAAATAATGGGAATTTCTGCCTTTTTGCTCCAAAATAAGAAAAAATTTTTGAATTTTTTCTCTGAAATAAGTGAAATTTCTGCAATTTTGCCCTAAAATAAGGGAAATTTCTGAAAATTTTCCCCATAATAAGGGAAATTTCTGGAATTTTGCCACAAAATAAGGGGAATTTCTGTTTTTTTGCCCCCAAATAAGGGAAATTTCTGCAATTTTGCCCTAAAATAAAAGGAATTTCTGGTTTTTTGCCTCTAAATAAGTGGAATTTCTGTCTTTTTCCCCCAAAACAAAGGGAATTTCTGTCATTTTTGCCCCAAAATAATGAAAATTTCTGACTTATTACCCTGAAATAAGTGAAATTTCTGCAATTTTGTCCCAATATAAAGGAAATTTCTGCGTTTTTGCCCCCAAATAAGGGGAATTTCAGCCTTTTTACCTCAAAATAAGGGGATTTTCTGAATTTTGGCACAACATATTAGGAATTTCTGCCTTTTTGCCCCAAAATAATAAAAAATTTCTGCCTTTTTTCCCTGAAATAAGTGAAATTTCTGCAATTTTGCCCCAAAATAAGTAAAATTTCTGCAATTTTGCCCCACAATAAGGGAAATTTCTGGTTTTTTGCCCCAAAATAAGTGGAATTTCTGAGTTTTGCCCCAAAATAAGGAGAATTTCTGCATTTTTGCCCAACAATTAGTGAAATTTCTGCAATTTTTCCCTAAAATAAGGGAAATTTCTGCAATTTTTCCTCATAATAAGGGAAATTTCTGCCATTTTGCCCCAAAATAAGGGAAATTTCTGGAATTTTGCCCCAAAATAAGTGGAATTTCTGAGTTTTGCCCCAAAATAAGGGGAATTTCTGCCTTTTGCCCCACAATTAGGGAAATTTCTGCAATTTTGCCCAAAAAGAAGGGAAATTTCTGCCTTGTGCCCCAAAATATGGGGAATTTTTGCCTTTTTGTCTGAAAATAAGAAGAATGCATACCTTTTTGCCATAAAAATGGAAAATTTCTTCATTTTTGCTCCAAAATAAAAGGAATTTCTGCTTTTTTGCCTCTAAATAAGTGGAATTTCTGTCTTTTTCCCCCAAAACAAAGGGAATTTCTGTCTTTTTTGCTCCAAAATAAGGAAAATTTCTGACTTATAACCCTGAAATAAATGAAATTTCTGCAAATTTGTCCCAAAATAAGAAAAATTTCTGCCTTTGTGCCCCCAAATAAGGAGAATTTCAGCCTTTTTACCTCAAAATAAGGGAACTTTCTGCATTTTTGCAACAAAATATTAGGAATTTCTGCATTTTTGCCACAAAATATTAGGAATTTCTGCCTCTTTGCCCCAAAATAAGGAAAATTTCTGCCTTTTTTCCCCCTGAAATAAGTGAAATTTCTGCAAATTTGCCCCCCCAAAAAAGAAATTTCTGCCTTTTGCCCCATAATAAAAAGAATTTCAGCATTTTACCTCAAAATAAGGGAAATTTCTGATTTTTGCACCAAAATATGGAGAATTTCTGCCTTTTTGCCCCAAAATAAGGAAAATTTCTGCATTTTCTCCCTGAAATAAGTGAAATTTCTGCAATTTTGCCCCAAAATAAAGAAAATTTCTGAAATTTTGCCCCACAATTAGGGGAATTTCTGCCATTTTGCTCCAAAATACCGGGAATTTCTGCTATTTTGCCCGAAAATAAGGGGAATGCATACCTTTTTGCCATAAAAAAGGGAAATTTCTTCATTTTTGCCTCAAATTAAGGGAAATTTCTGACTTTTTGCCTTGAAATATGTAAAATTTCTGCAATTTTGCCCTAAAATAAGGGAAATTTCTGCAATTTTTCCCCATAATAATGGAAATTTCTGGAATTTTGCCACAAAATAAGGGGAATTTCTGTTTTTTTTTCCCCCAAATAAGGGAAATTTCTGCAATTTTGCCCTAAAATAAGGGAAATTTCTGGTTTTTTGCCTTTAAATAAGTGGAATTTCTGTCTTTTTCCCCCAAAACAAAGGGAATTTCTGTCATTTTTGCCCCAAAATAATGAAAATTTCTGACTTATTACCCTGAAATAAGTGAAATTTCTGCAATTTTGTCCCAATATAAGGGAAATTTCTGCGTTTTTGCCCCCAAATAAGGGGAATTTCAGCCTTTTTACCTCAAAATAAGGGGAATTTCTGAATTTTGGCAGAAAATATTAGGAATTTCTTCCTTTTTGCCCCAAAATAAAAAAATTTCTGCCTTTTTTCCCTGAAATAAGTAAAATTTCTGCAATTTTGCCCCTAAATAAGTAAAATTTCTGCAATTTTGCCCCACAATAAGGGAAATTTCTGGAATTTTGCCCCAAAATAAGTGGAATTTCTGATTTTTGCCCCAAAATAAGGAGAATTTCTGCCTTTTTGCCCTACAATTAGTGAAATTTCTGCAATTTTGCCCTAAAATAAGGGAAATTTCTGCAATTTTTCCCCATAATAAGGGAAATTTCTGCAATTTTGCTTCAAAATAAGGGGAATTTCTGTTTTTTGCCCCACAATAAAGAAAATTTCTGCAATTTTGCCCCAAAATAAGGGGAATTTCTGCCTTTTTGTCCAAAAATAAGAAGAATGCATACCTTTTTGCCATAAAAAAGGAAATTTCTTCATTTTTACTCCAAAATAAAGGGACCTTTTGCCTTTTTGCTTCAAAATAAGTGGAATTTCTGTCTTTTTCCACCAAAACAAAGGGAATTTCTGTCTTTTTTGACCCAAACTAAGGCAAATTTCTGACTTATTACCCTGAAATAAGTGAAATTTCTGCAAATTTGGCCCAAAATAAGGGAAATTTCTGCCTTTTTGCCTACAAATAATGGGAATTTTAGCCTTTTTACCTCAAAATAAAAGAAATTTCTGCATTTTTGCACCAAAATATGGAGAATTTCTGCATTTTGCCCCAAAATAAGAAAAATTTCTGCCTTTTTTCCCTGAAATAAGTGAAATTTCTGTAATTTTGCCCCAAACTAAGTGAAATTTCTGCAATTTTGCCCCAAAATAAAAAAAAATTTCTGTAATTTTGCCCCAAAATAAGTGGAATTTCTGAGTTTTGCCCCAACATAAGAAGAATTTCTTCCTTTTTGCCCCACAAATTGTGAAATTTCTGCAATTTTGCCCTAAAATAAGGGAAATTTCTGCAATTTTTCCCCATAATAAGGGAAATTTCTGCAATTTTGCTTCAAAATAAGAGGAATTTCTGTTTTTTGCCCCACAATTAGGGAAATTTCTGCAATTTTGCCCTAAAATAAGGGGAATTTCTGCCTTTTGCCCCAAAATATGGGGAATTTCTGCCTTTTTGTTTGAAAATAAGAAGAATGCATAACTTTTTGCCATAAATAAGGGAAATTTCTTCATTTTTGCTCCAAAATAAGGGGAACTTTTGCCTTTTTGCCTCTAAATAAGTAGAATTTCTGTTTTTTCCCCCAAAACAAAGAGAATTTCTGTCTTTTTTGCCCCAAAATAATGAAAATTTCTGACTTATTACCCTGAAATAAGTGAAATTTCTGCAAATTTGCCCCAAAAATAGGGAAATTTCTGCCTTTTGCCCAAAAATAAGGGGAATTTCAGCATTTTACCTCAAAATAAATGAAATTTCTGATTTTTGCACAAAAATATGGAGAATTTCTGCCTTTTTGCAACAAAAAAAAAATTTCTGCTTTTTTCCCCTGAAATAAGTGAAATTTCTGCAATTTTGCTCCAAAATACGGGAAATTTTTGCCTTTTTGCTTGAAAATAAGGGGAATGCATACCTTTTTGCCATAAAAAAGGGAAATTTCTTCATTTTTGCCCCAAATTAAGGGAATTTTCTGAATTTTTGCCCTGAAATATGTGAAATTTCTGCAATTTTAGCCCAAAATAAGGTGAATTTCTGTGTTTTTGCCCCAAAATAATGGGAATTTCTGCCTTTTTGCCCCAAAATAAGAAATATTTTTGCTTTTTTTCTCTGAAATAAGTGAAATTTCTGCAATTTTGCCCTAAAATAAAAGAAATTTCTGCAATTTCTCCCCATAATAAAGGAAATTTCTGGAATTTTGCCTTAAAATAAGGGGAATTTCTGTTTTTTTGCCCCCCAATAAGGGAAATTCCTGCAATTTTGTTCTAAAATAAGGGGAGTTTCTGCTTTTTTGCCTCTAAATAAGTGGAATTTCTGTCTTTTTCCCCAAAAACAAAGGGAATTTCTCTCATTTTTGCCCCAAAATAAGGAAAATTTCTGACTTATTACCCTGAAATAAGTGAAATTTCTGCAATTTTGCCCCAATATAAGGGAAATTTCTGCCTTTTTGCCCCCAAATAAGGGGAATTTCAGCCTTTTTACCTCAAAATAAGGGGAATTTCTGAATTTTGGAACAAAATTTTAGGAATTTCTGCCTTTTTGCCCCAAAAAAAGGACAATTTCTGCCTTTTTTCCCTGATATAAGTGAAATTTCTGCAATTTTGCCCCAAAATAAGTAAAATTTCTGCAATTTTGCCCCAAAATAAGGGAAATTTCTGGAAATTTGCCCCAAAATAAGTGGAATTTCTGAGTTTTGCCCCAAAATAAGGAGAATTTTTGCCTTTTTGCCCACAATTAGTGAAATTTCTGCAATTTTCCTCTAAAATAAGAGAAATTTCTGCAATTTTTCCCCATAATAAGGGAAATTTCTGCAATTTTGCTTCAAAATAAGGGGAATTTCTGTTTTTTGCCCCACAATTAGGGAAATTTCTGCAATTTTGCTCCAAAATAAAAGGAATTTCTGCCTTTTGTCCTAAAATATGGGGAAATTCTGCCTTTTTGTCTGAAAATAAGAAGAATGCACACCTTTTTGCCATAGAAAAGGGAAATTTCTTCATTTTTGCTCCAAAATAAGGGGAACTTTTGCTTTTTTGCTTTAAAAAAGTGGAATTTCTGTGTTTTTCCCCCAAAACAAAGGGAATTTCTGTCTTTTTTTGCACCAAAATAAGGAAAATTTCTGACTTATTACCCTGAAATAAGTGAAATTTCTGCAAATTTGCCCCAAAATTAGGGAAATTTCTGCCTTTTTGCCCCCAAATATGGGGAATTTCAGCCTTTTTACCTCAAAATAAAGGAAATTTCTGCAACTTTGCAACAAAATATTAGGAATTTCTGCATTTTTGCCACAAAATATTAGGAATTTCTGCCTTTTTGCCCCATAATAAGGAAAATTTCTGCCTTTTTTTCCCTGAAATAAGTGAAATTTCTGCAATTATGCCCCAAAATAAGTGAAATTTCTGCAAATTTGCCCCAAAATAAGGGAAATTTCTGGAATTTTGCCCCAAAATAAATGGAATTTCTGAGTTTTGCCCCAAAATAAGGAGAATTTCTGCCTTTTTGCCCCACAATTAATGAAATTTCTTCAATTTTGCCCCCAAAAAAGGAAATTTCTGCCTTTTGCCCCAAAATAAGGGGAATTTCAGCATTTTACCTAAAAATAAGGGAAATTTCTGATTTTTGCACCAAAATATGGAGAATTTCTGCCTTTTTGCCACAAAATAAGAAAAATTTCTGCCTTTTTTCCCTGAAATAAGTGAAATTTCTGCAATTTTGCCCCTAAATAAGTGAAATATCTGCAATTTTGCCCCAAAATAAGGGAAATTTCTGGAATTTTGCCCCAAAATAAGTGGAATTTCTGAGTTTTGCCTCAAAATAAGGAGAATTTCTGCCTTTTTGCCCCACAATGAGTGAAATTTCTTCAATTTTGCCCTAAAATAAGGGCAATTTCTGCAATTTTTCCCCATAATAAGGGAAATTTCTGTAATTTTGCTTCAAAATAAGGGGAATTTCTGTTTTTTGCTTCACAATTAGGGATATTTCTGCAATTTGGCCCCAAAATAAGGGGAATTTCTGCCTTTTGCCCAAAAAGAAGGGAAATTTCAGCATTTTACCTCAAAATAAATGAAATTTCTGATTTTTGCACCAAAATATGGAGAATTTCTGCCTTTTGCACCAAAATAAGGAAAATTTCTGGCTTTTTTCCCTGAAATAAGTGAAATTTCTGCAATTTTGCTCCAAAATATAGGGAATTTCTGCCTTTTTGCCCGAAAATAAGGGGAATGCATAGCTTTTTGCTATAAAAAAAGGGAAATTTCTTCATTTTTGCCCCAAATTAAGGGAAATTTCTGCCTTTTTGCCCTGAAATATGTGAAATTTCTTCAATTTTAGCCCAAAATAAGGTGAATTTCAGCTTTTTTCCCCAAAATAATTGGAATTTCTGCCTTTTTGCCCCAAAATAAGAAAAATTTTTGCTTTCTTTCTCTGAAATAAGTGAAATTTCTGCAATTTTGCCCTAAAATAAAAGAAATTTCTGCAATTTTTCCCCATAATAAAGGAAATTTCTGGAATTTTGCCTTAAAATAAGGGGAATTTTTGTTTTTTTTGCCTCTAAATAAGTGGAATTTCTGTCTTTTTCTTCCAAAACAAAGGGAATTTCTGTCATTTTTGCCCCAAAATAAGAAAAATTTCTGACTTATTACTCTAAAATAAGTGAAATTTCTGCAATTTTGCCCCAATATAAGGGAAATTTCTGCCTTTTTGCCCCCAAATAAGGGGAATTTTAACCTTTTTACCTCAAAATAAGGGGAATTTCTGAATTTTGGCACAAATATTAGGAATTTCTGCCTTTTTGCCCCAAAATAAGGACAATTTCTGCCTTTTTTCCCTGATATAAGTGAAATTTCTGCAATTTTGCCCAAAATAAGTAAAATTTCTGCAATTTTGCCCCAAAATAAGGGAAATTTCTGGAATTTTGCCCCAAAATAAGTGGAATTTCTGAGTTTTGCCCCAAAATAAGGGTAATTTCTACTTTTTGCCCCACAGTTAGGGAAATTTCTGCAATTTTGCCCAAAAAGAAGGGAAATTTCTGCCTTTTGCCCCAAAATATGGGGAATTTCTGCCTTTTTGTCTGAAAATAAGAAGAATGCATAACTTTTTGCAATAAAAATGGGAAATTTCTTCATTTTTGCTCCAAAATAAAAGGAATTTCTGCTTTTTTGCCTCTAAATAAGTGGAATTTCTGTCTTTTTCCCCCAAAACAAAGGGAATTTTTGTTTTTTTAGTCCAAAATAAGGAAAATTTCTGACTTATAACCCTGAAATAAATGAAATTTCTGCAAATTTGCCCCAAAATAAGAAAAATTTCTGCCTTTGTGCCCCCAAATAAGGAGAATTTCAGCCTTTTTATCTCAAAATAAGGGAAATTTCTGCATTTTTGCAACAAAATATTAGGAATTTCTGCATTTATGCCACAAAATGTTAGGAATTTCTGCCTTTTTGCCCCAAAATAAGGAAAATTTCTGCCTTTTTTTTCCCTGAAATAAGTGAAATTTCTGCAAATTTGCCCCAAATAAAGGGAAATTTCTGCCTTTTGCCCCAAAATAAGAAGAATTTCAGCATTTTACCTCAAAATAAGGAAAATTTCTGATTTTTGCACCAAAATATGGAGAATTTCTGCATTTTTGCCCCAAAATTAAGAAAATTTCTACGTTTTTTCCCTGAAATAAGTGAAATTTTTGCAATTTTGCCCTAAAATAAGTGAAATTTCTGCAATTTTGCCCCAAAATAAGGAAAATTTCTGAAATTTTGCCCCACAATTAGGGGAACTTCTGCAATTTTGCTCCAAAATACAGGGAATTTCTGCTATTTTGCCCGAAAATAAGGGGAATGCATACCTTTTTGCCATAAAAAGGGAAATTTCTTCATTTTTGCCCCAAATTAAGGGAAATTTCTGAATTTTTGCCCTGAAATATGTAAAATTTCTGCAATTTTAGCCCAAAATAAGGTGAATTTCTGCCTTTTTGCCCCAAAATAATGGGAATTTCTGCCTTTTTGCTGCAAAATAAGAAAAAATTTTTGAATTTTTTCTCTGAAATAAGTGAAATTTCTGCAATTTTGCCCTAAAATATGGGAAATTTCTGAAATTTTTCCCCATAATAAGGGAAATTTCTGGAATTTTGCCACAAAATAAGGGGAATTTCTGTTTTTTTGCCCCAAAATAAGGGAAATTTCTGCAATTTTGCCCTAAAATAAAAGGAATTTCTGGTTTTTTGCCTCTAAATAAGTGGAATTTCTGTCTTTTTCCCCCAAAACAAAGGGAATTTCTGTCTTTTTTGCCCCAAAATAAGGGGAATTTCTGACTTATTACCCTGAAATAAGTGGAATTTCTGCAATTTTGTCCCAATATAAGGGAAATTTCTGCATTTTTGCCCCCAAATAAGGGGAATTTCAGCCTTTTTACCTCAAAATAAGGGGATTTTCTGAATTTTGGCACAACGTATTAGGAATTTCTGCCTTTTTGCCCCAAAATAAAAAAAATTTGTGCCTTTTTTCCCTGAAATAAGTGAAATTTCTGCAATTTTGCTCCAAAATAAGTAAAATTTCTGCAATTTTGCCCCACAATAAGGGAAATTTCTGGTTTTTGCCCCAAAATAAGTGGAATTTCTGAGTTTTGCCCTAAAATAAGGAGAATTTCTGCAGTTTTGCCCAACAATTAGTGAAATTTCTGCAATTTTGCCCTAATATAATGGAAATTTCTGCAATTTTTCCCCATAATAATGGAAATTTCTGCAATTTTGCTTCAAAATAAGGGGAATTTCTGTTTTTTGCCCCACAATTAGGGAAATTTCTGCAATTTTGCCTCAAAATAAGGGGAATTTCTTACTTTTGCCCCAAAATATGGGGAATTTCTGCCTTTTTGTCCGAAAATAAGAAGAATGCATACCTTTTGCCATAAAAAAAGGAAATTTCTTCATTTTTACTCCAAAATAAAGGTACCTTTTGCCTTTTTGCCTCAAAATAAGTGGAATTTCTGTCTTTTTCCACCAAAACAAAAGGAATTCCTGTCTTTTTTGCCCCAGACTAAGGAAAATTTCTGACTTATTACCCTGAAATAAGTGATATTTTTGCAAATTTAGCCCAAAATAAGGGAAATTTCTGCCTTTTTGCCCACAAATATAGGGAAAGTTAGCCTTTTTACCTCAAAATAAGGGAAATTTCTGGAAATTTGCCCCAAAATAAGTGGAATTTCTGAGTTTTGCCCCAAAATAAGGAGAATTTTTGCCTTTTTGCCCACAATTAGTGAAATTTCTGCAATTTTCCTCTAAAATAAGAGAAATTTCTGCAATTTTTACCCATAATAAGGGAAATTTCTGCAATTTTGCTTCAAAATAAGGGGAATTTCTGTTTTTTGCTTCACAATTAGGGATATTTCTGCAATTTGGCCCCAAAATAAGGGGAATTTCTGCCTTTTGCCCCAAACTATGGGGAATTTCTGCCTTTTTGTTTTAAAGTAAGAAGAATGCATAACTTTTTGCCATAAAAAAGTGAAATTTCTTCATTTTTGCTTCTAAATAAGAGGAACTTTTGCCTTTTTGCCTCTAAATAAGTAGAATTTCTGTTTTTTCGCCCAAATCAAAGAGAATTTCTGTCTTTTTTGCCCCAAAATAAGTAAAATTTCTGACTTATTACACTGAAATAAGTGAAATTTCTGCAAAATTGCCCCAAAAAAGGGAAATTTCATCCTTTTGCCCAAAAATAAGGGGAATTTCAGCATTTTACCTCAAAATAAATGAAATTTCTGATTTTTGCACCAAAATATGGAGAATTTCTGCCTTTTGCACCAAAATAAGGAAAATTTCTGGCTTTTTTCCCTGAAATAAGTGAAATTTCTGCAATTTTGCTCCAAAATATAGGGAATTTCTGCCTTTTTGCCCGAAAATAAGGGGAATGCATAGCTTTTTGCTATAAAAAAGGGAAATTTCTTCATTTTTGCCCCAAATTAAAGGAAATTTCTGCCTTTTTGCCCTGAAATATGTGAAATTTCTTCAATTTTAGCCCAAAATAAGGTGAATTTCAGCTTTTTTTCCCCAAAATAATTGGAATTTCTGCCTTTTTGCCCCAAAATAAGAAAAATTTTTGCTTTCTTTCTCTGAAATAAGTGAAATTTCTGCAATTTTGCCCTAAAATAAAAGAAATTTCTGCAATTTTTCCCCATAATAAAGGAAATTTCTGGAATTTTGCCTTAAAATAAGGGGAATTTTTGTTTTTTTGCCTCTAAATAAGTGGAATTTCTTTCTTTTTCTTCCAAAACAAAGGGAATTTCTGTCATTTTTGCCCCAAAATAAGAAAAATTTCTGACTTATTACCCTAAAATAAGTGAAATTTCTGCAATTTTGCCCCAATATAAGGGAAATTTCTGCCTTTTTGCCCCCAAATAAGGGGAATTTTAACCTTTTTACCTCAAAATAAGGGGAATTTCTGAATTTTGGCACAAATATTAGGAATTTCTGCTTTTTTGCCCCAAAATAAGGACAATTTCTGCCTTTTTTCCCTGATATAAGTGAAATTTCTGCAATTTTGCCCAAAATAAGTAAAATTTCTGCAATTTTGCCCCAAAATAAGGGAAATTTCTGGAATTTTGCCCCAAAATAAGTGGAATTTCTGAGTTTTGCCCCAAAATAAGGGTAATTTCTACTTTTTGCCCCACAATTAGGGAAATTTCTGCAATTTTGCCCAAAAAGAAGGGAAATTTCTGCCTTTTGCCCCAAAATATGGGGAATTTCTGCCTTTTTGTCTGAAAATAAGAAGAATGCATAACTTTTTGCAATAAAAATGGGAAATTTCTTCATTTTTGCTCCAAAATAAAAGGAATTTCTGCTTTTTTGCCTCTAAATAAGTGGAATTTCTGTCTTTTTCCCCCAAAACAAAGGGAATTTCTGTTTTTTTAGTCCAAAATAAGGAAAATTTCTGACTTATAACCCTGAAATAAATGAAATTTCTGCAAATTTGCCCCAAAATAAGAAAAATTTCTGCCTTTGTGCCCCCAAATAAGGAGAATTTCAGCCTTTTTTTTCCCTGAAATAAGTGAAATTTCTGCAAATTTGCCCCAAATAAAGGGAAATTTCTGCCTTTTGCCCCAAAATAAGAAGAATTTCAGCATTTTACCTCAAAATAAGGAAAATTTCTGATTTTTGCACCAAAATATGGAGAATTTTTGCATTTTTGCCCCAAAATTAAGAAAATTTCTGCGTTTTTTCCCTGAAATAAGTGAAATTTTTGCAATTTTGCCCTAAAATAAGTGAAATTTCTGCAATTTTGCCCCAAAATAAGGAAAATTTCTGAAATTTTGCCCCACAATTAGGGGAACTTCTGCAATTTTGCTCCAAAATACAGGGAATTTCTGCTATTTTGCCCGAAAATAAGGGGAATGCATACCTTTTTGCCATAAAAAAGGAAATTTCTTCATTTTTGCCCCAAATTAAGGGAAATTTCTGAATTTTTGCCCTGAAATATGTAAAATTTCTGCAATTTTAGCCCAAAATAAGGTGAATTTCTGCCTTTTTGCCCCAAAATAATGGGAATTTCTGCCTTTTTGCTCCAAAATAAGAAAAAATTTTTGAATTTTTTCTCTGAAATAAGTGAAATTTCTGCAATTTTGCCCTAAAATAAGGGAAATTTCTGCAATTTTGCCCCAAAATAAGGGAAATTTCTGGAATTTTGCCCCAAAATAAGTGGAATTTCTGAGTTTTTCCCCAAAATAAGGGGAATTTCTGCCTTTTGCCCCACAATTAGGGAAATTTCTGCAATTTTGCCCAAAAATAAGGGAAATTTCTTCCTTGTGCCTCAAAATATGGGGAATTTTTGACTTTTTGTCTGAAAATATAAGAATGCATACCTTTTTGCCATAAAAATGGAAAATTTCTTCATTTTTGCTCCAAAATAAAAGGAATTTCTGCTTTTTTGCCTCTAAATAAGTGGAATTTCTGTCTTTTTCCCCCAAAACAAAGGGAATTTCTGTCTTTTTTGCTCCAAAATAAGGAAAATTTCTGACTTATAACCCTGAAATAAATGAAATTTCTGCAAATTTGCCCCAAAATAAGAAAAATTTCTGCCTTTGTGCCCCCAAATATGGAGAATTTCAGCCTTTTTACCTCAAAATTAGGGAAATTTCTGCATTTTTGCAACAAAATATTAGGAATTTCTGCATTTTTGCCACAAAATATTAGGAATTTCTGCCTTTTTGCCCCAAAATAAAGAAAATTTCTGCCTTTTTTTTCCCTGAAATAAGTGAAATTTCTGCAAATTTGCCCCCCAAAAAAAGAAATTTCTGCCTTTTGCCCCAAAATAAAAAGAATTTCAGCATTTTACCTCAAAATAAGGGAAATTTCTGATTTTTGCACCAAAATATGGAGAATTTCTGCCTTTTTGCCCCAAAATAAGGAAAATTTCTGCATTTTTTCCCTGAAATAAGTGAAATTTCTGCAATTTTGCCCCAAAATAAAGAAAATTTCTGAAATTTTGCCCCACAATTAGGGGAATTTCTGCCATTTTGCTCCAAAATACAAGGAATTTCTGCTATTTTGCCCGAAAATAAGGGGAATGCATACCTTTTTGCCATAAAAAAGGGAAATTTCTTCATTTTTGCCTCAAATTAAGGGAAATTTCTGACTTTTTGCCTTGAAATATGTAAAATTTCTGCAATTTTGCCCTAAAATAAGGGAAATTTCTGCAATTTTTCCCCATAATAATGGAAATTTCTGGAATTTTGCCACAAAATAAGGGGAATTTCTGTTTTTTTTTTTCCCCCAAATAAGGGAAATTTCTGCAATTTTGCCCTAAAATAAGGGAAATTTCTGGTTTTTTGCCTTTAAATAAGTGGAATTTCTGTCTTTTTCCCCCAAAACAAAGGGAATTTCTGTCATTTTTGCCCCAAAATAATGAAAATTTCTGACTTATTACCCTGAAATAAGTGAAATTTCTGCAATTTTGTCCCAATATAAGGGAAATTTCTGCGTTTTTGCCCCCAAATAAGGGGAATTTCAGCCTTTTTACCTCAAAATAAGGGGAATTTCTGAATTTTGGCAGAAAATATTAGGAATTTCTTCCTTTTTGCCCCAAAATAAAAAAATTTCTGCCTTTTTTCCCTGAAATAAGTAAAATTTCTGCAATTTTGCCCCTAAATAAGTAAAATTTCTGCAATTTTGCCCCACAATAAGGGAAATTTCTGGAATTTTGCCCCAAAATAAGTGGAATTTCTGATTTTTGCCCCAAAATAAGGAGAATTTCTGCATTTTTGCCCTACAATTAGTGAAATTTCTGCAATTTTGCCCTAAAATAAGGGAAATTTCTGCAATTTTTCCCCATAATAAGGGAAATTTCTGCAATTTTGCTTCAAAATAAGGGGAATTTCTGTTTTTTGCCCCACAATAAAGAAAATTTCTGCAATTTTGCCCCAAAATAAGGGGAATTTCTGCCTTTTTGTCCAAAAATAAGAAGAATGCATACCTTTTTGCCATAAAAAAAGGAAATTTCTTCATTTTTACTCCAAAATAAAGGGACCTTTTGCCTTTTTGCCTCAAAATAAGTGGAATTTCTGTCTTTTTCCACCAAAACAAAGGGAATTTCTGTCTTTTTTGCCCCAAACTAAGGAAAATTTCTGACTTATTACCCTGAAATAAGTGAAATTTCTGCAAATTTGGCCCAAAATAATGGAAACTTCTGCCTTTTTGCCCACAAATAATGGGAATTTTAGCCTTTTTACCTCAAAATAAAAGAAATTTCTGCATTTTTGCACCAAAATATGGAGAATTTCTGCATTTTGCCCCAAAATAAGAAAAATTTCTGCCATTTTTTCCCTGAAATAAGTGAAATTTCTGCAATTTTGCCCCAGACTAAGTGAAATTTCTGCAATTTTGCCCCAAAATAAAAAAAAATTTCTGTAATTTTGCCCCAAAATAAGTGGAATTTCTGAGTTTTGCCCCAACATAAGAAGAATTTCTTCCTTTTTGCCCCACAAATTGTAAAATTTCTGCAATTTTGCCCTAAAATAAGGGAAATTTCTGCAATTTTTCTCCATAATAAGGGAAATTTCTGCAATTTTGCTTCAAAATAAGAGGAATTTCTGTTTTTTGCCCCACAATTAGGGAAATTTCTGCAATTTTGCCCTAAAATAAGGGGAATTTCTGCCTTTTGCCCCATAATATGGGGAATTTCTGCCTTTTTGTTTGAAAATAAGAAGAATGCATACCTTTTTGCCATAAATAAGGGAAATTTCTTCATTTTTGCTCCAAAATAAGGGGAACTTTTGCCTTTTTGCCTCTAAATAAGTAGAATTTCTGTTTTTTTCCCCCAAAACAAAGAGAATTTCTGTCTTTTTTGCCCCAAAATAATGAAAATTTCTGACTTATTACCCTGAAATAAGTGAAATTTCTGCAAATTTGCCCCAAAAATAGGGAAATTTCTGCCTTTTGCCCAAAAATAAGGGGAATTTCAGCATTTTACCTCAAAATAAATGAAATTTCTGATTTTTGCACCAAAATATGGAGAATTTCTGCCTTTTTGCAACAAAAAAAAATTTCTGCTTTTTTTCCCTGAAATAAGTGAAATTTCTGCAATTTTGCTCCAAAATACGGGAAATTTTTGCCTTTTTGCTTGAAAATAAGGGGAATGCATACCTTTTTGCCATAAAAAAGGGAAATTTCTTCATTTTTGCCCCAAATTAAGGGAATTTTCTGAATTTTTGCCCTGAAATATGTGAAATTTCTGCAATTTTAGCCCAAAATAAGGTGAATTTCTGTGTTTTTGCCCCAAAATAATGGGAATTTCTGCCTTTTTGCCCCAAAATAAGAAATATTTTTGCTTTTTTCTCTGAAATAAGTGAAATTTCTGCAATTTTGCCCTAAAATAAAAGAAATTTCTGCAATTTCTCCCCATAATAAAGGAAATTTCTGGAATTTTGCCTTAAAATAAGGGGAATTTCTGTTTTTTTGCCCCCCAATAAGGGAAATTCCTGCAATTTTGTTCTAAAATAAGGGGAGTTTCTGCTTTTTTGCCTCTAAATAAGTGGAATTTCTGTCTTTTTCCCCAAAAACAAAGGGAATTTCTCTCATTTTTGCCCCAAAATAAGGAAAATTTCTGACTTATTACCCTGAAATAAGTGAAATTTCTGCAATTTTGCCCCAATATAAGGGAAATTTCTGCCTTTTTGCCCCCAAATAAGGGGAATTTCAGCCTTTTTACCTCAAAATAAGGGGAATTTCTGAATTTTGGAACAAAATTTTAGGAATATCTGCCTTTTTGCCCCAAAAAAAGGACAATTTCTGCCTTTTTTCCCTGATATAAGTGAAATTTCTGCAATTTTGCCCCAAAATAAGTAAAATTTCTGCAATTTTGCCCCAAAATAAGGGAAATTTCTGGAAATTTGCCCCAAAATAAGTGGAATTTCTGAGTTTTGCCCCAAAATAAGGAGAATTTTTGCCTTTTTGCCCACAATTAGTGAAATTTCTGCAATTTTCCTCTAAAATAAGAGAAATTTCTGCAATTTTTCCCCATAATAAGGGAAATTTCTGCAATTTTGCTTCAAAATAAGGGGAATTTCTGTTTTTTGCCCCACAATTAGGGAAATTTCTGCAATTTTGCTCCAAAATAAAAGGAATTTCTGCCTTTTGTCCTAAAATATGGGGAAATTCTGCCTTTTTGTCTGAAAATAAGAAGAATGCACACCTTTTTGCCATAGAAAAGGGAAATTTCTTCATTTTTGCTCCAAAATAAGGGGAACTTTTGCTTTTTGCTTCTAAAAAAGTTGAATTTCTGTGTTTTTCCCCCAAAACAAAGGGAATTTCTGTCTTTTTTTGCACCAAAATAAGGAAAATTTCTGACTTATTACCCTGAAATAAGTGAAATTTCTGCAAATTTGCCCCAAAATTAGGGAAATTTCTGCCTTTTTTCCCCCAAATATGGGGAATTTCAGCCTTTTTACCTCAAAATAAAGGAAATTTCTGCAACTTTGCAACAAAATATTAGGAATTTCTGCATTTTTGCCACAAAACATTAGGAATTTCTGCCTTTTTGCCCCATAATAAGGAAAATTTCTGCCTTTTTTTCCCTGAAATAAGTGAAATTTCTGCAATTATGCCCCAAAATAAGTGAAATTTCTGCAAATTTGCCCCAAAATAAGGGAAATTTCTGGAATTTTGCCCCAAAATAAGTGGAATTTCTGAGTTTTGCCCCAAAATAAGGAGAATTTCTGCCTTTTTGCCCCACAATTAGTGAAATTTCTGCAATTTTGCCCCAAAAAAAGGAAATTTCTGCCTTTTGCCCCAAAATAAGGGGAATTTCAGCATTTTACCTAAAAATAAGGGAAATTTCTGATTTTTGCACCAAAATATGGAGAATTTCTTCCTTTTTGCCACAAAATAAGAAAAATTTCTGCCTTTTTTCCCTGAAATAAGTGAAATTTCTGCAATTTTGCCCCAAAATAAGTGAAATATCTGCAATTTTGCCCCAAAATAAGGGAAATTTCTGGAATTTTGCCCCAAAATAAGTGGAATTTCTGAGTTTTGCCTCAAAATAAGGAGAATTTCTGCCTTTTTGCCCCACAATGAGTGAAATTTCTTCAATTTTGCCCTAAAATAAGGGCAATTTCTGCAATTTTTCCCCATAATAAGGGAAATTTCTGTAATTTTGGTTCAAAATAAGGGGAATTTCTGTTTTTTGCTTCACAATTAGGGATATTTCTGCAATTTTGCCCCAAAATAAGGGGAATTTCTGCCTTTTCCCCAAACTATGGGGAATTTCTGCATTTTTGTTTTAAAATAAGAAGAATGCATACCTTTTTGCCATAAAAAAGTGAAATTTCTTCATTTTTGCTTCTAAATAAGAGGAACTTTTGCCTTTTTGCCTCTAAATAAGTAGAATTTCTGTTTTTTCGCCCAAATCAAAGAGAATTTCTGTCATTTTTGCCCGAAAATAAGTAAAATTTCTGACTTATTACACTGAAATAAGTGAAATTTCTGCAAATTTGCCCCAAAAAAAGGAAATTTCATCCTTTTGCCCAAAAATAAGTGGAATTTCAGCATTTTACCTCAAAATAATGGAAATTTCTGATTTTTGCACCAAAATATTGAGAATTTCTGCCTTTTGCACCAAAATAAGGAAAATTTCTGGCTTTTTTCTCTGAAATAAGTGAAATTTCTGCAATTTTGCTCCAAAATATAGGGAATTTCTGCCTTTTTGCCCGAAAATAAGGGGAATGCATAGCTTTTTGCTATAAAAAAGGGAAATTTCTTCATTTTTGCCCCAAATTAAGGGAAATTTCTACCTTTTTGCCCTGAAATATGTGAAATTTCTTCAATTTTAGCCCAAAATAAGGTGAATTTCAGCTTTTTTTCTCCAAAATAATTGGAATTTCTGCCTTTTTGCCCCAAAATAAGAAAAATTTTTGCTTTCTTTCTCTGAAATAAGTGAAATTTCTGCAATTTTGCCCTAAAATAAAAGAAATTTCTGCAATTTTTCCCCATAATAAAGGAAATTTCTGGAATTTTGCCTTAAAATAAGGGGAATTTTTGTTTTTTTTGCCTCTAAATAAGTGGAATTTCTGTCTTTTTCTTCCAAAACAAAGGGAATTTCTGTCATTTTTGCCCCAAAATAAGAAAAATTTCTGACTTATTACCCTAAAATAAGTGAAATTTCTGCAATTTTGCCCCAATATAAGGGAAATTTCTGCCTTTTTGCCCCCAAATAAGGGGAATTTTAATCTTTTTACCTCAAAATAAGGGGAATTTCTGAATTTTGGCACAAATATTAGGAATTTCTGCTTTTTTGCCCCAAAATAAGGACAATTTCTGCCTTTTTTCCCTGATATAAGTGAAATTTCTGCAATTTTGCCCAAAATAAGTAAAATTTCTGCAATTTTGCCCCAAAATAAGGGAAATTTCTGGAATTTTGCCCCAAAATAAGTGGAATTTCTGAGTTTTGCCCCAAAATAATGGTAATTTCTACTTTTTGCCCCACAGTTAGGGAAATTTCTGCAATTTTGCCCAAAAAGAAGGGAAATTTCTGCCTTTTGCCCCAAAATATGGGGAATTTCTGCCTTTTTGTCTGAAAATAAGAAGAATGCATAACTTTTTGCAATAAAAATGGGAAATTTCTTCATTTTTGCTCCAAAATAAAAGGAATTTCTGCTTTTTTGCCTCTAAATAAGTGGAATTTCTGTCTTTTTCCCCCAAAACAAAGGGAATTTCTGTTTTTTTAGTCCAAAATAAGGAAAATTTCTGACTTATAACCCTGAAATAAATGAAATTTCTGCAAATTTGCCCCAAAATAAGAAAAATTTCTGCCTTTGTGCCCCCAAATAAGGAGAATTTCAGCCTTTTTACCTCAAAATAAGGGAAATTTCTGCATTTTTGCAACAAAATATTAGGAATTTCTGCATTTTTGCCACAAAATGTTAGTAATTTCTGCCTTTTTGCCCCAAAATAAGGAAAATTTCTGCCTTTTTTTTCCCTGAAATAAGTGAAATTTCTGCAAATTTGCCCCAAATAAAGGGAAATTTCTGCCTTTTGCCCCAAAATAAGAAGAATTTCAGCATTTTACCTCAAAATAAGGAAAATTTCTGATTTTTGCACCAAAATATGGAGAATTTCTGCATTTTTGCCCCAAAATTAAGAAAATTTCTGCGTTTTTTCCCTGAAATAAGTGAAATTTTTGCAATTTTGCCCTAAAATAAGTGAAATTTCTGCAATTTTGCCCCAAAATAAGGAAAATTTCTGAAATTTTGCCCCACAATTAGGGGAATTTCTGCAATTTTGCTCCAAAATACAGGGAATTTCTGCTATTTTGCCCGAAAATAAGGGGAATGCATACCTTTTTGCCATAAAAAGGGAAATTTCTTCATTTTTGCCCCAAATTAAGGGAAATTTCTGAATTTTTGCCCTGAAATATGTAAAATTTCTGCAATTTTAGCCCAAAATAAGGTGAATTTCTGCCTTTTTGCCCCAAAATAATGGGAATTTCTGCCTTTTTGCTCCAAAATAAGAAAAAATTTTTGAATTTTTTCTCTGAAATAAGTGAAATTTCTGCAATTTTGCCCTAAAATAAGGGAAATTTCTGAAATTTTTCCCCATAATAAGGGAAATTTCTGGAATTTTGCCACAAAATAAGGGGAATTTCTGTTTTTTTGCCCCAAAATAAGGGAAATTTCTGCAATTTTGCCCTAAAATAAAAGGAATTTCTGGTTTTTTGCCTCTAAATAAGTGGAATTTCTGTCTTTTTCCCCCAAAACAAAGGGAATTTCTTTCATTTTTGCCCCAAAATAATGAAAATTTCTGACTTATTACCCTGAAATAAGTGAAATTTCTGCAATTTTGTCCCAATATAAGGGAAATTTCTGCATTTTTGCCCCCAAATAAGGGGAATTTCAGCCTTTTTACCTCAAAATAAGGGGATTTTCTGAATTTTGGCACAACGTATTAGGAATTTCTGCCTTTTTGCCCCAAAATAAAAAAAATTTCTGCCTTTTTTCCCTGAAATAAGTGAAATTTCTGCAATTTTGCTCCAAAATAAGTAAAATTTCTGCAATTTTGCCCCACAATAAGGGAAATTTTTGGTTTTTGCCCCAAAATAAGTGGAATTTCTGAGTTTTGCCCCAAAATAAGGAGAATTTCTGCATTTTTGCCCAACAATTAGTGAAATTTCTGCAATTTTGCCCTAATATAATGGAAATTTCTGCAATTTTTCCCCATAATAATGGAAATTTCTGCAATTTTGCTTCAAAATAAGGGGAATTTCTGTTTTTTGCCCCACAATTAGGGAAATTTCTGCAATTTTGCCTCAAAATAAGGGGAATTTCTGACTTTTGCCCCAAAATATGGGGAATTTCTGCCTTTTTGTCCGAAAATAAGAAGAATGCATACCTTTTGCCATAAAAAAAGGAAATTTCTTCATTTTTACTCCAAAATAAAGGTACCTTTTGCCTTTTTGCCTCAAAATAATTGGAATTTCTGTCTTTTTCCACCAAAACAAAAGGAATTCCTGTCTTTTTTGCCCCAGATTAAGGAAAATTTCTGACTTATTACCCTGAAATAAGTGAAATTTCTGCAAATTTAGCCCAAAATAAGGGAAATTTCTGCCTTTTTGCCCACAAATATAGGGAAAGTTAGCCTTTTTACCTCAAAATAAGGGAAATTTCTTCATTTTTGCTCCAAAATAAGGGGAACTTTTGCCTTTTTGCCTCTAAATAAGTAGAATTTCTGTTTTTTTCCCCCAAAACAAATAGAATTTCTGTCTTTTTTGTGCCAAAATAAGAAAAATTTCTGACTTATTACCCTGAAATAAGTGAAATATCTGCAAATTTGCCCCAAAAATAGTGAAATTTCTGCCTTTTGCCCAAAAATAAGGGGAATTTAAGCATTTTACCTCAAAATAAATGAAATTTCTGATTTTTGCACAAAAATATGGAGAATTTCTGCCTTTTTGCACCAAAATAAGAAAAATTTCTGCTTTTTTTCCCTGAAATAAGTGAAATTTCTGTAATTTTGCCCCAAAATAAGAAGAATTTCTGCCTTTTTGCCCCACAATTAGGGGAATTTCTGCAATTTTGCTCCAAAATACGGGGAATTTCTGCCTTTTTGCCATAAAATAAGGGAAATGCATACCTTTTTGCCATAAAAAAGGGAAATTTCTTCATTTTTGCCCAAAATTAAGGGAATTTTCTGCCTTTTTGCCCTGAAATATGTGAAATTTCTGCAATTTTAGCCCAAAATAAGGTGAATTTCTGCCTTTTTGCCCCAAAATAATGGGAATTTCTGCCTTTTTGCCACAAAATAAAAAATATTTTTGCTTTTTTTCTATGAAATAAGTGAAATTTCTGCAATTTTGCCCTAAAATAAAAGAAATTTTTGCAATTTCTCCCCATAATAAAGGAAATTTCTGGAATTTTGCCTTAAAATAAAAGGAATTTCTGTTTTTTTGCCCCCCAATAAGGAAAATTTCTGCAATTTTGTTCTAAAATAAGGGGAATTTCTGCTTTTTTGCCTCTAAATAAATGGAATTTTTGTCTTTTTCCCCAAAAACAAAGGGAATTTCTGTCATTTTTGCCCCAAAATAAGGAAAATTTCTGACTTATTACCCTGAAATATGTGAAATTTCTGCAATTTTGCCCCAATATAAGCAAATTTCTGCCTTTTTGCCCCCAAATAAGGGGAATTTCAGCCTTTTTACCTCAAAATAAGGGAAATTTCTGCATTTTGGCAAAAAATATTAGGAATATCTGCCTTTTTTCCCTAAAATAAGTGAAATTTCTGAAATTTTGCCCCAAAATAAGTAAAATTTCTGCAATTTTGCCCCAAAATAAGGAGAATTTCTGGAATTTTGCCCCAAAATAGGTGGAATTTCTGAGTTTTGCCCCAAAAAAGGAGAATTTTTGCCTTTTTGCCCACAGTTAGTGAAATTTCTGCAGTTTTCCCCTAAAATAAGAGAAATTTCTGCAATTTTTCTTCAAAATAAGAGGAATTTCTGTTTTTTGCCCCACAATTAGGGAAATTTCTGCAATTTTGCCCTAAAATAAGGGGAATTTCTGCCTTTTGCCCCAAAATATGGGGAATTTCTGCCTTTTTGTTTGAAAATAAGAAGAATGCATACCTTTTTGCCATAAATAAGGGAAATTTCTTCATTTTTGCTCCAAAATAAGGGGAACTTTTGCCTTTTTGCCTCTAAATAAGTAGAATTTCTGTTTTTTTCCCCCAAAACAAAGAGAATTTCTGTCTTTTTTGCCCCAAAATAATGAAAATTTCTGACTTATTACCCTGAAATAAGTGAAATTTCTGCAAATTTGCCCCAAAAATGGGGAAATTTCTGCCTTTTGCCCAAAAATAAGGGGAATTTCAGCATTTTACCTCAAAATAAATGAAATTTCTGATTTTTGCACCAAAATATGGAGAATTTCTGCCTTTTTGCAACAAAAAAAAATTTCTGCTTTTTTTCCTTGAAATAAGTGAAATTTCTGCAATTTTGCTCCAAAATACGGGAAATTTTTGCCTTTTTGCTTGAAAATAAGGGGAATGCATACCTTTTTGCCATAAAAAAGGGAAATTTCTTCATTTTTGCCCCAAATTAAGGGAATTTTCTGAAATTTTGCCCTGAAATATGTGAAATTTCTGCAATTTTAGCCCAAAATAAGGTGAATTTCTGTGTTTTTGCCCCAAAATAATGGGAATTTCTGCCTTTTTGCCCCAAAATAAGAAATATTTTTGCTTTTTTTCTCTGAAATAAGTGAAATTTCTGCAATTTTGCCCTAAAATAAAAGAAATTTCTGCAATTTCTCCCCATAATAAAGGAAATTTCTGGAATTTTGCCTTAAAATAAGGGGAATTTCTGTTTTTTTGCCCCCCAATAAGGGAAATTCCTGCAATTTTGTTCTAAAATAAGGGGAGTTTCTGCTTTTTTGCCTCTAAATAAGTGGAATTTCTGTCTTTTTCCCCAAAAACAAAGGGAATTTCTCTCATTTTTGCCCCAAAATAAGGAAAATTTCTGACTTATTACCCTGAAATAAGTGAAATTTCTGCAATTTTGCCCCAATATAAGGGAAATTTCTGCCTTTTTGCCCCCAAATAAGGGGAATTTCAGCCTTTTTACCTCAAAATAAGGGGAATTTCTGAATTTTGGAACAAAATTTTAGGAATTTCTGCATTTTTGCCCCCAAAAAAGGACAATTTCTGCCTTTTTTCCCTGATATAAGTGAAATTTCTGCAAATTTGCCCCAAAAATGGGGAAATTTCTGCCTTTTGCCCAAAAATAAGGGGAATTTCAGCATTTTACCTCAAAATAAATGAAATTTCTGATTTTTGCACCAAAATATGGAGAATTTCTGCCTTTTTGCAACAAAAAAAAAATTTCTGCTTTTTTTCCCTGAAATAAGTGAAATTTCTGCAATTTTGCTCCAAAATACGGGAAATTTTTGCCTTTTTGCTTGAAAATAAGGGGAATGCATACCTTTTTGCCATAAAAAAGGGAAATTTCTTCATTTTTGCCCCAAATTAAGGGAATTTTCTGAATTTTTGCCCTGAAATATGTGAAATTTCTGCAATTTTAGCCCAAAATAAGGTGAATTTCTGTGTTTTTGCCCCAAAATAATGGGAATTTCTGCCTTTTTGCCCCAAAATAAGAAATATTTTTGCTTTTTTTTCTCTGAAATAAGTGAAATTTCTGCAATTTTGCCCTAAAATAAAAGAAATTTCTGCAATTTCTCCCCATAATAAAGGAAATTTCTGGAATTTTGCCTTAAAATAAGGGGAATTTCTGTTTTTTTGCCCCCCAATAAGGGAAATTCCTGCAATTTTGTTCTAAAATAAGGGGAGTTTCTGCTTTTTTGCCTCTAAATAAGTGGAATTTCTGTCTTTTTCCCCAAAAACAAAGGGAATTTCTCTCATTTTTGCCCCAAAATAAGGAAAATTTCTGACTTATTACCCTGAAATAAGTGAAATTTCTGCAATTTTGCCCCAATATAAGGGAAATTTCTGCCTTTTTGCCCCCAAATAAGGGGAATTTCAGCCTTTTTACCTCAAAATAAGGGGAATTTCTGAATTTTGGAACAAAATTTTAGGAATTTCTGCCTTTTTGCCCCAAAAAAAGGACAATTTCTGCCTTTTTTCCCTGATATAAGTGAAATTTCTGCAATTTTGCCCCAAAATAAGTAAAATTTCTGCAATTTTGCCCCAAAATAAGGGAAATTTCTGGAAATTTGCCCCAAAATAAGTGGAATTTCTGAGTTTTGCCCCAAAATAAGGAGAATTTTTGCCTTTTTGCCCACAATTAGTGAAATTTCTGCAATTTTCCTCTAAAAAAAGAGAAATTTCTGCAATTTTTACCCATAATAAGGGAAATTTCTGCAATTTTGCTTCAAAATAAGGGGAATTTCTGTTTTTTGCCCCACAATTAGGGAAATTTCTGCAATTTTGCTCCAAAATAAAAGGAATTTCTGCCTTTTGTCCTAAAATATGGGGAAATTCTGCCTTTTTGTCTGAAAATAAGAAGAATGCACACCTTTTTGCCATAGAAAAGGGAAATTTCTTCATTTTTGCTCCAAAATAAGGGGAACTTTTGCTTTTTGCTTCTAAAAAAGTGGAATTTCTGTGTTTTTCCCCCAAAACAAAGGGAATTTCTGTCTTTTTTTGCACCAAAATAAGGAAAATTTCTGACTTATTACCCTGAAATAAGTGAAATTTCTGCAAATTTGCCCCAAAATTAGGGAAATTTCTGCCTTTTTGCCCCCAAATATGGGGAATTTCAGCCTTTTTACCTCAAAATAAAGGAAATTTCTGCAACTTTGCAACAAAATATTAGGAATTTCTGCATTTTTGCCACAAAATATTAGGAATTTCTGCCTTTTTGCCCCATAATAAGGAAAATTTCTGCCTTTTTTTCCCTGAAATAAGTGAAATTTCTGCAATTATGCCCCAAAATAAGTGAAATTTCTGCAAATTTGCCCCAAAATAAGGGAAATTTCTGGAATTTTGCCCCAAAATAAGTGGAATTTCTGAGTTTTGCCCCAAAATAAGGAGAATTTCTGCCTTTTTGCCCCACAATTAGTGAAATTTCTGCAATTTTGCCCCAAAAAAAGGAAATTTTTGCCTTTTGCCCCAAAATAAGGGGAATTTCAGCATTTTACCTAAAAATAAGGGAAATTTCTGATTTTTGCACCAAAATATGGAGAATTTCTTCCTTTTTGCCACAAAATAAGAAAAATTTCTGCCTTTTTTCCCTGAAATAAGTGAAATTTCTGCAATTTTGCCCCAAAATAAGTGAAATATCTGCAATTTTGCCCCAAAATAAGGGAAATTTCTGGAATTTTGCCCCAAAATAAGTGGAATTTCTGAGTTTTGCCTCAAAATAAGGAGAATTTCTGCCTTTTTGCCCCACAATGAGTGAAATTTCTTCAATTTTGCCCTAAAATAAGGGCAATTTCTGCAATTTTTCCCAATAATAAGGGAAATTTCTGTAATTTTGCTTCAAAATAAGGGGAATTTCTGTTTTTTGCTTCACAATTAGGGATATTTCTGCAATTTTGCCCCAAAATAAGGGGAATTTCTGCCTTTTGCCCCAAACTATGGGGAATTTCTGCCTTTTTGTTGTTAAATAAGAAGAATGCATACCTTTTTGCCATAAAAAAGTGAAATTTCTTCATTTTTGCTTCTAAATAAGAGGAACTTTTGCCTTTTTGCCTCTAAATAAGTAGAATTTCTGTTTTTTCGCCCAAAGCAAAGAGAATTTCTGTCTTTTTTGCCCCAAAATAAGTAAAATTTCTGACTTATTACACTGAAATAAGTGAAATTTCTGCAAATTTGCCCCAAAAAAGGGAAATTTCATCCTTTTGCCCAAAAATAAGGGGAATTTCAGCATTTTACCTCAAAATAATGGAAATTTCTGATTTTTGCACCAAAATATGGAGAATTTCTGCCTTTTGCACAAAAATAAGGAAAATTTCTGGCTTTTTTCCCTGAAATAAGTGAAATTTCTGCAATTTTGCCCAAAAATAAGGAGAACTTCTGCCTTTTTGCCCCACAATTAGGGGAATTTCTGCAATTTTGCTCCAAAATATAGGGAATTTCTGCCTTTTTGCCCGAAAATAAGGGGAATGCATAGCTTTTTGCTACAAAAAAGGGAAATTACTTCATTTTTGCCCCAAATTAAGGGAAATTTCTGCCTTTTTGCCCTTAAATATGTGAAATTTCTTCAATTTTAGCCCAAAATAAGGTGAATTTCAGCTTTTTTGCCCCAAAATAATTGGAATTTCTGCCTTTTTGCCCCAAAATAAGAAAATTTTTTGCTTTTTTTCTCTGAATTAAGTGAAATTTCTGCAATTTTGCCCTAAAATAAAAGAAATTTCTGCAATTTTTCCCCATAATAAAAGAAATTTCTGGAATTTTGCCTTAAAACAAGGGGAATTTTTGTTTTTTTTTGCCCCCAAATAAGGGAAATTTCTGCAATTTTGCCCTAAAATAAGGGGAAGTTCTGCTGTTTTGCCTCTAAATAAGTGGAATTTCTGTCTTTTTCTTCCAAAACAAAGGGAATTTCTGTCATTTTTGCCCCAAAATAAGAAAAATTTCTGACTTATTACCCTAAAATAAGTGAAATTTCTGCAATTTTGCCCCAATATAAGGGAAATTTCTGCCTTTTTGCCCCCAAATAAGGGGAATTTTAACCTTTTTACCTCAAAATAAAGGGAATTTCTGAATTTTGGCACAAATATTAGGAATTTCTGCCTTTTTGCCCCAAAATAAGGACAATTTCTGCCTTTTTTCCCTGATATAAGTGAAATTTCTGCAATTTTGCCCCAAAATAAGTAAAATTTCTGCAATTTTGCCCCAAAATAAGGGAAATTTCTGGAATTTTGCCCCAAAATAAGTGGAATTTCTGAGTTTTGCCCCAAAATAAGGGTAATTTCTGCTTTTTGCCCCACAATTAGGGAAATTTCTGCAATTTTGCCCAAAAAGAAGGGAAATTTCTGCCTTTTGCCCCAAAATATGGGGAATTTCTGCCTTTTTGTCTGAAAATAAGAAGAATGCATAACTTTGTGCAATAAAAATGGGAAATTTCTTCATTTTTGCTCCAAAATAAAAGGAATTTCTGCTTTTTTGCCTCTAAATAAGTGGAATTTCTGTCTTTTTCCCCCAAAACAAAGGGATTTTCTGTTTTTTTGGTCCAAAATAAGGAAAATTTCCGACTTATAACCCTGAAATAAATGAAATTTCTGCCAATTTGCCCCAAAATAAGAAAAATTTCTGCCTTTGTGCCCCCAAATAAGGAGAATTTCAGCCTTTTTACCTCAAAATAAGGGAAATTTCTGCATTTTTGCAACAAAATATTAGGAATTTCTGCATTTTTGCCACAAAATGTTAGGAATTTCTGCCTTTTTGCCCCAAAATAAGGAAAATTTCTGCCTTTTTTTTCCCTGAAATAAGTGAAATTTCTGCAAATTTGCCCCAAATAAAGGGAAATTTCTGCCTTTTTTTTCCCTGAAATAAGTGAAATTTCTGCAAATTTGCCCCAAATAAAGGGAAATTTCTGCCTTTTGCCCCAAAATAAGAAGAATTTCAGCATTTTACCTCAAAATAAGGAAAATTTCTGATTTTTGCACCAAAATATGGAGAATTTCTGCATTTTTGCCCCAAAATTAAGAAAATTTCTGCGTTTTTTCCCTGAAATAAGTGAAATTTTTGCAATTTTGCCCTAAAATAAGTGAAATTTCTGCAATTTTGCCCCAAAATAAAGAAAATTTCTGAAATTTTGCCCCACAATTAGGGGAATTTCTGCAATTTTGCTCCAAAATACAGGGAATTTCTGCTATTTTGCCCGAAAATAAGGGGAATGCATACCTTTTTGCCATAAAAAGGGAAATTTCTGCAATTTTGCCCCAAATTAAGGGAAATTTCTGAATTTTTGCCCTGAAATATGTAAAATTTCTGCAATTTTAGCCCAAAATAAGGTGAATTTCTGCCTTTTTGCCCCAAAATAATGGGAATTTCTGCCTTTTTGCTCCAAAATAAGAAAAAATTTTTGAATTTTTTCTCTGAAATAAGTGAAATTTCTGCAATTTTGCCCTAAAATAAGGGAAATTTCTGAAATTTTTCCCCATAATAATGGAAATTTCTGGAATTTTGCCACAAAATAAGGGGAATTTCTGTTTTTTTGCCCCCAAATAAGGGAAATTTCTGCAATTTTGCCCTAAAATAAAAGGAATTTCTGGTTTTTTGCCTCTAAATAAGTGGAATTTCTGTCTTTTTCTTCCAAAACAAAGGGAATTTCTGTCATTTTTGCCCCAAAATAATGAATATTTCTGACTTATTACTCTGAAATAAGTGAAAATTCTGCAATTTTGTCCCAATATAAGGGAAATTTCTGCGTTTTTGCTCCCAAATAAGGGGAATTTCAGCCTTTTTACCTCAAAATAAGGGGATTTTCTGAATTTTGGCACAACATATTAGGAATTTCTGCCTTTTTGCCCCAAAATAAAAAAAATTTCTGCCTTTTTTCCCTGAAATAAGTGAAATTTCTGCAATTTTGCCCCAAAATAAGTAAAATTTCTGCAATTTTGCGCCACAATAAGGGAAATTTCTGGTTTTTTGCCCCAAAATAAGTGGAATTTCTGAGTTTTGCCCCAAAATAAGGAGAATTTCTGCATTTTTGCCCAACAATTAGAGAAATTTCTGAAATTTTTCCCTAAAATAAGGGAAATTTCTGCAATTTTTCCTCATAATAAGGGAAATTTCTGCCATTTTGCCCCAAAATAAGGGAAATTTCTGGAATTTTGCCCCAAAATAAGTGGAATTTCTGAGTTTTGCCCCAAAATAAGGGGAATTTCTGCCTTTTGCCCCACAATTAGGGAAATTTCTGCAATTTTGCCCAAAAAGAAGGGAAATTTCTGCCTTGTGCCCCAAAATATGGGGAATTTTTGCCTTTTTGTCTGAAAATAAGAAGAATGCATACCTTTTTGCCATAAAAAGGGAAAATTTCTTCATTTTTGCTCCAAAATAAAAGGAATTTCTGCTTTTTTGCCTCTAAATAAGTGGAATTTCTGTCTTTTTACCCCAAAACAAAGGGAATTTGTGTCTTTTTTGCTCCAAAATAAGGAAAATTTCTGATTTATAACCCTGAAATAAATGAAATTTCTGCAAATTTGCCCCAAAATACGAAAAATTTCTGCCTTTGTGCCCCCAAATAAGGAGAATTTCAGCTTTTTTACCTCAAAATAAGGGAAATTTCTGCATTTTTGCAACAAAATATTAGGAATTTCTGCATTTTTGCCACAAAATATTAGGAATTTCTGCCTTTTTGCCCCAAAATAAGGAAAATTTCTGCCTTTTTTTTCCCTGAAATAAGTGAAATTTCTGCAAATTTGCCCCCAAAAAAAAGAAATTTCTGCCTTTTGCCCCAAAATAAAAAGAATTTCAGCATTTTACCTCAAAATAAGGGAAATTTCTGATTTTTGCACCAAAATATGGAGAATTTCTGCCTTTTTGCCCCAAAATAAGGAAAATTTCTGCATTTTCTCCCTGAAATAAGTGAAATTTCTGCAATTTTGCCCCAAAATAAAGAAAATTTCTGAAATTTTGCCCCACAATTAGGGGAATTTCTGCCATTTTGCTCCAAAATACCGGGAATTTCTGCTATTTTGCCCGAAAATAAGGGGAATGCATACCTTTTTGCCATAAAAAAGAGAAATTTCTTCATTTTTGCCCCAAATTAAGGGAAATTTCTGACTTTTTGCCTTGAAATATGTAAAATTTCTGCAATTTTGCCCTAAAATAAGGGAAATTTCTGCAATTTTTCCCCATAATAAGGGAAATTTCTGGAATTTTGCCACAAAATAAGGGGAATTTCTGTTTTTTTTTCCCCCAAAAAAGGGAAATTTCTGCAATTTTGCCCTAAAATAAGGGAAATTTCTGGTTTTTTGCCTTTAAATAAGTGGAATTTCTGTCTTTTTCCCCCAAAACAAAGGGAATTTCTGTCATTTTTGCCCCAAAATAATGAAAATTTCTGACTTATTACCCTGAAATAAGTGAAATTTCTGCAATTTTGTCCCAATATAAGGGAAATTTCTGCGTTTTTGCCCCCAAATAAGGGGAATTTCAGCCTTTTTACCTCAAAATAAGGGGAATTTCTGAATTTTGGCAGAAAATATTAGGAATTTCTTCCTTTTTGCCCCAAAATAAAAAAATTTCTGCCTTTTTTCCCTGAAATAAGTAAAATTTCTGCAATTTTGCCCCTAAATAAGTAAAATTTCTGCAATTTTGCCCCACAATAAGGGAAATTTCTGGAATTTTGCCCCAAAATAAGTGGAATTTCTGATTTTTGCCCCAAAATAAGGAGAATTTCTGCCTTTTTGCCCTACAATTAGTGAAATTTCTGCAATTTTGCCCTAAAATAAGGGAAATTTCTGCAATTTTTTTCCATAATAAGGGAAATTTCTGCAATTTTGCTTCAAAATAAGGGGAATTTCTGTTTTTTGCCCCACAATAAAGAAAATTTCTGCAATTTTGCCCCAAAATAAGGGGAATTTCTGCCTTTTTGTCCAAAAATAAGAAGAATGCATTCCTTTTTGCCATAAAAAAAGGAAATTTCTTCATTTTTACTCCAAAATAAAGGGACCTTTTGCCTTTTTGCCTCAAAATGAGTGGAATTTCTGTCTTTTTCCACCAAAACAAAGGGAATTTCTGTTTTTTTTGCCACAAACTAAGGAAAATTTCTGACTTATTACCCTGAAATAAGTGAAATTTCTGCAAATTTGGCCCAAAATAAGGGAAATTTCTGCCTTTTTGCCCACAAATAATGGGAATTTTAGCCTTTTTACCTCAAAATAAAAGAAATTTCTGCATTTTTGCACCAAAATATGGAGAATTTCTGCATTTTGCCCCAAAAAAAGAAAAATTTCTGCCTTTTTTTCCCTGAAATAAGTGAAATTTCTGCAATTTTGCCCCAAACTAAGTGAAATTTCTGCAATTTTGCCCCAAAATAAAAAAAAAATTTCTGGAATTTTGCCCCAAAATAAGTGAAATTTCTGAGTTTTGCCCCAACATAAGAAGAATTTCCTCCTTTTTGCCCCACAAATTGTGAAATTTCTGCAATTTTGCCCTAAAATAAGGGAAATTTCTGCAATTTTTCCCCATAATAAGAGAAAATTTCTGCAATTTTTCTTCAAAATAAGAGGAATTTATGTTTTTTGCCTCACAATTAGGGAAATTTCTGAAATTTTGCCCTAAAATAAGGGGAATTTCTGCCTTTTGCCCCAAAATATGGGGAATTTCTGCCTTTTTGTTTGAAAATAAGAAGAATACATACCTTTTTGCCATAAATAAGGGAAATTTCTTCATTTTTGCTCCAAAATAAGGGGAACTTTTGCCTTTTTGCCTCTAAATAAGTAGAATTTCTGTTTTTTTCCCCCAAAACAAAGAGAATTTCTGCTTTTTGCCCCAAATAATGAAAATTTCCGACTTATTACCCTGAAATAAGTGAAATTTCTGCAAATTTGCCCCAAAAATAGGGAAATTTCTGCCTTTTGCCCAAAAATAAGGGGAATTTCAGCATTTTACCTCAAAATAAATGAAATTTCTGATTTTTGCACCAAAATATGGAGAATTTCTGCTTTTTTACAACCAAAAAAATTTCTGCTTTTTTTCCCTGAAATAAGTGAAATTTCTGCAATTTTGCTCCAAAATACGGGAAATTTCTGCCTTTTTGCTTGAAAATAAGAGGAATGCATACCTTTTTGCCATAAAAAAGGGAAATTTCTTCATTTTTGCCCCAAATTAAGGGAATTTTCTGAATTTTTGCCCTGAAATATGTGAAATTTCTGCAATTTTAGCCCAAAATAAGGTGAATTTCTGTCTTTTTGCCCCAAAATAATGGGAATTTCTGCCTTTTTGCCCCAAAATAAGAAAAATTTTTGCTTTTTTTCTCTGAATTAAGTGAAATTTCTGCAATTTTGCCCTAAAATAAAAGAAATTTCTGCAATTTTTCCCCATAATAAAGGAAATTTCTGGAATTTTGCCTTAAAATAAGAAGAATTTTTGTTTTTTTGCCCCCAAATAAGGGAAATTTCTGCAATTTTGCCCCAATATAAGGGAAATTTCTGCCTTTTTGCCCCCAAATAAGGGGAATTTTAACCTTTTTACCTCAAAATAAGGGGAATTTCTGAATTTTGGCACAAATATTAGGAATTTCTGCCTTTTTGCCCCAAAATAAGGACAATTTCTGCCTTTTTTCCCTGATATAAGTGAAATTTCTGCAATTTTGCCCCAAAATAAGTAAAATTTCTGCAATTTTGCCCCAAAATAAGGGAAATTTCTGGAATTTTGCCCCAAAATAAGTGGAATTTCTGAGTTTTGCCCCAAAATAAGGGTAATTTCTGCTTTTTGCCCCACAATTAGGGAAATTTCTGCAATTTTGCCTCAAAATAAGGGAAATTTCTGGAATTTTGCCCCAAAATAAGTGGAATTTCTGAGTTTTGCCCCAAAATAAGGGTAATTTCTGCTTTTTGCCCCACAATTAGGGAAATTTCTGCAATTTTGCCCAAAAAGAAGGGAAATTTCTGCCTTTTGCCCCAAAATATGGGGAATTTCTGCCTTTTTGTCTGAAAATAAGAAGAATGCATAACTTTGTGCAATAAAAATGGGAAATTTCTTCATTTTTGCTCCAAAATAAAAGGAATTTCTGCTTTTTTGCCTCTAAATAAGTGGAATTTCTGTCTTTTTCCCCCAAAACAAAGGGATTTTCTGTTTTTTTGGTCCAAAATAAGGAAAATTTCCGACTTATAACCCTGAAATAAATGAAATTTCTGCCAATTTGCCCCAAAATAAGAAAAATTTCTGCCTTTGTGCCCCCAAATAAGGAGAATTTCAGCCTTTTTACCTCAAAATAAGGGAAATTTCTGCATTTTTGCAACAAAATATTAGGAATTTCTGCATTTTTGCCACAAAATGTTAGAAATTTCTGCCTTTTTGCCCCAAAATAAGGAAAATTTCTGCCTTTTTTTCCCTGAAATAAGTGAAATTTCTGCAAATTTGCCCCAAATAAAGGGAAATTTCTGCCTTTTGCCCCAAAATAAGAAGAATTTCAGCATTTTACCTCAAAATAAGGAAAATTTCTGATTTTTGCACCAAAATATGGAGAATTTCTGCATTTTTGCCCCAAAATTAAGAAAATTTCTGCGTTTTTTCCCTGAAATAAGTGAAATTTTTGCAATTTTGCCCTAAAATAAGTGAAATTTCTGCAATTTTGCCCCAAAATAAGGAAAATTTCTGAAATTTTGCCCCACAATTAGGGGAATTTCTGCAATTTTGCTCCAAAATACAGGGAATTTCTGCTATTTTGCCCGAAAATAAGGGGAATGCATACCTTTTTGCCATAAAAAGGGAAATTTCTTCATTTTTGCCCCTAATTAAGGGAAATTTCTGAATTTTTGCCCTGAAATATGTAAAATTTCTGCAATTTTAGCCCAAAATAAGGTGAATTTCTGCCTTTTTGCCCCAAAATAATGGGAATTTCTGCCTTTTTGCTCCAAAATAAGAAAAAATTTTTGAATTTTTTCTCTGAAATAAGTGAAATTTCTGCAATTTTGCCCTAAAATAAGGGAAATTTCTGAAATTTTTCCCCATAATAAGGGAAATTTCTGGATATTTGCCACAAAATAAGGGGAATTTCTATTTTTTTGCCCCCAAATAAGGGGAATTTCAGCCTTTTTACCTCAAAATAAGGGGAATTTCTGAATTTTGGAACAAAATTTTAGGAATTTCTGCCTTTTTGCCCCAAAATAAGGACAATTTCTGCCTTTTTTCCCTGATATAAGTGAAATTTCTGCAATTTTGCCCCAAAATAAGTAAAATTTCTGCAATTTTGCACCAAAATAAGGGAAATTTCTGGAAATTTGCCCCAAAATAAGTGGAATTTCTGAGTTTTGCCCCAAAATAAGGAGAATTTTTGCCTTTTTGCCCACAATTAGTGAAATTTCTGCAATTTTCCTCTAAAATAAGAGAAATTTCTGCAATTTTTCCCCATAATAAGGGAAATTTCTGCAATTTTGCTTCAAAATAAGGGGAATTTCTGTTTTTTGCCCCACAGTTAGGGAAATTTCTGCAATTTTGCTCCAAAATAAAAGGAATTTCTGCCTTTTGTCCTAAAATATGGGGAAATTCTGCCTTTTTGTCTGAAAATAAGAAGAATGCACACCTTTTTGCCATAGAAAAGGGAAATTTCTTCATTTTTGCTCCAAAATAAGGGGAACTTTTGCTTTTTGCTTCTAAAAAAGTGGAATTTCTGTGTTTTTCCCCCAAAACAAAGGGAATTTCTGTCTTTTTTTGCACCAAAATAAGGAAAATTTCTGACTTATTACCCTGAAATAAGTGAAATTTCTGCAAATTTGCCCCAAAATTAGGGAAATTTCTGCCTTTTTGCCCCCAAATATGGGGACTTTCAGCCTTTTTACCTCAAAATAAAGGAAATTTCTGCAACTTTGCAACAAAATATTAGGAATTTCTGCATTTTTGCCACAAAATATTAGGAATTTCTGCCTTTTTGCCCCAAAATAAGGAAAATTTCTGCCTTTTTTTCCCTGAAATAAGTGAAATTTCTGCAATTATGCCCCAAAATAAGTGAAATTTCTGCAAATTTGCCCCAAAATAAGGGAAATTTCTGGAATTTTGCCCCAAAATAAATGGAATTTCTGAGTTTTGCCCCAAAATAAGGAGAATTTCTGCCTTTTTGCCCCACAATTAGTGAAATTTCTGCAATTTTGCCCCAAAAAAAGGAAATTTCTGCCTTTTGCCCCAAAATAAGGGGAATTTCAGCATTTTACCTAAAAATAAGGGAAATTTCTGATTTTTGCACCAAAATATGGAGAATTTCTGCCTTTTTGCCACAAAATAAGAAAAATTTCTGCCATTTTTCCCTGAAATAAGTGAAATTTCTGCAATTTTGCCCTAAAATAAGTGAAATATCTGCAATTTTGCCCCAAAATAAGGGAAATTTCTGGAATTTTGCCCCAAAATAAGTGGAATTTCTGAGTTTTGCCTCAAAATAAGGAGAATTTCTGACTTTTTGCCCCACAATGAGTGAAATTTCTTCAATTTTGCCCTAAAATAAGGGCAATTTCTGCAATTTTTCCCCATAATAAGGGAAATTTCTGTAATTTTGCTTCAAAATAAGGGGAATTTCTGTTTTTTGCCCCACAATTAGGGATATTTCTGCAATTTTGCCCCAAAATAAGGGGAATTTCTGCCTTTTGCCCCAAAATATGGGGAATTTCTGCCTTTTTGTTTTAAAATAAGAAGAATGCATACCTTTTTGCCATAAAAAAAGTGAAATTTCTTCATTTTTGCTTCTAAATAAGAGGAACTTTTGCCTTTTTGCCTCTAAATAAGTAGAATTTCTGTTTTTTCGCCCAAAACAAAGAGAATTTCTGTCTTTTTTGCCCCAAAATAAGTAAAATTTCTGACTTATTACACTGAAATAAGTGAAATTTCTGCAAATTTGCCCCAAAAAAGGGAAATTTCATCCTTTTGCCCAAAAATAAGGGGAATTTCAGCATTTTACCTCAAAATAATGGAAATTTCTGATTTTTGCACCAAAATATGGAGAATTTCTGCCTTTTGCACCAAAATAAGAAAAATTTCTGGCTTTTTTCCCTGAAATAAGTGAAATTTCTGCAATTTTGCCCAAAAATAAGGAGAACTTCTGCCTTTTTGCCTCACAATTAGGGGAATTTCTGCAATTTTGCTCCAAAATATAGGGAATTTCTGCCTTTTTGCCCGAAAATAAGGGGAATGCATAGCTTTTTGCTATAAAAAAGGGAAATTTCTTCATTTTTGCCCCAAATTAAGGGAAATTTCTGCCTTTTTGCCCTGAAATATGTGAAATTTCTTCAATTTTAGCCCAAAATAAGGTGAATTTCAGCTTTTTTGCCCCAAAATAATTGGAATTTCTGCCTTTTTGCCCCAAAATAAGAAAAATTTTTGCTTTTTTTCTCTGAATTAAGTGAAATTTCTGCAATTTTGCCCTAAAATAAAAGAAATTTCTGCAATTTTTCCCCATAATAAAGGAAATTTCTGGAATTTTGCCTTAAAATAAGGGGAATTTTTGTTTTTTTGCCCCCAAATAAGGGAAATTTCTGCAATTTTGCCCTAAAATAAGGGAAGTTCTGCTTTTTTGCCTCTAAATAAGTGGAATTTCTGTCTTTTTCTTCCAAAACAAAGGGAATTTCTGTCATTTTTGCCCCAAAATAAGAAAAATTTCTGACTTATTACCCTAAAATAAGTGAAATTTCTGCAATTTTGCCCCAATATAAGGGAAATTTCTGCCTTTTTGCCCCCAAATAAGGGGAATTTTAACCTTTTTACCTCAAAATAAGGGGAATTTCTGAATTTTGGCACAAATATTAGGAATTTCTGCCTTTTTGCCCCAAAAAAAGGACAATTTCTGCCATTTTTCCCTGATATAAGTGAAATTTCTGCAATTTTGCCCCAAAATAAGTAAAATTTCTGCAATTTTGCCCCAAAATAAGGGAAATTTCTGGAATTTTGCCCCAAAATAAGTGGAATTTCTGAGTTTTGCCCCAAAATAAGGGTAATTTCTGCTTTTTGCCCCACAATTAGGGAAATTTCTGCAATTTTGCCCAAAAAGAAGGGAAATTTCTGCCTTTTGCCCCAAAATATGGGGAATTTCTGCCTTTTTGTCTGAAAATAAGAAGAATGCATAACTTTTTGCAATAAAAATGGGAAATTTCTTCATTTTTGCTCCAAAATAAAAGGAATTTCTGCTTTTTTGCCTCTAAATAAGTGGAATTTCTGTCTTTTTCCCCCAAAACAAAGGGATTTTCTGTTTTTTTGGTCCAAAATAAGGAAAATTTCCGACTTATAACCCTGAAATAAATGAAATTTCTGCAAATTTGCCCCAAAATAAGAAAAAATTCTGCCTTTGTGCCCCCAAATAAGGAGAATTTCAGCCTTTTTACCTCAAAATAAGGGAAATTTCTGCATTTTTGCAACAAAATATTAGGAATTTCTGCATTTTTGCCACAAAATGTTAGTAATTTCTGCCTTTTTGCCCCAAAATAAGGAAAATTTCTGCCTTTTTTTTCCCTGAAATAAGTGAAATTTCTGCAAATTTGCCCCAAATAAAGGGAAATTTCTGCCTTTTGCCCCAAAATAAGAAGAATTTCAGCATTTTACCTCAAAATAAGGAAAATTTCTGATTTTTGCACCAAAATATGGAGAATTTCTGCATTTTTGCCCCAAAATTAAGAAAATTTCTGCGTTTTTTCCCTGAAATAAGTGAAATTTTTGCAATTTTGCCCTAAAATAAGTGAAATTTCTGCAATTTTGCCCCAAAATAAGGAAAATTTCTGAAATTTTGCCCCACAATTAGGGGAATTTCTGCAATTTTGCTCCAAAATACAGGGAATTTCTGCTATTTTGCCCGAAAATAAGGGGAATGCATACCTTTTTGCCATAAAAAGGGAAATTTCTTCATTTTTGCCCCTAATTAAGGGAAATTTCTGAATTTTTGCCCTGAAATATGTAAAATTTCTGCAATTTTAGCCCAAAATAAGGTGAATTTCTGCCTTTTTGCCCCAAAATAATGGGAATTTCTGCCTTTTTGCTCCAAAATAAGAAAAAATTTTTGAATTTTTTCTCTGAAATAAGTGAAATTTCTGCAATTTTGCCCTAAAATAAGGGAAATTTCTGAAATTTTTCCCCATAATAAGGGAAATTTCTGGAATTTTGCCACAAAATAAGGGGAATTTCTGGTTTTTTGCCCCCAAATAAGGGAAATTTCTGCAATTTTGCCCTAAAATAAAAGGAATTTCTGTCTTTTTCCCCAAAAACAAAGGGAATTTCTGTCATTTTTGCCCCAAAATAATGAACATTTCTGACTTATTACCCTGAAATAAGTGAAATTTCTGCAATTTTGTCCCAATATAAGGGAAATTTCTGCGTTTTTGCCCCCAAATAAGGGGAATTTCAGCCTTTTTACCTCAAAATAAGGGGATTTTCTGAATTTTGGCACATCATATTAGGAATTTCTGCCTTTTTTCCCCAAAATAAAAAAAATTTCTGCCTTTTTCCCTGAAATAAGTGAAATTTCTGCAGTTTTGCCCCAAAATAAGTAAAATTTCTGCAATTTTGCCCCACAATAAGGGAAATTTCTGGTTTTTTGCCCCAAAATAAGTGGAATTTCTGAGTTTTGCCCCAAAATAAGGAGAATTTCTGCATTTTTGCCCAACAATTAGTGAAATTTCTGCAATTTTTCCCTAAAATAAGGGAAATTTCTGCAATTTTACCTCATAATAAGGGAAATTTCTGCCATTTTGCCCCAAAATAAGGGAAATTTCTGGAATTTTGCCCCAAAATAAGTGGAATTTCTGAGTTTTGCCCCAAAATAAGGGGAATTTCTGCCTTTTGCCCCACAATTAGGGAAATTTCTGCAATTTTGCCCAAAAAGAAGGGAAATTTCTGCCTTGTGCCCCAAAATATGGGGAATTTTTGCCTTTTTGTCTGAAAATAAGAAGAATGCATACCTTTTTGCCATAAAAATGGAAAATTTCTTCATTTTTGCTCCAAAATAAAAGGAATTTCTGCTTTTTTGCCTCTAAATAAGTTGAATTTCTGTCTTTTTCCCCCAAAACAACGGGAATTTCTGTCTTTTTTGCTCCAAAATAAGGAAAATTTCTGACTTATAACCCTGAAATAAATGAAATTTCTGCAAATTTGCCCCAAAATAAGAAAAATTTCTGCCTTTGTGCCCCCAAATATGGAGAATTTCAGCTTTTTTACCTCAAAATAAGGGAAATTTCTGCATTTTTGCAACAAAATATTAGGAATTTCTGCATTTTTGCCACAAAATATTAGGAATTTCTGCCTTTTTGCCCCAAAATAAGGAAAATTTCTGCCTTTTTTTTCCCTGAAATAAGTGAAATTTCTGCAAATTTGCCCCCAAAAAAAAGAAATTTCTGCCTTTTGCCCCAAAATAAAAAGAATTTCAGCATTTTACCTCAAAATAAGGGAAATTTCTGATTTTTGCACCAAAATATGGAGAATTTCTGCCTTTTTGCCCCAAAATAAGGAAAATTTCTGCATTTTCTCCCTGAAATAAGTGAAATTTCTGCAATTTTGCCCCAAAATAAAGAAAATTTCTGAAATTTTGCCCCACAATTAGGGGAATTTCTGCCATTTTGCTCCAAAATACGGGGAATTTCTGCTATTTTGCCCGAAAATAAGGGGAATGCATACCTTTTTGCCATAAAAAAGGGAAATTTCTTCATTTTTGCCCCAAATTAAGGGAAATTTCTGACTTTTTGCCTTGAAATATGTAAAATTTCTGCAATTTTGCCCTAAAATAAGGGAAATTTCTGCAATTTTTCCCCATAATAAGGGAAATTTCTGGAATTTTGCCACAAAATAAGGGGAATTTCTCTTTTTTTTTCCCCCAAATAAGGGAAATTTCTGCAATTTTGCCCTAAAATAAGGGAAATTTCTGGTTTTTTGCCTTTAAATAAGTGGAATTTCTGTCTTTTTCCCCCAAAACAAAGGGAATTTCTGTCATTTTTGCCCCAAAATAATTAAAATTTCTGACTTATTACCCTGAAATAAGTGAAATTTCTGCAATTTTGTCCCAATATAAGGGAAATTTCTGCGTTTTTGCCCCCAAATAAGGGGAATTTCAGCCTTTTTACCTCAAAATAAGGGGAATTTCTGCATTTTGGCACAAAATATTAGGAATTTCTACCTTTTTGCCCCAAAATAAAAAATTTCTGCCTTTTTCCCTGAAATAAGTAAAATTTCTGCAATTTTGCTTCTAAATAAGTAAAATTTCTGCAATTTTGCCTCACAATAAGGGAAATTTCTGGAATTTTGCCCCAAAATAAGTGGAATTTCTGATTTTTGCCCCAAAATAAGGAGAATTTCTGCCTTTTTGCCCTACAATTAGTGAAATTTCTGCAATTTTGCCCTAAAATAAGGGAAATTTCTGCAATTTTTCCCCATAATAAGGGAAATTTCTGCAATTTTGCTTCAAAATAAGGGGAATTTCTGTTTTTTGCCCCACAATAAAGATAATTTCTGCAATTTTGCCCCAAAATAAGGGGAATTTCTGCCTTTTTGTCCAAAAATAAGAAGAATGCATACCTTTTTGCCATAAAAAAAGGAAATTTCTTCATTTTTACTCCAAAATAAAGGGACCTTTTGCCTTTTTGCCTCAAAATGAGTGGAATTTCTGTCTTTTTCCACCAAAACAAAGGGAATTTCTGTCTTTTTTGCCCCAAACTAAGGAAAATTTCTGACTTATTACCCTGAAATAAGTGAAATTTCTGCAAATTTGGCCCAAAATAAGGGAAATTTCTGCCTTTTTCCCACAAATAATGGGAATTTTAGCCTTTTTACCTCAAAATAAAAGAAATTTCTGCATTTTTGCACCAAAATATGGAGAATTTCTGCATTTTGCCCCAAAATAAGAAAAATTTCTGCCTTTTTTCCCTGAAATAAGTGAAATTTCTGCAATTTTGCCCCAAACTAAATGAAATTTCTGCAATTTTGCCCCAAAATAAAAAAAAAATTTCTGGAATTTTGCCCCAAAATAAGTGAAATTTCTGAGTTTTGCCCCAACATAAGAAGAATTTCTTCCTTTTTGCCCCACAAATTGTGAAATTTCTGCAATTTTGCCCTAAAATAAGGGAAATTTCTGCAATTTTTCCCCATAATAAGGGAAATTTCTGCAATTTTTCTTCAAAATAAGAGGGATTTATGGTTTTTGCCCCACAATTAGGGAAATTTCTGCAATTTTGCCCTAAAATAAGGGGAATTTCTGCCTTTTGCCCCAAAATATGGGGAATTTCTGCCTTTTTGTTTGAAAATAAGAAGAATGCATACCTTTTTGCCATAAATAAGGGAAATTTCTTCATTTTTGCTCCAAAATAAGGGGAACTTTTGCCTTTTTGCCTCTAAATAATTAGAATTTCTGTTTTTTTTCCCCAAAACAAAGAGAATTTCTGACTTTTTTGCCCCAAATAATGAAAATTTCTGACTTATTACCCTGAAATAAGTGAAATTTCTGCAAATTTGCCCCAAAAATATGGAAATTTCTGCCTTTTGCCCAAAAATAAGGGGAATTTCAGCATTTTACCTCAAAATAAATGAAATTTCTGATTTTTGCACCAAAATATGGAGAATTTCTGCCTTTTTGCAACAAAAAAAAATTTCTGCTTTTTTTCCCTGAAATAAGTGAAATTTCTGCAATTTTGATCCAAAATACGGGAAATTTCTGCCTTTTTGCTTGAAAATAAGGGGAATGCATACCTTTTTGCCATAAAAAAGGGAAATTTCTTCATTTTTGCCCCAAATTAAGGGAATTTTCTGAATTTTTGCCCTGAAATATGTGAAATTTCTGCAATTTTAGCCCAAAATAAGGTGAATTTCTGTCTTTTTGCCCCAAAATAATGGGAATTTCTGCCTTTTTGCCCCAAAATAAGAAATATTTTTGCTTTTTTTCTCTGAAATAAGTGAAATTTCTGCAATTTTGCCCTAAAATAAAAGAAATTTCTGCAATTTCTCCCCATAATAAAGGAAATTTCTGGAATTTTGCCTTAAAATAAGGGGAATTTCTGTTTTTTTGCCCCCCAATAAGGGAAATTCCTGCAATTTTGTTCTAAAATAAGGGGAATTTCTGCTTTTTTGCCTCTAAATAAGTGGAATTTCTGTCTTTTTCCCAAAAACAAAGGGAATTTCTCTCATTTTTGTCCCAAAATAAGGAAAATTTCTGAGTTATTACCCTGAAATAAGTGAAATTTCTGCAATTTTGCCCCAATATAAGGGAAATTTCTGCCTTTTTGCCCCCAAATAAGGGGAATTTCAGCCTTTTTACCTCAAAATAAGGGGAATTTCTGAATTTTGGAAGAAAATTTTAGGAATTTCTGCCTTTTTGCCCCAAAATAAGGACAATTTCTGCATTTTTTCCCTGATATAAGTGAAATTTCTGCAATTTTGCCCCAAAATAAGTAAAATTTCTGCAATTTTGCCCCAAAATAAGGGAAATTTCTGGAAATTTGCCCCAAAATAAGTGGAATTTCTGAGTTTTGCCCCAAAATAAGGAGAATTTTTGCCTTTTTGCCCACAATTAGTGAAATTTCTGCAATTTTCCTCTAAAATAAGAGAAATTTCTGCAATTTTTCCTCATAATAAGGGAAATTTCTGCAATTTTGCTTCAAAATAAGGGGAATTTCTGTTTTTTGCCCCACAATTAGGGAAATTTCTGCAATTTTGCTCCAAAATAAAAGGAATTTCTGCCTTTTGTCCTAAAATATGGGGAAATTCTGCCTTTTTGTCTGAAAATTAGAAGAATGCACACCTTTTTGCCATAAAAAAGGGAAATTTCTTCATTTTTGCTCCAAAATAAGGGGAACTTTTGCTTTTTGCTCTTAAAAAAGTGGAATTTCTGTGTTTTTCCCCCAAAACAAAGGGAATTTCTGTCTTTTTTTGCACCAAAATAAGGAAAATTTCTGACTTATTACCCTGAAATAAGTGAAATTTCTGCAAATTTGCCCCAAAATTAGGGAAATTTCTGCCTTTTTGCCCCCAAATATGGGGAATTTCAGCCTTTTTACCTCAAAATAAAGGAAATTTCTGCAACTTTGCAACAAAATATTAGGAATTTCTGCATTTTTGCCACAAAATATTAGGAATTTCTGCCTTTTTGCCCCAAAATAAGGAAAATTTCTGCCTTTTTTTCCCTGAAATAAGTGAAATTTCTGCAATTATGCCCCAAAATAAGTGAAATTTCTGCAAATTTGCCCCAAAATAAGGGAAATTTCTGGAATTTTGCCCCAAAATAAGTGGAATTTCTGAGTTTTGCCCCAAAATAAGGAGAATTTCTGCCTTTTTGCCCCACAATTAGTGAAATTTCTGCAATTTTGCCCCAAAAAAAGGAAATTTCTGCCTTTTGCCCCAAAATAAGGGGAATTTCAGCATTTTACCTAAAAATAAGGGAAATTTCTGATTTTTGCACCAAAATATGGAGAATTTCTGCCTTTTTGCCACAAAATAAGAAAAATTTCTGCCTTTTTTCCCTGAAATAAGTGAAATTTCTGCAATTTTGCCCTAAAATAAGTGAAATATCTGCAATTTTGCCCCAAAATAAGGGAAATTTCTGGAATTTTGCCCCAAAATAAGTGGAATTTCTGAGTTTTGCCTCAAAATAAGGAGAATTTCTGCCTTTTTGCCCCACAATGAGTGAAATTTCTTCAATTTTGCCCTAAAATAAGGGCAATTTCTGCAATTTTTCCCCATAATAAGGGAAATTTCTGTAATTTTGCTTCAAAATAAGGGGAATTTCTGTTTTTTGCCCCACAATTAGGGATATTTCTGCAATTTTGCCCCAAAATAAGGGGAATTTCTGCCTTTTGCCCCAAAATATGGGGAATTTCTGCCTTTCTGTTTTAAAATAAGAAGAATGCATACCTTTTTGCCATAAAAAAGTGAAATTTCTTCATTTTTGCTTCTAAATAAGAGGAACTTTTGCCTTTTTGCCTCTAACTAAGTAGAATTTCTGTTTTTTCGCCCAAAACAATTATTATTTCTGTCTTTTTTGCCCCAAAATAAGTAAAATTTCTGACTTATTACACTGAAATAAGTGAAATTTCTGCAAATTTGCCCCAAAAAAGGGAAATTTCATCCTTTTGCCCAAAAATAATGGGAATTTCAGCATTTTACCTCAAAATAATGGAAATTTCTGATTTTTGCACCAAAATATGGAGAATTTCTGCCTTTTGCACCAAAATAAGGAAAATTTCTGGCTTTTTTCCCTGAAATAAGTGAAATTTCTGCAATTTTGCCACAAAATAAGGAGAACTTCTGCCTTTTTGCCCCACAATTAGGGGAATTTCTGCAATTTTGCTCCAAAATATAGGGAATTTCTGCCTTTTTGCCCGAAAATAAGGGGAATGCATAGCTTTTTGCTATAAAAAAGGGAAATTTCTTCATTTTGCCCCAAATTAAGGGAAATTTCTGCCTTTTTGCCCTGAAATATGTGAAATTTCTTCAATTTTAGCCCAAAATAAGGTGAATTTCAGCTTTTTTGCCCCAAAATAATTGGAATTTCTGCCTTTTTGCCCCAAAATAAGAAAAATTTTTGCTTTTTTTCTGTGAAATAAGTGAAATTTCTGCAATTTTGCCCTAAAATAAAAGAAATTTCTGCAATTTTTCCCCATAATAAAAGAAATTTCTGGAATTTTGCCTTAAAATAAGGGGAATTTTTGTTTTTTTGCCACCAAATAAGGGAAATTTCTGCAATTTTGCCCTAAAATAAGGGGAAGTTCTGCTTTTTTGCCTCTAAATAAGTGGAATTTCTGTCTTTTTCTTCCAAAACAAAGGGAATTTCTGTCATTTTTGCCCCAAAATAAGAAAAATTTCTGACTTATTACCCTAAAATAAGTGAAATTTCTGCAATTTTGCCCCAATATAAGGGAAATTTCTGCCTTTTTGCCCCCAAATAAGGGGAATTTTAACCTTTTTACCTCAAAATAAGGGGAATTTCTGAATTTTGGCACAAATATTAGGAATTTCTGCCTTTTTGCCCCAAAATAAGGACAATTTCTGCCTTTTTTCCCTGATATAAGTGAAATTTCTGCAATTTTGCCCCAAAATAAGTAAAATTTCTGCAATTTTGCCCCAAAATAAGGGAAATTTCTGGAATTTTGCCCCAAAATAAGTGGAATTTCTGAGTTTTGCCCCAAAATAAGGGTAATTTCTGCTTTTTGCCCCACAATTAGGGAAATTTCTGCAATTTTATCCAAAAAGAAGGGAAATTTCTGCCTTTTGCCCCAAAATATGGGGAATTTCTGCCTTTTTGTCTGAAAATAAGAAGAATGCATAAGTTTTTGCAATAAAAATGGGAAATTTCTTCATTTTTGCTCCAAAATAAAAGGAATTTCTGCTTTTTTGCCTCTAAATAAGTGGAATTTCTGTCTTTTTCCCCCAAAACAAAGGGAATTTCTGTTTTTTTGGTCCAAAATAAGGAAAATTTCTGACTTATAACCCTGAAATAAATGAAATTTCTGCAAATTTGCCCCAAAAGAAGAAAAATTTCTGCCTTTGTGCCCCCAAATAAGGAGAATTTCAGCCTTTTTACCTCAAAATAAGGAAAATTTCTGATTTTTGCATCAAAATATGGAGAATTTCTGAATTTTTGCCCCAAAATTAAGAAAATTTCTGCGTTTTTTCCCTGAAATAAGTGAAATTTTTGCAATTTTGCCCTAAAATAAGTGAAATTTCTGCAATTTTGCCCCAAAATAAGGAAAATTTCTGAAATTTTGCCCCACAATTAGGGGAATTTCTGCAATTTTGCTCCAAAATACAGGGAATTTCTGCTATTTTGCCCGAAAATAAGGGGAATGCATACCTTTTTGCCATAAAAAGGGAAATTTCTTCATTTTTGCCCCAAATTAAGGGAATTTTCTGAATTTTTGCCCTAAAATATGTGAAATTTCTGCAATTTTAGCCCAAAATAAGGTGAATTTCTGTCTTTTTGCCCCAAAATAATGGGAATTTCTGCCTTTTTGCCCCAAAATAAGAAATATTTTTGCTTTTTTTCTCTGAAATAAGTGAAATTTCTGCAATTTTGCCCTAAAATAAAAGAAATTTCTGCAATTTCTCCCCATAATAAAGGAAATTTCTGGAATTTTGCCTTAAAATAAGGGGAATTTCTGTTTTTTTGCCCCCCAATAAGGGAAATTCCTGCAATTTTGTTCTAAAATAAGGGGAATTTCTGCTTTTTTGCCTCTAAATAAGTGGAATTTCTGTATTTTTCCCAAAAACAAAGGGAATTTCTCTCATTTTTGTCCCAAAATAAGGAAAATTTCTGAGTTATTACCCTGAAATAAGTGAAATTTCTGCAATTTTGCCCCAATATAAGGGAAATTTCTGCCTTTTTGCCCCCAAATAAGGGGAATTTCAGCCTTTTTACCTCAAAATAAGGGGAATTTCTGAATTTTGGAACAAAATTTTAGGAATTTCTGCCTTTTTGCCCCAAAATAAGGACAATTTCTGCTTTTTTTCCCTGATATAAGTGAAATTTCTGCAATTTTGCCCCAAAATAAGTAAAATTTCTGCAATTTTGCCCCAAAATAAGGGAAATTTCTGGAAATTTGCCCCAAAATAAGTGGAATTTCTGAGTTTTGCCCCAAAATAAGGAGAATTTTTGCCTATTTGCCCACAATTAGTGAAATTTCTGCAATTTTCCTCTAAAATAAGAGAAATTTCTGCAATTTTTCCTCATAATAAGGGAAATTTCTGCAATTTTGCTTCAAAATAAGGGGAATTTCTGTTTTTTGCCCCACAATTAGGGAAATTTCTGCAATTTTGCTCCAAAATAAAAGGAATTTCTGCCTTTTGTCCTAAAATATGGGGAAATTCTGCCTTTTTGTCTGAAAATAAGAAGAATGCACACCTTTTTGCCATAAAAAAGGGAAATTTCTTCATTTTTGCTCCAAAATAAGGGGAACTTTTGCTTTTTGCTCCTAAAAAAGTGGAATTTCTGTGTTTTTCCCCCAAAACAAAGGGAATTTCTGTCTTTTTTTGCACCAAAATAAGGAAAATTTCTGACTTATTACCCTGAAATAAGTGAAATTTCTGCAAATTTGCCCCAAAATTAGGGAAATTTCTGCCTTTTTGCCCCCAAATATGGGGAATTTCAGCCTTTTTACCTCAAAATAAAGGAAATTTCTGCAACTTTGCAACAATTTATTAGGAATTTCTGCATTTTTGCCACAAAATATTAGGAATTTCTGCCTTTTTGCCCCAAAATAAGGAAAATTTCTGCCTTTTTTTCCCTGAAATAAGTGAAATTTCTGCAATTATGCCCCAAAATAAGTGAAATTTCTGCAAATTTGCCCCAAAATAAGGGAAATTTCTGGAATTTTGCCCCAAAATAAGTGGAATTTCTGAGTTTTGCCCCAAAATAAGGAGAATTTCTGCCTTTGTGCCCCACAATGAGTGAAATTTCTTCAATTTTGCCCTAAAATAAGGGCAATTTCTGCAATTTTTCCCCATAATAAGGGAAATTTCTGTAATTTTGCTTCAAAATAAGGGGAATTTCTATTTTTTGCCCCACAATTAGGGATATTTCTGCAATTTTGCCCCAAAATAAGGGGAATTTCTGCCTTTTGCCCCAAAATATGGGGAATTTCTGCCTTTTTGTTTTAAAATAAGAAAAATGCATACCTTTTTGCCATAAAAAAGTGAAATTTCTTCATTTTTGCTTCTAAATAAGAGGAATTTCTGCTTTTTTGCCTCTAAATAAGAGGAATTTCTGTCTTTTTCTCCCAAAACAAAGGGAATTTCTGTCATTTTTGCCCCAAAATAAAAAAAATTTCTGACTTATTACCCTGAAATAAGTGAAATTTTTGCAAATTTGCCTCAAAAATAGGAAAATTTTCACCTTTTTCCCAAAAATAAAGGGAATTTCAGCATTTTACCTCAAAATAAGGGAAATTTCTGATTTTTGCACCAAAATATGGAGAATTTCTGCCTTTTTGAACAAAAATAAGGAAAAATTTCTGCTTTTTTTCCCTGAAATACGTGAAATTTCTGCAATTTTGCCCCAAAATAAGGAGAATTTCTGCCTTTTTGCCCCACAATTTGGGGAATTTCTGCAATTTTGCTCCAAAATACGGGGAATTTCTGCCTTTTTGCCCGAAAATAAGGGCAATGCATACCTTTTTGCATAAAAAAAGGGAAATTTCTTTATTTTTGCCCCAAATTAAGGGAAATTTCTGCCTTTTTGCCCTGAAATATGTGAAATTTCTGCAATTTTAGCACAAAATAAGGTGAATTTCTGCCTTTTTGCCCCAAAATAATGGGAATTTCTGCCTTTTTGCCCCAAAATAAGAAAAATTTTTGCTTTTTTCCCTGAAATAAGTGAAATTTCTGCAATTTTGCCCAGAAAATAAGTGGAATTTCTGAGTTTTGCCCCAAAATACAGAGAATTTCTGCCTTTTTGCACCACAATTAGTGAAATTTCTGCAATTTTGCCCTAAAATAAGAGAAATTTCTGCAATTTTTCCCATAATAAGGGAAATTTCTGCAATTTTGCCCCAAAATAAGGGGAATTTCTGATTTTTGCCCCAAAATATGGGGAATTTCTGCCTTTTTGTCTGAAAATAAGAAGAATGCATACCTTTTTGACATAAAAAAGGGAAATTTCTTCATTTTTGCTCTAAAATAAAGGGAACTTTTGCCTTTTTGCCTCTAAATAAGTGGAACTTCTGTTTTTTCCCCCAAAACAAAGGGAATTTCTGTCTTTTTCCCCCAAAACAAAGGGAATTTCTATCTTTTTTGCCCCAAAATAAGAAAAATTTCTGACTTATAACCCTGAAATAAGTGAAATTTCTGCAAATTTGCCCCAAAATAAGAAAAATTTCTGCCATTTTGCCCCTAAATAAGGGGAATTTCAGCCTTTTTACCTCAAAATAAGGGAAATTTCTGCATTTTTGCAAAAAAATATGAGGAATTTCTGCATTTTTGCCACAAAATATTAGGAATTTCTGTCTTTTTCCTTCAAAACAAAGGGAATTTCTGTCTTTTTTGTTCCAAAATAAGAAAAATTTCTGACTTATAACCCTGAAATAAGTGAAATTTATGCAAATATGCCCCCAAAAAAGAAATTTCTGTCTTTTGCCCCAAAATAAGGGGAATTTCAGCATATAACCTCAAAATAAGGGAAATTTCTGATTTTTGCACCAAAATATGGAGAATTTCTGCCTTTTTGCCCCAAAATAAGGAAAATTTCTGCCTTTTTTCCTTGAAATAAGTGAAATTTTTGCAATTTTGCCCAAAAATAAGTGAAATATCTGCAATTTTGCCCCAAAATAAGGGAAATTTCTGCAATTTTGCCCCAAAATAAGTGGAATTTCTGAGTTTTGCCCCAAAATAAAGAGAATTTCTGCCTTTTTGCCCCACAATTAGGGGAATTTCTGCAATTTTGCTCCAAAATACGGGGAATTTCTCCCTTTTTTCCCGAAAATAAAGGGAATGCATACATTTTTGCCATAAAAAATGGAAATTTCTTCATTTTTGCCCCAAATTAAGGGAAATTTCTGCCTTTTTGCCGTGAAATATTTGAAATTTCTGCAGTTTTAGCCCAAAATAAGGTGAATTTCTGCATTTTTGCCCCAAAATAATGGGAATATCTGCCTTTTTGCCCCAAAGTAAGAAAAATTTTTGCCTTTTTTCTCTGAAATAAGTGAAATTTCTGCAATTTTGCCCTAAAATAAGGGCAATTTCTGCAATTTTTCCCCATAATAAGGGAAATTTCTGTAATTTTGCTTCAAAATAAGGGGAATTTCTATTTTTTGCCCCACAATTAGGGATATTTCTGCAATTTTGCCCCAAAATAAGGGGAATTTCTGCCTTTTGCCCCAAAATATGGGGAATTTCTGCCTTTTTGTTTTAAAATAAGAAAAATGCATACCTTTTTGCCATAAAAAAGTGAAATTTCTTCATTTTTGCTTCTAAATAAGAGGAATTTCTGCTTTTTTGCCTCTAAATAAGAGGAATTTCTGTCTTTTTCTCCCAAAACAAAGGGAATTTCTGTCATTTTTGCCCCAAAATAAAAAAAATTTCTGACTTATTACCCTGAAATAAGTGAAATTTTTGCAAATTTGCCTCAAAAATAGGAAAATTTTCACCTTTTTCCCAAATAAAGGGAATTTCAGCATTTTACCTCAAAATAAGGGAAATTTCTGATTTTTGCACCAAAATATGGAGAATTTCTGCCTTTTTGAACAAAAATAAGGAAAATTTCTGCTTTTTTTCCCTGAAATACGTGAAATTTCTGCAATTTTGCCCCAAAATAAGGAGAATTTCTGCCTTTTTGCCCCACAATTTGGGGAATTTCTGCAATTTTGCTCCAAAATACGGGGAATTTCTGCCTTTTTGCCCGAAAATAAGGGCAATGCATACCTTTTTGCATAAAAAAAGGGAAATTTCTTTATTTTTGCCCCAAATTAAGGGAAATTTCTGCCTTTTTGCCCTGAAATATGTGAAATTTCTGCAATTTTAGCACAAAATAAGGTGAATTTCTGCCTTTTTGCCCCAAAATAATGGGAATTTCTGCCTTTTTGCCCCAAAATAAGAAAAATTTTTGCTTTTTTCCCTGAAATAAGTGAAATTTCTGCAATTTTGCCCAGAAAATAAGTGGAATTTCTGAGTTTTGCCCCAAAATACAGAGAATTTCTGCCTTTTTGCACCACAATTAGTGAAATTTCTGCAATTTTGCCCTAAAATAAGAGAAATTTCTGCAATTTTTCCCATAAAAAGGGAAATTTCTGCAATTTTGCCCCAAAATAAGGGGAATTTCTGATTTTTGCCCCAAAATATGGGGAATTTCTGCCTTTTTGTCTGAAAATAAGAAGAATGCATACCTTTTTGACATAAAAAAGGGAAATTTCTTCATTTTTGCTCTAAAATAAAGGGAACTTTTGCCTTTTTGCCTCTAAATAAGTGGAACTTCTGTTTTTTCCCCCAAAACAAAGGGAATTTCTGTCTTTTTCCCCCAAAACAAAGGGAATTTCTATCTTTTTTGCCCCAAAATAAGAAAAATTTCTGACTTATAACCCTGAAATAAGTGAAATTTCTGCAAATTTGCCCCAAAATAAGAAAAATTTCTGCCATTTTGCCCCTAAATAAGGGGAATTTCAGCCTTTTTACCTCAAAATAAGGGAAATTTCTGCATTTTTGCAAAAAAATATGAGGAATTTCTGCATTTTTGCCACAAAATATTAGGAATTTCTGTCTTTTTCCTTCAAAACAAAGGGAATTTCTGTCTTTTTTGTTCCAAAATAAGAAAAATTTCTGACTTATAACCCTGAAATAAGTGAAATTTATGCAAATATGCCCCCAAAAAAGAAATTTCTGTCTTTTGCCCCAAAATAAGGGGAATTTCAGCATATAACCTCAAAATAAGGGAAATTTCTGATTTTTGCACCAAAATATGGAGAATTTCTGCCTTTTTGCCCCAAAATAAGGAAAATTTCTGCCTTTTTTCCTTGAAATAAGTGAAATTTTTGCAATTTTGCCCAAAAATAAGTGAAATATCTGCAATTTTGCCCCAAAATAAGGGAAATTTCTGCAATTTTGCCCCAAAATAAGTGGAATTTCTGAGTTTTGCCCCAAAATAAAGAGAATTTCTGCCTTTTTGCCCCACAATTAGGGGAATTTCTGCAATTTTGCTCCAAAATACGGGGAATTTCTCCCTTTTTTCCCGAAAATAAAGGGAATGCATACATTTTTGCCATAAAAAATGGAAATTTCTTCATTTTTGCCCCAAATTAAGGGAAATTTCTGCCTTTTTGCCATGAAATATTTGAAATTTCTGCAGTTTTAGCCCAAAATAAGGTGAATTTCTGCATTTTTGCCCCAAAATAATGGGAATATCTGCCTTTTTGCCCCAAAGTAAGAAAAATTTTTGCCTTTTTTCTCTGAAATAAGTGAAATTTCTGCAATTTTGCCCTAAAATAAAGGAAATTTCTGCAATTTTTCCCCATAATAAGGGAAATTTCTGGAATTTTGCCCCAAAATAAAAGGAATTTCTGTTTTTTTGCCTTCCAATAAGGGAAATTTCTGAAATTTTGCCCTAAAATAAGGGGAATTTCTGCTTTATTGCCTCTAAATAAGTGGAATTTCTGTCTTTTTCCCCCAAAACACAAAGAATTTCTGTCATTTTTGCCCCAAAATAAGGAAAATTTCTGACTTATTACCCTTAAATAAGTGAAATTTCTGCAATTTTGCCCCAATATAAGGAAAATTTCTGCATTTTGCCCACTAATAAGGGGAATTTCAGCCTTTTTACCTCAAAATAAGGGGAATTTCTGAATTTTGGCACAAAATATTAGGAATTTCTGCCTTTTTGCCCCAAAATAAAAAAAAATTTCTGCTTTTTTCCTCGAAATAAGTGAAATTTCTGCAATTTTGCCCCAAAATAAGTGGAATTTCTGACTTTTGCCCCAAAGTAAAGAGAATTTCTGCCTTTTTGCACCACAATTAGTGAAATTTCTGCAATTTTGCCCTAAAATAATAGAAATTTTGAAATTTTTCCCCATAATAAATGAAATTTCAGGAATTTTGCCCCAAAATATGGGAAATTTCTTTTTTTTTGCCCCCAAATAAGGGAAATTTCTGCAATTTTGCCCTAAAATAAGTGGAATTTTTGCTTTTTTGCCTCTAATTAAGTGGAATTTCTGTCTTTTTTTCCCAAAAAAAAAATTTCTGTCATTTTTGCCCCAAAATAAGGAAAATTTCTTACTTATTACCCTGAAATAAGTGAAATTTCTGCAATTTTGCCCCAATATAAGGGAAATTTCTGCCTTTTTTCCCACAAATAAGGGGAATTTCAGCCTTTTTACCTCAAAATAAGGGGAATTTCTGAATTTTGGCACAAACTATTAGGAATTTCTGCCTTTTGCCCCAAAATATGGAAAATTTTTGCGTTTTTGTCCAAAAATAAGAAGAATGCATACCTTTTTGCCATAAAAAAGGGAAATTTCTTCATTTTTGCTCCAAAATAAGGGGAACGTTTGCCTTTTTGACTCTAAATAAGTGGAATTTCTGTCTTTTTCCCCAAAACAAAGGGAATTTCTGTCTTTTTTGTTCCAAATAAGGAAAATTTCTGCCTTTTTTTTCCCTGAAATAAGTGAAATTTCTGCAATTTTGCCCAAATATAAGTGAAATTTCTGCAATTTTGCCCCAAAATAAGGGAAATTTCTGCAATTTTGCCCAAATATAAGTGAAATTTCTGCAATTTTGCCCCAAAATAAGGGAAATTTCTGCAATTTTGCCCCAAAATAAGTGGAATTTCTGAGTTTTGCCCCAAAATAAGGAGAATTTCTGCTTTTTTGCCCCACAGTTAGGGGAATTTCTGCAATTTTGCTCCAAAATACGGGGAATTTCTGCCTTTTTTTCCCGAAAATAAAGGGAATGCATACCTTTTTGACATAAAAAATGGAAATTTCTTCATTTTTGCCCCAAATTAAGGGAAATTTCTGCCTTTTTGCCCTGAAATATGTGAAATTTGTGCAATTTTAGCCCAAAATAAGGTGAATTTCTGCCTTTTTGCCCCAAAATAATGGGAATTTTTGCCTTTTTGCCCCAAAATAAGAAAAATTTTTGCCTTTTTTCTCTGAAATAAGTGAAAATTCTGCAAATTTGCCCTAAAATAAAGAAAATTTCTGCAATTTTTCCCTATAATAAAAGAAATTTCTTGAATTTTGCCCGAAAATAATGGGAATTTCTGTTTTTTTGCCCCCAAATAAGGGAAATTTCTGCAATTTTGCCCTAAAATAAGGGGAATTCATGCTTTATTGCCTCTAAATAAGTGGAATTTCTGTCTTTTTCTCCCAAAACAAAGGGAATTTCTGTCATTTTTGCCCCAAAATAAGGAAAATTTCTGACTTATTGCCCTGAAATATATGAAATTTCTGCAATTTTGCTCCAATATAAGGAAAATTTCTGCCTTTTTGCCCCCTAATAAGGGGAATTTCAGCCTTTTTACCTCAAAATAAGGGGAATTTCTGAATTTTGGCACAGAATATTAGGAATTTCTGCTTTTTTGCCCCAAAATAAAGAAAAATTTTTGCTTTTTTCCCTGAAATAAGTGAAATTTCTGCAATTTTGCCCCAAAATAAGTGGAATTTCTGAGTTTTGCCCCAAAATACAGAGAATTTCTGCCTTTTTGCACCACAATTAGTGAAATTTCTGCAATTTTGCCCTAAAATAAGAGAAATTTCTACAATTTTTCCCCATAATAAGATAAAATTCTGCAATTTTGCCCCCAAATAAGGGGAATTTCTGATTTTTTGCCCCAAAATATGGGGAATTTCTGCCTTTTTGTCTGAAAATAAGAAGAATGCATAACTTTTTGACATAAAAAAGGGAAATTTCTTCATTTTTGCTCTAAAATAAAGGGAACTTTTGCCTTTTTGCCTCTAAATAAGTGGAATTTCTGTCTTTTTCCCCCAAAACAAAGGAAATTTCTGTTTTTTTGCCCCAAAATAAGAAAAATTTCTGAATTATAACCCTGAAATAAGTGAAATTTCTGCAAATTTGCCCCAAAATAAGAAAAATTTCTGCCATTTTGCCCCCAAATAAGGGGAATTTCAGCCTTTTTACCTCAAAATAAGGGAAATTTCTGCATTTTTGCAACAAAATATAAGGAATTTCTGCATTTTTACCACAAAATATTAGGGATTTCTGCCTTTTTGCCCCAAAATAAGGAAAATTCCTGCCTTTTTTCCCTGAAATAAGTGAAATTTCTGCAAATATGCCCGAAAAAAGGGAAATTTCTGCCTTTTGCCCCAAAATAAGGGGAATTTCAGCATTTTACCTCAAAATAAGGGAAATTTCTGATTTTTGCACCAAAATATGGAGAATTTCTGCCTTTTTGCCCCAAAATAAGGAACATTTCTGCCTTTTTGCCGTGAAATATGTGAAATTTCTGCAGTTTTAGCCCAAACTAAGGTGAATTTCTGCATTTTTGCCCCAAAATAATGGGAATTTCTGCCTTTTTGCCCCAAAATAAGAAAAATTTTTGCCTTTTTTCTCTGAAATAAGTGAAATTTCTGCAATTTTGCCCTAAAATAAAGGAAATTTCTGCAATTTTTCCCCATAATAAGGGAAATTTCTGGAATTTTGCTTCAAAATAAGGGGAATTTCTGTTTTTTTGCCCCCAAATGAGGGAAATTCCTGCAATTTTGCCCTAAAATAAGGGGAATTTCTGCTTTATTGCCTCTAAACAAGTGGAATTTCTGTCTTTTTCCCCCAAAACAAAGGGAATTTCTGTCATTTTTGCCCCAAAATAAGGAAAATTTCTGACTTATTACCCTGAAATAAGTGAAATTTCTGCAATTTTGCCCCAATATAAGGAAAATCTCTGCCTTTTTGCCCCCTAATAAGGGAATTTCAGCCTTTTTACCTCAAAATAAGGGGAATTTCTGAATTTTGGCACAAAATATTAGGAATTTCTGCCTTTTTGCCCCAAAATAAAGAAAAATTTTTGTTTTTTCTCTGAAATAAGTTAAATTTCTGCAATTTTGCCCCAAAATAAGTGTAATTTCTGAGTTTTGCCCCAAAATAAAGAGAATATCTGCCTTTTTCAACCACAATTAGTGAAATTTCTGCAATTTTGCTCTAAAATAAGGGAAATTTCTTCAATTTTTCCCCATAATAAGGGAAATTTCTCCAATTTTGCTCCAAAATAAAAGGAATTTCTGCTTTTTGCCCCAAAATATGGGGAATTTCTGCCTTTTTGTCTGAAAATAAGAAGAATGCATACCTTTTTGCCTTAAAAAAGGGAAATTTCTTCATTTTTGCTCTAAAATAAAGGGAACTTTTGCCTTTTTGCCTCTAAATAAGTGGAATTTCTGTCTTTTTCCCCCAAAACAAAGGGTATTTCTGTCCTTTTTGCCCCAAAATAAGAAAAATTTCTGACTTATAACCCTGAAATAAGTGAAATTTCGGCAAATTTGCCCAAAAATAAGAAAAATTTCTGACTTTTTGCCCCCAAATAAGGGGAATTTCAGCATTTTTACCTCAAAATAAGGGAAATTTCTGCATTTTTGCAACAAAATATTAGGAATTTCTGCATTTTTGCCACAAAATATTAGGAATTTCTGCATTTTTGCAACAAAATATTAGGAATTTCTGCATTTTTGCTCCAAAATAAGGAAAATTTCTGCCTTTTTTCCCTGAAATAAGTGAAATTTCTGCAAATATGCCCACAAAAAGGGAAATTTCTGCCTTTTGCCCCAAAATAAGGGGAATTTCAGCATTTTACCTCAAAATAAGGGAAATTTCTGATTATTGCACCCAAATATGGAGAATTTCTGCCTTGTTGCCCCAAAATAAGGAAAATTTCTGACTTTTTTCCCTGAAATAAGTGAAATTTTTGCAATTTTGCCCAAAAATAAGGGAAATTTGTGGCTTCTTGCCCCAAAATAAGGGGAATTTCTGCCTTTTCCATAAATATGGGAAATTTCATTATTTTACCTCAAAATAAAATGAATTTCTGCCTTTTTGCCCTGAAATATGTGAAATTTCTGAAATTTTACCCCAAAATAAGGTGAATTTCTGCCTTTTTGCCCCAAAATAATGGGAATTTATGCCTTTTTGCCCCAAATTAAGAAAAATTTTTGCTTTTTTTCTCTGAAATAAGTGAAATTTCTGCAATTTTGCCCTAAAATAAAAGAAATTTCTGAAATTTTTCAACATAATTAAGGAAATTTCTGGAATTTTACCCCAAAATAAGGGGATTTTCTGCTTTTTTGCCCCCAAATAAGAGAAATTTCTGAAATTTTGCCCTAAAATATGGGGAATTTCTGCTTTTTTGCCTCTAAATGAGTGGAATTTCTGTCTTTTTCTCCCAAAACAAAGGGAATTTCTTTTTTTTTTTGCCCAAAATAAGGAAAATTTCTGACTTATTACCCTGAAATAAGTAAATTTCTGCAATTTTGCCCAAATATAAGGGAAATTTCTGCCTTTTAGCCCCCAAATAAGGGGAATTTCAGCCTTTTTACCTCAAAATAAGGGGAATTTTTTAATTTTGGCACAACATATTAGGAATTTCTGCCTTTTTGCCCCAAAATAAGGACAATTTCTGCCTTTTTTCCCTGAAATAAGTAAAATTTCTGCAATTTTGTTTCAAAATAAGTAAAATTTCTGCAATTTTGCCCCAAAATAAGGGAAATTTCTGGAATTTTGCCCCAAAATAAGTGGAATTTCTGAGTTTTGCCCCAAAATAAGGAGAATTTCTGCCTTTTTGCGCCACAATTAGTGAAATTTCTGTAATTTTGCCCTAAAATAAGGGAAATTTCTGCAATTTTTCCTCATGATAAGGGAAATTTCTGCAATTTTGCCCCAAAATAAGGGGAATTTCTGTTTTTTGCCCCACAATTAGGGAAATTTCTGCAATTTTGCCCCAAAATAAGGGGAATTTCTGCTTTTTGCCCCAAAATATGGGGAATTTCTGCCTTTTTGTGCGAAAATAAGAAGAATGCATAACTTTTTGCCAAAAAAAGAGAAATTTCTTTATTTTTGCTCTAAAATAAGGGGAACTTTTGCATTTTGCCTCCAAATAAGTGGAATTTCTGTCTTTTTCCCCAAAAACAAAAGAAATTTCTGTCTTTTTACCCCAAAATAAGAAAAATTTCTGACTTATTACCCTGAAATAAGTGAAATTTCTGCAAATTTGCCCCAAAATAAGGGAAATTTCTGTTTTTTGCCCCAAAATATGGGGAATTTCAGCATTTTACATCCAAATAAGGTTAATTTCTGATTTGTGCACCAAAATATTAGGAATTTCTGCATTTTTGCCCCAAAATAAAGGGAATTTCTTCATTTTTGCACCAATATTAGGGGAATTTCTGCAATTTTGCTCTAAAATATGGGTCATTTCTGCCTTTTTGCCCGAAATTAAGTGGAATTTCTGCCTTTTTGTCCCGAAATAAGTGAAATTTCTTAAATTTTAGCCAAAAATTAGGGATTTCATCTTTTTGCCCCAAAATAAGGGGAATTTCTACTATTTTGCCCTGAAATATTTGAAATTTCTGAAATTTTATTCCAAAATAAGGGGAATTTCTGCCTTTTTGCCCCAAAATAAGGGGAATTTCAGCATTTCACCTCAAAATAAGGGAAATTTATGATTTTTGCACCAAAATATGGAGAATTTCTGCTTTTTTGCACCAAAATAAAGAAAATTTCTGCCTTTTTTCCCTGAAATAAGTGAAATTTCTGCAATTTTGCCCCAAAATAAGGAGAATTTCTGCCTTTTTGCCCCACAATTAGGGGAATTTCTGCAATTTTGCTCCAAAATACGAGGAATTTCTGCCTTTTTGCTCGAAAATAAGGGGAATGCATACCTTTTTGCCATAAAAAAGGGAAATTTCTTCATTTTTGCCCCAAATTAAGGGAAATTTCTGCTTTTTTCCCCTGAAATATGTGAAAATTCTGCAATTTTAGACCAAAATAAGGTGAATTTCTGCCTTTTTGCCCCAAAATAATGGGAATTTCTGCCTTTTTGCCACAAAATAAGAAAAATTTTTGCTTTTTTCTTTGAAATAAGTGAAATTTCTGCTATTTTGCCCTAAAATAAAAGAAATTTCTGCAATTTTTCCCCAAAATAAAGGAAATTTCTGGAATTTTGCCTTAAAATAAGCGGAATTTCTGTTTTTTTGACCCCAAATAAGGTAAATTTCTGCAATTTTGCCCTAAAATAAGGGGAATTTCTGCTTTTTTGCCATTAAATAAGTGGAATTTCTGTCTTTTTCCCCCAAAACAAAGGGAATTTCTATCATTTTTGCCCCAAAATAAGGAAAATTTCTGACTTATTACCCTGAAATAAGTGAAATTTCTGCAATTCTGCACCAATATGAGGGAAATTTCTGCATTTTTGCCCTCCAAATAAGGGGAATTTCAGCCTTTTTACCATAAAATAAGGGGAATTTCTGAATTTTGGCACAAAATATTATGAATTTCTGCCTTTTTGCCCCAAAATAAGGACAATTTCTGCCTTTTTTCCTTGAAATAAGTGAAATTTCTGAAATTTTGCCCCAAAATTAGTAAAATTTCTGCAATTTTGCCCCAAAATAAAAAAACTTTCTGGAATTTTGCCCCAAAATAAGTGGAAATTCTGAGTTTTGCCCCAAAATAAGGATAATTTCTTCCTTTTTGCCCACAATTAGTGAAATTTCAGCAATTTTGCTCTAAAATAAGAGAAATTTCCGCAATTTTTCTCCATAATAAAAGAAATTTCTGCAATTTTGCTTCAAAATAAGGGGAATTTCTGTTTTTTGCCCCACAATTACGGAAATTTCTGCAATTTTGCTCCAAAATAAAAAGAATTTCTGCCTTTTGTCCTAAAATATTGGGAATTTCTGACTTTTTGTCAGAAAATAAGAAGAATGCATACCTTTTTGCCATAGAAAAGGGAAATTTCTTCATTTTTGCTCCAAAATAAGGGGAACTTTTGCTTTTTGCCTCTAAATAAGTGGAATTTCTGTCTTTTTCCCCCAAAACAAAGGGAATTTCTGTCTTTTTCGAACCAAAATAAGGAAAATTTCTGATTTATTACCCTGAAATAAGTGAAATTTCTGCAAATTTGCCACAAAATAAGGAAAATTTCTGCCTTTTTGCCCCCAAATATGGGGAATTTCAGCCTTTTTACCTCAAAATAAGGGAAATTTCTGCATTTTTGCAACAAAATATTAGGATTTTCTGCATTTTTGCCACAAAATATTTGGAATTTCTGCCTTTTTGCCCTACAATAAGGAAAATTTCTGCCTTTTTTTCCCTGAAATAAGTGAAATTTCTGGAATTTTTCCCCAAAATAAGTGAAATTTCTGCAATTTTACCCAAACATAAAGGAAATTTCTGGAATTTTGCCCCAAAATAAGTGGAATTTTTGAGTTTTGCCCCAAAATAAGGAGAAGTTCTGCCTTTCCCCCCCACAAATAAAAGAATTTCTGCAATTTTTATCCAAAATACGAGAAATTTCTGCCTTTTTGCCTGAAAGTAAGGGGAATGCATACCTTTTTGCCATAAAAAAGGCAAATTTCTTCATTTTTGCCCCAAATTAAGGGAAATTTCTGCCTTTTTGCCCTGAAATATGTAAAATTTCTGCAATTTTAGCCCAAAATAAGGTGAATTTCTGCCTTTTTGCCCCAAAGTAATGGGAATTTCTGCTTTTTTGCCACAAAATAAGAAAAATTTTTGCTTTTTTCTTTGAAATAAGTGAAATTTCTGCTATTTTGCCCTAAAATAAAAGAAATTTCTGCAATTTTTCCCCAAAATAAAGGAAATTTCTGGAATTTTGCCTTAAAATAAGCGGAATTTCTGTTTTTTTGACCCCAAATAAGGTAAATTTCTGCAATTTTGCCCTAAAATAAGGGGAATTTCTGCTTTTTTGCCATTAAATAAGTGGAATTTCTGTCTTTTTCCCCCAAAACAAAGGGAATTTCTATCATTTTTGCCCCAAAATAAGGAAAATTTCTGACTTATTACCCTGAAATAAGTGAAATTTCTGCAATTCTGCACCAATATGAGGGAAATTTCTGCATTTTTGCCCTCCAAATAAGGGGAATTTCAGCCTTTTTACCATAAAATAAGGGGAATTTCTGAATTTTGGGACAAAATATTATGAATTTCTGCCTTTTTGCCCCAAAATAAGGACAATTTCTGCCTTTTTTCCTTGAAATAAGTGAAATTTCTGAAATTTTGCCCCAAAATTAGTAAAATTTCTGCAATTTTGCCCCAAAATAAAAAAACTTTCTGGAATTTTGCCCCAAAATAAGTGGAAATTCTGAGTTTTGCCCCAAAATAAGGATAATTTCTTCCTTTTTGCCCACAATTAGTGAAATTTCAGCAATTTTGCTCTAAAATAAGAGAAATTTCCGCAATTTTTCTCCATAATAAAAGAAATTTCTGCAATTTTGCTTCAAAATAAGGGGAATTTCTGTTTTTTGCCCCACAATTACGGAAATTTCTGCAATTTTGCTCCAAAATAAAAAGAATTTCTGCCTTTTGTCCTAAAATATTGGGAATTTCTGACTTTTTGTCAGAAAATAAGAAGAATGCATACCTTTTTGCCATAGAAAAGGGAAATTTCTTCATTTTTGCTCCAAAATAAGGGGAACTTTTGCTTTTTGCCTCTAAATAAGTGGAATTTCTGTCTTTTTCCCCCAAAACAAAGGGAATTTCTGTCTTTTTCGCACCAAAATAAGGAAAATTTCTGATTTATTACCCTGAAATAAGTGAAATTTCTGCAAATTTGCCACAAAATAAGGAAAATTTCTGCCTTTTTGCCCCCAAATATGGGGAATTTCAGCCTTTTTACCTCAAAATAAGGGAAATTTCTGCATTTTTGCAACAAAATATTAGGATTTTCTGCATTTTTGCCACAAAATATTTGGAATTTCTGCCTTTTTGCCCTACAATAAGGAAAATTTCTGCCTTTTTTTCCCTGAAATAAGTGAAATTTCTGGAATTTTTCCCCAAAATAAGTGAAATTTCTGCAATTTTACCCAAACATAAAGGAAATTTCTGGAATTTTGCCCCAAAATAAGTGGAATTTTTGAGTTTTGCCCCAAAATAAGGAGAAGTTCTGCCTTTCCCCCCCACAAATAAAAGAATTTCTGCAATTTTTATCCAAAATACGAGAAATTTCTGCCTTTTTGCCTGAAAGTATGGGGAATGCATACCTTTTTGCCATAAAAAAGGCAAATTTCTTCATTTTTGCCCCAAATTAAGGGAAATTTCTGCCTTTTTGCCCTGAAATATGTAAAATTTCTGCAATTTTAGCCCAAAATAAGGTGAATTTCTGCCTTTTTGCCCCAAAGTAATGGGAATTTCTGCTTTTTTCCCCAAAATAAGAAAAATTTTTGCTTTTTTTCTCTGAAATAAGTGAAATTTCTGCAATTTTGCCCTAAAATAAAAGAAATTTCTGCAATTTTTCCCCATAATAATAGAAATTTCTGGAATTTTGCCTTAAAATAAGGGGAATTTCTGTTTTTTTGCCCCCAAATAATGGAAATTTCTCCAATTTTGCCCTAAAATAAGGGGAATTTCTGCTTTTTTACCTCTAAATAAGTGGAATTTCTGTCTTTATTCCCCAAAACAAAGGGAATTTCTGTCATTTTTGCCCCAAAATAAGGAAAATTTCTGACTTATTACCCCGAAATAAGTGAAATTTCTGCAATTTTGCGCCAATATAAGGGAAATTTCTGCCTTTTTGCCCCCAAATAAGGGGAATTTCAGCCTTTTTACCTCAAAATAAGGTGAATTTCTGAATTTTGGCACAAAATATTATGAATTTCTGCCTTTTTGCCCCAAAATAAGGACAATTTCTGCCTTTTTTCCCTGAAATAAGTGAAATTTCTGAAATTTTGCCCCAAAATAAGTAAAATTTCTGCAATTTTGCCCCAAAATAAAAAAACTTTCTGAAATTTTGCCCCAAAATTAGTGGAAATTCTGAGTTTTGCCCTAAAATAAGGATAATTTCTGCCTTTTTGCCCAGAATTAGTGAAATTTCTGCAATTTTGCTCTAAAATAAGAGAAATTTCTGCAATTTTTCCCCATAATAAGGGAAATTTCTGCAATTTTGCTTCAAAATAAGGGGAATTTCTGTTTTTTGCCCCACAATTACGGAAATTTCTGCAATTTTGCTCCAAAATAAAAAGAATTTTTGCCTTTTGTCCTAAAATATGGGGAATTTCTGCCTTTTTGTCGGAAAATAAGAAGAATGCATACCTTTTTGCCATAGAAAAGGGAAATTTCTTCATTTTTGCTCCAAAATAAGGGGAACTTTTGCTTTTTGCCTCTAAAGAAGTGGAATTTCTGTCTTTTTCCCCCAAAACAAAGGGAATTTCAGTCTTTTTTGCACCAAAATAAGGAAAATTTCTGATTTATTACCCTGAAATAAGTGAAATTTCTGCAAATTTGCCCAAAATAAGGAAAATTTCTGCCTTTTTGCCCCCAAATATGGGGAATTTCAGCCTTTTTACCTCAAAATAAGGGGAATTTCTGCATTTTTGCAACAAAATATTAGGATTTTCTGCATTTTTGCCACAAAATATTAGGAATTTCTGCCTTTTTGCCCTACAATAAGGAAAATTTCTGCCTTTTTTTCCCTGAAATAAGTGAAATTTCTGGAATTTTTCCCCAAAATAAGTGAAATTTCTGCAATTTTTCCCCAAAATAAAGGAAATTTCTGGAATTTTGCCCCAAAATAAGTAGAATTTTTGAGTTTTGCCCCAAAATAAGGAGAATTTCTGCCTTTTTCCCCCACAATTAGGAGAATTTCTGCAATTTTACTCCAAAATACGGGAAATTTCTGCCTTTTTGCCAGAAAATAAGGGGAATGCATACCTTTTTGCCATAAAAAAGGGAAATTTCTTCATTTTTGCCCCAAATTAAGGGAAATTTCTGCCTTTTTGCCCTGAAATATGTAAAATTTCTGCAATTTTAGCCCAAAATAAGGTGAATTTCTGCCTTTTTGCCCCAAAATAATGGGAATTTCTGCGTTTTTCCCCAAAATAAGGAAAATTTTTGCTTTTTTTCTCTGAAATAAGTGAAATTTCTGCAATTTTGCCCTAAAATAAAAGAAAATTCTGCAATTTTTCCCCATAATAATGGAAATTTCTGGAATTTTGCCTTAAAATAAAGGGAATTTCTGTTTTTTTGCCCCCAAATAAGGGAAATTTCTGTAATTTTGCCCTAAAATAAGGGGAATTTCTGCTTTTTTGCCTCTAAATAAGTGGAATTTCTGTCTTTTTCCCCCAAAACAAAGGGAATTTCTGTCATTTTGCCCCAAAATAAGGAAAATTTCTAGCTTATTACCCTGAAATAAGTGAAATTTCTGCAATTTTGCGCCAATATAAGGGAAATTTCTGCCTTTTTGCCCCCAAATAAGGGGAATTTCAGCATTTTTACCTCAAAATAAGGGGAATTTCTGAATTTTGGCACAAAATATTAGGAATTTCTGCCATTTGCCCCAAAATAAGGACAATTTCTGCATTTTTTCCCTGAAATAAGTGAAATTTCTGCAATTTTGCCCCAAAATAAAAAAACTTTCTGGAATTTTGCCCCAAAATAAGTGGAAATTCTGAGTTTTGCCCCAAAATAAGGATAATTTCTGCCTTTTGGCCCACAATTAGTGAAATTTCTGCAATTTTGCTCTAAAATAAGAGAAATTTCTGCAATTTTTCCCCATAATAAGGGAAATTTCTGCAATTTTGCTTCAAAATAAGGGGAATTTCTGTTTTTTGCCCCACAATTAGGGAAATTTCTGCAATTTTGCTCCAAAATAAAAAGAATTTCTGCCTTTTGTCCTAAAATATGGGGAATTTCTGCCTTTTTGTCGGAAAATAAGAAGAATGCATACCTTTTTGCCATAGAAAAGGGAAATTTCTTCATTTTTGCTCAAAAATAAGGGGAACTGTTGCTTTTTGCCTCTAAATAAGTGGAATTTCTGTCTTTTTCCCCCAAAAAGAAGGGAATTTCTGTCTTTTTTGCACCAAAATAAGGAAAATTTCTGATTTATTACCCTGAAATAAGTGAAATTTCTGCAAATTTGCCCCAAAATAAGGAAAATTTCTGCCTTTTTGCCCCCAAATATGGGAAATTTCAGCCTTTTTACCTCAAAATAAGGGAAATTTCTGCATTTTTGCAACAAAATATTAAGAATTTCTGCCTCTTTGCCCCACAATAAGGAAAATTTCTGCCTTATTTTCCCTGAAATAAGTGAAATTTCTGTAATTTTGCCCCAAAATAAGTGAAATTTCTGCAATTTTGCCCCAAAATAAGGGAAATTCCTAGAATTTTGCCCTAAAATAAGTGCAATTTCTGAGTTTTACCCCAAAATAAGGAGAATTTCTGCCTTTTTGCCCCACAATTAGGGGAATTTCTGCAATTTTGCTCCAAATACGGGGAATTTCTGCCTTTTTGCCTGAAAATAAGGGGAATACATACCTTTTTTGCCATAAAAAAGGGAAATTTCTTCATTTTTGCCCCAAATTAAGGGAAATTTCTGCCTTTTTGCCCTGAAATATGTGAAATTTCTGCAATTTTAGCCCAAAATAAGGTGAATTTCTGCCTTTTTGCCCCAAATAATGGGAATTTCTGCCTTTTTGCCCCAAAATACGAAAAATTTTTGCTTTTTTTCTCTGAAATAAGTGAAATTTCTGCAATTTTGCCCTAAAATAAAAGAAATTTCTGCAATTTTTCTCCATAATATTGGAAATTTCTGGAATTTTGCCTTAAAATAAGAGGAATTTTTGTTTTTTTGCCCCAAAATAGGGGAAATTTCTGCAATTTTGCCCTAAAATAAGGGGAATTTCTGCTTTTTTGCCTCTAAATAAGTGGAATTTCTGTCTTTTTCTCCCCCAAAAAAGGGAATTTCTGTCATTTTTGTCGCAAAATAAGGAAAATTTCTGACTTATTACCCTGAAATAAGTGAAATTTCTGCAATTTTGCGCCAATATAAGGGAAATTTCTGCCTTTTTGCCCCCAAATAAGGGGAATTTCAGCCTTTTTACCTCAAAATAAGGGGAATTTCTGAATTTTGGCACAAAATATTAGGAATTTCAGCCTTTTTTCCCAAAAATAAGGACAATTTCTGCCTTTTTTCCCTGAAATAAGTGAAATTTCTGCAATTTTGCCCCAAAATAAGTAAAATTTCTGCAATTTTGCCCCTAAATAAGGAAAATTTCTGAAATTTTGCCCCAAAATAAGTGGAATTTTTGAGTTTTGCCCCAAAATAAGGAGAATTTCTGCCTTTTTGCCCACAATTAGTGAAATTTCTGCAATTTTGCCCTAAAATAAGAGAAATTTCTGCAATTTTTCCCCATAATAAGGGAAATTTCTGCAATTTTGCTTCAAAATGAGGGCAATTTCTGTTTTTTGCCCCACAATTAGAGAAATTTCTGCAATTTTGCTCTAAAATAAAAGGAATTTCTGCCTTTTGTCCTAAAATATGGGGAATTTCTGCCTTTTTGTCCGAAAATAACAAAAATGCATACCTTTTTGCCATAAAAAAGGGAAATTTCTTCATTTTTGCTCCAAAATAAGGGGAACTTTTGCTTTTTGTCTCTAAATAAGTGGAATTTCTGTCTTTTACCCCCAAAACAAAGGAAATTTGGGTCTTTTTTGCACCAAAATAAGGAAAATTTCTGACTTATTACCCTGAAATAAGTGAAAATTCTGCAAATTTGCCCCAAAATAAGGGAAATTTCTGCCTTTTTGCCCCCAAATGTGGGGAATTTCAGCCTTTTTACCTCAAAATAAGGGAAATTTCTGCATTTTTGCAACAAAATATTAGGAATTTCTACATTTTTGCCGCAAAATATTAGGAATTTCTGCCTTTTTTCCCACAATAAGGAAAATTTCTGCCTTTTTTTCCCTGAAATAAGTGAAATTTCTGCAATTTTGCACCAAAATAAGTGAAATTTCTGCAATTTTGCCCCAAAATAAGGGAAATTTCTGCAATTTTGCCCCAAAATAAGTGGAATTTCTGAGTTTTGCCCCCAAATAAGGAGAATTTCTGCCTTTTTGCCCCACAATTAGGGGAATTTCTGCAATTTTGCTCCAAAATACGGAGAATTTCTGCCTTTTTGCCTGAAAATAAGGGGAATGCATAACTTTTTGTCATAAAAAAGGGAAATTTCTTCATTTTTGCCCCAAATTAAGGAAAATTTCTGCATTTTTGCCCTGAAATATGTGAAATTTCTGCAATTTTAGCCCAAAATAAGGTGAATTTCTGCCTTTTTGCCCCAAACTAATGGGAATTTCTGCTTTTTTCCCCAAAATAAGAAAAAATTTTTGCTTTTTTTCTCTGAAATAAGTGAAATTTCTGCAATTTTGCCCTAAAATAAAAGAAATTTCTGCAATTTTTCCTTATAATAATGGAAATTTCTGGAATTTTGCCTTAAAATAAGGGGAATTTCTGCTTTTTTGCCTCTAAATAAGTAGAATTTCTGTCTTTTTCCCCCAAAACAAAGGGAATTTCTGTCATTTTTCCCCAAAATAAGGAAAAGTTCTGACTTATTACCCTGAAATAAGTGAAATTTCTGCAATTTTGCGCCAATATAAGGGAAATTTCTACCTTTTTGCCCCCAAATAAGGGGAATTTCAGCCTTTTTACCTCAAAATAAGGGGAATTTCTGAATTTTGGCACAAAATATTAGGAATTTCTGCCTTTTTGCCCCAAAATAAGGACAATTTCTGCCTTTTTTCCCTGAAATAAGTGAAATTTCTGCAATTTTGCCCCAAAATAAGTAAAATTTCTGCAATTTTGCCCCAAAATAAAAAAACTTTCTGGAATTTTGCCCCAAAATAAATGGAAATTCTGAGTTTTGCCCCAAAATAAGGATAATTTCTGCCTTTTGGCCCACAATTAGTGAAATTTCTGCAATTTTGCTCTAAAATAAGAGAAATTTCTGCAATTTTTCCCCATATTAAGGGAAATTTCTGCAATTTTGCTTCAAAATAAGGGGAATTTCTGTTTTTTGCCCCACAATTAGGGAAATTTCTGCAATTTTGCTCCAAAATATAAAGAATTTCTGCCTTTTGTCTTAAATTTTTGGGGAATTTCTGCCCTTTTTGTCGAAAAATAAGAAGAATGCATACCTTTTTGCCATAGAAACAGGAAATTTCTTCATTTTTGCTCAAATATAAGGGGAACTTTTGCTTTTTGCCTCTAAATAAGTGGAATTTCTGTCTTTTTCCCCCAAAACAAAGGGAATTTCTGTCTTTTTTGCACCAAAATAAGGAAAATTTCTGATTTATTACCCTGAAATAAGTGAAATTTCTGCAAATTTGCCCCAAAATAAGGAAAATTTCTGCCTTTTTGCCCTACAATAAGGAAAATTTCTGCCTTTTTTTCCCTGAAATAAGTGAAATTTCTGGAATTTTTCCCCAAAATAGGTGAAATTTCTGCAATTTTGCCCCAAAATAAAGGAAATTTCTGGAATTTTGCCCCAAAATAAGTGGAATTTTTGAGTTTTGCCCCAAAATAAGGAGAATTTCTGCTTTTTTCCCCCACAATTAGGAGAATTTCTGCAATTTTACTCCAAAATACGGGAAATTTCTGCCTTTTTGCCAGAAAATAAGGGGAATGCATACCTTTTTGCCATAAAAAAGCGAAATTTCTTATTTTTGCCCCAAATTAAGGGAAATTTCTGCCTTTTTGCCCTGAAATATATAAAATTTCTGCAATTTTATCCCAAAATAAGGTGAATTTCTGCCTTTTTGCCCCAAAATAATGGGAATTTCTGCTTTTTTCCCCAAAATAAGAAAAATTTTTGCTTTTTTTCTCTGAAATAAGTGAAATTTCTGCAATTTTGCCCTAAAATAAAAGAAAATTCTGCAATTTTTCCCCATAATAATGGAAATTTCTGGAATTTTGCCTTAAAATAAGGGGAATTTCTGTTTTTTTGCCCCCAAATAAGGGAAATTTCTGCAATTTTGCCCTAAAATAAGGGGAATTTCTGCTTTTTTGCCTCTAAATAAGTGGAATTTCTGTCTTTTTCCCCCAAAACAAAGGGAATTTCTGTCATTTTTGCCCCAAATTAAGGAAAATTTCTGACTAATTACCCTGAAATAAGTGAAATTTCTGCAATTTTGCGCCAATATAAGGGAAATTTCTGCCTTTTTGCCCCCAAATAAGGGGAATTTCAGCATTTTTACCTCAAAATAAGGGGAATTTCTGAATTTTGGCACAAAATATTAGGAATTTCTGCCATTTGCCCCAAAATAAGGACAATTTCTGCCTTTTTTCCCTGAAATAAGTGAAATTTCTGCAATTTTCCCCAAAATAAAAAAACTTTCTGGAATTTTGCCCCAAAATAAGTGGAAATTCTGAGTTTTGCCCCAAAATAAGGATAATTTCTGCATTTTGGCCCACAATTAGTGAAATTTCTGCAATTTTGCTCTAAAATAAGAGAAATTTCTGCAATTTTTCCCCATAATAAGGGAAATTTCTGCAATTTTGCTTCAAAATAAGGGGAATTTCTGTTTTTTGCCCCACAATTACGGAAATTTCTGCAATTTTGCTCCAAAATAAAAAGAATTTTTGCCTTTTGTCCTAAAATATGGGGAATTTCTGCCTTTTTGTCGGAAAATAAGAAGAATGCATACCTTTTTGCCATAGAAAAGGGAAATTTCTTCATTTTTGCTCCAAAATAAGGGGAACTTTTGCTTTTTGCCTCTAAAGAAGTGGAATTTCTGTCTTTTTCCCCCAAAACAAAGGGAATTTCAGTCTTTTTTGCACCAAAATAAGGAAAATTTCTGATTTATTACCCTGAAATAAGTGAAATTTCTGCAAATTTGCCCAAAATAAGGAAAATTTCTGCCTTTTTGCCCCCAAATATGGGGAATTTCAGCCTTTTTACCTCAAAATAAGGGGAATTTCTGCATTTTTGCAACAAAATATTAGGATTTTCTGCATTTTTGCCACAAAATATTAGGAATTTCTGCCTTTTTGCCCTACAATAAGGAAAATTTCTGCCTTTTTTTCCCTGAAATAAGTGAAATTTCTGGAATTTTTCCCCAAAATAAGTGAAATTTCTGCAATTTTTCCCCAAAATAAAGGAAATTTCTGGAATTTTGCCCCAAAATAAGTAGAATTTTTGAGTTTTGCCCCAAAATAAGGAGAATTTCTGCCTTTTTCCCCCACAATTAGGAGAATTTCTGCAATTTTACTCCAAAATACGGGAAATTTCTGCCTTTTTGCCAGAAAATAAGGGGAATGCATACCTTTTTGCCATAAAAAAGGGAAATTTCTTCATTTTTGCCCCAAATTAAGGGAAATTTCTGCCTTTTTGCCCTGAAATATGTAAAATTTCTGCAATTTTAGCCCAAAATAAGGTGAATTTCTGCCTTTTTGCCCCAAAATAATGGGAATTTCTGCGTTTTTCCCCAAAATAAGGAAAATTTTTGCTTTTTTTCTCTGAAATAAGTGAAATTTCTGCAATTTTGCCCTAAAATAAAAGAAAATTCTGCAATTTTTCCCCATAATAATGGAAATTTCTGGAATTTTGCCTTAAAATAAAGGGAATTTCTGTTTTTTTGCCCCCAAATAAGGGAAATTTCTGTAATTTTGCCCTAAAATAAGGGGAATTTCTGCTTTTTTGCCTCTAAATAAGTGGAATTTCTGTCTTTTTCCCCCAAAACAAAGGGAATTTCTGTCATTTTGCCCCAAAATAAGGAAAATTTCTAGCTTATTACCCTGAAATAAGTGAAATTTCTGCAATTTTGCGCCAATATAAGGGAAATTTCTGCCTTTTTGCCCCCAAATAAGGGGAATTTCAGCATTTTTACCTCAAAATAAGGGGAATTTCTGAATTTTGGCACAAAATATTAGGAATTTCTGCCATTTGCCCCAAAATAAGGACAATTTCTGCATTTTTTCCCTGAAATAAGTGAAATTTCTGCAATTTTGCCCCAAAATAAAAAAACTTTCTGGAATTTTGCCCCAAAATAAGTGGAAATTCTGAGTTTTGCCCCAAAATAAGGATAATTTCTGCCTTTTGGCCCACAATTAGTGAAATTTCTGCAATTTTGCTCTAAAATAAGAGAAATTTCTGCAATTTTTCCCCATAATAAGGGAAATTTCTGCAATTTTGCTTCAAAATAAGGGGAATTTCTGTTTTTTGCCCCACAATTAGGGAAATTTCTGCAATTTTGCTCCAAAATAAAAAGAATTTCTGCCTTTTGTCCTAAAATATGGGGAATTTCTGCCTTTTTGTCGGAAAATAAGAAGAATGCATACCTTTTTGCCATAGAAAAGGGAAATTTCTTCATTTTTGCTCAAAAATAAGGGGAACTGTTGCTTTTTGCCTCTAAATAAGTGGAATTTCTGTCTTTTTCCCCCAAAAAGAAGGGAATTTCTGTCTTTTTTGCACCAAAATAAGGAAAATTTCTGATTTATTACCCTGAAATAAGTGAAATTTCTGCAAATTTGCCCCAAAATAAGGAAAATTTCTGCCTTTTTGCCCCCAAATATGGGAAATTTCAGCCTTTTTACCTCAAAATAAGGGAAATTTCTGCATTTTTGCAACAAAATATTAAGAATTTCTGCCTCTTTGCCCCACAATAAGGAAAATTTCTGCCTTATTTTCCCTGAAATAAGTGAAATTTCTGTAATTTTGCCCCAAAATAAGTGAAATTTCTGCAATTTTGCCCCAAAATAAGGGAAATTCCTAGAATTTTGCCCTAAAATAAGTGCAATTTCTGAGTTTTACCCCAAAATAAGGAGAATTTCTGCCTTTTTGCCCCACAATTAGGGGAATTTCTGCAATTTTGCTCCAAATACGGGGAATTTCTGCCTTTTTGCCTGAAAATAAGGGGAATACATACCTTTTTTGCCATAAAAAAGGGAAATTTCTTCATTTTTGCCCCAAATTAAGGGAAATTTCTGCCTTTTTGCCCTGAAATATGTGAAATTTCTGCAATTTTAGCCCAAAATAAGGTGAATTTCTGCCTTTTTGCCCCAAATAATGGGAATTTCTGCCTTTTTGCCCCAAAATACGAAAAATTTTTGCTTTTTTTCTCTGAAATAAGTGAAATTTCTGCAATTTTGCCCTAAAATAAAAGAAATTTCTGCAATTTTTCTCCATAATATTGGAAATTTCTGGAATTTTGCCTTAAAATAAGAGGAATTTTTGTTTTTTTGCCCCAAAATAGGGGAAATTTCTGCAATTTTGCCCTAAAATAAGGGGAATTTCTGCTTTTTTGCCTCTAAATAAGTGGAATTTCTGTCTTTTTCTCCCCCAAAAAAGGGAATTTCTGTCATTTTTGTCGCAAAATAAGGAAAATTTCTGACTTATTACCCTGAAATAAGTGAAATTTCTGCAATTTTGCGCCAATATAAGGGAAATTTCTGCCTTTTTGCCCCCAAATAAGGGGAATTTCAGCCTTTTTACCTCAAAATAAGGGGAATTTCTGAATTTTGGCACAAAATATTAGGAATTTCAGCCTTTTTTCCCAAAAATAAGGACAATTTCTGCCTTTTTTCCCTGAAATAAGTGAAATTTCTGCAATTTTGCCCCAAAATAAGTAAAATTTCTGCAATTTTGCCCCTAAATAAGGAAAATTTCTGAAATTTTGCCCCAAAATAAGTGGAATTTTTGAGTTTTGCCCCAAAATAAGGAGAATTTCTGCCTTTTTGCCCACAATTAGTGAAATTTCTGCAATTTTGCCCTAAAATAAGAGAAATTTCTGCAATTTTTCCCCATAATAAGGGAAATTTCTGCAATTTTGCTTCAAAATGAGGGCAATTTCTGTTTTTTGCCCCACAATTAGAGAAATTTCTGCAATTTTGCTCTAAAATAAAAGGAATTTCTGCCTTTTGTCCTAAAATATGGGGAATTTCTGCCTTTTTGTCCGAAAATAACAAAAATGCATACCTTTTTGCCATAAAAAAGGGAAATTTCTTCATTTTTGCTCCAAAATAAGGGGAACTTTTGCTTTTTGTCTCTAAATAAGTGGAATTTCTGTCTTTTACCCCCAAAACAAAGGAAATTTGGGTCTTTTTTGCACCAAAATAAGGAAAATTTCTGACTTATTACCCTGAAATAAGTGAAAATTCTGCAAATTTGCCCCAAAATAAGGGAAATTTCTGCCTTTTTGCCCCCAAATGTGGGGAATTTCAGCCTTTTTACCTCAAAATAAGGGAAATTTCTGCATTTTTGCAACAAAATATTAGGAATTTCTACATTTTTGCCGCAAAATATTAGGAATTTCTGCCTTTTTTCCCACAATAAGGAAAATTTCTGCCTTTTTTTCCCTGAAATAAGTGAAATTTCTGCAATTTTGCACCAAAATAAGTGAAATTTCTGCAATTTTGCCCCAAAATAAGGGAAATTTCTGCAATTTTGCCCCAAAATAAGTGGAATTTCTGAGTTTTGCCCCCAAATAAGGAGAATTTCTGCCTTTTTGCCCCACAATTAGGGGAATTTCTGCAATTTTGCTCCAAAATACGGAGAATTTCTGCCTTTTTGCCTGAAAATAAGGGGAATGCATAACTTTTTGTCATAAAAAAGGGAAATTTCTTCATTTTTGCCCCAAATTAAGGAAAATTTCTGCATTTTTGCCCTGAAATATGTGAAATTTCTGCAATTTTAGCCCAAAATAAGGTGAATTTCTGCCTTTTTGCCCCAAACTAATGGGAATTTCTGCTTTTTTCCCCAAAATAAGAAAAAATTTTTGCTTTTTTTCTCTGAAATAAGTGAAATTTCTGCAATTTTGCCCTAAAATAAAAGAAATTTCTGCAATTTTTCCTTATAATAATGGAAATTTCTGGAATTTTGCCTTAAAATAAGGGGAATTTCTGCTTTTTTGCCTCTAAATAAGTAGAATTTCTGTCTTTTTCCCCCAAAACAAAGGGAATTTCTGTCATTTTTCCCCAAAATAAGGAAAAGTTCTGACTTATTACCCTGAAATAAGTGAAATTTCTGCAATTTTGCGCCAATATAAGGGAAATTTCTACCTTTTTGCCCCCAAATAAGGGGAATTTCAGCCTTTTTACCTCAAAATAAGGGGAATTTCTGAATTTTGGCACAAAATATTAGGAATTTCTGCCTTTTTGCCCCAAAATAAGGACAATTTCTGCCTTTTTTCCCTGAAATAAGTGAAATTTCTGCAATTTTGCCCCAAAATAAGTAAAATTTCTGCAATTTTGCCCCAAAATAAAAAAACTTTCTGGAATTTTGCCCCAAAATAAATGGAAATTCTGAGTTTTGCCCCAAAATAAGGATAATTTCTGCCTTTTGGCCCACAATTAGTGAAATTTCTGCAATTTTGCTCTAAAATAAGAGAAATTTCTGCAATTTTTCCCCATATTAAGGGAAATTTCTGCAATTTTGCTTCAAAATAAGGGGAATTTCTGTTTTTTGCCCCACAATTAGGGAAATTTCTGCAATTTTGCTCCAAAATATAAAGAATTTCTGCCTTTTGTCTTAAATTTTTGGGGAATTTCTGCCCTTTTTGTCGAAAAATAAGAAGAATGCATACCTTTTTGCCATAGAAACAGGAAATTTCTTCATTTTTGCTCAAATATAAGGGGAACTTTTGCTTTTTGCCTCTAAATAAGTGGAATTTCTGTCTTTTTCCCCCAAAACAAAGGGAATTTCTGTCTTTTTTGCACCAAAATAAGGAAAATTTCTGATTTATTACCCTGAAATAAGTGAAATTTCTGCAAATTTGCCCCAAAATAAGGAAAATTTCTGCCTTTTTGCCCTACAATAAGGAAAATTTCTGCCTTTTTTTCCCTGAAATAAGTGAAATTTCTGGAATTTTTCCCCAAAATAGGTGAAATTTCTGCAATTTTGCCCCAAAATAAAGGAAATTTCTGGAATTTTGCCCCAAAATAAGTGGAATTTTTGAGTTTTGCCCCAAAATAAGGAGAATTTCTGCTTTTTTCCCCCACAATTAGGAGAATTTCTGCAATTTTACTCCAAAATACGGGAAATTTCTGCCTTTTTGCCAGAAAATAAGGGGAATGCATACCTTTTTGCCATAAAAAAGCGAAATTTCTTATTTTTGCCCCAAATTAAGGGAAATTTCTGCCTTTTTGCCCTGAAATATATAAAATTTCTGCAATTTTATCCCAAAATAAGGTGAATTTCTGCCTTTTTGCCCCAAAATAATGGGAATTTCTGCTTTTTTCCCCAAAATAAGAAAAATTTTTGCTTTTTTTCTCTGAAATAAGTGAAATTTCTGCAATTTTGCCCTAAAATAAAAGAAAATTCTGCAATTTTTCCCCATAATAATGGAAATTTCTGGAATTTTGCCTTAAAATAAGGGGAATTTCTGTTTTTTTGCCCCCAAATAAGGGAAATTTCTGCAATTTTGCCCTAAAATAAGGGGAATTTCTGCTTTTTTGCCTCTAAATAAGTGGAATTTCTGTCTTTTTCCCCCAAAACAAAGGGAATTTCTGTCATTTTTGCCCCAAATTAAGGAAAATTTCTGACTAATTACCCTGAAATAAGTGAAATTTCTGCAATTTTGCGCCAATATAAGGGAAATTTCTGCCTTTTTGCCCCCAAATAAGGGGAATTTCAGCATTTTTACCTCAAAATAAGGGGAATTTCTGAATTTTGGCACAAAATATTAGGAATTTCTGCCATTTGCCCCAAAATAAGGACAATTTCTGCCTTTTTTCCCTGAAATAAGTGAAATTTCTGCAATTTTCCCCAAAATAAAAAAACTTTCTGGAATTTTGCCCCAAAATAAGTGGAAATTCTGAGTTTTGCCCCAAAATAAGGATAATTTCTGCATTTTGGCCCACAATTAGTGAAATTTCTGCAATTTTGCTCTAAAATAAGAGAAATTTCTGCAATTTTTCCCCATAATAAGGGAAATTTCTGCAATTTTGCTTCAAAATAAGGGGAATTTCTGTTTTTTGCCCCACAATTAGGGAAATTTCTGCAATTTTGCTCCAAAATAAAAAGAATTTCTGCCTTTTGTCCTAAAATATGGGGAATTTCTGCCTTTTTGTCGGAAAATAAGAAGAATGCATACCTTTTTGCCATAGAAAAGGGAAATTTCTTCATTTTTGCTCAAAAATAAGGGGAACTTTTGCTTTTTGCCTCTAAATAGGTGGAATTTCTGTCTTTTTCCCCCAAAACAAAGGGAATTTCTGTCTTTTTTGCACCAAAATAAGGAAAATTTCTGATTTATTACCCTGAAATAAGTGAAATTTCTGCAAATTTGCCCCAAAATAAGGAAAATTTCTGCCTTTTTGCCCCCAAATATGGGAAATTTCAGCCTTTTTACCTCAAAATAAGGGAAATTTCTGCATTTTTGCAACAAAATATTAAGAATTTCTGCCTCTTTGCCCCACAATAAGGAAAATTTCTGCCTTATTTTCCCTGAAATAAGTGAAATTTCTGAAATTTTGCCCCAAAATAAGGGAAATTCCTAGAATTTTGCCCTAAAATAAGTGCAATTTCTGAGTTTTGCCCCAAAATAAGGAGAATTTCTGCCTTTTTGCCCCACAATTAGGGGAATTTCTGCAATTTTGCTCCAAATACGGGGAATTTCTGTCTTTTTGCCTGAAAATAAGGGGAATGCATACCTTTTTGCCATAAAAAAGGGAAATTTCTTCATTTTTGCCCCAAATTAAGGGAAATTTCTGCCTTTTTGCCCTGAAATATGTGAAATTTCAGCAATTTTAGCCCAAAATAAGGTGAATTTCTGCCTTTTTGCCCCAAAATAATGGGAATTTCTGCCTTTTTGCCCCAAAATAAGAAAAATTTTTGCTTTTTTTCTCTGAAATAAGTGAAATTTCTGCAATTTTGCTCTAAAATAAAAGAAATTTCTGCAATTTTTCTCCATAATATTGGAAATTTCTGGAATTTTGCCTTAAAATAAGAGGAATTTTTGTTTTTTTGCCCCCAAATAGGGGAAATTTCTGCAATTTTGCCCTAAAATAAGGGGAATTTCTGCTTTTTTGCCTCTAAATAAGTGGAATTTCTGTCTTTTTCTCCCCCAAAAAAGGGAATTTCTGTCATTTTTGTCGCAAAATAAGGAAAATTTCTGAATTATTACCCTGAAATAAGTGAAATTTCTGCAATTTTGCGCCAATATAAGGGAAATTTCTGCATTTTTGCCCCCAAATAAGGGGAATTTCAGCCTTTTTACCTCAAAATAAGGGGAATTTCTGAATTTTGGCACAAAATATTGGGAATTTCAGCCTTTTTGCCCAAAAATAAGGACAATTTCTGCCTTTTTTCCCTGAAATAAGTAAAATTTCTGCAATTTTGCCCCAAAATAAGTAAAATTTCTGCAATTTTGCCCCAAAATAAGGAAAATTTCTGAAATTCTGCCCCAAATTAAGTGGAATTTTTGAGTTTTGCCCCAAAATAAGGAGAATTTCTGCCTTTTTGCCCACAATTAGTGAAATTTCTGCAATTTTGCTCTAAAATAAGAGAAATTTCTGCAATTTCTCCCCATAATAAGGGAAATATCTGCAATTTTGCTTCAAAATGAGGGCAATTTCTGTTTTTTGCCCCACAATTAGAGAAATTTCTGCAATTTTGCTCTAAAATAAAAGGAATTTCTGCCTTTTGTCCTAAAATATGGGGAATTTCTGCCTTTTTGTCCGAAAATAAGAAGAATGCATACCTTTTTGCCATAAAAAAGGGAAATTTCTTAATTTTTGCTCCAAAATATGGAAAACTTTTGCTTTTTGTCTCTAAATAAGTGGAATTTCTGTCTTTTACCCCCAAAACAAAGGGAATTTGGGTCTTTTTTGCACCAAAATAAAGAAAATTTCTGACTTATTACCCTGAAATAAGTGAAAATTCTGCAAATTTGCCCCAAAATAAGGGAAATTTCTGCCTTTTTGCCCCCAAATATGGGGAATTTCAGCCTTTTTACCTCAAATTAAGGGAAATTTCTGCATTTTTGCAACAAAATATTAGGAATTTCTACATTTTTGCCACAAAATATTAGGAATTTCTGCCTTTTTTCCCACAATAAGGAAAATTTCTGCCTTTTTTTCCCTGAAATAAGTGAAATTTCTGCAATTTTGCACCAAAATAAGTGAAATTTCTGCAATTTTGCCCCAAAATAAGGAAAATTTCTGGAATATTGCCCCAAAATAAGTGGAATTTCTGAGTTTTGCCCCCAAATAAGGAGAATTTCTGCCTTTTTGCCCCACAATTAGGGGAATTTCTGCAATTTTGCTCCAAAATACGGAGAATTTCTGCCTTTTTGCATGAAAATAAGGGGAATGCATAACTTTTTGTCATAAAAAAAGGAAATTTCTTCATTTTTGCCCCAAATTAAGGAAAATTTCTGCATTTTTGCCCTGAAATATGTGAAATTTCTGCAATTTTAGCCCAAAATAAGGTGAATTTCTGCCTTTTTGCCATAAAATAATGGGAATTTCTGCCTTTTTGCCCCAAAATAAGAAAAATTTTTGCTTTTTTTCTCTGAAATAAGTGAAATTTCTGCAATTTTGCAAAAAAAAGAAATTTCTACAATTTTTCCCCATAATAAAGGAAATTACTGGAATTTTGCCCCAAAATAAGGGGAATTTCTGTTTTTTTGCCCTTATATAAGGGAAATTTCTGCAATTTTGCCCTAAAATAAGGGGAATTTCTGCTTTTTTGCCTCTAAATAAGTGGAATTTCTGTCTTTTTCCCCCAAAACAAAGGGAATTTCTGTCATTTTTGCCCCAAAATAAGGAAAATTTCTGACTTATTACCCTGAAATATATGAAATTTCTGCAAATTTGCCACAAAAATAGGGAAATTTCTGCCTTTTTTCCAAAAATAAAGGAAATTTCAGCATTTTACCTCAAAATAAGGGAAATTTCTGATTTTTGCACCAAAATATGGAGAATTTCTGCTTTTTTGAACCAAAATAAGGAAAATTTCTGCATTTTTCTCTGAAATACATGAAATTTCTGCAATTTTGCCCCAAAATAAGGAGAATTTCTGCCTTTTTGCCCCACAATTTGGAAAATTTCTGCAATTTTGCTCCAAAATACGGAGAATTTCTGCCTTTTTGCCCGTAAATAAGGGCAATGCATACCTTTTTGCATAAAAAAAGGGAAATTTCTTCATTTTTGCCCCAAATTAAGGGAAATTTTTGGCTTTTTGCCCTGAAATATGTGAAATTTCTGCAATTTTAGCCCAAAATAAGGTGAATTTCTGCCTTTTTGCCCCAAAATAATGGGAATTTCTGCCTTTTTGCCCCAAAATACGAAAAATTTTTGCTTTTTTTTCTCTGAAATAAGTGAAATTTCTGCAATTTTGCAAAAATAAAAGAAATTTCTGCAATTTTTCCGCATAATAAAAGAAATTACTGGAATTTTGCCCCAAAATAAGGGGAATTTCTGTTTTTTTGCCCTTATATAAGGGAAATTTGTGCAATTTTGCCCTAAAATAAGGGGAATTTCTGCTTTTTTGCCTCTAAATAAGTGGAATTTCTGTCTTTTTCTCCCAAAACAAAGGGAATTTCTGTCATTTTTGCCCCAAAATAAGGAAAATTTCTGACTTATTACCCTGAAATAAGTGAAATTTCTGCAAATTTGCCCCCAAAATAGGGAAATTTCTGCCTTTTTCCTAAAAATAAAGGGAATTTCAGCATTTTACCTCAAAATAAGGGAAATTTCTGATTTTTGCACCAAAATATGGAGAATTTCTGCCTTTTTGAACCAAAATAAGGAACATTTCTGCCTTTTTTCCCTGAAATACATGAAATTTCTGCAATTTTGCCCCAAAATAAGGAGAAGTTCTGCCTTTTTGCCCCACAATTTGCGGAATTTCTGCAATTTTGCTCCAAAATACGGGGAATTTCTGCCTTTTTGCCCGAAAATAAGGGCAATGCATACCTTTTTGCATAAAAAAAGAGAAATTTCTTCATTTTTGCCCCAAATTAAGGGAAATTTCTGCCTTTTTGCCCTGAAATATGTGAAATTTCTGCAGTTTTAGCCCAAAATAAGGTGAATTTCTGCCTTTTTTCCCCAAAATAATGGAAATTTCTGCCTTTTTGCCCCAAAATAAGAAAAATTTTTGCTTTTCTTCTCTGAAATAAGTGAAATTTCTGCAATTTTGCCCTAAAATAAAAGTAATTTCTGAAATTTTTCCCCATAATAAAGAAAATTTCAGGAATTTTGCCCCAAAATAAGGGGAATTTCTTTTTTTTTGACCCCAAATAAAAGAAATTTCTGCAATTTTGCCCTAAAATAAGGGGAATTTCTGCTTTTTTGCCTCTAAATAAGTGGAATTTCTGTCTTTTTTTCCCAAAAAAAAAATTTCTGTCATTTTTGCCCCAAAATAAGGAAAATTTCTTACTTATTACCCTGAAATAAGTGAAATTTCTGCAATATTGCCCCAATATAAGGGAAATTTCTGCCTTTTTGCCCACAAATAAGGGGAATTTCATCCTTTTTACCTCAAAATAAGGGGAATTTCTGAATTTTGGCACAAACTATTAGGAATTTCTGCCTTTTGCCCCAATATAAGCAAAATTTCTGCCTTTTTTCCCTGAAATAAGTGAAATTTCTGCAATTTTGCCCCAAAATAAGCAAAATTTCTGCAATTTTGCCCCAAAATAAGAAAAATTTCTGCAATTTTGCCCCAAAATAAGTGGAATTTCTGAGTTTTGCCCCAAAATATGAAGAATTTCTGCCTTTTTGCCCCACAATTAGTGAAATTTCTGCAATTTTGCCCTAAAAGAAGGGAAATTTCTGCAATTTTTCCTTATAATAAGGGAAATTTCTGCAATTTTGCTTCAACATAAGGGGAATTTCTGTTTTTTGCCCCACAATTTGGAAAATTTTTGCAATTTTTGCCCCAAAATATGGGGAATTTCTGCCTTTTGCCCAAAATATGGAAAATTTCTGCGTTTTTGTCCAAAAATAAGAAGAATGCATACATTTTTGCCATAAAAAAGGGAAATTTCTTAATTTTTGCTCCAAAATTAGGGGAACTTTTGCCTTTTTGACTCTAAATAAGTGGAATTTCTGTCTTTTTCCCCCAAAACAAAGGGAATTTCTGTCTTTTTTGCCCCAAAATAAGGAAAATTTCTGCCGTTTTTTCCGTGAAATAAGTGAAATTTCTGCAATTTTGCCCCAAAATAAAAGAAATTTCTGCAATTTTGCCCCAAAATAAGTGGAATTTTTGAGTTTTACCCAAAAATAAGGAGAATTTCTGCCATTTTGCCCCACAATTAGAAGAATTTCTGCAATTTAGCTCCAAAATACGGGGAATTTCTGCCTTTTTGCCCGAAAATAAGGGCAATGCATACCTTTTTGCATAAAAAAAGGGAAATTTCTTCATTTTTGCCCCAAATTAAGGGAAATTTCTGCCTTTTTGCCCTGAAATATGTGAAATTTCTGCAGTTTTAGCCCAAAATAAGGTGAATTTCTGCCTTTTTTCCACAAAATAATGGGAATTTCTGCCTTTTTGCCCGAAAATAAGAAAAATTTTTGCCTTTTTTCTCTGAAATAAGTGAAAATTCTGCAAATTTGCCCTAAAATAAAGAAAATTTCTGCAATTTTTCCCCATAATAAAAGAAATTTCTGGAATTTTGCCCGAAAATAAAAGGAATTTCTGTTTTTTGCCCCCAAATAAGGGAAATTTCTGCAATTTTGCCCTAAAATAAGGGGAATTTCTGCTTTTTTGCCTCTAAATAAGTGGAATTTCTGTCTTTTTTTCCCAAAAAAAAATTTCTGTCATTTTTGCCCCAAAATAAGGAAAATTTCTTACTTATTACCCTGAAATAAGTGAAATTTCTGCAATTTTGCCCCAATATAAGAGAAATTTCTGCCTTTTTTCCCGCAAATAAGGGGAATTTCAGCCTTTTTACCTCAAAATAAAAGGAATTTCTGAATTTTGGCACAAACTATTAGGAATTTCTGCCTTTTGCCCCAATATAAGCAAAATTTCTGCCTTTTTTCCCTGAAATAAGTGAAATTTCTGCAATTTTGCCCCAAAATAAGCAAAATTTCTGCAATTATGCCCCAAAATAAGAAAAATTTCTGGAATTTTGCCCCAAAATAAGTGGAATTTCTGAGTTTTGCCCCAAAATATGGAGAATTTCTGCCTTTTTGCCCCACAATTAGTGAAATTTTTGCAATTTTGCCCTAAAATAAGGGAAATTTCTGCAATTTTTCCTTATAATAAGGGAAATTTCTGCAATTTTGCTTCAAAATAAGGGGAATTTCTGTTTTTTGCCCCACAATTAGGGAAATTTCTGCAATTTTGCCCCAAAATATGGGGAATTTCTGCTTTTTGCCCCAAAATATGGAAAATTTCTGCGTTTTTGTCCAAAAATAAGAAGAATGCATACCTTTTTGCCATAAAAAAGGGAAATTTCTTCATTTTTGCTCCAAAATAAGGGGATCATTTGCCTTTTTGACTCTAAATAAGTGGAATTTCTGCCTTTTTCCCCCAAAACAAAGGGAATTTCTGTCTTTTTTGCCCAAAAATAAGGAAAATTTCTGCCGTTTTTTCTCTTAAATAAGTGAAATTTCTGCAATTTTGCCCCAAAATAAGGGAAATTTCTGCAATTTTGCCCCAAAATAAGTGGAATTTCTGAGTTTTGCCCCAAAATAAGGAGAATTTCTGCCTTTTTGCCCCACAATTAGGGGAATTTCTGCAATTTTGCTCCAAAATACGAGGAATTTCTGCCTTTTTTCCTGAGAATAAAGGGAATGCATACCTTTTTGAAATAAAAAATGGAAATTTCTTCATTTTTGCCCCAAATTAAGGGAAATTTCTGCCTTTTAGCCCCCTAATAAGGGGAATTTCAGCCTTTTTACCTCAAAATAAGGGGAATTTCTGAATTTTGGCACAAAATATTAGGAATTTCTGCCTTTTTACCCCAAAATAAAGAAAAATTTCTGCTTTTTTCCCTGAAATAAGTGAAATTTCTGCAATTTTGCCCCAAAATAAGTGGAATTTCTGAGTTTTGCCCCAAAATACAGAGAATTTCTGCCTTTTTGCACCACAATTAGTGAAATTTCTGCAATTTTGCCCTAAAATAAGAGAAATTTCTGCAATTTTTCCCCAAAATAAGGGAAATTTCTGCAATTTTGCCTCAAAATAAGGGGAATTTCTGATTTTTGCCCCAAAATATGGGGAATTTCTGCCTTTTTGTCTGAAAATAAGAAGAATGCATACCTTTTGGCCATAAAAAAGGGAAATTTCTTCATTTTTGCTCTAAAATAAATGGAACTTTTGCCTTTTTCCTCTAAATAAGTGGAATTTCTGTCTTTTTCCCCCAAAACAAAAGGAATTTCTGTCTTTTTTGCCCCAAAATAAGAAAAATTTCTGAATTATAACCCTGAAATAAGTGAAATTTCTGCAAATTTGCCCCAAAATAAGAAAAATTTCTGCCTTTTTGCCCCCAAATAAGGGGAATTTCAGCCTTTTTACCTCAAAATAAGGGAAATTTCTGCATTTTTGCAACAAAATATTAGGAATTTCTGCATTTTTGCCACAAAATATTAGGAATTTCTGCCTTTTTGCCCCAAAATAAGGAAAATTCCTGCTTTTTTTCCCTGAAATAAGTGAAATTTCTGCAAATATGCCCCAAAAAAGGGAAATTTCTGCCTTTTGCCCCAAAATAAGGGGAATTTCAGCATATTACCTCAAAATAAGGGAAATTTCTGATTTTTGCACCAAAATATGGAGAATTTCTGCCTTTTTGCCCCAAAATAAGGAAAATTTCTGCATTTTTCCCTGAAATAAGTGAAATTTTTGCAATTTTGCCCAAAAATAAGTGAAATTTCTGCAATTTTGCCCCAAAATAAGGGAAATTTCTGCAATTTTGCCCCAAAATAAGTGGAATTTCTGAGTTTTGCCCCAAAATAAGGAGAATTTCTGCCTTTTTGCCCCACAATTAGGGGAATTTCTGCAATTTTGCTCCAAAATACAGGGAATTTCTCCCTTTTTTCCCGAAAATAAAGGGAATGCATACCTTTTTCCATAAAAAATGGAAATTTCTTCATTTTTGCCCCAAATTAAGGGAAATTTCTGCCTTTTTGCCGTAAAATATGTGAAATTTCTGCAGTTTTAGCCCAAAATAAGGTGAATTTCTGCCTTTTTGCCCCAAAATAATGGGAATTTCTGCCTTTTTGCCCCAAAATAAGAAATATTTTTGCCTTTTTTCTCTGAAATAAGTGAAATTTCTGCAAATTTGCCCTAAAATAAAGGAAATTTCTGCAATTTTTCCCCATAATAAGGGAAATTTCTGGAATTTTGCCCCAAAATAAGGGGAATTTCTGTTTTTTTGCCCCCAAATAAGGGAAATTTCTGCAATTTTGCCCTAAAATAAGGGGAATTTCTGCTTTATTGCCTCTAAATAAGTGGAATTTCTGTCTTTTTCCCCCAAAACAAAGGGAATTTCTATCATTTTTGCCCCAAAATAAGGAAAATTTCTGAATTATTACCCTGAAATAAGTGAAATTTCTGCAATTTTGCCCCAATATAAGGAAAATTTCTGCCTTTTTTCCCACAAATAAGGGGAATTTCAGCCTTTTTACCTCAAAATAAGGGGAATTTCTGAATTTTGGCACAAAATATTAGGAATTTCTGCCTTTTTGCCCCAAAATAAAGAAAAATTTCTGCTTTTTTCCCTGAAATAAGTGAAATTTCTGCAATTTTGCCCCAAAATAATTGGAATTTCTGAGTTTTGCCCCAAAATAAAGAGAATTTCTGCCTTTTTGCACCACAATTTGGAAAATTTCTGCAATTTTGCTCCAAAATACGGGGAATTTCTGCCTTTTTGCCCATAAATAAGGGCAATGCATACCTTTTTGCATAAAAAAAGAGAAATTTCTTCATTTTTGCCCCAAATTAAGGGAAATTTCTGCCTTTTTGCCCTGAAATATGTGAAATTTCTGCAATTTTAGCCCAAAATAAGGTGAATTTCTGCCTTTTTGCCCCAAAATAATGGGAATTTCTGCCTTTTTGCCCCAAAATAAGAAAAATTTTTGCTTTTTTTCTCTGAAATAAGTGAAATTTCTGCAATTTTGCAAAAATAAAAGAAATTTCTGCAATTTTTCCCCATAATATAAGAAATTACTGGAATTTTGCCCCAAAATAAGGGGAATTTCTGTTTTTTTGCCCTTATATAAGAGAAATTTCTGCAATTTTGCCCTAAAATAAGGGGAATTTCTGCTTTTTTGCCTCTAAATAAGTGGAATTTCTGTCTTTTTCTTCCAAAACCAAGGGAATTTCTGTCATTTTTGCCCCAAAATAAGGAAAATTTCTGACTTATTACCCTGAAATAAGTGAAATTTCTGCAAATTTGCCCCCAAAATAGGGAAATTCCTGCCTTTTTCCTAAAAATAAAGGGAATTTCAGCATTTTACCTCAAAATAAGGGAAATTTCTGATTTTTGCACCAAAATATGGAGAATTTCTGCATTTTTGAACCAAAATAAGGAACATTTCTGCTTTTTTCCCTGAAATACATGAAATTTCTGCAATTTTGCCCCAAAATAAGGAGAAGTTCTGCCTTTTTGCCCCACAATTTGGGGAATTTCTGCAATTTTGCTCCAAAATACGGGGAATTTCTGCCTTTTTGCCCGAAAATAAGGGCAATGCATACCTTTTTGCATAAAAAAAGAGAAATTTCTTCATTTTTGCCCCAAATTAAGGGAAATTTCTGCCTTTTTGCCCTGAAATATGTGAAATTTCTGCTATTTTAGCCCAAAATAAGGTTAATTTCTGCCTTTTTTCCCCAAAATAATGGGAATTTCTGCCTTTTGCCCCAAAATATGGAAAATTTCTGCGTTTTTGTCCAAAAATAAGAAGAATGCATACCTTTTTGCCAGAAAAAAGGGAAATTTCTTAATTTTTGCTCCAAAATAAGGGGAACTTTTGCCTTTTTGACTCTAAATAAGTGGAATTTCTGTCTTTTTCCCCCAAAACAAAGGGAATTTCTGTCTTTTTTGCCCCAAAATAAGGGAAATTTCTGCCGTTTTTTCCGTGAAATAAGTGAAATTTCTGCAATTTTGCCCCAAAATAAGGGAAATTTCTGCAATTTTGCCCCAAAATAAGTGGAATTTCTGAGTTTTACCCAAAAATAAGGAGAATTTCTGCCATTTTGCCCCATAATTAGGGGAATTTCTGCAATTTTGCTCCAAAATACGGGGAATTTCTGCCTTTTTTTCCAAAAATAAAGGGAATGCATACCTTTTTGACATAAAAAATGGAAATTTCTTCATTTTTGCCCCAAATTAAGGGAAATTTCTGCCTTTTTGCCCTGAAATATGTGAAATTTCTGCAGTTTTAGCCCAAAATAAGGTGAATTTCTGCCTTTTTGCCACAAAATAATGGGAATTTCTGCCTTTTTGCCCCAAAATAAGAAAAATTTTTGCCTTTTTTTTCTGAAATAAGTGAAAATTCTGCAAATTTGCCCTAAAATAAAGAAAATTTCTGCAATTTTTCCCCATAATAAAAGAAATTTCTCGATTTTTGCCCGAAAATAAGGGGAATTTCTGTGTTTTGCCCCCAAATAAGGGAAATTTCTGCAATTTTGCCCTAAAATAAGGGGAATTTCTGCTTTTTTGCCTCTAAATAAGTGGAATTTCTGTCTTTTTTTCCCAAAAAAAAAATTTCTGTCATTTTTGCCCCAAAATAAGGAAAATTTCTTACTTATTACCCTGAAATAAGTGAAATTTCTGCAATTTTGCCCCAAAATAAGAAAAATTTCTGGAATTTTGCCCCAAAATAAGTGGAATTTCTGAGTTTTGCCCCAAAATATGGAGAATTTCTGCCTTTTTGCCCCACAATTAGTGAAATTTCTGCAATTTTGCCCTAAAATAAAAGAAATTTCTGCAATTTTTCCTTATAATAAGGGAAATTTCTGCAATTTTGCTTCAAAATAAGGGGAATTTCTGTTTTTTTCCCCACAAATAGGGAAATTTCTGCAATTTTGCCCCAAAATATGGGGAATTTCTGCCTTTTGCCCCAAAATATGGAAAATTTCTGCGTTTTTGTCCAAAAATAAGAAGAATGCATACCTTTTTGCCATAAAAAAGGGAAATTTCTTCATTTTTGCTCCAAAATAAGGGGATCATTTGCCTTTTTGACTCTAAATAAGTGGAATTTCTGTCTTTTTCCCCCAAAACAAAGGGAATTTCTGTCTTTTTTGCCCCAAAATAAGGAAAATTTCTGCCGTTTTTTCTCTTAAATAAGTGAAATTTCTGCAATTCTGCCCCAAAATAAGGGAAATTTCTGCAATTTTGCCCCAAAATAAGTGGAATTTCTGAGTTTTGCCCCAAAATAAGGAGAATTTCTGCCTTTTTGCCCCACAATTAGGGGAATTTCTGCAATTTTGCTCCAAAATACGGGGAATTTCTGCCTTTTTTCCCGAGAATAAAGGGAATGCATACCTTTTTGACATAAAAAATGTAAATTTCTTTATTTTTGCCCCAAATTAAAGGAAATTTCTGCCTTTTTGCCCCCTAATAAGGGGAATTTCAGCATTTTTACCTCAAAATAAGGGGAATTTCTGAATTTTGGCACAAAATATTAGGAATTTCTGCCTTTTTGCCCCAAAATAAAGAAAAATTTCTGCTTTTTTCCCTGAAATAAGTGAAATTTCTGCAATTTTGCCCCAAAATAAGTGGAATTTCTGAGTTTTGCCCCAAAATACAGAGAATTTCTGACTTTTTGCACCACAATTAGTGAAATTTCTGCAATTTTGCCCTAAAATAAGAGAAATTTCTGCAATTTTTCCCCAAAATAAGGGAAATTTCTGCAATTTTGCCTCAAAATAACGGGAATTTCTGATTTTTGCCCCAAAATATTGGGAATTTCTGCCGTTTTGTCTGAAAATAAGAAGAACGCATACCTTTTTGCCATAAAAAAGGGAAATTTCTTCATTTTTGCTCTAAAATAAAGGGAACTTTTGCCTTTGCCTCTAAATAAGTGGAATTTCTGTCTTTTTCCCCCAAAACAAAGGGAATTTCTGTCTTTTTTTGCCCCAAAATAAGAAAAATTTCTGACTTATAACCCTGAAATAAGTGAAAATTCTGCAAATTTGCCCCTAAATAAGAAAAATTTCTTCCTTTTTGCCCCCAAATAAGGGGAATTTCAGCCTTTTTACCTCAAAATAAGGGAAATTTCTGCATTTTTGCAACAAAATATTAGGAATTTCTGCATTTTTGCCACAAAATATTAGGAATTTCTGCCTTTTTGCCCCAAAATAAAAAAAATTCCTGCCTTTTTTCCCTGAAATAAGTGAAATTTCTGCAAATATGCCCCAAAAAAGGGAAATTTCTGCCTTTTGCCCCAAAATAAGGGGAATTTCAGCATATTACCTCAAAATAAGGGAAATTTCTGATTTTTGCACCAAAATATGGAGAATTTCTGCCTTTTTGCCCCAAAATAAGGAAAATTTCTGCCTTTTTTCCCTGAAATAAGTGAAATTTTTGCAATTTTGCCCAAAAATAAGTGAAATTTCTGCAATTTTGCCCCAAAATAAGGGAAATTTCTGCAATTTTGCCCCAAAATAAGTGGGATTTCTGAGTTTTGCCCCAAAATAAGGAGAATTTCTGCCTTTTTGCCCCACAATTAGGGGAATTTCTGCAATTTTGCTCCAAAATACGGGGAATTTCTCCCTTTTTTCCCGAAAATAAAGGGAATGCATACCTTTTTGCCATAAAAAATGGAAATTTCTTCATTTTTGCCCCAAATTAAGGGAAATTTCTGCCTTTTTGCCGTGAAATATGTGAAATTTCTGCAGTTTTAGCCCAAAATAAGGTGAATTTCTGCCTTTTTGCCCCAAAATAATGGGAATTTCTGCCTTTTTGCCCCAAAATAAGAAAAATTTTTGCCTTTTTTCTCTGAAATAAGTGAAAATTCTGCAAATTTGCCCTAAAATAAAGGAAATTTCTGAAATTTTTCCCCATAATAAGGGAAATTTCTGGAATTTTGCCGCAAAATAAGGGGAATTTCTGTTTTTTTTTCCCCAAATAAGGGAAATTTCTGCAATTTTGCCCTAAAATAAGGGGAATTTCTGCTTTATTGCCTCTAAATAAGTGGAATTTCTGTCTTTTTCCCCCAAAACAAAGGGAATTTCTCCCATTTTTGCCCCAAAATAAGGAAAATTTCTGACTTATTACCCTGAAATAAGTGAAATTTCTGCAATTTTGCCCCAATATAAGGAAAATTTCTGCCTTTTTGCCCCCTAATAAGGGGAATTTCAGCCTTTTTACCTCAAAATAAGGGGAATTTCTGAATTTTGGCACAAAATATTAGGAATTTCTGCCTTTTTGCCCCAAAATAAAGAAAAATTTCTGGTTTTTTCCCTGAAATAAGTGAAATTTCTGCAATTTTGCCCCAAAATAAGTGGAATTTCTGAGTTTTGCCCCAAAATAAAGAGAATTTCTGCCTTTTTGCACCACAATTTGGAAAATTTCTGCAATTTTGCTCCAAAATACGGGGAATTTCTGCCTTTTTGCCCGTAAATAAGGGCAATGCATACCTTTTTGCATAAAAAAAAGAAATTTCTTCATTTTTGCCCCAAATTAAGGAAAATTTCTGCCTTTTTGCCCTGAAATATGTGAAATTTCTGCAATTTTAGCCCAAAATAAGTGAATTTCTGCCTTTTTGCCCCAAAATAATGGGAATTTCTGCCTTTTTGCCCCAAAATAAGAAAAATTTTTGCTTTTTTTCTCTGAAATAAGTGAAATTTCTGCAATTTTGCAAAAATAAAAGAAATTTCTGCAATTTTTCCCCATAATAAAAGAAATTACTGGAATTTTGCCCCAAAATAAGGGGAATTTCTGTTTTTTTGCCCTTATATAAGGGAAATTTCTTCAATTTTGCCCTAAAATAAGGGGAATTTCTGCTTTTTTGCCTCTAAATAAGTGGAATTTCTGTCTTTTTCTCCCAAAACCAAGGGAATTTCTGTCATTTTTGCCCCAAAATAAGGAAAATTTCTTACTTATTACCCTGAAATAAGTGAAATTTCTGCAATTTTGCCCCAATATAAGGGAAATTTCTGCCTTTTTTCCCACAAATAAGGGGAATTTCAGCCTTTTTACCTCAAAATAAGGGGAATTTTTGAATTTTGGCACAAACTATTAGGAATTTCTGCCTTTTGCCCCAATATAAGCAAAATTTCTGCCTTTTTTCCCTGAAATAAGTGAAATTTCTGCAATTTTGCCCCAAAATAAGCAAAATTTCTGCAATTTTGCCCCCAAATAAGAAAAATTTCTGCAATTTTGCCCCAAAATAAGTGGAATTTCTGAGTTTTGCCCCAAAATATGAAGAATTTCTGCCTTTTTGCCCCACAATTAGTGAAATTTCTGCAATTTTGCCCTAAAATAAGGGAAATTTCTGCAATTTTTCCTTATAATAAGGGAAATTTCTGCAATTTTGCTTCAACATAAGGGGAATTTCTGTTTTTTGCCCCACAATTTGGAAAATTTTTGCAATTTTTGCCCCAAAATATGGGGAATTTCTGCCTTTTGCCCCAAAACATGGAAAATTTCTGCGTTTTTGTCCAAAAATAAGAAGAATGCATACCTTTTTGCCATAAAAAATGGAAATTTCTTAATTTTTGCTCCAAAATAAGGGGAACTTTTGCCTTTTTGACTCTAAATAAGTGGAATTTCTGTCTTTTTCCCCCAAAACAAAGGGAATTTCTGTCTTTTTTGCCCCAAAATAAGGAAAATTTCTGCCGTTTTTTCCGTGAAATAAGTGAAATTTCTGCAATTTTGCCCCAAAATAAGGAAAATTTCTGCAATTTTGCCCCAAAATAAGTGGAATTTCTGAGTTTTGCCCCAAAATAAGGAGAATTTCTGCCTTTTTGCCCCACAATTAGGGGAATTTCTGCAATTTTGCTCCAAAATGCGGGGAATTTCTGCCTTTTTTTTCCAAAAATAAAGAGAATGCATACCTTTTTGACATAAAAAATGGAAATTTCTTCATTTTTGCCCCAAATTAAGGGAAATTTCTGCCTTTTTGCCCTGAAATATGTGAAATTTCTGCAGTTTTAGCCCAAAATAAGGTGAATTTCTGCCTTTTTGCCACAAAATAATGGGAATTTCTGCCTTTTTGCCCCAAAATAAGAAAAATTTTTGCCTTTTTTTTTCTGAAATAAGTGAAAATTCTGCAAATTTGCCCTAAAATAAAGAAAATTTCTGCAATTTTAGCCCAAAATAAGGTGAATTTCTGAATTTTGGCACAAAATATTAGGAATTTCTGCCTTTTTGCCCCAAAAAAAAGAAAAATTTCTGCTTTTTTCCCTGAAATAAGTGAAATTTCTGCAATTTTGCCTCAAAATAAGTGGAATTTCTGAGTTTTGCCCCAAAATACAGAGAATTTCTGCCTTTTTGCACCACAATTAGTGAAATTTCTGCAATTTTGCCCTAAAATAAGAGAAATTTCTGCAATTTTTCCACAAAATAAAGGAAATTTCTGCAATTTTGCCTCAAAATAAGGGGAATTTCTGATTTTTGCCCCAAAATATGGGGAATTTCTGCCTTCTTGTATGAAAATAAGAAGAATGCATACCTTTTTGCCATAAAAAAGGGAAATTTCTTCATTTTTGCTCTAAAATAAAGGGAACTTTTGCCTTTTTGCCTCTAAATAAGTGGAATTTCTGACTTTTTCCCCCAAAACAAAGGGAATTTCTGCCTTTTTTTCCAAATATAAAGGGAATGCATACCTTTTTGACATAAAAAATGGAAATTTCTTCATTTTTGCCCCAAATAAAGGGAAATTTCTGCCTTTTTGTCCTGAAATATGTGAAATTTCTGCAGTTTTAGCCCAAAATAAGGTGAATTTCTGAATTTTGGCACAAAATATTAGGAATTTCTGCCTTTTTGCCCCAAAAAAAAGAAAAATTTCTGCTTTTTTCCCTGAAATAAGTGAAATTTCTGCAATTTTGCCTCAAAATAAGTGGAATTTCTGAGTTTTGCCCCAAAATACAGAGAATTTCTGCCTTTTTGCACCACAATTAGTGAAATTTCTGCAATTTTGCCCTAAAATAAGAGAAATTTCTGCAATTTTTCCCCAAATTAAAGGAAATTTCTGCAATTTTGCCTCAAAATAAGGGGAATTTCTGATATTTGCCCCAAAATATGGGGAATTTCTTCCTTTTTGTCTGAAAATAAGAAGAATGCATACCTTTTTGCCATAAAAAAGGGAAATTTCTTCATTTTTGCTCTAAAATAAAGGGAACTTTTGCCTTTTTGCCTCTAAATAAGTGGAATTTCTGTCTTTTTCCCCCAAAACAAAGGGAATTTCTGTCTTTTTTTGCCCCAAAATAAGAAAAATTTCTGACTTATAACCCTGAAATAAGTGAAATTTCTGCAAATTTGCCCCTAAATAAGAAAAATTTCTGCCTTTTTGCCCCCAAATAAGGGGAATTTCAGCCTTTTTACCTCAAAATAAGGGAAATTTCTGCATTTTTGCAACAAAATATTAGGAATTTCTGCATTTTTGCCACAAAATATTAGGAATTTCTGCCTTTTTGCCCTAAAATAAAAAAAATTCCTGCCTTTTTTCCCTGAAATAAGTGAAATTTCTGCAAATATGCCCCAAAAAAGGGAAATTTCTGCCTTTTGCCCCAAAATAAGGGGAATTTCAGCATATTACCTCAAAATAAGGGAAATTTCTGATTTTTGCACCAAAATATGGAGAATTTCTGCCTTTTTGCCCCAAAATAAGGAAAATTTCTGCCTTTTTTCCCTGAAATAAGTGAAATTTTTGCAATTTTGCCCAAAAATAAGTGAAATTTCTGCAATTTTGCCCCAAAATAAGGGAAATTTCTGCAATTTTGCCCCAAAATAAGTGGAATTTCTGAGTTTTACCCCAAAATAAGGAGAATTTCTGCCTTTTTGCCCCACAATTAGGGGAATTTCTGCAATTTTGCTCCAAAATACGGGGAATTTCTCCCTTTTTTCCCAAAAATAAAGGGAATGCATACCTTTTTGCCATAAAAAATGGAAATTTATTCATTTTTGCCCCAAATTAAGGGAAATTTCTGCCTTTTTGCCGTGAAATATGTGAAATTTCTGCAGTTTTAGCCCAAAATAAGGTGAATTTCTGCCTTTTTGCCCCAAAATAATGGGAATTTCTGCCTTTTTGCCCCAAAATAAGAAAAATTTTTGCCTTTTTTCTATGAAATAAGTGAAAATTCTGCAAATTTGCCCTAAAATAAAGGAAATTTCTGCAATTTTTCCCCATAATAAGGGAAATTTCTGGAATTTTGCCCCAAAATAAGGGGAATTTCTGTTTTTTTGCCCCCAAATAAGGGAAATTTCTGCAATTTTGCCCTAAAATAAGGGGAATTTCTGCTTTATTGCCTCTAAATAAGTGGAATTTCTGTCTTTTTCCCCCAAAACAAAGGGAATTTCTCCCATTTTTGCCCCAAAATAAGGAAAATTTCTGACTTATTACCCTGAAATAAGTGAAATTTCTGCAATTTTGCCCCAATATAAGGAAAATTTCTGCCTTTTTGCCCCCTAATAAGGGGAATTTCAGCCTTTTAACCTCAAAATAAGGGGAATTTCTGAATTTTGGCACAAAATATTAGGAATTTCTGCCTTTTTGCCCCAAAATAAAGAAAAATTTCTGGTTTTTTCCCTGAAATAAGTGAAATTTCTGCAATTTTGCCCCAAAATAAGTGGAATTTCTGAGTTTTGCCCCAAAATAAAGAGAATTTCTGCCTTTTTGCACCACAATTTGGAAAATTTCTGCAATTTTGCTCTAAAATAAAGGGAATTTCTGCCTTTTTGCCCGTAAATAAGGGCAATGCATACCTTTTTGCATAAAAAAAGAAATTTCTTCATTTTTGCCCCAAATTAAGGGAAATTTCTGCCTTTTTGCCCTGAAATATGTGAAATTTCTGCAATTTTAGCCCAAAATAAGTGAATTTCTGCCTTTTTGCCCCAAAATAATGGGAATTTCTACCTTTTTGGCCAAAATAAGAAAAATTTTTGCTTTTTTTCTCTGAAATAAGTGAAATTTCTGCAATTTTGCAAAAATAAAAGAAATTTCTGCAATTTTTCCCCATAATAAAAGAAATTACTGGAATTTTGCTCCAAAATAAGGGGAATTTCTGTTTTTTTGCCCTTATATAAGGGAAATTTCTTCAATTTTGCCCTAAAATAAGGGGAATTTCTGCTTTTTTGCCTCTAAATAAGTGGAATTTCTGTCTTTTTCTCCCAAAACCAAGGGAATTTCTGTCATTATTGCCCCAAAATAAGGAAAATTTCTGACTTATTACCCTGAAATAAGTGAAATTTCTGCAAATTTGCCCCAAAAATAGGGAAATTCCTGCCTTTTTCCTAAAAATAAAGGGAATTTCAGCATTTTACCTCAAAATAAGGGAAATTTCTGATTTTTGCACCAAAATATGGAGAATTTCTGCCTTTTTAAACCAAAATAAGGAACATTTCTGCCTTTTTTCCCTGAAATACATGAAATTTCTGCAATTTTGCCCCAAAATAAGGAGAATTTCTGCCTTTTTGCCCCACAATTTGGGGAATTTCTGCAATTTTGCTCCAAAATACGGGGAATTTCTGCCTTTTTGCCCGAAAATAAGGGCAATGCATACCTTTTTGCATAAAAAAAAAGGGAAATTTCTTCATTTTTGCCACAAATTAAGGGAAATTTCTGCCTTTTTGCCCTGAAATATGTGAAATTTCTGCAATTTTAGCCCAAAATAAGGTGAATTTCTGCCTTTTTGCCCCAAAATAATGGGAATTTCTGCCTTTCTGCCCCAAAATAAGAAAAATTTTTGCTTTTCTTCTCTGAAATAAGTGAAATTTCTGCAATTTTGCCCTAAAATAAAAGTAATTTCTGAAATTTTTCCCCATAATAAATGAAATTTCAGGAATTTTGCCCCAAAATAAGGGGAATTTCTGCTTTTTTGCCTCTAAATAAGTGGAATTTCTGTCTTTTTTCCCCAAAAAAAAAAACATTTTCTGTCATTTTTGCCCCAAAATAAGGAAAATTTCTTACTTATTACCGTGAAATAAGTGAAATTTCTGCAATATTGCCCCAATATAAGGGAAATTTCTGCTTTTTTGCCCACAAATAAGGGGAATTTCAGCCTTTTTACCTCAAAATAAGGGGAATTTCTGAATTTTGGCACAAACTATTAGGAATTTCTGCCTTTTGCCCCAATATAAGCAAAATTTCTGTCTTTTTTCCCTGAAATAAGTGAAATTTCTGCAATTTTGCCCCAAAATAAGCAAAATTTCTGCAATTTTGCCCCAAAATAAGAAAAATTTCAGGAATTTTGCCCCAAAATAAGTGGAATTTCTGAGTTTTGCCCCAAAATATGAAGAATTTCTGCCTTTTTGCCCCACAATTAGTGAAATTTCTGCAATTTTGCCCTAAAAGAAGGGAAATTTCTGCAATTTTTCCTTATAATAAGGGAAATTTCTGCAATTTTGCTTCAAAATAAGGGGAAATTTCTGTTTTTTGCCCCACAATTAGGGAAATTTCTGCAATTTTGCCCCAAAATATGGGGAATTTCTGCCTTTTGCCCCAAAATATGGAAAATTTCTGCGTTTTTGTCCAAAAATAAGAAGAATGCATACCTTTTTGCCATAAAAAAGGGAAATTTCTTCATTTTTGCTCCAAAATAAGGGGAACTTTTGCCTTTTTGACTCTAAATAAGTGGAATTTCTGTCTTTTTCCCCCAAAACAAAGGGAATTTCTGTCTTTTGTGCCCCAAAATAAGGAAAATTTCTGCCGTTTTTTCTCTTAAATAAGTGAAATTTCTGCAATTCTGCCCCAAAATAAGGGAAATTTCTGCAATTTTGCCCCAAAATAAGTGGAATTTCTGAGTTTTGCCCCAAAATAAGGAGAATTTCTGCCTTTTTGCCCTACAATTAGGGGAATTTCTGCAATTTTGCTCCAAAATACGGGGAATTTCTGCCTTTTTTCTCGAGAATAAAGGGAATGCATACCTTTTTGACATAAAAAATGGAAATTTCTTAATTTTTGCCCCAAATTAAAGGAAATTTCTGCCTTTTTGCCCCCTAATAAAAGGAATTTCAGCCTTTTTACCTCAAAATAAGGGGAATTTCTGAATTTTGGCACAAAATATTAGGAATTTCTGCCTTTTTTTCCCCAAAATAAAGAAAAATTTCTGCTTTTTTCCCTGAAATAAGTGAAATTTCTGCAATTTTGCCTCAAAATAAGTGGAATTTCTGAGTTTTGCCCCAAAATACAGAGAATTTCTGCCTTTTTGCACCACGATTAGTGAAATTTCTGCAATTTTGCCCTAAAATAAGAGAAATTTCTGCAATTTTTCCCCAAAATAAAGGAAATTTCTGCAATTTTGCCTCAAAATAAGGGGAATTTCTGATTTTTGCCCCAAAATATGGGGAATTTCTGCCTTTTTGTCTGAAAATAAGAAGAATGCATACCTTTTTGCCATAAAAAAGGGAAATTTCTTCATTTTTGCTCTAAAATAAAGGGAACTTTTGCCTTTTTGCCTCTAAATAAGTGGAATTTCTGTCTTTTTCCCCCAAAACAAAGGGAATTTCTGTCTTTTTTGGCCCCAAAATAAGAAAAATTTCTGACTTATAACCCTGAAATAAGTGAAATTTCTGAAAATTTGCCCCTAATAAGAAAAATTTCTGCCTTTTTGCCCCCAAATAAGGGGAATTTCAGCCTTTTTACCTCAAAATAAGGGAAATTTCTGCATTTTTGCAACAAAATATTAGGAATTTCTGCATTTTTGCCACAAAATATTAGGAATTTCTGCCTTTTTGCCCCAAAATAAGGAAAATTCCTGCCTTTTTTCCCTGAAATAAGTGAAATTTCTGCAAATATGCCCCAAAAAATTGAAATTTCTGCCTTTTTCCCCAAAATAAGGGGAATTTCAGCATATTACCTCAAAATAAGGGAAATTTCTGATTTTTGCACCAAAATATGGAGAATTTCTGCCTTTTTGCCCCCAAATAAGGAAAATTTCTGCCTTTTTTCCCTGAAATAAGTGAAATTTTTGCAATTTTGCCCAAAAATAAGTGAAATTTCTGCAATTTTGCCCCAAAATAAGGGAAATTTCTGCAATTTTGCCCCAAAATAAGGAGAATTTCTGCCTTTTTGCCCCACAATTAGGGGAATTTCTGCAATTTTGCTCAAAAATATGGGGAATTTCTCCCTTTTTTCCCGAAAATAAAGGGAATGCATACCTTTTTGCCATAAAAAATGGAAATTTCTTCATTTTTGCCCCAAATTAAGGGAAATTTCTGCCTTTTTGCCGTGAAATATGTGAAATTTCTGCAGTTTTAGCCCAAAATAAGGTGAATTTCTGCCTTTTTGCCCCAAAATAATGGGAATTTCTGCCTTTTTGCCTCAAAATAAGAAAAATTTTTGCCTTTTTTCTCTGAAATAAGTGAAAATTCTGCAAATTTGCCCTAAAATAAAGGAAATTTCTGCAATTTTTCCCCATAATAAGGGAAATTTCTGGAATTTTGCCCCAAAATAAGGGGAATTTCTGTTTTTTTTTCCCCAAATAAGGGAAATTTCTGCAATTTTGCCCTAAAATAAGGGGAATTTCTGCTTTATTGCCTCTAAATAAGTGGAATTTCTGTCTTTTTCCCCCAAAACAAAGGGAATTTCTCCCATTTTTGCCCCAAAATAAGGAAAATTTCTGACTTATTACCCTGAAATAAGTGAAATTTCTGCAATTTTGCCCCAATATAAGGAAAATTTCTGCCTTTTTGCCCCCTAATAAGGGGAATTTCAGCCTTTTTACCTCAAAATAAGGGGAATTTCTGAATTTTGGCACAAAATATTAGGAATTTCTGCCTTTTTGCCCCAAAATAAAGAAAAATTTCTGGTTTTTTCCCTGAAATAAGTGAAATTTCTGCAATTTTGCCCCAAAATAAGTGGAATTTCTGAGTTTTGCCCCAAAATAAAGAGAATTTCTGCCTTTTTGCACCACAATTTGGAAAATTTCTGCAATTTTGCTCCAAAATACGGGGAATTTCTGCCTTTTTGCCCGTAAATAAGGGCAATGCATACCTTTTTGCATAAAAAAAAGAAATTTCTTCATTTTTGCCCCAAATTAAGGGAAATTTCTGCCTTTTTGCCCTGAAATATGTGAAATTTCTGCAATTTTAGCCCAAAATAAGTGAATTTCTGCCTTTTTGCCCCAAAATAATGGGAATTTCTGCCTTTTTGCCCCAAAATAAGAAAAATTTTTGCTTTTTTTCTCTGAAATAAGTGAAATTTCTGCAATTTTGCAAAAATAAAAGAAATTTCTGCAATTTTTCCCCATAATAAAAGAAATTACTGGAATTTTGCCCCAAAATAAGGGGAATTTCTGTTTTTTTGCCCTTATATAAGGGAAATTTCTGCAATTTTGCCCTAAAATAAGGGGAATTTCTGCTTTTTTGCCTCTAAATAAGTGGAATTTCTGTCTTTTTCTCCCAAAACCAAGGGAATTTCTGTCATTTTTGCCCCAAAATAAGTAAAATTTCTGACTTATTACCCTGAAATAAGTGAAATTTCTGCAAATTTGCCCCAAAAATAGGGAAATTCCTGCCTTTTTCCTAAAAATAAAGGGAATTTCAGCATTTTACCTCAAAATAAGGGAAATTTCTGATTTTTGCACCAAAATATGGAGAATTTCTGCCTTTTTGAACCAAAATAAGGAACATTTCTGCCTTTTTTCCCTGAAATACATGAAATTTCTGCAATTTTGCACCAAAATAAGGAGAATTTCTGCCTTTTTGCCCCACAATTTGGGGAATTTCTGCAATTTTGCTCCGAAATACGGGGAATTTCTGCCTTTTTGCCCGAAAATAAGGGCAATGCATACCTTTTTGCATAAAAAAAAGGGAAATTTCTTCATTTTTGCCACAAATTAAGGGAATTTTCTGCCTTTTTGCCCTGAAATATGTGAAATTTCTGCAATTTTAGCCCAAAATAAGGTGAATTTCTGCCTTTTTGCCCCAAAATAATGGGAATTTCTGCCTTTCTGCCCCAAAATAAGAAAAATTTTTGCTTTTCTTCTCGAAATAAGTGAAATTTCTGCAATTTTGCCCTAAAATAAAAGTAATTTCTGAAATTTTTCCCCATAATAAATGAAATTTCAGGAATTTTGCCCCAAAATAAGGGGAATTTCTTTTTTTTTGCCCCCAAATAAAAGAAATTTCTGCAATTTTTCCCTAAAATAAGGGGAATTTCTGCTTTTTTGCCTCTAAATAAGTGGAATTTCTGTCTTTTTTCCCAAAAAAAAAATTTCTGTCATTTTTGCCCCAAAATAAGGAAAATTTCTTACTTATTACCCTGAAATAAGTGAAATTTCTGCAATATTGCCCCAATATAAGGGAAATTTCTGCCTTTTTGCCCACAAATAAGGGGAATTTCAGCCTTTTTACCTCAAAATAAGGGGAATTTCTGAATTTTGGCACAAACTATTAGGAATTTCTGCCTTTTGCCCCAATATAAGCAAAATTTCTGTCTTTTTTCCCTGAAATAAGTGAAATTTCTGCAATTTTGCCCCAAAATAAGCAAAATTTCTGCAATTTTGCCGCAAAATAAGAAAAATTTCTGGAATTTTGCCCCAAAATAAGTGGAATTTCTGAGTTTTGCCCCAAAATATGAAGAATTTCTGCCTTTTTGCCCCACAATTAGTGAAATTTCTGCAATTTTGCCCTAAAAGAAGGGAAATTTCTGCAATTTTTCCTTATAATAAGGGAAATTTCTGCAATTTTGCTTCAAAATAAGGGGAATTTCTGTTTTTTGCCCCACAATTTGGGAAATTTCTGCAATTTTTGCCCCACAATTTGGGAAATTTCTGCAATTTTTGCCCCAAAATATGGGAAATTTCTGCCTTTTGCCCCAAAATATTGAAAATTTCTGCGTTTTTGTCCAAAAATCAGAAGAATGCATACCTTTTTGCCATAAAAAAGGGAAATTTCTTCATTTTTGCTCCAAAATAAGGGGAACTTTTGCCTTTTTGACTCTAAATAAGTGGAATTTCTGTCTTTTTCCCCCAAAACTAAGGGAATTTCTGTCTTTTTTGCCCCAAAATAAGGAAAATTTCTGCCGTTTTTTCCGTGAAATAAGTGAAATTTCTGCAATTTTGCCCCAAAATAAGGGAAATTTCTGCAATTTTGCGCCAAAATAAGTGGAATTTCTGAGTTTTACCCAAAAATAAGGAGAATTTCTGCCTTTTTGCCCCACAATTAGGGGAATTTCTGCAATTTTGCTCCAAAATACGGGGAATTTCTGCCTTTTTTTCCGAAAATAAAGGGAATGCATACCTTTTTGACATAAAAAATGGAAATTTCTTCATTTTTGCCCCAAATTAAGGGAAATTTCTGCCTTTTTGCCCTGAAATATGTGAAATTTCTGAAGTTTTAGCCCAAAATAAGGTGAATTTCTGCCTTTTTGCCACAAAATAATGGGAATTTCTGCCTTTTTGCCCCAAAATAAGAAAAAATTTTGCCTTTTTTTTCTGAAATAAGTGAAAATTCTGCAAATTTGCCCTAAAATAAAGAAAATTTCTGCAATTTTTCCCCATAATAAAAGAAATTTCTGGAATTTTGCCCGAAAATAAGAAGAATTTCTGTTTTTTTGCCCCCAAATAAGGGAAATTTCTGCAATTTTGCCCTAAAATAAGGGGAATTTCTGCTTTTTTGCCTCTAAATAAGTGGAATTTCTGTCTTTTTTTCCCAAAAAAATTTCTGTCATTTTTGCCCCAAAATAAGGAAAATTTCTTACTTATTACCCTGAAATAAGTGAAATTTCTGCAATTTTGCCCCAATATAAGGGAAATTTCTGCCTTTTTTCCCACAAATAAGGGGAAATTCAGCCTTTTTACCTCAAAATAAGGGGAATTTCTGAATTTTGGCACAAACTATTAGGAATTTCTTCATTTTGCCCCAATATAAGCAAAATTTCTGCCTTTTTTTCCCTGAAATAAGTGAAATTTCTGCAATTTTGCCCCAAAATAAGCAAAAATTCTGCAATTTTGCCCCAAAATAAGAAAAATTTCCGGAATTTTGCCCCAAAATAAGTGGAATTTCTGAGTTTTGCCCCAAAATATGGAGAATTTCTTCCTTTTTGCCCCACAATTAGTGAAATTTCTGCAATTTTGCCCTAAAAGAAGGGAAATTTCTGCAATTTTTCCTAATAATAAGGGATATTTCTGCAATTTTGCTTAAAAATAAGGGGAATTTCTGTTTTTTGCCCCACAATTTGGGAAATTTCTGCAATTTTTGCCCCAAAATATGAGGAATTTCTGCCATTTGCCCCAAAATATGGAAAATTTCTGCGTTTTTGTCTAAAAATCAGAAGAATGCATACCTTTTTGCCATAAAAAAGGGAAATTTCCTAATTTTTGCTCCAAAATAAGGGGAACTTTTGTTTTTTTGACTCTAAATAAGTGGAATTTCTGTCTTTTCCCCCCAAAACAAAGGAAATTTCTGTCTTTTTTGCCCCAAAATAAGGAAAATTTCTGCCGTTTTTTCCGTGAAATAAGTGAAATTTCTGCAATTTTGCCCCAAAATAAGGGAAGTTTTTGCAATTTTGCCCCAAAATAAGTGGAATTTCTGAGTTTTACCCAAAAATAAGGAGAATTTCTGCCCTTTTGCCCCACAATTAGGGGATTTTCTGCAATTTTGCTCCAAAATACGGGGAATTTCTGCCTTTTTTTCCGAAAAAAAGGGAATGCATACCTTTTTGACATAAAAAATGGAAATTTCTTCATTTTTGCCCCAAATTAAAGGAAATTTCTGCCTTTTTGCCCTGAAATATGTGAAATTTCTGCAGTTTTAGCCCAAAATAAGGTGAATTTCTGCCTTTTTGCCACAAAATAATGGTAATTTCTGCCTTTTTGCCCCAAAATAAGAAAAATTTTTGCCTTTTTTCTCTGAAATAAGTGAAAATTCTGCAAATTTGCCCTAAAATAAAGAAAATTTCTGCAATTTTTCCCCATAATAAAAGAAATTTCTGGAATTTTGCCCAAAAATAAGAAGAATTTCTGTTTTTTTGCCCCCAAATAAGGGAAATTACTGCAATTTTGCCCTAAAATAAGGGGAATTTCTGCTTTTTTGCCTCTAAATAAGTGGAATTTCTGTCTTTTTTACCCAAAAAAAAATTTCTGTCATTTTTGCCCCAAAATAAGGAAAATTTCTTACTTATTCCCCTGAAATAAGTGAAATTTCTGCAATTTTGCCCCAATATAAGGGAAATTTCTGCCTTTTTTCCCACAAATAATGGGAATTTCAGCCTATTTACCTCAAAATAAGGGGAATTTCTAAATTTTGGCACAAACTATTAGGAATTTCTGCCTTTTGCCCCAATATAAGCAAAATTTCTGCCTTTTTTCCCTGAAATAAGTGAAATTTCTGCAATTTTGCCCCAAAATAAGCAAAATTTCTGCAATTTTGCCTCAAAATAAGAAAAATTTCTGGATTTTGCCCCAAAATAAGTGGAATTTCTGAGTTTTGCCCCAAAATATGGAGAATTTCTGCCTTTTTGCCCCACAATTAGTGAAATTTCTGCAATTTTGCCCTAAAATAAGGGAAATTTCTGCAATTTTTCCTTATAATAAGGGAAATTTTTGCAATTTTGCTTCAAAATAAGGGGAATTTCTGTTTTTTGCCCCACAATTAGGGAAATTTCTGCAATTTTGCCCCAAAATATGGGGAATTTCTTCCTTTTGCCCCAACATATGGAAAATTTCTGCGTTTTTGTCCAAAAATAAGAAGAATGCATAGCTTTTTGCCATAAAAAAGGGAAATTTCTTCATTTTTGCTCCAAAATAAAGGGAACTTTTTCCTTTTTGACTCTAAGTAAGTGGAATTTCTGTCTTTTTCCCCCAAAACAAAGAGAATTTCTGTATTTTTGCCCCAAAATAAGGAAAATTTCTGCCGTTTTTTCCGTGAAATAAGTGAAATTTCTGCAATTTTGCCCCAAAATAAGGGAAATTTCTGCAATTTTGCGCCAAAATAAGTGGAATTTCTGAGTTTTACCCAAAAATAAGGAGAATTTCTGCCTTTTTGCCCCACAATTAGGGGAATTTCTGCAATTTTGCTCCAAAATACGGGGAATTTCTGCCTTTTTTTCCGAAAATAAAGGGAATGCATACCTTTTTGCATAAAAAAAGAAATTTCTTCATTTTTGCCCCAAATTAAGGGAAATTTCTGCCTTTTTGCCCTGAAATATGTGAAATTTCTGCAATTTTAGCCCAAAATAAGTGAATTTCTGCCTTTTTGCCCCAAAATATTGGGAATTTCTGCCTTTTTGCCCCAAAATAAGAAAAATTTTTGCTTTTTTTCTCTGAAATAAGTGAAATTTCTGCAATTTTGCAAAAATAAAAGAAATTTCTGCAATTTTTCCCCATAATAAAAGAAATTACTGGAATTTTGCCCCAAAATAAGGGGAATTTCTGTTTTTTTGCCCTTATATAAGGGAAATTTCTTCAATTTTGCCCTCAAATAAGGGGAATTTCTGCTTTTTTGCCTCTAAATAAGTGGAATTTCTGTCTTTTTCTCCCAAAACCAAGGGAATTTCTGTCATTATTGCCCCAAAATAAGGAAAATTTCTGACTTATTACACTGAAATAAGTGAAATTTCTGCAAATTTGCCCCAAAAATAGGGAAATTCCTGCCTTTTTCCTAAAAATAAAGGGAATTTCAGCATTTTACCTCAAAATAAGGGAAATTTCTGATTTTTGCACCAAAATATGGAGAATTTCTGCCTTTTTAAACCAAAATAAGGAACATTTCTGCCTTTTTTCCCTGAAATACATGAAATTTCTGCAATTTTGCCCCAAAATAAGGAGAATTTCTGCCTTTTTGCCCCACAATTTGGGGAATTTCTGCAATTTTGCTCCAAAATACGGGGAATTTCTGCCTTTTTGCCCGAAAATAAGGGCAATGCATACCTTTTTGCATTAAAAAAAAGGGAAATTTCTTCATTTTTGCCACAAATTAAGGGAAATTTCTGCCTTTTTGCCCTGAAATATGTGAAATTTCTGCAATTTTAGCCCAAAATAAGGTGAATTTCTGCCTTTTTGCCCCAAAATAATGGGAATTTCTGCCTTTCTGCCCCCAAATAAGAAAAATTTTTGCTTTTCTTCTCTGAAATAAGTGAAATTTCTGCAATTTTGCCCTAAAATAAAAGTAATTTCTGAAATTTTTCCCCATAATAAATGAAATTTCAGGAATTTTGCCCCAAAATAAGGGGAATTTCTGCTCTTTTGCCTCTAAATAAGTGGAATTTCTGTCTTTTTTTCCCAAAAAAAAACATTTTCTGTCATTTTTGCCCCAAAATAAGGAAAATTTCTTACTTATTACCCTGAAATAAGTGAAATTTCTGCAATATTGCCCCAATATAAGGGAAATTTCTGCTTTTTTGCCCACAAATAAGGGGAATTTCAGCCTTTTTACCTCAAAATAAGGGGAATTTCTGAATTTTGGCACAAACTATTAGGAATTTCTGCCTTTTGCCCCAATATAAGCAAAATTTCTGTCTTTTTTCCCTGAAATAAGTGAAATTTCTGCAATTTTTCCCCAAAATAAGCAAAATTTCTGCAATTTTGCCCCAAAATAAGAAAAATTTCAGGAATTTTGCCCCAAAATAAGTGGAATTTCTGAGTTTTGCCCCAAAATATGAAGAATTTCTGCCTTTTTGCCCCACAATTAGTGAAATTTCTGCAATTTTGCCCTAAAATAAGGGAAATTTCTGCAATTTTTCCTTATAATAAGGGAAATTTCTGCAATTTTGCTTCAAAATAAAAGGAAATTTCTGTTTTTTGCCCCACAATTAGGGAAATTTCTGCTATTTTGCCCCAAAATATGGGGAATTTCTGCCTTTTGCCCCAAAATATGGAAAATTTCTGCGTTTTTGTCCAAAAATAAGAAGAATGCATACCTTTTTGCCATAAAAAAGGGAAATTTCTTCATTTTTGCTCCAAAATAAGGGGAACTTTTGCCTTTTTGACTCTAAATAAGTGGAATTTCTGTCTTTTTCCCCCAAAACAAAGGGAATTTCTGTCTTTTTTGCCCCAAAATAAGGAAAATTTCTGCCGTTTTTTCCGTGAAATAAGTGAAATTTCTGCAATTTTGCCCCATAATAAGGGAAATTTCTGCAATTTTTCCCCAAAATAAGTGGAATTTCTGAGTTTTGCCCCAAAATAAGGAGAATTTCTGCCTTTTTGCCCTACAATTAGGGGAATTTCTGCAATTTTGCTCCAAAATACGGGGAATTTCTGCCTTTTTTCCCGAGAATAAAGGGAATGCATACCTTTTTGACATAAAAAATGGAAATTTCTTAATTTTTGCCCCAAATTAAAGGAAATTTCTGCCTTTTTGCCCCCTAATAAGGGGAATTTCAGCCTTTTTACCTCAAAATAAAGGGAATTTCTGAATTTTGGCACAAAATATTAGGAATTTCTGCCTTTTTTCCCCAAAATAAAGAAAAATTTCTGCTTTTTTCCCTGAAATAAGTGAAATTTCTGCAATTTTTCCTGAAAATAAGTGAAATTTCTGAGTTTTGCCCCAAAATACAGAGAATTTCTGCCTTTTTGCACCCCAATTAGTGAAATTTCAGCAATTTTGCCCTAAAATAAGAGAAATTTCTGCAATTTTTCCCCATAATAAGGGGAATTTATGATTTTTGCCCCAAAATATGGGGAATTTCTGTTTTTTTGTCTGAAAATAAGAAGAATGCATACCTTTTTGCCATAAAAAAGGGAAATTTCTTCATTTTTGCTCTAAAATAAAGGGAACTTTTGCCTTTTTGCCTCTAAATAAGTGGAATTTCTGTCTTTTTCCCCCAAAACAAAGGGAATTTCTGTCTTTTTTTGCCCCAAAATAAGAAAAATTTCTGACTTATAACCCTGAAATAAGTGAAATTTCTGAAAATTTGCCCCTAAATAAGAAAAATTTCTGCCTTTTTGCCCCCAAATAAGGGGAATTTCAGCCTTTTTACCTCAAAATAAGGGAAATTTCTGCATTTTTGCAACAAAATATTAGGAATTTCTGCATTTTTGCCACAAAATATTAGGAATTTCTGCCTTTTTGCCCCAAAATAATGGGAATTTCTGCCTTTTTGCCCCAAAATAAGAAAAATTTTTGCCTTTTTTCTCTGAAATAAGTGAAAATTCTGCAAATTTGCCCTAAAATAAAGGAAATTTCTGCAATTTTTCCCCATAATAAGGGAAATTTCTGGAATTTTGCCCCAAAATAAGGGGAATTTCTGTTTTTTTTTCCCCAAATAAGGGAAATTTCTGCAATTTTGCCCTAAAATAAGGGGAATTTCTGCTTTATTGCCTCTAAATAAGTGGAATTTCTGTCTATTTCCCCCAAAACAAAGGGAATTTCTCCCATTTTTGCCCCAAAATAAGGAAAATTTCTGACTTATTACCCTGAAATAAGTGAAATTTCTGCAATTTTGCCCCAATATAAGGAAAATTTCTGCCTTTTTGCCCCCTAATAAGGGGAATTTCAGCCTTTTTACCTCAAAATAAGGGGAATTTCTGAATTTTGGCACAAAATATTAGGAATTTCTGCCTTTTTGCCCCAAAATAAAGAAAAATTTCTGGTTTTTTCCCTGAAATAAGTGAAATTTCTGCAATTTTGCCCCAAAATAAGTGGAATTTCTGAGTTTTGCCCCAAAATAAAGAGAATTTCTGCCTTTTTGCACCACAATTTGGAAAATTTCTGCAATTTTGCTCCAAAATACGGGGATTTTCTGCCTTTTTGCCCATAAATAAGGGCAATGCATACCTTTTTGCATAAAAAAAAGAAATTTCTTCATTTTTGCCCCAAATTAAGGGAAATTTCTGCCTTTTTGCCCTGAAATATGTGAAATTTCTGCAATTTTAGCCCAAAATAAGTGAATTTCTGCCTTTTTGCCCCAAAATAATGGGAATTTCTGCCTTTTTGCCCCAAAATAAGAAAAATTTTTGCTTTTTTTCTCTGAAATAAGTGAAATTTCTGCAATTTTGCAAAAATAAAAGAAATTTCTGCAATTTTTCCCCATAATAAAAGAAATTACTGGAATTTTGCCCCAAAATAAGGGGAATTTCTGTTTTTTTGCCCTTATATAAGGGAAATTTCTTCAATTTTGCCCTAAAATAAGGGGAATTTCTGCTTTTTTGCCTCTAAATAAGTGGAATTTCTCTTTTTCTCCCAAAACCAAGGGAATTTCTGTCATTTTTGCCCCAAAATAAGGAAAATTTCTGACTTATTACCCTGAAATAAGTGAAATTTCTGCAAATTTGCCCCAAAAATAGGGAAATTCCTGCCTTTTTCCTAAAAATAAAGGGAATTTCAGCATTTTACCTCAAAATAAGGGAAATTTCTGATTTTTGCACCAAAATATGGAGAATTTCTGCCTTTTTGAACCAAAATAAGGAACATTTCTGCCTTTTTTCCCTGAAATACATGAAATTTCTGCAATTTTGCCCCAAAATAAGGAGAATTTCTGCCTTTTTGCCCCACAATTTGGGGAATTTCTGCAATTTTGCTCCAAAATACGGGGAATTTCTGCCTTTTTGCCCGAAAATAAGGGCAATGCATACCTTTTTGCATAAAAAAAAGGGAAATTTCTTCATTTTTGCCACAAATTAAGGGAAATTTCTGCCTTTTTGCCCTGAAAAATGTGAAATTTCTGCAATTTTAGCCCAAAATAAGGTGAATTTCTGCCTTTTTGCCCCAAAATAATGGGTATTTCTGCCTTTTTGCCCCAAAATAAAAAAAATTTTTGCTTTTTTTCTCTGAAATAAGTGAAATTTCTGCAATTTTGCAAAAATAAAAGAAATTTCTGCAATTTTTCCCCATAATAAAAGAAATTACTGGAATTTTGCCCCAAAATAAGGGGAATTTCTGTTTTTTTGCCCTTATATAAGGGAAATTTCTGCAATTTTGCCCTAAAATAAGGGGAATTTCTGCTTTTTTGCCTCTAAATAAGTGGAATTTCTGTCTTTTTCTCCCAAAACCAAGGGAATTTCTGTCATTTTTGCCCCAAAATAAGGAAAATTTCTGACTTATTACCCTGAAATAAGTGAAATTTCTGCAAATTTGCCCCAAAAATAGGGAAATTCCTGCCTTTTTCCTAAAAATAAAGGGAATTTCAGCATTTTACCTCAAAAAAAGGGAAATTTCTGATTTTTGCACCAAAATATGGAGAATTTCTGCCTTTTTGAACCAAAATAAGGAACATTTCTGCCTTTTTTCCTTGAAATACATGAAATTTCTGCAATTTTGCCCCAAAATAAGGAGAATTTCTGCCTTTTTGCCCCACAATTTGGGGAATTTCTGCAATTTTGCTCCAAAATACGGGGAATTTCTGCCTTTTTGCCCGAAAATAAGGGCAATGCATACCTTTTTGCATAAAAAAAAACGGAAATTTCTTCATTTTTGCCCCAAATTAAGGGAAATTTCTGCCTTTTTGCCCTGAAATATGTGAAATTTCTGCAATTTTAGCCCAAAATAAGGTGAATTTCTGACTTTTTGCCCCAAAATAATGGGAATTTCTGACTTTCTGCCCCAAAATAAGAAAAATTTTTGCTTTTCTTCTCTGAAATAAGTGAAATTTCTGCAATTTTGCCCTAAAATAAAAGTAATTTCTGAAATTTTTCCCCATAATAAATGAAATTTCAGGAATTTTGCCCCAAAATAAAGGGAATTTCTTTTTTTTTGCCCCCAAATAAAAGAAATTTCTGCAATTTTGCCCTAAAATAAGGGGAATTTCTGCTTTTTTGCCTCTAAATAAGTGGAATTTCTGTCTTTTTTTCCCAAAAAAAAATTTCTGTCATTTTTGCCCCAAAATAAGGAAAATTTCTTACTTATTACCCTGAAATAAGTGAAATTTCTGCAATATTGCCCCAATATAAGGGAAATTTCTGCCTTTTTGCCCACAAATAAGGGGAATTTCAGCCTTTTTACCTCAAAATAAGGGGAATTTCTGAATTTTGGCACAAACTATTAGGAATTTCTGCCTTTTGCCCCAATATAAGCAAAATTTCTGTCTTTTTTCCCTGAAATAAGTGAAATTTCTGCAATTTTGCCCCAAAATAAGCAAAATTTCTGCAATTTTGCCGCAAAATAAGAAAAATTTCTGGAATTTTGCCCCAAAATAAGTGGAATTTCTGAGTTTTGCCCCAAAATATGAAGAATTTCTGCCTTTTTGCCCCACAATTAGTGAAATTTCTGCAATTTTGCCCTAAAAGAAGGGAAATTTCTGCAATTTTTCCTTATAATAAGGGATATTTCTGCAATTTTGCTTAAAAATAAGGGGAATTTCTGTTTTTTGCCCCACAATTTGGGAAATTTCTGCAATTTTTGCCCCAAAATATGAGGAATTTCTGCCATTTGCCCCAAAATATGGAAAATTTCTGCGTTTTTGTCTAAAAATCAGAAGAATGCATACCTTTTTGCCATAAAAAAAGGAAATTTCCTAATTTTTGCTCCAAAATAAGGGGAACTTTTGTTTTTTTGACTCTAAATAAGTGGAATTTCTGTCTTTTCCCCCCAAAACAAAGGGAATTTCTGTCTTTTTTGCCCCAAAATAAGGAAAATTTCTGCCGTTTTTTCCGTGAAATAAGTGAAATTTCTGCAATTTTGCCCCAAAATAAGGGAAGTTTTTGCAATTTTGCCCCAAAATAAGTGGAATTTCTGAGTTTTACCCAAAAATAAGGAGAATTTCTGCCTTTTTGCCCCACAATTAGGGGAATTTCTGCAATATTGCTCCAAAATACGGGGAATTTCTGCCTTTTTTTCCGAAAATAAAGGGAATGCATATTTTTTTGACATAAAATATGGAAATTTCTTCATTTTTGCCTCAAATTAAGGGAAATTTCTGCCTTTTTGCCCTGAAATATGTGAAATTTCTGCAGTTTTAGCCCAAAATAAGGTGAATTTCTGCCTTTTTGCCACAAAATAATGGTAATTTCTGCATTTTTGCCCCAAAATAAGAAAAATTTTTGCCTTTTTTCTCTGAAATAAGTGAAAATTCTGCAAATTTGCCCTAAAATAAAGAAAATTTCTGCAATTTTTCCCCATAATAAAAGAAATTTCTGGAATTTTGCCCAAAAATAAGAAGAATTTCTGTTTTTTTGCCCCCAAATAAGGGAAATTACTGCAATTTTGCCCTAAAATAAGGGGAATTTCTGCTTTTTTGCCTCTAAATAAGTGGAATTTCTGTCTTTTTTACCCAAAAAAAAATTTCTGTCATTTTTGCCCCAAAATAAGGAAAATTTCTTACTTATTCCCCTGAAATAAGTGAAATTTCTCCAATTTTGCCCCAATATAAGGGAAATTTCTGCCTTTTTTCCCACAAATAATGGGAATTTCACCCTATTTACCTCAAAATAAGGGGAATTTCTAAATTTTGGCACAAACTATTAGGAATTTCTGCCTCTTGCCCCAATATAAGCAAAATTTCTGCCTTTTTTCCCTGAAATAAGTGAAATTTCTGCAATTTTGCCCCAAAATAAGCAAAATTTCTGCAATTTTGCCTCAAAATAAGAAAAATTTCTGGATTTTGCCCCAAAATAAGTGGAATTTCTGAGTTTTGCCCCAAAATATGGAGAATTTCTGCCTTTTTGCCCCACAATTAGTGAAATTTCTGCAATTTTGCCCTAAAATAAGGGGAATTTCTGCAATTTTTCCTTATAATAAGGGAAATTTTTGCAATTTTGCTTCAAAATAAGGGGAATTTCTGTTTTTTGCCCCACAATTAGGGAAATTTCTGCAATTTTGCCCCAAAATATGGGGAATTTCTTCCTTTTGCCCCAACATATGGAAAATTTCTGCGTTTTTGTCCAAAAATAAGAAGAATGCATAGCTTTTTGCCATAAAAAAGGGAAATTTCTTCATTTTTGCTCCAAAATAAAGGGAACTTTTTCCTTTTTGACTCTAAGTAAGTGGAATTTCTGTCTTTTTCCCCCAAAACAAAGGGAATTTCTGTATTTTTTGCCCCAAAATAAGGAAAATTTCTGCCGTTTTTTCCGTGAAATAAGTGAAATTTCTGCAATTTTGCCCCAAAATAAGGGAAATTTCTGCAATTTTGCGCCAAAATAAGTGGAATTTCTGAGTTTTACCCAAAAATAAGGAGAATTTCTGCCTTTTTGCCCCACAATTAGGGGAATTTCTGCAATTTTGCTCCAAAATACGGGGAATTTCTGCCTTTTTTTCCGAAAATAAAGGGAATGCATACCTTTTTGACATAAAAAATAAAAATTTCTTCATTTTTGCCCCAAATTAAGGGAAATTTCTGCCTTTTTGCCCTGAAATATGTGAAATTTCTGCAGTTTTAGCCCAAAATAAGGTGAATTTCTGCCTTTTTGCCACAAAATAATGGGAATTTCTGCCTTTTTGCCCCAAAATAAGAAAAAATTTTGCCTTTTTTTTCTGAAATAAGTGAAAATTCTGCAAATTTGCCCTAAAATAAAGAAAATTTCTGCAATTTTTCCCCATAATAAAAGAAATTTCTGGAATTTTGCCCGAAAATAAGAAGAATTTCTGTTTTTTTGCCCCCAAATAAGGGAAATTTCTGCAATTTTGCCCCAAAATAAAAGGAATTTCTGACTTATTACCCGGAAATAAGTAAAATTTCTGCAATTTTGCCCCAAAATTAGGGAAATTTCTGCCTTTTTCCCCACAAATAATGGGAATTTCAGATTTTACCTCATAATAAGGGGAATTTCTGCATTTTTGCCTCTAAATAAATGGAATTTCTGTCTTTTTCCCCCAAAACAAAGGGAATTTCTGTCTTTTTTGCCCCAAAATAAAGGGAATTTCTGACTTATTACCCTGAAATAAGTGAAATTTCTGCAATTTTCCCCAAAATAAGTGAAATTTCTGCATTTTTGCTTCCAAATAAGGGGAATTTCAGCCTTTTTACCTCAAAATAATAAGAAGTTCTACATTTTTGCCACAAAATATTAAGAATTTCTGCCTTTTTGCCCCAATATAAGGAAAATTTCTGCCTTTTTTCCCTGAAATAAGAGATATTTCTGCAATTTTGCTCCAAAATATGTGGAATTTCTGAGTTTTGCCCCAAAATAAGGAGAATTTCTGTCTTTTTGCCCAAACATATAGGGATTTTCTGCCTTTTTGCCCCACAATTAGGGGAATTTCTGCAATTTTGCTCAGAAATACGGGGAATTTCTGCCTTTTTGCCCGAAAATAAGGGGAATGCATACCTTTTTGTATATAAAAGGGAAATTTCTTCATTTTTGCTCCAAAATAAGGAAAATTTCTGCATTTTTGCCTCTAAATAAGTGGAATTTCTGTCTTTTTCCCCAAAAACTAAGGGAATTTCTGTCTTTTTTGCCCCAAAATAAGAAGAATTTCTGACTTATTACCCTGAAATCAATGAAATTTCTGCAATTTTGCCCCAAAATAAGTGAAATTTCTGCATTTTTGCTTCCAAATAAAGGGAATTTCAGCCTCTTTACCTCAAAATAAGAAGAATTTCTACATTTTTGCCACAAAATATTAGGAATTTCTGCCTTTTTGCCCCAATATAAAAAAAATTTCTGCCTTTTTTCCCTGAAATAAGAGATATTTCTGCAATTTTGCTCCAAAATAAGTGGAATTTCTGAGTTTTGCATCAAAATAAGGAGAATTTCTGTCTTTTTGCCCCAACATATAGGGATTTTCTGCCTTTTTGCCCCACAATTAGGGGAATTTCTGCAATTTTGCTCCAAAATACGAGGAATTTCTGCTTTAATGCCCAAAAATAAGGGGAATGCATACCTTTTTGCCATGTAAAAGGGAAATTTCTTCATTTTTGCTCCAAAATAAAAAAAATTTCTGCCTTTGTGCCTATAAATAAGTGGAATTTCTGTCTTATTCCCCCAAAACAAAGGGAATTTCTGGTTTTTTGCCCCAAAATAAAAGGAATTTCTGACTTATTACCCTGAAATAAGTAAAATTTCTGCAATTTTGCCCCAAAATAAGGAAAATTTCTGCCCTTTTTCCCACAAATAAGGGGAATTTCAGCCTTTTTACCTCATAATAAGGGGAATTTCTGCAATTTGCCGCTAAATAAGTGGAATTTTTGTCTTTTTCCCCCATAACAAAGGGAATTTCTGTCTTTTTTGCCCCAAAATTAGGAAAATTTCTGACTTATTACCCTGAAATAAGGGAAATTTCAGCAATTTTGCCCCAATATAAGGGAAATTTCTGCCTTTTTGCCCCCATATAAGGGGAATTTCAGCCTTTTTACCTCAAAATAATAGGAATTTCTGAATTTTGGCACAAAATATTAGGAATTTCTGCCTTTTTGCCCCAAAATAAGGAAAATTTCTGCCTTTTTTCTCTGAAATAAATGAAATTTCTGCAATTTTGCACCAAAATAAGTGAAATTTCTGCAATTTTGCCCCAAAATAAAGGAAATTTCTGGAATTTTGCTCCAAAATAAGTGGAATTTCTGATTTTTGCCTCACAATTAGGGAAATTTCTGCAATTTTGCCCCAAAATAAGGGGAATTTCTGCCTTTTGCCTCACAATTAGGGAAATTTCTGCAATTTTGCCCCAAAATAAGGGGAATTTCTGCCTTTTGCCCCAAAATATGGGGAATTTCTGCCTTTTTGTTTGAAAATAAGAAGAATGCATACCTTTTTGCCATAAAAAAGGGAAATTTCTTCATTTTTGCTCCAAAATAAGGGGCACTTTTGCGTTTTTGCCCCCAAATAAGTGGAATTTCTGTCTTTTTCCCCCAAAACAAAGGGAATTTCTGTCTTTTTTTGCCCCAAAATAAGAAAAATTTCTGACTTATAACCCTGAAATAAGTGAAATTTCTGCAAATTTGCCCCTAAATAAGAAAAATTTCTGCCTTTTTGCCCCCAAATAAGGGGAATTTCAGCCTTTTTACCTCAAAATAAGGGAAATTTCTGCATTTTTGCAACAAAATATTAGGAATTTCTGCATTTTGCCACAAAATATTAGGAATTTCTGCCTTTTTGCCCCAAAATAAAGAAAATTCTTGACATTTTCCCTGAAATAAGTGAAATTTCTGCAAATATGCCCCATAAAAAGGGAAATTTCCAAAATACGGGGAATATCTGCCTTTTTGCCCCAAAATAAGAAAAATTTTTGCTTTTTTTCTCTGAAATAAGTGAAATTTCTGCAATTTTGCCCTAAAATAAAAGAAATTTCTGCAATTTTTCCCCATAATAAGGAAAATTTCTGCAATTTTGCCCTAAAATAAGGGGAATTTCTGCTTTTTTGCCTCTAAATAAGTGGAATTTCTGTCTTTTTCCCCCACAACAAAGGGAATTTCTGTCATTTTTGCCCCAAAATAAGGAAAATTTCTGACTTATTACCCTGAAATAAGTGAAATTTCTGCAATTTTGCCCCAATATAAGGAAAATTTCTGCTTTTTTGCCCCCTAATAAGGGGAATTTCAGCCTTTTTACCTCAAAATAAGGGGAATTTCTGAATTTTGGCACAAAATATTAAGAATTTCTGCCTTTTTGCCCCAAAATAAAGAAAATTTTTTGCTTTTTTCCCTGAAATAAGTGAAATTTGTGCAATTTTGCCCCAAAATAGTGGAATTTCTGAGTTTTGCCCCAAAATAAAGAGAATTTCTGCCTTTTTGCACAACAATTAGTGAAATTTCTGCAATTTTGCTCTAAAATAAGGGAAATTTCTGCAATTTTTCCCCATAATAAGGGAAATTTCTGCAATTTTGTTCCAAAATAAGGGGAATTTCTGCTTTTTGCCCAAAAATATGGGGAATTTTTGCCTTTTTGTCTTAAAATAAGAAGAATGCATACCTTTTTGCCATAAAAAAGGGAAATTTCTTCATTTTTGCTCTAAAATAAAGGGAACTTTTCCCTTTTTGCCTCCAAATAAGTGGAATTTCTGTCTTTTTCCCCCAAAACAAAGGGAATTTCTGTCTTTTTTGCCCCAAAATAACAAAAATTTCTGACTTATAACCCTGAAATAAGTGAAATTTCTGCAAATTTGCCCCAAAATAAAAAAAAATTTCTGCCTTTTTGCCCCCAAATAAGGGGAATTTCAGCCTTTTTACCTCAAAATAAGGGAAATTTCTGCATTTTTGCAACAAAATATTAGGAGTTTCTGCATTTTTGCCACAAAATATTAGGAATTTCTGCCTTTTTGCCTCAAAATAAGGAAAATTCCTGCCTTTTTTCCCTGAAATAAGTGAAATTTCTGCAAATATGCCCCCCAAAAAAGGAAATTTCTGCCTTTTGCCCCAAAATAAAAGAAATTTCAGTATTTTACCTCAAAATAAGGGAAATTTCTGATTTTTGCAACAAAATATTAGGAATTTCTGCATTTTTGCCACAAAATATTAGGAATTTCTGCCTTTTTGCCCCAAAATAATGAAAATTCCTGCCTTTTTTCCCTGAAATAAGTGAAATTTCTGCAAATATTACCCAAAAAAAAGGAAATTTCTGCCTTTTGCCCCAAAATACGGGGAATTTCAGCATTTTACCTCAAATTAATGGAAATTTCTGATTTTTGCACCAAAATATGGAGAATTTCTGCCTTTTTGCCTCAAAATAAGGAAAATTTCTGCCTTTTTTCCCTGAAATAAGTGAAATTTTTGCAATTTTGCCCAAAAATAAGGGAAATTTTTGGCTTCCTGCCCCAAAATAAGGGGAATTTCTGCCTTTTGCCATAAATATGGGAAATTTCAACATTTTACCTCAAAATAAGGGGAATTTCTGCCTTTTTGCCCTGAAATATGTGAAATTTCTGCAATTTTACCCCAAAATAAGGTGAATTTCTGCCTTTTTGCCCCAAAATAATGGGAATTTCTGCCTTTTTGCCCCAAATTAAGAAAAATTTTTGCTTTTTTTCTCTGAAATAAGTGAAATTTCTGAAATTTTGCCCTAAAATAAAAGAAATTTCTGAAATTTTTCAACATAATTAAGGAAATTTCTGGAATTTTACCCCAAAATAAGGGGAATTTCTGTTTTTTTGCCCCCAAATAAGAGAAATTTCTGCAATTTTTCCCTAAAATAAGGGGAATTTCTACTTTTTTGCCTTTAAATGAGTGGAATTTCTGTCTTTTTCCTTCAAAACAAAGGGAATTTCTTCCCTTTTTGCCCAAAATAAGGAAAATTTCTGACTTATTACCCTAAAATAAGTAAATTTCTGCAATTTTGCCCTAATATAAAGAAATTTCTGCCTTTTAGCCACCAAATAAGGGGAATTTCAGCCTTTTTACCTCAAAATAAAAGGAATTTTTTAATTTTGGCAACACATATTAGGAATTTCTTCCTTTTTGCCCCAAAATAAGGAAAATTTCTGCCTTTTTTCCCTGAAGTAAGTGAAATTTCTGCAATTTTTCCTCAAAATAAGTAAAATTTCTGCAATTTTGCCCCAAAATAAGGGAAATTTCTGGAATTTTGCCCCAAAATAAGTGGAATTTCTGAATTTTGCCCCAAAATAAGGAGAATATCTGCCCTTTTGCACCACAATTAGTGAAATTTCTGCAATTTTGCCCTAAAATAAGGGAAATTTCTGCAATTTTTCACGATGATAAGGGAAATTTCTGCAATTTTGCCCCAAAATAAGGGGAATTTCTGTTTTTTGCCCCACAATTAGGGAAATTTCTGCAATTTTGCCCCAAAACAAGGGGAATTTCTTCCTTTTGCCCCAAAATTTGGGGAATTTCTGCCTTTATGTCCGAAAATAAGAAGAATGCATAACTTTTTGCCATAAAAAAGGGAAATTTCTAAATTTTTGCTCCAAAATAAGGGGAACTTTTGCATTTTGCCTCCAAATAAGTGGAATTTCTGTCTTTTTCCCCCAAAACAAAAGAAATTTCTGTCTTTTTACCCCAAAATAAGAAAAATTTCTGACTTATTACCCTGAAATAAGTGAAATTTCTGCAATTTTGCCCCAAAATAAGCAAAATTTCTGCAATTTTGCCGCAAAATAAGAAAAATTTCTGGAATTTTGCCCCAAAATAAGTGGAATTTCTGAGTTTTGCCCCAAAATATGAAGAATTTCTGCCTTTTTGCCCCACAATTAGTGAAATTTCTGCAATTTTGCCCTAAAAGAAGGGAAATTTCTGGAATTTTTCCTTATAATAAGGGATATTTCTGCAATTTTGCTTAAAAATAAGGGGAATTTCTGTTTTTTGCCCCACAATTTGGGAAATTTCTGCAATTTTTGCCCCAAAATATGAGGAATTTCTGCCATTTGCCCCAAAATATGGAAAATTTCTGCGTTTTTGTCTAAAAATCAGAAGAATGCATACCTTTTTGCCATAAAAAAAGGAAATTTCCTAATTTTTGCTCCAAAATAAGGGGAACTTTTGTTTTTTTGACTCTAAATAAGTGGAATTTCTGTCTTTTCCCCCCAAAACAAAGGGAATTTCTGTCTTTTTTGCCCCAAAATAAGGAAAATTTCTGCCGTTTTTTCCGTGAAATAAGTGAAATTTCTACAATTTTGCCCCAAAATAAGGGAAGTTTTTGCAATTTTGCCCCAAAATAAGTGGAATTTCTGAGTTTTACCCAAAAATAAGGAGAATTTCTGCCTTTTTGCCCCACAATTAGGGGAATTTCTGCAATATTGCTCCAAAATACGGGGAATTTCTGCCTTTTTTTCCGAAAATAAAGGGAATGCATATTTTTTTGACATAAAATATGGAAATTTCTTCATTTTTGCCTCAAATTAAGGGAAATTTCTGCCTTTTTGCCCTGAAATATGTGAAATTTCTGCAGTTTTAGCCCAAAATAAGGTGAATTTCTGCCTTTTTGCCACAAAATAATGGTAATTTCTGCATTTTTGCCCCAAAATAAGAAAAATTTTTGCCTTTTTTCTCTGAAATAAGTGAAAATTCTGCAAATTTGCCCTAAAATAAAGAAAATTTCTGCAATTTTTCCCCATAATAAAAGAAATTTCTGGAATTTTGCCCAAAAATAAGGGGAATTTCTGTTTTTTTGCCCCCAATTAAGGGAAATTACTGCAATTTTGCCCTAAAATAAGGGGAATTTCTGCTTTTTTGCCTCTAAATAAGTGGAATTTCTGTCTTTTTTACCCAAAAAAAAATTTCTGTCATTTTTGCCCCAAAATAAGGAAAATTTCTTACTTATTCCCCTGAAATAAGTGAAATTTCTCCAATTTTGCCCCAATATAAGGGAAATTTCTGCCTTTTTTCCCACAAATAATGGGAATTTCAGCCTATTTACCTCAAAATAAGGGGAATTTCTAAATTTTGGCACAAACTATTAGGAATTTCTGCCTCTTGCCCCAATATAAGCAAAATTTCTGCCTTTTTTCCCTGAAATAAGTGAAATTTCTGCAATTTTGCCCCAAAATAAGCAAAATTTCTGCAATTTTGCCTCAAAATAAGAAAAATTTCTGGATTTTGCCCCAAAATAAGTGGAATTTCTGAGTTTTGCCCCAAAATATGGAGAATTTCTGCCTTTTTGCCCCACAATTAGTGAAATTTCTGCAATTTTGCCCTAAAATAAGGGAAATTTCTGCAATTTTTCCTTATAATAAGGGAAATTTTTGCAATTTTGCTTCAAAATAAGGGGAATTTCTGTTTTTTGCCCCACAATTAGGGAAATTTCTGCAATTTTGCCCCAAAATATGGGGAATTTCTTCCTTTTGCCCCAACATATGGAAAATTTCTGCGTTTTTGTCCAAAAATAAGAAGAATGCATAGCTTTTTGCCATAAAAAAGGGAAATTTCTTCATTTTTGCTCCAAAATAAAGGGAACTTTTTCCTTTTTGACTCTAAGTAAGTGGAATTTCTGTCTTTTTCCCCCAAAACAAAGGGAATTTCTGTATTTTTTGCCCCAAAATAAGGAAAATTTCTGCCGTTTTTTCCGTGAAATAAGTGAAATTTCTGCAATTTTGCCCCAAAATAAGGGAAATTTCTGCAATTTTGCGCCAAAATAAGTGGAATTTCTGAGTTTTACCCAAAAATAAGGAGAATTTCTGCCTTTTTGCCCCACAATTAGGGGAATTTCTGCAATTTTGCTCCAAAATACGGGGAATTTCTGCCTTTTTTTCCGAAAATAAAGGGAATGCATACCTTTTTGACATAAAAAATGAAAATTTCTTCATTTTTGCCCCAAATTAAGGGAAATTTCTGCCTTTTTGCCCTGAAATATGTGAAATTTCTGCAGTTTTAGCCCAAAATAAGGTGAATTTCTGCCTTTTTGCCACAAAATAATGGGAATTTCTGCCTTTTTGCCCCAAAATAAGAAAAAAATTTGCCTTTTTTTTCTGAAATAAGTGAAAATTCTGCAAATTTGCCCTAAAATAAAGAAAATTTCTGCAATTTTTCCCCATAATAAAAGAAATTTCTGGAATTTTGCCCGAAAATAAGAAGAATTTCTGTTTTTTTGCCCCCAAATAAGGGAAATTTCTGCAATTTTGCCCCAAAATAAAAGGAATTTCTGACTTATTACCCGGAAATAAGTAAAATTTCTGCAATTTTGCCCCAAAATTAGGGAAATTTCTGCCTTTTTCCCCACAAATAATGGGAATTTCAGATTTTACCTCATAATAAGGGGAATTTCTGCATTTTTGCCTCTAAATAAATGGAATTTCTGTCTTTTTCCCCCAAAACAAAGGGAATTTCTGTCTTTTTTGCCCCAAAATAAAGGGAATTTCTGACTTATTACCCTGAAATAAGTGAAATTTCTGCAATTTTCCCCAAAATAAGTGAAATTTCTGCATTTTTGCTTCCAAATAAGGGGAATTTCAGCCTTTTTACCTCAAAATAATAAGAAGTTCTACATTTTTGCCACAAAATATTAAGAATTTCTGCCTTTTTGCCCCAATATAAGGAAAATTTCTGCCTTTTTTCCCTGAAATAAGAGATATTTCTGCAATTTTGCTCCAAAATATGTGGAATTTCTGAGTTTTGCCCCAAAATAAGGAGAATTTCTGTCTTTTTGCCCAAACATATAGGGATTTTCTGCCTTTTTGCCCCACAATTAGGGGAATTTCTGCAATTTTGCTCAGAAATACGGGGAATTTCTGCCTTTTTGCCCGAAAATAAGGGGAATGCATACCTTTTTGTATATAAAAGGGAAATTTCTTCATTTTTGCTCCAAAATAAGGAAAATTTCTGCATTTTTGCCTCTAAATAAGTGGAATTTCTGTCTTTTTCCCCAAAAACTAAGGGAATTTCTGTCTTTTTTGCCCCAAAATAAGAAGAATTTCTGACTTATTACCCTGAAATCAATGAAATTTCTGCAATTTTGCCCCAAAATAAGTGAAATTTCTGCATTTTTGCTTCCAAATAAAGGGAATTTCAGCCTCTTTACCTCAAAATAAGAAGAATTTCTACATTTTTGCCACAAAATATTAGGAATTTCTGCCTTTTTGCCCCAATATAAAAAAAATTTCTGCCTTTTTTCCCTGAAATAAGAGATATTTCTGCAATTTTGCTCCAAAATAAGTGGAATTTCTGAGTTTTGCATCAAAATAAGGAGAATTTCTGTCTTTTTGCCCCAACATATAGGGATTTTCTGCCTTTTTGCCCCACAATTAGGGGAATTTCTGCAATTTTGCTCCAAAATACGAGGAATTTCTGCTTTAATGCCCAAAAATAAGGGGAATGCATACCTTTTTGCCATGTAAAAGGGAAATTTCTTCATTTTTGCTCCAAAATAAAAAAAATTTCTGCCTTTGTGCCTATAAATAAGTGGAATTTCTGTCTTATTCCCCCAAAACAAAGGGAATTTCTGGTTTTTTGCCCCAAAATAAAAGGAATTTCTGACTTATTACCCTGAAATAAGTAAAATTTCTGCAATTTTGCCCCAAAATAAGGAAAATTTCTGCCCTTTTTCCCACAAATAAGGGGAATTTCAGCCTTTTTACCTCATAATAAGGGGAATTTCTGCAATTTGCCGCTAAATAAGTGGAATTTTTGTCTTTTTCCCCCATAACAAAGGGAATTTCTGTCTTTTTTGCCCCAAAATTAGGAAAATTTCTGACTTATTACCCTGAAATAAGGGAAATTTCAGCAATTTTGCCCCAATATAAGGGAAATTTCTGCCTTTTTGCCCCCATATAAGGGGAATTTCAGCCTTTTTACCTCAAAATAATAGGAATTTCTGAATTTTGGCACAAAATATTAGGAATTTCTGCCTTTTTGCCCCAAAATAAGGAAAATTTCTGCCTTTTTTCTCTGAAATAAATGAAATTTCTGCAATTTTGCACCAAAATAAGTGAAATTTCTGCAATTTTGCCCCAAAATAAAGGAAATTTCTGGAATTTTGCTCCAAAATAAGTGGAATTTCTGATTTTTGCCTCACAATTAGGGAAATTTCTGCAATTTTGCCCCAAAATAAGGGGAATTTCTGCCTTTTGCCTCACAATTAGGGAAATTTCTGCAATTTTGCCCCAAAATAAGGGGAATTTCTGCCTTTTGCCCCAAAATATGGGGAATTTCTGCCTTTTTGTTTGAAAATAAGAAGAATGCATACCTTTTTGCCATAAAAAAGGGAAATTTCTTCATTTTTGCTCCAAAATAAGGGGCACTTTTGCGTTTTTGCCCCCAAATAAGTGGAATTTCTGTCTTTTTCCCCCAAAACAAAGGGAATTTCTGTCTTTTTTTGCCCCAAAATAAGAAAAATTTCTGACTTATAACCCTGAAATAAGTGAAATTTCTGCAAATTTGCCCCTAAATAAGAAAAATTTCTGCCTTTTTGCCCCCAAATAAGGGGAATTTCAGCCTTTTTACCTCAAAATAAGGGAAATTTCTGCATTTTTGCAACAAAATATTAGGAATTTCTGCATTTTGCCACAAAATATTAGGAATTTCTGCCTTTTTGCCCCAAAATAAAGAAAATTCTTGACATTTTCCCTGAAATAAGTGAAATTTCTGCAAATATGCCCCATAAAAAGGGAAATTTCCAAAATACGGGGAATATCTGCCTTTTTGCCCCAAAATAAGAAAAATTTTTGCTTTTTTTCTCTGAAATAAGTGAAATTTCTGCAATTTTGCCCTAAAATAAAAGAAATTTCTGCAATTTTTCCCCATAATAAGGAAAATTTCTGCAATTTTGCCCTAAAATAAGGGGAATTTCTGCTTTTTTGCCTCTAAATAAGTGGAATTTCTGTCTTTTTCCCCCACAACAAAGGGAATTTCTGTCATTTTTGCCCCAAAATAAGGAAAATTTCTGACTTATTACCCTGAAATAAGTGAAATTTCTGCAATTTTGCCCCAATATAAGGAAAATTTCTGCTTTTTTGCCCCCTAATAAGGGGAATTTCAGCCTTTTTACCTCAAAATAAGGGGAATTTCTGAATTTTGGCACAAAATATTAAGAATTTCTGCCTTTTTGCCCCAAAATAAAGAAAATTTTTTGCTTTTTTCCCTGAAATAAGTGAAATTTGTGCAATTTTGCCCCAAAATAGTGGAATTTCTGAGTTTTGCCCCAAAATAAAGAGAATTTCTGCCTTTTTGCACAACAATTAGTGAAATTTCTGCAATTTTGCTCTAAAATAAGGGAAATTTCTGCAATTTTTCCCCATAATAAGGGAAATTTCTGCAATTTTGTTCCAAAATAAGGGGAATTTCTGCTTTTTGCCCAAAAATATGGGGAATTTTTGCCTTTTTGTCTTAAAATAAGAAGAATGCATACCTTTTTGCCATAAAAAAGGGAAATTTCTTCATTTTTGCTCTAAAATAAAGGGAACTTTTCCCTTTTTGCCTCCAAATAAGTGGAATTTCTGTCTTTTTCCCCCAAAACAAAGGGAATTTCTGTCTTTTTTGCCCCAAAATAACAAAAATTTCTGACTTATAACCCTGAAATAAGTGAAATTTCTGCAAATTTGCCCCAAAATAAAAAAAAATTTCTGCCTTTTTGCCCCCAAATAAGGGGAATTTCAGCCTTTTTACCTCAAAATAAGGGAAATTTCTGCATTTTTGCAACAAAATATTAGGAGTTTCTGCATTTTTGCCACAAAATATTAGGAATTTCTGCCTTTTTGCCTCAAAATAAGGAAAATTCCTGCCTTTTTTCCCTGAAATAAGTGAAATTTCTGCAAATATGCCCCCCAAAAAAGGAAATTTCTGCCTTTTGCCCCAAAATAAAAGAAATTTCAGTATTTTACCTCAAAATAAGGGAAATTTCTGATTTTTGCAACAAAATATTAGGAATTTCTGCATTTTTGCCACAAAATATTAGGAATTTCTGCCTTTTTGCCCCAAAATAATGAAAATTCCTGCCTTTTTTCCCTGAAATAAGTGAAATTTCTGCAAATATTACCCAAAAAAAAAGGAAATTTCTGCCTTTTGCCCCAAAATACGGGGAATTTCAGCATTTTACCTCAAATTAATGGAAATTTCTGATTTTTGCACCAAAATATGGAGAATTTCTGCCTTTTTGCCTCAAAATAAGGAAAATTTCTGCCTTTTTTCCCTGAAATAAGTGAAATTTTTGCAATTTTGCCCAAAAATAAGGGAAATTTTTGGCTTCCTGCCCCAAAATAAGGGGAATTTCTGCCTTTTGCCATAAATATGGGAAATTTCAACATTTTACCTCAAAATAAGGGGAATTTCTGCCTTTTTGCCCTGAAATATGTGAAATTTCTGCAATTTTACCCCAAAATAAGGTGAATTTCTGCCTTTTTGCCCCAAAATAATGGGAATTTCTGCCTTTTTGCCCCAAATTAAGAAAAATTTTTGCTTTTTTTCTCTGAAATAAGTGAAATTTCTGAAATTTTGCCCTAAAATAAAAGAAATTTCTGAAATTTTTCAACATAATTAAGGAAATTTCTGGAATTTTACCCCAAAATAAGGGGAATTTCTGTTTTTTTGCCCCCAAATAAGAGAAATTTCTGCAATTTTGCCCTAAAATAAGGGGAATTTCTACTTTTTTGCCTTTAAATGAGTGGAATTTCTGTCTTTTTCCTTCAAAACAAAGGGAATTTCTTCCCTTTTTGCCCAAAATAAGGAAAATTTCTGACTTATTACCCTAAAATAAGTAAATTTCTGCAATTTTGCCCTAATATAAAGAAATTTCTGCCTTTTAGCCACCAAATAAGGGGAATTTCAGCCTTTTTACCTCAAAATAAAAGGAATTTTTTAATTTTGGCAACACATATTAGGAATTTCTTCCTTTTTGCCCCAAAATAAGGAAAATTTCTGCCTTTTTTCCCTGAAGTAAGTGAAATTTCTGCAATTTTTCCTCAAAATAAGTAAAATTTCTGCAATTTTGCCCCAAAATAAGGGAAATTTCTGGAATTTTGCCCCAAAATAAGTGGAATTTCTGAATTTTGCCCCAAAATAAGGAGAATATCTGCCCTTTTGCACCACAATTAGTGAAATTTCTGCAATTTTGCCCTAAAATAAGGGAAATTTCTGCAATTTTTCACGATGATAAGGGAAATTTCTGCAATTTTGCCCCAAAATAAGGGGAATTTCTGTTTTTTGCCCCACAATTAGGGAAATTTCTGCAATTTTGCCCCAAAACAAGGGGAATTTCTTCCTTTTGCCCCAAAATTTGGGGAATTTCTGCCTTTATGTCCGAAAATAAGAAGAATGCATAACTTTTTGCCATAAAAAAGGGAAATTTCTAAATTTTTGCTCCAAAATAAGGGGAACTTTTGCATTTTGCCTCCAAATAAGTGGAATTTCTGTCTTTTTCCCCCAAAACAAAAGAAATTTCTGTCTTTTTACCCCAAAATAAGAAAAATTTCTGACTTATTACCCTGAAATAAGTGAAATTTCTGCAAATTTGCCCCAAAATAAGGAAAATTTCTGCCTTTTGCCCCAAAATATGGGGAATTTCAGCATTTTACATCCAAATAAGGGAAATTTCTGATTTTTGCACCAAAATATTAGGAATTTCTAGATTTTTGCCCCAAAATAAAGGGAATTTCTTCATTTTTGCACCAATATTAGGGTAATTTCCTCAATTTTGCTCTAAAATACAAGTCATTTCTGCCTTTTTGCCCGAAATTAAGTGGAATTTCTGCCTTTTTGTCCCGAAATAAGTGAAATTTTTTAAATTTTAGCCTAAAATTAGGGATTTCATCTTTTTGCCCAAAAATAAGGGGAATTTCTACCATTTTGCCCTGAAATATTAGAAATTTCTGAAATTTTATTCCAAAATAAGGGGAATTTCTGCCTTTTTGCCCCAAAATAAGGGGAATTTCAACCTTATTACCTCAAAATAAAGGAAATTTCTGCCTTTTTGTCACAAAATATACGGAATTTGTGCCTTTTTGCCCCAAAATAAGGGAAATTTCTGCAATTTTTCCCCAAAATATTGGGAATTACTTTCTTTTTGCCCCAAAATAAAGGAAATTTCAGCCTTTTTACCTGAAAATAAGTGAAATTTCTGCAATTTTGCCCCAAATAATAGAAATTTCTGCAATTTTGCCTCAAAATAAGGTAATTTCCTGCAATTTTGCCCCAAAATAAAGAAAATTTCTGGAATTTTTCCCCAAAATAAGGGGAATTTCTGATTTTTGCCCCAAAATATAGGGAATTTCTGCCTTTTGCCCCAAAATTAGGGGAATTTCTGCAATTTTACTCCAAAATATGGGGAATTTCTGACTTTTTGCCTGAAAATAAAAGGAATGTATATCTTTTTGCCATAAAAAAGTGAAATTTCTGAATTTTTGCTCCAAAGTAATGGGAATTTCTGCCTTTTTGCATCTAAATAATTGGAATTTCTGTCTTTTTCCCCCTAAACAAAGGGAATTTCTGTCTTTTTTGCCCCAAAATAAGGGGAATTTCTTACTTATTACCCTGAAATAAGTAAAATTTCTGCAATTTTGCCCCAAAATAAGGAAAATTTCTGTCTTTTTCTCCCCAAATAAGGAGAATTTCAGCCTTTTTACCTCATAATAAAGGGAATTTCTGCATTTTTGCCTCTTATTAAGTGGAATTTCTGTCTTTTTCCTGCAAAACAAAGGGAATTTCTGTCTTTTTTGCCCCAAAATTAAGAAAATTTCTTACTTATTACCCTGAAATAAGTGAAATTTCTGCAATTTTGCCCATTATAAGGGAAATTTCTGCCTTTTTGCCCCCAAATAAGGGGAATATCAGCTTTTTACCTAAAAATAAGAGAAATTTCTGAATTTTGGCACAAAATATTAGGAATTTCTGAATTTTTGCCCCAAAATAAGGAAAATTTTGCCTTTTTTCTCTGAAATAAGTGAAATTTCTGAATTTTGCACCAAAATAAGTGAAATTTCTGCAATTTTGCCCCAAAATAAGGGAAATTTCTGGAATTTTGCCCCAAAATAAGTGGAATTTCTGAGTTTTTCCCCAAAATAAGGAGAATTTCTGCCTTTTTGCCCCACAATTAGTGAAATTTCTGCAATTTTGCCCTAAAATAAAAGAAATTTTTGCAATTTTTCCCCATAATAAAGGAAATTTCTGCAATTTTGCCCCAAAATAAGGGGAATGTCTGATTTTTGCCCCACAATTAGGGAAATTTCTGCAATTTTGCCCTAAAATAAGGGGAATTTCTGCCTTTTGCCCCAAAATATGGGGAATTTCTGCCTTTTTGTTCGAAAATAAGAAGAATGCATACCTTTTTGCCATAAAAAAGGGAAATTTCTTCATTTTTGCTCCAAAATAAGGGGCACTTTTGCGTTTTTGCCCCCAAATAAGTGGAATTTCTCTCTCTTTTCCCCCAAAACAAAGGAAATTTCTGTCTTTTTTGCCCCAAAATAAGAAAAATTTCTGACTTATTACCCTGAAATAAGTAAAATTTCTGCAAATTTGCCCCAAAATAAGGGAAATTTCTGCCTTTTGCCCCAAAATATGGGGAATTTCAGCATTTTACATCAAAATAAGGGAAATTTCTGATTTTTGCACCAAAATATTAGGAATTTCTGCCTTTTTTCCCCAAAATAAAGGGAATTTCTTCATTTTTGCATCAATATTAGGGTAATTTCTGCAATTTTGCTCCAAAATACGGGTCATTTCTTCCTTTTTGCCCGAAATTAAGTGGAATTTCTGCCTTTTTGTCCCGAAATAAGTGAAATTTCTTCAATTTTAGCCAAAAATTAGGGATTTCATGTTTTTGCCCCCAAATAAGGGGAATTTCTGCCATTTTGCCCAGAAATATTTGAAATTTCTGAAATTTTACCCCAAAATAAGGGGAATTTCTGCCTTTGTGCCCGAAAATAAGGGGAATTTTAACCTTATTACGTCAAAATAAGGGAAATTTCTGCCTTTTTGCCACAAAATATACGGAATTTCTGCCTTTTTGCCCAAAAATAAAGAAAATTTCTGCATTTTTTCCCCAAAATAAGGGGAATTTCTCCCTTTTTGCCCCAAAATAAAGGAAATTTCAGCCTTTTTACCTGAAAATAAGTGAAATTTCTGCAATTTTGCCCCAAATAAGAGAAATTTCTGAAATTTTGCCCCAAAATAAGGTAATTTCCAGCAATTTTGCCCCAAAATAAAGAAAATTTCTGGAATTTTGCCCCATAATAAGGGGAATTTCTGATTTTTGCTTCAAAATAAAGGGAATTTCAGCCTTTTGCCCCAAAATTAGGGGAATTACTGCAATTTTGCTCAAAAATACGGGGAATTTCTTCCTTTTTGCCCGAAAATAAGGGGAATGCATAACTTTTTGCCATAAAAAAGTGAAATTTCTTCATTTTTGCTCCAAAATAAGGGGAATTTCTGCCTTTTTGCCTCTAAATAAGTGGAATTTCTGTCTTTTTCCGCCATAACAAAGGGAATTTCTGTCTTATTTTGCCCCAAAATTAGAAAAATTTCTGACTTATTACCCTGAAATAAGGGAAATTTCTGCAATTTGCCCCAATATAAGGGAAATTTCTGCCTTTTTGCCCCCATATAAGGGGAATTTCAGCCTTTTCACCTCAAAATAAAAGGAATTTCTGCATTTTTGCCACAAAATATTAGGAATTTCTGCCTTTTTGCCCCAAAATAAGGAAAATTTCTGCCTTTTTTCTCTGAAATAAGTGAAATTTCTGTAATTTTGCACCAAAATAAGTGAAATTTCTGCAATTTTGCCCCAAAATAAGGGAAATTTCTGGAATTTTGCCCAAAAATAAGTGGAATTTCTGAGTTTTGCCCCAAAATAAGGAGAATTTCTGCCTTTTTGCCCCACAATTAGTGAAATTTCTGCAATTTTGCCCTAAAATAAAAGAAATTTTTGCAATTTTTCTCCATAATAAGGGAAATTTCTGCAATTTTGCCCCAAAATAAGGGGAATTTCTGATTTTTGCCCCACAATTAGGGAAATTTCTGCAATTTTGCCCCAAAATAAGGGGAATTTCTGCCTTTTGCCCCCAAAATATGGGGAATTTCTGCCTTTTTTTCCGAAAATAAGAAGAATGCATACCTTTTTGCCATAAAAAAGAGAAATTTCTTCATTTTTACTCCAAAATAAGGGGAACTTTTGCGTTTTTGCCTCCAAATAAGTGGAATTTCTGTCTTTTTCCCCCAAAACAAAGAAATTTCTGTCTTTTTTGCCCCAAAATAAGAAAAATTTCTGACTTATTACCCTGAAATAAGTGAAATTTCTGCAAATTTGCCCCAAAATAAGGAAAATTTCTGCCTTTTGCCCCAAAATATGGGGAATTTCAGCATTTTACATCAAAATAAGGGAAATTTCTGATTTTTGCATCAAAATATTAGGAATTTCTGCATTTTTGCCCCAAAATAAAGGGAATTTCTTCATTTTTGCACCAATATTAGGGGAATTTCTGCAATTTTGCTCTAAAATACGGGTCATTTCTGCCTTTTTGCCCGAAATTAAGTGGAATTTCTGCCTTTTTGTCCCGAAATAAGTGAAATTTCTTCAATTTTAGCCAAAAATTGGGGATTTCATTTTTTTGCCCCCAAATAAGGGGAATTTCTGCCATTTTGCCCTGAAATATTTGAAATTTCTGAAATTTTATTCCAAAATAAGGAGAATTTCTGCTTTTTTGCCCCAAAATAAGGGGAATTTCAACCTTATTACCTCAAAATAAGGGAAATTTCTACCTTTTTGTCACAAAATATACGGAATTTCTGCCTTTTTGCCCCAAAATAAGGGAAATTTCTGCAATTTTCCCCCAAAATAAGGGGAATTTCTCCCTTTTTGCCCCAAAATAAAGGAAATTTCAGCCTTTTTACCTGAAAATAAGTGAAATTTCTGCAATTTTACCCTAAATAAGAGAAATTTCTGCAATTTTGCCCCAAAATAAGGTAATTTCCTGCAATTTTACCCCAAAATAAAGAAAATTTCTGGAATTTTCCCCCAAAATAAAAGGAATTTCTGATTTTTGCCCCAAAATAAAGTGAATTTCTGCCTTTTGCCCCAAAATTAGCGGAATTTCTGCAATTTTGCTCCAAAATATGGGGAATTTCTGCCTTTTTGCCCGAAAATAAAAGGAATGCATACCTTTTTGCCATAAAAAAGTGAAATTTCTTCATTTTTGCTCTAAAATAAGGGGAATCTGCATTTTTGCCTCTAAATAAGTGGAATTTCTGTCTTTTTCCCCCAAAACAAAGGGAATTTCTGTCTTTTTTGCCCCAAAATAAGGGGAATTTCTGACTTATTACCCTGAAATAAGTGAAATTTCTGCAATTTTGCCCCAAAATCAGGGAAATTTCTGCATTTTTGCTTCCAAATAAGGGGAATTTCAGCCTTTTAACCTAAAAATAAGGGGAATTTCTGCATTTTTGTCACAAAATATAAGGAATTTCTGCCTTTTTGCCCAAATATAAGGAAAATTTCTGCCTTTTTTTCCCTGAAATAAGAGATATTTCTCCAATTTTGCCCCAAAATAAGCCGAATTTCTGAGTTTTGCCCCAAAATAAGGAGAATTTCTGTCTTTTTGCCCCAACATGTAGGGAATTTCTGCCTTTTTGCCCCACAATTAGGGAAATTTCTGCAATTTTGCTCCAAAATACGGGGAATTTCTGCCTTTTTGCCCGAAAATAAGGGGAATGCATACCTTTTTGTATATAAAAGGGAAATTTCTTCATTTTTGCTCCAAAATAAGGAAAATTTCTGCCTTTTTGCCTCGAAATTAGTGGAATTTCTGTCTTTTTCCCCAAAAACAAAGGGAATTTCTGTCTTTTTTGCCCCAAAATAAGGGGAATTTCTGCATTTTTGCTTCCAAATAAGGGAATTTCAGCCTTTTTACCTCAAAATATTAAGAATTTCTACATTTTTTGCCAAAAAGTATTAGGAATTTCTGCCTTTTTGCCCAAATATAAGGAAAATTTCTGCCTTTTTTCGTTGAAATAAGAGATATTTCTGCAATTTTGCTCCAAAATAAGCGGAATTTCTGAGTTTTGCCCCAAAATATGGAGAATTTCTGCCTTTTTCCCCAACATATAGGGATTTTCTGACTTTTTGCCCCACAATTAGGGGAATTTCTGCAATTTTGCTCCAAAATAAGGGGAATTTCTGCCTTTTTGCCAGAAAATAAGGGGAATGCATACCTTTTTGCCATATAAAAGGGAAATTTCTTCATTTTTGCTCCAAAATTAGGAAAATTTCTGCCTTTTTGCCTCTAAATAAGTGGAATTTCTGTCTTTTTCCCCCAAAACAAAAAGAATTTCTCTTTTTTTTTGCCCCAAAATAAAAGGAATTTCTGACTTATTACCCTGAAATAAGTAAAATTTCTGCAATTTTGCCCCAAAATAAGAGAAATTTCTGCATTTTTCCCCCTAATAAGGGGAATTTCAGCCTTTATACCTCATAGTAAGGGGAATTTCTGCATTTCTGCCTCTAAATATGTGGAATTTCTATCTTTTTCCCCAAAACAAAGGGAATTTCTGTCTTTTTTGCCCCAAAATTAGGAAAATTTCTGACTTATTACCCTGAAATAAGTGAAATTTCTGCAATTTTGCCCCAATATAAGGGAAATTTCTGCCTTTTTGCCCCCAAATAAGAAGAATTTCAACCTTTTACCTAAAAATAAGGGGAATTTCTGAATTTTGGCACAAAATATTAGGAATTTCTGCCTTTTTGCCCCAAAATAAGAAAAATTTCTGCCTTTTTTCTCTGAAATAAGTGAAATTTCTGCAATTTTGCACCAAAATAATTGAAATTTCTGCAATTTTGCCCCAAAATAAGGGAAATTTCTGGAATTTTGCTCCAAAATGTGTGGAATTTCTGAGTTTTGCCCCAAAATAAGGAGAATTTCTGCCTTTTTGCCTTACAATTAGTGAAATTTCTGCAATTTTGCCCTAAAATAAAAGAAATTTTTGCAATTTTTCCCCATAATATGGGAAATTTCTGCAATTTTGCCCCAAAATATGTGGAATTTCTGATTTTTTCCCCACAATTAGGATAATTTCTGCAATTTTGCCTCAAAATAAGGAGAATTTCTGCCTTTTGCCCCAAAATATGCAGTATTTCTGCCTTTTTATCTGAAAATAAGAAGAATGCATACCTTTTTGGAATAAAAAAGGGACATTTCTTCATTTTTGCTCCAAAATAAGGGGAACTTTTGCGTTTTTTCCTCCAAATAAGTGGAATTTCTGTCTTTTTCCCCAAAACAAAGGAAATTTCTGTCTTTTTTGCCCCAAAATAAGAAAAATTTCTGACTTATTACCCTGAAATAAGTGAAATTTCTGCAAATTTGCCCCAAAATAAGGGAAATTTCTGCCTTTTGCCCCAAAATATGGGGAATTTCAGCATTTTACATCAAATTAAGGGAAATTTCTGATTTTTGCACCAAAATATTTGGAGTTTTTGCCTTTTTGCCCCAAAATAAAGGGAATTTCTTCATTTTTGCACCAATATTAGGGGAATTTCTGCAATTTTGCTCCAAAATACGGGTCATTTCTGCCTTTTTGCCTGAAATTCAGTGGAATTTCTGCCTTTTTGTCTCGAAATAAGTGAAATTTCTTCAATTTTAGCCAAAAATTAGGGATTTATTCTTTTGGCCCCAAAATAAGGGAAATTTCTGCCATTTTGCCACAAAATATACAAAATTTCTGAAATTTTACCCCAAATTAAGGGGTATTTCTGCCTTTTTGCCCCAAAATAAGGGGAATTTCAACCTTATTACCTTAAAATAAGGGAAATTTCTGCCTTTTTGCCACAAAATATACAAAATTTCTGCCTTTTTGCCCCAAAATAAGGAAAATTTCTGCCATTTTTCCCAAAATAAGGGGAATTTCTCCCTTTTTGCCCCAAAATAAAGGAAATTTCAGCCTTTTTACCTGAAAATAAGTTAAATTTTGCAATTTTGCCCCAAATAAGGGAAATTTCTGCAATTTTGCCCCAAAATAAGGTAAATTCCCGCAATTTTACCCCAAAATAAAAAAAAATTCTGAAATTTTGCCTCAAAATAAGGAAAATTTCTGATTTTTGCCCCAATATAAACGGAATTTCTTCCTTTTGCCCCAAAATTAGGAGAATTTCTGCAATTTTGCTCCAAAATACGGGGAATTTCTGCTTTTTAGCCCGAAAATAAGGGGAATGCATACTTTTTTGCCATAAAAAAGTGAAATTTCTTCATTTTTGCTCCAAAATAAGGGGAATTTCTGCTTTTTGCCTCTAAATAAGTGGAATTTCTGTCTTTTTCCCCCAAAACTAAGGGAATTTCTGTCATTTTTGCCCCAAAATAAGGGTAATTTCTGACTTATTACCCTGAAATAAGTGAAATTTCTGCAATTTTGCCCCAACATATAGGAAATTTCTGCCTTTTTGCCCCCAAATAAGGGGATTTCAGCCTTTTTACCTCAAAATAAGAAGAATTTCTGCATTTTTGCCACAAATTATTAGGAATTTCTGCCTTTTTGCCCCAAAATAAAAAATATTTCTGCCTTTGTTCCCTGAAATAAGGGAAATTTCTGCAATTTTGCCCCACAATAAGAGAATTTTCTGCAATTTTGCCCAAAAATAAGAGAAATTTCTGCATTTTTGCTTCCAAATGAGAGGAATTTCAGACTTTTAACCTAAAAATAAGGAGAATTTCTGCATTTTTGCCACAAAATATTAGGAATTTCTGCATTTTTGCTCCAATATAAAAAAAATTTCTGCCTTTTTTTCCTGAAATAAGAGATATTTCTGTAATTTTGCTCCAAAATAAGTGGAATTTCTGAGTTTTGCCCCAAAATAAGGAGAATTTCTGTCGTTTTGCCCAAACAAATAGGTAATTTCTGCCTTTTTGCCCCACAATTAGGGGAATTTCTGCAATTTTGCTCCAAAATACGGGGAATTTCATCCTTTTTCCACGAAAATAATGGGAATGCATAACTTTTTGCCATATAAAAGGGAAATTTCTTCCATTTGCTCCAAAATAGGAGAAATTTCTGCCTTTTTGCCTCTAAATAAGTGGAATTTCTGTCTTTTTCCCTCAAAACAAAGGGAATTTCTGCCTTTATTGCCCCAAAATAAGGGGAATTTCTGACTTATTACCCTGAAATAAGTAAAATTTCTGCAATTTTGCCCCAAAATAAAAGAAATTTCTGACTTTTTCCTCCCAAATAAGGCGAATTTCAGCCATTTTACCTCATAATAAGGGGAATTTCTGCATTTTTGCCTCTAAATAAGTGGAATTTCTGTCTTTTTCCCCCAAAATAAAGGGAATTTATGTCTTTTTTGCCCCAAAATAAGGAAAATTTCTGACTTATTACCCTGAAATAAATGAAATTTCTGCAATTTTGCCCCAATATAAGGAAAATTTCTGCCTTTTTGCCCCCAAATAAGGGAAATTTCAGCCTTTTTACCTCAAAATAAGGGGAATTTCTGAATTTTGGAACAAAATATTAGGAATTTCTGCTTTTTTGCCCCAAAATAAGGAAAATTTCTGCCTTTGTTCTTTGAAATAAGTAAAATTTCTGCAATTTTGCACCAAAATAAGTGAAATTTCTTCAATTTTGGCCCAAAATGAGGGAAATTTCTGGAATTTTGCCCCAAAATAAGTGAAATTTCTGAGTTTTGCCCTAAAATAAGGAGAATTTCTGCCTTTTTGCCCCACAATTCGTGAAATTTCTGCAATTTTGCCCTAAAATAAAAGAAATTTTTTCAATTTTTCCTCATAATAAGGGAAATTTTTGCAATTTTGCCCCAAAATATGTGGAATTTCTGATTTTTTCCCCACAATTAGGATAATTTCTGCAATTTTGCCTCAAAATAAGGAGAATTTCTGCCTTTTGCCCAAAAATATGGAGTATTTCTGCCTTTTTGTCTGAAAATAAGAAGAATGCATACCTTTTTGCAATAAAAAAGGGAAATTTCTTCATTTTTGCTCCAAAATAAGGGGAACTTTTGCGTTTTTTCCTCCAAATAAGTGGAATTTCTGTCTTTTTCCCCAAAACAAAGAAATTTCTGTCTTTTTTGCCCCAAAATAAGAAAAATTTCTGACTTATTACCCTGAAATAAGTGAAATTTCTGCAAATTTGCCCCAAAATAAGGGAAATTTCTGCCTTTTGCCCCAAAATATGGGGAATTTCAGCATTTTACATCAAAATAAGGGAAATTTCTGATTTTTGCACCAAAATATTTGGAGTTTTTGCCTTTTTGCCCCAAAATAAAGGGAATTTCTTCATTTTTGCACCAATATTAGGGGAATTTCTGCAATTTTGCTCCAAAATACGGGTCATTTCTGCCTTTTTGCCTGAAATTCAGTGGAATTTCTGCCTTTTTGTCTCGAAATAAGTGAAATTTCTTCAATTTTAGCCAAAAATTAGGGATTTATTCTTTTGGCCCCAAAATAAGGGAAATTTCTGCCATTTTGCCCAGAAATATTTGAAATTTCTGAAATTTTACCCCAAATTAAGGGGTATTTCTGCCTTTTTGCCCCAAAATAAGGGGAATTTCAACCTTATTACCTTAAAATAAGAAAAATTTCTGCCTTTTTGCCACAAAATATACAAAATTTCTGCCTTTTTGCCCCAAAATAAGGAAAATTTCTGCAATTTTTCCCAAAATAAGGGGAATTTCTCCCTTTTTGCCCCAAAATAAAGGAAATTTCAGCCTTTTTACCTGAAAATAAGTTAAATTTTGCAATTTTGCCCCAAATAAGGGAAATTTCTGCAATTTTGCCCCAAAATAAGGTAAATTCCCGCAATTTTACCCCAAAATAAAAAAAAATTCTGAAATTTTGCCTCAAAATAAGGAAAATTTCTGATTTTTGCCCCAAAATAAACGGAATTTCTTCCTTTTGCCCCAAAATTAGGAGAATTTCTGCAATTTTGCTCCAAAATACGGGGAATTTCTGCTTTTTAGCCCGAAAATAAGGGGAATGCATACCTTTTTGCCATAAAAAAGTGAAATTTCTTCATTTTTGCTCCAAAATAAGGGGAATTTCTGCTTTTTGCCTCTAAATAAGTGGAATCTGTCTTTTTCCCCCAATACTAAGGGAATTTCTGTCATTTTTGCCCCAAAATAAGGGTAATTTCTGACTTATTACCCTGAAATAAGTGAAATTTCTGCAATTTTGCCCCAACATATAGGAAATTTCTGCCTTTTTGCCCCCAAATAAGGGGATTTCAGCCTTTTTACCTCAAAATAAGAAGAATTTCTGCATTTTTGCCACAAATTATTAAAAATTTCTGCCGTTTTGCCCCAAAATAAAAAATATTTCTGCCTTTGATCCCTGAAATAAGGGAAATTTCTGCAATTTTGCCCCACAATAAGAGAATTTTCTGCAATTTTGCCCAAAAATAAGGGAAATTTCTGCATTTTTGCTTCCAAATGAGAGGAATTTCAGACTTTTAACCTAAAAATAAGGAGAATTTCTGCATTTTTGCCACAAAATATTAGGAATTTCTGCATTTTTGCCCCAATATAAGGAAAATTTCTGCCTTTTTTTCCTGAAATAAGAGATATTTCTGTAATTTTGCTCCAAAATAAGTTGAATTTCTGAGTTTTACCCCAAAATAAGGAGAATTTCTGTCGTTTTGCCCAAACAAATAGGGAATTTCTGCCTTTTTGCCCCACAATTAAGGGAGTTTCTGCAATTTTGCTTCAAAATACGGGGAATTTCTGCCTTTTTCCCCGGAAATAATGGGAATGCATAACTTTATGCCATATAAAAGGGAAATTTCTTCCTTTTTGCTCCAAAATAGGAGAAATTTCTGCCTTTTTGCCTCTAAATAAGTGGAATTTCTGTCTATTTCCCTCAAAACAAAGGGAATTTCTGCCTTTATTGCCCCAAAATAAGGGGAATTTCTGACTTATTACCCTGAAATAAGTAAAATTTCTGCAATTTTGCCCCAAAATAAAGGAAATTTCTGACTTTTTCCTCCCAAATAAGGGGAATTTCAGCCTTTTTACCTCATAATAAGGGGAATTTCTGCATTTTTGCCTCTAAATAAGTGGAATTTCTGTCTTTTTCCCCCAAAATAAAGGGAATTTATGTCTTTTTTGCCCCAAAATAAGGAAAATTTCTGACTTATTACCCTGAAATAAATGAAATTTCTGCAATTTTTCCCCAATATAAGGGAAATTTCTGCCGTTTTGCCCCCAAATAATGGAAATTTCAGCCTTTTTACCTCAAAATAAGGGGAATTTCTGAATTTTGGAACAAAATATTAGGAATTTCTGCTTTTTTGCCCCAAAATAATGAAAATTTCTGCCTTTGTTCTTTGAAATAAGTAAAATTTCTGCAATTTTGCACCAAAATAAGTGAAATTTCTTCAATTTTGGCCCAAAATAAGGGAAATTTCTGGAATTTTGCCCCAAAATAAGTGAAATTTCTGAGTTTTGCCCTAAAATAAAGAGAATTTCTGCCTTTTTGCCCCACAATTCGTGAAATTTCTGCAATTTTGCCCTAAAATAAAAGAAATTTTTGCAATTTTTCCTCATAATAAGGGAAATTTTTGCAATTTTGCCCCAAAATATGTGGAATTTCTGATTTTTTCCTCACAATTAGGATAATTTCTGCAATTTTGCCTCAAAATAAGGAGAATTTCTGCCTTTTGCCCCAAAATATGGGGAATTTCTGCCTTTTTGTCCGAAAATAAGAAGAATGCATACCTTTCTGCCATAAAAAAGGGAAATTTCTTCATTTTTGCTCCAAAATAAGGGGAACATTTGCGTTTTTGCCTCCAAATAAGTGGAATTTCTGTCTTTTTCCCCAAAACAAAGGAAATTTCTGTCTTTTTTGCCCCAAAATAAGAAAAATTTCTGACTTATTACCCTGAAATAAGTGAAATTTCTGCAAATTTGCCCCAAAATAAGGGAAATTTCTGCCTTTTGCCCCAAAATATGGGGAATTTCAGCATTTTACATCAAATTAAGGGAAATTTCTGATTTTTGCACCAAAATATTTGGAGTTTTTGCCTTTTTGCCCCAAAATAAAGGGAATTTCTTCATTTTTGCACCAATATTAGGGGAATTTCTGCAATTTTGCTCCAAAATACGGGTCATTTCTGACTTTTTGCCCGAAATTAAGTGGAATTTCTGCCTTTTTGTCCCGAAATAAGTGAAATTTCTTCAATTTTAGCCAAAAATTAGGGATTTCATCTTTTTGCCCCAAAATAAGGGGAATTTCTGCCATTTTGCTCAGAAATATTTGAAATTTCTGAAATTTTACCCCAAAATAAGGAGTATTTCTGCCTTTTTGCCCCAAAATAAGGGGAATTTAAACCTTATTACCTCTAAATAAGAGAAATTTCTGCCTTTTTGCCACAAAATATACGGAATTTCTGCCTATTTGCCCCAAAATAAAGGAAATTTCAGCCTTTTTACCTGAAAATAAGTGAAATTTCTGCAATTTTGCCCCAAATAAGGGAAATTTCTGCAATTTTGCCCCAAAATAAGGTAAATTCCTGCAATTTTGCCCCAAAATAAAAAAAATTTCTGTAATTTTGCCCCAAAATAAGGATAATTTCTGATTTCGTCCCCAAAATAAAGAGAATTTCTGCCTTTTGCCCCAAAATTAGGAGAATTTCTGCAATTTTGCTTCAAAATACGGGGAATTTCTGCCTTTTTGCCCGAAAATAAGGGGAATGCATTTTTTTTGCCATAAAAAAGTGAAATTTCTTCATTTTTGCTCCAAAATAAGGGGAATTTTTGCTTTTTGCCTCTAAAAAAGTGGAATTTCTGTCTTTTTCCCCCAAACAAAGGGAATTTCTGTCTTTTTTGCCCCAAAATAAGGGGAATTTCTGAATTATTACCCTGAAATAAGTGAAATTTCTGCAATTTTGCCCCAACATATAGGAAATTTCTTCCTTTTTGCCCCCAAATAAGGAGATTTCAGCCTTTTTACCTCAAAATAACAAGAATTTCTGTTTTTTTGCCACAAATTATTAGGAATTTCTGCCTTTTTGCCCCAAAATAAAAAAAATTTCTGCCTTTGTTCCCTAAAATAAGGGAAATTTCTGCAATTTTGCCCCACAATAAGTGAATTTTCTGCAATTTTGCCCAAAAATAAGGGAAATTTCTGCATTTTTGCTTCCAAATGAGAGGAATTTCAGACTTTTAACCTAAAAATAAGGGGAATTTCTGCATTTTTGCCACAAAATATTAGGAATTTCTGCATTTTTGCCCCAATATAAGGAAAATTTTTGCCTTTTTTTCCTGAAATAAGAGATATTTCTTTAATTTTGCTCCAAAATAAGTGGAATTTCTGAGTTTTGCCCCAAAATAAGGAGAATTTCTGTCGTTTTGCCCCAACAAATAAAGAATTTCTGCCTTTTTGCCCCATAATTAGGGGAATTTCTGCAATTTTGCTCCAAAATACGGGGAATTTCTGCCTTTTTCCCCGAAAATAATGGGAATGCATACGTTTTTGCCATATAAAAGAGAAATTTCTTCATTTTTGCTCCAAAATATCAAAAATTTCTGTCTTTTTGCATCTAAATAAGTGGAATTTCAGTCTTTTTCCCGAAACAAAGGAAATTTCTGTCTTTTTTGCCCCAAAATAAGAAAAATTTCTGACTTATTACCCTGAAATAAGTGAAATTTCTGCAAATTTGCCCCAACATAAGGTAAATTTCTGCCTTTTGCCCCAAAATATGGGGAATTTCAGCATTTTACATCAAAATAAGGGAAATTTCTGATTTTTGCACCAAAATATTTGGAATTTTTGCCTTTTTGCCCCAAAATAAAGGGAATTTCTTCATTTTTGCACCAATATTAGGGGAATTTCTGCAATTTTGCTCCAAAATACGGGTCATTTCTATCTTTTTGCCCGAAATTAAGTGGAATTTCTGCCTTTTTGTCCCGAAATAAGTGAAATTTCTTCAATTTTAGCCAAAAATTAGGGATTTCATCCTTTTGCCCCAAAATAAGGGGAATTTCTGCCATTTTGCCCAGAAATATTTGAAATTTCTGAAATTTTACCCCAAAATAAGGGGTATTTCTGCCTTTTGCCCCAAAATAAGGGGAATTTAAACCTTATTACCTCTAAATAAGGGAAATTTCTGCCTTTTTGCCACAAAATATACAGAATTTCTGCCTATTTGCCCCAAAATAAAGGAAATTTCAGCCTTTTTACCTGAAAATAAGTGAAATTTCCGCAATTTTGCCCCAAATAAGGGAAATTTCTGCAATTTTGCCCCAAAATAAGATAAATTCCTGCAATTTTGCCCCAAAATAAAAAAAAATTCTGTAATTTTGCCCCAAAATAAGGATAATTTCTGATTTTATCCCCAAAATAAAGAGAATTTCTGCCTTTTGCCCCAAAATTAGGAGAATTTCTACAATTTTGCTCCAAAATACAGGGAATTTCTGCTTTTTTGCCTGAAAATAAAAGGAATGCATTCCTTTATGCCATAAAAAAGTGAAATTTCTTCATTTTTGCTCCTAAATAAGGGGAATTTCTGATTTTTGCCTCTAAATAAGTGGAATTTCTGTCTTTTTCCCCCAAAACAAAGGGAATTTCTGTCTTTTTTGCCCCAAAATAAGGGGAATTTCTGACTTATTACCCTGAAATAGGTGAAATTTCTGCAATTTTGCCTCAACATATAGGAAATTTCTGCCTTTTTCCCCCAAATAAGGGGATTTCAGCCTTTTTACCTCAAAATAAGAAGAATTTCTGCATTTTTGCCACAAAATATTAGGAATTTCTGCCTTTTTGCCCCAAAATAAAAAAAATTTTCTGCCTTTTTTCGTTGAAATAAGAGTTATTTCTGCAATTTTGCTCCAAAATAAGCGGAATTTCTGAGTTTTGCCCCAAAATATGGAGAATTTCTGCCTTTTCCCCAACATATAGGGATTTTCTGCCTTTTTGCCCCACAATTAGGGGAATTTCTGCAATTTTGCTCTAAAATACGGGGAATTTCTGCCTTTTTGCCAGAAAATAAGGGGAATGCATACCTTTTTGCCATATAAAAGGGAAATTTCTTCATTTTTGCTCCAAATTTTGGAAAATTTCTGCCTTTTTGCATCTAAATAAGTGGAATTTCTGTCTTTTTCCCCCAAAACAAAGGGAATTTCTGTCTTTTTTGCCCCAAAATAAAAGGAATTTCTGACTTATTACCCTGAAATAAGTAAAATTTCTGCAATTTTGCCCCAAAATAAGGGAAATTTCTGCCTTTTTCCCCCCAAATAAGGGGAATTTCAGCCTTTTTACCTCATAATAAGGGGAATTTCTGCTTTTTGCCTCGAAATAAGTGGAATTTCTGTCTTTTTGCCCCAAAATAAAAAAAATTTCTGACTTATTACCCTGAAATAAGTGAAATTTCTGCAATTTTGCCCCAATATAAGGGAAATTTCTGCCTTTTTGCCCCAAAATAAGGGGAATTTCAGCATTTTTACCTCAAAATAATGGGAATTTCTCAATTTTGGCACAAAATATTAGGAATTTCTGCCTTTTTGCCCCAAAATAAAGGAAATTTCAGCCTTTTTACCTGAATATAAATGAAATTTCTGCAATTTTACCCCAAATAAAGGAAATTTCTGCAATTTTGCCCCAAAATAAGGTAAATTCCTGAAATTTTGCCCCAAAATAAAAAAAATTTCTGGAATTTTGCCCCAAAATAAAGAAAATTTCTGATTTTTTCCCCAAAATAAAGAGAATTTCTGCCTTTTGCCCCAAAATTAGGAGAATTTCTGCAATTTTTCTTCAAAATACGGGGAATTTCTGCCTTTTTGCCCGAAAATAAGGGGAATGCATTTTTTTTGCCATAAAAAAGTGAAATTTCTTCATTTTTGCTCCAAAATAAGGGGAATTTCTGCTTTTTGCCTCTAAATAAGTGGAATTTCTGTCTTTTTCCCCCAAACAAAGGGAATTTCTGTCTTTTTTGCCCCAAAATAAGGGGAATTTCTTACTTATTACCCTGAAATAAGTGAAATTTCTGCAATTTTGCCCCAACATATAGGAAATTTCTGCCTTTTTGCCCCCAAATAAGGGGATTTCAGCCTTTTTACCTCAAAATAAGAAGAATTTCTGCATTTTTGCCACAAATTATTAGGAATTTCTGCCTTTTTGCCCCAAAATAAGGAAAATTTCTGCCTTTATTCCCTGACATAAGTGAAATTTCTGCAATTTTGCCCAACAATAAGTGAAATTTCTGCAATTTTGCCCCAAAATAAGGGAAATTTCTGCATTTTTGCTTCCAAATAAGAGGAATTTCAGACTTTTAACCTAAAAATAAGGGGAATTTCTGCATTTTTGCCACAAAATATTAGGAATTTCTGCCTTTTTGTCCCAATATAATAAAAATTTCTGCCTTTTTTTCCTGAAATAAGAGATATTTCTGTAATTTTGCTCCAAAATAAGTGGAATTTCTGAGTTTTGCCCCAAAATAAGGAGAATTTCTGTCTTTTTGCCCCAACAAATAGGGAATTTCTGCCTTTTTGCCCCACAATTAGGGGAATTTCTGCAATTTTGCTCCAAAATACGGGGAATTTCTGCCTTTTTCCCCGAAAATAACGGGAATGCATACCTTTTTGCCATATAAAAAGGAAATTTCTTCATTTTTGCTCCAAAATACGGAAAATTTCTGCCTTTTTGCCTCTAAATAAGTGGAATTTCTGTCTTTTTCCCACAAAACAAAGGGAATTTCTGTCTTTATTGCCCCAAAATAAGGAGAATTTCTGACTTATTACCCTGAAATAAGTAAAATTTCTGCAATTTTGCCCCAAAATAAGAAAAATTTCTGCCTTTTTCCTCCCAAATAAGGGGAATTTCAGCCTTTTTACCTCATAATAAGGGGAATTTCTGCATTTTTGCCTCTAAATAAGTGGAATTTCTGTCTTTTTCCCCCAAAATACAGAGAATTTGTGTCTTTTTTGCCCCAAAATAAGGAAAATTTCTGACTTATTACCATGAAATAAATGAAATTTCTGCAAATTTGCCCCATCATAAGGTAAATTTCTGCCTTTTGCCCCAAATTATGGGGAATTTCAGCATTTTACATCAATATAAGGGATATTTCTGATTTTTGCACCAAAATATTTGGAATTTTTGCCTTTTTGCTTTAAAATAATGGGAATTTCTTCATTTTTGCACCAATATTAGGGGAATTTCTGCAATTTTGCTCTAAAATATGGGTCATTTCTGCCTTTTTGCCCGAAATTAAATGGAATTTCTGCCTTTTTGTCCCGAAATAAATGAAATTTCTTCAATTTTAGCGAAAAATTAGGGATTTCATTTTTTGCATCAAAATAAGGGGAATTTCTGCCATTTTGCCCAGAAATATTTGAAATTTCTGAAATTTTACCCCAAAATAAAGGGAATTTCTGCCTTTTTGCCCCAAAATAAGGGGAATTTCAACCTTATTACCTCAAAATAAGGGAAATTTCTGCTTTTTTGCCACAAAATATACGGAATTTCTGCCTTTTTGCCCCAAATAAGGAAAATTTCAGGCTTTTTACCTGAAAATAAGTGAAATTTCTGAAATTTTGCCCCAAATAAGGGAAATTTCTGCAATTTTGCCATAGAATAAGGTAAATTCCTGCAATTTGGCCACAAAATAAAGAAAATTTTTGGAATTTTGCCCCAAAATAAGGGGAATTTCTGATTTTTGCCCCAAATTAAAGGGAATTTCTGCCTTTTGCCCCAAAATTAGGGGAATTTCTGCAATTTTGCTCCAAAATACGGGGAATTTCTGCCTTTTTGCCCGAAAATAAAAGGAATGCATACCTTTTTGCCATAAAAAAGTGAAATTTCTTCATTTTTGCTCTAAAATAAGGGGAATTTCTGCCTTTTTGCCTCTAAATAAGTGGAATTTCTGTCTTTTTCCCCCAAAACAAAGGGAATTTCTGTCTTTTTTGCCCCATAATAAGGGGAATTTCTGACTTATTACCCTGAAATAAGTGAAATTTCTGCAATTTTGCCCCAAAATCAGGGAAATTTCTGCATTTTTGCTTCCAAATAAAGGGAATTTCAGCCTTTTAACCTAAAATAAGGGGAATTTCTGCAGTTCTGCCACAAAATATTAGGAATTTCTGCCTTTTTGCCCCAATATAAGGAAAATTTCTGCCTTTTTTCCCTGAAATAAGAGATATTTCTCCAATTTTGCCCCAAAATAAGCGGAATTTCTGAGTTTTGCCCCAAAATAATGAGAATTTTTGTCTTTTTGCCTCAACATATAGGGAATTTCTGCCTTTTTGCCCCACAATTAGGGGAATTTCTGCAATTTTCCTCAAAAATACGGGGAATTTCTTCATTTTTGCCCGAAAATAATGGGAATGCATACCTTTTTGCCATATAAAAGGGAAATTTCTTCATTTTTGCTCCAAAATAAGGAAAATTTCTGCCTTTTTGCCTCTAAATAAGTGGAATTTCTGTCTTTTTCCCCCAAAACAAAGGAAATTTCTGTCTTTTTTGCCCCAAAATGAGGGGAAATTCTGACTTATTACCCTGAAATAAGTAAAATTTCTGCAAATTTGCCCCAAAATAAGGGAAATTTCTGCCTTTTTCCTCCCAAATAAGAAGAATTTTAGCCTTTTTACCTCATAATAAGGGGAATTTCTGCATTTTTGCCTCTAAATAAATGGAATTTCTGTCTTTTTCCCCCAATATAAAGGGAATTTCTGTCTTTTTTGCCCCAAAATAAGGAAAATTTCTGACTTATTACCCTGAAATAAGTGAAATTTCTGCAATTTTGCCCCAAAATAAGGGAAATTTCTGCATTTTTGCCCCCAAATTAGGGGAATTTCAGCCTTTTTACCTCAAAATAAGGGGAATTTCTGTCTTTTTCCCCCAATATAAAGGGAATTTCTGTCTTTTTTGCCCCAAAATAAGGAAAATTTCTGACTTATTACCCTGAAATAAGTGAAATTTCTGCAATTTTGCCCCAATATAAGGGAAATTTCTGCATTTTTGCCCCCAAATTAGGGGAATTTCAGCCTTTTTACCTCAAAATAAGGGTAATTTCTGAATTTTGGTACAAATTATTAGGAATTTCTGCCTTTTTGCCCCAAAATAAGGAAAATTTCTGCCTTTTTTCTTTAAAATAAGTAAAATTTCTGCAATTTTGCACCAAAATAAGTGAAATTGCTGCAATTTTGCCCCAAAATAAGGGAAATTTCTGGAATTTTGCCCCAAAATAAGTGAAATTTCTGAGTTTTGCCCCAAAATAAAGAGAATTTCTGCCTTTTTGCCCCACAATTACTGAAATTTCTGCAATTTTGCCCTAAAATAAAAGAAATTTTTGCAATTTTTCCCCATAATAAAGGAAATTTCTGCAATTTTGCCCCAAAATATGGGGAATTTCTGCCTTTTGCCCCAAAATATGGGGAATTTCTGCCTTTTTGTCCGAAAATTAGAAGTTTGCATACCTTTTTGCCATAAATAAGGGAAATTTCTTCATTTTTGCTCCAAAATAAGGGGAAATTTTGCATTTTTGCCTCCAAATAAGTGGAATTTCTGTCTTTTTCCCCAAAACAAAGGAAATTTCTGTTTTTTGCCCCAAAATAAGAAAAATTTCTGACTTATTACCCTAAAATAAGTGAAATTTCTGCAATTTTGCCCCAAAATAAGGGAAATTTCTGCCTTTTGCCCCAAAATATGGGGAATTTCAGCATTTTACATCAAAATAAGGGAAATTTCTGATTTTTGCACCATAATATTTGGAATTTTTGCCTTTTTGCCCCAAAATAAATGGAATTTCTTCATTTTTGCACCAATATTAGGGGAATTTCTGCAATTTTGCTCCAAAATACGGGTCATTTCTGCCTTTTTGCCTGAAATTAAGTGGAATTTCTGCCTTTTTGTCCCGAAATAAGTGAAATTTCTTCAATTTTAGCCAAAAATTCGGGATTTATTCTTTTGGCCCCAAAATAAGGGGAATTTCAACCTTATTACCTTAAAATAAGGGAAATTTCTGCCTTTTTGCCACAAAATATACAAAATTTCTGCCTTTTTGCCCCAAAATAAAGAAAATTTCTGCAATTTTTCCCAAAATAAGGGGAATTTCTCCCTTTTTGCCCCAAAATAAAGGAAATTTCAGCCTTTTTACCTGAAAATAAGTTAAATTTCTGCAATTTTGCCCCAAAATAAGGTAAATTCCCGCAATTTTACCCCAAAATAAAAAAAAATTCTGAAATTTTGCCTCAAAATAAGGAAAATTTCTGATTTTTGCCCCAAAATAAAGGGAATTTCTGCCTTTTGCCCCAAAATTAGGAGAATTTCTGCAATTTTGCTCCAAAATACGGGGAATTTCTGCTTTTTAGCCCGAAAATAAGGGGAATGCATACCTTTTTGCCATAAAAAAGTGAAATTTCTTCATTTTTGCTCCAAAATAAGGGGAATTTCTGCTTTTTGCCTCTAAATAAGTGGAATTTCTGTCTTTTTCCCCCAAAACTAAGGGAATTTCTGTCATTTTTGCCCCAAAATAAGGGTAATTTCTGACTTATTACCCTGAAATAAGTGAAATTTCTGCAATTTTGCCCCAACATATAGGAAATTTCTGCCTTTTTGCCCCCAAATAAGGGGATTTCAGCCTTTTTACCTCAAAATAAGAAAAATTTCTGCATTTTTGCCACAAATTATTAGGAATTTCTGCCTTTTTGCCCCAAAATAAAAAAAAATTTCGGCCTTTGTTCCCTGAAATAAGGGAAATTTCTGCAATTTTGCCCCACAATAAGTGAATTTTCTGCAATTTTGCCCAAAAATAAGGGAAATTTCTGCATTTTTGCTTCCAAATGAGAGGAATTTCAGACTTTTAACTTAAAAATAAGGGGAATTTCTGCATTTTTGCCCCAATATAAGGAAAATTTCTGCCTTTTTTTCCTGAAATAAGAGATATTTCTGTAATTTTGCTCCAAAATAAGTGGAATTTCTGAGTTTTGCCCCAAAATAAGGAGAATTTCTGTCGTTTTGCCCAAACAAATAGGGAATTTCTGCCTTTTTGCCCCACAATTAGGGGAATTTCTGCAATTTTGCTCCAAAATACGGGGAATTTCTGTCTTTTTCCCCGAAAATAATGGGAATGCATAACTTTTTGCCATATAAAAGGGAAATTTCTTCCTTTTTGCTCCAAAATAGGAGAAATTTCTGCCTTTTTGCCTCTAAATAAGTGGAATTTCTGTCTTTTTCCCTCAAAACAAAGGGAATTTCTGCCTTTATTGCCCCAAAATAAGGGGAATTTCTGACTTATTACCCTGAAATAAGTAAAATTTCTGCAATTTTGCCCCAAAATAAAGGAAATTTCTGACTTTTTCCTCCCAAATAAGGGGAATTTCAGCCTTTTTACCTCATAATAAGGGGAATTTCTGCATTTTTGCCTCTAAATAAGTGGAATTTCTGTCTTTTTCCCCCAAAATAAAGGGAATTTATGTCTTTTTTGCCCCAAAATAAGGAAAATTTCTGACTTATTACCCTGAAATAAATGAAATTTCTGCAATTTTGCCCCAATATAAGGAAAATTTCTGCCTTTTTGCCCCCAAATAAGGGAAATTTCAGCCTTTTTACCTCAAATTAAGGGGAATTTCTGAATTTTGGAACAAAATATTAGGAATTTCTGCTTTTTTGCCCCAAAATAAGGAAAATTTCTGTCTTTGTTCTTTGAAATAAGTAAAATTTCTGCAATTTTGCACCAAAATAAGTGAAATTTCTTCAATTTTGGCCCAAAATAAGGGAAATTTCTGGAATTTTGCCCCAAAATAAGTGAAATTCCTGAGTTTTGCCCTAAAATAAGGAGAATTTCTGCCTTTTTGCCCCACAATTCGTGAAATTTCTGCAATTTTGCCCTAAAATAAAAGAAATTTTTGCAATTTTTCCTCATAATAAGGGAAATTTTTGCAATTTTGCCCCAAAATATGTGGAATTTCTGATTTTTTCCCCATAATTAGGATAATTTCTGCAATTTTGCCTCAAAATAATGAGAATTTCTGCCTTTTGCTCCAAAATATGGAGTATTTCTGCCTTTTTGTCTGAAAATAAGAAGAATGCATACCTTTTTGCAATAACAAAGGGAAATTTCTTCATTTTTGCTCCAAAAAAAGGGGAACTTTTGCGTTTTTTCCTCCAAATAAGTGGAATTTCTGTCTTTTTCCCCAAAACAAAGGAAATTTCTGTCTTTTTTGCCCCAAAATAAGAAAAATTTCTGACTTATTACCCTGAAATAAGTGAAATTTCTGCAAATTTGCCCCAAAATAAGGGAAATTTCTGCCTTTTGCCCCAAAATATGGGGAATTTCAGCATTTTACATCAAAATAAGGGAAATTTCTGATTTTTGCACCAAAATATTTGGAGTTTTTGCCTTTTTGCCCCAAAATAAAGGGAATTTCTTCATTTTTGTACCAATATTAGGGGAATTTCTGCAATTTTGCTCCAAAATACGGGTCATTTCTGCCTTTTTGCCTGAAATTCAGTGGAATTTCTGTCTTTTTGTCTCGAAATAAGTGAAATTTCTTCAATTTTAGCCATAAATTAGGGATTTATTTTTTTGGCCCCAAAATAAGGGAAATTTCTGTCATTTTGCCCGGAAATATTTGAAATTTCTTAAATTTTACCCCAAATTAAGGGGTATTTCTGCCTTTTTGCCCCAAAATAAGGGGAATTTCAACCTTATTACCTTAAAATAAGGGAAATTTCTGCCTTTTTGCCACAAAATATACAAAATTTCTGCCTTTTTGCCCCAAAATAAGGAAAATTTCTGCAATTTTTCCCAAAATAAAAGAAATTTCTCCCTTTTTGCCCCAAAATAAAGGAAATTTCAGCCTTTTTACATGAAAATAAGATAAATTTCTGCAATTTTGCTCCAAATAAGGGAAATTTCTGCAATTTTGCCCCAAAATAAGGTAAATTCCCGCAATTTTACCCCAAAATAAAAAAAATTTCTGAAATTTTGCCTCAAAATAAGGAAAATTTCTGATTTTTGCCCCAAAATAAAGGGAATTTCTTCCTTTTGCCCCAAAATTAGGAGAATTTCTGCAATTTTGCTCCAAAATACGGGGAATTTCTGCTTTTTAGCCCGAAAATAAGGGGAATGCATACCTTTTTGCCATAAAAATGTGAAATTTCTTCATTTTTGCTCCAAAATAAGGGGAATTTCTGCTTTTTGCCTCTAAATATGTGGAATTTCTGCATTTTTGCCTCTAAATAAGTGGAATTTCTGTCTTTTTCCCCCAAAATAAAGGGAATTTATGTCTTTTTTGCCCCAAAATAAGGAAAATTTCTGACTTATTACCCTGAAATAAATGAAATTTCTGCAATTTTGCCCCAATATAAGGAAAATTTCTGCCTTTTTGCCCCCAAATAAGGGAAATTTCAGCCTTTTTACCTCAAATTAAGGGGAATTTCTGAATTTTGGAACAAAATATTAGGAATTTCTGCTTTTTTGCCACAAAATATACGGAATTTCTGCCTTTTTGCCCCAAATAAGGAAAATTTCAGGCTTTTTACCTGAAAATAAGTGAAATTTCTGAAATTTTGCCCCAAATAAGGGAAATTTCTGCAATTTTGCCATAGAATAAGGTAAATTCCTGCAATTTGGCCACAAAATAAAGAAAATTTTTGGAATTTTGCCCCAAAATAAGGGGAATTTCTGATTTTTGCCCCAAATTAAAGGGAATTTCTGCCTTTTGCCCCAAAATTAGGGGAATTTCTGCAATTTTGCTCCAAAATACGGGGAATTTCTGCCTTTTTGCCCGAAAATAAAAGGAATGCATACCTTTTGCCATAAAAAGTGAAATTTCTTCATTTTTGCTCTAAAATAAGGGGAATTTCTGCCTTTTTGCCTCTAAATAAGTGGAATTTCTGTCTTTTTCCCCCAAAACAAAGGGAATTTCTGTCTTTTTTGCCCCATAATAAGGGGAATTTCTGACTTATTACCCTGAAATAAGTGAAATTTCTGCAATTTTGCCCCAAAATCAGGGAAATTTCTGCATTTTTGCTTCCAAATAAAGGGAATTTCAGCCTTTTAACCTAAAATAAGGGGAATTTCTGCAGTTCTGCCACAAAATATTAGGAATTTCTGCCTTTTTGCCCCAATATAAGGAAAATTTCTGCCTTTTTTCCCTGAAATAAGAGATATTTCTCCAATTTTGCCCCAAAATAAGCGGAATTTCTGAGTTTTGCCCCAAAATAAGGAGAATTTTTGTCTTTTTGCCTCAACATATAGGGAATTTCTGCCTTTTTGCCCCACAATTAGGGGAATTTCTGCAATTTTCCTCGAAAATACGGGGAATTTCTTCATTTTTGCCCGAAAATAATGGGAATGCATACCTTTTTGCCATATAAAAGGGAAATTTCTTCATTTTTGCTCCAAAATAAGGAAAATTTCTGCCTTTTTGCCTCTAAATAAGTGGAATTTCTGTCTTTTTCCCCCAAAACAAAGGAAATTTCTGTCTTTTTTGCCCCAAAATGAGGGGAAATTCTGACTTATTACCCTGAAATAAGTAAAATTTCTGCAAATTTGCCCCAAAATAAGGGAAATTTCTGCCTTTTTCCTCCCAAATAAGAAGAATTTTAGCCTTTTTACCTCATAATAAGGGGAATTTCTGCATTTTTGCCTCTAAATAAATGGAATTTCTGTCTTTTTCCCCCAATATAAAGGGAATTTCTGTCTTTTTTGCCCCAAAATAAGGAAAATTTCTGACTTATTACCCTGAAATAAGTGAAATTTCTGCAATTTTGCCCCAAAATAAGGGAAATTTCTGCATTTTTGCCCCCAAATTAGGGGAATTTCAGCCTTTTTACCTCAAAATAAGGGGAATTTCTGTCTTTTTCCCCCAATATAAAGGGAATTTCTGTCTTTTTTGCCCCAAAATAAGGAAAATTTCTGACTTATTACCCTGAAATAAGTGAAATTTCTGCAATTTTGCCCCAATATAAGGGAAATTTCTGCATTTTTGCCCCCAAATTAGGGGAATTTCAGCCTTTTTACCTCAAAATAAGGGTAATTTCTGAATTTTGGTACAAATTATTAGGAATTTCTGCCTTTTTGCCCCAAAATAAGGAAAATTTCTGCCTTTTTTCTTTAAAATAAGTAAAATTTCTGCAATTTTGCACCAAAATAAGTGAAATTTCTGCAATTTTGCCCCAAAATAAGGGAAATTTCTGGAATTTTGCCCCAAAATAAGTGAAATTTCTGAGTTTTGCCCCAAAATAAAGAGAATTTCTGCCTTTTTGCCCCACAATTACTGAAATTTCTGCAATTTTGCCCTAAAATAAAAGAAATTTTTGCAATTTTTCCCCATAATAAAGGAAATTTCTGCAATTTTGCCCCAAAATATGGGGAATTTCTGCCTTTTGCCCCAAAATATGGGGAATTTCTGCCTTTTTGTCCGAAAATTAGAAGTTTGCATACCTTTTTGCCATAAATAAGGGAAATTTCTTCATTTTTGCTCCAAAATAAGGGGAAATTTTGCATTTTTGCCTCCAAATAAGTGGAATTTCTGTCTTTTTCCCCAAAACAAAGGAAATTTCTGTTTTTTGCCCCAAAATAAGAAAAATTTCTGACTTATTACCCTAAAATAAGTGAAATTTCTGCAATTTTGCCCCAAAATAAGGGAAATTTCTGCCTTTTGCCCCAAAATATGGGGAATTTCAGCATTTTACATCAAAATAAGGGAAATTTCTGATTTTTGCACCATAATATTTGGAATTTTTGACTTTTTGCCCCAAAATAAATGGAATTTCTTCATTTTTGCACCAATATTAGGGGAATTTCTGCAATTTTGCTCCAAAATACGGGTCATTTCTGCCTTTTTGCCTGAAATTAAGTGGAATTTCTGCCTTTTTGTCCCGAAATAAGTGAAATTTCTTCAATTTTAGCCAAAAATTCGGGATTTATTCTTTTGGCCCCAAAATAAGGGGAATTTCAACCTTATTACCTTAAAATAAGGGAAATTTCTGCCTTTTTGCCACAAAATATACAAAATTTCTGCCTTTTTGCCCCAAAATAAAGAAAATTTCTGCAATTTTTCCCAAAATAAGGGGAATTTCTCCCTTTTTGCCCCAAAATAAAGGAAATTTCAGCCTTTTTACCTGAAAATAAGTTAAATTTCTGCAATTTTGCCCCAAAATAAGGTAAATTCCCGCAATTTTACCCCAAAATAAAAAAAAATTCTGAAATTTTGCCTCAAAATAAGGAAAATTTCTGATTTTTGCCCCAAAATAAAGGGAATTTCTGCCTTTTGCCCCAAAATTAGGAGAATTTCTGCAATTTTGCTCCAAAATACGGGGAATTTCTGCTTTTTAGCCCGAAAATAAGGGGAATGCATACCTTTTTGCCATAAAAAAGTGAAATTTCTTCATTTTTGCTCCAAAATAAGGGGAATTTCTGCTTTTTGCCTCTAAATAAGTGGAATTTCTGTCTTTTTCCCCCAAAACTAAGGGAATTTCTGTCATTTTTGCCCCAAAATAAGGGTAATTTCTGACTTATTACCCTGAAATAAGTGAAATTTCTGCAATTTTGCCCCAACATATAGGAAATTTCTGCCTTTTTGCCCCCAAATAAGGGGATTTCAGCCTTTTTACCTCAAAATAAGAAAAATTTCTGCATTTTTGCCACAAATTATTAGGAATTTCTGCCTTTTTGCCCCAAAATAAAAAAAAATTTCGGCCTTTGTTCCCTGAAATAAGGGAAATTTCTGCAATTTTGCCCCACAATAAGTGAATTTTCTGCAATTTTGCCCAAAAATAAGGGAAATTTCTGCATTTTTGCTTCCAAATGAGAGGAATTTCAGACTTTTAACTTAAAAATAAGGGGAATTTCTGCATTTTTGCCCCAATATAAGGAAAATTTCTGCCTTTTTTTCCTGAAATAAGAGATATTTCTGTAATTTTGCTCCAAAATAAGTGGAATTTCTGAGTTTTGCCCCAAAATAAGGAGAATTTCTGTCGTTTTGCCCAAACAAATAGGGAATTTCTGCCTTTTTGCCCCACAATTAGGGGAATTTCTGCAATTTTGCTCCAAAATACGGGGAATTTCTGTCTTTTTCCCCGAAAATAATGGGAATGCATAACTTTTTGCCATATAAAAGGGAAATTTCTTCCTTTTTGCTCCAAAATAGGAGAAATTTCTGCCTTTTTGCCTCTAAATAAGTGGAATTTCTGTCTTTTTCCCTCAAAACAAAGGGAATTTCTGCCTTTATTGCCCCAAAATAAGGGGAATTTCTGACTTATTACCCTGAAATAAGTAAAATTTCTGCAATTTTGCCCCAAAATAAAGGAAATTTCTGACTTTTTCCTCCCAAATAAGGGGAATTTCAGCCTTTTTACCTCATAATAAGGGGAATTTCTGCATTTTTGCCTCTAAATAAGTGGAATTTCTGTCTTTTTCCCCCAAAATAAAGGGAATTTATGTCTTTTTTGCCCCAAAATAAGGAAAATTTCTGACTTATTACCCTGAAATAAATGAAATTTCTGCAATTTTGCCCCAATATAAGGAAAATTTCTGCCTTTTTGCCCCCAAATAAGGGAAATTTCAGCCTTTTTACCTCAAATTAAGGGGAATTTCTGAATTTTGGAACAAAATATTAGGAATTTCTGCTTTTTTGCCCCAAAATAAGGAAAATTTCTGTCTTTGTTCTTTGAAATAAGTAAAATTTCTGCAATTTTGCACCAAAATAAGTGAAATTTCTTCAATTTTGGCCCAAAATAAGGGAAATTTCTGGAATTTTGCCCCAAAATAAGTGAAATTCCTGAGTTTTGCCCTAAAATAAGGAGAATTTCTGCCTTTTTGCCCCACAATTCGTGAAATTTCTGCAATTTTGCCCTAAAATAAAAGAAATTTTTGCAATTTTTCCTCATAATAAGGGAAATTTTTGCAATTTTGCCCCAAAATATGTGGAATTTCTGATTTTTTCCCCATAATTAGGATAATTTCTGCAATTTTGCCTCAAAATAATGAGAATTTCTGCCTTTTGCTCCAAAATATGGAGTATTTCTGCCTTTTTGTCTGAAAATAAGAAGAATGCATACCTTTTTGCAATAACAAAGGGAAATTTCTTCATTTTTGCTCCAAAAAAAGGGGAACTTTTGCGTTTTTTCCTCCAAATAAGTGGAATTTCTGTCTTTTTCCCCAAAACAAAGGAAATTTCTGTCTTTTTTGCCCCAAAATAAGAAAAATTTCTGACTTATTACCCTGAAATAAGTGAAATTTCTGCAAATTTGCCCCAAAATAAGGGAAATTTCTGCCTTTTGCCCCAAAATATGGGGAATTTCAGCATTTTACATCAAAATAAGGGAAATTTCTGATTTTTGCACCAAAATATTTGGAGTTTTTGCCTTTTTGCCCCAAAATAAAGGGAATTTCTTCATTTTTGTACCAATATTAGGGGAATTTCTGCAATTTTGCTCCAAAATACGGGTCATTTCTGCCTTTTTGCCTGAAATTCAGTGGAATTTCTGTCTTTTTGTCTCGAAATAAGTGAAATTTCTTCAATTTTAGCCATAAATTAGGGATTTATTTTTTTGGCCCCAAAATAAGGGAAATTTCTGTCATTTTGCCCGGAAATATTTGAAATTTCTTAAATTTTACCCCAAATTAAGGGGTATTTCTGCCTTTTTGCCCCAAAATAAGGGGAATTTCAACCTTATTACCTTAAAATAAGGGAAATTTCTGCCTTTTTGCCACAAAATATACAAAATTTCTGCCTTTTTGCCCCAAAATAAGGAAAATTTCTGCAATTTTTCCCAAAATAAAAGAAATTTCTCCCTTTTTGCCCCAAAATAAAGGAAATTTCAGCCTTTTTACATGAAAATAAGATAAATTTCTGCAATTTTGCTCCAAATAAGGGAAATTTCTGCAATTTTGCCCCAAAATAAGGTAAATTCCCGCAATTTTACCCCAAAATAAAAAAAATTTCTGAAATTTTGCCTCAAAATAAGGAAAATTTCTGATTTTTGCCCCAAAATAAAGGGAATTTCTTCCTTTTGCCCCAAAATTAGGAGAATTTCTGCAATTTTGCTCCAAAATACGGGGAATTTCTGCTTTTTAGCCCGAAAATAAGGGGAATGCATACCTTTTTGCCATAAAAATGTGAAATTTCTTCATTTTTGCTCCAAAATAAGGGGAATTTCTGCTTTTTGCCTCTAAATATGTGGAATTTCTGCATTTTTGCCTCTAAATAAGTGGAATTTCTGTCTTTTTCCCCCAAAATAAAGGGAATTTATGTCTTTTTTGCCCCAAAATAAGGAAAATTTCTGACTTATTACCCTGAAATAAATGAAATTTCTGCAATTTTGCCCCAATATAAGGAAAATTTCTGCCTTTTTGCCCCCAAATAAGGGAAATTTCAGCCTTTTTACCTCAAATTAAGGGGAATTTCTGAATTTTGGAACAAAATATTAGGAATTTCTGCTTTTTTGCCACAAAATATACGGAATTTCTGCCTTTTTGCCCCAAATAAGGAAAATTTCAGGCTTTTTACCTGAAAATAAGTGAAATTTCTGAAATTTTGCCCCAAATAAGGGAAATTTCTGCAATTTTGCCATAGAATAAGGTAAATTCCTGCAATTTGGCCACAAAATAAAGAAAATTTTTGGAATTTTGCCCCAAAATAAGGGGAATTTCTGATTTTTGCCCCAAATTAAAGGGAATTTCTGCCTTTTGCCCCAAAATTAGGGGAATTTCTGCAATTTTGCTCCAAAATACGGGGAATTTCTGCCTTTTTGCCCGAAAATAAAAGGAATGCATACCTTTTGCCATAAAAAGTGAAATTTCTTCATTTTTGCTCTAAAATAAGGGGAATTTCTGCCTTTTTGCCTCTAAATAAGTGGAATTTCTGTCTTTTTCCCCCAAAACAAAGGGAATTTCTGTCTTTTTTGCCCCATAATAAGGGGAATTTCTGACTTATTACCCTGAAATAAGTGAAATTTCTGCAATTTTGCCCCAAAATCAGGGAAATTTCTGCATTTTTGCTTCCAAATAAAGGGAATTTCAGCCTTTTAACCTAAAATAAGGGGAATTTCTGCAGTTCTGCCACAAAATATTAGGAATTTCTGCCTTTTTGCCCCAATATAAGGAAAATTTCTGCCTTTTTTCCCTGAAATAAGAGATATTTCTCCAATTTTGCCCCAAAATAAGCGGAATTTCTGAGTTTTGCCCCAAAATAAGGAGAATTTTTGTCTTTTTGCCTCAACATATAGGGAATTTCTGCCTTTTTGCCCCACAATTAGGGGAATTTCTGCAATTTTCCTCGAAAATACGGGGAATTTCTTCATTTTTGCCCGAAAATAATGGGAATGCATACCTTTTTGCCATATAAAAGGGAAATTTCTTCATTTTTGCTCCAAAATAAGGAAAATTTCTGCCTTTTTGCCTCTAAATAAGTGGAATTTCTGTCTTTTTCCCCCAAAACAAAGGAAATTTCTGTCTTTTTTGCCCCAAAATGAGGGGAAATTCTGACTTATTACCCTGAAATAAGTAAAATTTCTGCAAATTTGCCCCAAAATAAGGGAAATTTCTGCCTTTTTCCTCCCAAATAAGAAGAATTTTAGCCTTTTTACCTCATAATAAGGGGAATTTCTGCATTTTTGCCTCTAAATAAATGGAATTTCTGTCTTTTTCCCCCAATATAAAGGGAATTTCTGTCTTTTTTGCCCCAAAATAAGGAAAATTTCTGACTTATTACCCTGAAATAAGTGAAATTTCTGCAATTTTGCCCCAAAATAAGGGAAATTTCTGCATTTTTGCCCCCAAATTAGGGGAATTTCAGCCTTTTTACCTCAAAATAAGGGGAATTTCTGTCTTTTTCCCCCAATATAAAGGGAATTTCTGTCTTTTTTGCCCCAAAATAAGGAAAATTTCTGACTTATTACCCTGAAATAAGTGAAATTTCTGCAAATTTGCCCCAATATAAGGGAAATTTCTGCATTTTTGCCCCCAAATTAGGGGAATTTCAGCCTTTTTACCTCAAAATAAGGGTAATTTCTGAATTTTGGTACAAATTATTAGGAATTTCTGCCTTTTTGCCCCAAAATAAGGAAAATTTCTGCCTTTTTTCTTTAAAATAAGTAAAATTTCTGCAATTTTGCACCAAAATAAGTGAAATTTCTGCAATTTTGCCCCAAAATAAGGGAAATTTCTGGAATTTTGCCCCAAAATAAGTGAAATTTCTGAGTTTTGCCCCAAAATAAAGAGAATTTCTGCCTTTTTGCCCCACAATTACTGAAATTTCTGCAATTTTGCCCTAAAATAAAAGAAATTTTTGCAATTTTTCCCCATAATAAAGGAAATTTCTGCAATTTTGCCCCAAAATATGGGGAATTTCTGCCTTTTGCCCCAAAATATGGGGAATTTCTGCCTTTTTGTCCGAAAATTAGAAGTTTGCATACCTTTTTGCCATAAATAAGGGAAATTTCTTCATTTTTGCTCCAAAATAAGGGGAAATTTTGCATTTTTGCCTCCAAATAAGTGGAATTTCTGTCTTTTTCCCCAAAACAAAGGAAATTTCTGTTTTTTGCCCCAAAATAAGAAAAATTTCTGACTTATTACCCTAAAATAAGTGAAATTTCTGCAATTTTGCCCCAAAATAAGGGAAATTTCTGCCTTTTGCCCCAAAATATGGGGAATTTCAGCATTTTACATCAAAATAAGGGAAATTTCTGATTTTTGCACCATAATATTTGGAATTTTTGCCTTTTTGCCCCAAAATAAATGGAATTTCTTCATTTTTGCACCAATATTAGGGGAATTTCTGCAATTTTGCTCCAAAATACGGGTCATTTCTGCCTTTTTGCCTGAAATTAAGTGGAATTTCTGCCTTTTTGTCCCGAAATAAGTGAAATTTCTTCAATTTTAGCCAAAAATTCGGGATTTATTCTTTTGGCCCCAAAATAAGGGGAATTTCAACCTTATTACCTTAAAATAAGGGAAATTTCTGCCTTTTTGCCACAAAATATACAAAATTTCTGCCTTTTTGCCCCAAAATAAAGAAAATTTCTGCAATTTTTCCCAAAATAAGGGGAATTTCTCCCTTTTTGCCCCAAAATAAAGGAAATTTCAGCCTTTTTACCTGAAAATAAGTTAAATTTCTGCAATTTTGCCCCAAAATAAGGTAAATTCCCGCAATTTTACACCAAAATAAAAAAAAATTCTGAAATTTTGCCTCAAAATAAGGAAAATTTCTGATTTTTGCCCCAAAATAAAGGGAATTTCTGCCTTTTGCCCCAAAATTAGGAGAATTTCTGCAATTTTGCTCCAAAATACGGGGAATTTCTGCTTTTTAGCCCGAAAATAAGGGGAATGCATACCTTTTTGCCATAAAAAAGTGAAATTTCTTCATTTTTGCTCCAAAATAAGGGGAATTTCTGCTTTTTGCCTCTAAATAAGTGGAATTTCTGTCTTTTTCCCCCAAAACTAAGGGAATTTCTGTCATTTTTGCCCCAAAATAAGGGTAATTTCTGACTTATTAAACTGAAATAAGTGAAATTTCTGCAATTTTGCCCCAACATATAGGAAATTTCTGCCTTTTTGCCCCCAAATAAGGGGATTTCAGCCTTTTTACCTCAAAATAAGAAAAATTTCTGCATTTTTGCCACAAATTATTAGGAATTTCTGCCTTTTTGCCCCAAAATAAAAAAAAATTTCGGCCTTTGTTCCCTGAAATAAGGGAAATTTCTGCAATTTTGCCCCACAATAAGTGAATTTTCTGCAATTTTGCCCAAAAATAAGGGAAATTTCTGCATTTTTGCTTCCAAATGAGAGGAATTTCAGACTTTTAACTTAAAAATAAGGGGAATTTCTGCATTTTTGCCCCAATATAAGGAAAATTTCTGCCTTTTTTTCCTGAAATAAGAGATATTTCTGTAATTTTGCTCCAAAATAAGTGGAATTTCTGAGTTTTGCCCCAAAATAAGGAGAATTTCTGTCGTTTTGCCCAAACAAATAGGGAATTTCTGCCTTTTTGCCCCACAATTAGGGGAATTTCTGCAATTTTGCTCCAAAATACGGGGAATTTCTGTCTTTTTCCCCGAAAATAATGGGAATGCATAACTTTTTGCCATATAAAAGGGAAATTTCTTCCTTTTTGCTCCAAAATAGGAGAAATTTCTGCCTTTTTGCCTCTAAATAAGTGGAATTTCTGTCTTTTTCCCTCAAAACAAAGGGAATTTCTGCCTTTATTGCCCCAAAATAAGGGGAATTTCTGACTTATTACCCTGAAATAAGTAAAATTTCTGCAATTTTGCCCCAAAATAAAGGAAATTTCTGACTTTTTCCTCCCAAATAAGGGGAATTTCAGCCTTTTTACCTCATAATAAGGGGAATTTCTGCATTTTTGCCTCTAAATAAGTGGAATTTCTGTCTTTTCCCCCCAAAATAAAGGGAATTTATGTCTTTTTTGCCCCAAAATAAGGAAAATTTCTGACTTATTACCCTGAAATAAATGAAATTTCTGCAATTTTGCCCCAATATAAGGAAAATTTCTGCCTTTTTGCCCCCAAATAAGGGAAATTTCAGCCTTTTTACCTCAAATTAAGGGGAATTTCTGAATTTTGGAACAAAATATTAGGAATTTCTGCTTTTTTGCCCCAAAATAAGGAAAATTTCTGTCTTTGTTCTTTGAAATAAGTAAAATTTCTGCAATTTTGCACCAAAATAAGTGAAATTTCTTCAATTTTGGCCCAAAATAAGGGAAATTTCTGGAATTTTGCCCCAAAATAAGTGAAATTCCTGAGTTTTGCCCTAAAATAAGGAGAATTTCTGCCTTTTTGCCCCACAATTCGTGAAATTTCTGCAATTTTGCCCTAAAATAAAAGAAATTTTTGCAATTTTTCCTCATAATAAGGGAAATTTTTGCAATTTTGCCCCAAAATATGTGGAATTTCTGATTTTTTCCCCATAATTAGGATAATTTCTGCAATTTTGCCTCAAAATAATGAGAATTTCTGCCTTTTGCTCCAAAATATGGAGTATTTCTGCCTTTTTGTCTGAAAATAAGAAGAATGCATACCTTTTTGCAATAACAAAGGGAAATTTCTTCATTTTTGCTCCAAAATAAGGGGAACTTTTGTGTTTTTTCCTCCAAATAAGTGGAATTTCTGTCTTTTTCCCCAAAACAAAGGAAATTTCTGTCTTTTTTGCCCCAAAATAAGAAAAATTTCTGACTTATTACCCTGAAATAAGTGAAATTTCTGCAAATTTGCCCCAAAATAAGGGAAATTTCTGCCTTTTGCCCCAAAATATGGGGAATTTCAGCATTTTACATCAAAATAAGGGAAATTTCTGATTTTTGCACCAAAATATTTGGAGTTTTTGCCTTTTTGCCCCAAAATAAAGGGAATTTCTTCATTTTTGCCCCAATATTAGGGGAATTTCTGCAATTTTGCTCCAAAATACGGGTCATTTCTGCCTTTTTGCCTGAAATTCAGTGGAATTTCTGCCTTTTTGTCTCGAAATAAGTGAAATTTCTTCAATTTTAGCCAAAAATTAGGGATTTATTTTTTTGGCCCCAAAATAAGGGAAATTTCTGTCATTTTGCCCGGAAATATTTGAAATTTCTGAAATTTTACCCCAAATTAAGGGGTATTTCTGCCTTTTTGCCCCAAAATAAGGGGAATTTCAACCTTATTACCTTAAAATAAGGGAAATTTCTGCCTTTTTGCCACAAAATATACAAAATTTCTGCCTTTTTGCCCCAAAATAAGGAAAATTTCTGCAATTTTTCCCAAAATAAAAGAAATTTCTCCCTTTTTGCCCCAAAATAAAGGAAATTTCAGCCTTTTTACATGAAAATAAGTTAAATTTCTGCAATTTTGCTCCAAATAAGGGAAATTTCTGCAATTTTGCCCCAAAATAAGGTAAATTCCCGCAATTTTACCCCAAAATAAAAAAAATTTCTGAAATTTTGCCTCAAAATAAGGAAAATTTCTGATTTTTGCCCCAAAATAAAGGGAATTTCTTCCTTTTGCCCCAAAATTAGGAGAATTTCTGCAATTTTGCTCCAAAATACGGGGAATTTCTGCTTTTTAGCCCGAAAATAAGGGGAATGCATACCTTTTTGCCATAAAAATGTGAAATTTCTTCATTTTTGCTCCAAAATAAGGGGAATTTCTGCTTTTTGCCTCTAAATAAGTGGAATTTCTGTCTTTTTCCCCCAAAACTAAGGGAATTTCTGTCATTTTTGCCCCAAAATAAGGGTAATTTCTGACTTATTACCCTGAAATAAGTGAAATTTCTGCAATTTTGCCCCAACATATAGGAAATTTCTGCCTTTTTGCCCCCAAATAAGGGGATTTCAGCCTTTTTACCTCAAAATAAGAAGAATTTCTGCATTTTTGCCACAAATTATTAGGAATTTCTGCCTTTTTGCCCCAAAATAAAAAATATTTCTGCCTTTGTTCCCTGAAATAAGGGAAATTTCTGCAATTTTGCCCCACAATAAGAGAATTTTCTGCAATTTTGCCCCAAAATAAAAGAAATTTCTGCATTTTTGCTTCCAAATGAGAGGAATTTCAGACTTTTAACCTAAAAATAAGGGGAATTTCTGCATTTTTGCCACAAAATATTAGGAATTTCTGCATTTTTGCCCCAATATAAGGAAAATTTCTGCCTTTTTTTCCTGAAATAAGAGATATTTCTGTAATTTTGCTCCAAAATAAGTGGAATTTCTGAGTTTTGCCCCAAAATAAGGAGAATTTCTGTCGTTTTGCCCAAACAAATAGGGAATTTCTGCCTTTTTGCCCCACAATTAGGGGAATTTCTGCAATTTTGCTCCAAAATACGGGGAATTTCTGCCTTTTTCACCGAAAATAATGGGAATGCATAACTTTTTGCCATATAAAAGGGAAATTTCTTCCTTTTTGCTCCAAAATAGGAGAAATTTCTGCCTTTTTGCCTCTAAATAAGTGGAATTTCTGTCTTTTTCCCTCAAAACAAAGGGAATTTCTGCCTTTATTGCCCCAAAATAAGGGGAATTTCTGACTTATTACCCTGAAATAAGTAAAATTTCTGCAATTTTGCCCCAAAATAAAAGAAATTTCTGACTTTTTCCTCCCAAATAAGGGGAATTTCAGCCTTTTTACCTCATAATAAGGGGAATTTCTGCATTTTTGCCTCTAAATAAGTGGAATTTCTGTCTTTTTCCCCCAAAATAAAGGGAATTTATGTCTTTTTTGCCCCAAAATAAGGAAAATTTCTGACTTATTACCCTGAAATAAATGAAATTTCTGCAATTTTGCCCCAATATAAGGAAAATTTCTGCCTTTTTGCCCCCAAATAAGGGAAATTTCAGCCTTTTTACCTCAAAATAAGGGGAATTTCTGAATTTTGGAACAAAATATTAGAAATTTCTGCTTTTTTGCCCCAAAATAAGGAAAATTTCTGCCTTTGTTCTTTGAAATAAGTAAAATTTCTGCAATTTTGCACCAAAATAAGTGAAATTTCTTCAATTTTGGCCCAAAATAAGGGAAATTTCTGGAATTTTGCCCCAAAATATGTGAAATTTCTGAGTTTTGCCCTAAAATAAGGAGAATTTCTGCCTTTTTGCCCCACAATTCGTGAAATTTCTGAAATTTTGCCCTAAAATAAAAGAAATTTTTGCAATTTTTCCTCATAATAAGGAAAATTTTTGCAATTTTGCCCCAAAATATGTGGAATTTCTGATTTTTTCCCCACAATTAGGATAATTTCTGCAATTTTGCCTCAAAATAATGAGAATTTCTGCCTTTTGCCCCAAAATATGGAGTATTTCTGCCTTTTTGTCTGAAAATAAGAAGAATGCATACCTTTTTGCAATAAAAAAGGGAAATTTCTTCATTTTTGCTCCAAAATAAAGGGAACTTTTGCGTTTTTTCCTCCAAATAAGTGGAATTTCTGTCTTTTTCCCCAAAACAAAGGAAATTTCTGTCTTTTTTGCCCCAAAATAAGAAAAATTTCTGACTTATTACCCTGAAATAAGTGAAATTTCTGCAAATTTGCCCCAAAATAAGGGAAATTTCTTCCTTTTGCCCCAAAATATGGGGAATTTCAGCATTTTACATCAAAATAAGGGAAATTTCTGATTTTTGCACCAAAATATTTGGAGTTTTTGCCTTTTTGCCCCAAAATAAAGGGAATTTCTTCATTTTTGCACCAATATTAGGGGAATTTCTGCAATTTTGCTCCAAAATACGGGTCATTTCTGCCTTTTTGCCTGAAATTCAGTGGAATTTCTGCCTTTTTGTCTCGAAATAAGTGAAATTTCTTCAATTTTAGCCAAAAATTAGGGATTTATTCTTTTGGCCCCAAAATAAGGGAAATTTCTGCCATTTTGCCCAGAAATATTTGAAATTTCTGAAATTTTACCCCAAATTAAGGGGTATTTCTGCCTTTTTGCCCCAAAATAAGGGGAATTTCAACCTTATTACCTTAAAATAAGGGAAATTTCTGCCTTTTTGCCACAAAATATACAAAATTTCTGCCTTTTTGCCCCAAAATAAGGAAAATTTCTGCAATTTTTCCCAAAATAAGGGGAATTTCTCCCTTTTTGCCCCAAAATAAAGGAAATTTCAGCCTTTTTACCTGAAAATAAGTTAAATTTTGCAATTTTGCCCCAAATAAGGGAAATTTCTGCAATTTTGCCCCAAAATAAGGTAAATTCCCGCAATTTTACCCCAAAATAAAAAAAAATTCTGAAATTTTGCCTCAAAATAAAGAAAATTTCTGATTTTTGCCTCCAAAATAAACGGAATTTCTTCCTTTTGCCCCAAAATTAGGAGAATTTCTGCAATTTTGCTCCAAAATACGGGGAATTTCTGCTTTTTAGCCCGAAAATAAGGGGAATGCATACTTTTTTGCCATAAAAAAGTGAAATTTCTTCATTTTTGCTCCAAAATAAGGGGAATTTCTGCTTTTTGCCTCTAAATAAGTGGAATTTCTGTCTTTTTCCCCCAAAACTAAGGGAATTTCTGTCATTTTTGCCCCAAAATAAGGGTAATTTCTGACTTATTACCCTGAAATAAGTGAAATTTCTGCAATTTTGCCCCAACATATAGGAAATTTCTGCCTTTTTGCCCCCAAATAAGGGGATTTCAGCCTTTTTACCTCAAAATAAGAAGAATTTCTGCATTTTTGCCACAAATTATTAGGAATTTCTGCCTTTTTGCCCCAAAATAAAAAATATTTCTGCCTTTGTTCCCTGAAATAAGGGAAATTTCTGCAATTTTGCCCCACAATAAGAGAATTTTCTGCAATTTTGCCCAAAAATAAGGGAAATTTCTGCATTTTTGCTTCCAAATGAGAGGAATTTCAGACTTTTAACCTAAAAATAAGGGGAATTTCTGCATTTTTGCCACAAAATATTAGGAATTTCTGCATTTTTGCTCCAATATAAAAAAAATTTCTGCCTTTTTTTCCTGAAATAAGAGATATTTCTGTAATTTTGCTCCAAAATAAGTGGAATTTCTGAGTTTTGCCCCAAAATAAGGAGAATTTCTGTCGTTTTGCCCAAACAAATAGGGAATTTCTGCCTTTTTGCCCCACAATTAGGGGAATTTCTGCAATTTTGCTCCAAAATACGGGGAATTTCATCCTTTTTCCACGAAAATAATGGGAATGCATAACTTTTTGCCATATAAAAGGGAAATTTCTTCCATTTGCTCCAAAATAAGAGAAATTTCTGCCTTTTTGCCTCTAAATAAGTGGAATTTCTGTCTTTTTCCCTCAAAACAAAGGGAATTTCTGCCTTTATTGCCCCAAAATAAGGGGAATTTCTGACTTATTACCCTGAAATAAGTAAAATTTCTGCAATTTTGCCCCAAAATAAAAGAAATTTCTGACTTTTTCCTCCCAAATAAGGCGAATTTCAGCCTTTTTACCTCATAATAGGGGGAATTTCTGCATTTTTGCCTCTAAATAAGTGGAATTTCTGTCTTTTTCCCCCAAAATAAAGGGAATTTATGTCTTTTTTGCCCCAAAATAAGGAAAATTTCTGACTTATTACCCTGAAATAAATGAAATTTCTGCAATTTTGCCCCAATATAAGGAAAATTTCTGCCTTTTTGCCCCCAAATAAGGGAAATTTCAGCCTTTTTACCTCAAAATAAGGGGAATTTCTGAATTTTGGAACAAAATATTAGGAATTTCTGCTTTTTTGCCCCAAAATAAGGAAAATTTCTGCCTTTGTTCTTTGAAATAAGTAAAATTTCTGCAATTTTGCACCAAAATAAGTGAAATTTCTTCAATTTTGGCCCAAAATGAGGGAAATTTCTGGAATTTTGCCCCAAAATAAGTGAAATTTCTGAGTTTTGCCCTAAAATAAGGAGAATTTCTGCCTTTTTGCCCCACAATTCGTGAAATTTCTGCAATTTTGCCCTAAAATAAAAGAAATTTTTGCAATTTTTCCTCATAATAAGGGAAATTTTTGCAATTTTGCCCCAAAATATGTGGAATTTCTGATTTTTTCCCCACAATTAGGATAATTTCTGCAATTTTGCCTCAAAATAAGGAGAATTTCTGCCTTTTGCCCCAAAATATGGAGTATTTCTGCCTTTTTGTCTGAAAATAAGAAGAATGCATACCTTTTTGCAATAAAAAAGGGAAATTTCTTCATTTTTGCTCCAAAATAAGGGGAACTTTTGCGTTTTTTCCTCCAAATAAGTGGAATTTCTGTCTTTTTCCCCAAAACAAAGAAATTTCTGTCTTTTTTGCCCCAAAATAAGAAAAATTTCTGACTTATTACCCTGAAATAAGTGAAATTTCTGCAAATTTGCCCCAAAATAAGGGAAATTTCTGCCTTTTGCCCCAAAATATGGGGAATTTCAGCATTTTACATCAAAATAAGGGAAATTTCTGATTTTTGCACCAAAATATTTGGAGTTTTTGCCTTTTTGCCCCAAAATAAAGGGAATTTCTTCATTTTTGCACCAATATTAGGGGAATTTCTGCAATATTGCTCCAAAATACGGGTCATTTCTGCCTTTTTGCCTGAAATTCAGTGGAATTTCTGCCTTTTTGTCTCGAAATAAGTGAAATTTCTTCAATTTTAGCCAAAAATTAGGGATTTATTTTTTTGGCCCCAAAATAAGGGAAATTTCTGCCATTTTGCCCAGAAATATTTGAAATTTCTGAAATTTTACCCCAAATTAAGGGGTATTTCTGCCTTTTTGCCCCAAAATAAGGGGAATTTCAACCTTATTACCTTAAAATAAGGGAAATTTCTGCCTTTTTGCCACAAAATATACAAAATTTCTGCCTTTTTGCCCCAAAATAAGGAAAATTTCTGCAATTTTTCCCAAAATAAGGGGAATTTCTCCCTTTTTGCCCCAAAATAAAGGAAATTTCAGCCTTTTTACCTGAAAATAAGTTAAATTTTGCAATTTTGCCCCAAATAAGGGAAATTTCTGCAATTTTGCCCCAAAATAAGGTAAATTCCCGCAATTTTACCCCAAAATAAAAAAAAATTCTGAAATTTTGCCTCAAAATAAGGAAAATTTCTGATTTTTGCCCCAAAATAAACGGAATTTCTTCCTTTTGCCCCAAAATTAGGAGAATTTCTGCAATTTTGCTCCAAAATACGGGGAATTTCTGCTTTTTAGCCCGAAAATAAGGGGAATGCATACCTTTTTGCCATAAAAAAGTGAAATTTCTTCATTTTTGCTCCAAAATAAGGGGAATTTCTGCTTTTTGCCTCTAAATAAGTGGAATCTGTCTTTTTCCCCCAAAACTAAGGGAATTTCTGTCATTTTTGCCCCAAAATAAGGGTAATTTCTGACTTATTACCCTGAAATAAGTGAAATTTCTGCAATTTTGCCCCAACATATAGGAAATTTCTGCCTTTTTGCCCCCAAATAAGGGGATTTCAGCCTTTTTACCTCAAAATAAGAAGAATTTCTGCATTTTTGCCACAAATTATTAAAAATTTCTGCCGTTTTGCCCCAAAATAAAAAATATTTCTGCCTTTGATCCCTGAAATAAGGGAAATTTCTGCAATTTTGCCCCACAATAAGAGAATTTTCTGCAATTTTGCCCAAAAATAAGGGAAATTTCTGCATTTTTGCTTCCAAATGAGAGGAATTTCAGATTTTTAACCTAAAAATAAGGGGAATTTCTGCATTTTTGCCACAAAATATTAGGAATTTCTGCATTTTTGCCCCAATATAAGGAAAATTTCTGCCTTTTTTTCCTGAAATAAGAGATATTTCTGTAATTTTGCTCCAAAATAAGTTGAATTTCTGAGTTTTGCCCCAAAATAAGGAGAATTTCTGTCGTTTTGCCCAAACAAATAGGGAATTTCTGCCTTTTTGCCCCACAATTAAGGGAGTTTCTGCAATTTTGCTTCAAAATACGGGGAATTTCTGCCTTTTTCCCCGAAAATAATGGGAATGCATAACTTTTTGCCATATAAAAGGGAAATTTCTTCCTTTTTGCTCCAAAATAGGAGAAATTTCTGCCTTTTTGCCTCTAAATAAGTGGAATTTCTGTCTATTTCCCTCAAAACAAAGGGAATTTCTGCCTTTATTGCCCCAAAATAAGGGGAATTTCTGACTTATTACCCTGAAATAAGTAAAATTTCTGCAATTTTGCCCCAAAATAAAGGAAATTTCTGACTTTTTCCTCCCAAATAAGGGGAATTTCAGCCTTTTTACCTCATAATAAGGGGAATTTCTGCATTTTTGCCTCTAAATAAGTGGAATTTCTGTCTTTTTCCCCCAAAATAAAGGGAATTTATGTCTTTTTTGCCCCAAAATAAGGAAAATTTCTGACTTATTACCCTGAAATAAATGAAATTTCTGCAATTTTGCCCCAATATAAGGGAAATTTCTGCCGTTTTGCCCCCAAATAATGGAAATTTCAGCCTTTTTACCTCAAAATAAGGGGAATTTCTGAATTTTGGAACAAAATATTAGGAATTTCTGCTTTTTTGCCCCAAAATAATGAAAATTTCTGCCTTTGTTCTTTGAAATAAGTAAAATTTCTGCAATTTTGCACCAAAATAAGTGAAATTTCTTCAATTTTGGCCCAAAATAAGGGAAATTTCTGGAATTTTGCCCCAAAATAAGTGAAATTTCTGAGTTTTGCCCTAAAATAAAGAGAATTTCTGCCTTTTTGCCCCACAATTCATGAAATTTCTGCAATTTTGCCCTAAAATAAAAGAAATTTTTGCAATTTTTCCTCATAATAAGGGAAATTTTTGCAATTTTGCCCCAAAATATTTGGAATTTCTGATTTTTTCCTCACAATTAGGATAATTTCTGCAATTTTGCCTCAAAATAAGGAGAATTTCTGCCTTTTGCCCCAAAATATGGGGAATTTCTGCCTTTTTGTCCGAAAATAAGAAGAATGCATACCTTTCTGCCATAAAAAAGGGAAATTTCTTCATTTTTGCTCCAAAATAAGGGGAACATTTGCGTTTTTGCCTCCAAATAAGTGGAATTTCTGTCTTTTTCCCCAAAACAAAGGAAATTTCTGTCTTTTTTGCCCCAAAATAAGAAAAATTTCTGACTTATTACCCTGAAATAAGTGAAATTTCTGCAAATTTGCCCCAACATAAGGTAAATTTCTGCCTTTTGCCCCAAAATATGGGGAATTTCAGCATTTTACATCAAAATAAAGGAAATTTCTGATTTTTGCACCAAAATATTTGGAATTTTTGCCTTTTTGCCCCAAAATAAAGGGAATTTCTTCATTTTTGCACCAATATTAGGGGAATTTCTGCAATTTTGCTCCAAAATACGGGTCATTTCTGACTTTTTGCCCGAAATTAAGTGGAATTTCTGCCTTTTTGTCCCGAAATAAGTGAAATTTCTTCAATTTTAGCCAAAAATTAGGGATTTCATCTTTTTGCCCCAAAATAAGGGGAATTTCTGCCATTTTGCTCAGAAATATTTGAAATTTCTGAAATTTTACCCCAAAATAAGGAGTATTTCTGCCTTTTTGCCCCAAAATAAGGGGAATTTAAACCTTATTACCTCTAAATAAGAGAAATTTCTGCCTTTTTGCCACAAAATATACGGAATTTCTGCCTATTTGCCCCAAAATAAAGGAAATTTCAGCCTTTTTACCTGAAAATAAGTGAAATTTCTGCAATTTTGCCCCAAATAAGGGAAATTTCTGCAATTTTGCCCCAAAATAAGGTAAATTCCTGCAATTTTGCCCCAAAATAAAAAAAATTTCTGTAATTTTGCCCCAAAATAAGGATAATTTCTGATTTTATCCCCAAAATAAAGAGAATTTCTGCCTTTTGCCCCAAAATTAGGAGAATTTCTGCAATTTTGCTCCAAAATACAGGGAATTTCTGCTTTTTTGCCTGAAAATAAGAAGAATGCATTCCTCTTTGCCATAAAAAAGTGAAATTTCTTCATTTTTGCTCCTAAATAAGGGGAATTTCTGATTTTTGCCTCTAAATAAGTGGAATTTCTGTCTTTTTCCCCCCCAAAAAAGGGAATTTCTGTCTTTTTTGCCCCAAAATAAGGGGAATTTCTGACTTATTACCCTGAAATAAGTGAAATTTCTGCAATTTTGCCTTAACATATAGGAAATTTCTGCCTTTTTGTCCCCAAATAAGGGGATTTCAGCCTATTTACCTCAAAATAAGAAGAATTTCTGCTTTTTTGCCACAAAATATTAGGAATTTCTGCCTTTTTGCCCCAAAATAAAAAAAAATTTCTGCCTTTTTTCGTTGAAATAAGAGATATTTCTGCAATTTTGTTCCAAAATAAGCGGAATTTCTGAGTTTTGCCCCAAAATATGGAGAATTTCTGCCTTTTTCCCCAACATATAGGGATTTTCTGCCTTTTTGCCCCACAATTAGGGGAATTTCTGCAATTTTGCTCCAAAATACGGGGAATTTCTGCCTTTTTGCCAGAAAATAAGGGGAATGCATACCTTTTTGCCATATAAAAGGGAAATTTCTTCATTTTTGCTCCAAAATTAGGAAAATTTCTGCATTTTTGCATCTAAATAAGTGGAATTTCTGTCTTTTTCCCCCAAAACAAAGTGAATTTCTGTCTTTTTTGCCCCAAAATAAAAGGAATTTCTGACTTATTACCCTGAAATAAGTAAAATTTCTGCAATTTTGCCCCAAAATAAGGGAAATTTCTGCCTTTTTCCCCCCAAATAAGGGGAATTTCAACCTTTTTACCTCATAATAAGGGGAATTTCTGCTTTTTGCCTCTAAATAAGTGGAATTTCTGTCTTTTTCCCCCAAACAAAGGGAATTTCTGTCTTTTTTGCCCAAAAATAAGGGGAATTTCTGACTTATTAACCTGAAATAAGTGAAATTTCTGCAATTTTGCCCCAACATATAGGAAATTTCTTCCTTTTTGCCCCCAAATAAGGGGATTTCAGCCTTTTTACCTCAAAATAACAAGAATTTCTGCATTTTTGCCACAAATTATTAGGAATTTCTGCCTTTTTGCCCCAAAATAAAAAAAAATTTCTGCCTTTGTTCCCTGAAATAAGGGAAATTTCTGCAATTTTGCCCCACAATAAGTGAATTTTCTGCAATTTTGCCCAAAAATAAGGGAAATTTCTGCATTTTTGCTTCCAAATGAGAGGAATTTCAGACTTTTAACCTAAAAATAAGGGGAATTTCTGCATTTTTGCCACAAAATATTAGGAATTTCTGCATTTTTGCCCCAATATAAGGAAAATTTTTGCCTTTTTTTCCTGAAATAAGAGATATTTCTGTAATTTTGCTCCAAAATAAGTGGAATTTCTGAGTTTTGCCCCAAAATAAGGAGAATTTCTGTCGTTTTGCCCCAACAAATAGGGAATTTCTGACTTTTTGCCCCACAATTAGGGGAATTTCTGCAATTTTGCTCTAAAATACGAGGAATTTCTGCCTTTTTCCCCGAAAATAATGGGAATGCCTACCTTTTTGCCATATAAAAGGGAAATTTCTTCATTTTTGCTCCAAAATATAAAAAATTTCTGCCTTTTTGCCTCTAAATAAGTGGAATTTCTGTCTTTTTCCCTCAAAACAAAGGGAATTTCTGTCTTTATTGCCCCAAAATAAGGGGAATTACTCACTTATTACCCTGAAATAAGTAAAATTTCTGCAATTTTGCCCCAAAATAAAGGAAATTTCTGACTTTTTCCTCCCAAATAAGGGGAATTTCAGCCTTTTTACCTCATAATAAGGGGAATTTCTGCATTTTTGCCTCTAAATAAGTGGAATTTCTGTCTTTTTCCCCTAAAATAAAGGGAATTTATGTCTTTTTTGCCCCAAAATAAGGAAAATTTCTGACTTATTACCCTGAAATAAATGAACTTTCTGCAATTTTGCCCCAATATAAGAGAAATTTCTGCCTTTTTGCCCCCAAATAAGGGGTATTTCAGCCTTTTTACTTCAAAATAAGGGGAATTTCAGCCTTTTTACCTCAAAATAAGGGGAATTTCTGAATTTTGGAACAAAATATTAGGAATTTCTGCTTTTTTGCCCCAAAATAAGGAAAATTTCTGCCTTTGTTCTTTGAAATAAGTAAAATTTCTGCAATTTTGCACCAAAATAAGTGAAATTTCTTCAATTTTGGCCCAAAATAAGGGAAATTTCTGGAATTTTGCCCCAAAATAAGTGAAATTTCTGAGTTTTGCCCTAAAATAAAGAGAATTTCTGCCATTTTGCTCCACAATTCGTGAAATTTCTGCAATTTTGCCCTAAAATAAAAGAAATTTTTGCAATTTTTCCTCATAATAAGGGAAATTTTTTCAATTTTGCCCCAAAATATGTGGAATTTCTGATTTTTTCCTCACAATTAGGATAATTTCTGCAATTTTGCCTCAAATTAAGGAGAATTTCTGCCTTTTGCCCCAAAATATGGGGAATTTCTGCCTTTTTGTCCGAAAATAAGAAGAATGCATTCCTTTCTGGCATAAAAAAGGGAAATTTCTTCATTTTTGCTCCAAAATAAGGGGAACATTTGCATTTTTGCCTCCAAATAAGTGGAATTTCTGTCTTTTTCCCCAAAACAAAGGAAATTTCTGTCTTTTTTGCCCCAAAATAAGAAAAATTTCTGACTTATTACCCTGAAATAAGTGAAATTTCTGCAAATTTGCCCCAACATAAGGTAAATTTCTGCCTTTTGCCCCAAAATATGGGGAATTTCAGCATTTTACATCGAAATAAGAGAAATTTCTGATTTTTGCACCAAAATATTTGGAATTTTTGCCTTTTTGCCCCAAAATAAAGGGAATTTCTTCATTTTTGCACCAATATTAGGGGAATTTCTGCTATTTTGCTCCAAAATACGGGTCATTTCTGCCTTTTTGCCCGAAATTAAGTGGAATTTCTGCCTTTTTGTCCCGAAATAAGTGAAATTTCTTCAATTTTAGCCAAAAATTAGGGATTTCATCTTTTTGCCCCAAAATAAGGGGAATTTCTGCCATTTTGCCCAGAAATATTTGAAATTTCTGAAATTTTACCCCAAAATAAGGGGTATTTCTGCCTTTTTGCCCCAAAATAAGGGGAATTTAAACCTTATTACCTCTAAATGAGGGAAATTTCTGCCTTTTTGCCACAAAATATACAGAATTTCTGCATATTTGCCCCAAAATAAAGGAAATTTCAGCCTTTTTACCTGAAAATAAGTGAAATTTCTGCAATTTTGCCCCAAATAAGCGAAATTTCTGAAATTTTGCCCCAAAATAAGGTAAATTCCTGCAATTTTGCCCCAAAATAAAAAAAATTTCTGTAATTTTGCCCCAAAATAAGGATAATTTCTGATTTCGTCCCCAAAATAAAGAGAATTTCTGCCTTTTGCCCCAAAATTAGGAGAATTTCTGCAATTTTGCTTCAAAATACGGGGAATTTCTGCCTTTTTGCCCGAAAATAAAGGGAATGCATTTTTTTTGCCATAAAAAAGTGAAATTTCTTCATTTTTGCTCCAAAATAAGGGGAATTTCTGCTTTTTGCCTCTAAAAAAGTGGAATTTCTGTCTTTTTCCCCCAAACAAAGGGAATTTCTGTCTTTTTTGCCCCAAAATAAGGGGAATTTCTGAATTATTACCCTGAAATAAGTGAAATTTCTGCAATTTTGCCCCAACATATAGGAAATTTCTTCCTTTTTGCCCCCAAATAAGGAGATTTCAGGCTTTTTTACCTCAAAATAACAAGAATTTCTGTTTTTTTGCCACAAATTATTAGGAATTTCTGCCTTTTTGCCCCAAAATAAAAAAAATTTCTGCCTTTGTTCCCTAAAATAAGGGAAATTTCTGCAATTTTGCCCCACAATAAGTGAATTTTCTGCAATTTTGCCCAAAAATAAGGGAAATTTCTGCATTTTTGCTTCCAAATGAGAGGAATTTCAGACTTTTAACCTAAAAATAAGGGGAATTTCTGCATTTTTGCCACAAAATATTAGGAATTTCTGCATTTTTGCCCCAATATAAGGAAAATTTTTGCCTTTTTTTCCTGAAATAAGAGATATTTCTTTAATTTTGCTCCAAAATAAGTGGAATTTCTGAGTTTTGCCCCAAAATAAGGAGAATTTCTGTCGTTTTGCCCCAACAAATAAAGAATTTCTGCCTTTTTGCCCCACAATTAGGGGAATTTCTGCAATTTTGCTCCAAAATACGGGGAATTTCTGCCTTTTTCCCCGAAAATAATGGGAATGCATACGTTTTTGCCATATAAAAGAGAAATTTCTTCATTTTTGCTCCAAAATATCAAAAATTTCTGTCTTTTTGCCTCTAAATAAGTGGAATTTCTGTCTTTTTCCCCAAAACAAAGGAAATTTCTGTCTTTTTTGCCCCAAAATAAGAAAAATTTCTGACTTATTACCCTGAAATAAGTGAAATTTCTGCAAATTTGCCCCAACATAAGGTAAATTTCTGCCTTTTGCCCCAAAATATGGGGAATTTCAGCATTTTACATCAAAATAAGGGAAATTTCTGATTTTTGCACCAAAATATTTGGAATTTTTGCCTTTTTGCCCCAAAATAAAGGGAATTTCTTCATTTTTGCACCAATATTAGGGGAATTTCTGCAATTTTGCTCCAAAATACAGGTCATTTCTGTCTTTTTGCCCGAAATTAAGTGGAATTTCTGCCTTTTTGTCCCGAAATAAGTGAAATTTCTTCAATTTTAGCCAAAAATTAGGGATTTCATCCTTTTGCCCCAAAATAAGGGGAATTTCTGCCATTTTGCCCAGAAATATTTGAAATTTCTGAAATTTTACCCCAAAATAAGGGGTATTTCTGCCTTTTTGCCCCAAAATAAGGGGAATTTAAACCTTATTACCTCTAAATAAGGGAAATTTCTGCCTTTTTGCCACAAAATATACAGAATTTCTGCCTATTTGCCCCAAAATAAAGGAAATTTCAGCCTTTTTACCTGAAAATAAGTGAAATTTCCGCAATTTTGCCCCAAATAAGGGAAATTTCTGCAATTTTGCCCCAAAATAAGGTAAATTCCTGCAATTTTGCCCCAAAATAAAAAAAAATTCTGTAATTTTGCCCCAAAATAAGGATAATTTCTGATTTTATCCCCAAAATAAAGAGAATTTCTGCCTTTTGCCCCAAAATTAGGAGAATTTCTGCAATTTTGCTCCAAAATACAGGGAATTTCTGCTTTTTTGCCTGAAAATAAGGGGAATGCATTCCTTTATGTCATAAAAAAGTGAAATTTCTTCATTTTTGCTCCTAAATAAGGGGAATTTCTGATTTTTGCCTCTAAATAAGTGGAATTTCTGTCTTTTTCCCCCAAAACAAAGGGAATTTCTGTCTTTTTTGCCCCAAAATAAGGGGAATTTCTGACTTATTACCCTGAAATAAGTGAAATTTCTGCAATTTTGCCTCAACATATAGGAAATTTCTGCCTTTTTCCCCCAAATAAGGGGATTTCAGCCTTTTTACCTCAAAATAAGAAGAATTTCTGCATTTTTGCCACAAAATATTAGGAATTTCTGCCTTTTTGCCCCAAAATAAAAAAAATTTCTGCCTTTTTTCGTTGAAATAAGAGTTATTTCTGCAATTTTGCTCCAAAATAAGCGGAATTTCTGAGTTTTGCCCCAAAATATGGAGAATTTCTGCCTTTTCCCCAACATATAGGGATTTTCTGCCTTTTTGCCCCACAATTAGGGGAATTTCTGCAATTTTGCTCTAAAATACGGGGAATTTCTGCCTTTTTGCCAGAAAATAAGGGGAATGCATACCTTTTTGCCATATAAAAGGGAAATTTCTTCATTTTTGCTCCAAATTTAGGAAAATTTCTGCCTTTTTGCATCTAAATAAGTGGAATTTCTGTCTTTTTCCCCCAAAACAAAGGGAATTTCTGTCTTTTTTGCCCCAAAATAAAAGGAATTTCTGACTTATTACCCTGAAATAAGTAAAATTTCTGCAATTTTGCCCCAAAATAAGGGAAATTTCTGCCTTTTTCCCCCCAAATAAGGGGAATTTCAGCCTTTTTACCTCATAATAAGGGGAATTTCTGCTTTTTGCCTCGAAATAAGTGGAATTTCTGTCTTTTTGCCCCAAAATAAAAAAAATTTCTGACTTATTACCCTGAAATAAGTGAAATTTCTGCAATTTTGCCCCAATATAAGGGAAATTTCTGCCTTTTTGCCCCAAAATAAGGGGAATTTCAGCATTTTTACCTCAAAATAATGGGAATTTCTCAATTTTGGCACAAAATATTAGGAATTTCTGCCTTTTTGCCCCAAAATAAAGGAAATTTCAGCCTTTTTACCTGAATATAAGTGAAATTTCTGCAATTTTACCCCAAATAAAGGAAATTTCTGCAATTTTGCCCCAAAATAAGGTAAATTCCTGAAATTTTGCCCCAAAATAAAAAAAATTTCTGGAATTTTGCCCCAAAATAAGGATAATTTCTGATTTCGTCCCCAAAATAAAGAGAATTTCTGCCTTTTGCCCCAAAATTAGGAGAATTTCTGCAATTTTTCTTCAAAATACGGGGAATTTCTGCCTTTTTGCCCGAAAATAAGGGGAATGCATTTTTTTTGCCATAAAAAAGTGAAATTTCTTCATTTTTGCTCCAAAATAAGGGGAATTTCTGCTTTTTGCCTCTAAATAAGTGGAATTTCTGTCTTTTTCCCCCAAACAAAGGGAATTTCTGTCTTTTTTGCCCCAAAATAAGGGGAATTTCTTACTTATTACCCTGAAATAAGTGAAATTTCTGCAATTTTGCCCCAACATATAGGAAATTTCTGCCTTTTTGCCCCCAAATAAGGGGATTTCAGCCTTTTTACCTCAAAATAAGAAGAATTTCTGCATTTTTGCCACAAATTATTAGGAATTTCTGCCTTTTGCCCCAAAATAAGGAAAATTTCTGCCTTTATTCCCTGACATAAGTGAAATTTCTGCAATTTTGCCCCACAATAAGTGAAATTTCTGCAATTTTGCCCCAAAATAAGAGAAATTTCTGCATTTTTGCTTCCAAATAAGAGGAATTTCAGACTTTTAACCTAAAAATAAGGGGAATTTCTGCATTTTTGCCACAAAATATTAGGAATTTCTGCCTTTTTGTCCCAATATAATAAAAATTTCTGCCTTTTTTTCCTGAAATAAGAGATATTTCTGTAATTTTGCTCCAAAATAAGTGGAATTTCTGAGTTTTGCCCCAAAATAAGGAGAATTTCTGTCTTTTTGCCCCAACAAATAGGGAATTTCTGCCTTTTTGCCCCACAATTAGGGGAATTTCTGCAATTTTGCTCCAAAATACGGGGAATTTCTGCCTTTTTCCCCGAAAATAACGGGAATGCATACCTTTTTGCCATATAAAAAGGAAATTTCTTCATTTTTGCTCCAAAATACGGAAAATTTCTGCCTTTTTGCCTCTAAATAAGTGGAATTTCTGTCTTTTTCCCACAAAACAAAGGGAATTTCTGTCTTTATTGCCCCAAAATAAGGAGAATTTCTGACTTATTACCCTGAAATAAGTAAAATTTCTGCAATTTTGCCCCAAAATAAGAAAAATTTCTGCCTTTTTCCTCCCAAATAAGGGGAATTTCAGCCTTTTTACCTCATAATAAGGGGAATTTCTGCATTTTTGCCTCTAAATAAGTGGAATTTCTGTCTTTTTCCCCCAAAATACAGAGAATTTGTGTCTTTTTTGCCCCAAAATAAGGAAATTTTCTGACTTATTACCATGAAATAAATGAAATTTCTGCAAATTTGCCCCAAAATAAGGAAAATTTATGCCTTTTGCCCCAAATTATGGGGAATTTCAGCATTTTACATCAATATAAGGGAAATTTCTGATTTTTGCACCAAAATATTTGGAATTTTTGCCTTTTTGCCTTAAAATAAAGGGAATTTCTTCATTTTTGCACCAATATTAGGGGAATTTCTGCAATTTTGCTCTAAAATATGGGTCATTTCTGCCTTTTTGCCCGAAATTAAATGGAATTTCTGCCTTTTTGTCCCGAAATAAATGAAATTTCTTCAATTTTAGCGAAAAATTAGGGATTTCATTTTTTGCATCAAAATAAGGGGAATTTCTGCCATTTTGCCCAGAAATATTTGAAATTTCTGAAATTTTACCCCAAAATAAAGGGAATTTCTGCCTTTTTGCCCCAAAATAAGGGGAATTTCAACCTTATTACCTCAAAATAAGGGAAATTTCTGCTTTTTTGCCACAAAATATACGGAATTTCTGCCTTTTTGCCCCAAATAAGGAAAATTTCAGGCTTTTTACCTGAAAATAAGTGAAATTTCTGAAATTTTGCCCCAAATAAGGGAAATTTCTGCAATTTTGCCATAGAATAAGGTAAATTCCTGCAATTTGGCCACAAAATAAAGAAAATTTTTGGAATTTTGCCCCAAAATAAGGGGAATTTCTGATTTTTGCCCCAAATTAAAGGGAATTTCTGCCTTTTGCCCCAAAATTAGGGGAATTTCTGCAATTTTGCTCCAAAATACGGGGAATTTCTGCCTTTTTGCCCGAAAATAAAAGGAATGCATACCTTTTTGCCATAAAAAAGTGAAATTTCTTCATTTTTGCTCTAAAATAAGGGGAATTTCTGCCTTTTTGCCTCTAAATAAGTGGAATTTCTGTCTTTTTCCCCCAAAACAAAGGGAATTTCTGTCTTTTTTGCCCCATAATAAGGGGAATTTCTGACTTATTACCCTGAAATAAGTGAAATTTCTGCAATTTTGCCCCAACATATAGGAAATTTCTGCCTTTTTGCCCCCAAATAAGGGGATTTCAGCCTTTTTACCTCAAAATAAGAAGAATTTCTGCATTTTTGCCACAAATTATTAGGAATTTCTGCCTTTTTGCCCCAAAATAAGGAAAATTTCTGCCTTTATTCCCTGACATAAGTGAAATTTCTGCAATTTGCCCCACAATAAGTGAAATTTCTGCAATTTTGCCCCAAAATAAGAGAAATTTCTGCATTTTTGCTTCCAAATAAGAGGAATTTCAGACTTTTAACCTAAAAATAAGGGGAATTTCTGCATTTTTGCCACAAAATATTAGGAATTTCTGCCTTTTTGTCCCAATATAATAAAAATTTCTGCCTTTTTTTCCTGAAATAAGAGATATTTCTGTAATTTTGCTCCAAAATAAGTGGAATTTCTGAGTTTTGCCCCAAAATAAGGAGAATTTCTGTCTTTTTGCCCCAACAAATAGGGAATTTCTGCCTTTTTGCCCCACAATTAGGGGAATTTCTGCAATTTTGCTCCAAAATACGGGGAATTTCTGCCTTTTTCCCCGAAAATAACGGGAATGCATACCTTTTTGCCATATAAAAAGGAAATTTCTTCATTTTTGCTCCAAAATACGGAAAATTTCTGCCTTTTTGCCTCTAAATAAGTGGAATTTCTGTCTTTTTCCCACAAAACAAAGGGAATTTCTGTCTTTATTGCCCCAAAATAAGGAGAATTTCTGACTTATTACCCTGAAATAAGTAAAATTTCTGCAATTTTGCCCCAAAATAAGAAAAATTTCTGCCTTTTTCCTCCCAAATAAGGGGAATTTCAGCCTTTTTACCTCATAATAAGGGGAATTTCTGCATTTTTGCCTCTAAATAAGTGGAATTTCTGTCTTTTTCCCCCAAAATACAGAGAATTTGTGTCTTTTTTGCCCCAAAATAAGGAAAATTTCTGACTTATTACCATGAAATAAATGAAATTTCTGCAAATTTGCCCCAAAATAAGGAAAATTTATGCCTTTTGCCCCAAATTATGGGGAATTTCAGCATTTTACATCAATATAAGGGAAATTTCTGATTTTTGCACCAAAATATTTGGAATTTTTGCCTTTTTGCCTTAAAATAAAGGGAATTTCTTCATTTTTGCACCAATATTAGGGGAATTTCTGCAATTTTGCTCTAAAATATGGGTCATTTCTGCCTTTTTGCCCGAAATTAAATGGAATTTCTGCCTTTTTGTCCCGAAATAAATGAAATTTCATCAATTTTAGCGAAAAATTAGGGATTTCATTTTTTGCATCAAAATAAGGGGAATTTCTGCCATTTTGCCCAGAAATATTTGAAATTTCTGAAATTTTACCCCAAAATAAAGGGAATTTCTGCCTTTTTGCCCCAAAATAAGGGGAATTTCAACCTTATTACCTCAAAATAAGGGAAATTTCTGCTTTTTTGCCACAAAATATACGGAATTTCTGCCTTTTTGCCCCAAATAAGGAAAATTTCAGGCTTTTTACCTGAAAATAAGTGAAATTTCTGAAATTTTGCCCCAAATAAGGGAAATTTCTGCAATTTTGCCATAGAATAAGGTAAATTCCTGCAATTTGGCCACAAAATAAAGAAAATTTTTGGAATTTTGCCCCAAAATAAGGGGAATTTCTGATTTTTGCCCCAAATTAAAGGGAATTTCTGCCTTTTGCCCCAAAATTAGGGGAATTTCTGCAATTTTGCTCCAAAATACGGGGAATTTCTGCCTTTTTGCCCGAAAATAAAAGGAATGCATACCTTTTTGCCATAAAAAAGTGAAATTTCTTCATTTTTGCTCTAAAATAAGGGGAATTTCTGCCTTTTTGCCTCTAAATAAGTGGAATTTCTGTCTTTTTCCCCCAAAACAAAGGGAATTTCTGTCTTTTTTGCCCCATAATAAGGGGAATTTCTGACTTATTACCCTGAAATAAGTGAAATTTCTGCAATTTTGCCCCAACATATAGGAAATTTCTGCCTTTTTGCCCCCAAATAAGGGGATTTCAGCCTTTTTACCTCAAAATAAGAAGAATTTCTGCATTTTTGCCACAAATTATTAGGAATTTCTGCCTTTTTGCCCCAAAATAAGGAAAATTTCTGCCTTTATTCCCTGACATAAGTGAAATTTCTGCAATTTTGCCCCACAATAAGTGAAATTTCTGCAATTTTGCCCCAAAATAAGAGAAATTTCTGCATTTTTGCTTCCAAATAAGAGGAATTTCAGACTTTTAACCTAAAAATAAGGGGAATTTCTGCATTTTTGCCACAAAATATTAGGAATTTCTGCCTTTTTGTCCCAATATAATAAAAATTTCTGCCTTTTTTTCCTGAAATAAGAGATATTTCTGTAATTTTGCTCCAAAATAAGTGGAATTTCTGAGTTTTGCCCCAAAATAAGGAGAATTTCTGTCTTTTTGCCCCAACAAATAGGGAATTTCTGCCTTTTTGCCCCACAATTAGGGGAATTTCTGCAATTTTGCTCCAAAATACGGGGAATTTCTGCCTTTTTCCCCGAAAATAACGGGAATGCATACCTTTTTGCCATATAAAAAGGAAATTTCTTCATTTTTGCTCCAAAATACGGAAAATTTCTGCCTTTTTGCCTCTAAATAAGTGGAATTTCTGTCTTTTTCCCACAAAACAAAGGGAATTTCTGTCTTTATTGCCCCAAAATAAGGAGAATTTCTGACTTATTACCCTGAAATAAGTAAAATTTCTGCAATTTTGCCCCAAAATAAGAAAAATTTCTGCCTTTTTCCTCCCAAATAAGGGGAATTTCAGCCTTTTTACCTCATAATAAGGGGAATTTCTGCATTTTTGCCTCTAAATAAGTGGAATTTCTGTCTTTTTCCCCCAAAATACAGAGAATTTGTGTCTTTTTTGCCCCAAAATAAGGAAAATTTCTGACTTATTACCATGAAATAAATGAAATTTCTGCAAATTTGCCCCAAAATAAGGAAAATTTATGCCTTTTGCCCCAAATTATGGGGAATTTCAGCATTTTACATCAATATAAGGGAAATTTCTGATTTTTGCACCAAAATATTTGGAATTTTTGCCTTTTTGCCTTAAAATAAAGGGAATTTCTTCATTTTTGCACCAATATTAGGGGAATTTCTGCAATTTTGCTCTAAAATATGGGTCATTTCTGCCTTTTTGCCCGAAATTAAATGGAATTTCTGCCTTTTTGTCCCGAAATAAATGAAATTTCTTCAATTTTAGCGAAAAATTAGGGATTTCATTTTTTGCATCAAAATAAGGGGAATTTCTGCCATTTTGCCCAGAAATATTTGAAATTTCTGAAATTTTACCCCAAAATAAAGGGAATTTCTGCCTTTTTGCCCCAAAATAAGGGGAATTTCAACCTTATTACCTCAAAATAAGGGAAATTTCTGCTTTTTTGCCACAAAATATACGGAATTTCTGCCTTTTTGCCCCAAATAAGGAAAATTTCAGGCTTTTTACCTGAAAATAAGTGAAATTTCTGAAATTTTGCCCCAAATAAGGGAAATTTCTGCAATTTTGCCATAGAATAAGGTAAATTCCTGCAATTTGGCCACAAAATAAAGAAAATTTTTGGAATTTTGCCCCAAAATAAGGGGAATTTCTGATTTTTGCCCCAAATTAAAGGGAATTTCTGCCTTTTGCCCCAAAATTAGGGGAATTTCTGCAATTTTGCTCCAAAATACGGGGAATTTCTGCCTTTTTGCCCGAAAATAAAAGGAATGCATACCTTTTTGCCATAAAAAAGTGAAATTTCTTCATTTTTGCTCTAAAATAAGGGGAATTTCTGCCTTTTTGCCTCTAAATAAGTGGAATTTCTGTCTTTTTCCCCCAAAACAAAGGGAATTTCTGTCTTTTTTGCCCCATAATAAGGGGAATTTCTGACTTATTACCCTGAAATAAGTGAAATTTCTGCAATTTTGCCCCAAAATCAGGGAAATTTCTGCATTTTTGCTTCCAAATAAAGGGAATTTCAGCCTTTTAACCTAAAATAAGGGGAATTTCTGCAGTTCTGCCACAAAATATTAGGAATTTCTGCCTTTTTGCCCCAATATAAGGAAAATTTCTGCCTTTTTTCCCTGAAATAAGAGATATTTCTCCAATTTTGCCCCAAAATAAGCGGAATTTCTGAGTTTTGCCCCAAAATAAGGAGAATTTTTGTCTTTTTGCCTCAACATATAGGGAATTTCTGCCTTTTTGCCCCACAATTAGGGGAATTTCTGCAATTTTCCTCAAAAATACGGGGAATTTCTTCATTTTTGCCCGAAAATAATGGGAATGCATACCTTTTTGCCATATAAAAGGGAAATTTCTTCATTTTTGCTCCAAAATAAGGAAAATTTCTGCCTTTTTGCCTCTAAATAAGTGGAATTTCTGTCTTTTTCCCCCAAAACAAAGGAAATTTCTGTCTTTTTTGCCCCAAAATGAGGGGAAATTCTGACTTATTACCCTGAAATAAGTAAAATTTCTGCAAATTTGCCCCAAAATAAGGGAAATTTCTGCCTTTTTCCTCCCAAATAAGAAGAATTTTAGCCTTTTTACCTCATAATAAGGGGAATTTCTGCATTTTTGCCTCTAAATAAATGGAATTTCTGTCTTTTTCCCCCAATATAAAGGGAATTTCTGTCTTTTTTGCCCCAAAATAAGGAAAATTTCTGACTTATTACCCTGAAATAAGTGAAATTTCTGCAATTTTGCCCCAAAATAAGGGAAATTTCTGCATTTTTGCCCCCAAATTAGGGGAATTTCAGCCTTTTTACCTCAAAATAAGGGGAATTTCTGTCTTTTTCCCCCAATATAAAGGGAATTTATGTCTTTTTTGCCCCAAAATAAGGAAAATTTCTGACTTATTACCCTGAAATAAGTGAAATTTCTGCAATTTTGCCCCAATATAAGGGAAATTTCTGCATTTTTGCCCCCAAATTAGGGGAATTTCAGCCTTTTTACCTCAAAATAAGGGGAATTTCTGAATTTTGGTACAAATTATTAGGAATTTCTGCCTTTTTGCCCCAAAATAAGGAAAATTTCTGCCTTTTTTCTTTAAAATAAGTAAAATTTCTGCAATTTTGCACCAAAATAAGTGAAATTTCTGCAATTTTGCCCCAAAATAAGGGAAATTTCTGGAATTTTGCCCCAAAATAAGTGAAATTTCTGAGTTTTGCCCCAAAATAAAGAGAATTTCTGCCTTTTTGCCCCACAATTAGTGAAATTTCTGCAATTTTGCCCTAAAATAAAAGAAATTTTTGCAATTTTTCCCCATAATAAAGGAAATTTCTGCAATTTTGCCCCAAAATATGGGGAATTTCTGCCTTTTGCCCCAAAATATGGGGAATTTCTGCCTTTTTGTCCGAAAATTAGAAGTTTGCATACCTTTTTGCCATAAATAAGGGAAATTTCTTCATTTTTGCTCCAAAATAAGGGGAAATTTTGCATTTTTGCCTCCAAATAAGTGGAATTTCTGTCTTTTTCCCCAAAACAAAGGAAATTTCTGTTTTTTGCCCCAAAATAAGAAAAATTTCTGACTTATTACCCTAAAATAAGTGAAATTTCTGCAATTTTGCACCAAAATATGGGAAATTTCTGCCTTTTGCCCCAAAATATGGGGAATTTCAGCATTTTACATCAAAATAAGGGAAATTTCTGATTTTTGCACCATAATATTTGGAATTTTTGCCTTTTTGCCCCAAAATAAATGGAATTTCTTCATTTTTGCACCAATATTAGGGGAATTTCTGCAATTTTGCTCCAAAATACGGGTCATTTCTGCCTTTTTGCCTGAAATTAAGTGGAATTTCTGCCTTTTTGTCCCGAAATAAGTGAAATTTCTTCAATTTTAGCCAAAAATTCGGGATTTATTCTTTTGGCCCCAAAATAAGGGGAATTTCAACCTTATTACCTTAAAATAAGGGAAATTTCTGCCTTTTTGCCACAAAATATACAAAATTTCTGCCTTTTTGCCCCAAAATAAAGAAAATTTCTGCAATTTTTCCCAAAATAAGGGGAATTTCTCCCTTTTGCCCCAAAATAAAGGAAATTTCAGCCTTTTTACCTGAAAATAAGTTAAATTTCTGCAATTTTGCCCCAAAATAAGGTAAATTCCCGCAATTTTACCCCAAAATAAAAAAAAAATTCTGAAATTTTGCCTCAAAATAAGGAAAATTTCTGATTTTTGCCCCAAAATAAAGGGAATTTCTGCCTTTTGCCCCAAAATTAGGAGAATTTCTGCAATTTTGCTCCAAAATACGGGGAATTTCTGCTTTTTAGCCCGAAAATAAGGGGAATGCATACCTTTTTGCCATAAAAAAGTGAAATTTCTTCATTTTTGCTCCAAAATAAGGGGAATTTCTGCTTTTTGCCTCTAAATAAGTGGAATTTCTGTCTTTTTCCCCCAAAACTAAGGGAATTTCTGTCATTTTTGCCCCAAAATAAGGGTAATTTCTGACTTATTACCCTGAAATAAGTGAAATTTCTGCAATTTTGCCCCAACATATAGGAAATTTCTGCCTTTTTGCCCCCAAATAAGGGGATTTCAGCCTTTTTACCTCAAAATAAGAAAAATTTCTGCATTTTTGCCACAAATTATTAGGAATTTCTGCCTTTTTGCCCCAAAATAAAAAAAAATTTCTGCCTTTGTTCCCTGAAATAAGGGAAATTTCTGCAATTTTGCCCCACAATAAGTGAATTTTCTGCAATTTTGCCCAAAAATAAGGGAAATTTCTGCATTTTTGCTTCCAAATGAGAGGAATTTCAGACTTTTAACTTAAAAATAAGGGGAATTTCTGCATTTTTGCCACAAAATATTAGGAATTTCTGCATTTTTGCCCCAATATAAGGAAAATTTCTGCCTTTTTTTCCTGAAATAAGAGATATTTCTGTAATTTTGCTCCAAAATAAGTGGAATTTCTGAGTTTTGCCCCAAAATAAGGAGAATTTCTGTCGTTTTGCCCAAACAAATAGGGAATTTCTGCCTTTTTGCCCAACAATTAGGGGAATTTCTGCAATTTTGCTCCAAAATACGGGGAATTTCTGTCTTTTTCCCCGAAAATAATGGAAATGCATAACTTTTTGCCATATAAAAGGGAAATTTCTTCCTTTTTGCTCCAAAATAGGAGAAATTTCTGCCTTTTTGCCTCTAAATAAGTGGAATTTCTGTCTTTTTCCCTCAAAACAAAGGGAATTTCTGCCTTTATTGCCCCAAAATAAGGGGAATTTCTGACTTATTACCCTGAAATAAGTAAAATTTCTGCAATTTTGCCCCAAAATAAAGGAAATTTCTGACTTTTTCCTCCCAAATAAGGGGAATTTCAGCCTTTTTACCTCATAATAAGGGGAATTTCTGCATTTTTGCCTCTAAATAAGTGGAATTTCTGTCTTTTTCCCCCAAAATAAAGGGAATTTATGTCTTTTTTGCCCCAAAATAAGGAAAATTTCTGACTTATTACCCTGAAATAAATGAAATTTCTGCAATTTTGCCCCAATATAAGGAAAATTTCTGCCTTTTTGCCCCCAAATAAGGGAAATTTCAGCCTTTTTACCTCAAATTAAGGGGAATTTCTGAATTTTGGAACAAAATATTAGGAATTTCTGCTTTTTTGCCCCAAAATAAGGAAAATTTCTGTCTTTGTTCTTTGAAATAAGTAAAATTTCTGCAATTTTGCACCAAAATAAGTGAAATTTCTTCAATTTTGGCCCAAAATAAGGGAAATTTCTGGAATTTTGCCCCAAAATAAGTGAAATTTCTGAGTTTTGCCCTAAAATAAGGAGAATTTCTGCCTTTTTGCCCCACAATTCGTGAAATTTCTGCAATTTTGCCCTAAAATAAAAGAAATTTTTGCAATTTTTCCTCATAATAAGGGAAATTTTTGCAATTTTGCCCCAAAATATGTGGAATTTCTGATTTTTTCCCCACAATTAGGATAATTTCTGCAATTTTGCCTCAAAATAATGAAAATTTCTGCCTTTTGCTCCAAAATATGGAGTATTTCTGCCTTTTTGTCTGAAAATAAGAAGAATGCATACCTTTTTGCAATAACAAAGGGAAATTTCTTCATTTTTGCTCCAAAATAAGGGGAACTTTTGCGTTTTTTCCTCCAAATAAGTGGAATTTCTGTCTTTTTCCCCAAAACAAAGGAAATTTCTGTCTTTTTTGCCCCAAAATAAGAAAAATTTCTGACTTATTACCCTGAAATAAGTGAAATTTCTGCAAATTTGCCCCAAAATAAGGGAAATTTCTGCCTTTTGCCCCAAAATATGGGGAATTTCAGCATTTTACATCAAAATAAGGGAAATTTCTGATTTTTGCACCAAAATATTTGGAGTTTTTGCCTTTTTGCCCCAAAATAAAGGGAATTTCTTCATTTTTGCACCAATATTAGGGGAATTTCTGCAATTTTGCTCCAAAATACGGGTCATTTCTGCCTTTTTGCCTGAAATTCAGTGGAATTTCTGCCTTTTTGTCTCGAAATAAGTGAAATTTCTTCAATTTTAGCCAAAAATTAGGGATTTATTTTTTTGGCCCCAAAATAAGGGAAATTTCTGTCATTTTGCCCGGAAATATTTGAAATTTCTGAAATTTTACCCCAAATTAAGGGGTATTTCTGCCTTTTTGCCCCAAAATAAGGGGAATTTCAACCTTATTACCTTAAAATAAGGGAAATTTCTGCCTTTTTGCCACAAAATATACAAAATTTCTGCCTTTTTGCCCCAAAATAAGGAAAATTTCTGCAATTTTTCCCAAAATAAAAGAAATTTCTCCCTTTTTGCCCCAAAATAAAGGAAATTTCAGCCTTTTTACATGAAAATAAGTTAAATTTCTGCAATTTTGCTCCAAATAAGGGAAATTTCTGCAATTTTGCCCCAAAATAAGGTAAATTCCCGCAATTTTAACCCAAAATAAAAAAAATTTCTGAAATTTTGCCTCAAAATAAGGAAAATTTCTGATTTTTGCCCCAAAATAAAGGGAATTTCTTCCTTTTGCCCCAAAATTAGGAGAATTTCTGCAATTTTGCTGCAAAATACGGGGAATTTCTGCTTTTTAGCCCGAAAATAAGGGGAATGCATACCTTTTTGCCATAAAAATGTGAAATTTCTTCATTTTTGCTCCAAAATAAGGGGAATTTCTGCTTTTTGCCTCTAAATAAGTGGAATTTCTGCATTTTTGCCTCTAAATAAGTGGAATTTCTGTCTTTTTCCCCCAAAATAAAGGGAATTTATGTCTTTTTTGCCCCAAAATAAGGAAAATTTCTGACTTATTACCCTGAAATAAATGAAATTTCTGCAATTTTGCCCCAATATAAGGAAAATTTCTGCCTTTTTGCCCCCAAATAAGGGAAATTTCAGCCTTTTTACCTCAAATTAAGGGGAATTTCTGAATTTTGGAACAAAATATTAGGAATTTCTGCTTTTTTGCCCCAAAATAAGGAAAATTTCTGTCTTTGTTCTTTGAAATAAGTAAAATTTCTGCAATTTTGCACCAAAATAAGTGAAATTTCTTCAATTTTGGCCCAAAATAAGGGAAATTTCTGGAATTTTGCCCCAAAATAAGTGAAATTTCTGAGTTTTGCCCTAAAATAAGGAGAATTTCTGCCTTTTTGCCCCACAATTCGTGAAATTTCTGCAATTTTGCCCTAAAATAAAAGAAATTTTTGCAATTTTTCCTCATAATAAGGGAAATTTTTGCAATTTTGCCCCAAAATATGTGGAATTTCTGATTTTTTCCCCACAATTAGGATAATTTCTGCAATTTTGCCTCAAAATAATGAGAATTTCTGCCTTTTGCTCCAAAATATGGAGTATTTCTGCCTTTTTGTCTGAAAATAAGAAGAATGCATACCTTTTTGCAATAACAAAAGGAAATTTCTTCATTTTTGCTCCAAAATAAGGGGAACTTTTGCGTTTTTTCCTCCAAATAAGTGGAATTTTTGTCTTTTTCCCCAAAACAAAGGAAATTTCTGTCTTTTTTGCCCCAAAATAAGAAAAATTTCTGACTTATTACCCTGAAATAAGTGAAATTTCTGCAAATTTGCCCCAAAATAAGGGAAATTTCTGCCTTTTGCCCCAAAATATGGGGAATTTCAGCATTTTACATCAAAATAAGGGAAATTTCTGATTTTTGCACCAAAATATTTGGAGTTTTTGCCTTTTTGCCCCAAAATAAAGGGAATTTCTTCATTTTTGCACCAATATTAGGGGAATTTCTGCAATTTTGCTCCAAAATACGGGTCATTTCTGCCTTTTTGCCTGAAATTCAGTGGAATTTCTGCCTTTTTGTCTCGAAATAAGTGAAATTTCTTCAATTTTAGCCAAAAATTAGGGATTTATTTTTTTGGCCCCAAAATAAGGAAAATTTCTGTCATTTTGCCCGGAAATATTTGAAATTTCTGAAATTTTACCCCAAATTAAGGGGTATTTCTGCCTTTTTGCCCCAAAATAAGGGGAATTTCAACCTTATTACCTTAAAATAAGGGAAATTTCTGCCTTTTTGCCACAAAATATACAAAATTTCTGCCTTTTTGCCCCAAAATAAGGAAAATTTCTGCAATTTTTCCCAAAATAAAAGAAATTTCTCCCTTTTTGCCCCAAAATAAAGGAAATTTCAGCCTTTTTACATGAAAATAAGTTAAATTTCTGCAATTTTGCTCCAAATAAGGGAAATTTCTGCAATTTTGCCCCAAAATAAGGTAAATTCCCGCAATTTTACCCCAAAATAAAAAAAATTTCTGAAATTTTGCCTCAAAATAAGGAAAATTTCTGATTTTTGCCCCAAAATAAAGGGAATTTCTTCCTTTTGCCCCAAAATTAGGAGAATTTCTGCAATTTTGCTCCAAAATACGGGGAATTTCTGCTTTTTAGCCCGAAAATAAGGGGAATGCATACCTTTTTGCCATAAAAATGTGAAATTTCTTCATTTTTGCTCCAAAATAAGGGGAATTTCTGCTTTTTGCCTCTAAATAAGTGGAATTTCTGTCTTTTTCCCCCAAAACTAAGGGAATTTCTGTCATTTTTGCCCCAAAATAAGGGTAATTTCTGACTTATTACCCTGAAATAAGTGAAATTTCTGCAATTTTGCCCCAACATATAGGAAATTTCTGCCTTTTTGCCCCCAAATAAGGGGATTTCAGCCTTTTTACCTCAAAATAACAAGAATTTCTGCATTTTTGCCACAAATTATTAGGAATTTCTGCCTTTTTGCCCCAAAATAAAAAATATTTCTGCCTTTGTTCCCTGAAATAAGGGAAATTTCTGCAATTTTGCCCCACAATAAGAGAATTTTCTGCAATTTTGCCCCAAAATAAGGGAAATTTCTGCATTTTTGCTTCCAAATGAGAGGAATTTCAGACTTTTTACCTAAAAATAAGGGGAATTTCTGCATTTTTGCCACAAAATATTAGGAATTTCTGCATTTTTGCCCCAATATAAGGAAAATTTCTGCCTTTTTTTCCTGAAATAAGAGATATTTCTGTAATTTTGCTCCAAAATAAGTGGAATTTCTGAGTTTTGCCCCAAAATAAGGAGAATTTCTGTCGTTTTGCCCAAAGAAATAGGGAATTTCTGCCTTTTTGCCCCACAATTAGGGGAATTTCTGCAATTTTGCTCCAAAATACGGGGAATTTCTGCCTTTTTCACCGAAAATAATGGGAATGCATAACTTTTTGCCATATAAAAGGGAAATTTCTTCCTTTTTGCTCCAAAATAGGAGAAATTTCTGCCTTTTTGCCTCTAAATAAGTGGAATTTCTGTCTTTTTCCCTCAAAACAAAGGGAATTTCTGCCTTTATTGCCCCAAAATAAGGGGAATTTCTGACTTATTACCCTGAAATAAGTAAAATTTCTGCAATTTTGCCCCAAAATAAAAGAAATTTCTGACTTTTTCCTCCCAAATAAGGGGAATTTCAGCCTTTTTACCTCATAATAAGGGGAATTTCTGCATTTTTGCCTCTAAATAAGTGGAATTTCTGTCTTTTTCCCCCAAAATAAAGGGAATTTATGTCTTTTTTGCCCCAAAATAAGGAAAATTTCTGACTTATTACCCTGAAATAAATGAAATTTCTGCAATTTTGCCCCAATATAAGGAAAATTTCGGCCTTTTTGCCCCCAAATAAGGGAAATTTCAGCCTTTTTACCTCAAAATAAGGGGAATTTCTGAATTTTGGAACAAAATATTAGGAATTTCTGCTTTTTTGCCCCAAAATAAGGAAAATTTCTGCCTTTGTTCTTTGAAATAAGTAAAATTTCTGCAATTTTGCACCAAAATAAGTGAAATTTCTTCAACTTTGGCCCAAAATAAGGGAAATTTCTGGAATTTTGCCCCAAAATAAGTGAAATTTCTGAGTTTTGCCCTAAAATAAGGAGAATTTCTGCCTTTTTGCCCCACAATTCGTGAAATTTCTGAAATTTTGCCCTAAAATAAAAGAAATTTTTGCAATTTTTCCTCATAATAAGGAAAATTTTTGCAATTTTGCCCCAAAATATGTGGAATTTCTGATTTTTTCCCCACAATTAGGATAATTTCTGCAATTTTGCCTCAAAATAATGAGAATTTCTGCCTTTTGCCCCAAAATATGGAGTATTTCTGCCTTTTTGTCTGAAAATAAGAAGAATGCATACCTTTTTGCAATAAAAAAGGGAAATTTCTTCATTTTTGCTCCAAAATAAAGGGAACTTTTGCGTTTTTTCCTCCAAATAAGTGGAATTTCTGTCTTTTTCCCCAAAACAAAGGAAATTTCTGTCTTTTTTGCCCCAAAATAAGAAAAATTTCTGACTTATTACCCTGAAATAAGTGAAATTTCTGCAAATTTGCCCCAAAATAAGGGAAATTTCTTCCTTTTGCCCCAAAATATGGGGAATTTCAGCATTTTACATCAAAATAAGGGAAATTTCTGATTTTTGCACAAAAATATTTGGAGATTTTGCCTTTTTGCCCCAAAATAAAGGGAATTTCTTCATTTTTGCACCAATATTAGGGGAATTTCTGCAATTTTGCTCCAAAATACGGGTCATTTCTGCCTTTTTGCCTGAAATTCAGTGGAATTTCTGCCTTTTTGTCTCGAAATAAGTGAAATTTCTTCAATTTTAGCCAAAAATTAGGGATTTATTCTTTTGCCCCAAAATAAGGGAAATTTCTGCCATTTTGCCCAGAAATATTTGAAATTTCTGAAATTTTACCCCAAATTAAGGGGTATTTCTGCCTTTTTGCCCCAAAATAAGGGGAATTTCAACCTTATTACCTTAAAATAAGGGAAATTTCTGCCTTTTTGCCACAAAATATACAAAATTTCTGCCTTTTTGCCCCAAAATAAGGAAAATTTCTGCAATTTTTCCCAAAATAAGGGGAATTTCTCCCTTTTTGCCCCAAAATAAAGGAAATTTCAGCCTTTTTACCTGAAAATAAGTTAAATTTTGCAATTTTGCCCCAAATAAGGGAAATTTCTGCAATTTTGCCCCAAAATAAGGTAAATTCCCGCAATTTTACCCCAAAATAAAAAAAAATTCTGAAATTTTGCCTCAAAATAAAGAAAATTTCTGATTTTTGCCCCAAAATAAACGGAATTTCTTCCTTTTGCCCCAAAATTAGGAGAATTTCTGCAATTTTGCTCCAAAATACGGGGAATTTCTGCTTTTTAGCCCGAAAATAAGGGGAATGCATACTTTTTTGCCATAAAAAAGTGAAATTTCTTCATTTTTGCTCCAAAATAAGGGGAATTTCTGCTTTTTGCCTCTAAATAAGTGGAATTTCTGTCTTTTTCCCCCAAAACTAAGGGAATTTCTGTCATTTTTGCCCCAAAATAAGGGTAATTTCTGACTTATTACCCTGAAATAAGTGAAATTTCTGCAATTTTGCCCCAACATATAGGAAATTTCTGCCTTTTTGCCCCCAAATAAGGGGATTTCAGCCTTTTTACCTCAAAATAAGAAGAATTTCTGCATTTTTGCCACAAATTATTAGGAATTTCTGCCTTTTTGCCCCAAAATAAAAAATATTTCTGCCTTTGTTCCCTGAAATAAGGGAAATTTCTGCAATTTTGCCCCACAATAAGAGAATTTTCTGCAATTTTGCCCAAAAATAAGGGAAATTTCTGCATTTTTGCTTCCAAATGAGAGGAATTTCAGACTTTTAACCTAAAAATAAGGGGAATTTCTGCATTTTTGCCACAAAATATTAGGAATTTCTGCATTTTTGCTCCAATATAAAAAAAATTTCTGCCTTTTTTTCCTGAAATAAGAGATATTTCTGTAATTTTGCTCCAAAATAAGTGGAATTTCTGAGTTTTGCCCCAAAATAAGGAGAATTTCTGTCGTTTTGCCCAAACAAATAGGGAATTTCTGCCTTTCTGCCCCACAATTAGGGGAATTTCTGCAATTTTGCTCCAAAATATGGGGAATTTCATCCTTTTTCCACGAAAATAATGGGAATGCATAACTTTTTGCCATATAAAAGGGAAATTTCTTCCATTTGCTCCAAAATAAGAGAAATTTCTGCCTTTTTGCCTCTAAATAAGTGGAATTTCTGTCTTTTTCCCTCAAAACAAAGGGAATTTCTGCCTTTATTGCCCCAAAATAAGGGGAATTTCTGACTTATTACCCTGAAATAAGTAAAATTTCTGCAATTTTGCCCCAAAATAAAAGAAATTTCTGACTTTTTCCTCCCAAATAAGGCGAATTTCAGCCTTTTTACCTCATAATAAGGGGAATTTCTGCATTTTTGCCTCTAAATAAGTGGAATTTCTGTCTTTTTCCCCCAAAATAAAGGGAATTTATGTCTTTTTTGCCCCAAAATAAGGAAAATTTCTGACTTATTACCCTGAAATAAATGAAATTTCTGCAATTTTGCCCCAATATAAGGAAAATTTCTGCCTTTTTGCCCCCAAATAAGGGAAATTTCAGCCTTTTTACCTCAAAATAAGGGGAATTTCTGAATTTTGGAACAAAATATTAGGAATTTCTGCTTTTTTGCCCCAAAATAAGGAAAATTTCTGCCTTTGTTCTTTGAAATAAGTAAAATTTCTGCAATTTGGCACCAAAATAAGTGAATTTTCTTCAATTTTGGCCCAAAATAAGGGAAATTTCTGGAATTTTGCCCCAAAATAAGTGAAATTTCTGAGTTTTGCCCTAAAATAAGGAGAATTTCTGCCTTTTTGCCACACAATTCGTAAAATTTCTGATATTTTGCCCTAAAATAAAAGAAATTTTACAATTTTTCCTCATAATAAGGGAAATTTTTGCAATTTTGCCCCAAAATATGTGGAATTTCTGATTTTTTCCTCACAATTAGGATAATTTCTGCAATTTTGCCTCAAAATAAGGAGAATTTCTGCCTTTTGCTCCAAAATATGGGGAATTTCTGCATTTTTGTCCGAAAATAAGAAGAATGCATACCTTTCTGCCATAAAAAAGGGAAATTTCTTCATTTTTGCTCCAAAATAAGGGGAACATTTGCGTTTTTGCCTCCAAATAAGTGGAATTTCTGTCTTTTTCCCCAAAACAAAGGAAATTTCTGTCTTTTTTGCCCCAAAATAAGAAAAATTTCTGACTTATTACCCTGAAATAAGTGAAATTTCTGCAAATTTGCCCCAACATAAGGTAAATTTCTGCCTTTTGCCCCAAAATATGGGGAATTTCAGCATTTTACATCAAAATAAGGGAAATTTCTGATTTTTGCACCAAAATATTTGGAATTTTTGCCTTTTTGCCCCAAAATAAAGGGAATTTCTTCATTTTTGCACCAATATTAGGGGAATTTCTGCAATTTTGCTCCAAAATACGGGTCATTTCTGCCTTTTTGCCCGAAATTCAGTGGAATTTCTGCCTTTTTGTCCCGAAATAAGTGAAATTTCTTCAATTTTAGCCAAAAATTAGGGATTTCATCTTTTTGCCCCAAAATAAGGGGAATTTCTGCCATTTTGCCCAGAAATATTTGAAATTTCTGAAATTTTACCCCAAAATAAGGGGTATTTCTGCCTTTTTGCCCCAAAATAAGGGGAATTTAAACCTTATTACCTCTAAATAAGGGAAATTTCTGCATTTTTGCCTCTAAATAAGTGGAATTTCTGTCTTTTTGCCCCAAAATAAGAAAAATTCTGACTTATTACCTGAAAATAAGTGAAATTTCTGCAATTTTGCCCCAAATAAGGGAAATTTCTGTAATTTTGCCCCAAAATAAGGTAAATTCCTGCAATTTTGCCCCAAAGTAAAAAAAATTCTGTAATTTTGCCCTAATATAAGGATAATTTCTGATTTTATCCCCAAAATAAAGAGAATTTCTGCCTTTTGCCCCAAAATTAGGAGAATTTCTGCAATTTTGCTCCAAAATACAGGGAATTTCTGCTTTTTTGCCTGAAAATAAGGGGAATGCATTCCTTTTTGCCATAAAAAAGTGAAATTTCTTCATTTTTGCTCCTAAATAAGGGGAATTTCTGCTTTTTGCCTCTAAATAAGTGGAATTTCTGTCTTTTTCCCCCAAAGCAAAGGGAATTTCTGTCTTTTTTGCCCCAAAATAAGGGGAATTTCTGACTTATTACCCTGAAATAAATGAAATTTCTGCAATTTTGCCTCAACATATAGAAATTTCTGCCTTTTTGCCCCCAAATAAGGGGATTTCAGCCTTTTTACCTCAAAATAAGAAGAATTTCTGCATTTTTGCCACAAAATATTAGGAATTTCTGCCTTTTTGCCCCAAAATAAAAAAAATTTCTGCCTTTTTTCGTTGAAATAAGAGATATTTCTGCAATTTTGTTCCAAAATAAGCGGAATTTCTGAGTTTTGCTCCAAAATACGGGGAATTTCTGCCTTTTTGCCAGAAAATAAGGGGAATGCATACTTTTTTGCCATAAAAAAGTGAAATTTCTTCATTTTTGCTCCAAAATAAGGGGAATTTCTGCTTTTTGCCTCTAAATAAGTGGAATTTCTGTCTTTTTCCCCCAAACAAAGGGAATTTCTGTCTTTTTTGCCCCAAAATAAGGGGAATTTCTGACTTATTACCCTGAAATAAGTGAAATTTCTGCAATTTTGCCCCAATATATAGGAAATTTCTGACTTTTTGCCCCCAAATGAGGGGATTTCAGCCTTTTTACCTCAAAATAAGAAGAATTTCTGCATTTTTGCCACAAAATATTAGGAATTTCTGCCTTTTTGCCCCAAAATAAAAAAAATTTCTGCCTTTTTTCCCTGAAATAAGGGAAATTTCTGCAATTTTGCCCCAAAATAAGTGAAATTTCTGCAATTTTGCCCCAAAATAAGGAAATTTCTGCATTTTTGCTTCCAAATAAGGGGAATTTCAGCCTTTTAACCTAAAAATAAAGGGAATTTCTGCATTTTTGCCACAAAATATTAGGAATTTTTGCCTTTTTGCCCCAATGTAAGGAAAATTTCTGCCTTTTTTCCCTGAAATAAGAGATATTTCTGCAATGTTGCTCCAAAATAAGTGGAATTTTTGAGTTTTGCCCCAAAATATGGAGAATTTCTGTCTTTTTGCCCCAACATATAGGTAATTTCTGCATTTTTCCCCCATATTTAGGGGAATTTCTGCAATTTTGATCCAAAACACGAGGAATTTCTAACTTTTGCCCGAAAATAAGAAGAATGCATACCTTTTTGCCATATAAAAGGGAAATTTCTTCATTTTTGCTCCAAAATAAAAGGAATTTCTGCCTTTTTGCCTCTAAATAAGTGGAATTTCTGTCTTTTTCCCTCAAAACAAAGGAATTTCTGTCTTTTTTGCCCCAAAATAAAAGGAATTTCTGACTTATTACCCTGAAATAAGTAAAATTTCTGCAATTTTGCCCCAAAATAAGGGAAATTTCTGCCTTTTTTCCCACAAATAAGGGGAATTTCAGCCTTTTTACCTCATAATAAGGGGAATTTCTGAGTTTTGCCTCTAAATAAGTGGAATTTCTGTCTTTTTGCCCCAAAATAAAAAAAAATTCTGACTTATTACCCTGAAATATGTGAAATTTCTGCAATTTTGCCCCAAATAAGGGAAATTTCTTCAATTTTGCCCCAAAATAAGGTAAATTCCTGTAATTTTGCCCCAAAGTAAAAAAAAATTTCTGTAATTTTGCCGCAAAATAAGGATAATTTCTGATTTTATCCCCAAAATAAAGAGAATTTCTGCCTTTTGCCCCAAAATTAGGAGAATTTCTGCAATTTTGCTCCAAAATACAGGGAATTTCTGCTTTTTTGCCTGAAAATAAGGGGAATGCATTCCTTTTTGCCATAAAAAAGTGAAATTTCTTCATTTTTGCTCCAAAATAAGGGGAATTTCTGCTTTTTGCCTCTAAATAAGTGGAATTTCTGTCTTTTTCCCCCAAAACTAAGGGAATTTCTGTCTTTTTTGCCCCAAAATAAGGGGAATTTCTGACTTATTACCCTGAAATAAGTGAAATTTCTGCAATTTTGCCTCAACATATAGGAAATTTCTGCCTTTTTGCCCCCAAATAAGGGTATTTCAGCCTTTTTACCTCAAAATAAGAAGAATTACTGCATTTTTGCCACAAAATATTAGGAATTTCTGCCTTTTTGCCCCAAAATAAAAAAAATTTCTGATTTTTTTCGTTGAAATAAGAGATATTTCTGCAATTTTGCTCCAAAATAAGCGGAATTTCTGAGTTTTGCCCCAAAATATGGAGAATTTCTGCCTTTTTCCCCAACATATAGGGATTTTCTGCCTTTTTGCCCCACAATTAGGGGAATTTCTGCAATTTTGCTCCAAAATACGGGGAATTTCTGCCTTTTTGCCAGAAAATAAGGGGAATGCATACCTTTTTGCCATATAAAAGGGAAATTTCTTCATTTTTGCTCCAAAATTAGGAAAATTTCTGCCTTTTTGCATCTAAATAAGTGGAATTTCTGTCTTTTTCCCCCAAAACAAAGGGAATTTCTGTCTTTTTTACCCCAAAATAAAAGGAATTTCTGACTTATTACCCTGAAATAAGTAAAATTTCTGCAATTTTGCCCCAAAATAAGGGAAATTTCTGCCTTTTTTCCCCCAAATAAGGGGAATTTCAGCATTTTTACATCAAAATAATGGGAATTTCTGAATTTTGGCACAAAATATTAGGAATTTCTGCCTTTTTGCCCCAAAATAAAGGAAATTTCAGCCTTTTTACCTGAAAATAAGTGAAATTTCTGCAATTTTGCCCCAAATAAAGGAAATTTCTGCAATTTTGCCCCAAAATAAGGTAAATTCCTGAAATTTTGCCCCAAAATAAAAAAAAATTTCTGGAATTTTGCCCCAAAATAAAGAAAATTTCTGATTTTTTCCCCAAAATAAAAAGAATTTCTGCCTTTTGCCCCAAAATTAGGAGAATTTCTGCAATTTTGCTTCAAAATACGGGGAATTTCTGCCTTTTTGCCCGAAAATAAGGGGAATGCATTTTTTTTGCCATAAAAAAGTGAAATTTCTTCATTTTTGCTCCAAAATAAGGGGAATTTCTGCTTTTTGCCTCTAAATAAGTGGAATTTCTGTCTTTTTCCCCCAAACAAAGGGAATTTCTGTCTTTTTTGCCCCAAAATAAGGGGAAATTCTGACTTATTACCCTGAAATAAGTGAAATTTCTGCAATTTTGCCCCAATATATAGGAAATTTCTGACTTTTTGCCCCCAAATGAGGGGATTTCAGCCTTTTTACCTCAAAATAAGAAGAATTTCTGCATTTTTGCCACAAAATATTAGGAATTTTTGCCTTTTTGCCCCAAAATAAAAAAAAATTCTGCCTTTTTTCCTTGAAATAAGGGAAATTTCTGCAATTTTGCCCCAAAATAAGTGAAATTTCTGCAATTTTGCCCAAAAATAAGAAAATTTCTGCCTTTTTGCTTCCAAATAAGGGGAATTTCAGCCTTTTAACCTAAAAATAAAGGGAATTTCTGCATTTTTGCCACAAAATATTAGGAATTTTTGCCTTTTTGCCCCAATATAAGAAAAATTTCTGCTTTTTTCCCTTAAATAAAAGATATTTCTGCAATTTTGCTCCAAAATAAGTGGAATTTTTGAGTTTTGCCCCAAAATATGGAGAATTTCTGTCTTTTTGCCCCAACATATAGGGAATTTCTGCATTTTTGCCCCATATTTAGGGGAATTTCTGCAATTTTGATCCAAAATACGAGGAATTTCTGCCTTTTTGCCCGAAAATAAGGAGAATGCATACCTTTTTGACATATAAAAGGGAAATTTCTTCATTTTTGCTCCAAAATAAAAGGAATTTCTGCCTTTTTGCCTCTAAATAATTGGATTTTCTGTATTTTTCCCTCAAAACAAAGGAATTACTGTCTTTTTTGCCCCAAAATAAAAGGAATTTCTGACTTATTACCCTGAAATAAGTAAAATTTCTGCAATTTTGCCCCAAAATAAGGGAAATTTCTGCCTTTTTTCCCCCAAATAAGGGGAATTTCAGCCTTTTTACCTCATAATAAGGGGAATTTCTGCATTTTTGCCTCTAAATAAGTGGAATTTCTGTCTTTTTGCCCCAAAATAAAAAAAATTTCTGACTTATTACCCTGAAATAAGTGAAATTTCTGCAATTTTGCCCCAATATAAGGGAAATTTCTGCCTTTTTGCCCACAAATAAGGGGAATTTCAGCCTTTTTACCTCAAAATTCGGGGAATTTCTGAATTTTGGCACAAAATATTAGGAATTTCTGCATTTTTGCCCCAAAATAAGGAAAATTTCTGCCTTTTTTCTCTGAAATAAGTGAAATTTCTGCAATTTTTCACCAACATAAGTGAAATTTTTGTAATTTTGCTCCAAAATAAGGGAAATTTCTGGAATTTTGCCTCAAAATAAGAGGAATTTCTGAGTTTTGCCCCCAAAAAAGGAGAATTTCTGCTTTTTGCCCCACAATTAGTGAAATTTCTGCAATTTTGCCCTAAAATAAAAGAAATTTTTGCGATTTTTCCCCATAATAAGGGATATTTCTGCAATTTTTGCCCAAAATAAGGGGAATTTCTGATTTTTGCCCCAAAATATGGGGAATTTCTGCTTTTTTGTCCGAAAATAAGAAGAATGCATACCTTTTTGCCATAAAAAAGGGAAATTTTTTCATTTTTGCTCCAAAATAAGGGGAACTTTTGCGTTTTTGCCTCCAAATAAGTGGAATTTCTGTTTTTTTCCCCCAAAACAAAGGAAATTTCTGTCTTTTTTGCCCCAAAACACAAAAAAAATTCTGGCTTATTACACTGAAATAAGTGAAATTTCTGCAAATTTGCCCCAAAATAAGGGAAATTTTTGCCTTTTGCCCCAAAATATGGGGAATTTCAGCATTTTACATCAAAATAAGGAAAATTTCTGATTTTGCACCAAAATATTAGGAATTTCTGCCTTTTTGCCCCAAAATAAAGGGAATTTCTTCATTTTTGCACCAATATTAAAGGAATTTCTGCAATTTTGCTCCAAAATACGGGTCATTTCTGCCTTTTTGCCCGAAATTAGTGGAATTTCTGCCTTTTTGCCCGAAAATAAGGGGAATGCATACCTTTTTGCCATAAAAAAGTGAAATTTCTTCATTTTTGCTCCAAAATAAGGGAAATTTCTGCCATTTGCCTCTAAATAAGTGGAATTTCTGTTATTTTCCCCAAAACAAAGGGAATTTCTTTCTTTTTTGCCACAAAATAAGGGGAATTTCTGACTTATTACCCTGAAATAAGTGAAATTTCTGCAATTATGCCCCAAAATAAGTGGAATTTCTGAGTTTTGTCCCAAAATAAGGAGAATTTCTGTCTTTTTGCCCCAATTTATAGGGAATTTCTGCCTTTTTGCCCCACAATAGGGGAATTTCTGCAATTTTGCTCCAAATTACCGGGAATTTTTGCCTATTTGCCCGAAAATAAGGGGAATGCATACCTTTTTGCCATATAAAAGAAAAATTTCTTTATTTTTGCTCCAAAATAAAAGGAATTTCTGCCTTTTTGCCTCTAAATAAGTGGAACTTCTGTCTTTTTCCCCAAAACAAAGGAAATCTCTCATTTTTGCCCCTAAATAAAGGGAATTTCTGACTTATTACCTGGAAATAAATAAATTTCCTGCAATTTTGCCCCAAAATAAGGGAAATTTCATCTTTTTTGCTCCCAATAAGGGGAATTTAAGCCCTTTTATCTCATAATAAGGGGAATTTCTGCATTTTTGCCTCTAAATAAGTGGAATTTCTGTCTTTTTCCCCCAAAACAAAGAAAATTTCTGTCTTTTTTGCACCAAAATAAGGAAATTTCGGACTTATTACCCTGAAATAAGTGAAATTTCTGCAATTTTTCCCTAATATAAGGGAAATTTCTGCCTTTTTGCCCACAAATAAGGGAAATTTCAGCCTTTTTACCTCAAAATAAAGGGAATTTCTGAATTTTGGCACAAAATATTAGAAATTTCTGCCTTTTGCCCCAAAATAAGGAAAATTTTTGCCTTTTTTCTCTGAAATAAGTGAAATTTCTACAAATTTGCACCAAAATAACTGAAATTTCTGCAATTTTCCCCCAAAATAAGAGAAATTTGTGGAATTTTGCCCCAAAATAAGTGGAATTTCTGAGTTTTGCCCCAAAATAAGGAGAATTTCTGCCTTTTACCCCACAATTAGTGAAATTTCTGCAATTTTGCCCTGAAATAAAAGAAATTTCTGCAATTTTTACCCATAATAAGGGAAATTTCTGCAATTTTGCCCCAAAATAAGGGGAATTTCTGTTTTTTGCCCCACAATTAGGGAAATTTCTGCAATTTTGCCCCAAAATAAGGGGAATTTCTGCCTTTTGCCCCAAAATATAGGGAATTTCTGCCTTTTTGTCTGAAAATAAGAAGAATGCATAGCTTTTTGCCATAAAAAAGGGAAATTTCTTCATTTTCTCTCCAAAATAAGGGGAACTTTTGCCTTTTTGCCTCTAAATAAGTGGAATTTCTGCCTTTTTCTCCCAAAACAAATGAAATTTCTGTCTTTTTGCCCCAAAATAAGAAAAATTTCTGACATATTACCCTGAATTAAGTGAAATTTCTGCCAATTTTCCCCTAAATAAGGGAAATTTCTGCCTTTTGCCCCAAAATATGAGGAATTTCAGCATTTTACATAAAAATAAGGGAAATTTCTGATTTTTGCACCAAAATATGGAGAATTTCTGCCTTTTTGCCCCAAAATAAAGGGAATTTCTGCATTTTTTACCAATATTAGGGGAATTTCTGCAATTTTGCTCCAAAATACGGGTCATTTCTACCTTTTTGCCCGAAATTAAGTGGAATTTCTGCCTTTATGACCCGAAATAATTGAAATTTCTTCAATTTTGGCCAAAAATTAAGGATTTCATCTTTTTGTCCCAAAATGAGGGGAATTTCTGCCATTTTGCCCTGAAATATTTGAAATTTCTGAAATTTTACCCCAAAATAAGGGGAATTTCTGCCTTTTTGCCTCTAAATAAGCGGAATTTCTGTCTTTTTCCCCCAAAACAAAGGGAATTTCTCTCTTTTTTGCCCCAAAATAAGGAAAATTTCTGACTTATTAGCCTGAAATAAGTGAAATTTCTGCCTTTTTGCCCCAATATAAGGAAAATTTCTGCCTTTTTTCCCTGAAATAAGAGATATTTCTACAATTTTTCCCCAAAATAAGTGAAATTTCTGAGTTTTGCCCCAAAATAAAAAGAATTTCTGCCTTTTTGCCCCACAATTAATGAAATTTCTGCAATTTTGCCCTAAAATAAAAGTAAATTTTGCAATTTTTCCCCATAATAAGGGAAATTTCTGCAATATTGCCCCAAAATAAGCAGAATTTCTGATTTTTGCCCAACAATTAGTTAAATTTCTGCAATTTTGCCCCAAAGTAAGGGGAATTTCTGCCTTTTGCCCCAAAATATGGGGAATTTCTGCCTTTTTTTCCAAAAATAAGAAGAATGCATACCTTTTTGCCATAAAAAAGGGAAATTTCTTCATTTTTGCTACAAAATAAGGGGAACTTTTGTATTTTTGCCTCCAAATATGTGGAATTTCTGTCTTTTTCCCCCAAAACAAAGGAAATTTCTGTCTTTTTTGCCCCAAAATAAGAAAAATTTCTGACTTATTACCCTGAAATAAGTGAAAGTTCTGCAAATTTGCCCCAAAATAAAGGAAATTTCTGCCTTTTGCCCCAAAATGTGGGGAATTTCAGCATTTTACATCAAAATAAGGGAAATTTCTGATTTTTGCACCTAAATATGGAGAATTTCTTCCTTTTTGCCCCAAAATAAAGGGAATTTCTGCATTTTTGCACCAATATTAGGGAAATTTCTGCAATTTTGCTCCAAAATACGGGTCATTTCTGCCTTTTTGCCCGAAATTAAGTGGAATTTCTGCCTTTTTGTCCTGAAATAAGTGAAATTTCTTCAATTTTAGCCAAAAATTAGGGATTTCATCTTTTTGCCCCAAAATGAAGGGAATTTCTGCCATTTTGCCCTGAAATATTAGAAATTTCTGAAATTTTACCCCAAAATAAGGGGAATTTCTGCTTTTTTGCCTCTAAAGAAGTGGAATTTCAGTCTTTTTCCCTCAAAACAAAGGGAATTTCTGTTTATTTTGCACAAATATAAGGAAAATTTCTGCCTTTTTTCCCTGAAATAAGAGATATTTCTGCAATTTTGACCAAAAATAAGTGGAATTTCTGAGTTTTGCCCCAAAATAAGGAGAATTTTGTTTTTTTGCCCCAACATATAGGGAATATCTGCCTTTTTGCCCCACAATTAGGGGAATTTCTGCAATTTTGCTCCAAAATACGGGGAATTTCTGCCTTTTTGCCCGAAAATAAGGGGAATGCATAACTTTTTGCCATATAAAAGAAAAATTTCTTCATTTTTGTTCCAAAATAAATGGAATTTCTGCATATTTGCCTCTAAATAAGTGGAATTTCTGTCTTTTTCCCCCAAAACAAAGGAAATTTCTGTCTTTTTTGCTTCTAAATAAGGGGAATTTCTGACTTATTACCCTGAAATAAGTAAAATTTCTGCAATTTTGCCCCAAAATAATAGAAATTTCTGCCTTTTTTCCCCCAAATAAGGGGAATTTCAGCCTTTTTACCTCATAATAAGGGGAATTTCTGCATTTTTGCCTCTAAATAAGTGGAATTTATGTCTTTTTCCCACAAAACAAAGGGAATTTCTGTCTTTTTTACACCAAAATAAGGAAAATTTCTGACTTATTACCCTGAAATAAGTGAAATTTCTGCAATTTTGTCCCAATATAAGGGAAATTTCTGCCTTTTTGCCCCAAAATAAGGAAAATTTCTGCCTTTTTTATCTGAAATAAGTGAAATTTCTGCAATTTTGCACCAAAATAAGTGAAATTTCTACAATTTTGCCCCAAAATAATGGAAATTTCTGGAATTTTGCCCCAAAATAAGTGGAATTTCTGAGTTTTGCCCCAAAATAAGGAGAATTTCTGCCTTTTGCCCCACAATTAGTGAAATTTCTGCAATTTTGCTCTAAAATAAGAGAAATTTCTGCAATTTTTACCCATAATAAGGGAAATTTCTGCAATTTTGCCCCAAAATAAGGGGAATTTCTGTTTTTTGCCCCACAATTAGGGAAATTTCTGCAATTTTGCCCCAAAATAAGGGGAATTTCTTCCTTTTGCCCCAAAATATGGGGAATTTCTGCCTTTTTGTCTGAAAATAAAAAGAATGCACACCTTTTTGCCATAAAAAAGGGAAATATCTTCATTTTTGCTCCAAAATAAGGGGAACTTTTTCCTTTTTGCCTCTAAATAAGTGGAATTTCTGTCTTTTTCCCCCAAAACAAATGAAATTTCTGTCTTTTTGCCCCAAAATAAGAAAAATTTCTGACATATTACCCTGAATTAAGTGAAATTTCTGCCAATTTTCCCCTAAATAAGGGAAATTTCTGCCTTTTGCCCCAAAATATGAGGAATTTCTGCATTTTACATAAAAATAAGGGAAATTTCTGATTTTTGCACCAAAATATGGAGAATTTCTGCCTTTTTGCCCCAAAATAAAGGGAATTTCTGCATTTTTTACCAATATTAGGGGAATTTCTGCAATTTTGCTCCAAAATACGGGTCATTTCTACCTTTTTGCCCGAAATTAAGTGGAATTTCTGCCTTTATGACCCGAAATAATTGAAATTTCTTCAATTTTAGCCAAAAATTAAGGATTTCATCTTTTTGTCCCAAAATGAGGGGAATTTCTGCCATTTTGCCCTGAAATATTTGAAATTTCTGAAATTTTACCCCAAAATAAGGGGAATTTCTGCCTTTTTGCCTCTAAATAAGGGGAATTTCTGTCTTTTTCCCCCAAAACAAAGGGAATTTCTCTCTTTTTTGCCCCAAAATAAGGAAAATTTCTGACTTATTAGCCTGAAATAAGTGAAATTTCTGCCTTTTTGCCCCAATATAAGGAAAATTTCTGCCTTTTTTCCCTGAAATAAGAGATATTTCTACAATTTTTCCCCAAAATAAGTGAAATTTCTGAGTTTTGCCCCAAAATAAAAAGAATTTCTGCCTTTTTGCCCCACAATTAATGAAATTTCTGCAATTTTGCCCTAAAATAAAAGAAATTTATGCAATTTTGCCCCAATATAAGGGAAATTTCTGCAATTTTGCCAGAAAATAAGGGTAATTTCTGTTTTTTGCCCCACAATTAGTGAAATTTCTGCAATTTTGCCCTAAAATAAAAGTAAATTTTGCAATTTTTCCCCATAATAAGGGAAATTTCTGCAATATTGCCCCAAAATAAGCAGAATTTCTGATTTTTGCCCCACAATTAGTTAAATTTCTGCAATTTTGCCCCAAAGTAAGGGGAATTTCTGCCTTTTGCCCCAAATTATGGGGAATTTCTGCCTTTTTTTCCAAAAATAAGAAGAATGCATACCTTTTTGCCATAAAAAAGGGAAATTTCTTCATTTTTGCTACAAAATAAGGGGAACTTTTGCATTTTTGCCTCCAAATATGTGGAATTTCTGTCTTTTTCCCCCAAAACAAAGGAAATTTCTGTCTTTTTTGCCCCAAAATAAGAAAAATTTCTGACTTATTACCCTGAAATAAGTGAAAGTTCTGCAAATTTGCCCCAAAATAAGGGAAATTTCTGCCTTTTTCCCAAAAATGTGGGGAATTTCAGTATTTTATATCAAAATAATGGAAATTTCTGATTTTTTGCACCTAAATATGGAGAATTTCTTCCTTTTTGCCCCAAAATAAAGGGAATTTCTGCATTTTTGCACCAATATTAGGGAAATTTCTGCAATTTTGCTCCAAAATACGGGTCATTTCTGCCTTTTTGCCCGAAATTAAGTGGAATTTCTGCCTTTTTGTCCTGAAATAAGTGAAATTTCTTCAATTTTAGCCAAAAATTAGGGATTTCATCTTTTTGCCCCAAAATGAAGGGAATTTCTGCCATTTTGCCCTGAAATATTAGAAATTTCTGAAATTTTACCCCAAAATAAGGGGAATTTCTGCTTTTTTGCCTCTAAAGAAGTGGAATTTCAGTCTTTTTCCCTCAAAACAAAGGGAATTTCTGTTTATTTTGCACAAATATAAGGAAAATTTCTGCCTTTTTTCCCTGAAATAAGAGATATTTCTGCAATTTTGACCCAAAATAAGTGGAATTTCTGAGTTTTGCCCCAAAATAAGGAGAATTTTGTTTTTTTGCCCCAACATATAGGGAATATCTGCCTTTTTGCCCCACAATTAGGGGAATTTCTGCAATTTTGCTCCAAAATACGGGGAATTTCTGCCTTTTTGCCCGAAAATAAGAAGAATGCATAACTTTTTGCCATGTAAAAGAAAAATTTCTTCATTTTTGTTCCAAAATAAATGGAATTTCTGCATATTTGCCTCTAAATAAGTGGAATTTCTGTCTTTTTCCCCCAAAACAAAGGAAATTTCTGTCTTTTTTGCTTCTAAATAAGGGGAATTTCTGACTTATTACCCTGAAATAAGTAAAATTTCTGCAATTTTGCCCCAAAATAATAGAAATTTCTGCCTTTTTTCCCCCAAATAAGGGGAATTTCAGCCTTTTTACCTCATAATAAGGGGAATTTCTGCATTTTTGCCTCTAAATAAGTGGAATTTATGTCTTTTTCCCACAAAACAAAGGGAATTTCTGTCTTTTTTGCCCCAAAATAAGGAAAATTTCTGACTTATTACCCTGAAATAAGTGAAATTTCTGCAATTTTGTCCCAATATAAGGGAAATTTCTGCCTTTTTGCCCCAAAATAAGGAAAATTTCTGCCTTTTTTATCTGAAATAAGTGAAATTTCTGCAATTTTGCACCAAAATAAGTGAAATTTCTACAATTTTGCCCCAAAATAATGGAAATTTCTGGAATTTTGCCCCAAAATAAGTGGAATTTCTGAGTTTTGCCCCAAAATAAGGAGAATTTCTGCCTTTTGCCCCACAATTAGTGAAATTTCTGCAATTTTGCTCTAAAATAAGAGAAATTTCTGCAATTTTTCCCCATAATAAGGGAAATTTCTGCAATTTTGCCCCAAAATAAGGGGAATTTCTGTTTTTTGCCCCACAATTAGGGAAATTTCTGCAATTTTGCCCCAAAATAAGGGGAATTTCTTCCTTTTGCCCCAAAATATGGGGAATTTCTGCCTTTTTGTCTGAAAATAAAAAGAATGCACACCTTTTTGCCATAAAAAAGGGAAATATCTTCATTTTTGCTCCAAAATAAGGGGAACTTTTTCCTTTTTGCCTCTAAATAAGTGGAATTTCTGTCTTTTTCCCCCAAAACAAATGAAATTTCTGTCTTTTTGCCCCAAAATAAGAAAAATTTCTGACATATTACCCTGAATTAAGTGAAATTTCTGCCAATTTTCCCCTAAATAAGGGAAATTTCTGCCTTTTGCCCCAAAATATGAGGAATTTCTGCATTTTACATAAAAATAAGGGAAATTTCTGATTTTTGCACCAAAATATGGAGAATTTCTGCCTTTTTGCCCCAAAATAAAGGGAATTTCTGCATTTTTTACCAATATTAGGGGAATTTCTGCAATTTTGCTCCAAAATACGGGTCATTTCTACCTTTTTGCCCGAAATTAAGTGGAATTTCTGCCTTTATGACCCGAAATAATTGAAATTTCTTCAATTTTAGCCAAAAATTAAGGATTTCATCTTTTTGTCCCAAAATGAGGGGAATTTCTGCCATTTTGCCCTGAAATATTTGAAATTTCTGAAATTTTACCCCAAAATAAGGGGAATTTCTGCCTTTTTGCCTCTAAATAAGGGGAATTTCTGTCTTTTTCCCCCAAAACAAAGGGAATTTCTCTCTTTTTTGCCCCAAAATAAGGAAAATTTCTGACTTATTAGCCTGAAATAAGTGAAATTTCTGCCTTTTTGCCCCAATATAAGGAAAATTTCTGCCTTTTTTCCCTGAAATAAGAGATATTTCTACAATTTTTCCCCAAAATAAGTGAAATTTCTGAGTTTTGCCCCAAAATAAAAAGAATTTCTGCCTTTTTGCCCCACAATTAATGAAATTTCTGCAATTTTGCCCTAAAATAAAAGAAATTTATGCAATTTTGCCCCAATATAAGGGAAATTTCTGCAATTTTGCCAGAAAATAAGGGTAATTTCTGTTTTTTGCCCCACAATTAGTGAAATTTCTGCAATTTTGCCCTAAAATAAAAGTAAATTTTGCAATTTTTCCCCATAATAAGGGAAATTTCTGCAATATTGCCCCAAAATAAGCAGAATTTCTGATTTTTAGTCCCACAATTAGTTAAATTTCTGCAATTTTGCCCCAAAGTAAGGGGAATTTCTGCCTTTTGCCCCAAAATATGGGGAATTTCTGCCTTTTTTTCCAAAAATAAGAAGAATGCATACCTTTTTGCCATAAAAAAGGGAAATTTCTTCATTTTTGCTACAAAATAAGGGGAACTTTTGTATTTTTGCCTCCAAATATGTGGAATTTCTGTCTTTTTCCCCCAAAACAAAGGAAATTTCTGTCTTTTTTGCCCCAAAATAAGAAAAATTTCTGACTTATTACCCTGAAATAAGTGAAAGTTCTGCAAATTTGCCCCAAAATAAAGGAAATTTCTGCCTTTTGCCCCAAAATGTGGGGAATTTCAGCATTTTACATCAAAATAAGGGAAATTTCTGATTTTTGCACCTAAATATGGAGAATTTCTTCCTTTTTGCCCCAAAATAAAGGGAATTTCTGCATTTTTGCACCAATATTAGGGAAATTTCTGCAATTTTGCTCCAAAATACGGGTCATTTCTGCCTTTTTGCCCGAAATTAAGTGGAATTTCTGCCTTTTTGTCCTGAAATAAATGAAATTTCTTCAATTTTAGCCAAAAATTAGGGATTTCATCTTTTTGCCCCAAAATGAAGGGAATTTCTGCCATTTTGCCCTGAAATATTAGAAATTTCTGAAATTTTACCCCAAAATAAGGGGAATTTCTGCTTTTTTGCCTCTAAAGAAGTGGAATTTCAGTCTTTTTCCCTCAAAACAAAGGGAATTTCTGTATATTTTGCACAAATATAAGGAAAATTTCTGCCTTTTTTCCCTGAAATAAGAGATATTTCTGCAATTTTGACCCAAAATAAGTGGAATTTCTGAGTTTTGCCCCAAAATAAGGAGAATTTTGTTTTTTTGCCCCAACATATAGGGAATATCTGCCTTTTTGCCCCACAATTAAGGGAATTTCTGCAATTTTGCTCCAAAATACAGGGAATTTCTGCCTTTTTGCCCGAAAATAAGAAGAATGCATAACTTTTTGCCATATAAAAGAAAAATTTCTTCATTTTTGTTCCAAAATAAATGGAATTTCTGCATATTTGCCTCTAAATAAGTGGAATTTCTGTCTTTTTCCCCCAAAACAAAGGAAATTTCTGTCTTTTTTGCTTCTAAATAAGGGGAATTTCTGACTTATTACCCTGAAATAAGTAAAATTTCTGCAATTTTGCCCCAAAATAATAGAAATTTCTGCCTTTTTTCCCCCAAATAAGGGGAATTTCAGCCTTTTTACCTCATAATAAGGGGAATTTCTGCATTTTTGCCTCTAAATAAGTGGAATTTATGTCTTTTTCCCACAAAACAAAGGGAATTTCTGTCTTTTTTGCCCCAAAATAAGGAAAATTTCTGACTTATTACCCTGAAATAAGTGAAATTTCTGCAATTTTGTCCCAATATAAGGGAAATTTCTGCCTTTTTGCCCCAAAATAAGGAAAATTTCTGCCTTTTTTATCTGAAATAAGTGAAATTTCTGCAATTTTGCACCAAAATAAGTGAAATTTCTACAATTTTGCCCCAAAATAATGGAAATTTCTGGAATTTTGCCCCAAAATAAGTGGAATTTCTGAGTTTTGCCCCAAAATAAGGAGAATTTCTGCCTTTTGCCCCACAATTAGTGAAATTTCTGCAATTTTGCTCTAAAATAAGAGAAATTTCTGCAATTTTTCCCCATAATAAGGGAAATTTCTGCAATTTTGCCCCAAAATAAGGGGAATTTCTGTTTTTTGCCCCACAATTAGGGAAATTTCTGCAATTTTGCCCCAAAATAAGGGGAATTTCTTCCTTTTGCCCCAAAATATGGGGAATTTCTGCCTTTTTGTCTGAAAATAAAAAGAATGCACACCTTTTTGCCATAAAAAAGGGAAATATCTTCATTTTTGCTCCAAAATAAGGGGAACTTTTTCCTTTTTGCCTCTAAATAAGTGGAATTTCTGTCTTTTTCCCCCAAAACAAATGAAATTTCTGTCTTTTTGCCCCAAAATAAGAAAAATTTCTGACATATTACCCTGAATTAAGTGAAATTTCTGCCAATTTTCCCCTAAATAAGGGAAATTTCTGCCTTTTGCCCCAAAATATGAGGAATTTCTGCATTTTACATAAAAATAAGGGAAATTTCTGATTTTTGCACCAAAATATGGAGAATTTCTGCCTTTTTGCCCCAAAATAAAGGGAATTTCTGCATTTTTTACCAATATTAGGGGGAATTTCTGCAATTTTGCTCCAAAATACGGGTCATTTCTACCTTTTTGCCCGAAATTAAGTGGAATTTCTGCCTTTATGACCCGAAATAATTGAAATTTCTTCAATTTTAGCCAAAAATTAAGGATTTCATCTTTTTGTCCCAAAATGAGGGGAATTTCTGCCATTTTGCCCTGAAATATTTGAAATTTCTGAAATTTTACCCCAAAATAAGGGGAATTTCTGCCTTTTTGCCTCTAAATAAGGGGAATTTCTGTCTTTTTCCCCCAAAACAAAGGGAATTTCTCTCTTTTTTGCCCCAAAATAAGGAAAATTTCTGACTTATTAGCCTGAAATAAGTGAAATTTCTGCCTTTTTGCCCCAATATAAGGAAAATTTCTGCCTTTTTTCCCTGAAATAAGAGATATTTCTACAATTTTTCCCCAAAATAAGTGAAATTTCTGAGTTTTGCCCCAAAATAAAAAGAATTTCTGCCTTTTTGCCCCACAATTAATGAAATTTCTGCAATTTTGCCCTAAAATAAAAGAAATTTATGCAATTTTGCCCCAATATAAGGGAAATTTCTGCAATTTTGCCAGAAAATAAGGGTAATTTCTGTTTTTTGCCCCACAATTAGTGAAATTTCTGCAATTTTGCCCTAAAATAAAAGTAAATTTTGCAATTTTTCCCCATAATAAGGGAAATTTCTGCAATATTGCCCCAAAATAAGCAGAATTTCTGATTTTTGCCCCACAATTAGTTAAATTTCTGCAATTTTGCCCCAAAGTAAGGGGAATTTCTGCCTTTTGCCCCAAATTATGGGGAATTTCTGCCTTTTTTTCCAAAAATAAGAAGAATGCATACCTTTTTGCCATAAAAAAGGGAAATTTCTTCATTTTTGCTACAAAATAAGGGGAACTTTTGCATTTTTGCCTCCAAATATGTGGAATTTCTGTCTTTTTCCCCCAAAACAAAGGAAATTTCTGTCTTTTTTGCCCCAAAATAAGAAAAATTTCTGACTTATTACCCTGAAATAAGTGAAAGTTCTGCAAATTTGCCCCAAAATAAGGGAAATTTCTGCCTTTTGCCCCAAAATGTGGGGAATTTCAGCATTTTACATCAAAATAAGGGAAATTTCTGATTTTTGCACCTAAATATGGAGAATTTCTTCCTTTTTGCCCCAAAATAAAGGGAATTTCTGCATTTTTGCACCAATATTAGGGAAATTTCTGCAATTTTGCTCCAAAATACGGGTCATTTCTGCCTTTTTGCCCGAAATTAAGTGGAATTTCTGCCTTTTTGTCCTGAAATAAATGAAATTTCTTCAATTTTAGCCAAAAATTAGGGATTTCATCTTTTTGCCCCAAAATGAAGGGAATTTCTGCCATTTTGCCCTGAAATATTAGAAATTTCTGAAATTTTACCCCAAAATAAGGGGAATTTCTGCTTTTTTGCCTCTAAAGAAGTGGAATTTCAGTCTTTTTCCCTCAAAACAAAGGGAATTTCTGTATATTTTGCACAAATATAAGGAAAATTTCTGCCTTTTTTCCCTGAAATAAGAGATATTTCTGCAATTTTGACCCAAAATAAGTGGAATTTCTGAGTTTTGCCCCAAAATAAGGAGAATTTTGTTTTTTTGCCCCAACATATAGGGAATATCTGCCTTTTTGCCCCACAATTAAGGGAATTTCTGCAATTTTGCTCCAAAATACAGGGAATTTCTGCCTTTTTGCCCGAAAATAAGAAGAATGCATAACTTTTTGCCATATAAAAGAAAAATTTCTTCATTTTTGTTCCAAAATAAATGGAATTTCTGCATATTTGCCTCTAAATAAGTGGAATTTCTGTCTTTTTCCCCCAAAACAAAGGAAATTTCTGTCTTTTTTGCTTCTAAATAAGGGGAATTTCTGACTTATTACCCTGAAATAAGTAAAATTTCTGCAATTTTGCCCCAAAATAATAGAAATTTCTGCCTTTTTTCCCCCAAATAAGGGGAATTTCAGCCTTTTTACCTCATAATAAGGGGAATTTCTGCATTTTTGCCTCTAAATAAGTGGAATTTATGTCTTTTTCCCACAAAACAAAGGGAATTTCTGTCTTTTTTGCCCCAAAATAAGGAAAATTTCTGACTTATTACCCTGAAATAAGTGAAATTTCTGCAATTTTGTCCCAATATAAGGGAAATTTCTGCCTTTTTGCCCCAAAATAAAGAAAATTTCTGCCTTTTTTATCTGAAATAAGTGAAATTTCTGCAATTTTGCACCAAAATAAGTGAAATTTCTACAATTTTGCCCCAAAATAATGGAAATTTCTGGAATTTTGCCCCAAAATAAGTGGAATTTCTGAGTTTTGCCCCAAAATAAGGAGAATTTCTGCCTTTTGCCCCACAATTAGTGAAATTTCTGCAATTTTGCTCTAAAATAAGAGAAATTTCTGCAATTTTTCCCCATAATAAGGGAAATTTCTGCAATTTTGCCCCAAAATAAGGGGAATTTCTGTTTTTTGCCCCACAATTAGGGAAATTTCTGCAATTTTGCCCCAAAATAAGGGGAATTTCTTCCTTTTGCCCCAAAATATGGGGAATTTCTGCCTTTTTGTCTGAAAATAAAAAGAATGCACACCTTTTTGCCATAAAAAAGGGAAATATCTTCATTTTTGCTCCAAAATAAGGGGAACTTTTTCCTTTTTGCCTCTAAATAAGTGGAATTTCTGTCTTTTTCCCCCAAAACAAATGAAATTTCTGTCTTTTTGCCCCAAAATAAGAAAAATTTCTGACATATTACCCTGAATTAAGTGAAATTTCTGCCAATTTTCCCCTAAATAAGGGAAATTTCTGCCTTTTGCCCCAAAATATGAGGAATTTCTGCATTTTACATAAAAATAAGGGAAATTTCTGATTTTTGCACCAAAATATGGAGAATTTCTGCCTTTTTGCCCCAAAATAAAGGGAATTTCTGCATTTTTTACCAATATTAGGGGAATTTCTGCAATTTTGCTCCAAAATACGGGTCATTTCTACCTTTTTGCCCGAAATTAAGTGGAATTTCTGCCTTTATGACCCGAAATAATTGAAATTTCTTCAATTTTAGCCAAAAATTAAGGATTTCATCTTTTTGTCCCAAAATGAGGGGAATTTCTGCCATTTTGCCCTGAAATATTTGAAATTTCTGAAATTTTACCCCAAAATAAGGGGAATTTCTGCCTTTTTGCCTCTAAATAAGGGGAATTTCTGTCTTTTTCCCCCAAAACAAAGGGAATTTCTCTCTTTTTTGCCCCAAAATAAGGAAAATTTCTGACTTATTAGCCTGAAATAAGTGAAATTTCTGCCTTTTTGCCCCAATATAAGGAAAATTTCTGCCTTTTTTCCCTGAAATAAGAGATATTTCTACAATTTTTCCCCAAAATAAGTGAAATTTCTGAGTTTTGCCCCAAAATAAAAAGAATTTCTGCCTTTTTGCCCCACAATTAATGAAATTTCTGCAATTTTGCCCTAAAATAAAAGAAATTTATGCAATTTTGCCCCAATATAAGGGAAATTTCTGCAATTTTGCCAGAAAATAAGGGTAATTTCTGTTTTTTGCCCCACAATTAGTGAAATTTCTGCAATTTTGCCCTAAAATAAAAGTAAATTTTGCAATTTTTCCCCATAATAAGGGAAATTTCTGCAATATTGCCCCAAAATAAGCAGAATTTCTGATTTTTGCCCCACAATTAGTTAAATTTCTGCAATTTTGCCCCAAAGTAAGGGGAATTTCTGCCTTTTGCCCCAAATTATGGGGAATTTCTGCCTTTTTTTCCAAAAATAAGAAGAATGCATACCTTTTTGCCATAAAAAAGGGAAATTTCTTCATTTTTGCTACAAAATAAGGGGAACTTTTGCATTTTTGCCTCCAAATATGTGGAATTTCTGTCTTTTTCCCCCAAAACAAAGGAAATTTCTGTCTTTTTTGCCCCAAAATAAGAAAAATTTCTGACTTATTACCCTGAAATAAGTGAAAGTTCTGCAAATTTGCCCCAAAATAAGGGAAATTTCTGCCTTTTTCCCAAAAATGTGGGGAATTTCAGTATTTTATATCAAAATAATGGAAATTTCTGATTTTTGCACCTAAATATGGAGAATTTCTTCCTTTTTGCCCCAAAATAAAGGGAATTTCTGCATTTTTGCACCAATATTAGGGAAATTTCTGCAATTTTGCTCCAAAATACGGGTCATTTCTGCCTTTTTGCCCGAAATTAAGTGGAATTTCTGCCTTTTTGTCCTGAAATAAGTGAAATTTCTTCAATTTTAGCCAAAAATTAGGGATTTCATCTTTTTGCCCCAAAATGAAGGGAATTTCTGCCATTTTGCCCTGAAATATTAGAAATTTCTGAAATTTTACCCCAAAATAAGGGGAATTTCTGCTTTTTTGCCTCTAAAGAAGTGGAATTTCAGTCTTTTTCCCTCAAAACAAAGGGAATTTCTGTTTATTTTGCACAAATATAAGGAAAATTTCTGCCTTTTTTCCCTGAAATAAGAGATATTTCTGCAATTTTGACCCAAAATAAGTGGAATTTCTGAGTTTTGCCCCAAAATAAGGAGAATTTTGTTTTTTTGCCCCAACATATAGGGAATATCTGCCTTTTTGCCCCACAATTAGGGGAATTTCTGCAATTTTGCTCCAAAATACGGGGAATTTCTGCCTTTTTGCCCGAAAATAAGAAGAATGCATAACTTTTTGCCATATAAAAGAAAAATTTCTTCATTTTTGTTCCAAAATAAATGGAATTTCTGCATATTTGCCTCTAAATAAGTGGAATTTCTGTCTTTTTCCCCCAAAACAAAGGAAATTTCTGTCTTTTTTGCTTCTAAATAAGGGGAATTTCTGACTTATTACCCTGAAATAAGTAAAATTTCTGCAATTTTGCCCCAAAATAATAGAAATTTCTGCCTTTTTTCCCCCAAATAAGGGGAATTTCAGCCTTTTTACCTCATAATAAGGGGAATTTCTGCATTTTTGCCTCTAAATAAGTGGAATTTATGTCTTTTTCCCACAAAACAAAGGGAATTTCTGTCTTTTTTGCCCCAAAATAAGGAAAATTTCTGACTTATTACCCTGAAATAAGTGAAATTTCTGCAATTTTGTCCCAATATAAGGGAAATTTCTGCCTTTTTGCCCCAAAATAAGGAAAATTTCTGCCTTTTTTATCTGAAATAAGTGAAATTTCTGCAATTTTGCACCAAAATAAGTGAAATTTCTACAATTTTGCCCCAAAATAATGGAAATTTCTGGAATTTTGCCCCAAAATAAGTGGAATTTCTGAGTTTTGCCCCAAAATAAGGAGAATTTCTGCCTTTTGCCCCACAATTAGTGAAATTTCTGCAATTTTGCTCTAAAATAAGAGAAATTTCTGCAATTTTTCCCCATAATAAGGGAAATTTCTGCAATTTTGCCCCAAAATAAGGGGAATTTCTGTTTTTTGCCCCACAATTAGGGAAATTTCTGCAATTTTGCCCCAAAATAAGGGGAATTTCTTCCTTTTGCCCCAAAATATGGGGAATTTCTGCCTTTTTGTCTGAAAATAAAAAGAATGCACACCTTTTTGCCATAAAAAAGGGAAATATCTTCATTTTTGCTCCAAAATAAGGGGAACTTTTTCCTTTTTGCCTCTAAATAAGTGGAATTTCTGTCTTTTTCCCCCAAAACAAATGAAATTTCTGTCTTTTTGCCCCAAAATAAGAAAAATTTCTGACATATTACCCTGAATTAAGTGAAATTTCTGCCAATTTTCCCCTAAATAAGGGAAATTTCTGCCTTTTGCCCCAAAATATGAGGAATTTCTGCATTTTACATAAAAATAAGGGAAATTTCTGATTTTTGCACCAAAATATGGAGAATTTCTGCCTTTTTGCCCCAAAATAAAGGGAATTTCTGCATTTTTTACCAATATTAGGGGAATTTCTGCAATTTTGCTCCAAAATACGGGTCATTTCTACCTTTTTGCCCGAAATTAAGTGGAATTTCTGCCTTTATGACCCGAAATAATTGAAATTTCTTCAATTTTAGCCAAAAATTAAGGATTTCATCTTTTTGTCCCAAAATGAGGGGAATTTCTGCCATTTTGCCCTGAAATATTTGAAATTTCTGAAATTTTACCCCAAAATAAGGGGAATTTCTGCCTTTTTGCCTCTAAATAAGGGGAATTTCTGTCTTTTTCCCCCAAAACAAAGGGAATTTCTCTCTTTTTTGCCCCAAAATAAGGAAAATTTCTGACTTATTAGCCTGAAATAAGTGAAATTTCTGCCTTTTTGCCCCAATATAAGGAAAATTTCTGCCTTTTTTCCCTGAAATAAGAGATATTTCTACAATTTTTCCCCAAAATAAGTGAAATTTCTGAGTTTTGCCCCAAAATAAAAAGAATTTCTGCCTTTTTGCCCCACAATTAATGAAATTTCTGCAATTTTGCCCTAAAATAAAAGAAATTTATGCAATTTTGCCCCAATATAAGGGAAATTTCTGCAATTTTGCCAGAAAATAAGGGTAATTTCTGTTTTTTGCCCCACAATTAGTGAAATTTCTGCAATTTTGCCCTAAAATAAAAGTAAATTTTGCAATTTTTCCCCATAATAAGGGAAATTTCTGCAATATTGCCCCAAAATAAGCAGAATTTCTGATTTTTAGTCCCACAATTAGTTAAATTTCTGCAATTTTGCCCCAAAGTAAGGGGAATTTCTGCCTTTTGCCCCAAATTATGGGGAATTTCTGCCTTTTTTTCCAAAAATAAGAAGAATGCATACCTTTTTGCCATAAAAAAGGGAAATTTCTTCATTTTTGCTACAAAATAAGGGGAACTTTTGCATTTTTGCCTCCAAATATGTGGAATTTCTGTCTTTTTCCCCCAAAACAAAGGAAATTTCTGTCTTTTTTGCCCCAAAATAAGAAAAATTTCTGACTTATTACCCTGAAATAAGTGAAAGTTCTGCAAATTTGCCCCAAAATAAGGGAAATTTCTGCCTTTTTCCCAAAAATGTGGGGAATTTCAGCATTTTACATCAAAATAATGGAAATTTCTGATTTTTGAAACTAAATATGGAGAATTTCTTCCTTTTTGCCCCAAAATAAAGGGAATTTCTGCATTTTTGCACCAATATTAGGGAAATTTCTGCAATTTTGCTCCAAAATACGGGTCATTTCTGCCTTTTTGCCCGAAATTAAGTGGAATTTCTGCCTTTTTGTCCTGAAATAAATGAAATTTCTTCAATTTTAGCCAAAAATTAGGGATTTCATCTTTTTGCCCCAAAATGAAGGGAATTTCTGCCATTTTGCCCTGAAATATTAGAAATTTCTGAAATTTTACCCCAAAATAAGGGGAATTTCTGCTTTTTTGCCTCTAAAGAAGTGGAATTTCAGTCTTTTTCCCTCAAAACAAAGGGAATTTCTGTATATTTTGCACAAATATAAGGAAAATTTCTGCCTTTTTTCCCTGAAATAAGAGATATTTCTGCAATTTTGACCCAAAATAAGTGGAATTTCTGAGTTTTGCCCCAAAATAAGGAGAATTTTGTTTTTTTGCCCCAACATATAGGGAATATCTGCCTTTTTGCCCCACAATTAAGGGAATTTCTGCAATTTTGCTCCAAAATACAGGGAATTTCTGCCTTTTTGCCCGAAAATAAGAAGAATGCATAACTTTTTGCCATATAAAAGAAAAATTTCTTCATTTTTGTTCCAAAATAAATGGAATTTCTGCATATTTGCCTCTAAATAAGTGGAATTTCTGTCTTTTTCCCCCAAAACAAAGGAAATTTCTGTCTTTTTTGCTTCTAAATAAGGGGAATTTCTGACTTATTACCCTGAAATAAGTAAAATTTCTGCAATTTTGCCCCAAAATAATAGAAATTTCTGCCTTTTTTCCCCCAAATAAGGGGAATTTCAGCCTTTTTACCTCATAATAAGGGGAATTTCTGCATTTTTGCCTCTAAATAAGTGGAATTTATGTCTTTTTCCCACAAAACAAAGGGAATTTCTGTCTTTTTTGCCCCAAAATAAGGAAAATTTCTGACTTATTACCCTGAAATAAGTGAAATTTCTGCAATTTTGTCCCAATATAAGGGAAATTTCTGCCTTTTTGCCCCAAAATAAGGAAAATTTCTGCCTTTTTTATCTGAAATAAGTGAAATTTCTGCAATTTTGCACCAAAATAAGTGAAATTTCTACAATTTTGCCCCAAAATAATGGAAATTTCTGGAATTTTGCCCCAAAATAAGTGGAATTTCTGAGTTTTGCCCCAAAATAAGGAGAATTTCTGCCTTTTGCCCCACAATTAGTGAAATTTCTGCAATTTTGCTCTACAATAAGAGAAATTTCTGCAATTTTTCCCCATAATAAGGGAAATTTCTGCAATTTTGCCCCAAAATAAGGGGAATTTCTGTTTTTTGCCCCACAATTAGGGAAATTTCTGCAATTTTGCCCCAAAATAAGGGGAATTTCTTCCTTTTGCCCCAAAATATGGGGAATTTCTGCCTTTTTGTCTGAAAATAAAAAGAATGCACACCTTTTTGCCATAAAAAAGGGAAATATCTTCATTTTTGCTCCAAAATAAGGGGAACTTTTTCCTTTTTGCCTCTAAATAAGTGGAATTTCTGTCTTTTTCCCCCAAAACAAATGAAATTTCTGTCTTTTTGCCCCAAAATAAGAAAAATTTCTGACATATTACCCTGAATTAAGTGAAATTTCTGCCAATTTTCCCCTAAATAAGGGAAATTTCTGCCTTTTGCCCCAAAATATGAGGAATTTCTGCATTTTACATAAAAATAAGGGAAATTTCTGATTTTTGCACCAAAATATGGAGAATTTCTGCCTTTTTGCCCCAAAATAAAGGGAATTTCTGCATTTTTTACCAATATTAGGGGAATTTCTGCAATTTTGCTCCAAAATACGGGTCATTTCTACCTTTTTGCCCGAAATTAAGTGGAATTTCTGCCTTTATGACCCGAAATAATTGAAATTTCTTCAATTTTAGCCAAAAATTAAGGATTTCATCTTTTTGTCCCAAAATGAGGGGAATTTCTGCCATTTTGCCCTGAAATATTTGAAATTTCTGAAATTTTACCCCAAAATAAGGGGAATTTCTGCCTTTTTGCCTCTAAATAAGGGGAATTTCTGTCTTTTTCCCCCAAAACAAAGGGAATTTCTCTCTTTTTTGCCCCAAAATAAGGAAAATTTCTGACTTATTAGCCTGAAATAAGTGAAATTTCTGCCTTTTTGCCCCAATATAAGGAAAATTTCTGCCTTTTTTCCCTGAAATAAGAGATATTTCTACAATTTTTCCCCAAAATAAGTGAAATTTCTGAGTTTTGCCCCAAAATAAAAAGAATTTCTGCCTTTTTGCCCCACAATTAATGAAATTTCTGCAATTTTGCCCTAAAATAAAAGAAATTTATGCAATTTTGCCCCAATATAAGGGAAATTTCTGCAATTTTGCCAGAAAATAAGGGTAATTTCTGTTTTTTGCCCCACAATTAGTGAAATTTCTGCAATTTTGCCCTAAAATAAAAGTAAATTTTGCAATTTTTCCCCATAATAAGGGAAATTTCTGCAATATTGCCCCAAAATAAGCAGAATTTCTGATTTTTGCCCCACAATTAGTTAAATTTCTGCAATTTTGCCCCAAAGTAAGGGGAATTTCTGCCTTTTGCCCCAAATTATGGGGAATTTCTGCCTTTTTTTCCAAAAATAAGAAGAATGCATACCTTTTTGCCATAAAAAAGGGAAATTTCTTCATTTTTGCTACAAAATAAGGGGAACTTTTGCATTTTTGCCTCCAAATATGTGGAATTTCTGTCTTTTTCCCCCAAAACAAAGGAAATTTCTGTCTTTTTTGCCCCAAAATAAGAAAAATTTCTGACTTATTACCCTGAAATAAGTGAAAGTTCTGCAAATTTGCCCCAAAATAAGGGAAATTTCTGCCTTTTTCCCAAAAATGTGGGGAATTTCAGTATTTTATATCAAAATAATGGAAATTTCTGATTTTTGCACCTAAATATGGAGAATTTCTTCCTTTTTGCCCCAAAATAAAGGGAATTTCTGCATTTTTGCACCAATATTAGGGAAATTTCTGCAATTTTGCTCCAAAATACGGGTCATTTCTGCCTTTTTGCCCGAAATTAAGTGGAATTTCTGCCTTTTTGTCCTGAAATAAGTGAAATTTCTTCAATTTTAGCCAAAAATTAGGGATTTCATCTTTTTGCCCCAAAATGAAGGGAATTTCTGCCATTTTGCCCTGAAATATTAGAAATTTCTGAAATTTTACCCCAAAATAAGGGGAATTTCTGCTTTTTTGCCTCTAAAGAAGTGGAATTTCAGTCTTTTTCCCTCAAAACAAAGGGAATTTCTGTTTATTTTGCACAAATATAAGGAAAATTTCTGCCTTTTTTCCCTGAAATAAGAGATATTTCTGCAATTTTGACCCAAAATAAGTGGAATTTCTGAGTTTTGCCCCAAAATAAGGAGAATTTTGTTTTTTTGCCCCAACATATAGGGAATATCTGCCTTTTTGCCCCACAATTAGGGGAATTTCTGCAATTTTGCTCCAAAATACGGGGAATTTCTGCCTTTTTGCCCGAAAATAAGGGGAATGCATAACTTTTTGCCATATAAAAGAAAAATTTCTTCATTTTTGTTCCAAAATAAATGGAATTTCTGCATATTTGCCTCTAAATAAGTGGAATTTCTGTCTTTTTCCCCCAAAACAAAGGAAATTTCTGTCTTTTTTGCTTCTAAATAAGGGGAATTTCTGACTTATTACCCTGAAATAAGTAAAATTTCTGCAATTTAGCCCCAAAATAATAGAAATTTCTGCCTTTTTTCCCCCAAATAAGGGGAATTTCAGCCTTTTAACCTCATAATAAGGGGAATTTCTGCATTTTTGCCTCTAAATAAGTGGAATTTCTGTCTTTTTCCCACAAAACAAAGGGAATTTCTGTCTTTTTTGCCCCAAAATAAGGAAAATTTCTGACTTATTACCCTGAAATAAGTGAAATTTCTGCAATTTTGTCCCAATATAAGGGAAATTTCTGCCTTTTTGCCCCAAAATAAGGAAAATTTCTGCCTTTTTTCTCTGAAATAAGTGAAATTTCTGCAATTTTGCCCCAAAATAAGGGAAATTTCTGGAATTTTGCCCCAAAATAAGTGGAATTTCTGAGTTTTGCCCCAAAATAAGGAGAATTTCTGCCTTTTGCCCCACAATTAGCGAAATTTCTGCAATTTTGCCCTAAAATAAGAGAAATTTCTGCAATTTTTCCCCATAATAAGAGAAATTTCTGCAATTTTGCCCCAAAATAAGGGGAATTTCTGCCTTTTGCCCCAAAATATGGAGAATTTCTGCCTTTTTGTCTGAAAATAAGAAGAATGCATACCTTTTGCCATAAAAAAGGGAAATTTCTTCATTTTTACTCCAAAATAAAGGGAACTTTTGCCTTTTTGCCTCTAAATAAGTGGAATTTCTGACTTTTTCCCCCAAAACAAATGAAATTTCTGTTTTTTGCCCCAAAATAATCAAAATTTCTGGCTTATTACCCTGAAATAAGTGAAATTTCTGCAAATTTGCCCCAAAATAAGGGAAATTTCTGCCTTTTGCCCCAAAATATAAGGAATTTCAGCATTTTACATCAAAATAAGGAAAATTTCTGATTTTTGAACCAAAATATGGAGAATTTCTGCTTTTTTGCCCCAAAATAAAGGAAATTTCTGCATTTTTCACCAATATTAGGGGAATTTCTGCAATTTTGCTCCAAAATACGGGTCATTTCTGCCTTTTTGCCCGAAATTAAGTGGAATTTCTGCCTTTATGTCCCGAAATAAGTGAAATTTCTTTAATTTTAGCCAAATCTTAAGGATTTCATCTTTTTGTCCCAAAATGAGGGGAATTTCTGCCATTTTGCCCTGAAATATTTGAAATTTCTGAAATTTTACCCCAAAATAAAGGGAATTTCTGCCTTTTTGCCTCTAAATAAAGGGAATTTCTGTCTTTTTCCCACAAAACAGAGGGAATTTCTGTATATTTTGCCCCAATATAAGGAAAATTTCTGCCTTTTTTCCCTGAAATTAGAGATATTTCTGCAATTCTGCCCCAAAATAAGTGGAATTTCTGAGTTTTGCCCCAAAATAAAAAGAATTTCTGCCTTTTTGCCCCACAATTAGTGAAATTTCTGCAATTTTGCCCTAAAATAAAAGAAATTTCTGCAATTTTTCTCCATAATAAGGGAAATTTCTGCAATTTTGCCCCAAAATAAGGGGAATTTCTGTTTTTTGCCCCACAATTAGGGAAATTTCTGCAATTTTGCCCCACAATTAGGGAAATTTCTTTAATTTTGCCCCAAAGTAAGGGGAATTTCTGCCTTTTACCCCAAAATATGGGGAATTTCTGCCTTTTTGTCCGAAAATAAGAAGAATGCATACTTTTTTGCCATAAAAAAAAGAAATTTCTTCATTTTTGCTCCAAAATAAGGGAAACTTTTGCCTTTTTGCCTCTAAATAAGTGGAATTTCTTTCTTTTTCCCCCAAAACAAATGAATTTTCTGTCTTTTTTGCCCCAAAGTAAGAAAAAATTTTGACTTATTACCCTGAAATAAGTGAAATTTCTGCAAATTTGCCCCAAAATAAGAGAAATTTCTGCCTTTTGCCCCAAAATATGGGGAATTTCAGCATTTTACATCAAAATAAGGGAAATTTCTGATTTTTGCACCAAAATATGGAGAATTTCTGCCTTTTTGCCCCAAAATAAAGGGAATTTCTGCATTTTTGCACCAATATTAGGGGAATTTCTGCAATTTTGCTCCAAAATACGGGTCATTTCTGCCTTTTTGCCCGAAATTAAGTGGAATTTCTGCCTTTTTGTCCCGAAATAAGTGAAATTTCTTCAATTTTTGCCAAAATTAGGGATTTCATCTTTTTGCCACAAAATGAGGGGAATTTCTGCCATTTTGCCCTGAAATATTTGAAATTTCTAAAATTTTACCCCAAAATAAGGGGAATTTCTGCCTTTTTGCCTCTAAATAAGTGGAATTTCATTCTTTTTCCCCCAAAACCTAGGGAATTTCTGTTTATTTTGCCCAAATATAAGGAAAATTTCTGCCTTTTTTCCCTGAAATAAGAGATATTTCTGCAATTTTGCCCCAAAATAAGTGGAATTTCTGAGTTTTGCCACAAAATAAGGAGAATTTTGTTTTTTTGCCCCAACATATAGGGAATATCTGCCTTTTTCCTCCACAATTAGGGGAATTTCTGCAATTTTGCTCCAAAATACGAGGAATTTTTGCCTTTTTGCCCGAAAATAAGGGGAATGCATACCTTTTGCCATATAAAAGGGAAATTTCTTCATTTTTGCTCCAAAATAAGGGAAATTTCTGCCTTTTTGTCTCTAAATAAGTGGAATTTCTGTCTTTTTCCCAGAAAACAAAGGGAATTGCTGTCTTTTTTGCCTCAAAATAAGGGGAATTTCTGACTTATTACCCCGAAAGAAGTGAAATTTCTGCAATTTTGCCCCAAAATAAGGGAAATTTCTGCATTTTGGCTTCCAAATAAGGGGAATTTCAGCCTTTTAACCTCGTAATAAGGGGAATTTCTGCATTTTTGCCTCTAAATAAGTGGAATTTCTGTCTTTTTCCCCCGAAAAAAAAAAATTTCTGTCTTTTTGCCCCTAAATAAGGGGAATTTCTGACTTATTACCCTAAAATAAGTAAAATTTCTGCAATTTTGCCCAAAAATAAGGGAAATTTCTGCATTCTGCCCGCAAATAAGGGGAATTTCAGCGTTTTTACCTCGTAATAAGGGGAATTTCTGCATTTTTGCCTCTAAATAAGTGGAATTTCTGTCTTTTTCCCCTAAAACAAAGGGAATTTCTGTCTTTTTTGCCCCAAAATAAGGAAAATTTCTGACTTATTACCCTGAAATAAGTTAAATTTCTGCAATTTTGCCCCAATATAAGGGAAATTTCTGCCTTTTTGCCCCCAAATAAGGGAAATTTCAGCCTTTTTACCTCAAAATAAGGGGAATTTCTGAATTTTGGCACAAAATATTAGGAATTTCTGCCTTTTTGCCCCAAAATAAGGAAAATTTCTGCCTTTTTTCTCTGAAATAAGTAAAATTTCTGCAGTTTTGCAACAAAATAATTGATATTTCTGCAATTTTGCCCCAAAATAAGGGAAATTTGTGATATTTTGCCCCAAAATAAGTGAAATTTCTGAGTTTTGCTCAAAAATAAGGAGAATTTCTGCCTTTTTGCTCCACAATTAGTGAAATTTCTGCAATTTTGCCCTAAAATAAAAGTAAATTTTGCAATTTTTCCCCATAATAAGGGAAATTTCTGCAATTTTGCCCCAAAATAAGCGGAATTTCTGATTTTTGCCCCACAATTAGTTAAATTTCTGCAATTTTGCCCCAAAATAAGGGGAATTTCTGCCTTTTGCCACAAAATATGGGGAATTTCTGCCTTTTTTTACAAAAATAAGAAGAATGCATAACTTTTTGCCATAAAAAAGGGAAATTTCTTCATTTTTGCTACAAAATAAGGGGAACTTTTGCATTTTTGCCTCCAAATATGTGGAATTTCTGTCTTTTTCCCCCAAAACAAAGGAAATTTCTGTCTTTTTTGCCCCAAAATAATAAAAATTTCTGACTTATTACCCTGAAATAAGTGAAAGTTCTGCAAATTTGCCCCAAAATAAGGGAAATTTCTGCCTTTTGCCCCAAAATGTGGGGAATTTCAGCATTTTACATCAAAATAAGGGAAATTTCTGATTTTTGCACCAAAATATTAGGAATTTCTGCCTTTTTGCCCCAAAATAAAGGGAATTTCTTCATTTTTGCACCAATATTAGGGGAATTTCTGCAATTTTGCTCCAAAATATGGGTCATTTCTGCCTTTTTGCCCGAAATTAAGTAGAATTTCTGCCTTTTTGTCCCGAAATAAGTGAAATTTCTTCAATTTTAGCCCAACATTAGGGATTTCATCTTTTTGCCCCAAAATAAGGGGAATTTCTGCCATTTTGCCCATAAATATTTGAAATTTCTGAAATTTTACCCCAAAATAAGGGGAATTTCTGCCTTTTTGCCCCAAAATAAGGGGAATTTCAACATTATTACCTCAAAATAAGGGAAATATCTGCCTTTTTGCCACAAAATATACGGAATTTCTGCCTTTTTGCCCCAAAATATGGAAAATTTCTATAATTTTTCCCCAAAATAAGGGGAATTTCTCATTTTTTGCCCCAAAATAATGGAAATTTCAGACTTTTTACCTGAAAATAAGTGAAATTTCTGCAATTTTGCCCCAAATAAGGGAAAATTCTGCAATTTTGCCACAAAATAAGGTAAATTCCTGCAATTTTGCCCCAAAATAAAGAAAATTTCTGGAATTTTGCCCCAAGATAAGGGGAATTTCTGATTTTTGCCCCAAAATAAAGGGAATTTCTGCCTCTTGCCCCAAAATTAGGGGAATTTCTGCAATTTTGCTCCAAAATATGGGAAATTTCTGCCTTTTTGCCCGAAAATAAGAATGCATTCCTTTTTGCCATAAAAAAGTGAAATTTCTTCATTTTTGCTCCAAAATAAGGGGAATTTCTGCCTTTTTGCCTCTAAATAAGTGGAATTTTTGTCTTTGTCCCCCAAAACAAAGGGAATTTCTGTCTTTTTTGCCCCAAAATAAGGAGAATTTCTGACTTATTACCCTGAAATAAGTGAAATTTCTGCATTTTTGCTTCCAAATAAGTGGAATTTCAGCCTTTTAACCTAAAAATAAGGGGAATTTCTGCATTTTTGCCACAAAATATTAGGAATTTCTGCATTTTTGCCCCAATATAAGGAAAATTTCTGCCTTTTTTCCCTGAAATAAAGATATTTCTGCAATTTTGCTCCAAACTAAGTGGAATTTCTGAGTTTTGCCCCAAAATAAGGAGAATTTCTGTCTTTTTGCCCCAACATATAGGGAATTTCTTCCCTTTTGCCCCACAATTAGGGGAATTTCTGCAATCTTGCTCCAAAATACGGGGAATTTCTGCCTTTTTGCCCGAAAATAAGGGGAATGCATACCTTTTTGCCATATAAAAGGGAAATTTCTTAATTTTTGCTCCAAAATAAGGAAAATTTCTGCCTTTTTGCCTCTAAATAAGTGGACTTTCTGTCTTTTTCCCCCAAAACAAAGGGAATTTCTGTCTTTTTTGCACCAAAACAAAAGGAATTTTTGACTTATTACCCGGAAGTAAGTAAAATTTCTGCAATTTTGCCCCAAAATAAGGGAAATTTCTGCCTTTTCCCCCCAAATAAGGGGAATTTCAGCCTTTTTACCTTATAATAAGGGGAATTTCTGCATTTTTGCCTCTAAATAAGTGGAATTTCTGTCTTTTTCCCCCAAAACAAAGTGAATTTCTGTCTTTTTTGCCCCAAAATTAGGAAAATTTCTGCCTTATTACCCTAAAATAAGTGAAATTTCTGCAATTTTGCCCCAATATAAGGGAAATTTCTGCCTTTTTGCCCCCAAATAAGGGAAATTTCAGCCTTTTTACCTCAAAATAAGGGAAATTTCTGAATTTTGGCACAAAATATTAGGAATTTCTGCCTTTTTGCCTCAAAATAAGGAAAATTTCTGCCTTTTTTCTCTGAAATAAGTGAAATTTCTGCAATTTTGCACCAAAATAAGTGAAATTTCTGCAATTTTGCCCCAAAATAATGGAAATTTCTGGAATTTTGCCCCAAAATAAGTGGAATTTCTGAGTTTTGCCCCAAAATAAAAAGAATTTCTGCCTTTTTGCCCCACAATTATTGAAATTTCTGCAATTTTGCCCTAAAATAAGAGAAATTTTTGCAATTTTTTACCATAATAAGGGAAATTTCTGCATTTTTGCCCCAAAATAAGGGGAATTTCTGATTTTTGCCGCACAATTAGAGAAATTTCTGCAATTTTGCCCCAAAATAAGGGGAATTTCTGCCTTTTTGCCTCTAAATAAGTGGAATTTCAGTCTTTTTCCCCCAAAACATAGGGAATTTCTGTTTATTTTGCCCAAATATAAGGAAAATTTCTGCCTTTTTTCCCTGAAATAAGAGATATTTCTGCAATTTTGCCCCAAAATAAGTGGAATTTCTGAGTTTTGCCCCAAAATAAGGAGAATTTTGTTTTTTTGCCCCAACATATAGGGAATATCTGCCTTTTTCCCCCACAATTAGGGGAATTTCTGCAATTTTGCTCCAAAATACGAGGATTTTCTGCCTTTTTGCCCGAAAATAAGGGGAATGCATTCCTTTTTGCCATATAAAAGGAAATTTCTTCATTTTTGCTCCAAAATAAAAGGAATTTCTGCCTTTTTGCCTCTAAATAAGTGGAATTTCTGTCTTTTTCCCCCCAAAAAAAGGAAATTTCTGTCTTTTTTGCCCCTAAATAAGGGGAATTTCTGACATATTACCCTAAAATAAGTAAAATTTCTGCAATTTTGCCCAAAAATAAGGGGAATTTCTGCATTTTTGCGGCTAAATAAGTGGAATTTCTGTCTTTTTTCCCCAAAACAAAGGGAATTTCTGTCTTTTTTGCCCCAAAAGAAGGAAAATTTCTGACTTATTACCCTAAAATAAGTTAAATTTCTGCAATTTTGCCCCAAAATAAGGGAAATTTGTGATATTTTGCCCCAAAATAAGTGAAATTTCTGAGTTTTGCTTAAAAATAAGGAGAATTTCTGCCTTTTTGCTCCACAATTAGTGAAATTTCTGCAATTTTGCCCTAAAATAAAAGTAAATTTTGCAATTTTTCCCCATAATAAGGGAAATTTCTGCAATTTTGCCCCAAAATAAGCGGAATTTCTGATTTTTGCCCCACAATTAGTTAAATTTCTGCAATTTTGCCCCAAAATAAGGGGAATTTCTGCCTTTTGCCACAAAATATGGGGAATTTCTGCCTTTTTTTACAAAAATAAGAAGAATGCATAACTTTTTGCCATAAAAAAGGGAAATTTCTTCATTTTTGCTACAAAATAAGGGGAACTTTTGCATTTTTGCCTCCAAATATGTGGAATTTCTGTCTTTTTCCCCCAAAACAAAGGAAATTTCTGTCTTTTTTGCCCCAAAATAATAAAAATTTCTGACTTATTACCCTGAAATAAGTGAAAGTTCTGCAAATTTGCCCCAAAATAAGGGAAATTTCTGCCTTTTGCCCCAAAATGTGGGGAATTTCAGCATTTTACATCAAAATAAGGGAAATTTCTGATTTTTGCACCAAAATATTAGGAATTTCTGCCTTTTTGCCCCAAAATAAAGGGAATTTCTTCATTTTTGCACCAATATTAGGGGAATTTCTGCAATTTTGCTCCAAAATATGGGTCATTTCTGCCTTTTTGCCCGAAATTAAGTAGAATTTCTGCCTTTTTGTCCCGAAATAAGTGAAATTTCTTCAATTTTAGCCCAACATTAGGGATTTCATCTTTTTGCCCCAAAATAAGGGGAATTTCTGCCATTTTGCCCATAAATATTTGAAATTTCTGAAATTTTACCCCAAAATAAGGGGAATTTCTGCCTTTTTGCCCCAAAATAAGGGGAATTTCAACATTATTACCTCAAAATAAGGGAAATATCTGCCTTTTTGCCACAAAATATACGGAATTTCTGCCTTTTTGCCCCAAAATATGGAAAATTTCTATAATTTTTCCCCAAAATAAGGGGAATTTCTCATTTTTTGCCCCAAAATAATGGAAATTTCAGACTTTTTACCTGAAAATAAGTGAAATTTCTGCAATTTTGCCCCAAATAAGGGAAAATTCTGCAATTTTGCCACAAAATAAGGTAAATTCCTGCAATTTTGCCCCAAAATAAAGAAAATTTCTGGAATTTTGCCCCAAGATAAGGGGAATTTCTGATTTTTGCCCCAAAATAAAGGGAATTTCTGCCTCTTGCCCCAAAATTAGGGGAATTTCTGCAATTTTGCTCCAAAATATGGGAAATTTCTGCCTTTTTGCCCGAAAATAAGAATGCATTCCTTTTTGCCATAAAAAAGTGAAATTTCTTCATTTTTGCTCCAAAATAAGGGGAATTTCTGCCTTTTTGCCTCTAAATAAGTGGAATTTTTGTCTTTGTCCCCCAAAACAAAGGGAATTTCTGTCTTTTTTGCCCCAAAATAAGGAGAATTTCTGACTTATTACCCTGAAATAAGTGAAATTTCTGCATTTTTGCTTCCAAATAAGTGGAATTTCAGCCTTTTAACCTAAAAATAAGGGGAATTTCTGCATTTTTGCCACAAAATATTAGGAATTTCTGCATTTTTGCCCCAATATAAGGAAAATTTCTGCCTTTTTTCCCTGAAATAAAGATATTTCTGCAATTTTGCTCCAAACTAAGTGGAATTTCTGAGTTTTGCCCCAAAATAAGGAGAATTTCTGTCTTTTTGCCCCAACATATAGGGAATTTCTTCCCTTTTGCCCCACAATTAGGGGAATTTCTGCAATCTTGCTCCAAAATACGGGGAATTTCTGCCTTTTTGCCCGAAAATAAGGGGAATGCATACCTTTTTGCCATATAAAAGGGAAATTTCTTAATTTTTGCTCCAAAATAAGGAAAATTTCTGCCTTTTTGCCTCTAAATAAGTGGACTTTCTGTCTTTTTCCCCCAAAACAAAGGGAATTTCTGTCTTTTTTGCACCAAAACAAAAGGAATTTTTGACTTATTACCCGGAAGTAAGTAAAATTTCTGCAATTTTGCCCCAAAATAAGGGAAATTTCTGCCTTTTCCCCCCAAATAAGGGGAATTTCAGCCTTTTTACCTTATAATAAGGGGAATTTCTGCATTTTTGCCTCTAAATAAGTGGAATTTCTGTCTTTTTCCCCCAAAACAAAGTGAATTTCTGTCTTTTTTGCCCCAAAATTAGGAAAATTTCTGCCTTATTACCCTAAAATAAGTGAAATTTCTGCAATTTTGCCCCAATATAAGGGAAATTTCTGCCTTTTTGCCCCCAAATAAGGGAAATTTCAGCCTTTTTACCTCAAAATAAGGGAAATTTCTGAATTTTGGCACAAAATATTAGGAATTTCTGCCTTTTTGCCTCAAAATAAGGAAAATTTCTGCCTTTTTTCTCTGAAATAAGTGAAATTTCTGCAATTTTGCACCAAAATAAGTGAAATTTCTGCAATTTTGCCCCAAAATAATGGAAATTTCTGGAATTTTGCCCCAAAATAAGTGGAATTTCTGAGTTTTGCCCCAAAATAAAAAGAATTTCTGCCTTTTTGCCCCACAATTATTGAAATTTCTGCAATTTTGCCCTAAAATAAGAGAAATTTTTGCAATTTTTTACCATAATAAGGGAAATTTCTGCATTTTTGCCCCAAAATAAGGGGAATTTCTGATTTTTGCCGCACAATTAGAGAAATTTCTGCAATTTTGCCCCAAAATAAGGGGAATTTCTGCCTTTTTGCCTCTAAATAAGTGGAATTTCAGTCTTTTTCCCCCAAAACATAGGGAATTTCTGTTTATTTTGCCCAAATATAAGGAAAATTTCTGCCTTTTTTCCCTGAAATAAGAGATATTTCTGCAATTTTGCCCCAAAATAAGTGGAATTTCTGAGTTTTGCCCCAAAATAAGGAGAATTTTGTTTTTTTGCCCCAACATATAGGGAATATCTGCCTTTTTCCCCCACAATTAGGGGAATTTCTGCAATTTTGCTCCAAAATACGAGGATTTTCTGCCTTTTTGCCCGAAAATAAGGGGAATGCATTCCTTTTTGCCATATAAAAGGAAATTTCTTCATTTTTGCTCCAAAATAAAAGGAATTTCTGCCTTTTTGCCTCTAAATAAGTGGAATTTCTGTCTTTTTCCCCCCAAAAAAAGGAAATTTCTGTCTTTTTTGCCCCTAAATAAGGGGAATTTCTGACATATTACCCTAAAATAAGTAAAATTTCTGCAATTTTGCCCAAAAATAAGGGGAATTTCTGCATTTTTGCGGCTAAATAAGTGGAATTTCTGTCTTTTTTCCCCAAAACAAAGGGAATTTCTGTCTTTTTTGCCCCAAAAGAAGGAAAATTTCTGACTTATTACCCTAAAATAAGTTAAATTTCTGCAATTTTGCCCCAAAATAAGGGAAATTTGTGATATTTTGCCCCAAAATAAGTGAAATTTCTGAGTTTTGCTTAAAAATAAGGAGAATTTCTGCCTTTTTGCTCCACAATTAGTGAAATTTCTGCAATTTTGCCCTAAAATAAAAGTAAATTTTGCAATTTTTCCCCATAATAAGGGAAATTTCTGCAATTTTGCCCCAAAATAAGCGGAATTTCTGATTTTTGCCCCACAATTAGTTAAATTTCTGCAATTTTGCCCCAAAATAAGGGGAATTTCTGCCTTTTGCCACAAAATATGGGGAATTTCTGCCTTTTTTTACAAAAATAAGAAGAATGCATAACTTTTTGCCATAAAAAAGGGAAATTTCTTCATTTTTGCTACAAAATAAGGGGAACTTTTGCATTTTTGCCTCCAAATATGTGGAATTTCTGTCTTTTTCCCCCAAAACAAAGGAAATTTCTGTCTTTTTTGCCCCAAAATAATAAAAATTTCTGACTTATTACCCTGAAATAAGTGAAAGTTCTGCAAATTTGCCCCAAAATAAGGGAAATTTCTGCCTTTTGCCCCAAAATGTGGGGAATTTCAGCATTTTACATCAAAATAAGGGAAATTTCTGATTTTTGCACCAAAATATTAGGAATTTCTGCCTTTTTGCCCCAAAATAAAGGGAATTTCTTCATTTTTGCACCAATATTAGGGGAATTTCTGCAATTTTGCTCCAAAATATGGGTCATTTCTGCCTTTTTGCCCGAAATTAAGTAGAATTTCTGCCTTTTTGTCCCGAAATAAGTGAAATTTCTTCAATTTTAGCCCAACATTAGGGATTTCATCTTTTTGCCCCAAAATAAGGGGAATTTCTGCCATTTTGCCCATAAATATTTGAAATTTCTGAAATTTTACCCCAAAATAAGGGGAATTTCTGCCTTTTTGCCCCAAAATAAGGGGAATTTCAACATTATTACCTCAAAATAAGGGAAATATCTGCCTTTTTGCCACAAAATATACGGAATTTCTGCCTTTTTGCCCCAAAATATGGAAAATTTCTATAATTTTTCCCCAAAATAAGGGGAATTTCTCATTTTTTGCCCCAAAATAATGGAAATTTCAGACTTTTTACCTGAAAATAAGTGAAATTTCTGCAATTTTGCCCCAAATAAGGGAAAATTCTGCAATTTTGCCACAAAATAAGGTAAATTCCTGCAATTTTGCCCCAAAATAAAGAAAATTTCTGGAATTTTGCCCCAAGATAAGGGGAATTTCTGATTTTTGCCCCAAAATAAAGGGAATTTCTGCCTCTTGCCCCAAAATTAGGGGAATTTCTGCAATTTTGCTCCAAAATATGGGAAATTTCTGCCTTTTTGCCCGAAAATAAGAATGCATTCCTTTTTGCCATAAAAAAGTGAAATTTCTTCATTTTTGCTCCAAAATAAGGGGAATTTCTGCCTTTTTGCCTCTAAATAAGTGGAATTTTTGTCTTTGTCCCCCAAAACAAAGGGAATTTCTGTCTTTTTTGCCCCAAAATAAGGAGAATTTCTGACTTATTACCCTGAAATAAGTGAAATTTCTGCATTTTTGCTTCCAAATAAGTGGAATTTCAGCCTTTTAACCTAAAAATAAGGGGAATTTCTGCATTTTTGCCACAAAATATTAGGAATTTCTGCATTTTTGCCCCAATATAAGGAAAATTTCTGCCTTTTTTCCCTGAAATAAAGATATTTCTGCAATTTTGCTCCAAACTAAGTGGAATTTCTGAGTTTTGCCCCAAAATAAGGAGAATTTCTGTCTTTTTGCCCCAACATATAGGGAATTTCTTCCCTTTTGCCCCACAATTAGGGGAATTTCTGCAATCTTGCTCCAAAATACGGGGAATTTCTGCCTTTTTGCCCGAAAATAAGGGGAATGCATACCTTTTTGCCATATAAAAGGGAAATTTCTTAATTTTTGCTCCAAAATAAGGAAAATTTCTGCCTTTTTGCCTCTAAATAAGTGGACTTTCTGTCTTTTTCCCCCAAAACAAAGGGAATTTCTGTCTTTTTTGCACCAAAACAAAAGGAATTTTTGACTTATTACCCGGAAGTAAGTAAAATTTCTGCAATTTTGCCCCAAAATAAGGGAAATTTCTGCCTTTTCCCCCCAAATAAGGGGAATTTCAGCATTTTTACCTTATAATAAGGGGAATTTCTGCATTTTTGCCTCTAAATAAGTGGAATTTCTGTCTTTTTCCCCCAAAACAAAGTGAATTTCTGTCTTTTTTGCCCCAAAATTAGGAAAATTTCTGCCTTATTACCCTAAAATAAGTGAAATTTCTGCAATTTTGCCCCAATATAAGGGAAATTTCTGCCTTTTTGCCCCCAAATAAGGGAAATTTCAGCCTTTTTACCTCAAAATAAGGGAAATTTCTGAATTTTGGCACAAAATATTAGGAATTTCTGCCTTTTTGCCTCAAAATAAGGAAAATTTCTGCCTTTTTTCTCTGAAATAAGTGAAATTTCTGCAATTTTGCACCAAAATAAGTGAAATTTCTGCAATTTTGCCCCAAAATAATGGAAATTTCTGGAATTTTGCCCCAAAATAAGTGGAATTTCTGAGTTTTGCCCCAAAATAAAAAGAATTTCTGCCTTTTTGCCCCACAATTAGTGAAATTTCTGCAATTTTGCCCTAAAATAAAAGAAATTTTTGCAATTTTTTACCATAATAAGGGAAATTTCTGCATTTTTGCCCCAAAATAAGGGGAATTTCTGATTTTTGCCGCACATTAGAGAAATTTCTGCAATTTTGCCCCAAAATAAGGGGAATTTCTGCCATTTTGCCTCTAAATAAGTGGAATTTCAGTCTTTTTCCCCAAAAACATAGGGAATTTCTGTTTATTTTGCCCAAATATAAGGAAAATTTCTGCCTTTTTTCCCTGAAATAAGAGATATTTCTGCAATTTTGCCCCAAAAGAAGTGGAATTTCTGAGTTTTGTCCCAAAATAAGGAGAATTTTGTTTTTTTGCCCCAACATATAGGGAATATCTGCCTTTTTCTCCCACAATTAGGGGAATTTCTGCAATTTTGCTCCAAAATACGAGGATTTTCTGCCTTTTTGCCCGAAAATAAGGGGAATGCATTCCTTTTTGCCATATAAAAGGAAATTTCTTCATTTTTGCTCCAAAATAAAAGGAATTTCTGCCTTTTTGCCTCTAAATAAGTGGAATTTCTGTCTTTTTCCCTCCAAAAAAAGGAAATTTCTGTCTTTTTTGGCCCTAAATAAGGGGAATTTCTGACATATTACCCTAAAATAAGTAAAATTTCTGCAATTTTGCCCAAAAATAAGGGAAATTTCTGCATTTTGCCCCCAAATAAGGGGAATTTCAGCCTTTTTACCTCGTAATAAGGGGAATTTCTGCATTTTTGCCGCTAAATAAGTGGAATTTCTGTCTTTTTTCCCCAAAACAAAGGGAATTTCTGTCTTTTTTGCCCCAAAAGAAGGAAAATTTCTGACTTATTACCCTAAAATAAGTTAAATTTCTGCAATTTTGCCCAAATATAAGGGAAATTTCTGCCTTTTTGCCCCTCAAATAAGAGGAATTTCAGCCATTTTACCTCAAAATAAGGGGAATTTCTGAATATTGGCACAAAATATTAGGAATTTCTGCCTTTTGCCCCAAAATAAGGAAAATTTCTGCATTTTTTCTCTGAAATAAGTAAAATTTCTGCAGTTTTGCAACAAAATAATTGATATTTCTGCAATTTTGCCCAAAAATAAGGGAAATTTCTGATATTTTGCCCCAAAATAAGTGAAATTTCTGAGTTTTGCTTAAAAATAAGGAGAATTTCTGCCTTTTTGCTCCACAATTAGTGAAATTTCTGCAATTTTGCCCTAAAATAAGCGGAATTTCTGATTTTTGCCCCACAATTAGTTAAATTTCTGCAATTTTGCCCCAAAATAAGGGGAATTTCTGCCTTTTGCCCCAAAATATGGGGAATTTCTGCCTTTTTTTCGAAAAATAAGAAGAATGCATACCTTTTTGCCATAAAAAAGGGAAATTTCTTCATTTTTGCTACAAAATAAGGGGAACTTTTGTATTTTTGCCTCCAAATATGTGGAATTTCTGTCTTTTTCCCCCAAAACAAAGAAAATTTCTGTCTTTTTTGCCCCAAAATAAGAAAAATTTCTGACTTATTACCCTGAAATAAGTGAAAGTTCTGCAAATTTGCCCCAAAATAAGGGAAATTTCTGCCTTTTGCCCCAAAATGTGGGGAATTTCAGCATTTTACATCAAAATAAGGGAAATTTCTGATTTTTGCACCAAAATATTAGGAATTTCTGCCTTTTTGCCCCAAAATAAAGGGAATTTCTTCATTTTTGCACCAATATTAGGGGAATTTCTGCAATTTTGCTCCAAAATATGGGTCATTTCTGCCTTTTTGCCCGAAATTAAGTAGACTTTCTGCCTTTTTGTCCCGAAATAGGTGAAATTTCTTCAATTTTAGCCCAAAATTAGGGATTTCATCTTTTTGCCCCAAAATAAGGGGAATTTCTGCCATTTTGCCCATAAATATTTGAAATTTCTGAAATTTTACCCCAAAATAAGGGGAATTTCTGCCTTTTTGCCCCAAAATAAGGGGAATTTCAACATTATTACATCAAAATAAGGGAAATATCTGCCTTTTTGCCACAAAATATACGGAATTTCTGCCCTTTTGCCCCAAAATAAGGAAAATTTCTATAATTTTTTTCCCAAAATAAGGGGAATTTCTCATTTTTGCCCCAAAATAAAGGAAATTTCAGACTTTTTACCTGAAAATAAGTGAAATTTCTGCAATTTTGCCCCAAATAAGGGAAAATTCTGCAATTTTGCCACAAAATAAGGTAAATTCCTGAAATTTTGCTCCAAAATAAAGAAAATTTCTGGAATTTTGCCCCAAAATAAGGGGAATTTCTGATTTTTGCCCCAAAATAAAGGGAATTTCTGCCTTTTGCCCCAAAATTAGGGGAATTTCTGCAATTTTGTTCCAAAATATGGGGAATTTCTGCCTTTTTGCCCGAAAATAAGAATGCATACTTTTTGCCATAAAAAAGTGAAATTTCTTCATTTTTGCTCCAAAATAAGGGGAATTTCTGCCTTTTTGCCTCTAAATAAGTGGAATTTTTGTCTTTGTCCCCCAAAACAAAGGGAATTTCTGTCTTTTTTGCCCCAAAATAAGGGGAATTTCTGACTTATTACCCTGAAATAAATGAAATTTCTGCAATTTTGCCCCAAAATAAGGGAAATTTCTGCATTTTTGCTTCCAAATAAGGGGAATTTCAGCCTTTTAACCTAAAAATAAGGGGAATTTCTGCATTTTTGCCACAAAATATTAGGAATTTCTGCATTTTTGCCCCAATATAAGGAAAATTTCTGCCTTTTTTCCCTGAAATAAAGATATTTCTGCAATTTTGCTCCAAACTAAGTGGAATTTCTGAGTTTTGCCCCAAAATAAGGAGAATTTCTGTCTTTTTGCCCCAACATATAGGGAATTTCTTCCCTCTTGCCCCACAATTAGGGGAATTTCTGCAATCTTGCTCCAAAATACGGGGAATTTCTGCCTTTTTGCCCGAAAATAAGGGGAATGCATACCTTTTTGCCATATAAAAGGGAAATTTCTTAATTTTTGCTCCAAAATAAGGAAAATTTCTGCCTTTTTGCCTCTAAATAAGTGGACTTTCTGTCTTTTTCCCTCAAAACAAAGGGAATTTCTGTCTTTTTTGCACCAAAACAAAAGGAATTTTTGACTTATTACCCGGAAGTAAGTAAAATTTCTGCAATTTTGCCCCAAAATAAGGGAAATTTCTGCCTTTTCCCCCCAAATAAGGGGAATTTCAGCCTTTTTACCTTATAATAAGGGGAATTTCTGCATTTTTGCCTCTAAATAAGTGGAATTTCTGTCTTTTTCCCCCTAAACAAAGTGAATTTCTGTCTTTTTTGCCCCAAAATTAGGAAAATTTCTGCCTTATTACCCTAAAATAAGTGAAATTTCTGCAATTTTGCCCCAATATAAGGGAAATTTCTGCCTTTTTGCCCCCAAATAAGGGAAATTTCAGCCTTTTTACCTCAAAATAAGGGAAATTTCTGAATTTTGGCACAAAATATTAGGAATTTCTGCCTTTTTGCCTCAAAATAAGGAAAATTTCTGCCTTTTTTCTCTGAAATAAGTGAAATTTCTGCAATTTTGCACCAAAATAAGTGAAATTTCTGCAATTTTGCCCCAAAATAATGGAAATTTCTGGAATTTTGCCCCAAAATAAGTGGAATTTCTGAGTTTTGCCCCAAAATAAAAAGAATTTCTGCCTTTTTGCCCCACAATTAGTGAAATTTCTGCAATTTTGCCCTAAAATAAAAGAAATTTTTGCAATTTTTTACCATAATAAGGGAAATTTCTGCATTTTTGCCCCAAAATAAGGGGAATTTCTGATTTTTGCCACACAATTAGAGAAATTTCTGCAATTTTGCCCCAAAATAAGGGGAATTTCTGCCTTTTTGCCTCTAAATAAGTGGAATTTCAGTCTTTTTCCCCCAAAACATAGGGAATTTCTGTTTATTTTGCCCAAATATAAGGAAAATTTCTGCCTTTTTTCCCTGAAATAAGAGATATTTCTGCAATTTTGCCCCAAAATAAGTGGAATTTCTGAGTTTTGCCCCAAAATAAGGAGAATTTTGTTTTTTTGCCCCAACATATAGGGAATATCTGCCTTTTTCCCCCACAATTAGGGGAATTTCTGCAATTTTGCTCCAAAATATGAGGATTTTCTGCCTTTTTGCCCGAAAATAAGGGGAATGCATTCCTTTTTGCCATATAAAAGGAAATTTCTTCATTTTTGCTCCAAAATAAAAGGAATTTCTGCCTTTTTGCCTCTAAATAAGTGGAATTTCTGTCATTTTCCCCCCAAAAAAAGGAAATTTCTGTCTTTTTTGCCCCTAAATAAGGGGAATTTCTGACATATTACCCTAAAATAAGTAAAATTTCTGCAATTTTGCCCAAAAATAAGGGAAATTTCTGCATTTTGCCCCCAAATAAGGGGAATTTCAGCCTTTTTACCTCGTAATAAGGGGAATTTCTGCATTTTTGCCGCTAAATAAGTGGAATTTCTGTCTTTTTTCCCCAAAACAAAGGGAATTTCTGTCTTTTTTGCCCCAAAAGAAGGAAAATTTCTGACTTATTACCCTAAAATAAGTTAAATTTCTGCAATTTTGCCCCAATATAAGGGAAATTTCTGCCTTTTTGCCCCTCAAATAAGAGGAATTTCAGCCATTTTACCTCAAAATAAGGGGAATTTCTGAATATTGGCACAAAATATTAGGAATTTCTGCCTTTTGCCCCAAAATAAGGAAAATTTCTGCCTTTTTTCTCTGAAATAAGTAAAATTTCTGCAGTTTTGCAACAAAATAATTGATATTTCTGCAATTTTGCCCAAAAATAAGGGAAATTTCTGATATTTTGCCCCAAAATAAGTGAAATTTCTGAGTTTTGCTTAAAAATAAGGAGAATTTCTGCCTTTTTGCTCCACAATTAGTGAAATTTCTGCAATTTTGCCCTAAAATAAAAGTAAATTTTGCAATTTTTTACCATAATAAGGGAAATTTCTGCAATTTTGCCCCAAAATAAGCGGAATTTCTGATTTTTGCCCCACAATTAGTTAAATTTCTGCAATTTTGCCCCAAAATAAGGGGAATTTCTGCCTTTTGCCCCAAAATATGGGGAATTTCTGCCTTTTTTTCGAAAAATAAGAAGAATGCACACCTTTTTGCCATAAAAAAAGGGAAATTTCTTCATTTTTGCTACAAAATAAGGGGAACTTTTGCATTTTTGCCTCCAAATATGTGGAATTTCTGTCTTTTTCCCCCAAAACAAAGGAAATTTCTGTCTTTTTTGCCCCAAAATAATAAAAATTTCTGACTTATTACCCTGAAATAAGTGAAAGTTCTGCAAATTTGCCCCAAAATAAGGGAAATTTCTGCCTTTTGCCCCAAAATGTGGGGAATTTCAGCATTTTACATCAAAATAAGGGAAATTTCTGATTTTTGCACCAAAATATTAGGAATTTCTGCCTTTTTGCCCCAAAATAAAGGGAATTTCTTTATTTTTGCACCAATATTAGGGGAATTTCTGCAATTTTGCTCCAAAATATGGGTCATTTCTTCCTTTTTGCCCGAAATTAAGTAGAATTTCTGCCTTTTTGTCCCGAAATAAGTGAAATTTCTTCAATTTTAGCCCAAAATTAGGGATTTCATCTTTTTGCCCCAAAATAAGGGGAATTTCTGCCATTTTGCCCATAAATATTTGAAATTTCTGAAATTTTACCCCAAAATAAGGGGAATTTCTTCCTTTTTGCCCCAAAATAAGGGGAATTTCAACATTATTACCTCAAAATAAGGGAAATAACTGCCTTTTTGCCACAAAATATACGGAATTTCTGCCTTTTTGCCCCAAAATAAGGAAAATTTCTATAATTTTTCCCCAAAATAAGGGGAATTTCTCATTTTTTGCCCCAAAATAAAGGAAATTTCAGACTTTTTACCTGAAAATAAGTGAAATTTCTGCAATTTTGCCCCAAATAAGGGAAAATTCTGCAATTTTGCCACAAAATAAGGTAAATTCCTTAAATTTTGCCCCAAAATAAGGAAAATTTCTGGAATTTTGCCCCAAAATAAGGGGAATTTCTGATTTTTGCCCCAAAATAAAGGGAATTTCTGCCTTTTGCCCCAAAATTAGGGGAATTTCTGCAATTTTGTTCCAAAATATGGGGAATTTCTGCCTTTTTGCCCGAAAATAAGAATGCATACTTTTTGCCATAAAAAAGTGAAATTTCTTCATTTTTGCTCCAAAATAAGGGGAATTTCTGCCTTTTTGCCTCTAAATAAGTGGAATTTTTGTCTTTGTCCCCCAAAACAAAGGGAATTTCTGTCTTTTTTGCCCCAAAATAAGGGGAATTTCTGACTTATTACCCTGAAATAAATGAAATTTCTGCAATTTTGCCCCAAAATAAGGGAAATTTCTGCATTTTTGCTTCCAAATAAGGGGAATTTCAGCCTTTTAACCTAAAAATAAGGGGAATTTCTGCATTTTTGCCACAAAATATTAGGAATTTCTGCATTTTTGCCCCAATATAAGGAAAATTTCTGCCTTTTTTCCCTGAAATAAAGATATTTCTGCAATTTTGCTCCAAAATAAGTGGAATTTCTGAGTTTTGCCCCAAAATAAGGAGAATTTCTGTCTTTTTGCCCCAACATATAGGGAATTTCTTCCTTTTTGCCCCACAATTAGGGGAATTTCTGCAATCTTGCTCCAAAATACGGGGAATTTCTGCCTTTTTGCCCGAAAATAAGGGGAATGCATACCTTTTTGCCATATAAAAGGGACATTTCTTCATTTTTGCTCCAAAATAAGGAAAATTTCTGCCTTTTTTCCTCTAAATAAGTGGACTTTCTGTCTTTTTCCCCCAAAACAAAGAGAATTTCTGTCTTTTTTGCACCAAAATAAAAGGAATTTTTGACTTATTACCCGGAAATAAGTAAAATTTCTGCCTTTTTCCCCCCAAATAAGGGGAATTTCAGCCTTTTTACCTTATAATAAGGGGAATTTCTGCATTTTTGCCTCTAAATAAGTGGAATTTCTGTCTTTTTCCCCCCAAACAAAGGGAATTTCTGTCTTTTTTGCCCCAAAATAAGGAAAATTTCTGCCTTATTACCCTAAAATAAGTGAAATTTCTGCAATTTTGCCCCAATATAAGGGAAATTTCTGCCTTTTTGCCCCCAAATAAGGGAAATTTCAGCCTTTTTACGTCAAAATAAGGGGAATTTCTGAATTTTGGCACAAAATATTAGGAATTTCTGCCTTTTTGCCCCAAAATAAGGAAAATTTCTGCCTTTTTTCTCTGAAATAAGTGAAATTTCTGCAATTTTGCACCAAAATAAGTGAAATTTCTGCAATTTTGCCCCAAAATAATGGAAATTTCTGGAATTTTGCCCCAAAATAAGTGGAATTTCTGAGTTTTGCCCCAAAATAAAAAGAATTTCTGCCTTTTTGCCCCACAATTAGTGAAATTTCTGCAATTTTGCTCTAAAATAAAAGAAATTTTTGCAATTTTTTACCATAATAAGGGAAATTTTTGCATTTTTGCCCCAAAATAAGGGGAATTTCTGATTTTTGCCGCACAATTAGAGAAATTTCTGCAATTTTGCCCCAAAATAAGGGGAATTTCTGCCTTTTTGCCTCTAAATAAGTGGAATTTCAGTCTTTTTCCCCCAAAACATAGGGAATTTCTGTTTATTTTGCCCAAATATAAGGAAAATTTCTGCCTTTTTTCCCTGAAATAAGAGATATTTCTGCAATTTTGCCCCAAAATAAGTGGAATTTCTGAGTTTTGCCCCAAAATAAGGAGAATTTTGTTTTTTTGCCCCAACATATAGGGAATATCTGCCTTTTTCCCCCACAATTAGGGGAATTTCTGCAATTTTGCTCCAAAATACGAGGAATTTCTGCCTTTTTGCCCGAAAATAAGGGGAATGCATACCTTTTTGCCATATAAAAGGGAAATTTCTTCATTTTTGCTCCAATTAAAAGGAATTTCTGCCTTTTTGCCTCTAAATAAGTGGAATTTCTGTCTTTTTCCCCCCCAAAAAAGGAAATTTCTGTCTTTTTTGCCCCTAAATAAGGGGAATTTCTGACTTATTACCCTAAAATAAGTAAAATTTCTGCAATTTTGCCCAAAAATAAGGGAAATTTCTGCATTTTGCCCCCAAATAAGGGGAATTTCAGCCTTTTTACCTCGTAATAAGGGGAATTTCTGCATTTTTGCCTCTAAATAAGTGGAATTTCTGTCTTTTTCCCCTAAAACAAAGGGAATTTCTGTCTTTTTTCCCCAAAATAAGTAAAATTTCTTACTTATTACTCTAAAATAAGTTAAATTTCTGCAATTTTGCCCCAATATAAGGGAAATTTCTGCCTTTTTGCCCCTCAAATAAGAGGAATTTCAGCCATTTTACCTCAAAATAAGGGGAATTTCTGAATATTGGCACAAAATATTAGGAATTTCTGCCTTTTTGCCCCAAAATAAGGAAAATTTCTGCATTTTTTCTCTGAAATAAGTAAAATTTCTGCAATTTTGCAACAAAATAATTGATATTTCTGCAATTTTGCCCCAAAATAAGGGAAATTTCTGATATTTTGCCCCAAAATAAGTGAAATTTCTGAGTTTTGCTTAAAAATAAGGAGAATTTCTGCCTTTTTGCTCCACAATTAGTGAAATTTCTGCAATTTTGCCCTAAAATAAAAGTAAATTTTGCAATTTTCCCCCATAATAAGGGAAATTTCTGCAATTTTGCCCCAAAATAAGCGGAATTTCTGATTTTTGCCCCACAAATAGTTAAATTTCTGCAATTTTGCCCCAAAATAAGGGGAATTTCTGCCTTTTGCCCCAAAATATGGGGAATTTCTGCCTTTTTTTTCCAAAAATAGGAAGAATGCATACCTTTTTGCCATAAAAAAGGGAAATTTCTTCATTTTTGCTACAAAATAAGGGGAACTTTTGCATTTTTGCCTCCAAATATGTGGAATTTCTGTCTTTTTCCCGCAAAACAAAGGAAATTTCTGTCTTTTTTGCCCCAAAATAAGAAAAATTTCTGACTTATTACCCTGAAATAAGTGAAAGTTCTGCAAATTTGCCCCAAAATAAGGGAAATTTCTGCCTTTTGCCCCAAAATGTGGGGAATTTCAGCATTTTACATCAAAATAAGGGAAATTTCTGATTTTTGCACCAAAATATTAGGAATTTCTGCCTTTTTGCCCCAAAATAAAGGGAATTTCTTCATTTTTGCACCAATATTAGGGGAATTTCTGCAATTTTGCTCCAAAATACGGGTCATTTCTGCCTTTATGCCCGAAATTAAGTGGAATTTCTGCCTTTTTGTCCCGAAATAAGTGAAATTTCTTCAATTTTTACCAAAAATTAGGGATTTCATCTTTTTGCCCCAAAATGAGGGGAATTTCTGTCATTTTGCCCATAAATATTTGAAATTTCTGAAATTTTACCCCAAAATAAGGGGAATTTCTGCCTTTTTGTCCCAAAATAAGGGGAATTTCAACATTATTACCTCAAAATAAGGGAAATTTCTGCCTTTTTGCCACAAAATATACTGAATTTCTGCCTTTTTGCCCCAAAATATGGAAAATTTCTATAATTTTTCCCCAAAATAAGGGGAATTTCTCATATTTTGCCCCAAAATAAAGGAAATTTCAGACTTTTTACCTGAAAATAAGTGAAATTTCTGCAATTTTGTCCCAAATAAGGGAAAATTCTGCAATTTTGCCACAAAATAAGGTAAATTCCTGAAATTTTGCCCCAAAATAAAGAAAATTTCTGGAATTTTGCCCCAAAATAAGGGGAATTTCTGATTTTTGCCCCAAAATAAAGGGAATTTCTGCCTTTTGCCTCAAAATTAGGGGAATTTCTGCAATTTTGCTCCAAAATATGGGGAATTTTTGCCTTTTTGCCCGAAAATAAGAATGCATACCTTTTTGACATAAAAAAGTTAAATTTCTTCATTTTTGCTCCAAAATAAGGGGAATTTCTGCCTTTTTGCCTCTAAATAAGTGGAATTTTTGTCTTTGTCCCCCAAAACAAAGGGAATTTCTGTATTTTTTGCCCCAAAATAAGGGGAATTTCTGACTTATTACCCTGAAATAAGTGAAATTTCTGCAATTTTGCCCCAAAATAAGGGAAATTTCTGCATTTTTGCTTCCAAATAAGGGGAATTTCAGCCTTTTAACCTAAAAATAAGGGGAATTTCTGCATTTTTGCCACAAAATATTAGGAATTTCTGCATTTTTGCCCCAATATAAGGAAAATTTCTGCCTTTTTTCCCTGAAATAAAGATATTTCTGCAATTTTGCTCCAAAATAAGTGGAATTTCTGAGTTTTGCCCCAAAATGAGGAGAATTTCTGTCTTTTTGCCCCAACATATAGGGAATTTCTTCCTTTTTGCCCCACAATTAGGGGAATTTCTGCAATCTTGCTCCAAAATACGGGAAATTTCTGCCTTTTTGCCCGAAAATAAGGGGAATGCATACCTTTTTGCCATATAAAAGGGAAATTTCTTCATTTTTGCTCCAAAATAAGGAAAATTTCTGCCTTTTTGCCTCTAAATAAGTGGACTTTCTGTCTTTTTCCCCCAAAACAAAGGGAATTTCTGTCTTTTTTGCACCAAAATAAAAGGAATTTTTGACTTATTACCCGGAAATAAGTAAAATTTCTGCAATTTTGCCCCAAAATAAGGGAATTTCTGCCTTTTTCCCCCCAAATAAGGGGAATTTCAGCCTTTTTACCTTATAATAAGGGGAATTTCTGCATTTTTGCCTCTAAATAAGTGGAATTTCTGTCTTTTTCCCCCAAAACAAAGGGAATTTCTTCTGTCTTTTTTGCCCCAAAATTAGGAAAATTTCTGCCTTATTACCCTAAAATAAGTGAAATTTCTGCAATTTTGCCCCAATATAAGGGAAATTTCTGCCTTTTTGCCCCCAAATAAGGGAAATTTCAGCCTTTTTACCTCAAAATAAGGGGAATTTCTGAATTTTGGCACAAAATATTAGGAATTTCTGCCTTTTTGCCCCAAAATAAGGAAAATTTCTGCCTTTTTTCTCTGAAATAAGTGAAATTTCTGCAATTTTGCACCAAAATAAGTGAAATTTCTGCAATTTTGCCCCAAAATAATGGAAATTTCTGGAATTTTGCCCCAAAATAAGTGGAATTTCTGAGTTTTGCCCCAAAATAAAAAGAATTTCTGCCTTTTTGCCCCACAATTAGTGAAATTTCTGCAATTTTGCCCTAAAATAAAAGAAATTTTTGCAATTTTTTACCATAATAAGGGAAATTTCTGCATTTTTGCCCCAAAATAAGGGGAATTTCTGATTTTTGCCGCACAATTAGAGAAATTTCTGCAATTTTGCCCCAAAATAAGGGGAATTTCTGCCTTTTTGCCTCTAAATAAGTGGAATTTCAGTCTTTTTCCCCCAAAACATAGGGAATTTCTGTTTATTTTGCCCAAATATAAGGAAAATTTCTGCCTTTTTTCCCTGAAATAAGAGATATTTCTGCAATTTTGCCCCAAAATAAGTGGAATTTCTGAGTTTTGCCCCAAAATAAGGAGAATTTTGTTTTTTTGCCCCAACATATAGGGAATATCTGCCTTTTTCCCCCACAATTAGGGGAATTTCTGCAATTTTGCTCCAAAATACGAGGAATTTCTGCCTTTTTGCCCGAAAATAAGGGGAATGCATACCTTTTTGCCATATAAAAGGGAAATTTCTTCATTTTTGCTCCAATTAAAAGGAATTTCTGCCTTTTTGCCTCTAAATAAGTGGAATTTCTGTCTTTTTCCCCCCCAAAAAAGGAAATTTCTGTCTTTTTTGCCCCTAAATAAGGGGAATTTCTGACTTATTACCCTAAAATAAGTAAAATTTCTGCAATTTTGCCCAAAAATAAGGGAAATTTCTGCATTTTGCCCCCAAATAAGGGGAATTTCAGCCTTTTTACCTCGTAATAAGGGGAATTTCTGCATTTTTGCCGCTAAATAAGTGGAATTTCTGTCTTTTTTCCCCAAAACAAAGGGAATTTCTGTCTTTTTTGCCCCAAAAGAAGGAAAATTTCTGACTTATTACCCTAAAATAAGTTAAATTTCTGCAATTTTGCCCAAATATAAGGGAAATTTCTGCCTTTTTGCCCCTCAAATAAGAGGAATTTCAGCCATTTTACCTCAAAATAAGGGGAATTTCTGAATATTGGCACAAAATATTAGGAATTTCTGCCTTTTGCCCCAAAATAAGGAAAATTTCTCCCTTTTTTCTCTGAAAGAAGTAAAATTTCTGCAGTTTTGCAACAAAATAATTGATATTTCTGCAATTTTGCCCAAAAATAAGGGAAATTTCTGATATTTTGCCCCAAAATAAGTGAAATTTCTGAGTTTTGCTTAAAAATAAGGAGAATTTCTGCCTTTTTGCTCCACAATTAGTGAAATTTCTGCAATTTTGCCCTAAAATAAAAGTAAATTTTGCAATTTTTCCCCATAATAAGGGAAATTTCTGCAATTTTGCCCCAAAATAAGGGGAATTTCTGCCTTTTGCCCCAAAATATGGGGAATTTCTGCCTTTTTTTCGAAAAATAAGAAGAATGCATACCTTTTTGCCATAAAAAAGGGAAATTTCTTCATTTTTGCTACAAAATAAGGGGAACTTTTGCATTTTTGCCTCCAAATATGTGGAATTTCTGTCTTTTTCCCGCAAAACAAAGGAAATTTCTGTCTTTTTTGCCCCAAAATAAGAAAAATTTCTGACTTATTACCCTGAAATAAGTGAAAGTTCTGCAAATTTGCCCCAAAATAAGGGAAATTTCTGCCTTTTGCCCCAAAATGTGGGGAATTTCAGCATTTTACATCAAAATAAGGGAAATTTCTGATTTTTGCACCAAAATATTAGGAATTTCTGCCTTTTTGCCCCAAAATAAAGGGAATTTCTTCATTTTTGCACCAATATTAGGGGAATTTCTGCAATTTTGCTCCAAAATATGGGTCATTTCTGCCTTTTTGCCCGAAATTAAGTAGAATTTCTGCCTTTTTGTCCCGAAATAAGTGAAATTTCTTCAATTTTAGCCCAAAATTAGGGATTTCATCTTTTTGCCCCAAAATAAGGGGAATTTCTGCCATTTTGCCCATAAATATTTGAAATTTCTGAAATTTTACCCCAAAATAAGGGGAATTTCTGCCTTTTTGCCCCAAAATAAGGGGAATTTCAACATTATTACCTCAAAATAAGGGAAATATCTGCCTTTTTGCCACAAAATATACGGAATTTCTGCCCTTTTGCCCCCAAATTAGGAAAATTTCTATAATTTTTTCCCAAAATAAGGGGAATTTCTCATTTTTGCCCCAAAATAAAGGAAATTTCAGACTTTTTACCTGAAAATAAGTGAAATTTCTGCAATTTTGCCCCAAATAAGGGAAAATTCTGCAATTTTGCCACAAAATAAGGTAAATTCCTGAAATTTTGCTCCAAAATAAAGAAAATTTCTGGAATTTTGCCCCAAAATAAGGGGAATTTCTGATTTTTGCCCCAAAATAAAGGGAATTTCTGCCTTTTGCCCCAAAATTAGGGGAATTTCTGCAATTTTGTTCCAAAATATGGGGAATTTCTGCCTTTTTGCCCGAAAATAAGAATGCATACTTTTTGCCATAAAAAAGTGAAATTTCTTCATTTTTGCTCCAAAATAAGGGGAATTTCTGCCTTTTTGCCTCTAAATAAGTGGAATTTTTGTCTTTGTCCCCCAAAACAAAGGGAATTTCTGTATTTTTTGCCCCAAAATAAGGGGAATTTCTGACTTATTACCCTGAAATAAGTGAAATTTCTGCAATTTTGCCCCAAAATAAGGGAAATTTCTGCATTTTTGCTTCCAAATAAGGGGAATTTCAGCCTTTTAACCTAAAAATAAGGGGAATTTCTGCATTTTTGCCACAAAATATTAGGAATTTCTGCATTTTTGCCCCAATATAAGGAAAATTTCTGCCTTTTTTCCCTGAAATAAAGATATTTCTGCAATTTTGCTCCAAAATAAGTGGAATTTCTGAGTTTTGCCCCAAAATGAGGAGAATTTCTGTCTTTTTGCCCCAACATATAGGGAATTTCTTCCTTTTTGCCCCACAATTAGGGGAATTTCTGCAATCTTGCTCCAAAATACGGGAAATTTCTGCCTTTTTGCCCGAAAATAAGGGGAATGCATACCTTTTTGCCATATAAAAGGGAAATTTCTTCATTTTTGCTCCAAAATAAGGAAAATTTCTGCCTTTTTGCCTCTAAATAAGTGGACTTTCTGTCTTTTTCCCCCAAAACAAAGGGAATTTCTGTCTTTTTTGCACCAAAATAAAAGGAATTTTTGACTTATTACCCGGAAATAAGTAAAATTTCTGCAATTTTGCCCCAAAATAAGGGAATTTCTGCCTTTTTCCCCCCAAATAAGGGGAATTTCAGCCTTTTTACCTTATAATAAGGGGAATATCTGCATTTTTGCCTCTAAATAAGTGGAATTTCTGTCTTTTTCCCCCAAAACAAAGGGAATTTCTGTCTTTTTTGCCCCAAAATTAGGAAAATTTCTGCCTTATTACCCTAAAATAAGTGAAATTTCTGCAATTTTGCCCCAATATAAGGGAAATTTCTGCCTTTTTGCCCCCAAATAAGGGAAATTTCAGCCTTTTTACCTCAAAATAAGGGGAATTTCTGAATTTTGGCACAAAATATTAGGAATTTCTGCCTTTTTGCCCCAAAATAAGGAAAATTTCTGCCTTTTTTCTCTGAAATAAGTGAAATTTCTGCAATTTTGCACCAAAATAAGTGAAATTTCTGCAATTTTGCCCCAAAATAATGGAAATTTCTGGAATTTTGCCCCAAAATAAGTGGAATTTCTGAGTTTTGCCCCAAAATAAAAAGAATTTCTGCCTTTTTGCCCCACAATTAGTGAAATTTCTGCAATTTTGCCCTAAAATAAAAGAAATTTTTGCAATTTTTTACCATAATAAGGGAAATTTCTGCATTTTTGCCCCAAAATAAGGGGAATTTCTGATTTTTGCCGCACAATTAGAGAAATTTCTGCAATTTTGCCCCAAATTAAGGGGAATTTCTGCCTTTTTGCCTCTAAAGAAGTGGAATTTCAGTCTTTTTCCCCAAAAACATAGGGAATTTCTGTTTATTTTGCCCAAATATAAGGAAAATTTCTGCCTTTTTTCCCTGAAATAAGAGATATTTCTGCAATTTTGCCCCAAAATAAGTGGAATTTCTGAGTTTTGCCCCAAAATAAGGAGAATTTTGTTTTTTTGCCCCAACATATAGGGAATATCTGCCTTTTTCCCCCACAATTAGGGGAATTTCAGCAATTTTGCTCCAAAATACGAGGAATTTCTGCCTTTTTGCCCGAAAATAAGGGGAATGCATACCTTTTTGCCATATAAAAGGGAAATTTCTTCATTTTTGCTCCAAAATAAAAGAAATTTCTGCCTTTTTGCCTCTAAATAAGTGGAATTTCTGTCTTTTTCCCCCCAAAAAAAGGAAATTTATGTCTTTTTTGCCCCTAAATAAGGGGAATTTCTGACTTATTACCCTAAAATAAGTAAAATTTCTTCAATTTTGCCCAAAAATAAGGGAAATTTCTGCATTTTGCCCCCAAATAAGGGGAATTTCAGCCTTTTTACCTCGTAATAAGGGGAATTTCTGCATTTTTGCCGCTAAATAAGTGGAATTTCTGTCTTTTTTCCCCAAAACAAAGGGAATTTCTGTCTTTTTTGCCCCAAAAGAAGGAAAATTTCTGACTTATTACCCTAAAATAAGTTAAATTTCTGCAATTTTGCCCAAATATAAGGGAAATTTCTGCCTTTTTGCCCCTCAAATAAGAGGAATTTCAGCCATTTTACCTCAAAATAAGGGGAATTTCTGAATTTTGGCACAAAATATTAGGAATTTCTGCCTTTTGCCCCAAAATAAGGAAAATTTCTCCCTTTTTTCTCTGAAAGAAGTAAAATTTCTGCAGTTTTGCAACAAAATAATTGATATTTCTGCAATTTTGCCCAAAAATAAGGGAAATTTCTGATATTTTGCCCCAAAATAAGTGAAATTTCTGAGTTTTGCTTAAAAATAAGGAGAATTTCTGCCTTTTTGCTCCACAATTAGTGAAATTTCTGCAATTTTGCCCTAAAATAAAAGTAAATTTTGCAATTTTTCCCCATAATAAGGGAAATTTCTGCAATTTTGCCCCAAAATAAGCGGAATTTCTGATTTTTGCCCCACAATTAGTTAAATTTCTGCAATTTTGCCCCAAAATAAGGGGAATTTCTGCCTTTTGCCCCAAAATATGGGGAATTTCTGCCTTTTTTTCGAAAAATAAGAAGAATGCATACCTTTTTGCCATAAAAAAGGGAAATTTCTTCATTTTTGCTACAAAATAAGGGGAACTTTTGCATTTTTGCCTCCAAATATGTGGAATTTCTGTCTTTTTCCCGCAAAACAAAGGAAATTTCTGTCTTTTTTGCCCCAAAATAAGAAAAATTTCTGACTTATTACCCTGAAATAAGTGAAAGTTCTGCAAATTTGCCCCAAAATAAGGGAAATTTCTGCCTTTTGCCCCAAAATGTGGGGAATTTCAGCATTTTACATCAAAATAAGGGAAATTTCTGATTTTTGCACCAAAATATTAGGAATTTCTGCCTTTTTGCCCCAAAATAAAGGGAATTTCTTCATTTTTGCACCAATATTAGGGGAATTTCTGCAATTTTGCTCCAAAATATGGGTCATTTCTGCCTTTTTGCCCGAAATTAAGTAGAATTTCTGCCTTTTTGTCCCGAAATAAGTGAAATTTCTTCAATTTTAGCCCAAAATTAGGGATTTCATCTTTTTGCCCCAAAATAAGGGGAATTTCTGCCATTTTGCCCATAAATATTTGAAATTTCTGAAATTTTACCCCAAAATAAGGGGAATTTCTGCCTTTTTGCCCCAAAATAAGGGGAATTTCAACATTATTACCTCAAAATAAGGGAAATATCTGCCTTTTTGCCACAAAATATACGGAATTTCTGCCCTTTTGCCCCCAAATTAGGAAAATTTCTATAATTTTTTCCCAAAATAAGGGGAATTTCTCATTTTTGCCCCAAAATAAAGGAAATTTCAGACTTTTTACCTGAAAATAAGTGAAATTTCTGCAATTTTGCCCCAAATAAGGGAAAATTCTGCAATTTTGCCACAAAATAAGGTAAATTCCTGAAATTTTGCTCCAAAATAAAGAAAATTTCTGGAATTTTGCCCCAAAATAAGGGGAATTTCTGATTTTTGCCCCAAAATAAAGGGAATTTCTGCCTTTTGCCCCAAAATTAGGGGAATTTCTGCAATTTTGTTCCAAAATATGGGGAATTTCTGCCTTTTTGCCCGAAAATAAGAATGCATACTTTTTGCCATAAAAAAGTGAAATTTCTTCATTTTTGCTCCAAAATAAGGGGAATTTCTGCCTTTTTGCCTCTAAATAAGTGGAATTTTTGTCTTTGTCCCCCAAAACAAAGGGAATTTCTGTATTTTTTGCCCCAAAATAAGGGGAATTTCTGACTTATTACCCTGAAATAAGTGAAATTTCTGCAATTTTGCCCCAAAATAAGGGAAATTTCTGCATTTTTGCTTCCAAATAAGGGGAATTTCAGCCTTTTAACCTAAAAATAAGGGGAATTTCTGCATTTTTGCCACAAAATATTAGGAATTTCTGCATTTTTGCCCCAATATAAGGAAAATTTCTGCCTTTTTTCCCTGAAATAAAGATATTTCTGCAATTTTGCTCCAAAATAAGTGGAATTTCTGAGTTTTGCCCCAAAATGAGGAGAATTTCTGTCTTTTTGCCCCAACATATATGGAATTTCTTCCTTTTTGCCCCACAATTAGGGGAATTTCTGCAATCTTGCTCCAAAATACGGGGAATTTCTGCCTTTTTGCCCGAAAATAAGGGGAATGCATACCTTTTTGCCATATAAAAGGGAAATTTCTTCATTTTTGCTCCAAAATAAGAAAATTTTCTGCCTTTTTGCCTCTAAATAAGTGGACTTTCTGTCTTTTTCCCCCAAAACAAAGGGAATTTCTGTCTTTTTTGCACCAAAATAAAAGGAATTTTTGACTTATTACCCGGAAATAAGTAAAATTTCTGCATTTTTGCCCCAAAATAAGGGAAATTTCTGCCTTTTTCCCCCCAAATAAGGGGAATTTCAGCCTTTTTACCTTATAATAAGGGGAATTTCTGCATTTTTGCCTCTAAATAAGTGGAATTTCTGTCTTTTTCCCCCAAAACAAAGGGAATTTCTGTTTTTTGCCCCAAAATTAGAAAAATTTCTGCCTTATTACCCTAAAATAAGTGAAATTTCTGCAATTTTGCCCCAATATAAGGGAAATTTCTGCCTTTTTGCCCCCAAATAAGGGAAATTTCAGCCTTTTTACCTCAAAATAAGGGGAATTTCTGAATTTTGGCACAAAATATTAGGAATTTCTGCCTTTTTGCCCCAAAATAAGGAAAATTTCTGCCTTTTTTCTCTGAAATAAGTGAAATTTCTGCAATTTTGCACCAAAATAAGTGAAATTTCTGCAATTTTGCCCCAAAATAATGGAAATTTCTGGAATTTTGCCCCAAAATAAGTGGAATTTCTGAGTTTTGCCCCAAAATAAAAAGAATTTCTGCCTTTTTGCCCCACAATTAGTGAAATTTCTGCAATTTTGCCCTAAAATAAAAGAAATTTTTGCAATTTTTTACCATAATAAGGGAAATTTCTGCATTTTTGCCCCAAAATATGGGGAATTTCTGATTTTTGCCACACAATTAGAGAAATTTCTGCAATTTTGCCCCAAAATAAGGGGAATTTCTGCCTTTTTGCCTCTAAATAAGTGGAATTTCAGTCTTTTTCCCCCAAAACATAGGGAATTTCTGTTTATTTTGCCCAAATATAAGGAAAATTTCTGCCTTTTTTCCCTGAAATAAGAGATATTTCTGCAATTTTGCCCCAAAATAAGTGGAATTTCTGAGTTTTGCCCCAAAATAAGGAGAATTTTGTTTTTTTGCCCCAACATATAGGGAATATCTGCCTTTTTCCTCCACAATTAGGGGAATTTCTGCAATTTTGCTCCAAAATACGAGGATTTTCTGCCTTTTTGCCCGAAAATAAGGGAATGCATACCTTTTTGCCATATAAAAGGGAAATTTCATCATTTTTGCTCCAAAATAAAAGGAATTTCTGCATTTTTGCCTCTAAATAAGTGGAATTTCTGTCTTTTTCCCCCCCAAAAAAGGAAATTTCTGTCTTTTTTGTCCCTAAATAAGGGGAATTTCTGACTTATTACCCTAAAATAAGTAAAATTTCTGCAATTTTGCCCAAAAATAAGGGAAATTTCTGCATTTAGCCCCAAAATAAGGGGAATTTCAGCCTTTTTACCTCGTAATAAGGGGAATTTCTGCATTTTTGCCTCTAAATAAGTGGAATTTCTGTCTTTTTTCCCAAAAACAAAGGGAATTTCTGTCTTTTTTGCCCCAAAATAAGGAAAATTTCTGACTTATTACCCTAAAATAAGTGAAATTTCTGCAATTTTGCCCCAATATAAGGGAAATTTCTGCCTTTTTGCCCCTCAAATAAGAAAAATTTCAGCCATTTTACCTCAAAATAAGAGGAATTTCTGAATATTGGCACAAAATATTAGGAATTTCTGCCTTTTTGCCCCAAAATAAGGAAAATTTCTGCATTTTTTCTCTGAAATATGTAAAATTTCTGCAGTTTTGCAACAAAATAATTGATATTTCTGCAATTTTGCCCAAAAATAAGGGAAATTTCTGATATTTTGCCCCAAAATAAGTGAAATTTCTGAGTTTTGCTTAAAAATAAGGAGAATTTCTGCCTTTTTGCTCCACAATTAGTGAAATTTCTGCAATTTTGCCCTAAAATAAAAGTAAATTTTGCAATTTTTCCACATAATAAGGGAAATTTCTGCAATTTTGCCCCAAAATAAGCGGAATTTCTGATTTTTGCCCTACAATTAGTTAAATTTCTGCAATTTTGCCCCAAAATAAGGGGAATTTCTGCTTTTGCCCCAAAATATGGGGAATTTCTGCCTTTTTTTCAAAAAATAAGAAGAATGCATTCCTTTTTGCCATAAAAAAGGGAAATTTCTTCATTTTTGCTACAAAATAAGGGGAACTTTTGCATTTTTGCCTCCAAATATGTGGAATTTCTGCCTTTTTCCCCCAAAACAAAGGAAATTTCTGTCTTTTTTGCCCCAAAATAAGAAAAATTTCTGACTTATTACCCTGAAATAAGTGAAAGTTCTGCAAATTTGCCCCAAAATAAGGGAAATTTCTGCCTTTTGCCCCAAAATGTGGGGAATTTCAGCATTTTACATCAAAATAAGGGAAATTTCTGATTTTTGCACCAAAATATTAGGAATTTCTGCCTTTTTGCCCCAAAATAAAGGGAATTTCTTCATTTTTGCACCAATATTAGGGGAATTTCTGCAATTTTGCTCCAAAATATGGGTCATTTCTGCCTTTTTGCCCGAAATTAAGTAGAATTTCTGCCTTTTTGTCCCGAAATAAGTGAAATTTCTTCAATTTTAGCCCAAAATTAGGGATTTCAATTTTTGCCCCAAAATAAGGGGAATTTCTGCCATTTTGCCCATAAATATTTGAAATTTCTGAAATTTTACCCCAAAATAAGGGGAATTTCTGCCTTTTTGCCCCAAAATAAGGGGAATTTCAACATTATTACCTCAAAATAAGGGAAATATCTGCCTTTTTGCCACAAAATATACGCAATTTCTGCCTTTTGCCCCCAAATTAGGAAAATTTCTATAATTTTTCCCCAAAATAAGGGGAATTTCTCATTTTTTGCCCCAAATAAAGGAAATTTCAGACTTTTTACCTGAAAATAAGTGAAATTTCTGCAATTTTGTCCCAAATAAGGGAAAATTCTGCAATTTTGCCACAAAACAAGGTAAATTCCTGCAATTTTGCCCCAAAATAAAGAAAATTTCTGGAATTTTGCCCCAAGATAAGGGGAATTTCTGATTTTTGCCCCAAACTAAAGGGAATTTCTGCCTTTTGCCCCAAAATTTGGGGAATTTCTGCAATTTTGCTCCAAAATATGAAGAATTTCTGCCTTTTTGCCCGAAAATAAGAATGCATACCTTTTTGCCATAAAAAAGTGAAATTTCATCATTTTTGCTCCAAAATAAGGGGAATTTCTGCCTTTTTGCCTCTAAATAAGTGGAATTTTTGTCTTTGTCCCCCAAAACAAAGGGAATTTCTGTCTTTTTTGCCCCAAAATAAGGGGAATTTCTGATTTATTACCCTGAAATAAGTGAAATTTCTGCAATTTTGCCCCAAAATAAGGGAAATTTCTGCATTTTTGCTTCCAAATAAGGGGAATTTCAGCCTTTTAACCTAAAAATAAAGGGAATTTCTGCATTTTTGCCACAAAATATTAGGAATTTCTGCATTTTTGCCCCAATATAAGGAAAATTTCTGCCTTTTTTTCCCTGAAATAAAGATATTTCTGCAATTTTGCTCCAAAATAAGTGGAATTTCTGAGTTTTGCCACAAAAAAAGGAGAATTTCTGACTTTTTGCCCCAACATATAGGGAATTTCTTCCTTTTTGCCCCACAATTAGGGGAATTTCTGCAATCTTAATCCAAAATACGGGGAATTTCTGCCTTTTTGCCCGAAAATAAGGGGAATGCATATCTTTTTGCCATATAAAAGGGAAATTTCTTCATTTTTTCTCCAAAATAAGGAAAATTTCTGCCCTTTTGCCTCTAAATAAGTGGACTTTCTGTCTTTTTCCCCCAAAACAAAGGGAATTTCTGTCTTTTTTGCACCAAAATAAAAGGAATTTTTGACTTATTACCGGGAAATAAGTAAAATTTCTGCATTTTTGCCCCAAAATAAGGGAAATTTCTGCCTTTTTCCCCCCAAATAAGGGGAATTTCAGTCTTTTTACCTTATAATAAGGGGAATTTCTGCATTTTTGCCTCTAAATAAGTGGAATTTTTGTCTTTTTCCCCCAAAACAAAGGGAATTTCTGTCTTTTTTGCCCCAAAATTAGGAAAATTTCTGCCTTATTACCCTAAAATAAGTGAAATTTCTGCAATTTAGCCCCAATATAAGGGAAATTTCTGCCTTTTTGCCCCCAAATAAGGGAAATTTCAGCCTTTTTACCTCAAAATAAGGGGAATTTCTGAATTTTGGCACAAAATATTAGGAATTTCTGCCTTTTTGCCCCAAAATAAGGAAAATTTCTGCCTTTTTTCTCTGAAATAAGTGAAATTTCTGCAATTTTGCACCAAAATAAGTGAAATTTCTGCAATTTTGCCCCAAAATAATGGAAATTTCTGGAATTTTGCCCCAGAATAAGTGGAATTTCTGAGTTTTGCCCCAAAATAAAAAGAATTTCTGCCTTTTTGCCCCACAATTAGTGAAATTTCTGCAATTTTGCCCTAAAATAAAAAAAATTTTTGCAATTTTTTACCATAATAAGGGAAATTTCTGCATTTTTGCCCCAAAATATGGGGAATTTCTGATTTTTGCCGCACAATTAGAGAAATTTCTGCAATTTTGCCCCAAAATAAGGGGAATTTCTGCCTTTTTGCCTCTAAATAAGTGGAATTTCAGTCTTTTTCCCCCAAAACATAGGGAATATCTGTTTATTTTGCCCAAATATAAGGAAAATTTCTGCCTTTTTTCCCTGAAATAAGAGATATTTCTGCAATTTTGCCCCAAAATAAGTGGAATTTCTGAGTTTTGCCCCAAAATAAGGAGAATTTTGTTTTTTTGCCCCAACATATAGGGAATATCTGCCTTTTCCCCCACAATTAGGGGAATTTCTGCAATTTTGCTCCAAAATACGAGGAATTTCTGCCTTTTTGCCCGAAAATAAGGGGAATGCATACCTTTTTGCCATATAAAAGGGAAATTTCTTCATTTTTGCTCCAAAATAAAAGGAATTTCTGCCTTTTTGCCTCTAAATAAGTGGAATTTCTGTCTTTTTACCCCCCAAAAAAAGGAAATTTCTGTCTTTTTTGCCCCTAAATAAGGGGAATTTCTGACTTATTACCCTAAAATAAGTAAAATTTCTGCAATTTTGAGCAAAAATAAGGGAAATTTCTGCATTTAGCCCCCAAATAAGGGGAATTTCAGCCTTTTTACCTCGTAATAAGGGGAATTTCTGCATTTTTGCCTCTAAATAAGTGGAATTTCTGTCTTTTTTTCTCAAAACAAAGGGAATTTCTGTCTTTTTTGCCCCAAAATAAGGAAAATTTCTGACTTATTACCCTAAAATAAGTTAAATTTCTGCAATTTTGCCCCAATATAAGGGGAATTTCTGCCTTTTTGCCCCCAAATAAGAGGAATTTCAGCCATTTTACCTCAAAATAAGGGGAATTTCTGAATATTGGCACAAAATATTAGGAATTTCTGCCTTTTTGCCCCAAAATAAGGAAAATTTCTGCATTTTTTCTCTGAAATAAGTAAAATTTCTGCAGTTTTGCAACAAAATAATTGATATTTCTGCAATTTTGCCCCAAAATAAGGGAAATTTGTGATATTTTGCCCCAAAATAAGTGAAATTTCTGAGTTTTGCTTAAAAATAAGGAGAATTTCTGCCTTTTTGCTCCACAATTAGTGAAATTTCTGCAATTTTGCCCTAAAATAAAAGTAAATTTTGCAATTTTTCCCCATAATAAGGGAAATTTCTGCAATTTTGCCCCAAAATAAGCGGAATTTCTGATTTTTGCCCCACAATTAGTTAAATTTCTGCAATTTTGCCCAAAAATAAGGGGAATTTCTGCCTTTTGCCACAAAATATGGGGAATTTCTGCCTTTTTTTACAAAAATAAGAAGAATGCATAACTTTTTGCCATAAAAAAGGGAAATTTCTTCAATTTACTACAAAATAAGGGGTACTTTTGCATTTTTGCCTCCAAATATGTGGAATTTCTGTCTTTTTCCCCCAAAACAAAGGAAATTTCTGTCTTTTTTGCCCCAAAATAATAAAAATTTCTGACTTATTACCCTGAAATAAGTGAAAGTTCTGCAAATTTGCCCCAAAATAAGGGAAATTTCAGCCTTTTGCCCCAAAATGTGGGGAATTTCAGCAATTTACATCAAAATAAGGGAAATTTCTGATTTTTGCACCAAAATATTAGGAATTTCTGCCTTTTTGCCCCAAAATAAAGGGAATTTCTTCATTTTTGCACCAATATTAGGGGAATTTCTGCAATTTTGCTCCAAAATATGGGTCATTTCTGCCTTTTTGCCCGAAATTAAGTAGAATTTCTGCCTTTTTGTCCCGAAATAAGTGAAATTTCTTCAATTTTAGCCCAAAATTAGGGATTTCATTTTTTGCCCCAAAATAAGGGGAATTTCTGCCATTTTGCCCATAAATATTTGAAATTTCTGAAATTTTACCCCAAAATAAGGGGAATTTCTGCCTTTTTGCCCCAAAATAAGGGGAATTTCAACATTATTACCTCAAAATAAGGGAAATATCTGCCTTTTTGCCACAAAATATACGGAATTTCTCCATTTTTGCCCCAAAATTAGGAAAATTTCTATAATTTTTCCCCAAAATAAGGGGAATTTCTCATTTTTTGCCCCAAAATAAAGGAAATTTCAGACTTTTTACCTGAAAATAAGTGAAATTTTTGCAATTTTGCCCCAAATAAGGGAAAATTCTGCAATTTTGCCACAAAATAAGGTAAATTCCTGCAATTTTGCCCCAAAATAAAGAAAATTTCTGGAATTTTGCCCCAAGATAAGGGGAATTTCTGATTTTTGCCCCAAAATAAAGAGAATTTCTGCCTTTTGCCCCAAAATTTGGGGAATTTCTGCAATTTTGCTCCAAAATATGGGGAATTTCTGCCTTTTTGCCCGAAAATAAGAATGCATAACTTTTTGCCATAAAAAGTGAAATTTCTTCATTTTTGCTCTAAAATAAGGGGAATTTCTGCCTTTTTGCCTCTAAATAAGTGGAATTTTTGTCTTTGTCCCCCAAAACAAAGGGAATTTCTGTCTTTTTTGCCCCAAAATAAGGGGAATTTCTGATTTATTACCCTGAAAAAAGTGAAATTTCTGCAATTTTGCCCCAAAATAAGGGAAATTTCTGCATTTTTGCTTCCAAATAAGGGGAATTTCAGCCTTTTAACCTAAAAATAAGGGGAATTTCTGCATTTTTGCCACAATATATTAGGAATTTCTGCATTTTTGCCCCAATATAAGGAAAATTTCTGCCTTTTTTTCCCTGAAATAAAGATATTTCTGCAATTTTGCTCCAAAATAAGTGGAATTTCTTAGTTTTGCCCCAAAATAAAGAGAATTTCTGTCTTTTTGCCCCAACATATAGGGAATTTCTTCCTTTTTGCCCCACAATTAGGGGAATTTCTGCAATCTTGCTCCAAAATACGGGGAATTTCTGCCTTTTTGCCCGAAAATAAGGGGAATGCATACCTTTTTGCCATATAAAAGGGAAATTTCTTCATTTTTTCTCCAAAATAAGGAAAATTTCTGCCCTTTTGCCTCTAAATAAGTGGACTTTCTGTCTTTTTCCCCCAAAACAAAGGGAATTTCTGTCTTTTTTGCACCAAAATAAAAGGAATTTTTGACTTATTATCCGGAAATAAGTAAAATTTCTGCAATTTTGCCCCAAAATAAGGGAAATTTCTGCCTTTTTCCCCCCAAATAAGGGGAATTTCAGCCTTTTTACCTTATAATAAGGGGAATTTCTGCATTTTTGCCTCTAAATAAGTGGAATTTTTGTCTTTTTCCCCCAAAACAAAGGGAATTTCTGTCTTTTTTGCCCCAAAATTAGGAAAATTTCTGCCTTATTACCCTAAAATAAGTGAAATTTCTGCAATTTAGCCCCAATATAAGGGAAATTTCTGCCTTTTTGCCCCCAAATAAGGGAAATTTCAGCCTTTTTACCTCAAAATAAGGGGAATTTCTGAATTTTGGCACAAAATATTAGGAATTTCTGCCTTTTTGCCCCAAAATAAGGAAAATTTCTGCCTTTTTTCTCTGAAATAAGTGAAATTTCTGCAATTTTGCACCAAAATAAGTGAAATTTCTGCAATTTTGCCCCAAAATAATGGAAATTTCTGGAATTTTGCCCAAGAATAAGTGGAATTTCTGAGTTTTGCCCCAAAATAAAAAGAATTTCTGCCTTTTTGCCCCACAATTAGTGAAATTTCTGCAATTTTGCCCTAAAATAAAAGAAATTTTTGCAATTTTTTACCATAATAAGGGAAATTTCTGCATTTTTGCCCCAAAATAAGGGGAATTTCTGATTTTTGCCGCACAATTAGAGAAATTTCTGCAATTTTGCCCCAAAATAAGGGGAATTTCTGCCATTTTGCCTCTAAATAAGTGGAATTTCAGTCTTTTTCCCCCAAAACATAGGGAATTTCTGTTTATTTTGCCCAAATATAAGGAAAATTTCTGCCTTTTTTCCCTGAAATAAGAGATATTTCTGCAATTTTGCCCCAAAATAAGTGGAATTTCTGAGTTTTGCCCCAAAATAAGGAGAATTTTGTTTTTTTGCCCCAACATATAGGGAATATCTGCCTTTTTCCCCCACAATTAGGGGAATTTCTGCAATTTTGCTCCAAAATACGAGGAATTTCTTCCTTTTTGCCCGAAAATAAGGGGAATGCATACCTTTTTGCCATATAAAAAGGAAATTTCTTCATTTTTGCTCCAAAATAAAAGGAATTTCTGCCTTTTTGCCTCTAAATAAGTGAAATTTCTGTCTTTTTCCCCCCCAAAAAAGGAAATTTCTGTCTTTTTTGCCCCTAAATAAGGGGAATTTCTGACTTATTACCCTAAAATAAGTAAAATTTCTGCATTCTGCCCGCAAATAAGGGGAATTTCAGCGATTTTACCTCGTAATAAGGGGAATTTCTGCATTTTTGCCTCTAAATAAGTGGAATTTCTGTCTTTTTTCTCCAAAACAAAGGGAATTTCTGTCTTTTTTGCCCCAAAATAAGGAAAATCTCTGACTTATTACCCTAAAATAAGTTAAATTTCTGCAATTTTGCCCCAATATAAGGGAATTTTCTGCCTTTTTGCCCCCAAATAAGAGGAATTTCAGCCATTTTACCTCAAAATAAGGGTAATTTCTGAATATTGGCACAAAATATTAGGAATTTCTGCCTTTTTGCCCCAAAATAAGGAAAATTTCTGCCTTTTTTCTCTGAAATAAGTAAAATTTCTGCAGTTTTGAAACAAAATAATTGATATTTCTGCAATTTTGCCCCAAAATAAGGAAAATTTCTGATATTTTTCCCCAAAATAAGTGAAATTTCTGAGTTTTGCTTAAAAATAAAGAGAATTTCTGCCTTTTTGCTCCACAATTAGTGAAATTTCTGGAATTTTGCCCCAAAATAAGGGGAATTTCTGCCTTTTGCCCCAAAATATGGGGAATTTCTGTCTTTTTTTCCAAAAATAAGAAGAATGCATACCTTTTTGCCATTAGAAAGGAAAATTTCTTCATTTTTGCTACAAAATAAGGGGAACTTTTGCATTTTTGCCTCCAAATATGTGGAATTTCTGTCTTTTTCCCTCAAAACAAAGGAAATTTCTGTCTTTTTTGCCCCAAAATAAGAAAAATTTCTGACTTATTACCCTGAAATAAGTGAAAGTTCTGCAAATTTGCCCCAAAATAAGGGAAATTTCTGCCTTTTGCCCCAAAATGTGGGGAATTTCAGCATTTTACATCAAAATAAGGGAAATTTCTGATTTTTGCACCTAAATATGGAGAATTTCTGCCTTTTTGCCCCAAAATAAAGGGAATTTCTGCATTTTTGCACCAATATTAGGGGAATTTCTGCAATTTTGCTCCAAAATACGGGTCATTTCTGCCTTTTTGCCCAAAATTAAGTGGAATTTCTGCCTTTTTGTCCCGAAATAAGTGAAATTTCTTCAATTTTTGCCAAAAATTAGGGATTTCATCTTTTTGCCCTAAAATGAGGGGAATTTCTGCCATTTTGCCCATAAATATTTGAAATTTCTGAAATTTTACCCCAAAATAAAAGGAATTTCTGCCTTTTTGCCCCAAAATAAGGGGAATTTCTACATTATTACCTCAAAATAAGGGAAATTTCTGCCTTTTTGCCACAAAATATACGGAATTTCTGCCTTTTTGCCCCAAAATAAGGAAAATTTCTATAATTTTTCCCCAAAAGAAGGGGAATTTCTCATATTTTGCCCCAAAATAAAGGAAATTTCAGATTTTTACCTGAAAATAAGTGAAATTTCTGCAATTTTGCCCCAAATAAGGGAAAATTCTGCAATTTTGCCACAAAATAAGGTAAATTCCTGCAATTTTGCCCCAAAATAAAGAAAATTTCTGGAATTTTGCCCCAAAATAAGGGGAATTTCTGATTTTTGCCCCTAAATAAAGGGAATTTCTGCCTTTTGCCCCAAAATTAGGGGAATTTCTGCAATTTTGCTCCAAAATATGGGGAATTTCTGCCTTTTTGCCCGAAAATAAGAATGCATACCTTTTTGCCATAAAAAAGTGAAATTTCTTCATTTTTGCTCCAAAATAAGGGGAATTTCTGCCTTTTTGCCTCTAAATAAGTGGAATTTTTGTCTTTGTCCCCCAAAACAAAGGGAATTTTTGTCTTTTTTGCCACAAAATAAGGGGAATTTCTGACTTATTACCCTGAAATAAGTGATATTTCTGCAATTTTGCCCCAAAATAAGGGAAATTTCTGCATTTTTGCTTCCAAATAAGGGGAATTTCAGCCTTTTAACTTAAAAATATGGGAATGTCTGCATTTTTGCCACAAAATATTAGGAATTTCTGCATTTTTGCCCCAATATAAGGAAAATTTCTGCCTTTTTTTCCCTGAAATAAAGATATTTCTGCAATTTTGCTCCAAAATAAGTGGAATTTCTGAGTTTTGCCCCAAAATAAGGAGAATTTCTGTCTTTTTGCCCCAACATATAGGGAATTTCTTCCTTTTTGCCCCACAATTAGGGGAATTTCTGCAATTTTGCTCCAAAATACGGGGAATTTCTGCCTTTTTGCCCGAAAATAAGGGGAATGCATAACTTTTTGCCATATAAAAGGGAAATTTCTTCATTTTTGCTCCAAAATAAGGAAAATTTCTGCCTTTTTGCCTCTAAATAAGTGGACTTTCTGTCTTTTTCCCCCAAAACAAAAGGAATTTCTGTCTTTTTTGCACCAAAATAAAAGGAATTTTTGACTTATTACCCGGAAATAAGTAAAATTTCTGCAATTTTGCCCCAAAATAAGGGAAATTTCTGCCTTTTTCCCTCCAAATAAGGGGAATTTCAGCCTTTTTACCTTATAATAAGGGGAATTTCTGCATTTTTGCCTCTAAATAAGTGGAATTTCTGTCTTTTTCCCCCAAAACAAAGGGAATTTCTGTCTTTTTTGCCCCAAAATTAGGAAAATTTCTGCCTTATTACCCTAAAATAAGTGAAATTTCTGCAATTTTGCCCCAATATAAGGGAAATTTCTGCCTTTTTGCCCCCAAATAAGGGAAATTTCAGCCTTTTTACCTCAAAATAAGGGGAATTTCTGAATTTTGGCACAAAATATTAGGAATTTCTGCCTTTTTGCCCCAAAATAAGGAAAATTTCTGCCTTTTTTCTCTGAAATAAGTGAAATTTCTGCAATTTTGCACCAAAATAAGTGAAATTTCTGCAATTTTGCCCCAAAATAATGGAAATTTCTGGAATTTTGCCCCAAAATAAGTGGAATTTCTGAGTTTTGCCCCAAAATAAAAAGAATTTCTGCCTTTTTGCCCCACAATTAGTGAAATTTCTGCAATTTTGCCCTAAAATAAAAGAAATTTTTGCAATTTTTTACCATAATAAGGGAAATTTCTGCATTTTTGCCCCAAAATAAGGGGAATTTCTGATTTTTGCCGCACAATTAGAGAAATTTCTGCAATTTTGCCCCAAAATAAGGGGAATTTCTGCCATTTTGCCTCTAAATAAGTGGAATTTCAGTCTTTTTCCTCCAAAACATAGGGAATTTCTGTTTATTTTGCCCAAATATAAGGAAAATTTCTGCCTTTTTTCCCTGAAATAAGAGATATTTCTGCAATTTTGCCCCAAAATAAGTGGAATTTCTTAGTTTTGCCCCAAAATAAGGAGAATTTTGTTTTTTTGCCCCAACATATAGGGAATATCTGCCTTTTTCCCCCACAATTAGGGGAATTTCTGCAATTTTGCTCCAAAATACGAGGAATTTCTTCCTTTTTGCCCGAAAATAAGGGGAATGCATACCTTTTTGCCATATAAAAGGGAAATTTCTTCATTTTTGCTCCAAAATAAAAGGAATTTCTGCCTTTTTGCCTCTAAATAAGTGGAATTTCTGTCTTTTTCCCCCCCAAAAAAGGAAATTTCTGTCTTTTTTGCCCCTAAATAAGGGGAATTTCTGACTTATTACCCTAAAATAAGTAAAATTTCTGCAATTTTGCCCAAAAATAAGGGAAATTTCTGCATTTTGCCCCCAAATAAGGGGAATATCAGCCTTTTTACCTCGTAATAAGGGGAATTTCTGCATTTTTGCCTCTAAATAAGTGGAATTTCTGTCTTTTTTCCCCAAAACAAAGGGAATTTCTGTCTTTTTTGCCCCAAAATAAGGAAAATTTCTGAGTTATTACCCTAAAATAAGTTAAATTACTGCAATTTTGCCCCAATATAAGGGAAATTTCTGCCTTTTTGCCCCTCAAATAAGAGGAATTTCAGCCATTTTACCTAAAAATAAGGGGAATTTCTGAATATTGGCACAAAATATTAGGAATTTCTGCCTTTTTGCCCCAAAATAAGGAAAATTTCTGCTTTTTTCTCTGAAATAAGTAAAATTTTTGCAGTTTTGCAACAAAATAATTGATATTTTTGCAATTTTGCCCCAAAATAAGGGAAATTTCTGATATTTTGCCCCAAAATAAGTGAAATTTCTGAGTTTTGCTTAAAAATAAGGAGAATTTCTGCCTTTTTGCTCCACAATTAGTGAAATTTCTGCAATTTTGCCCTAAAATAAAAGTAAATTTTGCAATTTTTCCCCATAATAAGGGAAATTTCTGCAATATTGCCCCAAAATAAGCAGAATTTCTGATTTTTGCCCCACAATTAGTTAAATTTCTGCAATTTTGCCCCAAAGTAAGGGGAATTTCTTCCTTTTGCCCCAAAATATGGGGAATTTCTGCCTTTTTTTCCAAAAATAAGAAGAATGCATACCTTTTTGCCATAAAAAAGGGAAATTTCTTCATTTTTGCTACAAAATAAGGGGAACTTTTGCATTTTCGCCTCCAAATATGTGGAATTTCTGTCTTTTTCCCCCAAAACAAAGGAAATTTCTGTCTTTTTTGCCCCAAAATAATAAAAATTTCTGACTTATTACCCTGAAATAAGTGAAAGTTCTGCAAATTTGCCCCAAAATAAGGGAAATTTCTGCCTTTTGCCCCAAAATGTGGGGAATTACAGCATTTTACATCAAAATAAGGGAAATTTCTGATTTTTGCACCTAAATATGGAGAATTTCTTCCTTTTTGCCCCAAAATAAAGGGAATTTCTGCATTTTTGCACCAATATTAGGGGAATTTCTGCAATTTTGCTCCAAAATACGGGTCATTTCTGCCTTTTTGCCCGAAATTAAGTGGAATTTCTGCCTTTTTGTCCCAAAATAAGTGAAATTTCTTCAATTTTTGCCAAAAATTAGGGATTTCATCTTTTTGCCCCAAAATGAGGGGAATTTCTGCCATTTTGCCCATAAATATTTGAAATTTCTGAAATTTTACCCCAAAATAAGGGGAATTTCTGCCTTTTTGCCTCTAAATAAGTGGAATTTCAATCTTTTTCCCCCAAAACAAAGGGAATTTCTGTTTATTTTGCCCAAATATAAGGAAAATTTCTGCCTTTTTTCCCTGAAATAAGAGATATTTCTGCAATTTTGCCCCAAAATAAGTGGAATTTCTGAGTTTTGCCCCAAAATAAGGAGAATTTTGTTTTTTTGCCCCAACATATGGGGAATATCTGCCTTTTTCCACCACAATTAGGGGAATTTCTGCAATTTTGCTCCAAAATACAAGGAATTTCTGCCTTTTTGCCCGAAAATAAGGGGAATGCATACCTTTTTGTCATATAAAAGGGAAATTTCTTCATTTTTGCTCCAAAATAAGGGAAATTTCTGCCTTTTTGTCTCTAAATAAGTGGAATTTCTGTCTTTTTCCCAGAAAACAAAGGGAATTACTGTCTTTTTTGCCTCAAAATAAGGGGAATTTCTGACTTATTACCCTGAAATAAGTGAAATTTCTGCAATTTTGCCCCAAAATAAGGGAAATTTCTGCATTTTTGCTTCCAAATAAGGGGAATTTCAGCCTTTTAACCTAAAAATAAGGGGAATTTCTGCATTTTTGCCACAAAATATTAGGAATTTCTGCCTTTTTGCCCCAATATAAGGAAATTTTTTGCCTTTTTTCCCTGAAATAAGAGATATTTCTGCAATTTTACCCCTAAATAAGTGGAATTTCTGCCTTTTTCCCCCAAAACAAATGAAATTTCTGTCTTTTTGCCCCAAAATAAAAAAAAATTCTGACTTATTATCCTGAAATAAGTGAAATTTCTGCAAATTTGCCCCAAAATAAGGGAAATTTCTGCCTTTTGCCCCAAAATATAAGGAATTTCAACATTTTACATCAAAATAAGGGAAATTTCTGATTTTTGCACCAAAATATGGAGAATTTCTGCCTTTTTGCCCCAAAATAAAGGGAATTTCTGCATTTTTCACCAATATTAGGGGAATTTCTGCAATTTTGCTCAAAAATGCGGGTCATTTCTGCCTTTTTGCCTGAAATTAAGTGGAATTTCTGCCTTTATGTCCCGAAATAAGTGAAATTTCTTCAATTTCAGCCGAAAATTAAGTATTTCATCTTTTTGTCCCCAAATGAGGGGAATTTCTGACATTTTGCCCTGAAATATTTGAAATTTCTGAAATTTTACCCCAAAATAAGGGGAATTTCTGCCTTTTTGCCTCTAAATAAGAAGAATTTATGTATTTTCCCCCCAAAACAAAGGGAATTTCTGTCTATTTTGCCCCAATATAAGGAAAATTTCTGCATTTTTTCCCTGAAATAAGAGATATTTCTGCAATTTTGCCCCAAAATAAGTGGAATTTCTGAGTTTTGCCCTAAAATAAAAAGAATTTCTGCCTTTTTGCCCCACAATTAGTGAAATTTCTGCAATTTTGCCCTAAAATAAAAGAAATTTCTGCAATTTTTCCCCATAATAAGGGAAATTTCTGCAATTTTGCCCCAAAATAAGGGGAGTTTCTGTTTTTGCCCCACAATTATGGAAATTTCTGCAATTTTGCCCCACAATTAGGGGAATTTCTGCAATTTTGCTCCAAAATACGGGGAATTTCTGCTTTTTTGCCCGAAAATAAGAGGAATGCATACCTTTTTGCCATATAAAAGGGAAATTTCTTCATTTTTGCTCCAAAATAAGGGAAATTTCTGCCTTTTTGTCTCTAAATAAGTGGAATTTCTGTTTTTTTCCTAGAAAACAAAGGGAATTACTGTCTTTTTTGCCTCCCAATAAGGGGAGTTTATGACTTATTACCCTGAAATATTTGAAATTTCTTCAATTTTGCCCCAAAATAAGGGAAATTTCTGCATTTTTGCTTCCAAATAAGGGGAATTTCAGCCTTTTAACCTAAAAATAAGGGGAATTTCTGCATTTTTGCCACAAAATATTAGGAATTTCTGCCTTTTTGCCCCAATATAAGGAAAATTTTTGCCTTTTTTCCCTGAAAGAAGAGATATTTCTGCAATTTTACCCCAAAATAAGTGGAATTTCTGAGTTTTGCCCCAAAATAAGGAGAATTTCTGTCTTTTTGCCCCAACTTATAGGGAATTTCTGCCTTTTTGCCCCACAATTAGGGAAATATCTGCAATTTTGCCCCAAAATAAAGGGAATTTCTGCCTTTTGCCCCAAAATATGGGGAATTTCTGCCTTATTGTCTGAAAATAAGGAGAATGCATACCTTTTTGCCATAAAAAGGGGAAATTTCTTCATTTTTGCTCCAAAATAAGGGGAACTTTTGCCTTTTTGCCTCTAAATATGTGTAATTTCTGTTTTTTTCCCCCAAAACAAATGAAATTTCTGTCTTTTTGCCCCAAAATAAGAAAAATTTCTGACTTATTACCCTGAAATAAGTGAAATTTCTGCAAATTTGCCCCAAAATAAGGGAAATTTTGCCTTTTGCCCCAAAATATGGGGAATTTCAGCATTTTACATAAAAATAAGGGAAATTTCTTATTTTTGCACCAAAATATGGAGAATTTCTGCCTTTTTGCCCCAAAATAAAGGGAATTTCTGCATTTTTCACCAATATTAGGGGAATTTCTGCAATTTTGCTCCACAATACAGGTAATTTCTGCCTTTTTCCCCGAAATTAAGTGGAATTTCTGCCTTTATGTCCCGAAATAAGTGAAATTTCTTCAATTTTAGCCAAAAATTAAGGATTTCATATTTTTGTCCCAAAATGAGGGGAATTTATGCCATTTTACCCTGAAATATTTGAAATTTCTGAAATTTTACCCCAAAATAAGGGGAATTTCTGCCTTTTTGCCTCTAAATAACGGGAATTTCTGTCTTTTTCCCCTAAAACAGAGAGAATATCTGTCTATTTTGCCCCAATATAAGGAAAATTTCTGCCTTTTTTCCCTGAAATAAGAGATATTTCTGCAATTTTGACCCAAAATAAGGGAAATTTCTGGAATTTTGCCCCAAAATAAGTGGAATTTCTTAGTTTTGCCCAAACATATAGGGATTTTCTGCCTTTTTGCCCCACAATTAGTGAAATTTCTGCAATTTTGCCCTAATATAAAAGAAATTTCTGCAATTTTTCCCCATAATAAGGGAAATTTCTGCAATTTTGCCCCAAAATAAAAAAAATTTCTGTTTTTTGCCCCACAATTAGGGAAATTTCTGCAATTTTGCCCCACAATTAGGGAAATTTCTGCAATTTTGCCCCAAAATAAGGGGAATTTCTGCCTTTTACCCCAAAATATGGGGAATTTCTGCCTTTTTGTCCGAAAATAAGAAGAATGCATACTTTTTTGCCATAAAAAAGGGAAATTTCTTCATTTTGGCTCCAAAATAAGTGGAACTTTTGCCTTTTTGCCTCTAAATAAGTGGAATTTCTGTCTTTTTCCCCCAAACAAATGAATTTTCTGTCTTTTTTGCCCCAAAATAAGAAAAATTTCTGACTTATTATCCTGAAATAAGTGAAATTTCTGCAAATTTGCCCCAAAATAAGAGAAATTTCTGCCATTTGCCCCAAAATATGGGGGATTTCAGCATTTTACATCAAAATAAGGGAAATTTCTGTTTTTTGCACCAAAATATGGAGAATTTCTGCCTTTTTGCCCCAAAATAAAGGGAATTTCTGCATTTTTGCACCATTAGGTGAATTTCTGTAATTTTGCTCAAAAATACGGGTCATTTCTGCCTTTTTGCCCGAAATTAAGTGGAATTTCTGCCTTTTTGTACCGAAATAAGTGAAATATCTTCATTTTTTGCCAAAAATTAGGGATTTCATCTTTTTGCCCCAAAATAAGGGGAATTTCTGCCATTTTGCCCTGAAATATTTGAAATTTGTTAAATTTTACCCCAAAATAAGGGGAATTTCTGCCTTTTTGCCCCTAAATAAGGGGAATTTTAGCCTTTTTACCTCAAAATAAGGAAAATTTCTGCCTTTTTTCTCTGAAATAAGTGAAATTTATTCAATTTTTTGTCAAAAAAAGTGAAATTTCTGCAATTTTGCGTCAAAATAAGGGAAATTTCTGGAATTTTGCCCTAAAATAAGTGGAATTTCTGAGTTTTGCCCCAAAATAGAGAGAATTTATTTCTTTTTGCCCCAACATATAGGGAATTTCTGCCTTTTTGCCCCACAATTAGGGGAATTTCTGAAATTTTGCTCAAAAATACGGGGAATTTCTGCCTTTTTGCCCGAAAATAAAGGGAATGCATACCTATTTGCCATAAAAAAGGAAAATTTCTTCATTTCTGCTCCAAAATAAGGGGAATTTTTGCCTTTTTGCCTCTAAATACGTGGAATTTCTGTCTATTTCCCCCATAACAAAGGGAATTTCTGTCTTTTTGCCCCAAAATAAAAAAAAATTCTGACTTATTACCCTGACATAAGTGAAATTTCTGCAATGTTGCCCCAATATATGGGAAAATTCTTCCTTTTTGCCCCCAAATAAAGGGAATTTCAGCCTTTTTACCTCAAAATAAGGGGAATTTCTGCATTTTTGCCATAAAATTTACGGAATTTCTGCCTTTTTGCCCCATAATATAGAAAATTTCTGCAATTTTCCACAAAATAAAAGAAATTTCTCCTTTTTTGCCCCAAAATAAAGGAAATTTCAGCCTTTTTACCTGAACATAAGTGAAATTACTGCAATTTTGCCCCAAATAAGGGAAATTTCTGCAATTTTGCCACAAAATAAGGTAAATTTCTGCAATTTTGCTCCAAAATAAAGGGAATTTCTGCCTTTTGCCCCAAAACTAGGGGAATTTCTGCAATTTTGCTCCAAAATACCGGGAATTTCTGCCTTTTTGTCCAAAAATAAGGGGAATGCATACCTTTTTGCCATAAAAAAGTGAAATTTCTTCATTTTTGCTCCAAAATAAGAGGAATTTCAGCCTTTTTGATCTAAATAAGTGGAATTTCTGTCTTTTCCCACAAATCAAAGGGAATTTCTGACATTTTTGCCGCAAAATAAGGGTTATTTCTGACTTATTTCCCTTAAATAAGTGAAATTTCTGGAATTTTGCCCCAAGATAAGGGAAATTTCTGCCTTTTTGCCCCCAAATAAGGAAAATTTCAGCCTTTTTACTTCAAAGTAAGGGGATTTTCTGCATTTTTGCCACAAAATATTAGGAATTTCTGCCTTTATGCCCCAAAATAAAGAAAATTTCTGCCTTTTTTCTCTGAAATAAGTGAAATTTCTGCAATTTTGCCCCAAAATAAGTGGAATTTCTGAGTTTTGCCCTAAAATAAGGAGAATTTCTATCTTTTTGCCCCAACACATAGGGAATTTCTGCCTTTTTGCCCCAAAATTAGGGGAATTTCTGCAATTTTGCTCAAAAATACGGGGAATTTCTGCCTTTTTGTTCGAAATTAAGGGGAATGCATATTTTTTTTGCCATATAAAAGAGAAATTTCCTCATTTTTGCTCCAAAATAAGGGGAATTTCTGCCTTTTTGCCTCTAAATAAGTGGAATTTCTGTCTTTTTCCCCCAAAACAAAGGGAATTTCTGTCTTTTTGCCCCAAAATAAGGGGAATTTCAGACTCATTACCCTGAAATAAGTGAAATTTCTGCAATTTTGTCCCAATATAAGTGAAATTTCTGCCTTTTTGCTCTCAAATAAGGGGAATTGCAGCCTTTTTACCTCAAAATAAGGGGAATTTCTGCATTTCTGCCACAAAATATACGGAATTTCTGCCTTTTTGCCCCATAGTAAGAGAAATTTCTGCAATTTTGCCTCAAAATAAGGGGAATTTCTCCTTTTTTGCCCTAAAATAAAGGAAATTTAAGCCTTTTTACCTGAAAATAAGTGAAATTACTGCAATTTTGCCCCAAATAAAGGAAATTTCTGCAATTTTGCCCCAAAATAAGGTAAATTTCTGAAATTTTGCAACAAAATAAAGGAAATTTCTGGAATTTTGCCCCAAAATAAAGGGAATTTCTGATTTTTAGCGCCAAAATAAAGAGAATTTCTGCCTTTTGCCCCAAAATTAGGGGAATTTCTGCAATTTTGCTCCAAAATACGGGGAATTTCTGCCTTTTTACCCGAAAATAAAGGGAATGTATCCCTTTTTGCCATAAAAAAAAGGAAATTTCTTCATTTTTGCTCCAAAATAAGGGGAATTTCTGCCTTTTGGCCTCTAAATAAGTGGTATTTCTGTCTTTTTCCCCAAAAACAAAGGGAATTTCTGAATTTTTTGCCCCAAAATAAGTAGAATTTCTGTCTTTTTGCCCAAACATGTAAAGAATTTCTGCCTTTTTGCCCCACAATTAGGGGAATTTCTGCAATTTTGCTCCAAAATACAGGGAATTTCTGCCTTTTTGCCAGAAAATAAGGGAAATGCATACCTTTTAGCCATAAAAAAGTGAAATTTCTTCATTTTTCCTCCAAAATAAGGGGAATTTTTGCATTTTTGCCTCTAAATAAGTACAATTTCTGTCTTTTTACCCCCCCAAAAAGGGGAATTTATGACTTTTTTGCCCCAAAATTAGGGGAATTTCTGACTTATTACCCTGAAATAAGTGTAATTTCTGGAATTTTTCCCCAAAATAATTGAAATTTCTGCCTTTTTGCCCCCAAATAAGGAGAATTTCAGCCTTTTTACTTCAAAATAAGGGGAATTTCTGCATTTTTGCCACAAAATATTAGGAATTTCTGACTTTATGCCCAAAAAAAAGGAAAATTTCTGCCTTTTTTCTCAGAAATAAGTGAAATTTATGAAATTTTGCCCCAAAATAAGTGGAATTTCTGAGTTTTGCCCCAAAATAAGGAGAATTTCTGTCTTTTTGCCCCAACATATAAAGAATTTCTGCCTTTTTGCCCCACAATTAGGGGAATTTCTGCAATTTTGCTCCAAAATACGGGGAATTTCTGCCTTTTTGCCCGAAAATAAGGGGAATGCATATTTTTTTGCCATATAAAAAAGAAATTTCTTCATTTTTGCTCCAAAATAAGGGGAATTTCTGCCTTTTTGCCTCTAAATAAGTGGAATTTCTGTCTTTTTCCCCCAAAACAAAGGGAATTTCAGTCTTTTTTGCCCCAAAATAAGGGGAATTTCTGACTTATTACCCTGAAATAAGTGAAATTTCTGCAATTTTGCCCCAATATAAGGGAAATTTCTGCCTTTTTGCTTCCAAATAAGGGGAATTTCAGCCTTTTTAACTCAAAATAAGGGGAATTTCTGCATATTTGCCACAAAATATACGAAATTTCTGCCTTTTTGCCCCATAATAAGGAAAATGTCTGCAATTTTGCCCCAAAATAAGAAGAATTTCTCCTTTTTTGCCCCAAAATAAAGAAAATTTCAGCCTTTTTACCTGAAAATAAGGGAAATTACCGCAATTTTGCCCAAAATAAGGGAAATTTCTGCAATTTTGCCGCAAAATAAGTGAAATTTCTTAGTTTTGCCCCAAAATAAGGAGAATTTCTGCCTTTTTGCCCCACAATTAGTAAAATTTCTGCAATTTTGCCCTAAAAAAAAAGAAATTTCTGCAATTTTGCCACAAAATAAGGGGAATTTCTGTTTTTTGCCCCACAATTAGGGAAAGTTCTGCAATTTTGCCCCAAAATAAGAAGAATTTCTGCATTTTGCCCCAAAATATGGGGAATTTCTGCCTTTTTGTCTGAAAATAAGAAGAATGCATACTTTTTTGCCATAAAAAAGGGAAATTTCTTCATTTTTGCTCCAAAATAAGGGGAACTTTTGCCTTTTTGCCTCTGAATAAGTGAAATTTCTGTCTTTTTCCCCCAAAACAAAAAAAATTTCTGTCTTTTTGCCCCAAAATAAGAAAAATTTCTGACTTATTACCCTGAAAGAAGTGAAATTTTTGCAATTTTGCCCCAAAATAAGGGAAATTTCTGCCTTTTTGCCCCCAAATAAGGGGAATTTCAGCCTTTTTACCTCAAAATAAGGGGAATTTCCGCATTTTTGCCTCTAAATAAGTGGAATTTCTGTCTTTTTTCCCCAAAACAAAGGGAATTTCTGTCTTTTAGCCCCAAAATAAGTAAAATTTCTGATTATTACCCTGAAATAAGTGAAATTTCTGCAATTTTGCCACAATATAAGGGAAATATCTACCTTTTTGCCCCCAAATAAGGGAAATTTCACCCTTTTTACCTACAAATAAGGGGAATTTCTGCAATTTTGCCACAAAATAAGTGAAATTTCTGCAATTTTGCCCTAAAATAAGGGAAATTTCTGGAATTTTGCCCCAAAATAAGTGGAATTTCTTAGTTTTGCCCCAAAATAAGGCGAATTTCTGCCTTTTTGCCCCACAATTAGTGAAATTTCTGCAATTTTGCCCTAAAATAAAAGAAATTTCTGCAATTTTTCCCCATAACAAGGGAAATTTCTGCAATTTTGCCCCAAAATAAGGGGAATTTCTGTTTTTTGCCACACAATTTGAGAAATTTCTACAATTTTGCCCCAAAATAAGAAGAATTTCTGCCTTTTGCCTCAAAATATGGGGAATTTCTGCCTTTTTGTCCGAAAATAAGAAGAATGCATACGTTTTTGCCATAAAAAAGTGAAATTGCTTCATTTTTGCTCCAAAATAAGGGGAACTTTTGCCTTTTTGCCTCTAAATAAGTGGAATTTCTGTCTTTTTTCCACAAAACAAAAAAATTTCTGTCTTTTTTGCCACAAAATAAGAAAAATTTCTGACTTATTACCCTGAAATAAGTGAAGTTTCTGCAAATTTTCCCTAAAATAAGAGAAATTTCTGCCTTTTGCCCCAAAATATGGGGAATTTCAGCATTTTACATCAAAATAAGGGAAATTTCTGATTTTTGCACCAAAATATATAGAATATCAGCCTTTTTGCCCCAAAATAAAGGGAATTTCTGCATTTTTGCACCAATATTAGGGGAATTTCTGCAATTTTGCTCCAAAATACGGGTCATTTCTGCCTTTTTGCCCGAAATTAAGTGGAATTTCTGCCGTTTTGTCCCGAAATATGTGAAATTTCTTCAATTTTTGCCAAAAATTAGGGATTTATTCTTTTGGCCCCAAAATAAGGGGAATTTCTGCTATTTTGCCCGGAAATATTTGAAATTTCTTAAATTTTACCCCAAAATAAGGGGAATTTCTGCCTTTTTGCCCCTAAATAAGGGGAATTTCAGCCTTTTTACCTGAAAATAAAGAAAATTTCTGCATTTTTTCTCTGAAATAAGTGAAATTTCTTCAATTTTTTGTCAAAATAAGTGAAATTTCTGCAATTTTGCGTCAAAATAAGGGAAATTTCTGGAATTTTGCCCCAAAATAAGTGGAATTTCTGAGTTTTGCCCCAAAATAGGGAGAATTTCTTTCTTTTTGCCCCAACATATAGGGAATTTCTGCCTTTTTGCCCCACAATTTGGGGAATTTCTGCAATTTTGCTCAAAAATACGAGGAATTTCTTCCTTTTTGCCCGAAAATAAAGGGAATGCATACCTATTTGCCATAAAAAAGGAAAATTTCTTCATTTCTGCTCCAAAATAAGGGGAATTTATGCCTTTTTGCCTCTAAATACGTGGAATTTCTGTCTTTTTCCCCCATAACAAAGGGAATTTCTGTTTTTTTTGCCCCCAAATAAAAAAAATTTCTGACTTATTACCCTGAAATAAGTGAAATTTCTGCAATTTTGCCCAAATATATGGAAAAATTCTTCCTTTTTGCCCCCAAATAAAGGGAATTTCAGCCTTTTTACCTCAAAATAAGGGGAATTTCTGCATTTTTGCCACAAAATTTACGGAATTTCTGCCTTTTTGCCCAATAATATAGAAAATTTCTGCAATTTTGCCCCAAAATAAGAGGAATTTCTCCTTCTTTGCCCTAAAAAAAAGGAAATTGCAGCCTTTTTACCTGAAAATAAGTGAAATTACTGAAATTTTGCCCCAAATAAGGGAAATTTCTGCAATTTTGCCCAAAAATAAGGTAAATTTCTGCAATTTTGCCCCAAAATAAAGGAAATTTCATGAATTTTGCCCCAAAATAATAGGAATTTTTGATTTTTGCTCCAAAATAAAGGGAATCTCTGCCTTTTGCCCCAAAATTAGGGGAATTTCTGCAATTTTGCTCCAAAATACAGGGAATTTCTGCCTTTTTGTCCAAAAATAAGGGGAATGCATACCTTTTTGCCATAAAAAATGAAATTTCTTCATTTTTGCTCCAAAATAAGAGGAATTTCTGCCTTTTTGCCTCTAAATAAGTGGAATTTCTTTCTTTTCCTCCAAATCAAAGGGAATTTCTGACATTTTTGCCCAAAAATCAGGGTTATTTCTGACTTATTACCCTGAAATAAGTGAAATTTCTCGAATTTTGCTCCAAAATAAGGGAAATTTCGGCCTTTTTGCTCCCAAATAAGGAAAATTTCAGCCTTTTTACTTCAAAATAAGGAGAATTTCTGCATTTTCCACAAAATATTAGGAATTTCTGCCTTTATGCCCCAAAATAAGGAAAATTTCTGCCTTTTTTCTCTGAAATAAGTGAAAATTCTGCAATTTTGCCCCAAAATAAGTGGAATTTCTGAGTTTTGCCCTAAAGTAAGGAGAATTTCTATCTTTTTGCCCCAACATATAGGGAATTTCTGCCTTTTTGCCCCAAAATTAGGGGAACTTCTGCAATTTTGCTCAAAAATAGGGGGAATTTCTCCCTTTTTGTTCGAAATTAAGGGGAATGCATATTTTTTTGCCATATAAAAGGGAAATTTCCTCATTTTTGCTCCAAAATAAGGGGAATTTCTGCCTTTTTGCCTCTAAATAAGTGGAATTTCTGTATTTTTCCCACAAAACAAATGGAATTTCTGTCTTTTTTGCCCCAAAATAAGGGGAATTTCTGACTCATTACCCTGAAATAAGTGTAATTTCTGCAATTTTGTCCCAATATAAGTGAAATTTCTGCCTTTTTGCTCTCAAATAAGGGGAATTGCAGCCTTTTTACCTCAAAATAAGGGGAATTTCTGCATTTCTGCCACAAAATATACAGAATTTCTGCCTTTTTGCCCCATAATAAGAGAAATTTCTGCAATTTTGCCGCAAAATAAGGGGAATTTCTCCTTTTTGCCCTAAAATAAAGGAAATTTCAGTCTTTTTACCTGAAAATAAGTGAAATTACTGCAATTTTGCCCCAAATAAGGGAAATTTCTGCAATTTTGCCCCAAAATAAGGTAAATTTCTGAAATTTTGCCCCAAAATAAAGGAAATTTCTAGAATTTTTCCCCAAAATAAGGGGAATTTCTGATTTTTTGTGCCAAAATAAAGAGAATTTCTGCCTTTTGCCCCAAAATTAGGGGAATTTCTGCAATTTTGCTCCAAAATACGGGGAATTTCTGCCTTTTTACCTGAAAATAAGGGGAATGTATGCCTTTTTGCCATAAAAAAAGGAAATTTCTTCATTTTTGCTCCAAAATAAGGGGAATTTCTGCATTTTGGCCTCTAAATAAGTGGAATTTCTGTCTTTTTCCCCAAAAACAAAGGGAATTTCTGAATTTTTTGCCCCAAAATAAGAAGAATTTCTGTCTTTTTGCCCCAACATGTAAAGAATTTCTGCCTTTTTGCCCCACAATTAGGGGAATTTCTGCAATTTTGCTCCAAAATACGGGGAATTTCTGCCTTTTTGCCCGAAAATAAGGGAAATGCATACCTTTTTGCCATAAAAAAGTGAAATTTCTTCATTTTTGCTCCAAAATAAGGGGAATTTTTGCATTTTTGCCTCTAAATAAGTACAATTTCTGTCTTTTTACCCCCCCAAAAAGGGGAATTTATGACTTTTTTGCCCCAAAATTAGGGGAATTTCTGACTTATTACCCTGAAATAAGTGTAATTTCTGGAATTTTTCCCCAAAATAATTGAAATTTCTGCCTTTTTGCCCCCAAATAAGGGGAATTTCAGCCTTTTTACTTCAAAATAAGGGGAATTTCTGCATTTTTGCCACAAAATATTAGGAATTTCTGCCTTTATGCCCCAAAATAAGGAATATTTCTGCCTTTTTTCTCAGAAATAAGTGAAATTTATGCAATTTTGCCCCAAAATAAGTGGAATTTCTGTGTTTTGCCCCAAAATAAGGAGAATTTCTGTCTTTTTGCGCCAACATATAAAAAAATTCTGAATTTTTGCCCCACAATTAGGGGAATTTCTGCAATTTTGCTCCAAAATACGGGGAATTTCTGCCTTTTTGCCTGAAAATAAGGGGAATGCATATTTTTTTTGCCATATAAAAAAGAAATTTCTTCATTTTTGCTCCAAAATAAGGGGAATTTCTGCCTTTTTGCCTCTAAATAAGTGGAATTTCTGTCTTTTTCCCCCAAAACAAAGGGAATTTCACTCTTTTTTGCCCCAAAATAAGGGTAATTTCTGACTTATTACCCTGAATTAAGTCAAATTTCTGCAATTTTGCCCCAATATAAGGGAAATTTCTGCCTTTTTGCTTCCAAATAAGGGGAATTTTAGCCTTTTTAACTCAAAATAAGGGGAATTTCTGCATTTTTGCCACAAAATATATGGAATTTCTGCCTTTTTGCCCCATAATAAGGGAAATGTCTGCAATTTTGCCCCAAAATAAGGGGAATTTCTCATTTTTTGCCCCAAAATAAAGAAAATTTCAGCCTTTTTACCTGAAAATAAGTGAAATTACTGCAATTTTGTTCCATATAAGGGAAATTTCAACAATTTTGCCGCAAAATATGAGGAACTTCTTAGTTTTGCCCCAAAATAAGGAGAATTTCTGCCTTTTTGCCACAGAATTAGTGAAATTTCTGCAATTTTGCCCTAAAATAAAAGAAATTTCTGCAATTTTGCCACAAAAAAAGGGGAATTTCTGTTTTTTGCCCCACAATTAGGGAAAGTTCTGCAATTTTGCCACAAAATAAGAAGAATTTCTGCCTTTTGCCCCAAAATATGGGTAATTTCTGCCTTTTTGTCTGAAAATAAGAAGAATGCATACTTTTTTGCCATAAAAAAGGGAAATTTCTTCATTTTTGCTCCAAAATAAGGGGAACTTTTGCCTTTTTGCCTCTAAATAAGTGGAATTTCTGCCTTTTTTCCACAAAACAAAAAAATTTCTGTCTTTTTGCCCCAAATTAAGAAAAATTTCTGACTTAGTACCCTGAAATAAGTGAAATTTCTGCACATTTGCCCCAAAATAAGAGAAATTTCTGCCTTTTTTTCCAAAATATGGGGAATTTCAGCATTTTACATCAAAATAAGGGAAATTTCTGATTTTTGCACCAAAATATGGAGGATTTCTGCCTTTTTGCCCCAAAATAAAGGGAATTTCTGCATTTTTGCACCAATATTAGGGGAATTTCTGCAATTTTGCTCAAAAATACGGGTCATTTCTGCCTTCTTGCCCGAAATTAAGTGGAATTTTTGCCTTTTTTGTCCCGAAATAAGTGAAATTTCTTCAATTTTAGCCAAAAATTAGGGATTTCATCTTTTTGCCCCAAAATAAGGGGAATTTCTGCCATTTTGTCTGAAATATTTGAAATTTCTTAAATTTTACCCCAAAATAAGGGGAATTTCTGCCTTTTTGCCCCTAAATAATGGGAATTTCAGCCTTTTTACCTCAAAATAAGGAAAATTTCTGCCTTTTTTCTCTGAAATAGGTGAAATTTCTTCATTTTTTTGTCAAAATAAGTGAAATTTCTGCAATTTTGCGTCAAAATAAGGTAAATTTCTAAAATTTTGCCCCAAAATAAGTGGAATTTCTGAGTTTTGCCCCAAAATAAGGAGAATTTCTTTCTTTTTGCCCCAACATATAGGGAATTTCTGACTTTTTGACCCACAATTAGGGTAATTTCTGCAATTTTGCTCAAAAATATGGGGAATTTCTGTCCTTTTGCCTCTAAATAAGTGGAATTTCTGTCTTTTTCCCCCAAGACAAAGGGAATTTCTGTCTTTTTTGCCCCAAAATAAGGGGAATTTCTGACTCATTACCCTGAAATAAGTGAAATTTCTGCAATTTTGCCCCAATAAGGGAAATTTCTGCCTTTTTGCTCTCAAATAAGGGGAATTACAGCATTTTTACCTCAAAATAAGAGGAATTTCTGCATTACTGCCACAAAATATACGGAATTTCTACCTTTTTGCCCCATAATAAGAGAAATTTCTGCAATTTTGCACCAAAATAAAGGGAATTTCTCATTTATTGCCCCAAAAAAAAGGAAATTTCAGCCTTTTTACCTGAAAATAAGTGAAATTACTGCAATTTTCCCCCAAATAAAGGAAATTTCTGCAATTTTGCCCCAAAATAAGTGGAATTTCTTAGTTTTGCCCCAAAATATGGGGAATTTCTGCCTTTTTGTACGAAAATAAGAAGAATGCATAACTATTTGCCATAAAAAATGGAAATTTCTTCATTTTTGCTCCAAAATGAGGGGAACTTTTGCCTTTTGCCTCTAAATAAGTGGAATTTCTGTCTTTTTTCCCCAAAACAAATGAAATTTCTGTCTTTTTTGCCCCAAAATAAGAAAAATTTTTGACTTATTACCCTGAAATAAGTGAAATTTCTGCAAATTTGCCCCAAAATAAGAGAAATTTCTGCCTTTTGCCCCAAAATCTGGGGAATTTCAACTTTTTACATCAAAATAAGGGAAATTTCTGATTTTTGCACAAAAATATGGAGAATTTCTGCCTTTTTGCCTCAAAATAAAAGGAATTTTTGCATTTTTGCACAAGATTAGGGGAATTTCTGCAATTTTTCTCTAAAATACGGGTCATTTTTGCCTTTTTGCCCGAAATTAAGTGGAATTTCTGCCTTTTTGTCCCGAAATAAGTGAAATTTCTTCAATTTTAGCCAAAAATTAGGGATTTCATCTTTTTGCCCCAAAATAAGGGGAATTTCTGCCATTTTGCCCTGAAGTATTTGAAATTTCTTAAATTTTACCCCAAAATAAGGGGTTTTTCTGCCTTATTGCTTCTAAATAAGGGGAATTTCAGCCTTTTTACCTCAAAATAAAGAAAATTTCTGCCTTTTTTCTCTGAAATAAGTGAAAATTCTTCAATTTTTTGCCAAAATAAGTGAAATTTCTGCAATTTTGTGTCAAAATAAGGGAAATTTCTGGAATTTTGCCCCAAAATAAGTGGAATTTCTGAGTTTTGCACCAAAATAAGGAGAATTTCTTTCTATTTGCCCCAACATATAGGGAATTTCTGCCTTTTTGCCCCACAATTAGGGGAATTTCTGCAATTTTGCTCAAAATAAGGGGAATTTCTGCAATTTTGCTCAAAAATACGGGGAATTTCTGCCTTTTTGCCCGAAAATAAAGGGAATGCATACGTATTTGCCATAAAAAAGGAAAATTTCTTCATTTTTGCTCCAAAATAAGGGGAATTTTTGCCTTTTTGCCTCTAAATACGTGGATTTCTGTCTTTTTTTCCCAAAACAAAGGGAATTTCTGTCTTTTTTGCCCCAAAATAAGGAAAATTTCTGACTTATTACCCTGAAATAAGTGAAATTTCTGCAATTTTTCCCCAATATAAGGGAAAATTCTGCCTTTTTGCCCCCAAAGAGGGGGAATTTCAGCCTTTTTACCTCAAAATAAGGGGAATTTCTGCATTTTTGCCACAAAATTTATGGAATTTCTGCCTTTATGCCCCAAAATAAGGAAAATTTCTGCCTTTTTTTCTCTGAAATAAGTAAAATTACTGCAATTTTGCCCCAAAATAAGTGGAATTTCTGAGTTTTGCCCCAAAAGAAGAAGAATTTCTGTCTTTTTGCCCCAACATATAAAGAATTTCTGCCTTCTTGCCCCACAATTAGGGGAATTTCTGCAATTTTGCTCCAAAATGCGGGGGATTTCTGCCTTTTTGCATGAAAATAAGGGGAATGTTTACCTTTGCCATAAAAAAGGGAAATTTCTTCATTTTTGCTCCAAAATAAGGGGAATTTCTGCCTTTTTGCCTCTAAATAAGTGGAATTTCTGTCTTTTTCCCCCAAAACAAAGAGAATTTCTGTCTTTTTTGCCCCAAAATAAGAAAAATTTCTGCATTTTGCCCCAAAATAATGGGAATTTTTGCCTTTTTGCCCCTAAATAAGAAAAAATTTCGCTTTTTTCTCTGAAATAATTGAAATTTCTGCAATTTTGCCCTAAAATAAGGGAAATTTCTGCAATTTTTCCCCATAATTAGGTAAATTTCTTCAATTTTGCCCCAAAATAAGGGGAATTTCTGTTTTTTGCCCCCAAATAAGGAAAATTTCTTCAATTTTGCCCTAAAATAAGGGGAATTTCTGCCTTTTGCCTCAAAATAAGGTGAATTTCTGCCCTTTTGCCCCTAAATAAATAAAATTACTGTATTATTTATTCCAAAATTAGGTGAATTTCTGCAATTTTGCTCCATAATACGGGGATTTTCTGCCTTTTTCGCCGAAAATAAGGGGAATTTCTGCCATTTTGCCGCGAAATAAGTGAAATTTCTGCAGTTTTACCCCAAAATAAGGGGAATTTCTGCCTTTTTGCCCCGAAATTAGAGGAATTTCTGTAATTTTGCTCAGAAATACGGGGAATTTCTGCCTTTTTGCCTGAAATAACAAAAAATGTATACCTTTTTGCCATAAAAAGGGAAATTTCTTCATTTTTGCCCGAAAATAAGAGAATTTTCCGCATTTTTGACTCAAAATAAGTGAAATTTTTGCCTTTTCCCCAAAAATAAATGAAATTTCTATCTTTTTGCCCCAAAATAAAGGGAATATCTGACTTTTTGGCCAAAAATAAAAGGAATTTCAGACTTTTTACCTCAAAATAAAGGTAATTTCTTCCTTTTTGCCCCAACATATGGGGAATTTCTGCTTTTTGCCCCAAAATAAGAAAAATTTCTGCAATTTTGTACCAAAATAAAAGAAATTTCTGCCTTTTTGCCTCTAAATAAGTGGAATTTCTGTCTTTTTACCCCAAAACAAAGGGAATTTATGACTTTTTTGCCCCAAAATTAGGGGAATTTCTGACTTATTACCCTGAAATAAGTGTAATTTCTGGAATTTTTCCCCAAAATAATTGAAATTTCTGCCTTTTTGCCCCCAAATAAAGGAAATTTCAGCCTTTTTACTTCAAAATAAGGGGAATTTCTGCATTTTTGCCACAAAATATTAGGAATTTCTGCCTTTATGCCCCAAAATAAGGAAAATTTCTGCCTTTTTTCTCAGAAATAAGTGAAATTTATGCAATTTTGCACCAAAATAAGTGGAATTTCTGAGTTTTGCCCCAAAATAAGGAGAATTTCTGTCTTTTTGCCCCAACATATAAAAAATTTCTGCATTTTTGCCCCACAATTAGGGGAATTTCTGCAATTTTGCTCCAAAATACGGGGAATTTCTGCCTTTTTGCCCGAAAATAAGGGGAATGCATATTTTTTTGCCATATAAAAAAGAAATTTCTTCATTTTTGCTCCAAAATAAGGGGAATTTCTGCATTTTTGCCTCTAAATAAGTGGAATTTCTGTCTTTTTCCCCCAAAACAAAGGGAATTTCACTCTTTTTTGCCCCAAAATAAGGGGAATTTCTGACTTATTACCCTGAATTAAGTGAAATTTCTGCAATTTTGCCCCAATATAAGGGAAATTTCTGCCTTTTTGCTCCCAAATAAGGGGAATTTCAGCCTTTTTAACTCAAAATAAGGGGAATTTCTGCATTTTTGCCACAAAATATACGGAATTTCTGCCTTTTTGCCCCATAATAAAGGAAATGTCTGCAATTTTGCCCCAAAATAAGGGGAATTTCTACTTTTTTTCCCCAAAATAAAGAAAATTTCAGCCTTTTTACCTGAAAATAAGTGAAATTACTGCAATTTTGCCCCAAATAAGGGAAATTTCCGCAATTTTGCCGCAAAATATGTGGAATTTCTTAATTTTGCCCCAAAATAAGGAGAATTTCTGCCTTTTTGCCACACAATTAGTGAAATTTCTGCAATTTTGCCCTAAAATAAAAGAAATTTCTGCAATTTTGCCACAAAATAAGGGGAATTTTTGTTTTTTGCCCCACAATTAGGGAAAGTTCTGCAATTTTGCCCCAAAATAAGAAGAATTTCTGCCTTTTGCCCCAAAATATGGGGAATTTCTGCCTTTTTGTCTGAAAATAAGAAGAATGCATACTTTTTTGCCATAAAAAAGGGAAATTTCTTCATTTTTGCTCCAAAATAAGGGGAACTTTTGCCTTTTTGCCTCTAAATAAGTGGAATTTCTGTCTTTTTTCCCTAAAACAAAAAAAATTTCTGTCTTTTTGCCCCAAAATAAGAAAAATTTCTGACTTAGTACTCTGAAATAAGTGAAATTTCTGCACATTTGCCCCAAAATAAGAGAAATTTCTGCCTTTTGTCCCAAAATATGGGGAATTTCAGCATTTTACATCAAAATAAGGGAAATTTCTGATTTTTGCACCAAAATATGGAGGATTTCTGCCTTTTTGCCCCAAAATAAAGAGAATTTCTGCATTTTTGCACCAATATTAGGTGAATTTCTGCAATTTTGCTCAAAAATACGGGTCATTTCTGCCTTTTTGCCCGAAATTAAGTGGAATTTCTGCCTTTTTTGTCCCGAAATAAGTGAAATTTCTTCAATTTTAGCCAAAAATTAGGAATTTCATCTTTTTGCCCCAAAATAAGGGGAATTTCTGCCATTTTGCCCTGAAGTATTTGAAATTTCTTAAATTTTACCCCAAAATAAGGGGTTTTTCTGCCTTATTGCTTCTAAATAAGGGGAATTTCAGCCTTTTTACCTCAAAATAAAGAAAATTTCTGCCTTTTTTCTCTGAAATAAGTGAAATTTCTTCAATTATTCGCCAAAATAAGTGAAATTTCTGCAATTTTGTGTCAAAATAAGGGAAATTTCTGGAATTTTGCCCCAAAATAAGTGGAATTTCTGAGTTTTGCACCAAAATAAGGAGAATTTCTTTCTTTTTGCCCCAACATATAGGGAATTTCTGCCTTTTTGCCCCACAATAGGGGAATTTCTGCAATTTTGCTCAAAAATACGGGGAATTTCTGCCTTTTTGCCCGAAAATAAAGGGAATGCATACCTATTTGCCATAAAAAAGGAAAATTTCTTCATTTTTGCTCCAAAATAAGGGGAATTTTTGCCTTTTTGCCTCTAAATACGTGGATTTCTGTCTTTTTTCCCCAAAACAAAGGGAATTTCTGTCTTTTTGCCCCAAAATTAGGAAAATTTCTGACTTATTACCCTGAAATAAGTGAAATTTCTGCAATTTTGCCCCAATATAAGAGAAAATTCTGCCTTTTGCCCCCAAAGAGGGGGAATTTCAGCCTTTTTACCTCAAAATAAGGGGAATTTCTGCATTTTTGCCACAAAATTTATGGAATTTCTGCCTTTATGCCCCAAAATAAGGAAAATTTCTGCCTTTTTTCTCTGAAATAAGTGAAATTACTGCAATTTTGCCCCAAAATAAGGGGAATTTCTGAGTTTTGCCCCAAAAGAAGAAGAATTTCTGTCTTTTTGTCCCAACATATAAAGAATTTCTGCCTTCTTGCCCCACAATTAGGGGAATTTCTGCAATTTTTCTCCAAAATGCGGGGGATTTCTGCCTCTTTGCATGAAAATAAGGGGAATGTTTACCTTTGCCATAAAAAAGGGAAATTTCTTCATTTTTGCTCCAAAATAAGGGGAATTTCTGCCTTTTTGCCTCTAAATAAGTGGAATTTCTGTCTTTTTCCCCCAAAACAAAGAGAATTTCTGTCTTTTTTGCCCCAAAATAAGAAAAATTTCTGCATTTTGCCCCAAAATAATGGGAATTATTGCCTTTTTGCCCCTAAATAAGAAAAAATTTCGCTTTTTTTCTCTGAAATAAGTGAAATTTCTGCAATTTTGCCCTAAAATAAGGGAAATTTCTGCAATTTTTCCCCATAATTAGGTAAATTTCTGCAATGTTGCCCCAAAATAAGGGGAATTTCTGTTTTTTGCCCCCAAATAAGGAAAATTTCTTCAATTTTGCCCTAAAATAAGGGGAATTTCTGCCTTTTGCCTCAAAATAAGGTGAATTTCTGCCCTTTTGCCCCTAAATAAATAAAATTACTGTATTATTTATTCCAAAATTAGGTGAATTTCTGCAATTTTGCTCCATAATACAGGGATTTTCTGCCTTTTTCGCCGAAAATAAGGGGAATTTCTGCCATTTTGCCGTGAAATAAGTGAAATTTCTGCAGTTTAACCCCAAAATAAGGGGAATTTCTGCCTTTTTGCCCCGAAATTAGAGGAATTTCTGTAATTTTGCTCAGAAATACAAGGAATTTCTGCCTTTTTGCCTGAAATAACAAAAAATGTATACCTTTTTGCCATAAAAAGGGAAATTTCTTCATTTTTGCCCGAAAATAAGAGAATTTTCCGCATTTTTGACTCAAAATAAGTGAAATTTTTGCCTTTTCCCCAAAAATAAATGAAATTTCTATCTTTTTGCCCCAAAATAAAGGGAATATCTGACTTTTTGGCCAAAAATAAAAGGAATTTCAGAGTTTTTACCTCAAAATAAAGGTAATTTCTTCCTTTTTGCCCCAACATATGGGGAATTTCTGCTTTTTGCCCCAAAATAAGAAAAATTTCTGCAATTTTGTACCAAAATAAAAGAAATTTCTGCCTTTTTGCCTCTAAATAAGTGGAATTTCTGTCTTTTAACCCCAAAACAAAGGGAATTTATGACTTTTTTGCCCCAAAATTAGGGAAATTTCTGACTTTTTACCCTGAAATAAGTGTAATTTCTGGAATTTTTCCCCAAAATAATTGAAATTTCTGCCTTTTTGCCCCCAAATAAAGGAAATTTCAGCCTTTTTACTTCAAAATAAGGGGAATTTCTGCATTTTTGCCACAAAATATTAGGAATTTCTGCCTTTATGCCCCAAAATAAGGAAAATTTCTGCCTTTTTTCTCTGAAATAAGTGAAATTCCTTCAATTTTTTGCCAAAATAAGTGAAATTTCTGCAATTTTGTGTCAAAATAAGGGAAATTTCTGGAATTTTGCCCCAAAATAAGTGGAATTTCTGAGTTTTGCACCAAAATAAGGAGAATTTCTTTCTTTTTGCCCCAACATATAGGGAATTTCTGGCTTTTTGCCGCACAATTAGGGGAATTTCTGCAATTTTGCTCAAAAATACGGGGAATTTCTGCCTTTTTGCCCGAAAATAAAGGGAATGCATACCTATTTGCCATAAAAAAGGAAAATTTCTTCATTTTTGCTCCAAAATAAGGGGAATTTTTGCCTTTTTGCCTCTAAATACGTGGATTTCTGTCTTTTTTCCCCAAAACAAAGGGAATTTCTGTCTTTTTTGCCCCAAAATAAGGAAAATTTCTGACTTATTACCCTGAAATAAGTGAAATTTCTGCAATTTTGCCCCAATATAAGAGAAAATTCTGCCTTTTTGCCCCCAAAGAGGGGGAATTTCAGCCTTTTTACCTCAAAATAAGGGGAATTTCTGCATTTTTGCCACAAAATTTATGGAATTTCTGCCTTTATGCCCCAAAATAAGGAAAATTTCTGCCTTTTTTCTCTGAAATAAGTGAAATTACTGCAATTTTGCCCCAAAATAAGGGGAATTTCTGAGTTTTGCCCCAAAAGAAGAAGAATTTCTGTCTTTTTGTCCCAACATATAAAGAATTTCTGCCTTCTTGCCCCACAATTAGGGGAATTTCTGCAATTTTTCTCCAAAATGCGGGGGATTTCTGCCTCTTTGCATGAAAATAAGGGGAATGTTTACCTTTGCCATAAAAAAGGGAAATTTCTTCATTTTTGCTCCAAAATAAGGGGAATTTCTGCCTTTTTGCCTCTAAATAAGTGGAATTTCTGTCTTTTTCCCCCAAAACAAAGAGAATTTCTGTCTTTTTTGCCACAAAATAAGAAAAATTTCTGCATTTTGCCCCAAAATAATGGGAATTTTTGCCTTTTTGCCCCTAAATAAGAAAAAATTTCGCTTTTTTTCTCTGAAATAAGTGAAATTTCTGCAATTTTGCCCTAAAATAAGGGAAATTTCTGCAATTTTTCCCCATAATTAGGTAAATTTCTGCAATTTTGCCCCAAAATTAGGGGAATTTCAGCCTTTTTACCTCAAAATAAGGGGAATTTCTGTTTTTTGCCCCCAAATAAGGAAAATTTCTTCAATTTTGCCCTAAAATAAGGGGAATTTCTGCCTTTTGCCTCAAAATAAGGTGAATTTCTGCCCTTTTGCCCCTAAATAAATAAAATTACTGTATTATTTATTCCAAAATTAGGTGAATTTCTGCAATTTTGCTCCATAATACGGGGATTTTCTGCCTTTTTCACCGAAAATAAGGGGAATTTCTGCCATTTTGCCGCGAAATAAGTGAAATTTCTGCAGTTTTACCCCAAAATAAGGGGAATTTCTGCCTTTTTGCCCCGAAATTAGAGGAATTTCTGTAATTTTGCTCAGAAATACAAGGAATTTCTGCCTTTTTGCCTGAAATAACAAAAAATGTATACCTTTTTGCCATAAAAAGGGAAATTTCTTCATTTTTGCCTGAAAATAAGAGAATTTTCCGCATTTTTGACTCAAAATAAGTGAAATTTTTGCCTTTTCCCCAAAAATAAATGAAATTTCTATCTTTTTGCCCCAAAATAAAGGGAATATCTGACTTTTTGGCCAAAAATAAAAGGAAGTTCAGACTTTTTACCTCAAAATAAAGGTAATTTCTTCCTTTTTGCCCCAACATATGGGGAATTTCTGCTTTTTGCCCCAAAATAAGAAAAATTTCTGCAATTTTGTACCAAAATAAAAGAAATTTCTGCCTTTTTGCCTCTAAATAAGTGGAATTTCTGTCTTTTAACCCCATAACAAAGGGAATTTATGACTTTTTTGCCCCAAAATTAGGGGAATTTCTGACTTATTACCCTGAAATAAGTGTAATTTCTGGAATTTTTCCCCAAAATAATTGAAATTTCTGCCTTTTTGCCCCCAAATAAAGGAAATTTCAGCCTTTTTACTTCAAAATAAGGGAAATTTCTGCATTTTTGCCACAAAATATTAGGAATTTCTGCCTTTATGCCCCAAAATAAGGAAAATTTCTGCCTTTTTTCTCAGAAATAAGTGAAATTTATGCAATTTTGCCCCAAAATAAGTGGAATTTCTGAGTTTTGCCCCAAAATAAGGAGAATTTCTGTCTTTTTGCCCCAACATAAAAAAAATTTCTGCATTTTTGCCCCACAATTAGGGGAATTTCTGCAATTTTGCTCCAAAATACGGGGAATTTCTGCCTTTTTGCCTGAAAATAAGGGGAATGCATATTTTTTTGCCATATAAAAAAAAGAAATTTCTTCATTTTTGCTCCAAAATAAGGGGAATTTCTGCCTTTTTGCCTCTAAATAAGTGGAATTTCTGTCTTTTTCCCCCAAAACAAAGGGAATTTCACTCTTTTTTGCCCCAAAATAAGGGGAATTTCTGACTTATTACCCTGAATTAAGTGAAATTTCTGCAATTTTGCCCCAATATAAGGGAAATTTCTGCCTTTTTGCTCCCAAATAAGGGGAATTTCAGCCTTTTTAACTCAAAATAAGGGGAATTTCTGCATTTTTGCCACAAAATATACGGAATTTCTGCCTTTTTGCCCCATAATAAAGGAAATGTCTGCAATTTTGCCCCAAAATAAGGGGAATTTCTCCTTTTTTTCCCCAAAATAAAGAAAATTTCAGCCTTTTTACCTGAAAATAAGTGAAATTACTGCAATTTTGCCCCAAATAAGGGAAATTTCCGCAATTTTGCCGCAAAATATGTGGAATTTCTTAATTTTGCCCCAAAATAAGGAGAATTTCTGCCTTTTTGCCACACAATTAGTGAAATTTCTGCAATTTTGCCCTACAATAATAGAAATTTCTGCAATTTTGCCACAAAATAAGGGGAATTTTTGTTTTTTTGCCCCACAATTAGGGAAAGTTCTGCAATTTTGCCCCAAAATAAGAAGAATTTCTGACTTTTGCCCCAAAATATGGGGAATTTCTGCCTTTTTGTCTGAAAATAAGAAGAATGCATACTTTTTTGCCATAAAAAAGGGAAATTTCTTCATTTTTGCTCCAAAATAAGGGGAACTTTTGCCTTTTTGCCTCTAAATAAGTGGAATTTCTGTCTTTTTTCTCCAAAACAAAAAAAATTTCTGTCTTTTTGCCCCAAAATAAGAAAAATTTCTGACTTAGTACCCTGAAATAAGTGAAATTTCTGCACATTTGCCCCAAAATAAGAGAAATTTCTGCCTTTTGCCCCAAAATATGGGGAATTTCAGTATTTTACATCAAAATAAGGGAAATTTCTGATTTTTGCACCAAAATATGGAGAATTTCTGCCTTTTTGCACCAAAATAAAAGGAATTTTTGCATTTTTGCACAAGATTAGGGGAATTTCTGCAAATTTTCTCCAAAATACGGGTCATTTTTGCCTTTTTGCCCGAAATTAAGTGGAATTTCTGCCTTTTTTGTCCCGAAATAAGTGAAATTTCTTCAATTTTAGCCAAAAATTAGGGATTTCATCTTTTTGCCCCAAAATAAGGGGAATTTCTGCCATTTTGCCCTGAAATATTTGAAATTTCTTAAATTTTACCCCAAAATAAGGGGTATTTCTGCCTCATTGCTTCTAAATAAGGGGAATTTCAGCCTTTTTACCTCAAAATAAAGAAAATTTCTGCCTTTTTTCTCTGAAATAAGTGAAATTTCTTCAATTTTTTGCCAAAATAAGTGAAATTTCTGCAATTTTGTGTCAAAATAAGGGAAATTTCTGGAATTTTGCCCCAAAATAAGTGGAATTTCTGAGTTTTGCACCAAAATAAGGAGAATTTCTTTCTTTTTGCCCCAACATATAGGGAATTTCTGACTTTTTGACCCACAATTAGGGGAATTTCTGCAATTTTGCTCAAAAATATGGGGAATTTCTGTCTTTTTGCCTCTAAATAAGTGGAATTTCTGTCTTTTTCCCCCAAGACAAAGGGAATTTCTGTCTTTTTTGCCCCAAAATAAGAAGAATTTCTGACTCATTACCCTGAAATAAGTGAAATTTCTGCAATTTTGCCCCAATATAAGGGAAATTTCTGCCTTTTTGCTCTCAAATAAGGGGAATTGCAGCATTTTTACCTCAAAATAAGAGGAATTTCTGCATTTTTGCCACAAAATATACGGAATTTCTGCCATTTTGCCCCATAATAAGAGAAATTTCTGCAATTTTGCACCAAAATAAGGGGAATTTCTCCTTTATTGCCCCAAAAGAAAGGAAATTTCAGCCTTTTTACCTGAAAATAAGTGAAATTACTGCAATTTTGCCCCAAATAAAGGAAATTTCTGCAATTTTGCCCCAAAATAAGTGGAATTTCTTAGTTTTGCCCCAAAATAAGAAGAATTTTTGCCTTTTTGCCCCACAATTAGTGAAATTTCTGCAATTTTGCCCTAAAATAATAGAAATTTTGCAATTTTTCCCCATAATAAAGGAAATTTCTGCAATTTTGCCCCAAAATAAGGGGAATTTCTGTTTTTTGCCCCACAATTAGGGAAGTTTCTGCAATTTTGCCCCAAAATAAGAAGAATTTCTGCTTTTTGCCCCAAAATATGGGGAATTTCTGCCTTTTTGTCCTAAAATAAGAAGAATGCATAACTTTTTGCCATAAAAAAGGGAAATTTCTTCATTTTTGCTCCAAAATGAGGGGAACTTTTGCCTTTTTGCCTCTAAATAAGTGGAATTTCTGTCTTTTTTCCCAAAAACAAATGAAATTTCTGTCTTTTTTGCCCCAAAATAAGAAAAATTTCTGACTTATTACCCTGAAATAAGTGAAATTTCTGCAAATTTGCCCCAAAATAAGAGAAATTTCTGCCTTTTGCCCCAAAATATGGGGAATTTCAGCATTTTACATCAAAATAAGGGAAATTTCTGATTTTTGCACCAAAATATGGAGAATTTCTGCCTTTTTGCCCCAAAATAAAAGGAATTTTTGCATTTTTGCACAAGATTAGGGGAATTTCTGCAATTTTTCTCCAAAATACGGGTCATTTTTGCCTTTTTGCCCAAAATTAAGTGGAATTTCTGCCTTTTTTGTCCCGAAATAAGTGAAATTTCTTCAATTTTAGCCAAAAATTAGGGATTTCATCTTTTTGCCCCAAAATAAGGGGAATTTCTGCCATTTTGCCCTGAAATATTTGAAATTTCTTAAATTTTACCCCAAAATAAGGGGTATTTCTGCCTCATTGCTTCTAAATAAGGGGAATTTCAGCCTTTTTACCTCAAAATAAAAAAAAAATCTGCCTTTTTTCTCTGAAATAAGTGAAATTTCTTCAATTTTTTGCCAAAATAAGTGAAATTTCTGCAATTTTGTGTCAAAATAAGGGAAATTTCTGGAATTTTGCCCCAAAATAAGTGGAATTTCTGAGTTTTGCACCAAAATAAGGAGAATTTCTTTCTTTTTGCCCCAACATATAGGGAATTTCTGCCTTTTTGCCCCACAATTAGGGGAATTTCTGTAATTTTGCTCAAAAATACGGGGAATTTCTGCCTTTTTGCCCGAAAATAAAGGGAATGCATACCTATTTGCCATAAAAAAGGAAAATTTCTTCATTTTTGCTCCAAAATAAGGGGAATTTTTGCCTTTTTGCCTCTAAATACGTGGATTTCTGTCTTTTTTCCCCAAAACAAAGGGAATTTCTGTCTTTTTTGCCCCAAAATAAGGAAAATTTCTGACTTATTACCCTGAAATATGTGAAATTTCTGCAATTTTGCCCCAATATAAGGGAAAATTCTGCCTTTTTGCCCCTAAAGAGGGGGAATTTCAGCCTTTTTACCTCAAAATAAGGGGAATTTCTGCATTTTTGCCACAAAATTTATGGAATTTCTGCCTTTATGCCCCAAAACAAGGAAAATTTCTGCTTTTTTTCTCTGAAATAAGTGAAATTTCTGCAATTTTGCCCTAAAATAAGGGAAATTTCTGCAATTTTTCCCCATAATTAGGTAAATTTCTTCAATTTTGCCCCAAAATATGGGGAATTTCTGTTTTTTGCCCCCAAATAAAAAAAATTTCTTCAATTTTGCCCTAAAATAAGGGGAATTTCTGCCTTTTGCCTCAAAATAAGGTGAATTTCTGCCCTTTTGCCCCTAAATAAATAAAATTACTGTATTATTTATTCCAAAATTAGGTGAATTTCTGCAATTTTGCTTTATAATACGGGGATTTTCTGCCTTTTTCGCCGAAAATAAGGGGAATTTCTGCCATTTTGCCGCGAAATAAGTGAAATTTCTGCAGTTTTACCCCAAAATAAGGGAAATTTCTGCCTTTTTGCCCCGAAATTAGAGGAATTTCTGTAATTTTGCTCAGAAATACGGGAAATTTCTGCCTTTTTGCCTGAAATAACAAAAAATGTATACCTTTTTGCCATAAAAAGGGAAATTTCTTCATTTTTGCCTGAAAATAAGAGAATTTTCCGCATTTTTGACTCAAAATAAGTGAAATTTTTGCCTTTTCCCCAAAAATAAATGAAATTTCTATCTTTTTGTCCCAAAATAAAGAGAATATCTGACTTTTTGGCCAAAAATAAAAAGAATTTCAGACTTTTTACCTCAAAATAAAGGTAATTTCTTCCTTTTTGCCCCAACATATGGGGAATTTCTGCTTTTTGCCCCAAAATAAGAAAAATTTCTGCAATTTTGTACCAAAATAAAAGAAATTTCTGCCTTTTTGCCTCTAAATAAGTGGAATTTCTGTCTTTTTACCCCAAAACAAAGGGAATTTATGACTTTTTTGCACCAAAATTAGGGGAATTTCTGACTTATTACCCTGAAATAAGTGTAATTTCTGGAATTTTTCCCCAAAATAATTGAAATTTCAGCCTTTTTGCCCCCAAAAAGGAAATTTCAGCCTTTTTACTTCAAAATAAGGGGAATTTCTGCATTTTTGCCACAAAATATTAGGAATTTCTGCCTTTATGCCCCAAAATAAGGAAAATTTCTGCCTTTTTTCTCAGAAATAAGTGAAATTTATGCAATTTTGCCCCAAAATAAGTGGAATTTCTGAGTTTTGCCCCAAAATAAGGAGAATTTCTGTCTTTTTGCCCCAACATATAAAAAATTTCTGCATTTTTGCCCCACAATTAGGGGAATTTCTGCAATTTTGCTCCAAAATACGGGGAATTTCTGCCTTTTTGCTCGAAAATAAGGGGAATGCATATTTTTTTGCCATATAAAAAAAAATTTCTTCATTTTTGCTCCAAAATAAGGGGAATTTCTGCCTTTTTGCCTCTAAATAAGTGGAATTTCTGTCTTTTTCCCCCAAAACAAAGGGAATTTCACTCTTTTTTGCCCCAAAATAAGGGGAATTTCTGACTTATTACCCTGAATTAAGTGAAATTACTGCAATTTTGCCCCAATATAAGGGAAATTTCTGCCTTTTTGCTCCCAAATAAGGGGAATTTCAGCCTTTTTAACTCAAAATAAGGGGAATTTCTGCATTTTTGCCACAAAATATACGGAATTTCTGACTTTTTGCCCCATAATAAGGCAAATGTCTGCAATTTTGCCCCAAAATAAGGGGAATTTCTCCTTTTTTGCCCCAAAATAAAGAAAATTTCAGCCTTTTTACCTGAAAATAAGTGAAATTACTGCAATTTTGCCCCAAATAAGGGAAATTTCCGCAATTTTGCCGCAAAATATGTGGAATTTCTTAATTTTGCCCCAAAATAAGGAAAATTTCTGCCTTTTTGCCACACAATTAGTGAAATTTCTGCAATTTTGCCCTAAAATAAAAGAAATTTCTGCAATTTTGCCACAAAATAAGGGGAATTTTTGTTTTTTGCCCCACAATTAGGGAAAGTTCTGCAATTTTGCCCCAAAATAAGAAGAATTTCTGCCTTTTGCCCCAAAATATGGGGAATTTCTGCCTTTTTGTCTGAAAATAAGAAGAATGCATACTTTTTTGCCATAAAAAGGGAAATTTTTTCATTTTTGCTCCAAAATAAGGGGAACTTTTGCCTCTTTGCCTCCAAATAAGTGGAATTTCTGTCTTTTTTCCCCAAAACAAAAAAAAAATTCTGTCTTTTTGCCCCAAAATAAGAAAAATTTCTGACTTAGTACCCTGAAATAAGTGAAATTTCTGCACATTTGCCCCAAAATAAGAGAAATTTCTGCCTTTTGTCCCAAAATATGGGGAATTTCAGCATTTTACATCAAAATAAGGGAAATTTCTGATTTTTGCACCAAAATATGGAGGATTTCTGCCTTTTTGCCCCAATATAAAGGGAATTTCTGCATTTTTGCACCAATATTAGGGGAATTTCTGCAATTTTGCTCAAAAATACGGGTCATTTCTGCCTTTTTGCCCGAAATTAAGTGGAATTTCTGCCTTTTTTGTCCCGAAATAAGTGAAATTTCTTCAATTTTAGCCAAAAATTAGGGATTTCATCTTTTTGCCCCAAAATAAGGGGAATTTCTGCCATTTTGCCTGAAATATTTGAAATTTCTTAAATTTTACCCCAAAATAAGAGGAATTTCTGCCTTTTTGCCCCTAAATAATGGGAATTTCAGCCTTTTTACCTCAAAATAAGGAAAATTTCTGCCTTTTTTCTCTGAAATAGGTGAAATTTCTTCATTTTTTTGTCAAAATAAGTGAAATTTCTGTAATTTTGCGTCAAAATAAGGAAAATTTCTAAAATTTTCCCCAAAATAAGTGGAATTTCTGAGTTTTGCCCCAAAATAAGGAGAATTTCTTTCTTTTTGCCCCAACATATAGGGAATTTCTGACTTTTTGACCCACAATTAGGGGAATTTCTGCAATTTTGCTCAAAAATATGGGGAATTTCTGTCTTTTTGCCTCTAAATAAATGGAATTTCTGTCTTTTTCCCCCAAGACAAAGGGAATTTCTGTCTTTTTTGCCCCAAAATAAGAAGAATTTCTGACTCATTACCCTGAAATAAGTGAAATTTCTACAATTTTGCCCCAATATAAGGGAAATTTCTGCCTTTTTGCTCTCAAATAAGGGGAATTGCAGCATTTTTACCTCAAAATAAGAGGAATTTCTGCATTTTTGCCACAAAATATACGGAATTTCTGCCATTTTGCCCCATAATAAGAGAAATTTCTGCAATTTTGCACCAAAATAAGGGGAATTTCTCCTTTATTGCCCCAAAAGAAAGGAAATTTCAGCCTTTTTACCTGAAAATAAGTGAAATTACTGCAATTTTGCCCCAAATAAAGGAAATTTCTGCAATTTTGCCCCAAAATAAGTGGAATTTCTTAGTTTTGCCCCAAAATAAGAAGAATTTTTGCCTTTTTGCCCCACAATTAGTGAAATTTCTGCAATTTTGCCCTAAAATAATAGAAATTTTGCAATTTTTCCCCATAATAAAGGAAATTTCTGCAATTTTGCCCCAAAATAAGGGGAATTTCTGTTTTTTGCCCCACAATTAGGGAAGTTTCTGCAATTTTGCCCCAAAATAAGAAGAATTTCTGCTTTTTGCCCCAAAATATGGGGAATTTCTGCCTTTTTGTCCTAAAATAAGAAGAATGCATAACTTTTTGCCATAAAAAAGGGAAATTTCTTCATTTTTGCTCCAAAATGAGGGGAACTTTTGCCTTTTTGCCTCTAAATAAGTGGAATTTCTGTCTTTTTTCCCAAAAACAAATGAAATTTCTGTCTTTTTTGCCCCAAAATAAGAAAAATTTCTGACTTATTACCCTGAAATAAGTGAAATTTCTGCAAATTTGCCCCAAAATAAGAGAAATTTCTGCCTTTTGCCCCAAAATATGGGGAATTTCAGCATTTTACATCAAAATAAGGGAAATTTCTGATTTTTGCACCAAAATATGGAGAATTTCTGCCTTTTTGCCCCAAAATAAAAGGAATTTTTGCATTTTTGCACAAGATTAGGGGAATTTCTGCAATTTTTCTCCAAAATACGGGTCATTTTTGCCTTTTTGCCCAAAATTAAGTGGAATTTCTGCCTTTTTTGTCCCGAAATAAGTGAAATTTCTTCAATTTTAGCCAAAAATTAGGGATTTCATCTTTTTGCCCCAAAATAAGGGGAATTTCTCTCATTTTGCCCTGAAATATTTGAAATTTCTTAAATTTTACCCCAAAATAAGGGGTATTTCTTCCTCATTGCTTCTAAATAAGGGGAATTTCAGCCTTTTTACCTCAAAATAAAGAAAATTTCTGCCTTTTTTCTCTGAAATAAGTGAAATTCCTTCAATTTTTTGCCAAAATAAGTGAAATTTCTGCAATTTTGTGTCAAAATAAGGGAAATTTCTGGAATTTTGCCCCAAAATAGGTGGAATTTCTGAGTTTTGCACCAAAATAAGGAGAATTTCTTTCTTTTTGTCCCAACATATAGGGAATTTCTGCCTTTTTGCCCCACAATTAGGGGAATTTCTGCAATTTTGCTCAAAAATACGGGGAATTTCTGCCTTTTTGCCCGAAAATAAAGGGAATGCATACCTATTTGCCATAAAAAAGGAAAATTTCTTCATTTTTGCTCCAAAATAAGGGGAATTTTTGCCTTTTTGCCTCTAAATACGTGGATTTCTGTCTTTTTTCCCCAAAACAAAGGGAATTTCTGTCTTTTTTGCCCCAAAATAAGGAAAATTTCTGACTTATTACCCTGAAATATGTGAAATTTCTGCAATTTTGCCCCAATATAAGGGAAAATTCTGCCTTTTTGCCCCTAAAGAGGGGGAATTTCAGCCTTTTTACCTCAAAATAAGGGGAATTTCTGCATTTTTGCCACAAAATTTATGGAATTTCTGCCTTTATGCCCCAAAACAAGGAAAATTTCTGCTTTTTTTCTCTGAAATAAGTGAAACTTCTGCAATTTTGCCCTAAAATAAGGGAAATTTCTGCAATTTTTCCCCATAATTAGGTAAATTTCTTCAATTTTGCCCCAAAATATGGGGAATTTCTGTTTTTTGCCCCCAAATAAGGAAAATTTCTTCAATTTTGCCCTAAAATAAGGGGAATTTCTGCCTTTTGCCTCAAAATAAGGTGAATTTCTGCCCTTTTGCCCCTAAATAAATAAAATTACTGTATTATTTATTCCAAAATTAGGTGAATTTCTGCAATTTTGCTTTATAATACGGGGATTTTCTGCCTTTTTCGCCGAAAATAAGGGGAATTTCTGCCATTTTGCCGCGAAATAAGTGAAATTTCTGCAGTTTTACCCCAAAATAAGGGGAATTTCTGCCTTTTTGCCCCGAAATTAGAGGAATTTCTGTAATTTTGCTCAGAAATAGGGGAAATTTCTGCCTTTTTGCCTGAAATAACAAAAAATGTATACCTTTTTGCCATAAAAAGGGAAATTTCTTCATTTTTGCCTGAAAATAAGAGAATTTTCCGCATTTTTGACTCAAAATAAGTGAAATTTTTGCCTTTTCCCTAAAAATAAATGAAATTTCTATCTTTTTGTCCCAAAATAAAGAGAATATCTGACTTTTTGGCCAAAAATAAAAGGAATTTCAGACTTTTTACCTCAAAATAAAGGTAATTTCTTCCTTTTTGCCCCAACATATGGGGAATTTCTGCTTTTTGCCCCAAAATAAGAAAAATTTCTGCAATTTTGTACCAAAATAAAAGAAATTTCTGCCTTTTTGCCTCTAAATAAGTGGAATTTCTGTCTTTTTACCCCAAAACAAAGGGAATTTATGACATTTTTGCACCAAAATTAGGGGAATTTCTGACTTATTACCCTGAAATAAGTGTAATTTCTGGAATTTTTCCCCAAAATAATTGAAATTTCAGCCTTTTTGCCCCCAAAAAGGAAATTTCAGCCTTTTTACTTCAAAATAAGGGGATTTTCTGCATTTTTGCCACAAAATATTAGGAATTTCTGCCTTTATGCCCCAAAATAAGGAAAATTTCTGCCTTTTTTCTCAGAAATAAGTGAAATTTATGCAATTTTGCCCCAAAATAAGTGGAATTTCTGAGTTTTGCCCCAAAATAAGGAGAATTTCTGTCTTTTTGCCCCAACATATAAAAAATTTCTGCATTTTTGCCCCACAATTAGGGGAATTTCTGCAATTTTGCTCCAAAATACGGGGAATTTCTGCCTTTTTGCCCGAAAATAAGGGGAATGCATATTTTTTTGCCATATAAAAAAAAATTTCTTCATTTTTGCTCCAAAATAAGGGGAATTTCTGCCTTTTTGCCTCTAAATAAGTGGAATTTCTGTCTTTTTCCCCCAAAACAAAGGATATTTAACTCTTTTTTGCCCCAAAATAAGGGGAATTTCTGACTTATTACCCTGAATTAAGTGAAATTTCTGCAATTTTGCCCCAATATAAGGGAAATTTCTGCCTTTTTGCTCCCAAATAAGGGGAATTTCAGCCTTTTTAACTCAAAATAAAAGGAATTTCTGCATTTTTGCCAAAAATATACGGAATTTCTGACTTTTTGCCCCATAATAAGGCAAATGTCTGCAATTTTGCCCCAAAATAAGGGGAATTTCTCTTTTTTTGCCCCAAAATAAAGAAAATTTCAGCCTTTTTACCTGAAAATAAGTGAAATTACTGCAATTTTGCCCCAAATAAGGGAAATTTCCGCAATTTTGCCGCAAAATATGTGGAATTTCTTAATTTTGCCCCAAAATAAGGAGAATTTCTGCCTTTTTGCCACACAATTAGTGAAATTTCTGCAATTTTGCCCTAAAATAAAAGAAATTTCTGCAATTTTGCCACAAAATAAGGGGAATTTTTGTTTTTTGCCCCACAATTAGGGAAAGTTCTGCAATTTTGCCCCAAAATAAGAAGAATTTCTGCCTTTTGCCCCAAAATATGGGGAATTTCTGCCTTTTTGTCTGAAAATAAGAAGAATGCATACTTTTTGCCATAAAAAGGGAAATTTCTTCATTTTTGCTCCAAAATAAGGGGAACTTTTGCCTTTTTGCCTCCAAATAAGTGGAATTTCTGTCTTTTTTCCCCAAAACAAAAAAAAAATTCTGTCTTTTTGCCCCAAAATAAGAAAAATTTCTGACTTAGTACCCTGAAATAAGTGAAATTTCTGCACATTTGCCCCAAAATAAGAGAAATTTCTGCCTTTTGTCCCAAAATATGGGGAATTTCAGCATTTTACATCAAAATAAGGGAAATTTCTGATTTTTGCACCAAAATATGGAGGATTTCTGCCTTTTTGCCCCAAAATAAAGGGAATTTCTGCATTTTTGCACCAATATTAGGGGAGTTTCTGCAATTTTGCTCAAAAATACGGGTCATTTCTGCCTTTTTGCCCGAAATTAAGTGGAATTTCTGCCTTTTTTGTCCCGAAATAAGTGAAATTTCTTCAATTTTAGCCAAAAATTAGGGATTTCATCTTTTTGCCCCAAAATAAGGGGAATTTCTGCCATTTTGCCTGAAATATTTGAAATTTCTTAAATTTTACCCCAAAATAAGAGGAATTTCTGCCTTTTTGCCCCTAAATAATGGGAATTTCAGCCTTTTTACCTCAAAATAAGGAAAATTTCTGCCTTTTTTCTCTGAAATAGGTGAAATTTCTTCATTTTTTTGTCAAAATAAGTGAAATTTCTGCAATTTTGCATCAAAATAAGGGAAATTTCTAAAATTTTCCCCAAAATAAGTGGAATTTCTGAGTTTTGCCCCAAAATAAGGAGAATTTCTTTCTTTTTGCCCCAACATATAGGGAATTTCTGACTTTTTGACCCACAATTAGGGGAATTTCTGCAATTTTGCCCCAATATAAAGGAAATTTCTGCCTTTTTGCTCCTAAATAAGGGGAATTGCAGCATTTTTACCACAAAATAAGAGGAATTTCTGCATTTTTGCCACAAAATATACAGAATTTCTGCCTTTTTGCCCCATAATAAGAGAAATTTCTGCAATTTTGCACCAAAATAAGGGGAATTTCTCCTTTATTGCCCCAAAATAAAGGAAATTTCAGCCTTTTTACCTGAAAATAAGTGAAATTACTGCAATTTTGCCCCAAATAAAGGAAATTTCTGCACTTTTGCCCCAAAATAAGTGGAATTTCTTAGTTTTGCCCCAAAATAAGAAGAATTTCCATTTTTGCCCCACAATTAGTGAAATTTCTGCAATTTTGCCCTAAAATAAAAGTAAATTTTTCAATTTTTCCCCATAATAAAGGAAATTTCTGCAATTTTGCCCCAAAATAAGGGGAATTTCTGTTTTTTGCCCCACAATTAGGGAAGTTTCTGCAATTTTGCCCCAAAATAAGAAGAATTTCTGCTTTTTGCCCCAAAATATGGGGAATTTCTGCCTTTTTGTCCGAAAATAAGAAGAATGCATAACTTTTTGCCATAAAAAAGGGAAATTTCTTCATTTTTGCTCCAAAATGAGGGGAACTTTTGCCTTTTTGCCTCTAAATAAGTGGAATTTCTGTCTTTTTTCCCAAAAACAAATGAAATTTCTGTCTTTTTTGCCCCAAAATAAGAAAAATTTCTGACTTATTACCCTGAAATAAGTGAAATTTCTGCAAATTTGCCCCAAAATAAGCGAAATTTCTGCCTTTTGCCCCAAAATATGGGGAATTTCAGCATTTTACATCAAAATAAGGGAAATTTCTGATTTTTGCACCAAAATATGGAGAATTTCTGCCTTTTTGCCCCAAAATAAAAGGAATTTTTGCATTTTTGCACAAGATTAGGGGAATTTCTGCAATTTTTCTCTAAAATACGGGTCATTTTTGCCTTTTTGCCCGAAATTAAATGGAATTTCTGCCTTTTTGTCCCGAAATAAGTGAAATTTCTTCAATTTTAGCCAAAAATTAGGGATTTCATCTTTTTGCCCCAAAATAAGGGGAATTTCTGCCATTTTGCCCTGAAGTATTTGAAATTTCTTAAATTTTACCCCAAAATAAGGGGTTTTTCTGCCTTATTGCTTCTAAATAAGGGGAATTTCAGCCTTTTTACCTCAAAATAAAGAAAATTTCTGCCTTTTTTCTCTAAAATAAGTGAAATTTCTTCAATTTTTTGCCAAAATAAGTGAAATTTCTGCAATTTTGTGTCAAAATAAAGGAAATTTCTGGAATTTTGCCCCAAAATAAGGAGAATTTCTTTCTTTTTGCCCCAACATATAGGGAATTTCTGCCTTTTTGCCCCACAATTAGGGGAATTTCTGCAATTTTGCTCAAAAATACGGGGAATTTCTGCCTTTTTGCCCGAAAATAAAGGGAATGCATACCTATTTGCCATAAAAAAGGAAAATTTCTTCATTTTTGCTCCAAAATAAGGGGAATTTTTGCCTTTTTGCCTCTAAATACGTGGATTTCTGTCTTTTTTCCCCAAAACAAAGGGAATTTCTGTCTTTTTTGCCCCAAAATAAGGAAAATTTCTGACTTATTACCCTGAAATAAGTGAAATTTCTGCAATTTTGCCCCAATATAAGGGAAAATTCTGCCTTTTTGCCCCCAAAGAGGGGGAATTTCAGCCTTTTTACCTAAAAATAAGGGGAATTTCTGCATTTTTGCCACAAAATTTATGGAATTTCTGCCTTTATGCCCCAAAATAAGGAAAATTTCTGCCTTTTTTCTCTGAAATAAGTGAAATTTCTGCAATTTTGCCCTAAAATAAGGGAAATTTCTGCAATTTTTCGCCATAATTAGTTAAATTTCTGCAATTTTGCCCCAAAATATGGGGAATTTCTGTTTTTTGCCCCCAAATAAGGAAAATTTCTTCAATTTTGCCCTAAAATAAGGGGAATTTCTGCCTTTTGCCTCAAAATAAGGTGAATTTCTGCCCTTTTGCCCCTAAATAAGTAAAATTACTGTATTATTTATTCCAAAATTAGGTGAATTTTTGCAATTTTGCTCCATAATACGGGGATTTTCTGCCTTTTTAGCCAAAAAAAGGAGAATTTCTGCCATTTTGCCACAAAATAAGTGAAATTTCTGCAGTTTTACCCCAAAATAAGGGGAATTTCTGCCTTTTTGCCCCGAAATTAGAGGAATTTTTGTAATTTTGCTCAGAAATACGGGGAATTTCTGCCTTTTTGCCTGAAATAACAAAAAATGTATACCTTTTTGCCATAAAAAGGGAAATTTCTTCATTTTTGCCCGAAAATAAGAGAATTTTCCGCATTTTTGACTCAAAATAAGTCAAATTTTTGCGTCTTCCCCAAAAATAAATGAAATTTCTATCTTTTTGCCCCAAAATAAAGGGAATATCTGACTTTTTGGCCAAAAATAAAAGGAATTTCAGACTTTTTACCTCAAAATAAAGGTAATTTCTTCCTTTTTGCCCCAAAATATGGGGAATTTCTGCTTTTTGCCCCAAAATAAGAAAAATTTCTGCAATTTTGTACCAAAATAAAAGAAATTTCTGTCTTTTTGCCCCAAAATAAGAAAATTTCTGCCTTTTTTTCCAAAAATAAGTGAAATTTCTGATATTTTGCCTTAAAATAAGGGAAATTTCTGAAATTTTGCCCCAATGTAAAGGAAATTTTTGCAATTTTGCCCCAAAATAAGAGGAATTTCTGATTTTTGCTCCTGAAAACAGGAGATTTTCTGCCTTTTTGCCCGAAAATTATGAGAATTTCGGCAATTTTGCTTCAAAATATAGGGAATTTCAGCCTTTTAGCCCCAAAATATAGGGAATTTCTGCATTTTCCCCCAATATTTGGGGAATTTCTGGAATTTACCTCTAAATAAAAGGAATTTCTGCATTTTACCTCAAAATAAGAAGAATTTCTGCCTTTTGTTCCAAAATATGGGGAATTTCTGCCTTTTTGTTCCAAAATAAAGAAAATTTCTTCAATTTTGTACTATAATAAAAGAAATTTCTTCTTTTTGCCCCACAATAAGGGGAATTTTTAACTTTTTGCCCTGAAATAAATGAAATTTCTGCAATTTTGCCCGGAAATAAGGGAAATTTGTGCCTTTTTGCCCCAAAATAAGTGGAATTTCTGCATTTTGCCCCAAAATATGGGGAATTTCTGCCTTTTTGTCCGAAAATAAGAAGAATGCATAACTTTTTGGAATAAAAAGGGAAATTTCGTCATTTTTGCTCCAAAATAAGGGGAATTTTTGCCTTTTTGCCTCTAAATAAGTGGAATTTCTGTCTTTTTTGTCCTAAAATAAGGAAAATTTCTGACTTATTACCCTGAAATAAGTGAAATTTCTGCAATTTTGCCCCAATATAAGGGAAATTTCTGCCTTTTTGCCCCCAAATAAGGTGGATTTCAGCCTTTTTACCTCAAAATAACGGGAATTTCTTCATTTTTGCCACAAAATATTAGGAATTTCTGCCTTTTTGCCCCAAAATAAGGAAAATTTCTGCCTTTTTTCTCTGAAATAAGTGAAATTTCTGCAATTTTGCCCCAAAGTAAGTGAAATTTCTGCAATTTTGCCCCAAAATAAGTAATATTTCTGGAATTTTGCCCCAAAATAAGTAGAATTTCTGAGTTTTGCCCTAAAATAAGGAGAATTTCTGCCTTTTTGCCCCACAATTAGGGGAATTTCTGCAATTATGCTCCAAAATACGGGGAATTTCTGCCTTTTTGCCCGAAAATAAGGAGAATGCATACCTTTTTGCCATAAAAAAAATTTCTTCATTTTTTCCTCAAAATAAGGGAAATTTTTGCCATTTTACCCTGAAATCTGTGAAATTTCTGAGATTTTACCCCAAAATAAGGTGAATTTCTGCCTTTTTGCCCCAAAATAATGGCAATTTCTGCCTTTTTGCCCCAAAATAAGAAAAATTTTTGCTTTTTTTCTCTGAAATAAGTGAAATTTCTGCAATTTTGCCCTTAAATAAGGGAAATTTCTGCAATTTTTCCCTATAATAAGGGAATTTTCTGCAATTTTGCCCCAAAATACAGGGAAATTCTGTTTTTTGCCCCCAAATAAGGGAAATTTCTGCAATTTTGCCAAAAATAAGGGGAATTTCTGCTTTTTGCCCCAAAATAAGGAGAACTTCTGCCTTTTTGCCCCAAAGTAAAAAAAATTACTGTATTTTTTACCCCTAAATTAGGTGAATTTCTGCAATTTTACTCCAAAATACGGGGATTTTTGCCTTTTTGCCCGAAATTAAAGGGAATATATACCTTTTTGCCATAAAAAAAGGAAATTTCTTCATTTTTGCTCCAAAATAAGGGGATTTTCTAACTTTTTGACTCAAAATAAGTGCCATTTCTGCCTTTTGCCCAAAAATAAACGAAATTTCTCTCTTTTTTCCAAAAATAAGGTGAATTTCTGACATTTTGTTTCAAAATAAGGGGAATTTCAGCCTTTTTACCTCAAAATAAGAGAAATTTCTGCCTTTTTGCCCCCAAAATAAAGGGAATTTCTGCATTTTTGCACCAATATTAGGGGAATTTCTGCAATTTTGCTCCAAAATACAGGTCATTTCTGCCTTTATGCAAGAAATTAAGTGGAATTTATGCCTTTTTGTCCCGAAATAAGTGAAATTTCTTCAATTTTAGCCAAAAATTAGGGATTTTGTCTTTTTGCCCCAAAATAAGGGGAATTTCTGCCATTTAGCCCTGAAATATTTGAAATTTCTGCAATTTTACCCAAAAATAAGGGGAATTTCTGCCTTTTTGCTCAAAAATAAGAGGAATTTCAGTCTTATTACCTCAAAATAAGGGGAATTTCTGCCATTTTGCCCCAAAATATAAGGAATTTCTGCCTTTTTGCCCCAAAATAAGGAAAATTTCTGCAATTTTGCCCCAAAATAAGGAAAATTTCACTTTTTGCACCAAAATAAAGGAAGTTTCAGTTTTTTTACCTGAAAATATGTGAAATTTCTGCAATTTTGCCCCAAATAAGGGAAATTTCTGCAATTTTGTCCTAAAATAAAGGAAATTTCTGGAATTTTGCCCCAAGATAAAAGAAATTTCTGATTTTTGCCTCAAAATATAGATAATTTCTGCCTTTTGCCCCAAAATTAGGGGAATTTCTGCAATTTTGCTCCAAAATACGGGGAATTTCTGCCTTTTTGCCCGAAAATAAGGGGAATGCATACCTTTTTGCCATAAAAAAGGGGAATTTCTTCATTTTTGCTCCAAAATAAGGGGAATTTCTGCCTTTTTGCCTCTAAATAAGTGGAATTTTTGTCTTTTCCCCAAAAACAAAAGGAATTTCTGTCTTTTTTGCCACAAAATAAAGAAAATTTCTGACTTATTACCCTGAAATAAGTGAAAGTTCTGCAATTTTGCCCCAAAAAAGGAAAATTTCTGCCTTTTTGCCCTGAAATATGTGAAATTTCTTCAATTTTACCCCAAAATAAGGTGAATTTCTGCCTTTTGGCCCCAAAATAATGGGAATTTCTGCCTTTTTGCCCCCAAAAAAGAAAAATTTTACCTTTTTTTCTCTGAAATAAGTGAAATTTCTTCAATTTTGCCCTAAAATAAGGAAAATTTCTGCAATTTTTCCCCATAATAAGGGAAATTTCTGCAATTTTGCCCAAAAATAAGGGGAATTTATGTTTTTTGCCCCCAAATAAGAGAAATTTCTGCAATTTTGCCCTAAAATGAGGGGAATTTCTGCATTTTGCCCCTAAATAATGAGAATTTCTGCCTTTTTGCCCTAAAATAAAGAAAATTACTGTATTTTTTACCCCAAAATCAGGTGAATTTCTGCAATTTTGCTCCAAAATACAGGGATTTTCTGCCTTTTTCGCCAATAATAAGGAGAATTTCTGCCATTTTGCCGCGAAATAAGTGAAATTTCTGCAGTTTTACCACAAAATAAGGGGATTTTCTGCCTTTTTGCCCCAAAATTAGGGGAATTTCTGCAATTTTGCTCCAAAATACGGGGAGTTACTGCCTTTTGCCTGAAAATAAAGGGAATGTATACCTTTTTGCCCTTAAAAAGGGAAATTTTTTCATTTTAGCCCGAAAATAAGGGGATTTTCCGCCTTTTTGACTCAAAATAAGTGCAATTTCTTCCTTTTCCCCAAAAATAAACGAAATTTCTGTCTTTTTGCCCCAAAATAAGGGGAATTTCTGACTTTTTGCCCTGAAATATTTGAAATTTCTGCAATTTTACCCCAAAATAAGGGGAATTTCTGCATTTTTGCCCCAAAATATAAGGAAATTCTGCCTTTTTGCCACAAAGTAAAGAAAATTTCTGCAATTTTGCCCCAAAATATTAGGAATGTCTCCCTTTTTGCCTCAAAATAAAGGAAATTTCAGCCTTTTTACCTGAAAATAAGTAAAATTTCTGCAATTTTGCCCCAAATAAGGGAAATATCTGCAATTTTGCCCCAATGTAAGGTAAATTCCTGCAATTTTGCCCCAAAATATAGGAAATTTCTGATTTTTGCTGCAAAATAAAGGGAATTTCTGCCTTTTGCCCCAAAATTAGGGTAATTTCTGCAATTTTGCTCCAAAATACGGGGAATTTCTGCCTTTTTGCCTGAAAATAAGAGAAATGCATACCTTTTTGCCATAAAAAAGGGAAATTTCTTCATTTTTGCTCCAAAATAAAAGGAATTTCTGCCTTTTTGCTTCTATGTAAGTGGAATTTCTTTCTTTTTCCCCCAAAACAAAGGGAATTTCTGTCTTTTTTGCCCCATAATAAGAAAAAATTTCTGAATTTTTACCCGGAAATAAGTGAAATTTCTGCAATTTTGCCCCAAAATAAGGGAAATTTCTGCATTTTTGCAATCAAATAAAGGGAATTTCAGCCTTTTTAACTCAAAATAAGGGGAATATCTGCATTTTTGCCAAAAAATATTAGGAATTTCTACGTTTTGCCCCAAATAAGGAAAATTTCTCACTTATTACCCTGAAATAAGTGAAGTTTCTGCAACTGTGCCCCAAAATAAGGGAAATTTCTGCAATTTTGCCCCAAAATAAGGGAAATTTCTGGAATTTTGCCCCAAAATAAGTGGAATTTCTGAGTTTTGCCCCAATATAAGGAGAATTTCTGTCTTTTTGCCCCAACAAATAGGGAATTTCTGCCTTTTTGCCCCACAACTAAGGGAATTTCTGCAATTTTGCTCCAAAATATAAAGAATTTTTGCCTTTATGCCCGAATATAAGGGGAATGCATACCTATTTGCCATAAAAATGGGAAATTTCTTCATTTTTGTTACAAAATAATGGGAATTTCTGCCTTTTTGGCTCTAAATAAGTGGAATTTCTGTCTTTTTCCCCCAAAACAAAGGAAATTTCTGTCTTTTTTGCCCCAAAATAAGGGGAATTTCTGACTTATTACCCTGAAATAAGTGAAAATTCTGCCATTTTCCCCGCAATAAGGGAAATTTCTGCCTTTTTGCCACAAAATAAAAAAAATTTCTGCAATTCTGTGCCAAAATAAAAGAAATTTTTACAATTTTGCCCGAAAATAAGGGAAATATCTGATTTTTGCCCCGAAATAAGGAGAATTTCTGTATTTTTTCCCCAAAATAAAGGGAATTTCTGCCTTTTTGCCCCAAAATTAGGGGAGTTTCTGCAATTTTGCTTCAAAATACAAAAAATTCTGCCTCTTTTCCCAAAAATAAGGGGAACTTCTTTCGATTTGCCCCAAATAAAGGGAATTTCTGCATTCTTGCCCCAATATTAGGGGAATTTCTGCAATTTTGCTCCAAAATACGGGGAATTTCTGCCTTTTTGCCTGAAATTAAGGGGATTTTCTGCGTTTTTGCCCCCAAACAAGGGAAATTTCTGCAATTATATCCCAAATAAGGGGAATTTCTGCCATTTTGCCCTGAAATATCTGAAATGTCTGCAATTTTACCCCAAAATAAGGTGAATTTCTGCCTTTTTGCCCCAAAATAATGGGAATTTCTGCCTTTTGCCACACAATAAGAAAAATTTTTGCTTTTTTTCTCTGAAATAAGTGAAATTTCTGCAATTTTGCCTTAAAATAAAAGAAATTTCTCCAATTTTTCCCCATAATAAAGGAATTTTCTGCAATTTGCCCCAAAATAAAGGGAACTTCTGTTTTTTGTCCCCAAATAAGGGAAATTTCTGCAATTTTGCCTCAAAATAAAAGGTATTTCTCCCTTTTTGCCTCAAAATAAAAGAAATTTCAGCCTTTTTACCTGAATATAAGTGAAATTTCTGCAATTTTGCCCCAAAATAAGGTAAATTCCTGCAATTTTGCCCCAAAATTAAGGAAATTTCTGATTTTTGCTCCAAAATAAAGGGAATTTCTGCCTTTTGCCATAAAATTAGGGGAATTTCTGCAATTTTGCTCCAAAATACGGGAAATTTCTGCCTTTTGCCCGTAAATAAAAGAAATGCATACCTTTTTGCCATAAAAAAGGGAAATTTCTTCATTTTTGCTCCAAAATAAGGGGAATTTTTGCCTTTTTGCTTCTAATTAAGTGGAATTTCTTTCTTTTTCCCCCTAAACAAAGGGAATTTCTGTCTTTTTTGCCCCAAAATAAGGGGAATTTCTGACTTATTACCCTGAAATTAGTGAAATTTCTGCAATTTTGCCCCAAAATAAGGGAAATTTCTGCATTTTTGCAACCAAATAAAAGGAAATTCAGCCTTTTTACCTCAAAATAAGGGGAATATCTGCATTTTTGCCAAAAAATATTAGGAATTTCTGCCTTTTGCCCCAAATAAGGAAAATTTCTCACTTATTACCCTGAAATAAGTGAAATTTCTGCAATTGTGCCACAAATTAAGGGAAATTTCTGCAATTTTGCCCCAAAATAAGGGAAATTTCTGCAATTTTGCTCTAAAATAAGTGGAATTTCTGAGTTTTGCCCCAATATAAGGAGAATTTCTGTCTTTTTGCCCCAACAAATAGAGAATTTCTGCCTTTTTGCCCCAAAACTAAGGGAATTTTTGCAATTTTGCTCCAAAATACGGGGAATTTCCGCCTTTATGCCTGAATATAAGGGGAATGCATACCTATTTGCCATAAAAATGGGAAATTTCTTCATTTTTGTTACAAAATAAGGGGAATTTCTGCCTTTTAGGCTCTAAATAAGTGGATTTTCTGTCTTTTTCCCCCAAAACAAAGGAAATTTCTGTCTTTTTTGCCCCAAAATAAGGGGAATTTCTGACTTATTACCCTGAAATAAGTGAAAATTCTGCCATTTTGCCACGCAATAAGGAAAATTTCTGCCTTTTGCACCCAAATAAGGGGAATTTCAGCCTTTTTACCTCATAATAATGGGAATCTCTGCCTTTTTGCCCTAAAATAAGGAAAATTTCTGTATTTTTGCCCCAAAATAAAGAAAATTTCTGCAATTTTGTACCAAAATAAAAGTAATTTCTGAATTTTTGTCCCAAAATAAGAGAAATTTCCGCGTTTTTTCTCTGAAATAAGTGAAAGTTTTGTAATTTTGCCCCAAAAAAGGGGAATTTCTGACTTTTTGCCCTGAAATAAGGAGAATTTCTGTCTTTCTGCCCCAAAATAATGTGAATTTCTGCATTTTCCTTCAAAATTATGGGAATATGTGCAATTTTGCTCAAAATACGGGGAATTTCTGCCTTATTGCACCAAAATAAAGGGAATTTCTGCATTTTTGCACCAATATAAGGGGAATTTCTGAAATTTTGCTCCAAAATACGGGGAATTTCAACCTTATTGCCCGAAATAAAGTGGAATTTCTGCCTTTTTGCCGTGAAATATTTGAAATTTCCGCAATTTTACCCAAAAATAAGGGGAATTTCTGTTTTCGGCCCCACAATTAGGAGAATTTCTGCTTTTTGCCCCAAAATAAGGCAAATTTCTAACTTTTTGCCCTGAAATAAGTGAAATTTCTGCAATTTTGCCCCAAAATAAGGGGAATTTGTGTTTTTTTGCCAAAATAAGGGGAAGTTCAGCATTTTACCTCCAAATAAGGGGAATTTCTGCCTTTTTGCCACAAAATATGGGGAATTTCTGCCTATTGCCCCCAAATAAGAAAAATTTTTGCTTTTCTGCCCCAATTAACAGGAATTTTTTCCTTTTTGCCACAAAGTAAAGGGAATATCTGACTTTTTGCCCCAAAATAACGGGAATTTCAGCTTTTTACCTCAAAATAAGGGGAATTTATGCCTTTTGTCCACAATATGGAGAATTTCTGACTTTTTGTTCCAAAATAAGGAAAATTTCTTCAATTTTGTACCAAAATAAAAGTAATTTCTGACTTTTTGCCCTGAAATAATTGAAATTTCTGCAATTTTGCCCGAAAAAAAAGGAAATTTGTGTCTTTTTGCCTCAAAATGAGGGGAATTTCTGCCATTTTGCCCCAAAATATAGGGAATTTCAGCATTTTACCTCAAAATTAAGGGAATTTCAGCCTTTTTGCAACAGAATATGGGGAATTTCTGCCTTTTTGCCACAAAATAAGAAAAATTTCTGCAATTCTGTACCAATATAAAAAAAATTTTTTACAATTTTGCCCGAAAATAAGGGAAATCTGATTTTTGCCCCGAAATAAGGAGAATTTCTGTATTTTTGCCCCAAAATAAAGGGAATTTCTGCCTTTTTGCCCCAAAATTAGGGGAGTTTCTGCAATTATGCTTCAAAATACAGGAAATTTCTCCCTCTTTTCCCTAAAATAAGGGGAACTTTTTCCGATTTGCCCCAAATAAAGGGAATTTCTGCATTCTTGCCCCAATATTAGGGGAATTTCTGCAATTTTGCTCCAAAATACGGGGAATTTCTGCCTTTTTGCCTGAAATTAAGGGGATTTTCTGCGTTTTTGCCCCCAAACAAGGGAAATTTCTGCAATTTTACCCCAAAATAAGGTGAATTTCTGCCTTTTTGCCCCAAAATAATGGGAATTTCTGCCTTTTTGCCCCACAATAAGAAAAATTTTTGCTTTTTTTCTCTGAAATAAGTGAAATTTCTTCAATTTTGCCTTAAAATAAAAGAAATTTCTGCAATTATTTTACATAATAAAGGAATTTTCTGCAATTTTCCCCAAAATAAAGGGAATTTCTGTTTTTTGTCCCCAAATAAGGGAAATTTCTGCAATTTTGCCCCAAAATAAAAGGTATTTCTCCTTTTTTGCCTCAAAATAAAGGAAATTTCAGCCTTTTTACCTAACAATAAGTGAAATTTCTGCATATTTGCCCCAAATAAGGGAAATTTCTGCAATTTTTCCCTAAAATAAGGGGAATTTCTGCCTTTTGCCCCTAAATAAGGAGAATTTCTACCTTTTTGCCCCAAAATGAAGAAAATTACTGTATTTTTTACCCCAAAAATAGGTGAATTTCTGCAATTTTGCTCCAAAATACAGGAATTTTCTGCCTTTTTCGCCAATAATAAGAAAAACTTCTGCCATTTTGCCGCGAAATAAGTGAAATTTCTGCAGTTTTACCACAAAATAAGGGGATTTTCTGCCTTTTTGCCCCAAAATTAGGGGAATTTCTGAAATTTTGTTCCAAAATACGGGGAATTTCTGCCTTTTTGCCCGAAAATAAAGAAAATGTATACCTTTTTGCCATTAAAAAGGGAAATTTCTTCATTTTTGCCCGAAAATAAGGGGATATTCCGCCTTTTTTACTCAAAATAAGTTCAATTTCTGCCTTTTCTCCAAAAATAAATGAAATTTCTGTCTTTTTGCCCCAAAATAAGGGGAATTTCTGACTTTTTGCCCCAAAAGAAAGGGAATTTCTGCCTTTTTGCCCCAAAATTAGGGGAGTTTCTGCAATTTTGCTTCAAAATACAGGAAATTTCTGCCTCTTTTCCCGAAAATAAGAGGAACTTCTTCCGATTTGCCCCAAATACAGGGAATTTCCGCATTTTTCCCCAATATTAGGGGAATTTCTGCAATTTTGCTCCAAAATACAAGGAATTTCTGCCTTTTTGCCCGAAATTAATGGGATTTTCTGCGTTTTTGCCCCCAAACAAGAAAAATTTATCCAATTTTATCCCAAATAAGAAGAATTTCTGCCTTTTTGCCCCAATATAATGGGAATTTCTGCCTTTTTGCCCCACAATAGGAAAAATTTTTGCTTTTTTTCTCTGAAATATGTGAAATTTCTGCAATTTTGCATTAAAATAAAAGAAATTTCTTCAATTTTTTTCCATAATAAAGGAATTTTCTGCAATTTTGCCCCAAAATAAAGGGAATTTCTGTGTTTTGTCCCCAAATAAGGGAAATTTCTGCAATTTTGTTCTGAAATAAGGGAATTTCTGCCTTTTTCCCCAAAATAAGAGGAATTTTTACCTTTTTGTCCCCAAATAAAGAAAATTACTGCATGTTTTACCCCAAAATTAGGTGAATTTCTGCAATTTTGCTCCAAAATACGGGGATTTTCTGCATATTTCGCCGAAAATAAGGGGAATTTCTGCCATTTTGCCGCAAAATAAGTGAAATTTCTGCAGTTTTACCCCAAAATAAGGGGAATTTCTGCATTTTTGGCCCCAAAATTATGGGAATTTCTGCAATTTTGCTCCAAAATACGGGGAATTTCTGCCTTTTTGCCCGAAAATAAAGGGAATGTATACCTTTTTGCCATAAAAAAGGGAAATTTCTTCATTTTTACCCTAAAATAAGGGGATTTACCGCATTTTTGACAAAAAATAAGTGCAATTTCTGACTTTTCCCTAAAAATAAACAAAATTTCTGTCTTTTTGCCCCCAAATAAGCGGAATTTCTGACGTTTTGCCCTAAAATAAGTTAAATTTCTAAAATTTTTCCCCAAAATAAGGTAAATGTATGCTTTTTGCCCCAAAATAAGGGGAATTTCTGCCTTTTTGCCCCAAAATAAGGGGAATTTCAGCCTTTTTACCTCAAAATAATCGGAATTTCTGCATTTCTGCCCCAAAATATGGAAAATTTCTGGCTTTTTGCCCAAAAATAAGAAACATTTCTGAAATTTGGAACCAAAATAAAAGAAATTTCTGCCTTTTTGCCCCAAAATAAGAAAATTTCTGCTTTTTTTTCCTGAAATAAGTGAAATTTCTGCAATTTTGCCCCAAAATAAGGGAAATTTCTGCAATTTTGCCAAATGTAAAGGAAATTTCTATAATTTTCCTCAAAATAAGAGGAATTTCTGACTTTTTGCTCCCAAAAAAAGGAGATTTTCTGTCTTTTTGCCCCAAAATAAAAAGAATTTCTGCCTTTTTGCCCGAAAATTATGAGAATTTCTGCAATTTTGCTTTAAAATACGGGTAATTTCTGCCTTTTAGCCCAAAATAAAGGGATTTTCTGAATTTTACCCCAATATTTGGGGAATTTTTGCATTTTACCTCTAAATAAGGGGAATTTCTGCATTTTACCTCAAAATAAGAAGGATTTCTGCCTTTTGCCCCAAAATATGGCTAATTTCTGCCTTTACGTTCAAAAATAAGGAAAACTTCTTCAATTTTGTATCATAATAAAAGAAATTTCTGATTTTTGCACCAAAATACGGGGAATTTCTGAATTTTTGCTCTGAAATAAATAAAATTTCTGCAATTTTGCCCGAAAATAAGGGAAATTTGTGCCTTTTTTCCCCAAATTAAGGGGAATTTCGGCCTTTGCCCCAAAATATGGGGAATTTCATCATTTTACCTCAAAATAAGGGAAATTTCAGCCTTTTTTCACCAAAATATGGAGAATTTCTGCATTTTGCCCCAAAATAAAGGGAATTTCTGCATTTTTGCACCAATATTAGGGGAATTTCTGCAATTTTGCTCCAAAATACGGGTCATTTCTGCCTTTTTGCCTGAAATTAAGTGGAATTTCTGCCTTTTTGTCCCAAAATAAGTGAAATTACTTCAATTTTAGCCAAAAATTAAGGATTTCATCTTTTTGCCCCAAAATAAGTGGAATTTCTGCCATTTTGCCCTGAAATATTTGAAATTTCTGCAGTTTTACCACAAAATAAGGAAAATTTCTGCCTTTTTGCCCCAAAAGAAGGGGAATTTCAGCCTTTTTACCTCATAATAATGGGAATCTCTGCCTTTTTGCCCTAAAATATGGAAAATTTCTGTATTTTTGCCCCAAAATAAAGAAAATTTCTGCAATTTTGTAACAAAATAAAAGTAATTTCTGCATTTTGTCCCAAAATAAGAGTAATTTCCACGTTATTTCCCTGAAATAAGTAAAATTTTTGTAATTTTGCCCCAAAATAAGGGGAATTTCTGACTTTTTGCCCTGAAATAAGGAGAATTTCTGTCTTTTTGCCCCAAAATAATGTTAATTTCTGCATTTTCCTTCAAAATTAGGGGAATATGTGCAATTTTGCTCAAAATACGTGGAATTTCTGCCTTATTGCAACAAAATAAAGGGAATTTTTGCATTTTTGCACCAATATTAGGGGAATTTCTGAAATTTTGCTCCAAAATACGGGGAATTTTAACCTTATCGCCCGAAATAAAGTGGAATTTCTGCCTTTTTGCCCTGAAATATTTGAAATTTCCGCAATTTTTCCCAAAATAAGGGGAATTTCTGTTTTTGGCCCCAAAATTACAAGAATTTCTGCTTTTTGCCCCAAAATAAGGCAAATTTCTGACTTTTTTCCCTAAAATAAGTGAAATTTCTGCAATTTTGCCACGAAATAAGAAGAATTTCTGCCTTTTTGCCAAAATAAGGAGAATTTCAGCATTTTACCTCCAAATAAGGGGAATTTCTGCCTTTTTGCCACATAATATGGGGAATTTCTGCCTATTGCCCCCAAATAAGAAAAATTTTTGCTTTTCTGCCCCAGTTAACAGGAATTTCCTCCTTTTTCAACAAAGTAAAGGGAATTTCTGCCTTTTTCCCCCAAATAACGGGAATTTCAGCTTTTTACCTCAAAATAAGGGGAATTTCTGCCTTTTGCCCAAAATATGGGGAATTTCTGAATTTTTGTTCCAAAATAAGGAAAATTTCTTCAATTTTGTACCAAAATAAAAGTAATTTCTGACTTTTTGCCCTGAAATAAATGAAATTTCTGCAATTTTGCCCGAAAAAAAGGGAAATTTGTGTCTTTTTGCCCCAAAATGAGGGGAATTTCTGCCTTTTTGCACCAAAATTAGGGAATTTTCTGCAATTTTGCTTCAAAATACAGGAAATTTCAGCCTCTTATCCCGAAAATAAGAGGAACTTCTTCCGATTTGCCCCAAAAAAAGGGAATTTCTGCATTTTTCCCCAATATTAGGGGAATTTCTGCAATTTTGCTCCAAAATACAAGGAATTTCTGCCTTTTTGCCCGAAATTAAAGGGATTTTCTGCGTTTTTGCTCCCAAACAAGAGAAATTTCTGCAATTTTATCCCAAAAAAGGGGATTTTTGCCTTTTTGCCCCAATATAATGGGAATTTCTGCATTTTTGCCCCACAATAAGAAAAATTTTTGCTTTTTTTCTCTGAAATAAGTGAAATTTCTGCAATTTTGCATTAAAATAAAAGAAATTTCTTCAATTTTTTTCCATAATAAAGGAATTTTCTGCAAATTTGCCCCAAAATAAAGGGAATTTCTGTGTTTTGTTTCCAAATAAGGGAAATTTCTGCAATTTTGTTCTAAAATAAGGGAATTTCTGCCTTTTGCCCCAAAATAAGAGGAATTTTTACCTTTTTGCCCCCAAATAAAGAAAATTACTGCATGTTTTACCCCTAAATTAGGTGAATTTCTGCAATTTTGCTCCAAAATACGGGGATTTTCTGCATATTTCGCCGAAAATAAGGGGAATTTCTGCCATTTTGCTGCGAAATAAGTGAAATTTCTGCAGTTTTACCCCAAAATAAGGGGAATTTCTGCATTTTTGGCCCCAAAATTATGGGAATTTCTGCAATTTTGCTCCAAAATATGGGGAATTTCTGCCTTTTTGCCCTAAAATAAAGGGAATGTATACCTTTTTGCCATAAAAAAGGGAAATTTCTTCATTTTTACCCTAAAATAAGGGGATTTTCCGCATTTTTGACAAAAAATAAGTGCAATTTCTGACTTTTCCAACAAAATAAACAAAATTTCTGTCTTTTTGCCCCAAAATAAGCGGAATTTCTGACGTTTTGCCCTGAAATAAGTTAAATTTCTAAAATTTTTCCCCAAAATAAGGTAAATGTATGCTTTTTGCCCCAAAATAAGAAGAATTTCTGCCTTTTTGCCCCAAAATAAGGGGAATTTCAGCCTTTTTACCTCAAAATAATGGGAATTTGTGAATTTCTGCCCCAAAATATGGAAAATTTCTGCCTTTTTGCCCCAAAATAAGAAAATTTCTGCTTTTTTTCGTGAAATAAGTGAAAATTCTGCAATTTTGCCCCAAAATAAGGGAAATTTCTGCAATTTTGCCAAATGTAAAGGAAATTTCTGCAATTTTCCTCAAAATAAGAGGAATTTCTGACTTTTTGCTCCCAAAAAAAGGAGATTTTCTGTCTTTTTGCACCAAAATAAGGAGAATTTCTACCTTTTTGCCCGAAAATTATGAGAATTTCTGCAATTTTGCTTTAAAATACGGGGAATTTCTGCCTTTTAGCCCAAAATAAAGGGATTTTCTGAATTTTCCCCCAATATTTGGGGAATTTCTGCATTTTACCTCTAAATAAGGGGAATTTCTGCATTTTACCTCAAAATAAGAAGGATTTCTGACTTTTGCCCCAAAATATGGCTAATTTCTGCCTTTATGTTCAAAAATAAGAAAAATTTCTTCAATTTTGTATCATAATAAAAGAAATTTCTGCTTTTTGTTCCAAAATAATGGGAATTTCTGACTTTTTGCCCTGAAATAAATGAAATTTCTGCAATTTTGCCCGAAAATAAGGGAAATTTGTGCCTTTTATCCCCAAATTAAGGGGAATTTCTGCCTTTGCCCCAAAATATGGGGAATTTCAGCATTTTACCTCAAAATAAGGGGAATTTCAGACTTTTTGCACCAAAATATGGAAAATTTCTGTATATTGCCCAAAAATAAATGGAAATTCTGCATTTTTGCACCAACATTAGGAGATTTTCTGCAATTTTGCTCTAAAATACGGGTCATTTCTGCCTTTTTGCCCGAAATTAAGTGGAATTTCTGCCTTTTTGTCCCGAAATAAGTGAAATTTCTTCAATTTTAGCCAAAAATTAGGGATTTTATCTTTTTGCCCCAAAATAAGTGGAATTTCTGCCATTATGCCCTGAAATATTTGAAATTTCTGCAATTTTACCACAAAATAAGGAAAATTTCTGCCTTTTTGCCCACAAATAAGGGAAATTTCAGCCTTATTACCACAAAATAAGGAAAATTTCTGCCTTTTTGCCTCAAACTAAAATAAAAATCTTCAATTTTGCCCCAAAATAAGGGGAATTTCTCCCCTTTTGCCCCAAAATAAAGAAAATTTCAGCCTTTTTACCTGAAAATAAGTCTAATTACTGCAATTTTGCCCCAAATAAGTTAAATTTCTGCAATTTTGCCCCTAAATAAGGTAAATTTCTGCAATTTTGCCCCAAATAAAGAAATTTTTGAAATTTTGTCCCAAAATACAGGGAATTTCTGATTTTTGCCCCAAAATAAAGGGAATTTCTGACTTTTGCCCCAAAATTAGGGGAATTTCTGCCTTTTTGCTCGAAAATAAGGGGAATGCATACCTTTTTGCCCGAAAATAAGGGGAATGCATACCTTTTTGCCAAAAAAAGGGAAATTTCTTCATTTTTGCTCCAAAATAAGGGGAATTTCTGCCTCTTTGCCTCTAAATAAGTGGAAATTCTGTCTTTATCCCCCAAAACAAAGGGAATTTCTGTATTTTTTGCCCCAAAATAAGAGAAATTTCTGACTTATTACCCTGAAATAAGTGAAATTTCTGCAATTTTGTACCAACATAAGAGAAATTTCACTTTTTTGCCTCCAAATAAGGGGAATTTCAGCCTTTTTACCTCAAAATAAGGGAAATTTCTGCATTTTACCACAAAATATTAGGAATTTCTTCCTTTTTGCCCCAAAATAAGGAAAATTTCTGCCTTTTTTTCCTGAAATAAGTGAAATTTCTTCAATCTTGCCACAAAATAAGTGAAAATTCTGCAATTTTGCCCCAAAATAAAAGAAATTTCTGAAAATTTGCCCCAAAATAAGTGGAATTTCTGAGGTTTGCCCCAAAATAAAGAGAATTTCTGTCTTTTTGCCCCAACATATAGTTAATTTCTGAATTTTTGCCCCACAATAAGGGGAATTTCTGCAATTTTGCTCCAAAATACAGAGAATTTCTGCCTTTTTGCCCGAAAATAAGGGGAATGCACACATTTTGCCATAAAAAAGGAAATTTTTTAATTTTTGCACCAAAGTAAGGGGGATTTCTGTTTTTTGCCCTCAAATAAGGGAAATTTCTGCAATTTTGCCCTAAAATACAGGGAATTTCTGTCTTTTAGCCCCAAAATAAAAGGAATTTCTGCATTTTCCCCCAATATTTGGGTAATTTCTGCATTTTACCACTAAATAAGGGGAATTTCTGCATTTTACCTCAAAATAAGAAGAATTTCTGCCTTTTGGCCCAAAATATGGGGAATTTTTGCTTTTTTGTTCCAAAATAAGGGAAATTTCTTCAATTTCGTACCATAACAAAAGAAATTTCTGCTTTTTGCCCCAAAATAAGGGGAATTTCTGACTTTTTGCCCTGAAATAAATGAAATTTCTGCAATTTTGCCTGAAAATAAGGGAAATTTGTGCCTTTTTGCCCCAAAATAAGGGGAATTTCTGCCTTTTGCCCCAAAATATAAGGAATTTCTGCATTTTACATCAAAATAAGAGAAATTTCAGCCTTTTTCACCAAAATATGGAGAATTTCTGCCTGTTTGCCCCAAAATAAAGGGAATTTCTGCATTTTTTGCACCAATATTAGGAGAATGTCTGCAATTTTAATCCAAAATACGTGTCATTTCTACCTTTATGCCCAAAATTAAGTGGAATTTCTGCCTTTTTGTCCCGAAATAAGTGAAATTTCTTCAATTTTAGCCAAAAATTAGGGATTTCATCTTTTTGCCCAAAAATAAGGGGAATTTCTGCCATTTTGCTCCAAAATACAGGAAATTTCTGCTTTTTTGCCCGAAAATAAGGGGAATACATACCTTTTTGCCATAAAAAAGGGAAATTTCTTCATTTTTGCTCCAAAATAAGGGAAATTTCTGCCTTTTTCCCTCTAAATAAGTAGAATTTGTTTTTTTCCCCCAAAACAAAGGGAATTTCATTCATTTTTGCTTCAAAATAAGGGGAATTTCTGACTTATTACCCTGAAATATGTGAAATTTCTGCAATTTTACCCCAACATAAGGGAAATTTCTGCCTTTTTGCCCCCAAATAAGGGGAATTTCAGCCTTTTTACCTCAAAATAAAGGGGATTTCTGCATTTTTGCCACAAAATATTAGGAATTTCGGCCTTTTTTCCCCAAAATAAGGAAAATTTCTGCCTTTTTTTCCTGAAATAAGTGAAATTTCTGCAATTTTGCCCCAAAATATGTCAAATTTCTGCAATTTTGCCCCAAAATAAGGGAAATTTCTGGAACTTTACCCCAAAATAAGTGGAATTTCTGAGGTTTGCCCCAAAATAAGGAGAATTTCTGTCTTTTTGCCCCAACATATAGGAAATTTCTGCCTTTTTGCCCCACAATTAGGGGAATTTCTGCAATTTTGCTCAAAAATATGGGGATTTTCTGCCTTTTTCGCTGAAAATAAGGGAAATTTCTACATTTTGCCGCGAAATAAGTGAAATTTCTGCAGTTTCAAGCCAAAATAAGGGGAATTTCTGCCTTTTTGCCACAAATTAAAGGAAATTCTGCAATTTTGCTCCAAAATACGGGGAATTTCTGCCTTTTTGCCCAAAAATAAAAGGAATGTATACCTTTTTGCCATAAAAAGAAAAATTTCTTCATTTTTGCCTGAAAATAAGGGGATTTCCCGCCTTTTTTACTCAAAATAAGTGCAATTTTTGCCTTTTCCCCAAAAATAAATGAAATTTCTGTCTTTTTGCCTTAAAATAAGGGGAATTTCTGACTTTTTGCCCGAAAATAAGGGGAATTTCAGCCTATTTACTTCAAAATAAAAGGAATTTCTGCCTTTTTGCCCCAAAATAAGAAAATTTCTGCAATTTTGTACCAAAAAAAGAAATCTTTGTTTTTTTGCCCCAAAATAAGAAAATTTCTGCCTTTTTTCTGAAATAAGTGAAATTTCTCCAATTTTGCCCCAAAATAACGGAAATTTCTGCAATTTTGCCCCAATATAAAGGAAATTTCTGCAATTTTGCCCCAAAATAAGGGGAATTTCTGACTTTATGTTCCCGAAAAAAAAAGATTTTCGGTCTTTTTGCCCCAAAATAAAGAGAATTTCTGACTTTTTGCGCGAAAATTATGAGAATTTCTGCAATTTTGCTTCAAAACACAGGGAATTTCTGCCTTTTTGCCCCAAAATAAAGGGAATTTCTGCATTTTTCCCCAATATTTGGGGAATTTCTGCATTTTACCTCTAAATAAGGGGAATTTCTGCATTTTACCTCAAAATAAAAAGAATTTCTGCCTTTTGCCCCAAAATACGGGGAATTTCTGCCTTTTTGTTCCAAAATGAGGAAAATTTCTTCAATGTTGTACTATAACAATAGAAATTTCTGCTTTTTACCCCAAAATAAGGGAAATTTCTGACTTTTTGCCATGAAATAAATGAAATTTCTGCAATTTTGCCCGAAAATAAGGGAAATTTGTGCCTTTTCGCCCCAAAATAAAAGGAATTTCTGCCTTTTGCTCCAACATATGGGGAATTACAGCATTTTACTTCAAAATAAGGGGAATTTCAGAATTTTTACACTAAAATATGGAGAATTTCTGCCTTTTTGCCCCAAATTAAAGGGAATTTCTGCATTTTTGCACCAATATTAGGGGAATTTCTGCTATTTTGCTCCAAAATACGGGTCATTTCTGCCTTTATGCCCGAAATTAAGTGGAATTTCTGCCTTTTTGTCCCGAAATAAGTGAAATTTCTTCAATTTTAGCCAAAAATTAGGGATTTCATCTTTTTGCCCCAAGATAAGGAGAATTTCTGCCATTTTGCTCCAAAATACTGGGAATTTCTGCCTTTTTGCCCGAAAATAAGGGGAATGCATACCTTTTTGCCATAAAAAAGGGAAATTTCTTCATTTTTGCTCCAAAATAAGGGGAATTTCTGCATTTTTGCCTCTAAATAAGTGGAAATTCTGTCTTTTCCCCCCAAAACAAAGGGAATTTCTGTCTTTTTGCCTCAAAATAAGGGGAATTTCTGAGTTATTACCCTGAAATAAGTGAAATTTCTGCAATTTTGCCCCAACATATAGGAAATTTCTGCCTTTTTGCCCCCAAATAAGGGGATTTCAGCAATTTTACCTCAAAATAAAGGGAATTTCTGCATTTTTGCCACAAAATATTAAGAATTTCTGCCTTTTTGCCCCCAAATAAGGAAAATTTCTGCCTTTTTTTCCTGAAATAAGTGAAATTTCTGCATTTTTGCCCCAAAATAAGGGAAATTTCTGAAATTTTGCCCCAAAATAAGTGGAATTTTTGAGGTTTACCCCAAAATAATGAGAATTTCTGTCTTTTTGCCCCAACATATAGGGGATTTCTGCCTTTTTACCCCACAGTTAGGGGAATTTCTGCAATTTTGCTCCAAAATACGGGGAATTTCTGCCTTTTTGGCCGAAAATTAGGGGAATGCATAACTTTTTGCCATAAAAATTGGAAATTTCTTCATTTTTGCCCCAAAGTAAGAGGAATTTCTGATTTTTGCCCACAAATAAGGGAAATTTTTGCAATTTTGCCCTAAAATAAGGGGAATTTCTGCCTTTTTCCCCAAAATAAAAAGAATTTCTGCCTTTTTACACAAAAATAAAGAAAATTACTGTATTTTTTACCCCAAAATTAGGTGAGTTTCTTCAATTTTGCTCCAAAATACGGGGATTTTCTGCCTTTTTCGCCGAAAATAAGGGGAATTTCTGCATTTTGCCGTGAAATAAGTGAAATTTATGCAGTTTTACCCCAAAATAAGGGGAATTTCTGCCTTTTTGCCAAAAAATTAGGGGACTTTCTGCAATTTTGCTCCTAAATACGGGGAATTTCTGCCTTCTTGCCCGAAAATAATAGGAATGTATACCTATTTGCCATAAAAAGGGAAATTTCTTCATTTTTGCCCGAAAATAAGGGGATTTTCCGATTTTTGACTCAAAATAACTGAAATTTCTGCCTTTTCCCCCAAAATAAATGAAATTTCTGTCTTTTTCCCCCAAAATAAGAAGAATTTCTGCCTTTTTGCCCCAAAATATGGGGAATTTCAGCCTTTTTGACCCAAAATAAGAAAAATTTCTGCAATTTTGTTCGAAAATAAAAGAAATTTCTGCCTTTTTGCCCCAAAATAAAAAATTTCTGCCTTTTCTCTGAAATAAGTGAAATTTCTGCAATTTTGCCCCAAAATAAGGGAAAATTCTGCAATTTTGCCCCAATGTCAAAAAAATTTCTGCAATTTTGCCCCAAAATAAGGGGAATTTCTGATTTTTACTCCCGAAAAAAGGAGATTTTCTGTCTTTTTACCCCAAAATAAGGAGAATTTCTGCCTTTTTGCACGAATATTATGAGAATTTTTGCAATTTTGCTTCAAAATATGGGGAATTTCTTCCTTTTAGCTCCAAAATACAGGGAATTTCTGCATTTTCCCACAATATTTGGTGAATTTCTGCATTTTACCTCAAAATAAAGGGAATTTCAGCCTTTTTGCAAAAATATGGAGAATTTCTGCCTTTTTGCCCCAAATAAAGGGAATTTCTGCATTTATGCACCAATATAAGGGGAATTTCTGCAATTTTGCTCCAAAATACGGGTCATTTCTACCTTTTTACCCGAAATTAAGTGGAATTTCTGCCATTTTGTCCCAAAATAAGTGAAATTTATTCAATTTTAGCCAAAAATTAGGGATTTCATTTTTTGCCCCAAAATAAAAAGAATTTCTGCCATTTTGCCATGAAATATTTGAAATTTCACCAATTTTACCTTAAAATAAGGGAAATTTCTGCCTTTTTGCCTCAAAATAAGGGGAATTTCAGCCTTTTTACCTCAAAAAAAGGAGAATTTCTGCATTTTTGCCACAAAATATAAGGAATTTATGCCTTTTTGCCCCAAAATATAAGGAATTTCTGCTTTTTTTGCCCCAAAATAAGGGGAATTTCTCCCTTTTTGCTCCAAAATAAAGGAAATTTCAGACTTTTTACCTGAAAATAAGTGAAATTTTTGAAATTTTACCTCAAAATAAGGTAAATTCCTGCAATTTTGCCCCAAAATAAAGGAAATTTCTGGAATTTTGCCCCAAAATAAGGGGAATTTCTGATTTTTGCACCAAAATAAAGGGATTTTCTGCCTTTTGCTTCAAAATTAGGGAAATTTCTGCAATTTTGTTCCAAAATACAGGGAATTTCTGCATTTTTGCCCGAAAATAAGGGGAATGCATACCTTTTGGCCATAAAAAAGGGAAATTTCATTTTTGCTCCAAAATAAGGGGAATTTCTGCCTTTTTGCTTCTAAATAAGTGGAATTTCTGTCTTTTTCCCCAAAACAAAGGGAATTTCTGTCTTTTTTGCCCAATAATAAGGGGAATTTCTGACTTATTACCCTAAAATAAGTGAAATTTCTGCAATTTTTCCCCAAAATAAGTGAAATTTCTGCAATTTTGCCCCAAAATAAGGGAAATTTCTGGAATTTTGCCCCAAAATAAGTGGAATTTCTGAGTTTTTCCCCAAAATAAGGAGAATTTCTGTCTTTTTGACCCAAAATAAAGAGAATTTCTGCCTTTTTGCCCGAAAATTATAAGAATTTCTGCAATTTTCCTTTAAAATACGGGAAATTTCTGCCTTTTAGCCCAAAATAAAGGGATTTTCTGAATTTTCCCCCAATATTTGGGGAATTTCTGCATTTTACCTCTAAATAAGGGGAATTTCTGCATTTTACCTCAAAATAAGAAGAATTTCTGCCTTTTGCTCCAAAATATGGCTAATTTCTGCATTTGTTCAAAAATAAGGAAAATTTCTTCAATTTTGTATCATAATAAAAGAAATTTCTGCTTTTTGCCCCAAAATAAGGGGACTTTCTGACTTTTTGCCCTGAAATAAATGAAATTTCTGCAATTTTGCCCGAAAATAAAGGAAATTTGTGCCTTTTTGCCCCAAATTAAGGGGAATTTCTGCCTTTGCCCCAAAATATGTGGAATTTCAGCATTTTACCTCAAAATAAGGGAAATTTCAGCCTTTTTGCACCAAAATATGGAGAATTTCTGCCTTTTTGCCCCAAAATAAAGGGAATTTCTGCATTTTTGTACCAATAATAGGGGAATTTCTGCAATTTTGCTCCAAAATACGGGTCATTTCTGCCTTTTTGCCTGAAATTAAGTGGAATTTCTGCCTTTTTGTCCCGAAATAAGTGAAATTTCTTCAATTTTAGCCAAAAATTAGGGATTTCATCTTTTTGCCCCAAAATAAGTGGAAATTTAGCCATTTTGCCCTGAAATATTTGAAATTTCTGCAATTTTACCACAAAATAAGGGGAATTTCTGCCTTTTTGCCCCAAAATAAGGGGAATTTCAGCCTTATTACCTCAAAATAAGGGAAATTTCTGCCTTTTTGCCACAAAATATAAGGAATTTCTGCCTTTTTGCCTCAAAGTATGGAAAATTTCTGCAATTTTGCTCAAAAATAAAGGGAATTTCTCCCTTTTTGCCGCAAAATAAAGGAAATTTCAGCCTTTTTACCTGAAAATAAGTGAAATTACTGCAATTTTGCCCCAAATAAGTTAAATTCCAGCAATTTTGCCCCTAAATAAGGTAAATTTCTGCAATTTTGCTCCAAAATAAAGAAAATTTTTGGAATTTTGTCCTAAAATACGGGGAATTTCTGATTTTTGCCCCAAAATAAAGGGAATTTCTGCCTTTTGCCTCAAAATTAGGGGAATTTCTGCAATTTTGCTCCAAAATACGGGGAATTTCTGCCTTTTTGCCCGAAAATAAGGGGAATGCATACCTTTTTGCCATAAAAAAGGGAAATTTCTTCATTTTTGCTCCAAATTAAGGGGAATTTCTGCCTCTTTGCCTCTAATTAAGTTGAATTTCTGTTTTTTCCCCCAAAACACAAGGAATTTCTGTCTTTTTTGGCCCAAAATAAGGGGAATTTCTGCCTTATTACCCTGAAATAAGTGAAATTTCTGCAACTTTCTACCAACATAAGAGAAATTTCTCCCTTTTTGCCTCCAAATAAGGGGAATTTCAGCCTTTTTACCTCAAAATAAGGGGAATTTCTGCATTTTACCACAAAATATTAGGAATTTCTGCCTTTTTGCCCCAATATAAGGAAAAATTCTGCCTTTTTTTCCTGAAATAAGTGAAATTTCTTCAATCTTGCCCGAAAATAAGTGAAATTTCTGCAATTTTGCCCCAAAATAAGAGAAATTTCTAAAAAGTTTCCCCAAAATAAGTGGAATTTCTGAGGTTTGCCCCAACATATAGGGATTTTTTCTGACTTTTTGACCCACAATAAGGAAAATTTCTGCAATTTTGCTCCAAAATACAGAGAATTTCTGCCTTTTTGCCTGAAAATAAGGGGAATGCATACCTTTTTGCCATAAAAAAAGAAAATTTTTTAATTTTTGCCCCAAAGTAAGAGGAATTTCTGTTTTTTTGCCCTCAAATAAGGGAAATTTCTGCAATTTTGCACTAAAATACAGGGAATTTGTGTCTTTTAGCCACAAAAAAGAGGGAATTTCTGCATTTTCCCCAATATTTGGGGAATTTCTGCATTTTACCACTAAATAAGGGGAATTTCTGCATTTTACCTCAAAATAAGTAGAATTTCTGCCTTTTGCCCCAACATATGGGGAATTTTTGCCTTTTTGTTTTAAAATAAAAAAAATTTCTTCAATTTTGTACCATAACAAAAGAAATTTCTGCTTTATGCCCCAAAATAAGGGGAATTTCTGACTTTTTTCCCTGAAATAAATGAAATTTCTGCAATTTTGCCTGAAAATAAGGGAAATTTGTGCCTTTTTGCCCCAAAATAAAGGGAATTTCTGCCTTTTGCCCCAAAATATGGGGAATTTCAGCATTTTACCTCAAAATAAGGGGAATTTCAGTCTTTTTGCACCAAAATATGGAGAATTTCTGCCTATTTGTCCCAAAATATAGGGAATCTGCATTTTTGCACCAATATTAGGAGAATATCTGCAATTTTGCTCCAAAATACGGGTCATTTCTGCCTTTATGCCCAAAATTAAGTGGAATTTCTGCGTTTTTGTCCCGAAATAAGTGAAAATTCTTCAATTTTAGCCAAAAATTAGGGATTTCATCTTTTTGCCCCAAAATAAGGGGAATTTCTGCCATTTTGCTTTAAAATACGGGGAATTTCTGCCTTTTTGCACGAAAATAAGGGGAATGCATACCTTTTTGCAATAAAAAAGGGGAAATTTCTTCATTTTTGCTCCAAAATAAGGGAAATTTCTGCCTTTTTGCCTCTAAATAAGTAGAATTTGTTTTTTTCCCCCAAAACAAAAAGAATTTCTGTCTTTTTTGCCCCAAAATAAGGGAAATTTCTGACTTATTACCCTGAAATATGTGAAATTTCTGCAATTTTGCCTCAACATAAGGGAAATTTCTGCCTTTTTGCCCCCAAATAAGGGGAATTTCAGCCTTTTTACCTCAAAATAAGGGGAATTTTGGCATTTTTGCCACAAAATATTAGGAATTTCTGCATTTGCCCCAAAATAAGGAAAATTTCTGCCTTTTTTCCCTGAAATAAGTGAAATTTCTTCAATTTTGCCCCAAAATAAGTGAAATTTCTGCAATTGTGCCCCAAAATAAGGGAAATTTCTAGAATTTTGCCCCAAAATAAGTGGCATTTCTGAGGTTTGCCCCAAAATAAGAAGAATTTCTGTCTTTTTGCCCCAACATATAGGGAATTTCTGCATTTTTGCCCCACAATTAGGGGAATTTCTACAATTTTGCTCCAAAATACGGGGATTTTCTGCCTTTCTCGCTGAAAATAAGGGGAATTTCTGCATTTTGCCGCGAAATAAGTGAAATTTCTGCAGTTTCAAGCCAAAATAAGGGGAATTTCTGCCTTTTTGCCACAAATTAGGGGAATTTCTGCAATTTTGCTCCAAAATACGAGGAATTTCTGCCTTTTTGCCCGAAAATAAAAGGAATGTATCCCTTTTTGCCATAAAAAAGGGAAATTTCTTCATTTTTGCCTGAAAATAAGGGGATTTTCCGCCTTTTTGACTCAAAATAAGTGCAATTTCTGCCTTTTCCCCAAAAGTAAATGAAATTTCTGTCTTTTTGCCTTAAAATAAGGGGAATTTCTGACTTTTTGCCCGAAAATAAGGGGAATTTCAGCCTATTTATTTCAAAATAAGGGGAATTTCTGCCTTTTTGCCCAAAAATATGGGGAATTTCTGCCTTTTTGCCCCAAAATAAGAAAAATTTCTGCAATTTTGTACCAAAAAAAAAGAAATTGTTTTTTTGCCACAAAATAAGAAAATTTCTGCCTTTTTTCTGAAATAAGTGAAATTTCTCCAATTTTACCCTCAAATAAGGGAAATTTCTGCAATTTTGCCCCGATGTTTAGAAAATTTCTGCAATTTTGCCCCAAAATAAGGGGAATTTCTGACTTTATGTTCCCGAAAATAAACGATTTTCTGTCTTTTTGCCCCAAAATAAGGAGAATTTCTGCCTTTTTGCGCGAAAATTATGAGTATTTCTGCAATTTTGCTTCAAAACACAGGGAATTTCTGCCTTTTTGCCCCAAAATAAAGGGAATTTCTGCATTTTTCCCCAATATTTGGGGAATTTCTGCATTTTACCTCTAAATAAGGGGAATTTCTGCATTTTACCTCAAAATAAGAAGAATTTCTGCCTTTTGCCCCAAAATACGGGGAATTTCTGCCTTTTTGTTCCAAAATAAGAAAAATTTCTTCAATTTTGTACCATAACAACAGAAATTTCTGCTTTTTACCCCAAAATAAGGGAAATTTCTGATTTTTGCCATGAAATAAATGAAATTTCTGCAATTTTGCCCGAAAATAATAGAAATTTGTGCCTTTCTGTCCCAAAATAAAAGGAATTTCTGCCTTTTGCTCCAAAATATGGGGAATTACAGCATTTTACCTTAAAATAAAAGGAATTTCAGACTTTTTGCACCAAAATATGGAGAATTTCTGCCTTTTTGCCCCAAAATAAAGGGAATTTCTGCATTTTTGCACCAATATTAAAGGAATTTCTGCAATTTTGCTCCAAAATACGGGTCATTTCTGCCTTTATGCCCGAAATTAAGTGGAATTTCTGCCTTTTTGTCCCGAAATAAGTGAAATTTCTTCAATTTTAGCCAAAAATTAGGGATTTCACATTTTGCCCCAAAATAAGGAGAATTTCTGCCATTTTGCTCCAAAATACGGGGAATTTCTGCCTTTTGACCGAAAATAAGGGGAATGCATATTTTTTTGCCACAAAAATTGGAAATTTCTACATTTTTGCCCCAAAGTAAAAGGAATTTCTGTTTTTTGCCTACAAATAAAGGAAATTTCTGCAATTTTGCCCTAAAATAAGGGGAATTTCTGCCTTTTGCCCCAAAATAAGGAGAATTTCTGCTTTTTTGACCAAAAATAAAGAAAATTGCTGTATTTTTTACCCCAAAGTTAGGTGAATTTCTTTAATCTTGCTCCAAAATACGGAGATTTTCTGCCTTTTTCACCGAAAATAAGGGGAATTTCTGCATTTTGCCGCAAAATAAGTGAAATTTATGCAGTTTTACCCCAAAATAATGGGAATTTCTGCCTTTTTGCCACATTATTAGGGAAATTTCTGCAATTTTGCTCCAAAATACGGGGAATTTCTGCCTTCTTGCCCTAAAATAATAGGAATGTATACGTTTTTGCCATAAAAAAAGGAAATTTCTTCATTTTTGCCCGAAAATAAGGGGATTTTCCGCCTTTTTGACTCAAAATAAGTGAAATTTCTGCCTTTTCCCCCAAAATAAATGAAATTTCTGTCTTTTCCCCCAAAATAAGGGAAATTTCTGACTTTTTGCCCAAAAATAAGGGGAATTTCAGGCTATTTACCTCAAAATAAGGGGAATTTCTGCCTTTTTGCCCCAAAATATGGGGAATTTCTGCTTTTTTGACCCAAGATAAAAAAAAATTCTGCAATTTTGTTCGAAAATAAAAGAAATTTTTGCCTTTTTGCCCCAAAATAAGAAAATTTCGGCCTTTTCTCTGAAATAAGTGAAATTTCTGCAATTTTGCCCCAAAATAAGGGAAATTTCTGCAATTTTGCCCCAATGTCAAGAAAATTTCTGCAATTTTGCCCCAAAATAAGGGGAATTTTTGATTTTTGCTCCCGAAAAAAGGAGATTTTCTGTCTTTTTGCCCCAAAATAAGGAGATTTTCTGCCTTTTTGCCCGAACATTATGAGAATTTCTGCAATTTTGCTTCAAAATATGGGGAATTTCTGCCTTTTAGCTCCAAAATAAAGGGAATTTCTGCATTTCCCCCCAATATCTGAAGAATTTCTGCATTTTACCTCTAAATAAGGGGAATTTCTGCATTTTACCTCAAAATAAAAAAAATTTCTGCCTTTTGCCCCAAAATATGGGGAATTTCTTTTTATTGTTCCAAAATAATGAAAATTTCTTCAATTTTGTACCATAATAAAAGAAATTTCTGCTTTTTGCCCCAAAATAAAGGGAATTTCTGACTTTTTGCCCTGAAATAAATGAAATTTCTGCATTTTTGCCTGAAAATAAGGGAAATTTGTGCCTTTTTGCCCCAAAATTAGGGGAATTTCTGCGTTTTGAACCCAAATATGGGGAATTTCAACATTTTACCTCAAAATAAAAGGAATTTCAGCTTTTTTGCACAAACATATGGAGAATTTCTGCCTTTTTGCCCCAAATAAAGGGAATTTCTGCATTTTTGCACCAATATTAGGGGAATTTCTGCAATTTTGCTCCAAAATACGGGTCATTTCTGCCTTTATGCACGAAATTAAGTGGAATTTCTGTCTTTTTGTCCCAAAATAAGTGAAATTTCTTCAATTTTAGCCAAAAATTAGGGATTTCATTTTTTGCCACAAAATAAGGGGAATTTCTGCCATTTTGCCATGAAATATTTGAAATTTCAGCAACTTTACCACAAAATAAGGGAAATTTCTGCAATTTTACCTCAAAATAATGTAAATTCCTGCAATTTTGCCCCAAAATAAAGGAAATTTCTGGAATTTTGTCCCAAAATAAGGGGAATTTCTGATTTTTGCACCAAAATAAATGGAATTTCTGCCTTTTGCCTCAAAATTAGGGGAATTTCTGCAATTTTGTTCCAAAATACAAGGAATTTTTGCCCTTTTGCCTGATAATAAGGGGAATGCATACCTTTTGGCCATAAAAAAAATTTCTTCATTTTTGCTCCAAAATAAGGGGAATTTCTGCCTTTTTGCCTCTAAAAAAATGAAATTTCTGTCTTTTTACCCCAAAACAAAGGAAGTTTCTGTCTTTTTTGCCCAATAATAAGGGGATTTCTGACTTATTACCCTGAAATAAGTGAAAATTCTGGAATTTTGCCCCAACATAAGTGGAATTTCTGAGTTTTGCCCCAAAATAAGGAGAATTTCTGTCCTTTTGACCCAATAAATACAGAATTTCTGCCTTTTTGCCCCACAACTAGGGGAATTTCTGCAATTTTGCTCCAAAATACGGGGAATTTCTGCTTTTTTTCCCAAAAATAAGAGGAATGTATACCTTTTGCCACAAAAAAGGAAATTTCTTCATTTTTGCCCCAAAATAAAAGGAATTTCTGCCTTTTAACCTCAAAATAAGTGAAATTTCTGCATTTTTATTCAAAAATAAACGGAATTTTTGTCTTCTTCCTCCAAAATATAAGGAATTTTTGAATTATGCAATGCAATAAGTGAAATTTCTGCAATTTTGCCACAAATTTAGAGAAATTTCTGCCTTTTTGCCACAAATAAGGGAAATTTCTGGAATTTTACCCCCAAATAAGAAGAATTTCAGCCTTTTTACCTCAAAATAAAGGGAATTTCAGCATTTTTGCCACAAAATATAAGGAATTTCTGCCTTTTTGCCCCAAAATAGAGGAAATTTCTGGAATTTTGCCCCAAAATAAGAGGAATTTCTGATTTTTGCACCAAAATAAAGGGAATTTCTGCCCTTTGCCCCAAAATTAGGGGAATTTCTGCAATTTTGTTCTAAAATACGGGGAATTTCTGGCTTTTTGCCCGAAAATAAGGGGAATGCATACCATTTTTGCCATAAAAAAGGGAAATTTCTTCATTTTTGATCCAAAATAAGGGGAATTTCTGCCTTTTTTGCCTCTAAATAAGTGGAATTTCTGTCTTTTTCCCCCAAAACAAAGGGAATTTCTGTCTTTTTTGCCCAATAATAAGGGGTATTTCTGACTTATTACCCTGAAATAAGTGAAATTTCTGGAATTTTGCCCCTAAATAAATATAAGTGGAATTTCTGAGTTTTACCCCAAAATAAAAGGAATTTCTGTTATTTTGCCCAAAAATACGGGAAATTTCTGCCTTTTTGTCCCGAAATAAAGGGAATTTCAGACTTTTTACCTCAAAATAAGGGGAATTTCTGCATTTTTGGCACAAAATATTGAGAATTTCTGCAATTTTACTACCAAATATTGAAAATTTCTGCCTTTTTTCCCTGAAATAATTGAAATTCCTGCCATTTTGCCACAAAATAACTGAAATTTCTGCAATTTTGCCCCAAAATAAAGGAAATTTCTGGAATTTTCTTCAAAATAAATGGAATTTCTGAGTTTTACCCCAAAATAAAAAGAATTTCTGTGTTTTTGCCCCAACATATAGGGAATTTCTGCCTTTTTGCCCCACAACTAGGGGAATATCGGCAATTTTGCTCCAAAATACGGGAAATTTCTGCTTTTTTTCCCAAAAATAAGAGGAATGTATACCTTTTGCCACAAAAAAGGAAAATTTCTTCATTTTTGCCCCAAAATAAGAGGAATTTCTGCCTTTTGACCTCAAAATAAGTGAAATATCTGCTTTTTTATTCAAAAATAAACGGAATTTCTGCCTTTTGCCCCAAAATAAAAGGAATTTTTGAATTATGCCCTGAAATAAGTGAAATTTCTGCAATTTTGCCCCAAAATAAGAGCAATTTCTGCCTTTTTGACACAAAATATTAGGAATTTCTGCCTTTATGCCCCAAAATAAGGAAAATTCCTGCCTTTTTTCCCTGAAATAAGTGAAATTTCTGCAATTTTGCCCCAAAATAAGTGAAATTTCTGGAATTTTGCCCCAAAATAAGTAAAATTTCTGCAATTTTGCCCAAAAATAAAGGAAATTTCTGGAATTTTGCCCCAAAATAAGTGGAATTTCTGAGTTTTGCCCCAAAATAAAAAGAATTTCTGTCTTTTTACCCCAACATATAGGGAATTTCTGCATTTTTGCCCGACAATTAGAAGAATTTCTGCAATTTTGCTCCAAAATACAGGGAATTTCTGCTTTTTAGCCCGAAAATAAGGGGAATGTATACCTTTTGCCACAAAAAAGGGAAAATTCTTCATTTTTGCCCCAAAATAAGAGGAATTTCTGCCTTTTTACCTCAAAATAAGTAAAATTTCTGCCTTTTTTACCCAAAAATAAACGGAATTTCTGTCTTTTTGCCCCAAAATAAAAGGAATTTTTGAATTATACCCTGAAATAAGTGCAATTTCTCAATTTTGCCCCAAAATAAGGGAAATTTCTGAATTTTTGACACAAAATAAGGGGAATTTCTGCATTTTTGCCACAAAATATTAGGAATTTCTGCCTTATTGCCCCAAAATGAGGAAAATTTCTGTGTTTCTTCCCTGAAATAAAGGAAATTTCTGCAATTTTGCCCCAAAATAATTGAAATTTCTGCAATTTTGCCCCAAAATAAGTGGAATTTCTGAGTTTTGTCCCAAAATAAGGAGAATTTCTGTCTTTTTGCCCCAACAAATAAGGAATTTCTCCCTTTTTGCCCCACAACTAAGGGAATTTCTGCAATTTTGCTCCAAAATACAGGGAATTTCTGCTTTTTTTTTCCAAAAATAAGGGGAATGTATACCTTTTGCCACAAAAAAGGGAAATTTCTATATTTTTGCCCCAAAATAATAGAAATTTCTGTCTTTTTACCTCAAAATAATTGAAATTTCTGCCTTTTTACCCAAAAATAAACTGAATTTCTGTCTTTTTGCCCCAAAATAAAAGGAATTTTTGAATTTTGCCCTGATATAAGGGAAATTTCTGCAATTTTGCCCCAACATAAAAGAAATTTCTGCCTTTTTGACACAAAATAAGGGGAATTTCTGCATTTTTGCCACAAAATATTAGGAATTTCTGACTTTTTGCCCCAAAATAAGAAAATTTCTGCCTCTTTTCCCTGAAATAAGTGAAATTTCTGCAATTTTGCCCCAAAATAAGGGAAATTTCTGCCTTTTTGTTCCGAAATAAGGGGAATTTCAGCCTTTTTACCTCAAAATAGGGGAATTTCTGCATTTTTGCCACAAAATATTGAGAATTTCTGCCATTTTGCTCCAAAATATCAAAAATTTCTTCCTTTTTTTCCTGAAATAGGTGAAATTTCTGCAACGTTGCCCCAAAATAAGTGAAATTTCTGCAATTTTGCCCCAAAATAAGGGAACTTTCTGGTATTTTCCCCAAAATAAATGGAATTTTTGAGTTTTGCCCCAAAATAAAGAATTTCTGTCTTTTTGCCCCAACATATATGGAATTTCTGCATTTTTGCCCCACAATTAGAGGAATTTCTGCAATTTTGCTCCAAAATACGGGGAATTTCTGCTTTTTAGCCCGAAAATAAAAATAATGTATACCTTTTGCCACAAAAAAAGGAATTTCTTCATTTTTGCCCCAAAATAAGAGGAATTTCTGCATTTTTGCCTCAAAATAAGTGAAATTTCTGCCATTTACCCAAAAATAAACGGAATTTCTGTCTTTTTGCCCCAAAATAAAAGGAATTTTTTTATTATGCCCTGAAATAAGTGATATTTCTGCAATTTTTCCCCAAAATAAAAGAAATTTCTGCCTTTTTGCCACAAAATTAGGGGAATTTCTGTCTTTTTGCACCAAAATAAAAGGAATCTTTGAATTATGCCCTGAAATAAGTGAAATTTCTGCAATTTTGCCCCAAAATAAAAGAAATTTCTTCTTTTTTGCCACAAAATAAAAGGAATTTCTGTTATTTTGCCCAAAAATAAGGGAAATTTCTGCCTTTTTGTCCCGAAATAAGAGGAATTTCAGCCTTTTTACCTCAAAATAAGGGGAATTTCTGCATTTTTGGCACAAAATATTGAGAATTTCTGCAATTTTACTCCAAAATATTAAAAATTTCTGCCTTTTTTCCCTGAAATAATTGAAATTTCTGCAATTTTCCCCCAAATAAGTGAAATTTCTGCAATTTTTCCCCAAAATAAGGGAAATTTCTGGAATTTTCCCCAAAATAAATGGAATTTTTGAGTTTTACCTCAAAATAAAAAGAATTTCTGTGTTTTTGCCCCAACATATAGGGAATTTCTGCCTTTTTGCCCCACAACTAGGGGAATATCTGCAATTTTGCTCCAAAATATGGGGAATTTCTGCTTTTTTTCCCAAAAATAAGAGGAATGTATACCTTTTGCCACAAAAAAGGGAAATTTCTTCATTTTTGCCCCAAAATAAGAGGAATTTCTGCCTTTTAACCTCAAAATAAGTGAAATTTCTGCCTTTTTATTCAAAAATATACGGAATTTCTGTCTTTTTGCCCCAAAATAAAAGGAATTTTTGAATTATGCCCTGAAATAAGTGAAATTTCTGCAATTTTGCCCCAAAATAAGAGCAATTTTTGCCTTTTTGACACAAAATATTAGGAATTTCTGCCTTTTTGCCCCAAAATAAGGAAAATTCCTGCCTTTTTTTGCCTGAAATAAGTGAAATTTCTGCAATTTTGCCCCAAAATAAGTGAAATTTCTGGAATTTTGCCCCAAAATAGGGGAAAGTTCTGGAATTTTGCTTTCAAATAAGGGGAATTTCAGCCTTTATACCTCAAAATAATGGGAATTTAAGCATTTTTGCCACTAAATATTAAAAATTTCTGCTTTTTTGCCCCAAAATAAGGAAAATTTCTGCCTTTTTCCCTGAAATAAGTGAAATTTCTGCAATTTTGCCCCAAAATAAGTGAAATTTCTGCAATTTTGCCCCAAATAAGGGAAATTTCTGGAATTTTGCCCCAATATAATTGGAATTTTGAGTTTTGCCCCAAAATAAAAAGAATATCTGACTTTTGCCCTAACATATAGGGAATTTTTGCCTTTTTGCCCCGCAATTAGGGGAATTTCTGCAATTTTGCTCCAAAATACAGGGAATTTCTCCCTTTTTGCCCGAAAACAAGGGGAATGTATACCTTCTGCCAAAAAAAGGGAAATTTCTTCATTTTTGCCACAAAATAAGAGGAATGTCGGCCTTTTAACCTCAAAATAAGTGAAATTTCTGCCTTTCTACCCAAAAATAAATGGAATTTCTGTCATTTTGCCCCGAAATAAAAGAAATTTTTGAATTATGCCCTGAAATAAGTGAAATTTCTGCAATTTTCCCCCAAATAAAAGAAATTTCTGCCTTTTTGCCACAAATAAAGGGAATTTCTGTCTTTTAGCCCAAAAATAAGGGAAATTTCTGCATTTTGTTCCAAAATAAGGGGAATTTCAGCATTTTTACCTCACAATAAAGGGAATTTCTGCATTTTTGCCACAAAATATTGAGAATTTTTGCCATTTTGCTCCAAAATATCGAAAATTTCTGCCTTTTTTCTCTGAAATAAGTGAAATTTCTGCAATTTTGCCCCAAAATAAGTGAAATTTCTGCAATTTAGCCCCAAAATAAGGGAAATTTCTGGAATTTTCCCCAAAATAAATGGAATTTCTGAGTTTTGCCCCAAAATAAAGAATTTCTGTCTTTTTGCCCCAACATATAGGGAATTTCTGCATTTTTGCCCCACAATTAGGGGAATTTCTGCAATTTTGCTCCAAAATACAGGGAATTTCTGCTTTTTAGACCGAAAATAAAAATAATGTATACCTTTTGCCACAAAAAAAGAAATTTTTTTATTTTTGCCCCAAAATAAGAGGAATTTCTGCATTTTTACCTCAAAATAAGTGAAATTTCTGTCTTTTTACCCAAAAATAAACGGAATTTCTGTCTTTTTGCCCCAAAATAAAAAGAATTTTTTAATTATGCCCTGAAATAAGTGATATTTCTGCAATTTTTCCACAAAATAAAAGAAATTTCTGCCTTTTTGCCACAAAATAAGGGAAATTTCTGTCTTTTTGCCCCAAAATAAGGGAAATTTATCATTTTTGCCCCCAAATAAGGGAAATTTCAGCCTTTTTACCTCAAAATAAGGGGAATTTCTGCATTTTTGCCACAAAATATTAGGAATTTCTGCCTTTTTGCTCCAAAATAAGGAAAATTTCTGGCTTTTTTCCATGAAATAAGTGAAATTTCTGCAATTTTGCCCTAAAATAAGGGAAATATCTGGAATTTTGCCCCAAAATAAGGGAAATTTCTGGAATTTTGCCTCAGAATAAGTGGAATTTCTGGAATTTTGCCCCAAAATAGTGGAAATTTCTGGAATTTTGCTTTCAAATAAGGGGAATTTCAGCCTTTATACCTCAAAATAATGGGAATTTAAGCATTTTTGCCACAAAATATTAAGAATTTCTGCCTTTTTGCCCCAAAATAAGGAAAATTTCTGCCTTTTTCCCTGAAATAAGTGAAATTTCTGCAATTTTGCCCCAAAATAAGTGAAATTTCTGCAATTTTGCCCCAAATAAGGGAAATTTCTGGAATTTGCCCCAATATAATTGGAATTTTGAGTTTTGCCCCAAAATAAAAAGAATATCTGACTTTTGCCCTAACATATGGGGAATTTTTGCCTTTTTGCCCCGCAATTAGGGGAATTTCTGCAATTTTGCTCCAAAATACGGGGAATTTCTGCCTTTTTGCCCGAAAATAAGGGGAATGTATACCTTCTGCCACAAAAAAGGGAAATTTCTTCATTTTTGCCACAAAATAAGAGGAATGTCGGCCTTTTAACCTCAAAATAAGTGAAATTTCTGCCTTTCTACCCAAAAATAAACGGAATTTCTGTCATTTTGCCCCGAAATAAAAGAAATTTTTGAATTATGCCCTGAAATAAGTGAAATTTCTGCAATTTTCCCCCAAATAAAAGAAATTTCTGCCTTTTTGCCACAAATAAAAGGAATTTCTGTCTTTTAGCCCAAAAATAAGGGAAATTTCTGCATTTTGTTCCAAAATAAGGGGAATTTCAGCATTTTTACCTCACAATAAAGGGAATTTCTGCATTTTTGCCACAAAATATTGAGAATTTTTGCCATTTTGCTCCAAAATATCGAAAATTTCTGCCTTTTTTCTCTGAAATAAGTGAAATTTCTGCAATTTTGCCCCAAAATAAGTGAAATTTCTGCAATTTAGCCCCAAAATAAGGGAAATTTCTGGAATTTTCCCCAAAATAAATGGAATTTCTGAGTTTTGCCCCAAAATAAAGAATTTCTGTCTTTTTGCCCCAAACATATAGGGAATTTCTGCATTTTTGCCCCACAATTAGGGGAATTTCTGCAATTTTGCTCCAAAATATGGGGAATTTCTGCTTTTTAGCCCGAAAATAAAAATAATGTATACCTTTTGCCACAAAAAAAGAAATTTTTTTATTTTTGCCCTAAAATAAGAGGAATTTCTGCATTTTTTCCTCAAAATAAGTGAAATTTCTGCCTTTTTACCCAAAAATAAATGGAATTTCTGTCTTTTTGCCCCAAAATAAAAGGAATTTTTTAATTATGCCCTGAAATAAGTGATATTTCTGCAATTTTTCCACAAAATAAAAGAAATTTCTGCCTTTTTGCACCAAAATAAGGGGAATTTCTGTCTTTTTGCCCCAAAATAAGGGAAATTTATCCTTTTTGGCCCCCAAATAAGGGAAATTTTAGCCTTTTTACCTCAAAATAAGGGGAATTTCTGCATTTTTGCCACAAAATATTAGGAATTTCTGCCTTTTTGCTCCAAAATAAGGAAAATTTCTGGCTTTTTTCCATGAAATAAGTGAAATTTCTGCAATTTTGCCCTAAAATAAAGGAAATATCTGGAATTTGCCCCTAAATAAGGGAAATTTCTGGAATTTTGCCTCAGAATAAGTGGAATTTCTGAGTTGTGCCCAAAAATGTGGAGAATTTTTGTCTTTTTGCCTCAACATATAGGAAATTTCTGCCTTTTTGCCCCTCAATTAGGGTAATTTCTACAATTTTTCTCCAAAATACGGGAATTTCTGCTTTTTTGCCCGAAAATAAGGGGAATGTATACCTTTTGCCACAAAAAGGGAAATTTCTTCATTTTTGCCCCAAAATAAGAGGAATTTCTGCATTTTTACCTCAAAATAAGTGAAATTTCTGCCTTTTTATCCAAAATAAACGGAATTTGTGTCTTTTTGCCCCAAAATAAAAGGAATTTTTTAATTATGCCCTGAAATAAGTGAAATTTCTACAATTTTCCTCCAAAATAAGAGAAATTTCTGACTTTTTGACACAAAATAAGGGGAATTTCTGCATTTTTGCCACAAAATATTAGGAATTTCTGCCTTTTTGCCCCAAAATAATAAAAATTTCTGCATTTTTTTTCTGAAATTAGTGAAATTTCTGAAATTTTGCCCCAAAATAAGTGAAATTTCTGCAATTTTGCCCCAAAATAAGTAAAATTTCTGCAATTTTGCCCAAAAATAAGGGAAATTTCTGGAAATTTGTCCCAAAATAAGTGGAATTTCTGAGTTTTGCCCCAAAATAAAAAGAATTTCTGTCTTTTTACCACAACATATAGGGAATTTCTGCAGTTTTGCCCCAAAATTAGGAGAATTTCTGCAATTTTGCCCCAAAATACGGGGAATTTTTGCTTTTTAGCCCGAAAATAAGGGGAATGTATACCTTTTGCCACAAAAAAGAGAAATTTCTTCATTTTTGCCCCAAAATAAGAGGAATTTCTGCCTTTTTACCGCAAAATAAGTGAAATTTCTGCCTTTTTTACCCCAAAATAAACGGAATTTCTGTGTTTTTGCCCCAAAATAAAAGGAATTTTTGAATTATGCCCTGAAATATGTGAAATTTCTTCAATTTTGCCCCAAAATAAGGGAAATTTCTGAATTTTTGACACAAAATAAGGGGAATTTCTGCATTTTTGCCACAAAATATTAGGAATTTCTGCCTTTTTGCCCCAAAATAAGGAAAATTTCTGTCTTTCTTCCCTGAAATAACGGAAATTTCTGCAATTTTGCCCCAAAATAATTGAAATTTCTGCAATTTTGCCCCAAAATAAGTGGAATTTCTGAGTTTTGCCCCAAAATAAGGAGAATTTCTGTCTTTTTGCCCCAACAAATAGGGAATTTCTCCCTTTTTGCCCCACAGTTAGGGGAATTTCTGCAATTTTGCTCCAAAATACAGGGAATTTCTGCTTTTTTTTCCCAAAAATAAGGGGAATGTATAACTTTTGCCACAAAAAAGGGAAATTTCTTCATTTTTGCCCCAAAATAATAGGAATTTTTGCCTTTTTACATCAAAATAAGTGAAATTTCTGCCTTTTTACCCAAAAATAAACGGAATTTCTGTCCTTTTGCCCCAAAATAAAAGGAATTTTTGAATTTTGCCCTGAAATAAGGGAAATTTCTGCAATCTTGCCCCAACATAAAAGAAATTTCTGCCTTTTTGACACAAAATAAGGGGAATTTCTGCATTTTTTGCCACAAAATATTAGGAATTTCTGACTTTTTGTTCCAAAATAAGAAAATTTCCGCCTTTTTTCCCTGAAATAAGTGAAATTTCTGCAATTTTGCCCCAAAATAAGGGAAATTTCTGCCTTTTTGTTCCGAAATAAGGGGAATTTCAGCCTTTTTACCTCAAAATAGGGGAATTTCTGCATTTTTGCCACAAAATATTGAGAATTTCTGCCATTTTGCTCCAAAATATCAAAAATTTCTGCCTTTTTTCCCTGAAATAAGTGAAATTTCTGCAATGTTGCCATAAAATCAATTAAATTTCTGCAATTTTGCCCCAAAATACGAATAATTTCTGGAATTTTCTCCAAAATAAATGGAATTTCTGAGTTTTGCCCCAAAATAAAAAGAATTTCTGTCTTTTTGCCCCAACATATAGGGAATTTCTGCATTTTTGCCCCACAATTAGAGGAATTTCTGCAATTTTGCTCCAAAATACGGGGAATTTCTGCTTTTTAGCCCGAAAATAAAAATTATGTATACCTTTTGCCACAAAAAAAGGAATTTCTTCATTTTTGCCCCAAAATATAAGGAATTTCTGCATTTTTACCTCAAAATAAGTGAAATTTCTGCAATTTACCCAAAAATAAATGGAATTTCTGTCTTTTTGCCCCAAAATAAATGGAATTTTCTAATTATGCCCTGAAATAAGTGATATTTCTGCAATCTTTCCCCAAAATAAATAAAATTTCTGCCTTTTTGCCACAAAATAAGGGGAATTTCTGTCTTTTTGCCCCAAAAAAGGGAAATTTATGCCTTTTTGCCCCCAAATAAGGGGAATTTCAGACTTTTTCCCTAAAAATCTGGGAAATTTCTGCAATTTTCCCCCAAATAAAAGAAATGTCTGCCTTTTTGCCACAAAATAAAAGGAATTTCTGTCTTTTTGCCCAAAAATAAGGGAAATTTCTGCATTTTGTTCCAAAATAAGGGGAATTTCAGCATTTTTACCTCACAATAAAGGGAATTTCTGCATTTTTGACACAAAATATTGAGAATTTTTGCCATTTTGCTCCAAAATATTAAAAATTTCTGCCTTTTTTCTCTGAAATAAGTGAAATTTCTGCAATTTTGCCCCAAAATAAGTGAAATTTCTGCAATTTAGCCCCAAAATAAGGGAAATTTCTAGAATTTTCCCCAAAATAAATGGAATTTCTGAGTTTTGCCCCAAAATAAAGAATTTCTGTCTTTTTGCCCCAACATATAGGGAATTTCTGCATTTTTGCCCCACAATTAGGGGAATTTCTGCAATTTTGTTCCAAAATACGGGGAATTTCTGCTTTTTAGCCCGAAAATAAAAATAATGTATACCTTTTGCCACAAAAAAAGAAATTTTTTTATTTTTGCCCCAAAATAAGAGGAATTTCTGCATTTTTACCTCAAAATAAGTGAAATTTCTGCCTTTTTACCCAAAAATAAACGGAATTTCTGTCTTTTTGCCCCAAAATAAAAGGAATTTTTGAATTATGCCCTGAAATAAGTGATATTTCTGCAATTTTTCCACAAAATAAAAGAAATTTCTGCCTTTTTGCCACAAAATAAGGGGAATTTCTGTCTTTTTGCCCCAAAATAAGGGAAATTTATCCTTTTTTGCCCCCAAATAAGGGAAATTTCAGCCTTTTTACCTCAAAATAAGGGGAATTTCTGCATTTTTGCCACAAAATATTAGGAATTTTTGCCTTTTTGCTCCAAAATAAGGAAAATTTCTGGCTTTTTTCCATGAAATAAGTGAAATTTCTGCAATTTTGCCCTAAAATAAGGGAAATATCTGGAATTTTGCCCCAAAATAAGGGAAATTTCTGGAATTTTGCCTCAGAATAAGTGGAATTTCTGAGTTGTGCCCAAAAATGTGGAGAATTTTTGTCTTTTTGCCTCAACATATAGGGAATTTCTGCCTTTTTGCTCCTCAATTAGGGTAATTTCTACAATTTTTCTCCAAAATACGGGAATTTCTGCTTTTTTGCCCGAAAATAAGGGGAATGTATACCTTTTGCCACAAAAAAGGGAAATTTCTTCATTTTTGCCCCAAAATAAGAGGAATTTCTGCATTTTTACCTCAAAATAAGTGAAATTTCTGCCTTTTTACTCAAAATAAACGGAATTTGTGTCTTTTTGCCCCAAAATAAAAAGAATTTTTTAATTATGCCCTGAAATAAGTGAAATTTCTTCAATTTTCCTCCAAAATAAGAGAAATTTCTGACTTTTTGACACAAAATAAGGGGAATTTCTGCATTTTTGCCACAAAATATTAGGAATTTCTGCCTTTTTGCCCCAAAATAAGGAAAATTTCTGCATTTTTTTTCTGAAATTAGTGAAATTTCTGAAATTTTGCCCCAAAATAAGTGAAATTTCTGGAATTTTGCGCCAAAATAAGTAAAATTTCTGCAATTTTGCCCAAAAATAAGGGAAATTTCTGGAAATTTGTCCCAAAATAAGTGGAATTTCTGAGTTTTGCCCCAAAATAAAAAGAATTTCTGTCTTTTTACCACAACATATAGGGAATTTCTGCATTTTTGCCCCAAAATTAAGAGAATTTCTGCAATTTTGCTCTAAAATACGGGGAATTTCTGCTTTTTAGCCCGAAAATAAGGGGAATGTATACCTTTTGCCACAAAAAAGGGAAATTTCTTCATTTTTGCCCCAAAATAAGAGGAATTTCTGCCTTTTTACCTCAAAATAAGTGAAATTTCTGCCTTTTTTACCCCAAAATAAACGGAATTTCTGTGTTTTGGCCCCAAAATAAAAGGAATTTTTGAATTATGCCCTGAAATAAGTGAAATTTCTTCAATTTTGCCCCAAAATAAGGGAAATTTCTGAATTTTTGACACAAAATAAGGGGAATTTCTGCATTTTTGCCACAAAATATTAGGAATTTCTGCCTTTTTGCCCCGAAATAAGGAAAATTTCTGTCTTTCTTTCCTGAAATAAAGGAAATTTCTGCAATTTTGCCCCAAAATAATTGAAATTTCTGCAATTTTGCCCCAAAATAAGTGGAATTTCTTAGTTTTGCCTCAAACTAAGGAGAATTTCTGTCTTTTTGCCCCAACAAATAGGGAATTTCTCCCTTTTTGCCCCACAACTAGGGGAATTTCTGCAATTTTGCTCCAAAATATAGGGAATTTCTGCTTTTTTTCCCAAAAATAAGGGGAATGTATACCTTTTGCCACAAAAAAGGGAAATTTCTTCATTTTTGCCCCAAAATAATAGGAATTTTTGCCTTTTTACATCAAAATAAGTGAAATTTCTGCCTTTTTACCCAAAAATAAACGGAATTTCTGTCCTTTTGCCCCAAAATAAAAGGAATTTTTGAATTTTGCCCTGAAATAAGGGAAATTTCTGCAATTTTGCCCCAACATAAAAGAAATTTCTGCCTTTTTGACACAAAATAAGGGGAATTTCTGCATTTTTGCCACAAAATATTAGGAATTTCTGACTTTTTGCCCCAAAATAAGAAAATTTCTGCCTTTTTCCCCTGAAATAAGTGAAATTTCTGCAATTTTGCCCCAAAATAAGGGAAATTTCTGCCTTTTTGTTCCGAAATAAGGGGAATTTCAGCCTTTTTACCTCAAAATAGGGGAATTTCTGCATTTTTGCCACAAAATATTGAGAATTTCTGCCATTTTGCTCCAAAATATCAAAAATTTCTGCCTTTTTTCTCTGAAATAAGTGAAATTTCTGCAATGTTGCCATAAAATCAATTAAATTTCTGCAATTTTGCCACAAAATAAGAAAAATTTCTGGAATTTTCTCCAAAATAAATGGAATTTCTGAGTTTTGCCCCAAAATAAAAAGAATTTCTGTCTTTTTGCCCCAACATATAGGGAATTTCTGCATTTTTGCCCCACAATTAGAGGAATTTCTGCAATTTTGCTCCAAAATACGGGGAATTTCTGCTTTTTAGCCCGAAAATAAAAATAATGTATACCTTTTGCCACAAAAAAAGGAATTTCTTCATTTTTGCCCCAAAATATAAGGAATTTCTGCATTTTTACCTCAAAATAAGTGAAATTTCTGCCATTTACCCAAAAATAAATGGAATTTCTGTCTTTTTGCCCCAAAATAAAAGGAATTTTTTTATTATGCCCTGAAATAAGTGATATTTCTGCAATCTTTCCCCAAAATAAATAAAATTTCTGCCTTTTTGCCACAAAATAAGGGGAATTTCTGTCTTTTTGCCCCCAAAAAAGGGAAATTTATGCCTTTTTGCCCCCAAATAAGGGGAATATCAGACTTTTTCCCTAAAAATAAGGGAAATTTCTGCAATTTTGCCCCAAAATAAGGGAAATTTCTGAAATTTTGCCCCAGAATAAGTGGAATTTCTGAGTTTGCCCAAAAATGTGGAGAATTTTTGTCTTTTTGCCTCAACATATAGGGAATTTCTGCCTTTTTGCCCCACAATTAGGGGAATTTCTGCAATTTTGCTCCAAAATACGGGAATTTCTGCTTTTTTGCCCGAAAATAAGGGGAATGTATACCTTTTGCCACAAAAAAATGGAAATTTCTTCATTTTTGCCCCAAAATAAGAGGAATTTCTGCATTTTTACCTCAAAATAAGTGAAATTTCTACCTTTTTACCCAAAATAAATGGAATTTCTGTCTTTTTGCCCCAAAATAAAGGGAATTTTTGAATTATGCCCTAAAATATGTGAAATTTCTGCAATTTTGCCCAAAAATAAGGGAAATTTCTGCCTTTTTGACACAAAATAAAGGAAATTTCTGGATTTTTACCAAAAAATATTAAAAATTTCTGCCATTTTGCCCCAAAATAAGGAAAATTTCTGAAATTTTGCTCCAAAATAAGTAAAATTTCTGCAATTTTGCCCAAAAATAAGGGAAATTTCTGGAAATTTGTCCCAAAATAAGTGGAATTTCTGAGTTTTGCCCCAAAATAAAAAGAATTTCTGTCTTTTTACCCAAACATAAAGGGAATTTCTGTATTTTTGCCCCAAAATTAGGAGAATTTCTGCAATTTTGCTCCAAAATACGGGGAATTTCTGCTTTTTAGCCCGAAAATAAGGGGAATGTATACCTTTTGCCACAGAAAAGGGAAATTTCTTCATTTTTGCCCCAAAATAAGAGGAATTTCTCCCTTTTTACCTAAAAATAAGTGAAATTTCTGCCTTTTTTACCCCAAAATAAACGGAATTTCTGTGTTTTGGCCCCAAAATAAAAGGAATTTTTGAATTATGCCCTGAAATAAGTGAAATTTCTTCAATTTTGCCCCAAAATAAGGGAAATTTCTGAATTTTTGACACAAAATAAGGGGAATTTCTGCATTTTTGCCACAAAATATTAGGAATTTCTGCCTTTTTGCCCCAAAATAAGGAAAAATTCTGTCTTTCTTCCTTGAAATAAAGGAAATTTCTGCAATTTTGCCCCAAAATAAGGGAAATTTCTGAATTTTTGCCCCAAAATAAGTGGAATTTCTGAGTTTTGCCCCAAACTAAGGAGAATTTCTGTCTTTTTGCCCCAACAAATAGGGAATTTCTCCCTTTTTGCCCCACAACTAGGGGAATTTCTGCAATTTTGCTCCAAAATACAGGGAATTTCTGCTTTTTTTTCCCAAAAATAAGGGGAATGTATACCTTTTGCCACAAAAAAGGGAAATTTCTTCATTTTTGCCCCAAAATAATAGGAATTTTTGCCTTTTTACATCAAAATAAGTGAAATTTCTGCCTTTTTACCCAAAAATAAACGGAATTTCTGTCCTTTTGCCCCAAAATAAAAGGAATTTTTGAATTTTGCCCTGAAATAAGGGAAATTTCTGCAATTTTGCCCCAACATAAAAGAAATTTCTGCCTTTTTGACACAAAATAAGGGGAATTTCTGCATTTTTGCCACAAAATATTAGGAATTTCTGACTTTTTGCCCCAAAATAAGAAAATTTCTGCCCCTTTTCTCTGAAATAAGTGAAATTTCTGCAATTTTGCCCCAAAATAAGGGAAATTTCTGCCTTTTTGTTCCGAAATAAGGGGAATTTCAGCCTTTTTACCTCAAAATAGCTGAATTTCTGCATTTTTGCCACAAAATATTGAGAATTTCTGCCATTTTGCTCCAAAATATCAAAAATTTCTGCCTTTTTTCCCTGAAATAAGTGAAATTTCTGCAATGTTGCCATAAAATCAATTAAATTTCTGCAATTTTGCCCCAAATAAGAAAAATTTCTGGAATTTTCTTCAAAATAAATGGAATTTCTGAGTTTTGCCCCAAAATAAAAAGAATATCTGTCTTTTTGCCCCAACATATAGGGAATTTCTGCATTTTTGCCCCACAATTAGAGGAATTTCTGCAATTTTGCTCCAAAATACGGGGAATTTCTGCTTTTTAGCCCGAAAATAAAAATAATGTATACCTTTTGCCACAAAAAAAGGAATTTCTTCATTTTTGCCCCAAAATATAAGGAATTTCTGCATTTTTACCTCAAAATAAGTGAAATTATTGCCATTTACCCAAAAATAAATGGAATTTCTGTCTTTTTGCCCCAAAATAAATGGAATTTTTTTATTATGCCCTGAAATAAGTGATATTTCTGCAATCTTTCCCCAAAATAAATAAAATTTCTGCCTTTTTGCCACAAAATAAGGGGAATTTCTGTCTTTTAGCCCCAAAAAAAGCGAAATTTATGCCTTTTTGCCCCCAAATAAGGGGAATTTCAGACTTTTTCCCTAAAAATAAGGGAAATTTCTGCAATTTTGCCCCAAAATAAGGGAAATTTCTGAAATTTTACCCCAGAATAAGTGGAATTTCTGAGTTTGCCCAAAAATGTGGAGAATTTTTGTCTTTTTGCCTCAACATATAGGGAATTTCTGCCTTTTTGCCCCACAATTAGGGGAATTTCTGCAATTTTGCTCCAAAATACGGGAATTTCTGCTTTTTTGCTCGAAAATAAGGGGAATGTATACCTTTTGCCACAAAAAAATGGAAATTTCTTCATTTTTGCCCCAAAATAAGAGGAATATCTGCATTTTTACCTCAAAATAAGTGAAATTTCTACCTTTTTACCCAAAATAAATGGAATTTCTGTCTTTTTGCCCCAAAATAAAGGGAATTTTTGAATTATGCCCTGAAATATGTGAAATTTCTGCAATTTTGCCCCAAAATAAGGGAAATTTCTGCCTTTTTGACACAAAATAAAGGAAATTTCTGCATTTTTACCAAAAAATATTAAGAATTTCTGCCATTTTGCTCCAAAATAAGGAAAATTTCAGCAATTTTGCCCCTAAATAAGTAAAATTTCTGCAATTTTGCCCAAAAATAAGGGAAATATCTGGAATTTTGCCCCAAAATAAGTGGAATTTCTGAGTTTTGACCCAAAATAAAAAGAATTTCTGTCTTTTTACCCAAACATATAGGGAATTTCTGCATTTTTGCCCCACAATTAGGAGAATTTCTGAAATTTGGTCCAAAATACGGGGAATTTCTGCTTTTTTAGCCCGAAAATAAGGGGAATGTATACCTTTCCCACAAAAAGGGAAATTTCTTTATTTTTGCCCCTAAATAAGAGGAATTTCTGCATTTTTACCTCAAAATAAGTGAAATTTCTGCCATTTTTACCCAAAAATAAACGGAATTTTAGTCTTTTTGCCCCAAAATAAAAGGAATTTTTGAATTATGCCCTGAAATAAGTGAAATTTCTTCAATTTTGCCCCAAAATAAGGAAAATTTCTGACTTTTTGACACAAAATAAGGGGAATTTCTGTGTTTTTGCCACAAAATATTAGGAATTTCTGCCTGTTTGCCCCAAAATAAGGAAAATTTCTGTCTTTCTTCCCTGAAATAAAGGAAATTTCTGCAATTTTGCCCCAAAATAAGTGAAATTTCTGCAATTTTGCCCCAAAATAAGTGGAATTTCTGAGTTTTGTCCCAAAATAAGGAGAATTTCTGTCTTTTTGCCCCAACAAATAGGGAATTTCTCCCTTTTTGTCCCACAACTAGGGGAATTTCTGCAATTTTGCTCCAAAATACGGGGAATTTCTACTTTTTAGCCCGAAAATAAAAATAATGTATACCTTTTGCCACAAAAAAAAATTTTTTCTTCATTTTTGCCCCAAATAGGAGGAATTTCTGCATTTTTACTTCAAAATAAGTGAAATTTCTGCCTTTTTACCCAAAAATAAGCGGAATTTCTGTCTTTTTGCCCCAAAATAAAAGGAATTTTTGAATTATGCCCTAAAATAAGTGATATTTCTGCAATTTTCCCCAAAATAAAAGAAATTTCTGCCTTTTTGCCACAAAATAAGAATTTCTGTCTTTTTGAAGCAAAATAAGGGAAATTTATGCATTTTTGCCCCCAAATAAGGGGAATTTCAGCATTTTTACCTCAAAATAATTGGAATTTCTGCATTTTTGCCACAAAATATTTGGAATTTCTGCCTTTTTGCTCCAAAATAATGAAAATTTCTGCCTTTTTTCAATTAAATAAGTGAAATTTCTGCAATTTTGCCCTAAAATAAGGAAAATTTCTGCAATTCTGCCCCAAAATAAGGGAAATTTCTGGAATTTTGCCCCAGAATAAGTGGAATTTCTGAGTTTTGCCCAAAAATGTGGAAAATTTTTGTCTTTTTGCCTCAAAATATAGGGAATTTCTGCCTTGTTGCCCCACAATTAGGGGAATTTCTGAAATTTTGCACCAAAATACGGGAATTTCTGCTTTTTTGCCCGAAAATAAAGGGAATATATACATTTTGCCACAAAAATGGATATTTCTTCATTTTTGCCCCAAAATAAGAGGAATTTCTGCATTTTTACCTCAAAATAAGTGAAATTTCTGCCTTTTTACCCAAAATAAACGGAATATCTGTCTTTTTGCCCCAAAATAAAAAAAAAATTTTGAATTATGCCCTGAAACAAGTGAAATTTCTGCAATTTTGCCCCAAAATAAGGGAAACTTCTGCCTTTTTGACACAAAATAAGGGAAATTTCTGCATTTTTACCAAAAAATATTAAGAATTTCGGCCTTTTTCCCCAAAAATAAGGAAAATTTCTGCATTTTTTTCCTGAAATAAGTGAAATTTCTGCAATTTTGCCCCAAAATAAGTGAAATTTCTGCAATTTTGCCCCAAAATAAGTAAAATTTCTGCAATTTTGCCCAAAAATAAGGGAAATTTCTGGAATTTTGCCCCAAAATAAGTGGAATTTCTGAGTTTTGCCCCAAAATAAAAAGAATTTCTGTCTTTTTACCACAACATATAGGGAATTTCTGCATTTTTGCCCCACAATTAGGAGAATTTCTGCAATTTTGCTCCAAAATACGGGAAATTTCTGCTTTTTAGCCCGAAAATAAGGGGAATGTATACCTTTTGCCACAAAAAAGGAAAATTTCTTCTTTTTTGCCCCAAAATAAGAGGAATTTCTGCCCTTTTACCTCAAAATAAGTAAAATTTCTGCCTTTTTTACCCAAAAATAAACGGAATTTCTGTCTTTTTGCCCCAAAATAAAAGGAATTTTTGAATTATGCCCTGAAATAAGTGCAATTTCTTCAATTTTGCCCCAAAATAAGGGAAATTTCTGAATTTTTGACACAAAATAAGGGGAATTTCTGCATTTTTGCAACAAAATATTAGGAATTTCTGCCTTTTTGCCCCAAAATGAGGAAAATATCTGTCTTTCTTCCCTGAAATAAAGGAAATTTCTGCAATTTTGCCCCAAAATAATTGAAATTTCTGCAATTTTGCCCCAAAATAAGTGGAATTTCTGAGTTTTGTCCCAAAATAAGGAGAATTTCTGTCTTTTTGCCCCAACAAATAAGGAATTTCTCCCTTTTTGCCCCACAACTAGGGGAATTTCTGCAATTTTGCTCCAAAATACAGGGAATTTCTGCTTTTTTTTCCCAAAAATAAGGGGAATGTATACCTTTTGCCACAAAAAAAGGAAATTTCTATATTTTTGCCCCAAAATAATAGAAATTTCTGTCTTTTTACATCAAAATAAGTGAAATTTCTGCCTTTTTACCCAAAAATAAACGGAATTTCTGTCTTTTTGCCCCAAAATAAAAGGATTTTTTGAATTTTGCCCTGAAATAAGGGAAATTTCTTCAATTTTGCCCCAACATAAAAGAAATTTCTGCCTTTTTGACACAAAATAAGGGGAATTTCTGCATTTTTGCCTCAAAATATTAGGAATTTCTGACTTTTTGCCCCAAAATAAGAAAATTTCCGCCTTTTTTCCCTGAAATAAGTGAAATTTCTGCAATTTTGCCCCAAAATAAGGGAAATTTCTGCCTTTTTGTTCCGAAATAAGGGGAATTTCAGCCTTTTTACCTCAAAATAGGGGAATTTCTGCATTTTTGCCACAAAATATTGAGAATTTCTGCCATTTTGCTCCAAAATATCAAAAATTTCTGCCTTTTTTTCCTGAAATAAGTGAAATTTCTGCAATGTTGCCCCAAAATAAGTGAAATTTCTGCAATTTTGCCCCAAAATAAGGGAACTTTCTGGTATTTTCTCCAAAATAAATGGAATTTCTGAGTTTTGCCCCAAAATAAAGAATTTCTGTCTTTTTGCCCCAACATATAGGGAATTTCTGCATTTTTGCCCCACAATTAGAGGAATTTCTGCAATTTTGCTCCAAAATACGGGGAATTTCTGCTTTTTAGCCCGAAAATAAAAATAATGTATACCTTTTGCCACAAAAAAAGGAATTTCTTCATTTTTGCCCCAAAATAAGAGGAATTTCTGCATTTTTGCCTCAAAATAAGGGAAATTTCTGCCATTTACCCAAAAATAAAAGGAATTTCTGTCTTTTTGCCCCAAAATAAAAGGAATCTTTGAATTATGCCCTGAAATAAGTGAAATTTCTGCAATTTTGCCCCAAAAGAAAAGAAATTTCTTCCTTTTTGCCACAAAATAAGAGGAATTTCTGTTATTTTGCCCAAAAGTAAGGGAAATTTCTGCCTTTTTGTCCTGAAATAAGGGGAATTTCAGCCTTTTTACCTCAAAATAAGGGGAATTTCTGCATTTTTGGCACAAAATATTGAGAATTTCTGCAATTTTACTCCAAAATATTAAAAATTTCTGAATTTTTTCCCTGAAATAATTGAAATTTCTGCAATTTTCCCCAAAATAAGTGAAATTTCTGCAATTTTTCCCCAAAATAAGGGAAATTTCTGGAATTTTCCCCAAAATAAATGGAATTTTTGAGTTTTACCTCAAAATAAAAAGAATTTCTGTGTTTTTGCCCCAACATATAGGGAATTTCTGCCTTTTTGCCCCACAAGTAGGGGAATATCTGCAATTTTGCTCCAAAATACGGGGAATTTCTGCTTTTTTCCCCAAAATAAGAGGAATGTATAACTTTTGCCACAAAAAAGGGAAATTTCTTCATTTTTGACCCAAAATAAGAGGAATTTCTGCCTTTTAACCTCAAAATAAGTGAAATTTCTGCCTTTTTATTCAAAAATAAACGGAATTTCTGTCTTTTTGCCCCAAAATAAAAGGAATTTTTGAATTATGCCCTGAAATAAGTGAAATTTCTGCAATTTTGCCACAAAATAAGAGCAATTTCTGCCTTTTTGACACAAAATATTAGGAATTTCTGCCTTTTTGCCCCAAAATAAGGAAAATTCCTGCCTTTTTTCCCTGAAATAAGTGAAATTTCTGCAATTTTGCCCCAAAATAAGTGAAATTTCTGGAATTTTGCCCCAAAATAGGGGAAAGTTCTGGAATTTTGCTTTCAAATAAGGGGAATTTCAGCCTTTATACCTCAAAATAATGGGAATTTAAGAATTTTTGCCACAAAATATTAAGAATTTCTGCCTTTTTGCCCCAAAATAAGGAAAATTTCTGCCTTTTTCCCTGAAATAAGTGAAATTTCTGCAATTTTGCCCCAAAATAAGTGAAATTTCTGCAATTTTGCCCCAAATAAGGGAAATTTCTGGAATTTTGCCCCAATATAATTGGAATTTTGAGTTTTGCCCCAAAATAAAAAGAATATCTGACTTTTGCCCTAACATATAGGGAATTTTTGCCTTTTTGCCCCGCAATTAGGGGAATTTCTGCAATTTTGCTCCAAAATACGGGGAATTTCTGCCTTTTTGCCCGAAAATAAGGGGAATGTATACCTTCTGCCACAAAAAAGGGAAATTTCTTCATTTTTGCCCCAAAATAAGAGGAATGTCGGCCTTTTAACCTCAAAATAAGTGAAATTTCTGCCTTTCTACCCAAAAAATAAACGGAATTTCTGTCATTTTGCCCCGAAATAAAAGGAATTTTTGAATTATGCCCTGAAATAAGTGAAATTTCTGCAATTTTACCCCAAAATAAAAGAAATTTCTGCCTTTTTGCCACAAAATAAAAGGAATTTCTGTCTTTTTGCCCAAAAATAAAGGAAATTTCTGCCTTTTTGTTCCGAAATAAGGGGAATTTCAGCCTTTTTACCGCAAAATAAAGGGAATTTCTGCATTTTTGCCACAAAATATTGAGAATTTCTGCCATTTTGCTCCAAAATATCAAAAATTTCTGCCTTTTTTTCCTGAAATAAGTGAAATTTCTGCAATGTTGTCCCAAAATAAGTGAAATTTCTGCAATTTTGCCCCAAAATAAGGGAACTTTCTGGTATTTTCCCCAAAATACCAGAAAAAGGGGAATTTCTGAGTTTTGCCCCAAAATAAAGAATTTCTGTCTTTTTGCCCCAACATATAGGGAATTTCTGCATTTTTGCCCCACAATTAGAGGAATTTCTGCAATTTTGCTCCAAAATACGGGGAATTTCTGCTTTTTAGGCCGAAAATAAAAATAATGTATACCTTTTGCCACAAAAAAAGGAATTTCTTCATTTTGCCCCAAAATAAGAGGAATTTCTGCATTTTTGCCTCAACATAAGTGAAATTTCTGCCATTTACCCAAAAATAAATGGAATTTCTGTCTTTTTGCCCCAAAATAAAAGGAATTTTTTATTATGCCCTGAAATAAGTGATATTTCTGCAATTTTTCCCCAAAATAAAAGAAATTTCTGCCTTTTTGCCACAAAATAAGGGGAATTTCTGTCTTTTTGCCCCAAAATAAAAGGAATCTTTGAATTATGCCCTGAAATAAGTGAAATTTCTGCAATTTTGCCCCAAAATAAAAGAAATTTCTTCTTTTTTGCCACAAAATAAAAGGAATTTCTGTTATTTTGCCTAAAAGTAAGGGAAATTTCTGCCTTTTTGTCCCGAAATAAGGGGAATTTTAGCCTTTTTACCTCAAAATAAGGGGAATTTCTGCATTTTTGGCACAAAATATTGAGAATTTTTGCCATTTTGCTCCAAAATATCGAAAATTTCTGCCTTTTTTCTCTGAAATAAGTGAGATTTCTGCAATTTAGCCCCAAAATATGGGAAATTTCTGGAATTTTCCCCAAAATAAATGGAATTTCTGAGTTTTGCCCCAAAATAAAAATTTCTGTCTTTTTGCCCCAACATATAGTGAATTTCTGCATTTTTGCCCCACAATTAGGGGAATTTCTGCAATTTTGCTCCAAAATACGGGGAATTTCTGCTTTTTAGCCCGAAAATAAAAATAATGTATACCTTTTGCCACAAAAAAAAAAAATTTTTTTTATTTTTGCCCTAAAATAAGAGGAATTTCTGCATTTTTACCTCAAAATAAGTGAAATTTCTGCCTTTTTACCCAAAAATAAACGGAATTTCTGTCTTTTTGCCCCAAAATAAAAGGAATTTTTGAATTATGCCCTGAAATAAGTGATATTTCTGCAATTTTTCCACAAAATAAAAGAAATTTCTGCCTTTTTGCCACAAAATAAGGGGAATTTCTGTCTTTTTGCCCCAAAATAAGGGAAATTTATCCTTTTTTGCCCCCAAATAAGGGAAATTTCAGCCTTTTTACCTCAAAATAAGGGGAATTTCTGCATTTTTGCCACAAAATATTAGGAATTTCTGCCTTTTTGCCCCAAAATAAGGAAAATTTCTGCCTTTTTTCCATGAAATAAGTGAAATTTCTGCAATTTTGCCCTAAAATAAGGGAAATATCTGGAATTTTGCACCAAAATAAGGGAAATTTCTGGAATTTTGCCTCAGAATAAGTGGAATTTCTGAGTTGTGCCCAAAAATGTGGAGAATTTTTGTCTTTTTGCCTCAACATATAGGGAATTTCTGCCTTTTTGCCCCACAATTAGGGTAATTTCTACAATTTTGCTCCAAAATACGGGAATTTCTGTTTTTTTGCCCGAAAATAAGGGGAATGTATACCTTTTGCCACAAAAAAGGGAAATTTCTTCATTTTTGCCCCCAAATAAGAGGAATTTCTGCATTTTTGCCCCAAAATAAGGAAAATTTCTGTCTTTCTTCCCTGAAATAAAAAAAATTTCTGCAATTTTGCCCCAAAATATGTGAAATTTCTGCAATTTTGCCCCAAAATAAGTGGAATTTCTGAGTTTTGTCCCAAAATAAGGAGTATTTCTGTATTTTTGCCCCAACAAATAGGGAATTTCTCCCTTTTTGTCCCACAACTAGGGGAATTTCTGCAATTTTGCTCCAAAATACGGGGAATTTCTGCTTTTTAGCCCGAAAATAAAAATAATGTATACCTTTTGCCACAAAAAAAGAAATTTCATCATTTTTGCCCCAAAATAAGAGGAATTTCTGCATTTATACCACAAAATAAGTGAAATTTCTGCCTTTTTACCCAAAAATAAACGGAATTTCTGTCTTTTTGCCCCAAATTAAAATGAATTTTTGAATTATGCCCTGAAATAAGTGATATTTCTGCAATTTTTCCCCAAAATAAAAGAAATTTCTGCCTTTTTGCCACAAAATAAGAAGAATTTCTGTCTTTTAGAAGCAAAATAAGAAAAATTTATGCCTTTTTGCCCCCAAATAAGGGGAATTTCAGCCTTTTTACCTCAAAATAATGGGAATTTCTGTATTTTTGCCACAAAATATTGGAAATTTTTGCCATTTTGCTCCAAAATAATGAAAATTTCTGCCTTTTTTCAATGAAATAAGTGAAATTTCTGCAATTTTGCCCTAAAATAAGGAAAATTTCTGCAATTCTGCCCCAAAATAAGGGAAATTTCTGGAATTTTGCCCCAGAATAAGTGGAATTTCTGAGTTTTGCCCAAAAATGTGGAAAATTTTTGTCTTTTTGCCTCAAAATATAGGGAATTTCTGCCTTGTTGCCCCACAATTAGGGGAATTTCTGCAATTTTTCACCAAAATACGGGAATTCCTTTTTTTTTGCCCGAAAATAAAGGGAATGTATACATTTTGCCACAAAAATGGATATTTCTTCATTTTTGCCCCAAAATAAGAGGAATTTCTGCCTTTTTACCTCAAAATAAGTGAAATTTCTGCCTTTTTACCCAAAATAAACGGAATTTCTGTCTTTTTGTTCCAAAATAAAAGGAATTTTTGAATTATGCCCTGAAATAAGTGAAATTTCTGCAATTTTGCACCAAAATAAAGGAAATTTCTGCCTTTTTGACACAAAATAAGGGAAATTTCTGCATTTTTACCAAAAAATATTAAAAATTTCTGCATTTTTCCCCCAAAATAAGGAAAATTTCTGCATTTTTTCCCTGAAATAAGTGAAATTTCTGCAATTTTGCCCCAAAATAAGTGAAATTTCTGCAATTTTCCCCCAAAATAAGTAAAATTTCTTCAATTTTGCCCAAAAATAAGGGAAATTTCTGGAATTTTGCCCCAAAATAAGTGGAATTTCTGAGTTTTGCCGCAAAATAAAAAGAATTTCTGTATTTTTACCCCAACATATAGGGAATTTCTGCCTTGTTGCCCCACAATTAGGGGAATTTCTGCAATTTTGCACTAAAATACGTGAATTTCTTCATTTTTGCCTGAAAATAAAGGGAATGTATACATTTTGCCACAAAAATGGATATTTCTTCATTTTTGCCCCAAAATAAGAGGAATTTCTGCATTTTTACATCAAAATAAGTGAAATTTCTGCCTTTTTACCCAAAATAAACGGAATTTCTGTCTTTTTGCCCCAAAATAAAAGGAATTTTTGAATTATGCCCTGAAATAAGTGAAATTTTTGCAATTTTGCACCAAAATAAAGGAAATTTCTGCCTTTTTGACACAAAATAAGGGAAATTTCTGCATTTTTACCAAAAATATTAAGAATTTCTGCCTTTTTCCCCCAAAATAAAGAAAATTTCTGCATTTTTTCCTTTAAATAAGTGAAATTTCTGCAATTTTGCCCCAAAATAAGTGAAATTTCTGTAATTTTGCCCCAAAATAAGTAAAAGTTCTGCAATTTTGCCCAAAAATAAGGGAAATTTCTGGAATTTTGCCCCAAAATAAGTGGAATTTCTGAGTTTTGCCCCAAAATAAAAAGAATTTCGTCTTTTTACCCCAACATATAGGGAATTTCTGCATTTTTGCCCCACAATTAGGAGAATTTCTTCAATTTTGCTCCAAAATACGGGGAATTTCTGCTTTTTAGCCCGAAAATAAGGGGAATGTATACATTTTGCCACAAAAAAAGAGAAATTTCTTCATTTTTGCCCCAAAATAAGAGGAATTTCTGCCTTTTTACCTCAAAATAAGTGAAATTTCTGCTTTTTTACCCAAAAATAAACGGAATTTCTGTCTTTTTGCCCCAAAATAAAAGGAATTTTTGAATTATGTCCTGTAATAAGTGAAATTTCTTCAATTTTGCCCCAAAATAAGGAAAATTTCTGACTTTTTGACACAAAATAAGAGGAATTTCTGCATTTTTGCCACAAAATATTAGGAATTTCTGCTTTTTTACATCAAAATTAGTGAAATTTCTGCCTTTTTACCCAAAAATAAATGGAATTTCTGTCTTTTTGCCCCAAAATAAAAGGAATTTTTGAATTTTTCCCTGAAATAAGGGAAATTTCTGCAATTTTGCCCCAACATAAAAGAAATTTCTGCATTTTTGACACAAAATAAGGGGAATTTCTGCATTTTTGCCACAAAATATATGGAATTTCTGACTTTTTGCCCAAAAATAAGAAAATTTCTGCCTTTTTTCTCTGAAATAAGTGAAATTTCTGCAATTTTGCTCCAAAATAAGGGAAATTTCTCCCTTTTTGACACAAAATAAAGGAAATTTCTGCATTTTTGCCACAAAATATTAGGAATTTCTGACTTTTTGCCCCAAAATAAGAAAATTTCTGCTTTTTTTCCTTGAATAAAGTGAAATTTCTGCAATTTTGACCGAAAAAAAAGGAAATTTTTGGAATTTTGCCCCAAAATAAGTGGAATTTCTGAGTTTTTCCCCAAAATAAGGAGAATTTCTGTCTTTTTGTCCCAACATATAGGGAATTTCTGCTTCTTTGCCCCATTATTAGGGGATTTTCTGCAATTTTGCTCCAAAATACGGGGAATTTCTGGTTTTTGCCTGAAAATAAGGGGAATGTATACCTTTTGCCACAAAAATGGGAAATTTCTTCATTTTTGCCACAAAATAAGAGGAATTTCTTCCTTTTTACCTCAAAATAAGTGAAATTTCTGCTTTTTTACCCAAAAATAAACGAAATTTCTGTCTTTTTGCCAGAAAATAAAAGGAATTTTTGAATTTTGCCCTGAAATAAGTGAAATTTATGCAATTTTACCCCAAAATAAAAGAAATTTCTGGAATTTTGCCCCAAAATAAGTGGAATTTCTGAGTTTTTTCAAAATAAGGAGAATTTCTGTCTTTTTGCCCCAACACATAGGGAATTTCTGCCTTTTTGCCCCACAATTAGGGGATTTTCTGCAATTTTGCTCCGAAATACGGGGAATTTCTGCTTTTTTGCCCGACAATAAAGGGAATGTATAACTTTTGCCACAAAAAAGGGAAATTTCTTCATTTTAGCCCCAAAATAAAAGGAATTTCTTCCTTTTTACCTCAAAATAAGTGAAATTTCTGCCTTTTTACCCAAAAATAAACGGAATTTCTGACTTTTTGCCCCAAAATAAAAGGAATTTTTGAATTTTGCAGTGAAATAAGTGAAATTTCTGCAATTTTGCCCCAAAATATAGGAAATTTCAGGAATTTTGCCCCAAAATAAGTGGAATTTCTTAGTTTTTCCCCAAAATAAGGAGAATTTCTGTCTTTTTGTCCCAACATATAGGGAATTTCTGCCTCTTTGCCCCACAATTAGGGGATTTTCTGCAATTTTGCTCCAAAATACGGGGAATTTCTGCTTTTTTGCCAGAAAATAAGGGGAATGTATACCTTTTGCCACAAAAAAGTAAAATTTCTTCATTTTTGCTCCAAAATAAGAGGAATTTCTTCGTTTTTACCTCAAAATAAATGAAATTTCTGCCTTTTTACCCAAAAATAAACAGAATTTCTGTATTTTTGCCCCAAAATAAGGGAAATTTTTGAATTTTGCCCTGAAATAAGTAAAATATCTGCAATTTTGCCCAAAAATAACAGAAATTTCTGCCTTTTTGCCACAAAATAAGGGGAATTTCTGTCTTTTTGCCCCAAAATAAGGGGAATTTTAGCATTTTACCTCATAATAAGGGGAATCTCTGCTCTTTTGCCCCCAAATATGGGGAATTTCTGCATTTTTGCCCCAAATTAAGAGAAATTTCTGCATTTTTTCTTTGAAATAAGTGAAATTTCTGTAATTTTATCACGAAATAAGGGAGATTTCTGCAATTTTGCCCCAAAATAACTGAATTTCTGGAATTTTTCCCCAAAATAAAGGGAATTTCTGACTTTTTGCACTGAAATAAAGAGAATGTCTGTCTTTTTGCCCCAAAATAATGTGAATTTCTGCATTTTCCCTCAAAATTAGGGGAATATGTGCAATTTGGCTTCAAAATACGGAGAATTTCTGCCTTATTGCACCAAAATAAAAAGAATTTCTGCATTTTTGCACCAACATAAGGGGAATTTCTGAAATTTTGCTCCAAAATAAGAGGGAATTTCTGCCTTATTCCCTGAAATAAAGTGGAATTTCTGCCTTTTTGCCCTGAAACATTTGAAATTTCCACAATTTTACCACAAAATTAGGGGAATTTCTGTTTTTGGCCCCAAAATTAGGAGAATTTCTGCTTTTTGCCCAAAAATGAGGCAAATTTCTGACTTTTTGCCCTGAAATAAGTGAAATTTCTGCCTTTTTGCCAAAATAAGGAGAATTTCAGCATTTTACCTCCAAATAAGGGGAATTTCTGCCTTATTGCCCCAAAATAACGGGAGTTTCAGCCTTTTTATCTCAAAATAAGGGGAATTTATTCCTTTTGCCCAAAATATGGAGAATTTCTGACTTTTTGTTCCAAAATAAGGAAAATTTCTTCAATTTTGTACCAAAATAAAAGAAATTTCTTCTTTTTACCCCAAAATAAAAGTAATTTCTGACTTTTTACCCTGAAATAAATGTAATTTCTGAAATTTTGCCCGAAAATAATGAAAATTTGTGCCTTTTTGCCCCAAAACGTGGAGAATTTCTGCCTTTTTGCCCCAAAATATGGGGAATTTCAGCATTTTACCTCAAAATAAGGGGAATTTTAGCCTTTTTGCACCAAAATATGGAAAATTTCTGCCTTTTTGCCACAAAATAAAAAAAATTTCTGCAATTCTGTACCAAAATAAAAGAAATTTCTAAAATTTTGTCTCAAAATAAGGGAAATTTCTGATTTTTGCCCCGAAATAAAGAGAATTTCTGTATTTTTGCTCCAAAATAAAGGAAATTTCTGCTTTTTCCCCCAAAATTTTGGGAGTTTCTGCAAGTTTGCTTCAAAATACAGGGAATTTCTGCCTCTTTTCCCGAAAATAAGGGGAACTTCTGCCGATTTGCCCCAAATAAAGGGAATTTCTGAATTTTTGCCCCAATATTAGGGGAATTTCTGCAATTTTGCTCCAAAATACGGGGAATTTCTGCCTTTTTGCCCGAAATTAAGGATATTTTCTGCCTTTTTGCCCCCAAACAAGGGAAATTTCTGCAATTTTATCCCACAATAAGGGGAATTTCTGCCTTTTTGTCCCCAAATAAGGGGAATTTCTGGCTTTTTGCCCTGAAATATGTAAAATGTCTGCAATTTTACCCCAAATTAATGTGAATTTCTGCCTTTTTGCCCCATAATAATGGGAATTTCTGCCTCTTTGCCCTGAAATAAGAAAAATTTTTGCTTTTTTTCTCTGAAATAAGTGAAATTTCTGCAATTTTGCCTTAAAATAAAAGAAATTTCTGAAATTTTTCCCCATAATAAAGGAATTTACTGCAATTTTGCCCCAAAATAAAGGGAATTTCTGTTTTGTGTCCACAAATAAGGGAAATTTCTGCAATTTTGCCCTAAAATAAGGGGAATTTCTGCCTTTTGCCCCAAAATAAGGGGAATTTCTGCATTTTGCCCCAAAATAAAGAAAATTACTGCATATTTTACCACAAAATTAGGTAAATTTCTGCAATTTTTCTCCAAAATACGGGAATTTTCTGCCTTTTTCGCCGAAAATAAAGGGAATTTCTGCCATTTTGCCGCGAAATAAGTGAAATTTCTGCAGTTTTACCCCAAAATAAGGGGAAGTTCTGCATTTTTGCCACAAAATTAGGGGAATTTCTGCAATTTTGCTCCAAAATACTGAGAATTTCTGCCTTTTTGCCCGAAAATAAAGGGAATGTATGCTTTTTTGCCATGAAAAGGGAAATTTCTTCATTTTTACCCCAAAATAAGGGGATTTTCCGCCTTTTTGACTGAAAATATGTGCAATTTTTAATTTTTCCCTAAAACTAAACGGAATTTCTTTTTTTTTGCCCCAAAATAAGGGTTATTTCTGACTTTTTGCCCTGAAATAAGTTAAATTTCTAAAATTTTTCCCCAAAATAAGGAAATGTCTGCTTTTTGCCCCAAAATAAGGGGAATTTCTGACTTTTTGCCCTGAAATAAGTTAAATTTCTAAAATTTTTCCCCTAAATAAGGGAAATGTCTGCTTTTTGCCCCAAAATAAAAGAAATTTCTGCCTTTTTGCCCCAAAATAAAGAAAACGACTGCATGTTTTACCCCAAAATTAGGTGAATTTCTGCAATTTTGCTCCAAAATACGGGGATTTTCTGCCTTTTTCGCCGAAAATAAAGGGAATTTCTGCCATTTTGCCGCGAAATAAGTGAAATTTCTGCAGTTTTACCTCAAAATAAGGGTAAGTTCTGCGTTATTGCCCCACAACTAGGGGAATTTCTGCAATTTTGCTCCAAAATACGGGGAATTTCTGCTTTTTTTCCCAAAAATAAGGGGAATGTATAGCTTTTGCCACAAAAAATGGAAATTTCTTCATTTTTGCCCCAAAATAAGAGGAATTTCTGCCTTTTTATCTCAAAATAAGTGAAATTTCCGCCTTTTACCCAAAAATAAACGGAATTTCTGTCTTTTTGCCCCAAAATAAAAGGAATTTTTGAATTTTGCCCTGAAATAAATGAAATTTCTGCAATTTTGCCCAAAAATAAGAGAAATTTCTGCCTTTTTGCCACAAAATAAGGGGAATTTCTGTCTTCTTGCCCCAAATAAGGGGAATTTTAGCATTTTACCTCAAAATAAGGGGAATCTCTCTTTTTTTGCCCCGAAATATGGGGAATTTCTGCATTTTTGCCCCAAAATAAGAAAAATTTCTGCATTTTTTCTTTGAAATAAGTGAAATTTCTGTAATTTTACCACAAAATAAGGGAGATTTCTACAATTTTGCCCCAAAATAAAGGAAATTTCTGGAATTTTGCCCCAAAATCAGGGGAATTTCTGACTTTTTGCCCTGAAATAAGGAGAATGTCTGTCTTTTTGCCCCAAAATAATGTGAATTTCTGCATTTTCCCTCAAAATTAGGGGAATATGTGCAATTTTGCTTCAAAATACGGAGGATTTCTGCCTTATTGCACCAAAATAAAAAGAATTTCTGCATTTTTGCACCAACATAAGGGGAATTTCTGAAATTTTGCTCCAAAATACGGGGAATTTCTACCTTATTGCCCGAAATAAAGTGGAATTTCTGCCTTTTTGCCCTGAAATATTTGAAATTTCCACAATTTTACCCCAAAATAAGGGGAATTTCTGTTTTTGGCCCCAAAATTAGGAGAATTTCTGCTTTTTGCCCCAAAATGAGGCAAATTTCTGACTTTTTGCCCTGAAATAAGTAAAATTTCTGCAATTTTGCCCCAAAATAATGGGAATTTCTGCCTTTTTGCCAAAATAAGGGGAATTTCAGCATTTTACCTCCAAATAAGGGGAATTTCTGCCTTATTGCCTCAATATAATGGGAATTTCAGCCTTTTTATCTCAAAATAAGGGGAATTTATTCCTTTTGCCCAAAATATGGAGAATTTCTGACTTTTTGTTCCAAAATAAAGAAAATTTCTTCAATTTTGTACCAAAATAAAAAAAAATTTCTCCTTTTTACCCCAAAATAAAAGTAATTTCTGACTTTTTGCCCTGAAATAAATGTAATTTCTGCAATTTTGCCCGAAAATAAAGGAAATTTGTGACTTTTTGCCCCAAAATGTAGAGAATTTCTGCCCTTTTGCCCCAAAATATGGGGAATTTCAGCATTTTACCTCAAAATAAGGGGATTTTCAGCCTTTTTGCACCAAAATACGGAAAATTTCTGCCTTTTTGCCACAAAATAATAAAAATTTCTGCAATTTCGTACCAAAATAAAATAAATTTCTAAAATTTTGCCCCAAAATATGGGAAATTTCTGATTTTTGCCCCGAAATAAAAAGAATTTCTGTATTTTTGCCCCAAAATAAAGGGAATTTCTGCTTTTTGCTCCAAAATTAGGGAAGTTTCTGCAATTTTGCTTCAAAATACAGGGAATTTCTGCCTCTTTTCCCGAAAATAAGGGAAACTTCTGCCGATTTGCCGCAAATAAAGGGAATTTCTGCATTTTTGCCCCAATATTAAGGGAATTTCTGAAATTTAGCTTCAAAATACAGGGAATTTCTGCCTTTTTGCCCGAAATTAAGGGGATTTTCTGCCTTTTTGCCCCCAAACAAGGGAAATTTCTGCAATTTTACTCCACAAAAGGGGAATTTCTGCCTTTTTGCCCCCAAATAAGGTGAATTTCTGACTTTTTGCCCTGAAATATGTAAAATGTCTGCAATTTTACCCCAAAATAAGGTGAATTTCTGCCTTTTTGCCACAAAATCATGGGAATTTCTGTTTTTTTGCCTTGAAATAAGAAAAATTTTTGCTTTTTTTCTCTGAAATAAGTGAAATTTCTGCAATTTTGCCTTAAAATAAAAGAAATTTCTGCAATTTTTCCCCATAATAAAGGAATTTTCTTCAATTTTGCCCCAAAATAAAGGGAATTTCTGTTTTTTGTCCCCAAATAAGGGAAACTTCTGCAATTTTTCCCTAAAATAAGGGGAATTTCTGCCTTTTGCCCCAAAATAAGGGGAATTTCTGCCTTTTTGCCCCAAAATAAAGAAAATTACTGCATATTTTACCCCAAAATTAGGTGAATTTCTGCAATATTGCTCCAAAATACGGGGATTTTCTGCATTTTTCGCCGAAAATAAAGAGAATTCCTGCCATTTTGCCGCAAAATAAGTGAAATTTCTGCAGTTTTACCCCAAAATAAGGGGAAGATCTGCATTTTTGCCACAAAATTAGGGGAATTTCTGCAATTTTGCTCCAAAATACTGAGAATTTCTGCCTTTTTGCCTGAAAATATAGGGAATGTATGCCTTTTTGCCCTAAAAAAGGGAAATTTCTTCATTTTTACCCCCAAAATAAGGGGATTTTCCGCCTTTTTGACTCAAAATATGTGCGATTTCTGACTTTTCCCCAAAAATAAACGGAATTTCTGTCTTTTTGGCCCAAAATAAGGGTTATTAATGACTTTTTCCCCTGAAATAAGTTAAATTTCTAAAATTTTTCCCCAAAATAATGGAAATGTCTGCTTTTTGCCCCAAAATAAGGGGAATTTCTGCCTTTTTGCTCCAAAATAAAGAAAATTACTGCATGTTTTACCACAAAATAGGTGAATTTCTGCAATTTTGCTCCAAAATATGGGGATTTTCTGCCTTTTTCGCCGAAAATAAAGGGAATTTCTGCCATTTTGCCGCGAAATAAGTGAAATGTCTGCAGTTTTACCCCAAAATAAGGGGAAGTTCTGCATTTTGCCCCAAAATTAGGGAAATTTCTGCAATTTTGCTCCAAAATACGGGGAATTTCTGCCTTTTTGCCCGAAAATAAAGGGAATGTATGACTTTTTGCCATAAAAAAGGGAAATTTCTTCATTTTTGCCCCAAAATAAAGGTTTTTTCGTATTTTTACTCAAAATAAGTGCGATTTTTGACTTTTTCCGAAAAATAAACAGAATTTCTGTCTTTTTGCCCCAAAATAAAGAGAATTTCTGACTTTTTGCCCTGAAATAAGTTAAATTTCTAAAATTTTTCCCCTAAATAAGGGAAAAGTCTGTTTTTTGCCGCAAAATAAGGGGAATTTCTGCCTTTTTGCCCCAAAATAAAGAAAATTACTGCATGTTTTACCCCAAAATTAGGTGAATTTCTGCAATTTTGCTCCAAAATACGGGGATTTTCTGCCTTTTTCGCCGAAAATAAAGGGAATTTCTGCCATTTTGCCGCGAAATAAGTGAAATTTCTGCAGTTTTACCTCAAAATAAGGGTAAGTTCTGCGTTTTTGCCCCGCAACTAGGGGAATTTCTGCAATTTTGCTCCAAAATACGGGGAATTTCTGCTTTTTTTCCCAAAAATAAGGGGAATGTATACCTTTTGCCACAAAAAAGGGAAATTTCTTCATTTTTGCCCCAAAATAAGAGGAATTTCAGCCTTTTTCCCTCAAAATAAGTGAAATTTCTGCCTTTTTACCCAAAAATAAACTGAATTAATGTCTTTCTGCCCCAAAATAAAAGGAATTTTTGAATTTTGCCCTGAAATAAGTGAAATTTTGTAATTTGGCCCCAAAATAAAGAAATTTCTGCATTTTTGACACAAAATAATGGGAATTTCTGAATTTTTGCCACAAAATATTAGGAATTTCTGACTTTTTGCCCCAAAATAAGAAAATTTCTGCCTTTTTTCCCTGAAATAAGTGAAATTTCTGCAATTTTGCCCCAAAATAAGGGAAATTTCTGGAATTTTGCCCCAAAATAATTGGAAATTCTGAGTTTTTCTCCAAAATAAGTGAAATTTCTGCCTTTTTGCCACAAAATAAGGGGAATTTCTGTCTTTTTGCCCCAAAATATGGGGAATTTTAGCATTTTACCTCATAATAAGGGGAATCTCTGCTTTTGCCCCCAAATATGGGGAATTTCTGCATTTTTGCCCCAAAATAAGAGAAATTTCTGCATTTTTTCTTTGAAATAAGTGAAATTTCTGTAATTTTACCACAAAATAAGGGAGATTTCTACAATTTTGCCCCAAAATAAAGGAAATTTCTGGAATTTTGCCCCAAAATAAGGGGAATTTCTTACTTTTTGCCCTGAAATAAGGAGAATGTCTGTCTTTTTGCCCCAAAATAATGTGAATTTCTGCATTTTCCCTCAAAATTAGGGGAATATGTGCAATTTTGCTTCAAAATACGGAGAATTTCTGCCTTATTGCACCAAAATAAAAAGAATTTCTGCATTCTTGCACAAACATAAGGGGAATTTCTGAAATTTTGCTCCAAAATAAGAGGGAATTTCTGCCTTATTGCCCGACATGAAGTGGAATTTCTGCCTTTTTGCCCTGAAATATTTGAAATTTCCACAATTTTACCCCAAAATAAGGGGAATTTCTGTTTTTGGCCCCAAAATTAGGAGAATTTCTGATTTTTGCCCCAAAATGAGGCAAATTTCTGTCTTTTTGCCCTGAAATAAGTGAAATTTCTGCAATTTTGCCCCAAAATAAGGGAAATTTCTGCCTTTTTGACAAAATAAGGAGAATTTCAGCATTTTACCTCCAAATAAGGGGAATTTCTGCATTATTGCCCCAAAATAACAGGAATTTCAGTCTTTTTATCTCAAAGTAAGGGGAATTTATTCCTTTTGCCCAAAATATGGAGAATTTCTGACTTTTTGTTCCAAAATAAGGAAAATTTCTTCAATTTTGTACCAAAATAAAAGAAATTTCTCCTTTTTACCCCAAAATAAAAGTAATTTCTGAATTTTTGCCCTGAAATAAATGTAATTTCTGCAATTTTGCCCGAAAATAAGGGAAATTTGTGCCTTTTTGCCCCAAAATGTGGGGAATTTCTGCCCTTTTGCCCCAAAATATAGAGAATTTCAGCATTTTACCTCAAAATAACGGGAATTTCAGCCTTTTTGCACCAAAATATGGAAAATTTCTGCCTTTTTGCCCCAAAATAAAGAAAATTACTGCATGTTTTACCCCAAAATTAGGTGAATTTCTACAATTTTGCTCCAAAATACGGGGATTTTCTGCCTTTTTCGCCGAAAATAAAGGGAATTTCTGCCATTTTGCCGCAAAATAAGTGAAATTTCTGCAGTTTTACCCCAAAATAAAGGGAAGTTCTGCATTTTTGCCACAAAATTAGGGGAATTTCTGCAATTTTGCTCCAAAATACTGAGAATTTCTGCCTTTTTGCCCGAAAATAAAGGGAATGTATGCCTTTTTGCCATAAAAAGGGAAATTTCTTCATTTTTACCCCAAAATAAGGGGATTTTCCGCCTTTTTGACTCAAAATATGTGCGATTTCTGACTTTTCCCAAAAATAAACGGAATATCTGTATTTTTGCCCCAAAATAAGGGTTATTTCTGACATTTTGCCCTGAAATAAGTTAAATTTCTAAAATTTTTCCCCAAAATAAGGAAATGTCTGCTTTTTGCCCCAAAATAAGGGGAATTTCTGCCTTTTTGCCCCAAAATAAAGAAAACTACTGCATGTTTTACCCCAAAATTAGGTGAATTTCTGCAATTTTGCTCCAAAATACAAGGATTTTCTGCATTTTTCACCGAAAATAAAGGAAATTTCTGCCATTTTGCCGCAAAATAAGTGAAATTTCTGCAGTTTTACCTCAAAATAAGGGTAAGTTCTGCGTTTTTGCCCCACAACTAGGGGAATTTCTGCAATTTTGCTCCAAAATACGGGGAATTTCTGCTTTTTTTCCCAAAAATAAGGGGAATGTATAACTTTTGCCACAAAAAGGGAAATTTCTTCATTTTTGCCCCAAAATAAGAGGAATTTCAGCCTTTTTACCTCAAAATAAGTGAAATTTCTGCCTTTTTACCCAAAAATAAACGGAATTTCTGTCTTTTTGCCCCAAAATAAAATGAATTTTTGAATTTTGCCCTGAAATAAGTGAAATTTCTGTTATTTTCCTCAAAATAAGGGAAATTTCTGCCTTTTTGACACAAAATAAGGGGAATTTCTGAATTTTTGCCACAAAATATTAGGAATTTCTGACTTTTTGCCCCAAAATAAGAAAATTTCTGCATTTTTCCCTGAAATAAGTGAAATTTCTGCAATTTTGCCCCAAAATAAGGGAAATTTCTGGATTTTCTTCCCAAAATAAGTGGAATTTCTGAGTTTTTCCCCAAAATAAGGAGAATTTCTGTCTTTTTGCCCCAACATATAGGGACTTTCTGCCTTTTTGCCCCACAATTAGGGGATTTTCTGCAATTTTGCTCCAAAATATGGGAATTTCTGCTTTTTTGCCCGAAAATAAGGGGAATGTATACCTTTTGCCACAAAAACGTGAAATTTTTTCATTTTTGCCCCAAAATAAGATGAATTTTTTCCTTTTTATTTCAAAATAAGTTAAATTTCTGCCTTTTTACCCAAAAATAAACGGAATTTCTGTCTTTTTGCCCCAAAATAAAGGGAATTTTTGAATTTTGCCCTGAAATAAGTGAAATTTCTGCAATTTTGCCCTAAAATAAGGGAAATATCTGGAAATTTGCCACAAAATAAGTGGAATTTCTGAGTTTTTCCCCAAAATAAAAAGAATTTCTGTTTTTTTGCCCCAACATATAGGGAATTTCTGCCTTTTTGCCCCACAATTAGGGGATTTTCTGCAATTTTGCTCCAAAATACGGGGAATTTCTGCTTTTTTGCCAGAAAATAAGGGGAATGTATACCTTTTGCCACAAAAAAGTAAAATTTCTTCATTTTTGCCCCCAAATAAGAGGAATTTCTTCTTTTTTACCTCAAAATACATGAAATTTCTGCCTTTTTACCCAAAAATAAACGGAATTTCTGTTTTTTGCCCCAAAATAAGGGGAATTTTTGAATGTTGCCCTGAAATAAGTGAAATTTCTGCAATTTTACCCAAAAATAAGAGAAATTTCTGCCTTTTTGCCAAAATAAGGGGAATTTCAGCATTTTACCTCCAAATAAGGGGAATTTCTGCCTTTTTGCCACAAAATATGGGGAATTTCTGCCTTATTGCCACCAAATAAGGAAAATTTTTGCTTTTCTGCCTCAATTAACGGGAATTTCTGCGTTTTTGCCACAAAGTAAAGGGAATTTCTGCCTTTTTGCCCCAATATAACGGGAATTTCAGCCTTTTTATCTCAAAATAAAGGGAATTTATTCCTTTTGCCCAAAATATGGAGAATTTCTGACTTTTTTTTCCAAAATAAGGAAAATTTCTTCAAATTTGTACAAAATAAAAGAAATTTCTCCTTTTTACCCCAAAATAAAAGTAATTTCTGACTTTTTGCCCTGAAATAAATGTAATTTCTGCAATTTTGCCCGAAAATAAGGGAAATTTGTGCCTTTTTGCCCGAAAATATGGGGAATTTCAGCATTTTACCTCAAAATAAGGGGAATTTCAGCCTTTTTGCACCAAAATATGAAAAATTTCTGCTTTTTTGCCACAAAATAAGAAAAATTTCTGCAATTCTGTACCAAAATAAAAGAAATTTCTAAATTTTGCCCCTAAATAAGGGAAATTTCTGATTTTTGCCCCGAAATAAGGATAATTTTTGTAATTTTGCCTCAAAATAAAGGGAATTTCTGCCTTTTTGCCCCCAAAATTAGGGGAGTTTCTGCAAGTTTGCTTCAAAATACAGGGAATTTCTGCCTCTTTTCCCGAAAATAAGGGGAACTTCTGCCGATTTGCCCCAAATATAGGGAATTTCTGCATTTTTGCCCCAATATTAGAAGAATTTGTGCAATTTTGCTCCAAAATACCGGGAATTTCTGCCTTTTTGCCCGAAATTAAGGGGATTTTCTGCCTTTTTGCCCCCAAACAAGGGAAATTTCTGCAATTTTATCCCACAATAAGGGGAATTTCTGCCTTTTTGCCCCAAAATATGGAAAATTTCTGCCTTTTTGCCCCAAAATAAGAAAAATTTCTGCAATTTTGTACCAAAATAAAAGAAATTTCTGCCTTTTTGCCCGAAAATAAGAAAATTTCTACTTTTTTTCTGAAATAAGTGAAATTTCTGCAATTTTGCCCTAAAAGAAGTGAAATTTCTGAGTTTTGCCCCAAAATAAGGAGAATTTCTGTCTTTTTGCCCCAACATATAGGGAATTTCTGCTTTTTTGGCCCACAATTAGGGGGATTTCTGCAATTTTGCTCCAAAATACGGGGAATTTTTGTCTTTTTTCCAGAAAATAAGAAGAATGCATACCTTTTTGCCATAAAAAAGGGAAATATCTTCATTTTTGCTCCAAAATAAGGGGAATTTCTGCTTTTTTTCCTTTAAATAAGTGGAATTTCTGTCTTTTTTTCCCAAAACAAAGGGAATTTCTGTCTTTTTGCCCCATAATAAAAAAATTTCTGACTTATTATTCTGAAATAAGTGAAATTTCTGCAATTTTGCCCCAAAATAAGGGAAATTTCTGCCTTTTTGCCCCCAAATAATGGGAATTTCAGCCTTTTTACCTCAAAATAAGGGGAATTTCTGCATTTTTGCCCCAAAATATGGGAACTGTCTGCCTTTTTGCCCCAAAATAAGGAAAATTTCTGCAATTTTGTACCAAAATAAAAGAAATATCTGCCTTTTTGACCCAAAATTAGAAATTTTTTTTTCGGAAATAAGTGAAATTTCTGCAATTTTACCCCAAAATAATTGAAATTTCTATGTTTTGCCCCAAAATAAGGGAAATTTCTGCCTTTTTGCCCCCAAATAAGGGGAAGTTCAGCATTTTTACCTTAAAATAAGGGTAATTTCTGCATTTTTGCCCCAAAATATGGGAAATTTCTGCCTTTTTCCCAAAATAAGAAAAATTTCTGCAATTTTGTACCAAAATAAAAGAAATTTCTGTATTTTTGCCCCAAAATAAGAAAATTTCTGCTTTTTTTCTGGAATAAGTGAAATTTCTGCAATTTTGCCCAAAAATAAGTAAAATTTCTGAGTTTTGCCCCAAAATAAGGAGAATTTCTGTCTTTTTGCCCCAACATATAGGGAATTTCTGGCTTTTTGCCCCACAATTAGGGGAATTTCTGCAATTTTGCTCCAAAATACAAGGAATTTCTGCCTTTTTGCCCCAAAATAAGAACAAAGTCTGCAATTTTGTACAAAAATAATAGAAATTTCGGACTTTTTGCCCCAAAAAAGAAAATTTCTGCTTTTTTTTCTGAAACAAGTAAAATTTCTGCAATTTTGCCCCAAAATATGTGGAATTTCTGCAATTATGCCCCAAAATAAGGAAAATTTCTGACTTATTACCCTGAAGTAAGTGAAATTTCTGCAATTTTGCCCCAAAATAAGGGAAATTTCTGCCTTTTTGCCCCCAAATAAGGGGAAATTCGGCCTTTTTACCTCAAAATAAGGGGAATTTCTGCATTTTTGCCACAAAATATTTGGAATTTCTGCCTTTTTGCCCAAAAATAAGGAAAACTTCTGCCTTTTTTCTTGAAATAAGTGAAATTTCTGCAATTTTGCCTTAAAATAAGTGAAATTTCTGCAATTTTGCCCCAAAATAAGGGAAATTTCTTGAATTTTGCCCCAAAACATGTGGAATTTCTGAGTGTTGCCCCAAAATAAGGAGAATTTCTGTCTTTTTGCCCTAACATATAGGGAATTTCTGCCTTTTTGCCCCACAATTAGGTGAATTTCTGCAATTTTGCTTCAAAATACAGGGAATTTCTGCCTTTTTGCCCGAAAATAAGAAGATGCATACCTTTTTGCCATAAAAAAGGGAAATTTCTTCATTTTTCTCCAAAATCAGGGGAATTTCTGATATTTTGCCTCTAAATAATTGGAATTTCTGTCTTTTTACCCCAAAACAAAAGGAATTTCTGTCTTTTTTGCCCCAAAATAGGGAAAATTTCAGACTTATTACCCTGAAATAGGTGAAATTTCTGCAATTTTGCCCCCAAAAAAGGGAAATTTCTGCCTTTTTGACCCCAAATAAAGGAAATTTCAGCCTTTTTACATCATAATAAGGGTAATCTCTGCTTTTTGCCCTAAAATATGGGGAATTTCTGTATTTTTGCCCCAAAATAAAGAAAATTTCTGCAATTTTGTACCAAAATAAAAGCAATTTCTGCCTTTTTGCTCCAAAATAAGAGGAATTTCTGCGTTTTTTTCCCTGAAATAAGTGAAATTTCTGTAATTTTGCCACAAAATAAGGGAGATTTCTGCAATTTTGCCCCAAAATAAAGAAAATTTCTGGAATTTTGCCCCAAAATAAGGAAAATTTCTGCCTTTTTGCCCCCAAATAAAGGGAATTTCAGCCTTTTAACCTCAAAATAAGGAAAATTTCTGCATTTTTGCCCCAAAATATAAGAAATTTCTCCCTTTTTGCCCCAAAATAAGAAAAATATCTGCAATTTTGTACCAAAATAAAAGAAATTTGTGCCTTTTTGCCCCAAAATAAAAAAGTTTCTGCTTTTTTTTCTGAAATAATTGAAATTTCTGCAATTTTGCCCCAAAATAAGTAAAATTTCTGCAATTTTGCCCCAAAATAAGTGGAATTTCTGAGTTTTGCACCAAAATAAGAAGAATTTCTGTCTTTTTGCCCCAACATATAGGGAATTTCTGCCTTTTTGCCCCACAATTAGGGGATTTTCTGTACTTTTGCTACAAAATACGGGGAATTTCTGCATTTTTTCCACAAAATAAGAAGAATGCATACCTTTTTGCCATAAAAAACGGAAATTTCTTCATTTTTGCTCCAAAATAAGGGGAATTTCTGCTTTTTTGCCTCTAAATAAGTGGAATTTCTGTCTTTTTCCCCCAAAACAAAGGGAATTTCTGTCTTTTTTGCCCCAAAATAAGGAAAATTTCTGACTTATTACCCTGAAATAAGTGAAATTTGTGCAATTTTGCCCCAAAATGTGTAAAATTTCTGCCTTTTTGCCCCCAAATAAGGGGAATTTCAGCCTTTTTCCCTCAAAATAAGGGGAATTTCTGCATTTTTGCCCCAAAATATGGAAAATTTCTGCCTTTTGCCCCAAAATAAGAACAGTTTCTGCAATTTTGTAACAAAATAAAAGAAATTTCTGCCTTTTTGCCCCAAAATAAGAAAATTTCTGCTTTTTTTCTGAAATAATTGAAATTTCTGCAATTTTGCCCCAAAATAAGTGAAAATTCTGAGTTTTGCCCCCAAATAAGGAGAATTTCTGTATTTTTGCCCCAAAAATTAGGGGAATTTCTGCAATTTTGCTCCAAAATACAGGGAATTTCTGCCTTTTTGCCCAAAAATAAAGGGAATGTATATCTTTTGCCATAAAAAAGGGAAATTTCTTTATTTTTGCTCCAAAATAAGGGAAATTTCTGCTTCTTTGCCTCTAAATAAGTGGAATTTCTGTCATTTTCCCCCAAAACAAACGGAATTTCTGTCTTTTTTGCCCCAAAATACAGAAAATTTCTGACTTATTACCCTGAAATAAGTGAAATTTCTGCAATTTTGCCCCAAAATAAGAGAAATTTCTGCATTTTTGCCCACAAATAAGGGGAATTTCAGCCTTTTTACCTCAAAATAAGGGGAATTTCTGCATTTTTGCCCCAAAATATACGAAATTTCTGCTTTTTTGCCCCAAAATAAGAAAATTTCTGCTTTTTTTTCTGAAATAAGTGAAATTTCTGCAATTTTGCCCCAAAATAAGTGAAATTTCTGAGTTTTGCCCCCAAATAAGGAGAATTTCTGTCTTTTTGCCCCACAATTAGGGGAATTTCTGCAATTTTGCTCCAAAATACAGGGAATTTCTGCCTTTTTGCCCGAAAATAAGAAGAATGCATACCTTTTTGCCATAAAAAAGGGAAATTTCTTCATTTTTGCTCCATAATAAGGGGAATTTCTGTATTTTTGCCTCTAAATAAGTGGAATTTGTGTCCTTTTACCCCAAAACAAAGGGAATTTCTGCCTTTTTTGCCCCAAAATAAGGAAAATTTCTTACTTATTATCCTGAAATAAGTGAAATTTCTGCAATTTTGCCCCTAAAGAAGGGAAATTTCTGCCTTTTTGCCCCCCAATAAAGGGAATTTCAGCCTTTTTACCTCATAATAAGGGTAATCTCTGCTTTTTGCCCTAAAATATGGGGAATTTCTGTATTTTTGCCCGAAAATAAAGAAAATTTCTGCAATTTTGTACCAAAATAAAAGCAATTTCTGCCTTGTTGCCCCAAAATAAGAGAAATTTCTGCGTTTTTTCCTTGAAATAAGTGAAATTTCTGTAATTATGCCACAAAATAAGGGAGATTTCTGCAATTTTGCCCCAAAATAAAGAAAATTTCTGGAATTTTGCCCCAAAATAAGGAAAATTTCTGCCTTTTTGCCCCCAAATAAAGGGAATTTCAGCCTTTTTACCTCAAAATAAGGGGAATTTCTGCATTTTGACCCCAAAATATGGGAAATTTCTGCCTTTTTGCCCCAAAATAAGAAAAATTTCTGCAATTTTGTAGCAAAATAAAAAGAAATTTCTGCCTTTTTGCCACAAAATAAGGAAAATTTCTGTCATTTTTTCTCTGAAATAAGTGAAATTTCTGCAATTTTGCCCCAAAATAAGTGAAATTTCTGCAATTCTGATCCAAAATAAGGGAAATTTCTGGAATTTTGCCCCAAAATAAGTGGAATTTCTGAGTTTTGTCCCAAAATAAGGAGAATTTCTGTCTTTTTGCCCCAACATATAGGGAATATCTGCCTTTTTGCCCCACCATTAGGGGAATATCTGCAATTTTGCTCCAAAATACAGGGAATATCTGCCTTTTTGCCCGAAAATAAGAATGCATACCTTTTTTGCCATAAAAAAGGGAAATTTCTTCATTTTTGCTCCATAATAAGGGGAATTTCTGTATTTTTGCCTCTAAATAAGTGGAATTTGTGTCCTTTTTCCCCAAAACAAAGGGAATTTCTGCCTTTTTTGCCCCAAAATAAGAAAAATTTCTTACTTATTATCCTGAAATAAGTGAAATTTCTGCAATTTTGCCCCTAAAGAAGGGAAATTTCTGCCTTTTTGCCCCCCAATAAAGGGAATTTCAGCCTTTTTACCTCATAATAAGGGTAATCTCTGCTTATTGCC